>NC_136429.1:459018522-460491855 GCF_052849685.1 Lactuca virosa | reverse complement strand
AATAATAATAATAATAATAATAATAATAATAATAAGAGTTTTCTTTGTAGAAAAGTCCTAATATTTTTGTTTACAGAAAAGTCCCAATATTTTGGGTTAGTTTACGAAATAGTGCCAAATTAATTTGGTACCAGTTTCAACCTGTCAAAAATGGTAAAAATGCAAATTTTTGCTGGTTTTTATGACTTTTTTGTTCATAAAAAATTTTTGGGACTAAAGTGTAACTTTTCCGTAAATATTAGGACTTTTCTGACAATTTCTCTTATTATTAATATTGTTATTAATACAGATAAATGCATTTCAATGAAAAAATAATATTAACGACATTGTTTAAGGGTGGAGGTGGAGGAGATGGTGATGCTTTTAGCATTGAAATCATGAATGTATGCTTGTTTATTTTTACTTTGTATATGGTTATTTCATATTTGTTATTATAGTTTTCAATTCATAATATTAATACTTAACAACTAAAAAAAGTTGCGTATTTGTAAAATTACTTATAAATAGTTTAAGGTAGAAGGATTTCTCACATTGTATATAAAATTGTTTTAGGTAGAAGGATTATTTTACAAATCCAACAGATCCACTACAAACATCTACATAGGTAGCCCATATCAAAATTCAAAAGTATTAATTATAATATCTTGTTTAATAAAAAGTAATAGGAATAATTCAAAAGTATTAATCAAAATTCAAAAGTATTAATCCAAAAAACATGTCCTATTACTTTTTATTAAACAAGATATTGTATTTCATACTTTTGAATTTTGGCATGGGCTACCTATGTAGATGTTTGTAGTGGATCTGTTGGATTTGGAAAGCAATCCTTCTACCTTAAACAATTTTATATACAAAGTGAGAAATCCTTCTACCTTAAACTATTTATAAACAATTTACAAATATACAACTTCTTTTAAATTGTTAAGTATTAATATTCTGAATTGAAAACAATAATAACAAATGTGAAATGACCATATACAAAGTAAAAATATACAAGCATACATTCATGATTTCAATGCTAAAAGCATCACCATCTCCTCCACCGCCACCCATAAACAATGTCATTAATATTATTTTTTTCATTTAAATGCATTTATATGTATTATTAACAATATTAATAATACAAGTTCAAAAAATAGTATTCTTATTTATATTATTATTATTAATAATAATAATAATAATAATAATAATAATAATAATAATAATAATAATAATAGTAGTAATAATAAGAATAATAATAATAATAATAATAATAATAATAATAATAATAATAATAATAACAATAATAATAATAATAATAATAATAATAATAATAACTAGATGGTTATCCCCCACTACGCGGGGGCCAGAAGGTTTCATTTTTAGCATCTGTGTTATTTTTATCGCTTTTGAAATAAATAATATTTATTTGACTGCGTTTGAACATGTATGGAAGTTCTGTTGGAGCATCATGCAGCAGATTCTGTCTGGAACTGTTGATGGTGGTGTACGTCGTTTGGACATCTGCCAAGGACAGCTTCATCGTTTCGAGTTGATCGATGAGTTTCTGCATGACGGTATTCATGATGTTTGTTTGCGTTTTTGTAGACGAATTAGTTGGTTTCTAGTCTGGTTTTATAAGCGATTATACTCATGTCATTGACTATGGTCCTCATCATACTCATGACATTGACTATGATCAAACCTTTCTAACAAGTAGATATGATTAGATCAATAAGGATATTGTTTACTATAAATTCATATTCTTAATATGAGATATAGTAAATAGATTTCATAAAAGACCGATTTTCTTCATAGACATATACTAGAAGATATCTACATAGATTAGCCTGGAGGTTTCTTAATCCATGTTATCCTAACAAAATGTGTAGAGATTGAGATCCACTTTTGGATATAAAGAAAACATCTCTATGTCACAATCATCATTTTATATAAAACCACAAGGTATGTTTTTATATCAAAATGAATAGAACATATGTGTTTACTAAGAACTAGTGGGAGCATAGTGAAATTCCTAATCTTGTATGAATGAGACATACTTAATCATTTGAAATCACATTCTGACTAAGCAAGGTCGTTTTCACCTTGGTTCAGAAAGTGTTTATATTAATTTTGCTAATTTAATTCTTCTGCTGAGAAGTGGTAGATAGGGTGGCTATGAGGTTTGCTTGGTTGATTTGGTAGATAGAATCGTTGACCTTGGATTTGGTAATTAATATGACGACTACTGTTTGGTGGTTGGATGTGATCAAGTGAATCTAGTATAATTGAAGTGGTAATTTATGTAAGTTTATAAGTATTGATCGTAAATATTCTTTTCTTATACAATGTGTTTGCTGGAATATATGTATCAACATTTAATTGTGTAATGATAATGGTTGTTACCGTAATATATTATTAATTAATGGATAATTTAAACGGATTATTTATTTAAATCGGTATGTGTGTATTCATGTTTTGGGTAATGGCTACCATGCATGTTATTACGTAGGTGGTGCGTTAATTCATAGAAGGAAAGAAAGTGTTATATAGATTATATTTGTTTAGTTTTATTATTCTTTGAATATGTATGTTCGACAGGGTTTTATACATTTAAAGAATGATGGATGGATCTGCATATTATCAGTGTTTTTCTTGTGGAAACATCTATGAAATTTAGAAGAAGAGGATTGATACAAAGAGAAGTTATTTGTTATTGTTTACAGTCATAGGGGGTCATCATGATATGTTTATATTAGAAAAGATAGTGACAATGGTTCAAACAAAAGGATCATCATGATATATTTATATTACAAAAGATAGTGATATTGGTCCAAACAAAAGATGCATTTTGCGGTGCTTGTCTATGATGTCTGCTGTTTGGCTGTCCGCTTTGCATTTTTTCTTGGTGTAGATTCTGTTAGACATGAATTGAAAATTGTTAGTATTTTTTTTGGATTTTTGTTTTTGAATTTGATTTTGTTAGTGTGTGTTTACCTGTGGGATCGTAGGTGAGAGCACGTGCAACATGTTGAACAGGTGTTGATGGCTCTGGTGTTGTGTCACTTGGTCGCATTCTTGTCATTTGTGGTTGAGCTGGTGTTGCTGGCACAGATGTTGGAGCCCTGGTTGTTGGGTCTTCAATATCTATTATTATGAAGCGTATATTGTCGGGATTTGATGCTCTAAGCATTTGGATCGACATCTTTTTTGTTTGTTCTTTGTGGTTAGTGATGATAGGAGGTAGGGTGTTTCTGTTTATGTGTGGGTTGTTGGATATAAAGTTCTCAAGTGATGACTTTAACAGTTTCCGACATGATGTCTCGGATATTAGTGCTGATATCGTGTCTGTAGCATCAGTGATGGTTACTGTTAATTTGTACCTATGAATGGAAAATATTCGTAAAGACTTTTGTTAGAGAAGAATGATGCTTTATTTAACTCAAAAGATGCTTACATGTAAGTGGGCTTTTCGATTAGTCCATGTGCACTGCAGTACCAGCTTTCACCTCTTTTGAAGATGGGATCTTTGCATATTGGACATATTGCTTGGAACCAGCTGTTTTGATAGTGAAATTCTTTGATTGAAGCCTGTACAATGAATGTTTTATCCTGTAGATATAAAAGAATTGGATGTGGATGTCTGAAGCGGATGTTATTTGTAAATAGAGATATTATTAAGATGACGTTACAAGAAGATCAGATCTGTTTTTTGTCTTCATGTCAAATAGGGTTGACGGTGTTCCTGATAGTGGTGGTGCTGGTCTTGAAGGTCCTGTAAATCTGATGTCATCTTCTTATTAGTATGGGAAGTTTACCGTATGGAATATATGATTTTTTTGTAATTTATGACTCATAGATTAATGAGTGCTGTTGTTTCTGGTATGTCTGGATTCACATAGATATGCGTAGCATGTGATGAACCATAGCGTAATACTCCTATAGAAAAGTGATTTGCAGATTGAATGCATGACATAACATCATATCACAATGATAAGACTGATATATACATGGCTGTGTAGAAAAAGGTACCATTGTATATGGATGGTTTTAGGTTCGTGACCGCAACAACCGTTGTCGCAGGTGGTGGATGTAAGGAGTTGCGGTTGAATTTGTCTGGATTGGTTATACATTCTTTCCATAGATTGATTGCAAGTTCACTACCAGTAATAAAATTGAATTTTTTTTTGGTGTTAGATAGGTATGAGAAAATCGATAACTGTCATATGCTTTTTACTATGTATACCTTTCATCGGTTAGTATGAGCAACACAAATGATTCCCCGCTTGCTTTGGTACAGTCTCTGATCTTTGATAACACGCCAATGTAATCTGTTTAGTAGTAAATGTAAATGTGTAAGAAACAGCTATGTAATCAGATTTGTCAGTATTATGATTACCTGGATAATATGGTGGTCTTTCTCCAAGGTTTATGAGATGTGATTTTGATACGAACCGAAACCAGGTTTTGGGTATTGTTATTGTATCTGGAATTCGTTGTATGATGGATTTGAGGCCAACATCGATATAGAACTCATTTTCAAGGAATTTTTGATAGTTATCTAATTGAGGACAGCTATAATCTGATATGGTGTAACACTGTGAAACATGGAGGACAGACTCAATGTAGCTCTGATTTGTTCGCTGTCTAAGAATTTGTATGGCATCTGCCTGTAAAAAGAGATTGTTATACGATTTGATGAATGTAGTT
Source organism: Lactuca virosa (assembly GCF_052849685.1). Classification (NCBI taxonomy): domain Eukaryota; kingdom Viridiplantae; phylum Streptophyta; class Magnoliopsida; order Asterales; family Asteraceae; genus Lactuca; species Lactuca virosa. Next base: position 460,487,166 of record NC_136429.1, on the reverse strand, counting down.
TCTCAGTCATGCTGTTAATAGGTTGACATTAGATCTGTTTTTATTACAAAACAGGGATATTTATGATTTACAATTTATGGCATATTATATACGAATGTACCATTTCTTAAAGAGATGAGTTTTTTAAAATAACAAATTGGGTGTTTTTATAAACATAAAAAAATTGTTATCAATAATTTTGTTGTAAGAACTTTTATTTGTACTTTATATAAATAATTTATTTTTTTTATTAACAACATACTTTTTAATATTTGAAGAACATCAAACTATAAAATTTAGAACCTGATTTTGTTGTAATCTTTTTTGGTGACTACTTACAAACCTATCGACAGCAAGATACCAAGTCTCGTATTGCCGGACATCATGTTTCCATTTCCGTAGGATTCTAACTTGTAGCGGGCCTCCAATACCATCAGTCTTCAAGTCAGAGATGCTCGTCATGAGTTGTTTGCGTTTTCTAATGGAAAGAAATATGTGAAAATCAGTGTTATATTCAGAAAAGAATAAGAAATTCTATAGATATGTAAATTATGTGGAAGCAATGAACAGCAAAAATGATTTCAAAAAGTAGTAATGGTCTTTAGAAAAGGGTTCACGAAAGGTATGGCAGGTAGTGATACTATAGACCTCTGTTGAAGTAAGTTTCTGCAGTAAATCTTTGAAGACAACATTTTTGGTTTGATTCTCTTCCACTGTGTCATTGGTCTTTATTAGTATTTTTATGGAATCTGGTGATGTTGCTCGGGATAGTGCTACATAAAGTTGTCCGTGTGCGAAGACGGGCCGTGACAAATAGATTCCTATTCTACGCAGTGACTGTCCTTGACTCGTGTTGATAGTCATCGCGTAACAAACATTCACTGGAAACTGTTTTCATGAAAACGTGAATGGAAAATCTGATGATTTGTGTATGAAATTTATCCGTGGTATATATGTACGTTTTCCAATGCAAGTGTCGGTTATGATGGTTGCTTTGATAACGTTTGGTAACAATTGGGAGACAATGAGTCGAGTACTGTTACATAAACCTTCCATCTGATTTATGTTTCTTATCAACATTATTGGACAATGTATTTTAACTGTAAGCTCATGTGGTGGTATTCCTGGAAAGTTTAGTTGGTTTAGGTATTCAATTGGATACAAGCCTTCCATATCTGATGTGTGCTTTCTATTTGGTTCCACGATGTTTGTATTATTGTATGTCCTACCACTTGTTCTCACGATTTTTAAAATGTGGGTGTTTATTTCGTCGGCTGTCTCATTTGTAGGAGAAACTATTGCTCTTACTGAAAGGTCTGCAGAAGTGGGGTCGATAAGTATACCATCTCCATAAACAAAATCTATCAACGTCTGTAGAGAGTTTGGAGTGGCAGATATTAGGAGTGAAGATGGAATTTGTACCCAACTTGAATCACGTGGGTCATCTTTATCTGGTACACCTATGACTCCATCTCCAATAGCTAGCAACCATCTTGCAAAGGCTGATGTGGACATTGAATTTTGGGTTGTTATGTCAGACGATTGTAGTCTCATGTTTGTATGTAAAATCCGAACTATGAAATATGGCCATAGGTATGAACTCGGTAAAGTTAGTGGAATAATTTCCGAACGCGTGCTTTTTGGTACAACAGGAAGAGTCTGGCGGAAATCACCACCAAGAAGCATCGATATGCCTCCAAACGGCTATTGATCACAATCTAGCACATCTCTAAGTGAGCGGTCCAAAAATTCAAAGCACCTTCTGTCACTCATTGGTGCTTCATCCCAAATAATGAGTGTTATATGTTGCATAAGTTCACCAAGGAAGGTGCGTTTTTTAATATCACATGATTTTTCGTCTGTTAAGTCGATAGGTATCTTGAATCTTGAATGTGCAGTTGTTCCAGAAGGTAACAAAAGTGACGCAATTCCAGAAGCAGCAACAGCCAATACAATCTTTCCTATGGATCTGAAATAGGAAAGAATGGTTGTCCATAGGAATGTCTTGCGGGTACCCCCATGTCCATAAACAAACATCAGTATTTGTTTTTTGTTTTCTATGGAACTGACAACTGTGTTATAGACCGATCGTTGGTCACTGTTTAGTTTTGGCACCAGCTCATTGTGCACTTTCAGCAGCCCTTCCTTGTCATAGCTCAATTCTTCCAGTAGAAGCCGATTTCGTAAAATACCAATGACATCAGCTGAAGGAACAGGAAGGCCAAAGTCTCCCATTGGTTTGGATGGAACAGCGGAACGGAGGATGTTATCTAAATCATGAAGCAACTGTTGTTCAATTATGTCAGCAGCTGAAGCAACATTCTTATATGGTATTTGGAGTTTCAAGGTATGTAGATAGTCATCTTTCATCTTATCACATGCACTTTCCCATAGTAAACGTGGATTGTTGACCTCACAGAAAAGCAGTAGGTGGCAAAAAAGGGATCGTAGCTATGATGCGGTTACCCAGATGGAAGCTTCTGTGAAACAGGTAAGCCATTCAATATCATCCCCTATTAATCCAAGTGCATTGCAAGCAGCCCGGAAGGTTGGGTAAACGGTACCTCGTACGGTATGCAAATCTTGAAACGATGTACATCCCTTTTGGTGACAGAGTAGCATCTGTAGGTAAAATAATTCACCAGATGTAGGATGCACGAATACAAGCCGACCGACTGTTTTTGTTGACTCATAAACTCTTCGACTCCATGACTTAGATGACTTTTCCCATTTGTAAGATTTTGGATAATCTAGGTATGTCAAATCATGAACTTTTGCATCTCTTGCATTACTTTCAAACCACGCAAGTAGGGTGGTAGTACTGCCGTTCGGATTTGATAGGACTTCAGGTATTGTGTTTTCTCCATTGAACAGTAATTGATGCATGTTTTCCTCATGTACAGTTAGAATCTATACAGCTGGATGACGATGATGTATACGGAAGTCTAAAATCCGCCATGCTTCTTCGTGTGGGCATATGTAGCGCCCATTCAAAAAGTTATGTACCTCGTTTATAGTACATATATCTTCATTTTCGGATCTGTTATGGGTAGCAGTGGGTGGCACTGCAGATGGCTGATTGGTTGATTCTGCCTTTTGGAGAGTGTATCTTATGCGATCAGCTCCTTTGGAAATATATTTAAACAGGTACTTAATCATCATATTCCAGCCACAGTATTCAACATTGATGTGTGCACGGAAACGGGAACAAAGCCTTTTATTGTAGGGCACGACATATCCATTGTCTACAACATGTCCATATTAGGTAGTATGATGTACATTTGCGCTACGTTTGTACCGTACATATCCCTCTCTGTCAAAGAATGTACTGTCAACAAAGGGTCTAGGGAAATGTTTAGTACATTTACCATCTCTCATACATGGAGCCTTTTCATTAAGCGGTCCACACAGGACATGGATCATGCAGCTTGTTATCGTCTCGTACAATTCTGCCTCGTTAATTGGATCCGACAACTCTGCTGTAATATATCTGTCAATATCAATTAGATTTTTTATTCTGTCTGAACTGTTTACCCAAAGTAAAGTATGACAATGCGGAAGACCTCTCTTCTGGAATTCAATAGTGTACAAATCTGTAATTATGAAGAATTTTCAAAATATTAACATTTAATATTTTTCTATTTCTAAATAAGTGTGTAAGCATACATTGAAGTTAATATCTGAACAGATATCAAACTGAAAACATATCATATTTAATGGAATAAAGATAAAAAAACTAATAATAATAAAAAATATATATTAAAAAGTAGACATCTTTCAGATAGATATGGAATCTAATGTAGACCTGTTATAGTATGGAGAGAAGCATATGAGAGCATAAAGTAAAAGCTTTCATGACTGACAAATAACAGGAAGATTCTATCTCTACCAAATTATAACTAAAAAAACATTAAAAAATACACTTAAAAACAAACTGTAGTGAATATGTTAACAATCTGTTACCAAAATTCAAACACAAATGCTAGTACATATAGAAAGCTATATGAATCAAATAAAATATGGATATTGTGAACAGTCTCATACCATTATAACATGACATCTTAATGATTTCATGCTAAAAATAAAAGGGAGATACAAAATTAGCATATAAAAGATACCAATATATTAACGAACATTGAAAATTCAATTAAATATACTTTTGCCAAATACGGGAACGAAATATTATATATTATGGAATGTAATAGAGTGTGTTAGAAAACTAACAGATACAAAAAGTCAGAAAGAGAGTGAAAAAAAAAATGGAAAAAAAAACCAATAAAAACTGAAAATTATTATGTATGAATAAAGAAGAATATTTCGAATGTAATATAGCATGTGTAGGAAGATATGGAATGTAATGTATAACTGTTATAATATGGCAAAAAAGTTACAAATAACAGGAAGATTCTATCTCTACCAAATTATAACTAAAAAAACATTAAAAATACACTTAAAAACAAACTGTAGTGAATATGTTAACAATCTGTTACCAAAATTCAAACACAAATGCTAGTACATATAGAAAGCTATATGAATCAAATAAAATATGGATATTGTGAACAGTCTCATACCATTATAACATGACATCTTAATGATTTCATGCTAAAAATAAAAGGGAGATACAAAATTAGCATATAAAAGATACCAATATATTAACGAACATTGAAAATTCAATTAAATATACTTTTGCCAAATACGGGAACGAAATATTATATATTATGGAATGTAATAGAGTGTGTTAGAAAACTAACAAATACAAAAAGTCAGAAAGAGAGTGAAAAAAAAATGGAAAAAAAAACCAATAAAAACTGAAAATTATTATGTATGAATAAAGAAGAATATTTCGAATGTAATATAGCATGTGTAGGAAGATATGGAATGTAATGTATAGCTGTTATAATATGGCAAAAAAGTTACACTTAGAACTAAAAAAATAAAATAAACAAAAAAGAGAAAAAAAAAAAAAAAAGTTAACTGTCAATCGTATAATCTATATACTTTGAATGTAATATAGCATGTGTAGGAAGATATGGAATGTAATGTATAGCTGTTATAATATGGCAAAAAGGTTAGACTTAGAACTAAAAAAAATAAAATAAACAAAAAAGAGAAAAAAAATTAAGTGTCAATCGTTACGTATGAATAAAGAGAAGTGTTTGTAAGCATCAACTGGTTTACTGCATTAAGTAAAGTATGTGTAAAATAAAATCTTCAAGAATCAGGACGAAACCATGTACCAGCATGAACTAAAACCTTTTATTGCAGCCAAATAACAGGAGGATTCAATATCTACGAAATCATAGCAAAAAAAATATTATAAAACACACCTAAAGCAAACACTAAAAAGTATGTTAACCATTTGTTAGTGAAATTGAAAGACAAACGGTAACATATGTACAAAGGGGTACCTTTGGAAATGATCATTAATATGATTGATGTTTGCAAAGACATATAGATGGATATGAAGCGAATAAAATATGAATCATGTAACCATTGGAATACTGAAATCACATCACGTATTAATGATTTCATAGTAACAATAACATTATATTTAAAATATATCTCAAACGAAGACAAAATGCAAAACATATATGCTTCAATCTCACCAAATGTTTTGTTCTGTTTTAGAAACCGAACAAACTCATGAACTTTGATGTTGAGGACTATAGCAGTGATATCTGGTCTACTGTGGACATCTCTTTGCATATGCGTATCCATGTACTCTGTTATTTCTGCCCACTTCACATTACATGTAAAACGGATAAACCATTGTGGATTGCCATAGACCTTATATATAGAAAGCAGATCAACAGGGAAATAACAACAAAATTAAATTTCTACCAAATTATAAAAAAAAACCACTAAAAAACATAGTTGAAAACAAAGGGTAAAAATGTAAAAAAGTATATTAACAAACATATGTAAAAACAAATATCGAAGAATATGTTAACTATTTCTTACAAAATTGGAAATACAGATGGTAACATATCTACGAAGGGGTAGATTTGGAAATGATGATTAGTATTATTGATATCTACATAGACATATAGCCTACATGAATCAAATAAGCTATGCATCATGTACAAAACTGTGACAGACCGGAAAAAAGGGATGTTTTGAATCTAATACAAAACTGTGACAGACTGGAAAAAAAGGATGTTTTGACAGGTACAAAACTGTGACAGACTGAAAAAAAAAACAGAAATAAAAAAAACTAAATAAATAAATAAAAACCAAAAACTATTATCTATGAATAAAAAGGGATGTTTTGAATCTAATATACGATTTCCAGCCAGATATGAAATGTAATGTATAGCTCTTATAGTATCTTACAAATGTGAGAGCTAAAAGCATAAAAAAAAATTAAATAAATGTAAATTATTACATATCAGTAAACAGCCGTGCTTGCAAAAAACTAAATAAATAAATAAGTAAATAAAAACCAAAAACTATTATCTATAAATAAAAAGGGATGTTTCGAATCTGATATACCATTTTCAGCCAGATATGCAATGTAATGTATAGCTCTTATAGTATCTTACAAATGTGACTCGTAAAAGCATTAAAAAAATGTAAATTATTACATATGAGTAAACAGCCGTGCTAGAAAGCATCTACTGATTCAGTACATTGACTAAAATGTGTGTTAAATGAAATCTTCATGGATAAGAATGAAACCATATGACAGCGTAAAGTAAACATTTTTATTAGAGGAAAATAACATGGAAATTGAATTTGTACCAAATGATAACAAAAAAACATTAACAAACATAGGTAAAAACAAATATTAAAAAATATCTTAACTGTTTGTTACAAAAATTGAAAGACAAATGGTAACATATCTATAAAGAGGTAGATTTGGAAAGTATTATCAGTATGATTGATATTTGCAAAGACGTATAGCCTACATGAATCAAATAACCCATACATGAAAGGAATACAAAATTGAAAACATACATGCTTCAACCTCGCCAAATGTTTTGTCCTGTTTTAGAAACCGAACAAACTCATGAACCTTGATGTTGAACACTCTAGCAATGATATCTGCTCTGTTGTGCACATCTCCTTGCATATGTGTATCCATGTAGCGTGTTATTTCTGGCCATTTCACGTTACATGTAAAAGTAATAAAGTATTGTGGATTGCCATACACCCTACATATAGAAAGTGCGTCTTGATAATGACTATTCATGAATCGGGGACCACCGGTAAATGGTAAATGATGCTGGTAAGAATACACGTTTGCCAACAACACTTGCCTCCCTGTCTCCCTTCGAAAGCGCATCATACAGGCCGCTAACATAATCAGACCGAAGATTAGATTGATGCTTAACAATGTAATCAAGACGACATTCTTCTATACATGTGTATGCATCAACCAAATATTGTTGAAAGAGCCAAGATGAGTTGACAATAGGAGACCAGATATGCTGACGGGCATGAATTTGATAGGCATAATACATATTGACGGTAATATTTTGAGCTGTTGCATCAATCCTATTTCCAATTTTCAAACGGGGTGACCAACCTTCTTCACCATATGGAAACAAAAGCGGGTATTGTAATGGCATATAGCTTGGATGCAGCTTACTGATACGTTGAGGCCGACCCGATTGCGAATGGATAATTATGTCATATGTTGTAGAGATTGTGTCATCACCAGTTACTATACAACCCAAAGACCCAGGCGATGTCAAATCATACCTACGATCTGCAACATTGTTAAACAGTCGCACCGCATATGACTGTAGATTACTTTCTTCTGCTATTTGTTTTGCAGTCTTGAAGGTGCGCACATATTCGTTATTAGCCCCCAAAAACATGACCAGATACCTGACAATGTTACAATCCAAATCGCTCTTTGCAGGATGATCAAAAGGTTTCAATCTGTTCTCTACTTCGTTCCCAGTATCAAAGAGGTAAAGCTGCAGAAACCTCGGACCCTTTACAGGATCCGGACAGAGCGAGCCAATCTTGTGGCTAATCTGACCAGATATCTTAAAAACATAAGGACCACGGTTATCATTCACATCCTCATCTACGTTTGCCCCAAAAGAAGTCATAGAAAACATGCTATTATAAGCCCTAATATCCCTTAAAAAACCCGAATTTTGATACAGAGCAAGAAATTCGGTGGGAAACCTGGAAGGATAAGGAAGTACTACATCTCAACCTCTACAAAAATGATTATATCTCGGATGATCAGCTGTAGATGCATTAACGACCCTCTCAATATACCAGAACAACGCACCGCAGAAGGCACAAACACACGTACAGTCACCACAGTCTATGTAGTCGGGAAGAACAGATAATGGTTGTAAACGTCGAGACCTGCGCCGACAGCTGATGGAGGGAGGAACAGACGACGAACCACCGTCGTCACCTCTCCGCTTGGACGGAACAGCCATCACAAAATAAACGCACCACAGAGCAACAACAACCGAAACAAAAAACGACAGCAGAAGAAGCAAACAAAAAAGAACAGAAGAAGATTACCTCAAACAGAAAGCAGGAAGGACGCAGAGAGACGAAACTGGATGATAAACGAAAAAGAATCACCTACGGAAAAGAAAGAAACATCTAGAAATGAAAAAGCAAAAGAACAGGAGGACTACACGTGGAAAGGATAAAGATAAACTAAATTAAACCACCTACCCAAAATACAGCGAAGAAATGATAAACAACTACTAAAGACCTAGAATGCAATTAATAAAATAATAACGATGGCACATTTAAGGAACGAATTTAAGAAACCGAAGTAGAGGGACGAAAATAGACACAAAATGTCAAAGTTTACTACTATTCCTAAGAAACAATTTCCATAATATATATATATATATATATATATATATATATATATATATAATAAGGGTTTTATTTGCAGAAAAGTCTTAATATTTTTGTTTACAGAAAAGTCCCAATATTTTGGGTTAGTTTACGAAATAGTCCCAAATTAATTTGGTACCGGTTGCAACCGGTCAAAAAGGGTCAAAATGCAATTTTTTCCGGTTTTTAGGACTTTTTCTTTAAAAAAAAATCTTAGGACTAAAGTGTAACTTTTCCAAAAATATTGGGACTTTTCTAGAGATTTCTCTAATAATCACAAGTCCAAAAAATAGTATTCTTATTTATATTTTTAATAATAATAATAATAATAATAATAATAATAATAATAATAATAATAATAATAATAATAATAATAATAAGGGTTTTGTTTGCAGAAAAGTCCTAATATTTTTGTTTACAGAAAAGTCCCAATATTTTGGGTTAGTTTACGAAATAGTCCCAAATTAATTTGGTACCGGTTTCGACCGGTCAAAAAGGGTCAAAATACAAATTGTTGCCGGTTTTATTATTATTTTTTTCAAAAAAATATTGGGACTAAAGTGTAACTTTTCTGTAAATATTAGGACTTTTCTGACAATTTCCCTTAGTTCTAAAACTCAAACTCTTTCTCTTCTTGTCAAACGTATATGTGCGGGCTTGCGTATCCACTTCGGAATAGTTAAATATTAGTTAGCTAAATTTCCTTTCATATCTGAAAACAAAAATTATTTGCATCAGATCGTCCCAAGCTATACTGAACAATGCCTCCCCGACCCACTCGCCAAGGAAACCCCCTACCCAAAATCAGACATTTAATGTTGTTGTCGAGGGTCGAGTTTTTTGACTTGGGTTCTGAAGCAGAAGTAACCCAGAACATGGTTCTTAGCACAAGGGATATCTATATCCAACGTTTTCCCCGCTGCTGCTGTTCTTCGCGAGCTTCATATTTATGACTAGGTCTATGCGCTCTTTGCGAATCTTGGCTGGGATGGCCTTTTGGGGATTCATTATCCCACTTCTATGCTTCTGACTAAGAAGTTTCTTGCGATTCTATCTGATCTCAATCTGGATGGCAACTTTACCTTTCATTGTTCAGGTCTCACACATCATGTCCATATCAACCATGTTTGCGTTATGGTTGATGTGCCTACTCACGAGACTTATGGTCCCCCTGACACCCGTCATCTCCGACCCCATAACTTCGTCATATATAGTTTCTGGAAATCTATTTCAGGACTGGACGATTATAACCCATCTTCATTCTTAGCGTCCAATATCCTTCATCCTGTTATGAAGCTAACGTTCCGATTGATCTGCAATATCATCTTTCCTCAATATGAAACCACCAAAGTTGGTGTCACCGAGGTAGAAATACTTTGGTGCATGATAACCCAGGAAGCAAGATCTCATATCGGTTTTCTGATAGTCCAGAAACTCATCAAAATCTATCGAGATCGAAAGAGCAAGATCGCATGTGGTGGCTTAGTCACTCTTATTACCATGCATTTTTTAAATCACATACTTGAGGAGTTTCAGTTTATAGGGAGCGTTGATCAACAAAATCAGCTAACTATTTATATTCTGGAGTCAATGTTTATCTGTCGTCGAAACCCACGAGGTCATGTCTGGTTTCACGGGCGTGACAAATATTTACACGTTTCAGATTCTGCCACTATTGCTCTTTCAGATCCTATCAGTTCTACGAATTGGATGCCCTTACCGAATGTTTCTGTAGTTCTTGAACAATCTTTTCCGCAGTTGCACGCCACCCGCCCTTCATCTTCTCGACATCCTGACGCCCCCTCGTCATTTACTATTCATCTCGACTATCAGCAGGATAATCCTCTTCACGCCATTAATGATGACGATTTTCAGCTGCGCAACCCTGTGTAAGCTGATTTTCAGGCTGACTTCCAAACCAACGTTCAGGATGCCCCTCATCCACCCCCACCCCACCACCTCATTTTGACCCTACATCCCCTATTACTTACCAGCACTATCTTGAGATCAGCCAGGATATTACTGGCATATGCGAGGATATTTCTAGCATCCATCAGGATATCACTGACATCCGCACCGACATAGTCCGTATGAACACCAATTTCTGAAATTTTCAGACCGTATTCGACTTATTCCAGCAGGAGGTGCTCCGCCGACTTCCGGCTCCACCTCCTCCTCTTCGGTAGACGTTTCCCTCTCATTCCCAAGCATTGAGGACAACTTGGGGAGGGGATTTCATCTTTTTGTATAATTTTTTATTTTTTTATTATTTTCTTTTGCATTTGTTTTTTTTATAAAAAACAAAAACAACAAAAAAAAATCAAAAAATTTTTAAAAACCAAAAAGATTTTTCGTTTATGGTTCCATTTCTTTTCTTAGTTTTAGGGAGGTTTGTTAGATGCATGTATTGTATATGCATCTATTAGCATGTTTTGGTCATTAATTTCTTATAAAATGCTAACTATTTCCCTTGTTTTGCTATAGATTGTGGGTTTTTCATTATCTTTGCAGAATGCCCGTACTACTCACTTTTGTTATGATTTTCAGGGAAAATTAGCAAGGATTGAGAATACGACACATTGAGGATGCATTATATGGATCTTTGGAGCTAAATTGGAGCTTGGAATAAGTGGAGGGTGCTGAGGAATGCTTGGAAGTCGCTTTAATCGAGGAAAATCGACATTTCAGTCAGAATTTAATAAATCCGATCGAATTATTTAGAAATTCGATTGAATTAATGTTTCGATGATCTATCAGTTCATTTTCAGTCGAAGAAAAAAAAGCAGAAAAATTCGATCGAATTTCCAAAGAATTTTATCGAATTAACTCTTCGAGGTCAAAAATTCGAGAAAAATCAAAAACTTGGAATTCGAGCAAAAATTTGATTGTGGAGCAAACCGGGATATCTTCACAAACTGGGCTTCTCGCGGGCACAACTTCGACTTGAAACTCTTTTCTCCTCTGGATCTTCGGAGCGTCGGGACTTGCTTCGGGTCTTGGGATGATACCGGGGCTTCGGGGGTACTTCAAGAGGGCTAGAGAGAGTGTAGGAAGTGAGAGAATGAAGGAATTAGCAACCATGGCCGGCTGCCCTTCGGTTTCTATTTATAGGGCCATTTTTCTGGATTCACGTCATGAATCTCAAATATTCACGTCGTGAGTTCAGTAGTCATCAGGTGCGTCATTGCAACTTGCGTCTGTCAGGCTCCAGAAGTCATAAATACTGAGTTCACGCCGTGAACACTGTGTTCACGTCGTGAACTCTGACACAGCGTCGGGGTTCGCGCCCCGAACTTCAGAAATTCATATCTTCCGCATAAGAGTTTCGTTTTCTACGTTCTTTATATCTACGCGTAGGTGAGATTATGCTCTACAACTCTCGTATAGAATCCGTCGGCTAATTTTGAGTTTATTTTTTTGTTATATTATTTTTAGTAGGCCGGAACAGGAAAACTCTGTTAGGAATTCACAACTCCTTCATCTGTCATCCGTTTTCGTCTGTCTTTTTACTGTTGGACTACTATCGACGAGATCTTCGATTCTCGTTTAGATTGTTTCGGCTAGAAACCACTTGATCTCATATTCGAACTTTGGGCTGCATACCGCTAAGTCGAAACTTCGAAAAATCATAAGTTCCTCATACGAAGTCAGATTTAGACGTTCTTTTTATGCACGCTCTCGGTTTAACGTATTCTACGACTTTCGTTTAGATCACTAAGGCTAAATATCGCTCTATCGTAAATTCACTATTTACGTCGCGTAGTGTCGTGCCAGTTCTGTCGTGAAACTTCGACAGGTCATAACTTCTTCGTTATAACTCGGATTTCGGCATTCTTTATATATCTGGAATCCTTGTCACGACCACTACAACTTAGTTAAGATTATTCATTCTGAATAATCTTTTATCAAAAAGTCACTTTTGATGCTTATCGTCTCTAAAATGGCTAGCTCGGATCTACGGGCGTTACAATTATCTCCCCCTTAGGATGATTACGTCCCAGAATCATCAACGAAAATAGGACTTGTATAATGATTCCATACGTTATTTTTCCATCCTAAGTAATAACCATGATGCTCAACCTTGCACCTGCTCTTCGTACTATGTTGGACTTTCAATCGTAACCTACAAATTACAAAATAAATCCTTATTGAGGACTCCTTCTCTTCTTAGGATAAGTACTTTCCCTTATCTATTGTAACAGACCGATGGGTCATGCTCTAATGATCTCTCATCGTATGACGCAACGCTTAGACTCAAGTCTCTTAGAGTCAAATTCTAGAATGGAATATACCGTCCTTCATATTCTAATGTGATATGCTCACATTTTAGCATGTAGCATTTCTAGCTACTAACTTCTTTAACAACGAGCGCGATGCTATTGATCGCATTGATTTCAATCTTCTGACTTAAGTCAGATGTTACATCGAACTTGGTTCTCTGAACCACTTAACAAACTCATCGTAGTCGGACTCAATTTGATATGACCATTAGGGTCAGAATATCAATCATCTTCTTAGTCATTACCGAAACAATGGTAACGACATACTTGAATAAAAACGGAATCAATCACTAGCTTCTTGGTAACCTTGTGACTTTCCTTGATCCAAGCGTGAGTCCTGTGCTTCCAGTAGTATAAATCTCTACTACTATTCACACCTACTCATACTCGTCCCAAGTATTGTCTCGCAGTCCCCAAGTCCTAAAATCACAAAACAATTTAACGCATACGAATGTGTCCAATTAATCATAAAAATTTTCCTAGACTCTACTAGGACTTCTACCATGTGTATATTCAATCATCAATTCTACTTCAACTCGGTTGGTGATGGAAATTCCAGACGATGGGACAACTTCAAGAATTACACCAATCGTTCCATCATCCTTCCAATCGAAGGTGTACTTCAGACGTACCGTACTCCTCTAAACGTTCCGTTATTTTATCAGTCATATTCTAAAGGCAAGATGCCACTCTTACGATATCTTCCTATAGGTGTCATTCACTATCATAAGCCTTTCATTTCCTCCATTTACTCAATTCTCTACGAGTCTTCGCCATAACGTTTTGTACACCCAAGTAGACGCTCGGTGTACCTAGGCGAGAATTTTAAGATAGGAAAGCTTTATTTACGATAGACGTATAAATCTCTTTATCACTCCGAAACGTTTACATGCTAGTTCTAATATCGTAGTCATACACTTAGAATCCTAAACACATAAGGTTTCCAGATCCGGTCGGCAACAGACCATAGATCCGAACAACTAATATCATATATGGCAAACATATAACATTTAGCACATAAAATCATTTTAGGCATCTTTCCTAAAATATACTAGTGCTCGTGTCTATAATATGTTATACACTCATCTCACAATCATCGCTTAGCATTGTAAGTTTAAGTCTAGAAATCCTATAAATTCCTAGTTCGCTTAAACTAATGCTCTGATACCAACTGTGACATCCCCATTTTCACAGCCAGAAAAGACCGATTTGTTTTTGCTTTGTTTTATAAAATCAGAGTAATCCTTTGATTAAAAGAGTTGCGGAATTTGTCCCCAAAACAAAATATGATAAAAGTTTATCAAAGCATTTCTTAAAGAAACGTATTTTCATATATAAAAAAACTCGGGATGTCATGTTCCGATACAGACCAAAAGCACAAACAGTACCATATAGGCCTTACAACATTTATTTATATCTAATGGCCTATAATCCAAAATCTCTCGTCCAGTCAACCAACTTATACTCTTGTGCCATTACCTGTAATGCAAAGAAAAGTGAATGGGTTTTCGACCCACAATAATATAATTATTATATTCAATCATCAATCAATCAATCAATCAATCAATCAATCCAAATTACCCATCCCCATTATCTCCTTTATTTCTATAGGATTTACCTTAAGAATCAACTATCCTTTATTCATTTATTCCTAAGGGTTGACCTAAGGAATTTACACAGAGTCCACCACTGCTAAGGTCCTCAAAATACAACCGGTAAACACTTAGTTCAACATACTTAACGAACACCTAGTTCTAACACCCCTAGTGAACACTGAATTCAAAACATCTGGTGAATACTTAGTTCTAAAACACTTAGTGAACACACTCAGTTCAACAACACCAAGTGCACACATCTAGTTCCAAAATACATAATGAACACATTGAGTTCAAAAATACCAAGTGAACACATAGAGTTCAAAAATACTTAATGAACACGTTGAGTTCAAACACCAAGTGAACACATAGAGTTCGAAAATACCTAACGAACACATAGAGTTCAAAAACACTAAGTGAACATATAGAGTTCAAAATTACCTAACGAACACATAGAGTTCAAAAACACTAAGTGAACACATAGAGTTCAAAAATACCTAACGAACACATAGAGTTCAAAAACACTAAGTGAACACATAGAGTTCAAAAATACCTAACGAACACATAGAGTTCAAAAACACTAAGTGAACACATAGAGTTCAAAAATACCTAACAAACACATAAAGTTCAAAAACACTAAGTGAACACATAGAGTTCAAAAATACCTAACGAACACATAGAGTTCAAAAACACTTATTATTTCTTCTCACATCAACTATTTCATCTACCCATGTTCTACCCAACATATTTGTAGATGCAAACACATATATAGTTTAAATCTTTTAAAACCTGTATAAAACATTAATTCAACATCCATCTCAAGTAAACAAACAATGTATAAACACATAGCACGTACTTCATAGCAAATAATTCATATCTATGTGTTAGAAGAATGTAACTACACACTCACTTGTTAAGACGATTGTCAGACAGCACTATGGCTCTTCAAGCAGTATTCTTCGGTGAAGCCGGGATATATTCACAAACTGGGCTTCTCGCGGGCAGAGCTTCGGCTTGAAACTCTTTTCTCCTCGGGATTTTCGGAGCGTCGGGACTTGCTTCGGGTCTCGGGATGATACAGGGGCTTTGGGGGTACTTCAAGAGGGCTAGAAAGAGTGTAGGAAGTGAGAGAATGAAGGAATTAGCAACCATGGCCGGCTGCCATTCGATTTCTATTTATAGGGCCATTTTTTCTGGATTCACGTCGTGAATCTTAAATATTCACGTCGTGAATCTCAAATATTCACGTTGTGAGTTCAGTAGTTATCAGGTGCGTCATCGCAACTTGCGTCTGTCGGGCTCCAGAAGTCATAAATACTGAGTTCACGTCGTGAACACTGTGTTCACGTCGTGAACTCTAACACAGCGTCGGGGTTCGCGCCCCGAACTTTAGAAATTCATATCTTTCGCATACGAGCTCCGTTTTCGACGTTCTTTATATCCACACGTAGGTGAAATTATGCTCTACAACTCTCGTTTAGACTCCGTTGGCTAATTTTGAATTTTTTTTATTATATTATTTTTAGTAGGTCGGGACAGGAAAATTGCGTTAGGAATTCACAACTCCTTCATCTGTCATCCATTTTCATCTGTCTTTTTACCGTTGGACTACTATCGATGAGATCTTCGATTCTCGTTTAGATTGTTTCGGCTAGAAACCACTCGATCTCATATTCGAACTTTGGGCTGCATACCGCTAAGTCGAAACTTCGAAAAATCATAACTTCCTCATACGAAGTCAGATTTAGACGTTCTTTTTATGCACGCTCTTGGCTTAACGTATTCTATGACTTTCGTTTAGATCACTAAGGCTAA
Organism: Lactuca virosa; assembly: GCF_052849685.1. Taxonomy (NCBI): domain Eukaryota; kingdom Viridiplantae; phylum Streptophyta; class Magnoliopsida; order Asterales; family Asteraceae; genus Lactuca; species Lactuca virosa. The sequence goes on along the minus strand of NC_136429.1, from coordinate 460,470,671 downwards.
ATATCTCTCTATCGTAAATTCACTATTTACGTCGCATAGTCTCGTGCCGATTCTGTCGCGAGACTTCAACAGGTCATAACTTCTTCGTTATAACTCGGATTTCGATATTCTTTATACATCTGGAATCCTTGTCACGGCCACTACATCTTAGTTAAGATTATTCCCTCTAAATAATCTTTTATCAAAAAGTAACTTTTGATGCTTATCGTCTCTAAATTGACTAGCCCGGATCTACGGGCGTTACAATTTATTAATTTTCATTATACTTATTAATGAGAATTAGTGTCCTATCCTACCAGTTCGGCTAACGACCCTCCACCAGTCAAGAAGCGGTGGGTGAGAGTGGACAACCATTAAACCACCATTTATAGGCAGTAACCTTATACCCCCCTTATAGATTGGCTTCGTACATGAGGCCTACATATATATAAGTATTAAATTTTAATATTATAATAGTATAAGGGTTGAATTTTAAACTTTTAAAACTCTAGGGTTTGGAATTAAAGTTTCATTAATGTAACTTCTCAAGTTCCAACACTTGAGGGCAAGTTTTGTAACTTGTCAAGACTTTTGAAATTCAGAACTTATGAACTTTTATGTTGCATGAATGAGACCTTTCAAATTCCAAACTTGAGGACAAGTTATGAAACCTTTCAATACTCTTTGAATTCTATAACTTACATTAGTTAATGGCTTCATAAATAAAGACTTTTCATGTTCCAAAACTTGAGGACAAGTTATGGAACTTTTTCAAGAACACATATAGATCAAATTAACTAATCCAATTATGATATGATGATTATTTACCAACTTGACCTAATTTGTTCATGTTACATGATAACTTCAAATTTGATAAATAACTAGTATTTACCAAAAATCAAGTAGTTATTTTATAATTTGACAAACACCATGTTTTGGATGGGGATTAACATTACCATATCATTAAAATCTAATTTTATGAACCAAAATAGTTTGTGGTAATGTTCCTAATCCAAAACAGGCCAAAAATTTGAAGATTCTGCCATCAGATGCATCAACTCGTAGAGTGCCATAAAGGGCTCGTCGAGTTCAAAGATGGACTTGGCAAGTTGGACCTGGCAGAATCCCGAAATGCAGTTTTCAGCTTTGAAATTACACAATTGCATCAATACAATAGAAAACACCCATGGCTCTGATAACACTGTTGGGTTTTATGTACTCTAACATTCCTATGGTGCACATATAACCCTCATGCTTTGGATCTAAGTTTTCTTTATTTATACATGCAACATTGGTTTCCAAAGCATGAAGCCTAAACTAGCATACAAAATTTAACATATGAATCATAAAATAAGTTAGAAAGTTACCTCCAATGTACCTAGTAAGACGTTGGCCTTGAGAGAACTTAGCACCCCAAGTGTTGTGCCTTAAACATGTCACAAACACCAAATAAACAACTAGATAGATATGAGAGAGGCTAAGGAGACTCAAAATCGACTTCTCTTCTTGGAATGCAAGTAGTGGTCAATTTTAGGGCTTAGCACTATATATATATATATATATATATATATATATATATATATATATATATATGTGTGTGTGTGTGTGTGTGTGTGTGTGTATGTGTGTGTAGAATATCAAGGGTCATGTGTAACCTTAATCCATACACATTAACCCATGATCCATCCATTTGATTTGGATAAATATGTCATGGATTGACCCATAAGCCCATCACAAATCAAACCATGAATCATTAGCCCAACTCATATGTATCAATTTAATTAGTCTCTTTTGATCACTAAAGTAATTCTAAATTAATTCTTGATCAATACTAATTAAATAATATGATTCCTCAATTAATATATTATACTTATAATATATTAATAAATCATAAATAACCTCTTACTCAAATATCTATCTATCAAGTTGTTCTGGTGAAGGCAACCCGAAATGGACCATGCTACTATCGCGTCAAGTACATATCAATTATAGTTATGGGCTTGGACACCTAATCCAACAACTGTGTAATCTATACACATCTCTTCTGTTGAAAGAAGTTTTTAGGGTTTCCGCTATTATTGGATCTTGTTCCAGCCGCCATCATCATTTGTTCAGCTGTTGACGCTGATCTTGATCTTAATATTACCCTAATCTTGTTTATACATCTGGTTCATACAGATTTTGTTCGACATACAATCATGCAGTCAGAAGATTCTTACATTAACTCAATAAATATCTCAAGCGGCATTGGATCCACAACCATGATTCCTATCTTATTCCCTATTGGGAGGCCATCACAGTTGGGGCGTTTGTTCATACTGGAACTAAGAGAACAATTAAAACTCAGGATGACTATAACAACCTTCTTCTCGAAGTGAAGGATGTTCCACAAGATGAGAATGAAATGTTAATTAGCAACGTCAAGGCAATGAGAATTATTAGGTTTGCCCTACCACCAGACACCTTCCGTTCGGTTAGTTCATATGATACATCAAAGGGTATCTGGGATAGGCTTAAGGAATTGTACTCTACTGACGATGATTTGGAGCATTCAACTCAAACTTTACTGCTGTCAGAGTTTGGAGCTTTTGTACAAAAGCCTAAAGAAAGTTTAGATCAGACCTTCAATCGCTACAATAATATTCTATGCAGGATGATGAAACATAAGATTGGACGTGAGCTTATTGAGCAAAAAGTCACGTTCATGAATGGTCTATGGTCTGAATGGAAGGTTGTTGTTTCTTCTATTAAAGCACATGAACAGTTTAAGAACTACACACTAGCTAAGCTTGTTGGTATCCTAAGGTCACATGAAGATTAGGTGACAAAAGAAGGAAAAATTGTTTCTGGAGTAGGTTCGTTGGCACATGTAGCTAAGGGTAAGAAGGCTGCAGAAGATGATGATTTGGAGTTTGAGCTCTTCGATTTTGAACTTTCTAAAAAAGAATTCGCAATGATGGTATCCAACCCAAGGAGGTTCGCAAAGAAAAACTTCAACAGAAACAAGAACCAAAACTGGCAGGGAAGCTACAGCTCCGAGAAGGTAAAAGAAGAAAGTGCAAACAGTTCTTAGAAAGAAGAGGATAAGAAGGAGAAGAAGCTCATGGATGACTCTGGCTACGATTGTAACTACTGTCATGGTAAAAACCACTTAGCCAAGGAATGCATGCTGCGAAGGTTGAACGAAAAGAAGGAAGGAGAAGAAGATGAGACGTACCATCTGCGAAAGCTTGAGGAGATAAAGAAGAAAAAGAATGATGATAACTCTATGCCTGCTTTGATTGTGCAGGAAAACGATGTTGTAGATGAGTTTGGCAGGGTTGAAGTCTGTTCCACTGATTCCAAAGAAGAGGAGGTTTGCAGGCCCACTCATGGAAGAAGTTTCGTAGCGAAGGAAGAAGATTTGCAGTTTGTAGGAAGATGCTTGATGGTGAAAAATGATGTGTAAGGGCTGAGGGGATATGCTGTCACACCCCGCTAAAGCGAAAACGCAAGGTATGACAGCGACAAAGGTTTCATTGCAAAAGATAAAGATACATCACCATAGCAATATTAAAAAGTTTACAACCCATAGCTTAAACAAAACAAAGTACAAGTTTTCCAAAATGACATTGTTCAAAATATATAACTTCATAAAATAACTTCCACACGATGCAGCATGCTCTATGATGATGAATCTCTATATCCACTTACTAATTATTTCCTGAAAAAACATGTAAAACGAGCGTCAACTATGAAAATAGTTGGTGAGTTCACAAGTATATAAAATCGTGCTTGAAATAAGGCTTTTCGTAATTACAAGTACATTGCTTTAATGATAAACCAAGTTGATTGCTATTAATGAATACAAGTTTATTGCTATAACGAGAAACGAGTTTGTATGTGTATGAGCAAACAATGAGTCTCAACCAAACCTATGACTGAAGCCCTATCGAGATCTATGCTTATCGTTCCATAGATGAATATGGTATCATGCACTCCAGCAATAGGGCGAGTGAGGAGTTGTCAATTCCTAATAGCGCTATCTATAATGACCATTGGCTCAAAGAGTTAATGGTTAGAGATAAGGGAAGGGCCTTAGTACGATAAGTTCTCATGTTCCGTGTTGCATAGACATACATAAAGAAACATAGCAATACAATAGCAATCGTGTTTGATACAATTCAATTTAAATACAACATGCAAATAATAATTTTTCTGGACATGCTTTTCCACCCCAAAACATAAAAACTGAAAATAGGGGAGTGCGTGAATACTCACAATGTTTCGAGTAGATACAAGTGGTGCCTTGGAATACACCAACGTCTTAATGCCGGGATCCTACGACATCAAACACACACTAGTGAGTTTCCATGTCGAAATCTAATGCTAATATACTAAACTCTACATATAGTGAAATGCCAATTTATGTTCTAATATTGGATTTTATATTAATTGGTTACACTTTTTCTGAAATGATGAAATTCTACAAGTCATGTGATAAATACAACTTTGGGATATTAATTTTCCAGATTTAGTAATATAAATTTAAGGGTGTTTCAACACATTTAAAGGTGTTTTAAATTCCTAAAAATGTAAGATATTATCAAATAGTTTCCAAAAATTGTCAAACCTTGTATTTTTCATTCTAAATACAATAGAGATTTTCCAGAAAATTTTCCTTGAATTTTTGATATGGTTATCTATTTTCCAAAATTTTAAGCCTTCATAACAACATAAATTCACGAAAAATAGCATTCAAAGGATAAAAATTCTCAAACTTTTTATTTTACTGTTATTACACATTACTAAGCTGGGAAAAATATAAAAATGAATTTCCAAGCTGTTTAATTATATTTTACGATTTTTGAGCATTTATTCCAATAAAAATTGAAATAAATAGAAAACAGTTTCCAAAATTACCCAAACTTTTTATTTAACTGTTATTATACATAACTAGGCTGGGAAAATATAAAAGATATTTTTCAGTGGGTATTTCTATTTTTCCTTGTTTTATCCCCTTAAATAACCATTAATTGAAGAATAAATAACAAACAGTTAAAATAAATTACCAAAAATTTTTGTAACATCATTTACAGTGTAAGTAATCTGGGAAAAATACCAAAAGTGGTTTTCATATTGTATAGTCCGGTTTTGGGTATTTATGTGTATTTAAGTGTATTTAACTTTAGAAAATAGAAGAAAAATAGTTTACAGTAGAGAAAAATCATCAAAATTTTTATGTAATCTCCTACTGTACAACATGATGTTCTGGTAAATTTTCATGAATTTTGGATAAACAGAACCATTTTTCCTATTTTTAGGCCATTATAATTACCAAAAATTGGGAAAAATAGTAAGGCATGATGAAAAATTCTGAAATTATTTTTCTGAGTCACCCACCACAGGTAAGGGCTGCGAAAATTGTTAGATACAATTTTCACACTCCCTAAAGTGGTTTTGTGATTTATTATACCCAAACAAAAAGAAAATCGGAAATCATACCAAACAGCAATAACAATCGATGAAATTTAGTGAGGAGTCATTATTCACCATAGGGGTCATCCATGAATTTATTCCGGATTTATAGACCTCTGGAAGTATTTTATGTGATTTATGCCCTTGTTTTCTTGCAATAATTTTAATAAATCAAAGAAATGATAAAAGCTCTTGAAATTTTCCAGATCATCACATGCATGTGAGGGCTTTCAAAAGGAAAAATGTTCAAATTTTTTTCAGAAGGGAAATAGGGGTATTGAACCCAAACAAGTTAAGAAATGTTGCATATAATGGTGCATGAGATGTAAATGTGGCTGAAGTTCATGAATTTGAGTAGCCCATTCAGTGGGGTTTTAAGCCACGAAATTTCAGCCATCATTCACTGGATATATTAAGTTTCTAAATTATTTTTCCCCAGATTTATGGTTGGGTTTAAGGTCATTGATCACGCAAAGCAAAAATAGTGATCACAGAAAAAGAGCTGTTTGCGCAACCATTTTGTAAAAATTGCCAAAACTCCGATATTGAATATTTTACAGTGAGACCAGTTGGGTTTGAAAGTTAACTCGTGGAACTATCCAATACAAAAAGAATATCAGGATTTGGTTAAGAAATGACCGAGTTATGGCCGTTCAAAGCTGAACAATGTAATCTGGCAGATTGCATGTTTGCTTTGAGTGCATTCTTAGGGGATTTTGACAAGAACAACATGCATGCTTCGGTTAAGGTCCGATTTCTAGCACATGCATGGAGTGAATGAGCATCCAAGATGTACTAGAAATGGTTTAAATGCTTTTGGTCATGCAAGAACACAAAAGAAATGGAGAAGAAGATGTAATACTCGGTTTTGAAGTCACATGAACACATGTGCATCTTTTTCACTCCTTGCATGGGTTTGATCCCGGATTTTCACCATCTCAAACACATACATTGTGTTATGGTGAGAATCTACAAACCACAAGGGAAAAGTAAGGATTTCTAGCCATGGAAGGGCATACAATCCGAAGAGTAGAGAAAACCATGAAGAAGAGGAAGTAAAATCATGAAACCATGAGGGAGGATTGTGTTGTTTACCTTGGTTTTGATCTTGAGAGAAGCAAGAACACTTCAAGACCTTCTCAATTTCGAAATTATGGCAGAGAATGGAGGATTTCATGGAGGTGTAGGAGAGGTTTTTGAGGTGGGGAATCTTCTTGGAGAAGGAGTGAGAGAGAGAGTGTGTATGGGAAGTTGAAGTGTAAGAGAAGAATAAAATGATTAAGAATTTTTGGGGAAAAATGGAGCATGGGGGAGAGGGTGGCAGATTTTATGAGTGTAAGAGAGGCCCTCTCTCTCCTAATTCAAACTAAATAAATTTCCCTTCAATTTTTATAAAACCCAAATTTTTATAAAAATGCCTCTTTATGTAATTCATGATTTATTTAAGAATCTTTGTTTTTAGCTCATAAAATATGATTTATGTTTGATAATTAAATCTTTATATCTTTGATTATATCCTTATGACTTAATTATTTAAATTTTATCTAATGAGGTTCATAACAAATCTTATAGAGTTTTTAGGTTTTAAAGTTTATAAATTTGGATTTTTGGGCTCTTTAGGGTTTTTGGAACATTGTTTGATATTCACCATCATATTGAAATGAAATTAGAATATTTTAATTTATTTTTAGGGTTTTATACCCTTTTTCAATTGTAGCAAGGTTTGAAGTTTATTCTAATTATAGCATTGGCATTTCCTATTGTAGTTAAGCAACTTACTAGAATCGTAAGTGTCAAGTATATTAGTCCTAGATCTTAGTTGGGTCCTAGTTTATGCAAGATTTTGACCTAATTTATACTACTAGGCCATGGCATGTTGTGCATGAATGGTTTTTATAAAGATGCATGAGTCCGAGAATGACCTGAATTGACAGTTGTCACAGTATCCCCCACTTAAAAAGAATTTCGTCCCGAAATTCATTCTATGTCATCGTTTGTCATCGCATGGGAAAAGTTGTGGATACTTTTCCTTCATGAAGTCCTCACGCTCCCAGGTGTACTCCGGCCCACGTTTTGAGTTCCATCGAACTTTCACAATCGGAATCTTACTCCGCTTGAGTCGTTTTACCTCCCTGTCAAGGATTTCTATCGGTTCCTCAACAAAGTTTAGCTTATCATTGATCTTGAATTCCTCGAGGGGTACTATCAATGCTTCGTCGGCTAAACATTTCTTAAGATTGGAGACGTGGAATGTGTCGTGAATGGCGCTTAACTCTTGGGGTAATCGGAGTTTATATGCCACCGGACCAATCCTTTCAATGATCTCGAAGGGTCCAACATATCTTGGGCTTAGTTTTCCTTTCTTACCAAAACGTACAAGCCCTTTCCAAGGCGACACCTTTAGAAGTACCTTGTCTCCAACTTGGAATTCTAATGGTTTTCGACGATTATCCGCATAACTTTTCTGACGTTCTCTGGCGGCTTTAAGCCTATCTTTGATGATAGCAATCTTGTCATTTGTTTCCTGGATAAGGTCGAGTCTAGTCAAGTGTCTGTCTCCGATTTCTGTCCAACACAATGGAGAACGACACTTGCGTCCATACAATGCTTCGTATGGGGCACATTGGATACTCGTGTGGTAACTGTTATTGTAGGAAAACTCAATTAGAGGCAAATGAGTATCCCAGTTTCCTTTGAACTCAATGACACACGCCCGTAGCATGTCTTCCAATGTTTGTATTGTTCTCTCTGTCTGCCCATCTGTCTGAGGGTGGTAAGCTGTGCTCAAATTTATCTTGGTTCCTAGTGCCTTCTGTAACATCCACCAAAATCGTGATGTAAAACGACTATCTCTATCAGAAATGATGGATAGGGGTACACCATGCAGAGAAACAATTTTGTCGATGTAGATTTGGGCCAATTTTTCCATCTTGAAGTCTTCCCGAATGGGGAGAAAGTGAGCAGATTTCGTCAGTCGATCCACTATGACCCAAATTGAGTCGTGACCTTTAGAAGTTCTAGGAAGTTTGGTAACGAAATCCATGGATATCTGCTCCCATTTCCATTGGGGAATTTCGGGTTGTTGCAATAAGCCGGATGGTTTTTGATGTTCAGCTTTGACTATTGAGCAAGTTAAACACTTCCCAACATATAAGGCAATATCCCTTTTCATTCCAGGCCACCAATAGTATTCTTTAAGATCCTTGTACATCTTATCCGCTCCAGGGTGGATTGAGTATTTAGATCGATGAGACTCCTCTAGTACCATGTCTCTCAGATCGTTAACCCTTGGAATCCAGACCCTGTCCTTAAAATAACGAACTCCATCAGGTTTGGTTTCAAATCTCACTTCCAAACCATGTAAAGTTTCACCTGGAAGATTTTCCTTGAATAAAGCTTTCTCCTGGGCATCAATGATTTGAGATTTCAAGTTTGTCTGAATTACCATTCCCAAAGCTCTCACACGGGAAGGTTTCACCCTTTCTTTTCTACTAAGAGCGTCGGCTACTACGTTAGCCTTCCCTGGGTGATATCGTATCTCACAGTCATAATCACTAAACAACTCTACCCATCTCCTCTGCCGCATGTTTAACATTTTCTGATCTAGGATGTGCTGAAGGCTTTTGTGATCGGTATAAATGGTGCACTTGGTTCCGTACAAATAATGCCTCCATATTTTAAGAGCGAAAACTATTGCTCCTAGTTCTAGATCATGGGTGGTATAATTCTTCTCATGCGGTTTGAGTTTTCTAGAAGCATACGCAATGACCTTATCTTTTTGCATTAACACACATCCTAATCCTTGATGAGATGCATCACAATACACTACAAAGTTCTCTGATCCCTCTGGTAAAGCCAGAATTGGTGCATTACACAACTTGTTTTTCAGGATTTGAAACGCCTCTTCGTGTTTCTCTTCCCAGAGAAATTTTCTGTCTTTTTGGGTCAAAGATGTTAATGGTTGAGCAATACTAGAGAAATTCTCAATGAAGCGTCTGTAGTACCCAGCTAATCCTAGGAACTGTCGTATTTCTGTCGGGGTTTTGGGGGCTTCCCATTTCTTGATTGCCTCGATCTTAGCTGGATCTACATGAATTCCTCTTTCGCCGATCACATGACCAAGGAAATGTACTTCCCGAATCCAAAATTCACACTTAGTGAACTTGGCATACAATTTCTGCTCCTTCAGCAGCTCCAACACTAGCTTCAGATGTCTCTCATGATCTTCTTTGGTTTGTGAGTAAACAAGTATGTCATCGATAAATACAATTACAAACTTGTCTAGGTATGGTTTACAGACCCTATTCATCAAATCCATGAAAACAGCGGGTGCGTTCGTTAGTCCAAAAGGCATGACTAAGAACTCATAATGTCCATAACGGGTTCTAAATGCTGTTTTGTGAATGTCTCCTTTGTGAACTTTTAGTTGATGGTATCCTGATCGGAGGTCGATCTTTGAGAAGTATGAAGCGCCCTGTAATTGATCGAACAAGTCATCAATTCGAGGAAGAGGATATCGATTCTTGATTGTCAACTTGTTCAATTCTCTGTAATCAATACACATTCGGAATGACCCGTCTTTCTTTTTGACGAATAATACGGGGGCTCCCCAAGGTGAAGAACTTGGTCGTATAAATCCTTTGTCTAGAAGTTCTTGAAGTTGTCCGGACAGTTCTTGCATCTCGGATGGCGCGAGGCGATATGGTGCTTTTGCTACCGGTGCCGCTCCGGGAATTAAGTCTATCCGAAATTCGACCTGTCTGTGAGGGGGTAGACCGGGTAATTCCTCCGGAAACACTTCGGGATAGTTTTGAACCATCGGGATTTCCTTGAGTTGCTTAGCTTCAGGTTCTCTTTCTATCACGTGGGCCATGAATGCGATACAATCATTTTTCAGATACTTATGAATCTTTATGCTCGATACAATGTTTAAACTTCTTCCTGGCTTCTCACCGTGTATGATAAGGGTTTCTCCATTAGGGAGAGGTATCCTAATGACTTTCTCGTAACAACCAATGTCCGCTCTATTCTTGGATAACCAATCCATTCCTACTATTACATCAAAACTACCTAGCTCGATAGGAATTAGGTCAATGCTAAAGAGTTTATCAGCTAAATTCAGAGTACAACCAGGAATTATATCATTAGCCCTAATTTCATACCCATCAGCAAGTTCAATAGCATAAGCATTCCTCATCTTTTTCGATTTCAAGCCAATTAACGGTCTAAATGCTAAAGAAACAAAACTCCTATCTGCTCCCGCATCAAATATTACCGATGCAAAATGGTTGTTCAGGAGAAACGTACCTGTTATCACTTCAGGGTTCTGACGAGCTTCTTCTGCACCAATCACAAAGGCTACACCTCTTGGCCGTCCAACTTGATTTCCTTGGAAGTTTTGCCTGGCTTGGCCTTGTCCATTGTTACCAGGCCCTTTGTTCAGTTTGGGACATGCTCTACGGAGATGATCAATACTCCCGCACTCGTAACATGCCCTTTTTCCCTCCTTATTCAGCTTACAATACTTCGAGTAATGGCCTGTTTGCTTACAGTTTTGGCACACTGGGCAAGCTCCCTTGTGATGAAAGTTACACTTATTGCACTTCGGAAGCGGTCCTGAGTACTGCTTTCTCTCCTGCGCTTCCTGTTCTTGAGTTTTCACTGGTTCTTGCTCCTGGGCTCTTACCATAAAGTTTCTTGAGACTTTCTGCTTCCTCCCTGACTTGCCTCCATACTTCTTCTCTCCCTGATCTGCTGGCTTCCTCTTGCTACTAGAGTTTTCCTTTGTCGATGCTCCCATCCTTATCACATGATTGGTTAGTCGATTTGCTAGACTTACTGCACTCTGAATAGTAGTTGGATTTGCTGAAGTAACCATTCCCCGAATCTCTGGTGCCAGACCCCAGATGTAACGATCTACCCGTTTCTCCTCAGGAGTAACCATGTGAGGTACCAGTTTTGCTAGTTCATGAAATCAGACTGTGTACTTCTCTATTTGTGTTCCAACCATAGAATGGTTCCAGAACTCAGATTCAAGCTTCTGAATTTCATCCTTGGGACAATACTCCTCTATCAGCAGCTTCTTTAGGTCTTCCCAAGTTAGCTGATATGCCGCTGCACGACCTCGGGTTTGCACTAAAGTATTCCACCAGGTCAATGCCCTATCATGAAGTAGACAAGTTGCATACTCCACTTTGTTGCGTTCGAGACATTTGCTAATGTGAAGGACCGACTCCATACTGTCAATCCATTTCAGCAACCCGACCGCACCTTCCTTTCCGTGGAATTCCTTAGGTTTACAGGCCATAAAGGACTTGTAGTTGCATTCTCTTTCATTGTTTCCCCGGTTTCCTCCACTACTTCCTTGGTTAGCATTAAGTCCTGCAGTTACTTGAGTAACAATGTTTGGATTGCTTCCATGAGTTGTTGTGCTACAATTTGAGTAACATCGGGTGTTTCGTTCTATGGGCGCCCGCGATTAGGCCTTCCTGACATGGTTCTATTACACAGGAGAAGAAATACGTATAAATACATAAAATAATGTATAATATTTAGTTCACTACTATTTTGAAAACCGTAAGTGTTGTCAAATCATTGGTTTGCATTAATACTAGGCATATATATTTTAGAAAGAAAAGAAAAGAAAAATCTCTTTATTCGACCATTTACCAATTAAATTCTAGGGTTTGACCTCATAGTAAAAGTTTTCAAACATAAAATAAAATTCTTCATTACCATTTGAAATTGTCTTAAAACCAAACCAATACATCAATCCCAAAATAAAGTTTTAAATGTCTTTCCCAAAAGACACCCAACATGGGTTTTCATTTCATGACAAAATAAAATAAAATACTGAAATCAGAACCAAACAGTAATCGCTATCCCAACAAGAATCATCAGCACCACAATCAGTAATAGCCCAACAAGCACATAATATGCGGTCATCGCACGACATGCCACTCGTCTAGCAGCACTAGCAGTGTCAGCAGCCTCCATCGAATGCTGAAACAGGATTTCCATCCTTGTCAAGACTTCATCCAAAACTTCCCGATGCCCAGCTATCACAGCGAGACTGTGACGTAGGCCCGCTGCCATCGACTGCAATCTCCGGGACTCCTCCGGGGTCATACCTGGCTGCCTGACAGGTATCCCTATGACTTGCTGTGGTGAGGGTGCTCTCGGTCCTGCAACGCTGGGTCCTACCCCGCTAGGTCCTGCCGTGCCAAGTCCTGCTGTGCTGGTGGCTATCCTTCCTGGAATAGGAACACTCTTCCTCGCCGTCCTCCGAATACGAAGCCCATAAAGTGGTGGCTGTGGCAACACCGATGAAGGCGATGCCTCGCGTTGTTGACTCGGGGCGTTGTCATTGCTGATCTCCACCGAGTTTCCTGTATCTTCCGTATCCTCCGATGGGTCTTCTTCTACCGAGGCGGGGGGTTACGTCGAGGGATAACAGTGACGTAGCCGGACTCATCAGCTGAGGCGGTAGCGTGAGAAGATGACGATGTCGACATAGGGGACTGAGACATAGATTCAATGAGATATGAAATAAATGACAATGCATGCCTATAATATGCAATGCTTACACACACCAAAAATTAACCTTTTTGAATTTTTGAAATAAAGTTTTCTCAAAAATTTTGTTGAACATATTCCCATTATAGTTAGCTCAAGCTTTGTATAAATCTTTCCTTAATTAAACATAGGTGATCAGACTATGTTTAATTGAGGTCCAACGATACAATTCCCGACCTAATTATATTAGTAATATGTTTGATGTAAAAAAAGAATTTTTATAAGTTTTGGTTATAGGTTGTGTTTTCTTAAAGGAAAACTGATGTTCTCTATAACTTTAGCTCTGATACCACTTCTGTCACACCCCGCTAAAGCGGAAACGCAAGGTATGACAGCGACAAAGGTTTCATTGCAAAAGATAAAGATACATCACCATAGCAATATTAAAAAGTTTACAACCCATAGCTTAAACAAAACAAAGTACAAGTTTTCCAAAATGACATTGTTCAAAATATATAACTTTATAAAATAACTTCCACACGATGCAGCATGCTCTATGATGATGAATCTCTATATCCACTTACTAATTATTTCCTGAAAAAGCATGTAAAACGAGCGTCAACTATGAAAATAGTTGGTGAGTTCACAAGTATATAAAATCGTGCTTGAAATAAGGCTTTTCGTAATTACAAGTACATTGCTTTAATGATAAACCAAGTTGATTGCTATTAATGAATACAAGTTTATTGCTATAACGAGAAACGAGTTTGTATGTGTATGAGCAAACAATGAGTCTCAACCAAACCTATGACTGAAGCCCTATCGAGATCTATGCTTATCGTTCCATAGATGAATATGGTATCATGCACTCCAGCAATAGGGCGAGTGAGGAGTTGTCAATTCCTAATAGCGCTATCTATAATGACCATTGGCTCAAAGAGTTAATGGTTAGAGATAAGGGAAGGGCCTTAGTACGATAAGTTCTCATGTTCCGTGTTGCATAGACATACATAAAGAAACATAGCAATACAATAGCAATCGTGTTTGATACAATTCAATTTAAATACAACATGCAAATAATAATTTTTCTGGACATGCTTTTCCACCCCAAAACATAAAAACTGAAAATAGGGGAGTGCGTGAATACTCACAATGTTTCGAGTAGATACAAGTGGTGCCTTGGAATACACCAACGTCTTAATGCCGGGATCCTACGACATCAAACACACACTAGTGAGTTTCCATGTCGAAATCTAATGCTAATATACTAAACTCTACATATAGTGAAATGCCAATTTATGTTCTAATATTGGATTTTATATTAATTGGTTACACTTTTTCTGAAATGATGAAATTCTACAAGTCATGTGATAAATACAACTTTGGGATATTAATTTTCCAGATTTAGTAATATAAATTTAAGGGTGTTTCAACACATTTAAAGGTGTTTTAAATTACTAAAAATGTAAGATATTATCAAATAGTTTCCAAAAATTGTCAAACCTTGTATTTTTCATTCTAAATACAATAGAGGTTTTCCAGAAAATTTTCCTTGAATTTTTGATATGGTTATCTACTTTCCAAATTTTTAAGCCTTCATAACAACATAAATTCACGAAAAATAGCATTCAAAGGATAAAAATTCTCAAACTTTTTATTTTACTGTTATTACACATTACTAAGCTGGGAAAAATATAAAAATGAATTTCCAAGCTGTTTAATTATATTTTACGATTTTTGAGCATTTATTCCAATAAAAATTGAAATAAATAGAAAACAGTTTCCAAAATTACCCAAACTTTTTATTTAACTGTTATTATACATAACTAGGCTGGGAAAATATAAAAGATATTTTTCAGTGGGTATTTCTATTTTTCCTTGTTTTATCCCCTTAAATAACCATTAATTGAAGAATAAATAACAAACAGTTAAAATAAATTACCAAAAATTTTTGTAACATCATTTACAGTGTAAGTAATCTGGGAAAAATACCAAAAGTGGTTTTCATATTGTATAGTCCGGTTTTGGGTATTTATGTGTATTTAAGTGTATTTAACTTTAGAAAATAGAAGAAAAATAGTTTACAGTAGAGAAAAATCATCAAAATTTTTATGTAATCTCCTACTGTACAACATGATGTTCTGGTAAAATTTCATGAATTTTGGATAAACAGAACTATTTTTCCTATTTTTAGACCATTATAATTACCAAAAATTGGGAAAAATAGTAAGGCATGATGAAAAATTCTGAAATTATTTTTCTGAGTCACCCACCACAGGTAAGGGCTGCGAAAATTGTTAGATTCAATTTTCACACTCTCTAAAGTGGTTTTGTGATTTATTATACCCAAACAAAAAGAAAATCGGAAATCATACCAAACAGCAACAACAATCGATGAAATTTAGTGAGGGGTCATTATTCACCATAGGGGTCATCCATGAATTTATTCCGGATTTATAGACCTCTGGAAGTATTTTATGTGATTTATGCCCTTGTTTTCTTGCAATAATTTTAATAAATCAAAGAAATGATAAAAGCTCTTGAAATTTTCCAGATCATCACATGCATGTGAGGGCTTTCAAAAGGAAAAATGTTCAAATTTTATTCAGAAGGGAAATAGGGGTATTGAACCCAAACAAGTTAAGAAATGTTGCATATAATGGTGCATGAGATGTAAATGTGGCTGAAGTTCATGAATTTGAGTAGCCCATTCAGTGGGGTTTTAAGCCACGAAATTTCAGCCATCATTCACTGGATATGTTAAGTTTCTAAATTATTTTTCCCCAGATTTATGGTTGGGTTTAAGGTCATTGATCACGCAAAGCAAAAATGGTGATCACAGAAAAAGAGCTGTTTGCGCAACCATTTTGTAAAAATTGCCAAAAATCCGATATTTAATATTTTACAGTGAGACCAGTTGGGTTTGAAAGTTAACTCGTGGAACTATCCAATACAAAAAGAATATTAGGATTTGGTTAAGAAATGACCGAGTTATGGCCGTTCAAAGCTGAACAATGTAATCTGGCAGATTGCATGTTTGCTTTGAGTGCATTCTTAGGGCATTTTGACAAGAACAACATGCATGCTTCGGTTAAGGTCCGATTTCTAGCACATGCATGGAGTGAATGAGCATCCAAGATGTACTAGAAATGGTTTAAATGCTTTTGGTCATGCAAGAACACAAAAGAAATGGAGAAGAAGATGTAATACTCGGTTTTGAAGTCACATGAACACATGTGCATCTTTTTCACTCCTTGCATGGGTTTGATCCCGGATTTTCACCATCTCAAACACATACATTGTGTTATGGTGAGAATCTACAAACCACAAGGGAAAAGTAAGGATTTCTAGCCATGGAAGGGCATACAATCCGAAGAGTAGAGAAAACCATGAAGAAGAGGAAGTAAAATCATGAAACCATGAGGGAGGATTGTGTTGTTTACCTTGGTTTTGATCTTCAGAGAAGCAAGAACACGTCAAGACCTTCTCAATTTCGAAATTATGGCAGAGAATGGAGGATTTCCTGGAGGTGTAGGAGAGGTTTTTGAGGTGGGGAATCTTCTTGGAGAAGGAGTGAGAGAGAGAGTGTGTATGGGAAGTTGAAGTGTAAGAGAAGAATAAAATGATTAAGAATTTTTGGGGAAAAATGGAGCATGGGGGAGAGGGTGGCAGATTTTATGAGTGTAAGAGAGGCCCTCTCTCTCCTAATTCAAACTAAATAAATTTCCCTTCAATTTTTATAAAACCCAAATTTTTATAAAAATGCCTCTTTATGTAATTCATGATTTATTTAAGAATCTTTGTTTTTAGCTCATAAAATATGATTTATGTTTGATAATTAAATCTTTATATCTTTGATTATATCCTTATGACTTAATTATTTAAATTTTATCTAATGAGGTTCATAACAAATCTTATAGAGTTTTTAGGTTTTAAAGTTTATAAATTTGGATTTTTGGGCTCTTTAGGGTTTTTGGAACATTGTTTGATATTCACCATCATATTGAAATGAAATTAGAATATTTTAATTTATTTTTAGGGTTTTATACCCTTTTTCAATTGTAGCAAGGTTTGAAGTTTATTCTAATTATAGCATTGGCATTTCCTATTGTAGTTAAGCAACTTACTAGAATCGTAAGTGTCAAGTATATTAGTCCTAGATCTTAGTTGGGTCCTAGTTTATGCAAGATTTTGACCTAATTTATACTACTAGGCCATGACATGTTGTGCATGAATGGTTTTTATAAAGATGCATGAGTCCGAGAATGACCTGAATTGACAGTTGTCACATATGCTACCGACAGTGACCGTGTTTCTGACAGTTGCTTCGCTACAAAAACCGTTCCTGAGGAAATTAGCGAGTGCGAGCAGGTCATCATCAAGGTAAACTCTATTCTCGAAACTCTAAATATACCGTCATCTCGTTATGAAACTGAACTAAATGATTTAAGATACACTTTTTCAAGTTTTAGTGACAGTTTAAAAAGAACTCGTTTAACAAACTCTAACTTAATCGATCAAATCAGCATCGTTTCGTGAAAGAGTGAGGAGAGACGCATGTGCAGAGAGAAGATAGAGTCTGATTTATCTAAGTCTAGGGATGAGTCGATTTATTTACAGAGGATTAATTTGAGTCTTTTAAAATAGCATAATATTTTTTGTTTGATTGCCAAAAGACTTTATTTCAATATCACTTAGTTGCATCTTAATTGTGGGATAGGATAGAAAATTCACAAAATGGTTTTGCCCTTTCTCGAATTCAAAGAGGACGAAATCAACGTTGACTGCTACAAGTGCGAATCCATTGTCTCATCAGACGAAACTTCAGATGCATACAGAGTAGGACTGGACAAAATTGAATCATTCATAAATTCCAAAGATCATAAAAACATGCTCAAACAACTTTTGGATGAAAAAACAAAGAGCAAATCAAATCCCAAATTATGCAGAAATTTGACTCATTAAGCACCAAGTTAAATTCAGAAAACAAACTTGATGTTGAAAATTCAGAAAACAATGAAAGTGATATGATTGAAATCTATGTGGATGATGAGGTTGATTGTTTTGATTTTGCTCAAAACGAACCTGTCCCTGCGAAAGTCCTAATTTCTGAAGATTCAATTGAGTCTGCACGTATTTCTAAAAATAAACCTGGAGTTTTAAAAGTTAAAGCAACTATTTTTCGTAAAGTCCAAACTGTTCCTAACCAGGTTTTTGCAACTAAACGACTGGAAAAAAACCAAAAAGCTGAATTAACGTCCTTGGTCGATGATGACAACAAAGATGGATGTAATGAGTACTTTTGGTCTGCTCCAATCGACAATGCAGACGAAACCAAAGGTCTATCTAAAATGACCTCATGGAGAACAAAGATCAGATACTTACCAGGACGCCTAAACAAAGTCAATTCAAGCTACGAAAAGGGGAGTCCAAGTGGAACTAAGAACGTTCCAAGTGATACATCGTCCGTTCGGACCGAAACTCCTACCAGAAAGCCAAAACCTAGGGCCAGTATTCACAAATCCTCAGAGCAGTTCGCAACTCAAAAACGCCAAAGGAATGCCAGATATAACAAGAATCTTAAGGAAAGAAAGCAGTTCTGGCAGTCTAGAAATCCAAATTTCGTTCATAAAGAAAAAGTCAATCCAAATGCGAAAGTCTCTTCATCTGCATAACCTAAGACCTTTCAACAATATCCTGCCCTAAGGTCTCGCACCAAAAAGTTTCTCAATAATCATCTTTTCAAAATCATGTGAAACCTGAGCAGAAAACCAATTGTCGCTTCTTTTCTAACAAGCATGTTTCGCAATATGTTAAAGGCAAAGAAAAGATGGTTTTGGAGTCTAACGTTCCTCTATCGGAAGCTAATCTTAAGCAAGTTGAGAAAAAGAATGTTAAACATCAAATCCAGAATAATCAAAAGAAACCATCCACCAAGGATGCGAATTTAAAAGATAATAAGATTACTGTTTTTTAAAATCACAAAGAAAGACAAAACAACCTTAATAAAATAAACATATTTGGTTGATCCTTCTATTTCTTTTCTTGTGAAAAACTCATAAGGGCCCAAACAACTTTGGGTTCCTAAATCTTGTTAACTTTCACAGGTAATTCGTGACGAGCAGTTTGACTCAGAATGGTACATCGACAGTGGCTGCTCGCGTCAAATGACAGGTAGGAAGGAGGAACTGTGAGAATACAGGGAACTGAGAGACAGTGGAAGAGTGAAGTTTGGAAATAACTAACTTGGAGAGATTAGAGGATATGAGATGATCACTAACGGAGAACACATCGACCTTTGTGGTCCTTCTGCGATTGAAAGTATTGGTGGTAATAAATATATTTTCGTTATTGTAGATGATTTTTCTCGTTTCACTTGGGTGTATTTAAGCAGAAATCTAAACCCACTCCAAAGTAAAAAGACTTCATAAAGTAGATTGAGTTACAATTGAGAAAGATGGTTCGCAACATTCGCAGCGACAATGGGTTAGAATTCAAAAACCAAGTGTTTGAAGAATTTCTGACTACGAAAGGAGTCTCACATAACTTTTCTGCTCCTTATACTCAACAACAAAATGGGGTCGTTGAAAGGCGAAACAGCACATTGTGTGAATCTGCAAGAACTATGCTTTCTTTTGCGAATCTGCCACTTTAATTCTGGGCCGATGCAGTTGGAACTACATGCTTCACCCAAAACCGTTCAATCCTCAACAAGCGCTTTTCTGTCACTCCTTATAAAATCATAAACAAACAAAAACCTAACGTAAAGTTTTTCCATGTGTTTGGTTCCATTTGTTTCATCTTCAACTCTAAAGAACAAAGGAATAAATTCAATGTGAAAGCTGACGAAGGTATCTTCTTGGGATACTCGCTTACATCCAAGGCATATAGGGTTCTCAACAAATGATCCAAAAATATTGAAGAAACCTACTATGTCACATTCGATGATAATTATTTAAAGAGGTTTCAGAAAGCTGATAGTCAAACAAAGGAGATCTTTCCACAAGCGAATGCAACAACAATTCCTCATTACTCTGTACGACGAATTCATGAATCTTTTCGACGAACCAGAAAAAGCTATTTTATCCGAGTCCAAGGCAGCTGACAATAAAGTCGACGAATTGAAGAAAATCATTGATGACGCTATGAAAGATATGGACCAAGATCCACAAAGTACGAATATCCCTCAGGCTACGAACACAACAGTCCAGGGGGATAGTTCTTCTTCAACCACAACATTGAATGCACCTGTTCAGGGGGAGAACAAAACCCCTAAAACCCCTGATGTTAGTTTCAAACCACCTTTCCAGGGGGAGAATCCGAATCCAGAAGATGACTATCACACATCATTCGAGGGGGAGAATGGAAATGAGAATAATGATTCGGATGAACAATCAGAATTTAATGAAGTGAATGCGGAATTGGATCCATCATATGATCCAAACTACTCTCCATTAGATAAATGGACTAAAGATCATCCAAAAACTCAAGTCATCGGAAACTCGTCCTCACGCGTTCTTACGAGAGCTCAACAAAAGGAGAAGTAAACTGCACTATTCTCTAAAGTGGAATTTTGCATGTTCAATTCATTCATCACCAAAATTAAACCTAAAAATGTTCAAATTGCTCTTGATCACTCTGATTGGGTGCAAGCCATGCATGAGGAGCTCAATGAGTTTGAACGAAACAAGGTCTGGAGACTTATTCCCACTCCAAAAGATGCATCCGTTGTTGGTCTCAAATGGGTATTTCGCAAAAAGTTAGACAAAGAAGGTAATGTCATACGAAACAAGGCAGGACTGGTTATCAAGGGGTATTTCCAGGAAGAAGGCATCGATTAAGAAGAAACCTTCACACCAGTTGCAAGGTTGGAATCTGTTTGTATCTTCTTGGCTTATGCAACGCAGAAGAACTTTGAAGTATACTAGATGGATGTCAAATGTGCATTTTTAAATGGGGAACTTGAAGAGACAGTGTGTGTGGAACAACCACCTGGATTTATGTACGAAAAATATCCCAACCACTGCTATATTCTGGACAAAGCGGTCTATGGTCTGAAGCAAGCTCCAAGAGCCTGGTACGAAACTCTTACTCATTTCTTAAAACATGCTAAGTTTAAACAAGGTTCGTTCGACCCAACCTTCTTTCGCTAGAAAGATGGTGACCACTTGATGATCGTCCAAATCTACGTTGATGACATCATTTTCGGATCAACTAACCCAAGCTTAACTGCTGAGTTCCGAAAATGGATGGAAACGAAGTTGGAGATGAGCTCCATGGGTCCGATTAACTTTTTCCTTGGCTTGAACATAAGGCAGAGTCAGGAAGGAATCTTCGTAAATCAGGAAACTTATATCAATACCTTGCTTGCTAAGTTTGGAATGATGGGAGACTCAAAGGTGAAGGTTCCAATGGCATTCGGAACGAAACTAACTCCATCTCTGGAAAAACCGGCTGCAGATATGAAACTTATCGTCAAACGATAGGTTCACTAATGTATGTAACTGCTAATCCTCGAGAACCTCACATGATCGCTGTCAAGAACATATTCAGGTATCTTAAACGAACATCTTCTCTTGGAATAAGGTACCCCTTAAAGTCTGGTTTCTATGTGCAAGCATTTTCGGATGCTGATCATGGAGGTTGCGGATTAGATATAAAGAGTACAACTGGAGGATGCCAATTTCTTGATGGCAAACTTGTCAGTTGGCAGTCCAAAAACCAAACCTGTGTTTCCTTATCAACAGCTGAAGGTGAGTACATTGCTTCCGCTCTTGCACTTCTCAGGTCATATGGATTCAAAGTCAACATCGTGATTATGGCCTGGACATCAAACGAATCCCACTATATTGTGACACCGAAAGTGCCATTCGCATTTGTCACAACCCAGTGCAACACTCAAAGAAGAAACATATAGCACTGAGGTATCACTTCATCAAAGATAATGTGGAAGATGGTAATGTTGAGATACATTTTGTTAGATCAGCTGATCAATTAGCTGACATATTCATAAAAGCCCTACCTGAATCTACATTCAATCATATTCTTCAAGGCTTGGGAATGATGGAAGCTGAATCAGTTCCAAAACTACTTTCGCTTTCATAGTGACACTTTCTCTTTTAGTTACACTTTTGCTTTCGCAATCTATAGGATGTCATGCGAATCGATGCGAACGCTCACAGTAATTCGTAGTCATATTTTTGTCAAGCGAATCGGTGCGAAGGCTTGCAGTAATCCGCAACCCTCTTTTATCTTGCGAATTCATACGAAAGTTCATAGTGTCTCACGATCAACTGTTCACTCATGGTTTGGAGCTTTTTATATCCTTTTGTAAATTATGTATATATTTGTTTGTGTTTTATTTCTTTTCCGAAAAATAAAAAATCCAAAAATATTTCTTTATGCATTCATTTCTTTTCAGAAAATCAAAATTACAAAAATATTTTCTTTTTTTTCTTCTCTTTTATTTTACTTATTTCAAAATACCAAAAATATTAGATAATTGAGCAGGTTTCATATCACGAATCTTGATGATCTCGATTACGAATGATGGGGCAGGTATAAACTTTCTTATCTATGTACTAGTTAAATGTCCCTAGAAACATGTTGTTGCATGTTGTCCGGAGCCTCAATGACTCTATGTTGAAGCCTTAATGATCTGATAATACCAATCGTTTCTTCCCAATCAGGCTGTTCTTTCACATAAGTCTCGAGCTACCTTACTCTTCTCATTATGAGTTAAGAGTTCGCTGCTTGGTCACTTTCGCACAGTAGAGGTACACTATTTTCTTTGGAACCACCTCATACTCTTCTCCGTCACTTTTGCAATCTCCAATGTAGCCCTCGAGACTCTCAGATATTGCCACTGAGGTTTATGGTTACACAACTTCCGTGTTTATGATCTTTAATTCGTTATCCCCCCGAATTTAGTGAAACCCAAAATCCAACACACTTATACGAATTGACGGTGAACAATATACATGTTCTAGACTTTTCACCAAGGAATTAACGAAACTCCACTTTCGTGGTCTGTACCAAGAAATCTCTTTTTCTTTTGCGAGATCTTAATGAAATGTTCTAGACCTAAGACGTTTCTACCCAATAGATCCAGTTTTTATTTTTCTTGAGATTTCTATGCGAATCCTTGTTACTTAATACAATTCCAAAGCTTACTTGTTCAAACGATTACACTGGTCAAACAAGTACTTCATTCGAACTTTCGGACTTATATCAAGTTTCAGAGTTTTGTTAGAGATAGAACCACCCAATAAATCTTTTTAAAAGATGCCTTTCACTGTTTCTTAATAAACAGATGATCGTAGTTCAATGGGAAACCACACAGACACTTCTTAGTCTCTCTTGACTTCGAAGGAAGAGATCGCTGCTCGGGATCCACTGTTTTGTGTCTTAAATAATACATCACTAGAATCCCACATATATGTTTTGCTTTATTTCTCTATCTTTGAACACTCTCACACGAAGATCCTTGTGATTTTCCAAAAGTCTGGTTCGTGGCACTTACATTTATTTTCAGTTTCGCAGTTCCACTGAGGTTTACTTAAAAGCGAAAGCTCGTATCTGTCTTAACTGCGAAAGGGGGTAATTGAAGCGGCAATCCTAATTGATAAGGTTTCAAATAGGTGCGTGAAATTTGAAACGACGCCTGATTTTCCGCCGCCTGACACCTTTTTCTGGCGTAACAGTTGTCATATCATGCCTTTTTAGGCGACGTTTCAGAGGAGAAAACGCAACTGTCACCCTATTTTCTCTCTCTTGGGTACGGTATAAATGGTTTTTCGACAATTCATCATTCCTCACTATTGTCAAAAGATTTCAAAACCCTCAGGAGATTTTCTCTCCACTATTCATCATCCTCTCCAACAAGCATCCATCACCGCCTCATCAGAAACTCCCTCTGTTTAAGATCAATCAGCACAGTCTTCGCTTCTCGCCATCAAGCCAAATCAAAACTTGATTCTCGATCTCGATCCTCTCAAGTATGACAGATTTCTTCTACCCAGTATGGAGTGCTTGAAATATTCGTCTCTATTTAAATCTTTGACCACATCAGAGATTGTTCCGATGTCTCTCTTATCCAAATCCTACTCTCCTACTCGCCTGCTTGCTACATCAAGGAGGAACAAATAATCTCCTTTGAAGTTCACAACAAGAAAACCTCAATCACCAAGTCTGGATTCTGCACCTTACTAGGCCTTGCTCAACATGATGATTTGGTTGACCCGAACTCTGTCTCCATCGCAGCCATCATGGAGATGTTTTACCAAATGGGGTACAAATAACACCCTTACTACCATCTCTAAATTTAGGAAACCCAATCTGCCACCTCAATGGAATGCGCTTTTTACCCTCCTGTTCAAAAGTTTCTTTGAGCGTGTGACTAGCTCAGATTGTTCTAGTAAGTTATTCATGACTATCATGTATGGGATCTACACGGGTATCGACATTGATTTTGGGGCTGTTCTTTGAGCTCAATTGGTCCAAAGTACCCATTCTACAACCCGACACAGTGAAATTTCCTGTGGTCGCTTCTGGACAGTCATTGTTCAACGGAAAATTGAGAAGCTCCAGATTCCGGTCATGCAAGACTCCTTCATGTATGTCATTTCAATCTTCCACACTACAAACATCATTATTGCTGACAACTCAAAGGTCTCATTCGTTGGCTCCATTCCTGAAGCCATGTTTCGCGATGTCCCTGCCGCAAGCAAGATTCTTGAAGCGTACATAAAACTTCCATTCTCAGGCTTTCATCCTTTAACTCCAGAGATGCAATCGATCATCGATGAAGTTCACAAACCAAAGAAAGGAGACCAGAAAGGACGTTAGAAAGGAGAAAAGCAACAGGATGTGAAATTTGGTCCGTCTGGCACTGCTAAGTCACCAAAGAAGGGTCGTAAACGAAAGTCCGATGAAGGCGCCTCCGAACCCCCTCAAGTTCCTAAAAAGAAGAAGATCAAGAAAGTGGCTCGCAAACTCAGAGGTCTAATACCGAGTGACAATGAAGATTCGTATTCGCACACGATTTCAGAGATTTGTGTTCATGAAGAGGTTCGTAATGAATATGAGGCAGAAACTACATCTCAACCGAAGGTTTCACAAGCAGTGTCTACGAATCCTGGGGTAACATTTGAAATCCCAACATCTGTTCCGATAACAGATGACTTCTTTGAATATTTTACTGTCCCTTCTCCTACTGCAACTGTTTCAACACCTATCACCATTGCCCCTTGCCCACCAGTATCCGTGGGGGTTTCGCAAACCCACACCACACTCTTTACTGTTTCAACCGCTACTACTTATACCTTCACTGTTGATCCTCCAGTAACTGTCAACGTATCTGATATGGGGGCAGGTGCTTCAGGATTCACAGTTGGTCTTTCCACTCCTCATGTCTGTCCTTTCCGCCAAGATGATCCAGACACAATATATGGTGATGACGTTGACGAAGACTTCACAGGATTCACTTACATTCCATTCAACATTCGGACTGAAAGTGATGATGAAGCTCCTGTCACCAAAGGGCAACTCAAGGTGATAAATGAGAAACTGGACTCGTTGCTCCAAGCCTCTAAAGCATCATCTCCTGATGATTATTCACAAGCATCGATGAAGTATATTCTCGAGACCCTTACGAAGGAGCACTCCGCCAACCTTGAAAAGATGAACAAGGAGGTAGATGCTTCTACTTCAGTGTGAAAAGAAACGACCAAAAAAGTCGATAAACTAATTACAGATGCTCGCCTATTCATGGAGACATTTTAGAGCTCATCCGAATCTAACACTGCGAAGGCCAATGAAGCTATTTCTACCCTTGGAGCCACTCTTCGCTCTAAAAGAACAAAGCTTGAAGGTCTTCGCACTGACATCCAGTCAGATCACTCGGAGTTAAAAACCGCCATCTCCACTCAACTTAAAAAACTTCAAGATGACTTGGCGTCTGACACCAGTGTTAAGGATCAGCTTGCAGCGGCTACAGAGAACGAGCAAACTCTCGCTGTGAAGCTTGAGCTGGCTGAAAAACAAATCACTGAACTTCTGTTAGAAAAGGTTATTATCAAGAGCTGTGTTGCGGATGCAAATGGCCTGCTCTCGGACATCATTGAGACTCGTGACTCAATGATCACGATCTCTGTCAGTATGCATTTATCCGAAAAATTAAGGCCAGTGTTCGCAATGCTGAACCAGATTCAGGGTGTTTCGGAGTCAAGCACTAATCCGAAACAAGGGGGAGAAAATGTAAAGTTAAATCAGAAGGAAAACCCCAAGTCCATGTCCGACAAAGAACCGAAGGGTAATGTAGCTTCAGATTCTAAAGGAAAAGAAAAGATTTTCAATGAAGAGCCAATTATCGATAACGATGAAGATGAAGAGCCTGATGAAAATGAGCTGAAAAGGAAAAAGGAACGTGAAGCTCAGATGGATGAGCACCAAAGAATAATTTGCGAGGCTGAAGCGAAAGAAAGAGTTTAACGCGAAGCTCAGGTCACTCTGGAGAGCCGAAAGCTTTTATTTCTAGTGTGGACTCTAAAGTGAATTCAAAGTGATGTTGTAGATATGTTGAGTCAATATTGGCCGGAACCGGTTGTGTCATTCGATCTTTAGAATACACAAGATTCGTAGGTGGACCTGCCAATAACTCCAAAAGCCTTCAGGTTTCGCTCCTTTGTGAAAGTAGTGAATGTCCCATCTACAGATAGCGGTGCAGATTATTTACTCTTCACTTTCTACCTTAAGCATATGAAGCCACAGTACGAAATGTGGAGTGCTAGCAAGATTTGTGAAGGTCACTGGTCCAATTAAAAATGAGAGCTTCCCAAATACGAAGTTCAAGGTTCCGAGAGGCTCATCCAGTCAGATTCACGAGTTCACTCTCGCTGATCTGCCTTGCCTCAACCCTTATGACTGGATCATTCCTTACAATTTATTGATGAGATATGGACAAAAGTATGAGCCCGTTATTGCTCACCTTAAGCAGATGATAATTTTGTATATTCAAGAGGTAAGCAAAATGGGTGTGGAAATTGCTACTGTTTTGCGAAGGAAGCTCAGTGTTCTTGATAAAGAAGTCCCAGAAGGTTTTAAGAAGCTAAAGCTTGGAAAGATACAAAAGGAAGGATGGTATGTGGCTTTTCAGTTGAAAGAACGAAACAATGCAGACTATCATAAGTCTTGCTTCTTTCTTGCTGATAAGCATCTGTTCACTACCTCTTGCCTGGAGTATGTTTTGGATATGGTCAACACGCACTTTGGTAACAGCAAAGGCGACAAGAAGTGTTTTTTGGATATGATTTTATGGTATATCCAAGTTCGCAAGGTTCTGCTAAGTGTAATTCTGAAAGTTTTTGACGTGCAGAAGCGAACTTTGTCTTGAAGGACTCTTACCTCAATTGATGCAAAGGGGGATATTGTTGTGTATAAGTGGTTCGTCATTGTGATTGTTTGTTTTGTCCATTTTGTAAGCGGGTTGGGCATGTCCACCTGTTATTTTATATTAGGGTTATAGTATTTAAGGTGCACACATGCATCATATTTTTGTAACTATGGAAATAGTCTTGTAACCCTACACGCCTCTACAGTAGCAATTCTTCATCGAGTTCTTCTGAGGTTGTGGCTTATATTCATTAACCACATTTTTTTCTATTTGCAGTGTTCATCTTATTTACTAGTTTGAATCTATTCGATCTAACTAGGATTCAATCCTAACAATAATGATTCTGATGTGCAATCGGAATATGACGAAGTCTTTGCTGAAGTTGATCCAGGCTATGATCCACGTTATCCACCCATGAAAAAATGGACTAAAGATCATCCAAAATCTCAAGTGATTGGAGAAACATCTTCAGGAGTTCTTACAAGGGCACAAAAAAAGGCGAATCAAACTGCATTATTTTCAAAAATGGAATTTTGCATGCTTAATTCGTTCATCTCTAAAATTGAGCCTAAAAGTGTAAAGATTTCTCTTGATCATGTTGATGGGGTTCAAGCTATGCAGGAAGAACTTAGTGAATTTGAGAGAAAAAAGGTTTGGAGACTTATTCCCACTTCGAATGATGCTTTAGTCGTCAGAATGAATAGGGTGTTTCACAACAAAATGGATAAGGAAGGCAATGTCATTCTCAACAAGGCACGACTGGTTGTGAAAGGATACTGCCAAGAGGAAGGTATAGACTACGAGGAGACGTTCGCACCCGTTGCAAGACTTGAATCCGTTTGGATCTTTCTTGCATATGCAGCCCACAAAAATCTTGAAGTTTTTCAAATGGATGTGAAGTGTTCATTTTTTAATGGTGAACTAGAGGAAACGGTCTATGTTGAATAACCACCAGGCTTCGTAAATGAAAAGTATCCAAATCATTGTTATATATTAGATAAGGCTGTGTATGGTTTGAAACAAGCTCCAAGGGCATGGTATGAAACCCTTACTCGTTTTCTGAAACAATCAAAATTTAAACAAGGTTCGGTTGACCGAACCTTCTTTCGCAAGAAAGATGGTGATCACTTAATGATCGTTTAGGTTTATGTTGATGACATTATTTTCGGATCCACTAATCCTAAATTAACTGCTGAATTCCGAAAATTAATGGAAACTAAATTTGAAATGAGCTCAATGGGTCCTATTAACTTTTTCCTTGGTTTAAATATTAGACAAAGTTCAGAGGTGATTCAAAGGTCTAGGTTCCAATGACGTTCAGAACGAAGCTTACACCATCCTTGGACAAGCCGTCAACACATATGACTCTATATCGTCAGATGATTGGGTTCCTTATCCATTTTACTGTATCTAACATCGAGTCGTGCATACATTATGTTTGTTGTTTGTTATTGTGATAGGTTTCACACGAATCCACTTGAACCTCATATGATAGCTATGAAAAATATATTCCAATACCTCAAAAGATCCATCTCTCTAGGAATTTGGTATCCTTCTAACTCTGGTTTCTTTGTGCAACCATATTCCGATGTTGATCTTGGTGGATGTCGTCTCGATCGCAAAAGCACTTTTGGGGGATGTCAGTTTTTGGATGGCAAACTTGTTAGACATGTGTCTCCCAATCTACTGCAGAAGCCGAATACATTGCAGCTGCATCGTACACTTCTCAAGTTATATGGATTCAGAATCAACTAAGGGACTATGGGATCAACATGAAAGGATTCCATTATATTGTGATTCAGAAATTGCAATCAGAATCTGCCATAATCTAGTGCAACACTCAAAGACGAAACTGTTGGGATTTGAGCATATCTACATTCCTATGTGATCATGCTACCCTAATTGCTTTGGATCTAAGTTTTTATCTATTGAACATGCAAATTGAATACCAAAGCAATAACCCTAGAACTAGCATACAATTTACGAAATTCATATACGAAATAGAGTTACAAGAATACCTTACTTGTTATATTGTAATAATTACAAGAACAATCCTTGCTTGATCTTGACTTCTGAAAGCCTAGTGCCCCAAGTGTTGCACCTCTAATGGAGTCACAAACACATAATGCAACAAGGAGTAAGGAGAGAGGTGAAGATCGGCTATGCTTAGGGTTTCTTAAGCATAGGGCTGAAATTCTCATGTAGAAGGGTTCCTTATATAGTTGGGTCGGCTGCTAGGGTTTATGGAGGAAACCCTAATTCCTGCTTAAGGCTTAAGCAGCCCATGAACCTCCACAATAGAACCCTTGGACGAATTCTATATAGCGTCCGATAGAATTCGTCCAGTCCTCCCATAGGAGTCCATGAGCCCAATTTTGCAACTATCAATGATTTGCAAAACCAGTCCCTCCATTATTAATCAATTCCTTTAATCCCAAAATTAATACTAGATTAATTTCTTACTAATTACTAATTAATAATATGATTTCCAAATAATATATTAATCTTATAATATATTAATAAAATCATTCTGAGTACGAATTTATTATTAATATAATAAATCATACTCTTTCTCTCCACTAGCCACCCTATCAAGTTGCATGAGTGAAGACAACCCAAAAGGACCATGCTCATAATCAAATGAAGTACATACCAAACACAATTATAGGCTTAGACACCTAATCCAACAGTCTCCCACTTGGATAAGTCTAATAACTATTATTGCAAGTATGACTTCAGAATCTGTTTACCAATCGTAGCTTTCAAAAGCGGCTGTCGAACTTTGATCTTATAAGAAACGCGTCCTTTAGATAAGGAATCAAATATTCCTCCGTTCTACAAGATATCCTATGGACAAGAGACATGGGTTATGATCATTCTCTCTGTCCAAGTTCTGTTTCCCGATTTCTGATTTATGACGACCGACTAATTGAGCAAATCGAATTAGTCCAGGCTTGGCCAAACGCTTCAGGTGTCATCACTAAGTCAGCAAGGGGCCCACATATATCGATTTTATCCCATTTAGGGTAAAAGGAACGGATAAACTTTGACTCATATGCATGTACTATTTACTCATCAAATCGCATACAATAATACGTTTTATAACATCAAGTTACTGATGCGTTTACGTATCATAAATGTGTAATCGAGTTGCAAACAACAACTATATGTCTCCGTTTCAATAATATAAGATATTATCGTCTCAGAATCACTCGTGATAAAATCCATGAAGTGATTCAAATGAGCGTGGGTTTAATCCAATACTCAAATTCTTATTTCAGGAGTACTCATGAACATTGTAGCAAACATTTGCTATGTCTAAGCACTTAGACAATCTACAGTCGGATTCATGACAGTCTTACCTCACTACTTACTTCCAAAGTATGATTGACTGTGGATGTTTAAATAATCTTATTATTCGGGAAGTAAAACATGCAAAGTGAAACACAAGAACAACCTAATCCAATATGGTCTCAAAACTTTTGAGTATAAATAAAACACTTATTATTTAATCACCATATAGATAAGACCTTATTCATTGTATAATGTTTCGAACAATCAACTTAATTCTTGAATCAAAAAAATATTCATCACATGGTCCAAGCATGCACACTATGTTCATCTATGGTCCTTTCCTTGTGAAATAGATTAATTGAACACATTTCCAATGATGCTCATTTCACAAATCCAAATCCTTATCACAAGTGAATCTATTAGAGTCTAAACTTACATGCAATGATCCTTTTGTAATGTCTAGGCTACGAAGTCACAGAGACTTGGCCACTGATATTACAAAGCATTCCATTGGATATTGTTACAAGACAATTCCTTGGAAATGAAGTCTCACATTCAAGATACATTCCTTGAACATCCTTCTTGCATAAAAGTTTCTAAGTTGCACATAGATTATTAATATCCAACTCCCATTATGAAAACATTTCGAAAATTGTCATATGAAAATCCATTCTAAATAGAATCCTATCTATTCATCATTATATCAATATGGTCGATCCATTAATATACTTCCAATTGTCCACAAAATCTATTAGTGAAAGTGTTTCCTCACAATCATTTTCATGAAGTGGAGAGAAACCTCTTACCACTTAGATTTGATAGTGTTAGCGTTCCTATCCATGTGAACTTATGATTTCAAACCACTATCATAAGACAAGGTTTATGAAAAAATTCAAACTCATATGGACTGAACCTGCTTATTCTTGATTTCTTGCCATTCGGCAACACAAGGACCTACCAGTGCTTCGAGGTTATTGAGCAGCTCACCCACAATGATCAATGTACTTTCACTGATCAAGGTAATTTGCTTGCAATCAAATGAGAACTCATAGAACTCTCATGCATAATCAATTTAACTGGAATAGGCACTTAAATAAGAATATGTCAACACGAAAGTTTATAAACCTCAGGTCGTGTGCTAGTGATAACTAAAAGGTTTATTCTTGATTAGTTCCTAAAACTATTTAAGACCATTAAGACTCCCACTGACCTCTTAACATATAAGATTCTTTGACAACCAAATATTCAAGACTTAGTGTGAGCTCTTATCAAGAAAACACTTCATGTAATTGGTCTTAGTTGATCTTTGTTTTAACCAAAACATCACAACTACCAATTTCAAATGTGCAGGAGTAAGAAAACATTTCTACTCCACATTTCATGAGGTGTTATAAATCTACTTAGAACATGTCACTCAAGGTACAACTTGGAGTAACTAGAGTATGATTCTAAGACTCGATTTTGGAACGAAGTATGACTCATCTTCTTGATTTAACCATTTCAACAATTCCCGATACCTCTTCTTAGTCATGCAAATACACTAAGGTGTCTTTAGAGGATCAAACATGGCTTGGTTCCATAATCATGAGGATGATCATAAAACACGATACTAAAGTACTCTCCTTTCCTTTCAGATCGAAGAAAACCTTTATCTTTCTGCTTAATTGATTCTTCTTATTCGTTCTGTTATACTTTGAAACTTTTCAAGGTATTAGAATTATACTTAATCTTGTAAATATAACCATATTTACTAAACCAACAGTAAATCATGACAAATAAACTATATCTTCGTTTGTGGTGGATCTGACAAGTCCACATCAGTGTGTACTAGATCCTTTATTCTTTCACTTGACTCGCATATACATGTGAACAAGGAATTAGTCCCAATTTCCCAACGATCGAAATTCTCATACATCACATAATTCAATATTACATGATTCCAAGTTCCTGTCCAATTGAAACTTTGGCGATGAGAATCCTTCCTGATTCGGTAAATTATGACACTACCACAAAATGATATAACTAAGAATCAAATCCATTTTTTCAATATTGCTAAAAATATATAAACACCAATTTTCACAAATGCCATTCCAAGAGAATGTAAAATAAGATAAAATCAAAATTTATTTTATTTATAAAAGGTGCGGAAAAACTTGTCCTTAAAATGAAAATACAAATGAAAACTATGATTCTAAATATTCCTAAGCAATCTACTATAACTCCTAAGCAGCAGCTCAAAAATCTGATCATCGAACCATGTGAATGAAATCCATCTCTTCGTGATCAGACTCAGCTTATTCTTCCTTTAAGCTTCCTTTCTTTTCTTCGATCCTACAAAACATCAAAATGCAATCTTACTACATCATGTATTAAGAATCTATAAATAGGAACTTAACAGAGTTAGATAGTGGATATACGTGAAGCAGGGTCATACAGTTTGACTTTACTATCCTTGCGATCTTTCAGGTAGATACGGCAGCTTTGCATCTAATTCCCCTTCTCTTAGCAATAAAAACATATGGACTCTTTGGGAATGACACATGCAACAATCTCAGAATTAACCTTTCTCTTATGATCAAACTTTTCGACCATGGCCGATTTCTCTCCCTTAGGAGAAGAAATCATTTCTGGAGTAACACTTTTGTCATTTCCTATGTCCATGGAATTTTGGGATGTCGATCTTCCAATCAAATTTGCTTGACCAGTGCGCCAAAGCATTTCTGCTTCAGCAGCAATCAACAAATATGTAAGATCAATAAGGGTCACGTCATTGTCGGTCACTTAGTAGTCTTTAACAAACTGACTATATGACTCAGGAAGTGACTGAAGAACCAAGTCAACAGCTTGCTTCCTTCGAAAAACGACACCCAACATTCCTAGTCTATCAATGTGTTACCTCATCTTCAACACGTGTGCACACACAGACCATCCATCTTGGTGTTTGCTTGCCAATAGGGCTTGAGTGACGTTGAACTTTTCAAGTCGACGAAAACATGGGTAAGGGAGAATTACTGGAGGAGGTGGAGGAAGTGAAATATAATTTCTAGTTCCACCATTTCACAAAGAAGGGAATGATCTGTCACCTTCATCGACACGTGGAAGATCATCTTCAGACGGAAATCCTTTTCCAAAGGATTTAGGAAGACCATAGTTGTCAGAACTAGACAGTTACAAAAGGGGGAAATTCAAGTCAGTTGATTTAATCCTTAATATAACACCCAAATGAAATATTAAGGCTAGAACCCAACACAATAATTCACAATTCGGAAAAGGAATGCCGTAATCCAATTGCAAATTTCTTGAAGGTAGGTAAATGACGATTTACCAATTCCACCATGAAAACGAAATTTTAAATGAATTATGTTTTAAATGAAATTCCTAGATCTTTTGAGATTCATTGGAATTTTCAATGGCATGTTAAATCTTGATTATGCCTTTCAAGTTTGTGATTGGTATACCGAGGATCACAAACAAGGTGTGAATAACCATGCAAATTAGCTTGGTACTCTCGAAGTCATTTATCACCTACTCAATGTGTCAGTTAACCACACACGCTCCATTGATCAACAATATTTTATGAGAAACCCATTGCCATCCTTCATTAGTCCACATTAGTGTGCCAGTTAACCATACACTGGTCATGGGTTAGCATCAAATTCACATTTTTTCTAAAGTAACTAAGATTTGGGAATTTATAAAAGCATTTAGTTACTTTATAATTCATTATACTTTTAATGAGAGTTTAGTGCCCTATCCTACCCATTCGGCTAACGACCCTCCATTGGTCAAGGGTGCGGTGGGTAAGAGTAGATACCCAATGACGGTCATTTTACAGGCCGCTTTCTTAAACAGCCCTTATAGACCAGCTTCGTGAATGAGACCTACTAACGGTAAGACTGACTTTAATTATACATATATAATATATTAGACTTTTAATTTTATATAGTATAAGGGTGTATTTTTAAACTTTTAAAATACTAGGTGGTTTAATCTTTTAATAAATTAACCTTTTAATTTAATTAATTTTAAACCATGTCAAGGAATTATTAATTGTCTCTTAATTAATCTTTTAATTAAATTATTAACAAAACCATGAGGGTGTATTTTTAATCTATTCAAAATGCAAGGTTTTAACTATTTAAATTTCTAAAATCAAGACTTTTAATTTCAAATTTAAACTATAAAACCAAAATGGTGTAATTTAAAACTATTCAAAAATACTAGGTTAAATCTATGAATGAAAATAATCCTATATTATCCAAATTTATCCATATCTTCAATTTTGATAAGGATATCAAGTTACCCATTAGAAAAAACGATTTTAGGCAACAAAAAGGAGTTATCGTAATTATCCAAATCAATATCAAATCTTAAAATCGAAACGAGTTCATGCAACTTGTCGAGTTCATACTTGAACTCGTCGAGTTCATGTATCAGACAGCCAACAATTTGATTTCTTGTTCTTTGGACAGTTCACTCTTGCACCAATTCAATAGAAAAACATCATAGTCTTTGATACCACTGTTGGGTTTTGAGCATATCTACATTCCAATGTGATCATGCAACCCTAATTTCCTTGGATCTATGTTTTTCTCTTTTGAACATGCAAATTGAATACAAAAGCAATAACCCTAGAACTAGCATATAATTTCCGTAATTCATATATGAAATAGGGTTAGAAGAATACCTCACTTGTTATATTGTAATAAGAAGAACAATCCTTGCTTGATCTTGACTTCTAAAAGCCTAGTGCCCCAAGTGTTGCACCTCCAATGGAGTCACAAGCACACATTGCACCAAGGATGAAGGAGAGAGGTGAAGCTCGACTATCCTTAGGGTTTCTCAAGCATAGGGCCGAAATACTCATGTAGAAGGGTTCCTTATATAGATAGGTGGGCTGCTAGGGTTTCTGGAGGAAACCCTAATTCCTGCTTAAGGATTAAGCAGTTCATGGACCTCCACAATGGAAGCCTTGGACGAATTCTATAAGGCCTCCTATAGATTTCATCCAATCCTCCCATAGTAGTCCATCAGCCCAATTTTGCAACTATCAATAATTTGCAAAAACCAGTCCCTCCATTATGAATCAGTTCCTTTAATCCCAAAATTAGTACTAGATTAATTTCTGATTAATTACTAATTAATAATATGATTTCCAGTTAATATATTAATCTTATAATATATTAATAAAATCATTGTGAGTACCAATTTATTATTCATATAATAAATCCTACTCTTTCTCCATTCGTCATCCTATCAAGTTGAATGAGTGAAGGCAACCCAAAAGGACCATGCTCATAATCAAATCAAGTACATACAAAATACAGTTATGGGCTTAGACACCAAATCCAACAGTCTCCCACTTGGATAAATCTAATAAATATTATTGCAAGTATGATTTCAGAATCTGATTAGCAATCTAGCTTTCAAAAGCAACTGTCGAACTCTGATCTTATCAGAAATGCGTCCTTTAGATAAGGGATCAAATATTCCTCCATTCTATAAAATATCCTATGGACAAGAGACATGGATTATGATCATTGTCTCTGTCCAAGTTCTGATTCCCGATTTCCGATTTATGACGATCGACTAATTTGAACAAATAAAATCAGTCCAGGCCGGGCCAAGCGCTTCAGGTGTCATCACTAAATCAAGTATTGTTCATTTGTGTTTCTGCATTTTCTATTCTGTTTTTATTCTTTTTCTCAAAATCCAAAAATCACAAAAATATTTTCTTTATTTCTGTTTTTATTTATTTTTCAGAAAATCAAAAATGACAAAAATATTTTTTTTATCTTGTTCTGTTTTATCTTTTTCAGAAAATCTAAAATACTAAAAACATTTTACTTTTAAGAGACAATCATTCATTTCTCAGGTACATATTATCAATATCTCAGTACAGATTGATGGTAAAGGTATAATTCTGATTCTATGCACTAGCTAAGTGTCCCTAGAAGCATGTTGTTGCATGTTGTCCCAAGCCTCTAAGACTCTATGTTTGACGCCTTAATGAATCGATAATTCCAATCGTTTTTCCCAATGAGGCTGATAATTCATATAAGTCATCAAGCTACCTTACTCTTCTCACATTGAGTTAAGAGTTGACTGCTTAGTCACTAATTAATAGCAAAGGTACACTTTCTCCTTTGGAACCAACCTCCTATTTCTCCATCACTTCGCTTTCATACTCGTAACCCTTGATATTCTCAGCAATTACCACTGAGGTTTATGGTTACATAACATCTGTGTCTATGATCTTGAAATCGTTATCACCATCATTTTGAGTGAGACCCAAAATCGGAAACCTATTTCTTAATTGGCGGTGAACAATTACATGCTCAATATATTTTCACCAATGAATTAATGGCTAAAAACCTTTATGGTTTGTACCTTTTACACGTTTGGAATCTCATTTTTTATTTTTAAGTGGTCTTAATGAAATGTTCTCGATCCAATACATTTCATCCCAATAGATCTAGTTTTTATTTTTCTTGAGATTTCCATAATATCCGGTAACTTACAAAATATTCAGACCATACAGGTTCTTATGACTACACTGGTCAAACAAGTACTTCTCTCTGATCTTCGGACTTATGTCAAGTTTTGGAATCTGATTCAAGCTAAAGCCACCTATGAAGCCTACTTAAAAGAAGCCTTTCACTATTTCTTAATAAATAGATGTTCGTAATTCAACGGGATGCCTCACAAGCACTTCTGAGTCTCTCTTGACTCAGAAGGAAGAGATCGTTGCCCAGGATCCATCTGATTTTCATGTCATATTTATTTAACATCACAGAATCCCATAAATTTAAGTTGCTTTATTTCTCTTTCTTTGGCACACTCTTGCATAAAAATATTTATGATTTTTCCAAGTCTGGTTCTTATTCCGATTGATTACTGTTATTCAAAGCACAGGTAATGGTGAAGTGACATCTTATTCCGAAACGTCAAAAATGAAAAGGTGGTTTCTTGGGTATAAGGATTCAAACAAGGCACGTATATTTCAAATCCATGACATCACGCGTGTTAGTTACAACGCCGCCTAACACATATAGGTTTCACGTCTTTCATGGCTAATTTATCGAGATATGGAAACATCAAGCCGTGATTTTCTCTCACTTATCATGATTTTCTCTCATCTATGCACGTTTTAAGTCGATCGTTGTTAAAAAGCCCTAGGACACTTCAAAGTTCCAATCTCGGACGATTATGTTGTTGCTGCAATTCCGGTCCATCAGATGTCGACATTTATGATGTCTGACCCAACCAAGTTCGCGTTTGTGGGTTCGATTCCAGAAGTAATGCTAGCAAAGGTGCCTCAAAACAATGTAATAGTGAATAAGTATCACGAGCAGCCTGTTTCTGGTGCTCGCCCTATTCCAGATGCCTTGCGACAGATGATTGAGGAAGCCAACAAACCGAAGAGGGGTGCAAAACGAAATGGAAAAGCTGGTCCTTCTGAGCTTGTCAAAACTCCGAAGAAGAAGATCAAGAAGCAAGCTCGCAAACCACGATCTCCGTCTCCATTTGTTCAGGAGCCTTTGGAATCTATAACTCAAACTGATGTTCAGGAAGGTTTAGTTTCGAATGACGTTGATTACACAACCACTACTTCGGAACCACCTACAACTGCACCAATTCCAAAGGTATCAACACCACCTACTTATTCTACTCCCTTTTCTGATTTCTTTCAGATGAACACTCCTTCATCCGCTCTGATTACAACTATAGTTCCAATCACCATTGCTCCTCTACCACCAAAGGGTTTTGTGGGTGTTTATCTAGCACAAATTTCCATTCCTTTTTCTACACCATTCTTTACCGATCCCAGTATTCCTCCAACTACTTCAGTCACAAATACACCAGAAGTCACTGTCACCAAGTCCATTTCTGAGGCGGTACAAACGTCAGGTATTCATGTTAATGTATTTGATACGGGGGATGATGCCAACATTGGTGTGACCAAGGAACCAACCACCTCTACTGCTTCTCCTACATTTGATTCAGATCTTGATATTCTATTTGGGGAAGATTAAGACAATCTGCAGACTTTGTTTTCAGCCCTTTCACTGTTAATCTCACCGGTGATGATGATGAAGCGCCAATGCATAAAGGGCAGTTTAAACATCTCAATAAGAAGCTAGATTCTATTTTTGAGTCCTCTGTAACCTCATCCAACTATGAGTTTATGTTGAATTCCCACAGAGCAATAGTTGAGATGCTCACAAAGGAGAATGCAAAAGTCCTTGCTGAATCTACAAAGACTATCTAAGCATCAGAGAAGTTACGATATTCAGGACTGATTTCAGACGCTCTTCATATGAAAATACCGAAGATGTCAATAAGGTTATTGTCGGTCTTGGCTCTATTCTACAAGTTGAAAAGGAAGCTTTTTCTCGTATTTTCACCGAAATCAAGGTTGATAATTCAGAGCTCAATGCATTTGTTGTGTCTAAGATTGAGCAACTTCAGAAAGCCCTTTTAGAAGAACGCAACCTTAGGGATTAAATGGCTAAGAAGACTGAGAAATCCAAGGTTCTTTTAGTGAAGCTGCAGTCCTCAAACAAGCACCTTGATGATCTGGAATTTGAGATAATAGTTGTCAAAATTTGTATTTATGAGATTAATCATTATCTGCACAGGCTTGTGGAGACTCGTGACTCTTTACTCACAGTCTCGGTTCGTCAACACCTTGCAGAAAAACTTCAACCAATTTTTGCGATGTTGAATGAGCTTGAGGGTGTTTCGGGTAGCACTGCTATTCCAAAACAAGGGGGAGACAAAGCAAACAAGGAAAAACCTCAGCCTAAGAAACCGACTCGTGAAGAACATGAAGTAAAACCGAATACTGATGCTCAGAAGGGTAATAAAGCTTTTGCATCGGGAAAAGGAAAAAAGAAAATGTGTAGTGATGATGAAGAAGAAGAAGAACTTTCAGAAGGCGAAAAGCTAGTCAGAAAGAAGCGTGACAAGGATCTTGATAATTTGTTGCATCTTTGTGGGGAATTAGAAGATAAGGAAAAGAAAGCTGAAGTTTCCAAAGTATCTCTTGAGACTCAAAAGACTCTCTTTCCTCCGTGGACTATGGAACGAATTCAGAAGGAGAATATCGATGATCTAAACGTCCATTGGTTGGAGCCTTCAGTTTCCTTTGATCTGTAAAACTCTTCGAAATCTCAACTTGATTTTCCTTTAACTTCAAGGGAATTTCTGTTTTGATGCTTTGAAAAGATCGAGAAGGCGCGACTTTCGGATCATGATGTTAATCACAAGCTCTTCTCATTCTATCTTAAATATGGTAAACCTCAGTTCCAGACTTGGAGTTCGCAGAAGATTGTTGATCTGAAGGTTTATGCACCTGTTTCGACTGAAGATTTCATAAACATCAAGTTTAAAGGATTCAGAGGAGTTGATCGTGTCGAAAATGAATTCACTCTTGCTGACCTTCCCTGAATAAATCCATACGACTGGATTTGTTTGTACTTTATTTTGTCAAAAGATAAGAAGACTTTTGAGCCAATCGTTGAACACCTGCGAAGGATGCTTATTTGCTATATTCATGAAATTGCGAAAATGGATATAGAAATAGCATTGGTTCTGAAGAAAAGGCCAATTCTGAAGCCTGAAGAGGAATCGAAGGATCTTTCCAAGAGTAAGTTGGGAAAATTAATAAAGATAATTGGAGTGTGGTGTACCAACGAAAAGATGGTTAAAAGGTTTAGAAGGGTATGTTCTTCTTGTTAGACAAACAATTAGACTCTACGACTGCTCTGAACTCCATAATGGGTTTGACTGAAGCTTGCAAAGAAAACACTTCTGCTGCTCAGAAATGTTTTGCAAACATGATCAAGTGGTACCTTAGTGTCCAAAGCAATCTTCTGAATTTGATGTCTAGATTATTCAAGGTTTAGAAGAAACAACAATGAAGAATCTCTTTCGCAATTTGACACAAAGAGGGAGATTGTTGGGCTTATTAATCTGTTGTGTCAATTGTACACGCTAGAATAGTCTCATTTATACCGGTTTAGGCCTATCCATTCTTGGTCTTTGTTTTGCTAGGGTTAGACTATTTAATATGCATGCATGTATTGTTTCGGGTTAACGATTGTATTGCCCTACCTAGCTCTCACAGAGAAGTTCACGTTGAACTCTTCTAGAGCTTTGATAATTAAAGCATTCGAAACTACTTTGATATTCATTGTTCTTGTTATTTAATTCACATGTATATAAAATCTGTCGAGCCTAGTATTTATTGTTTCAACGACTGCATTTCCTAAATCTTTCATTTAGGAACACTTCCCGAGCCAAGATTTAATTCATTGCAAAGTCAGAATGTCATTTCCTATGTGTAGTATGTTATCCACATACAAGACTACGAACGTCACCATGCTCATGGTAGTTTTCTTGAAAACACAAGAATCGTCTTCATTTTTGATGTAACTATACTTTGTGAATTCCTCATGAAAACAAAAATTCTAACTTTGAGATGTTTTTTTTAAGTCGATGAATGGATCTCTAAAGCTTACACACTTTATTTGGATGCTTTGGATTGACAAAACTTTCAGGTTGAATTGCATAGGCATTTTAAAGTTAGTGTGCATTAAGGAAAGTGATTT
The DNA here is from genome assembly GCF_052849685.1 of Lactuca virosa. NCBI lineage: Eukaryota > Viridiplantae > Streptophyta > Magnoliopsida > Asterales > Asteraceae > Lactuca > Lactuca virosa. The sequence goes on along the minus strand of NC_136429.1, from coordinate 460,429,418 downwards.
TTACATCCATTCGCCTTATCTCATAGTCATAATATGCAACCATGGAAAATAGTATCCTAATTGATCTAGTAATAGCAACTAGAGAAAAGGTTTTTTCATAATCAATTCCATGAGTTTGAGTGAAGCCTTTTGTAACAAGTCATGATTTAAATGTGTGTATTCAATCCATGCATGTTTTCTTCTAGAAATAATCACTCACTCCCTCCAAACTTGATTATCATACATGCATTTCATCTCAGTGTTTTTCGGATTCAGAATCTGATATAGTATTTTGGTAATTGATAGGTGTGACAATTGGAAAATTCCCGTCACGGACTATCATTAGATATTAGCATCGACAAATGATGTTAATAGAACTTTTCATATTTCAGGAAAAATATGATCAGTTAGATAATAATAATAGGGTAAAAATGAGTGACCAAACGTTATATCGCTTTTATGATGGTTAGTGTATTTGGAAAGTAAACAACAAAGTGATCGCAAGGATATAAGCGTTGCAAAAATCCGACTCCGATTTGAGGAGTTATGATTTTATAGAGATAAAAATCAATCGCGTTAATAACGTTATTAACATCAAAATGGCAAAAACAAATCGGTTGAGTTTCGGCTAACGTCACTAAAAGGAAAATTGTAGTACTCCGAGAGGTAAGGACTTTGAAAGGAAGAAGGTCAAAAACGGAGTTCGTATGAAGGAGATACGATTATTAGAAAAATATAAATTTCAGGTTAAAAATGAAAATTAAAATTTGACAACGCAACCTTAAGGAAAGTTGTACTAGTAGAGAGCTACACAAATATGTAAAGAGGGTAAGAAACAAGATTCATATAAGGAAGACATGAATTTTTATAAAAGATTTAGAGGTGCACGCCAAGTGTGCGCCATGCTCGACGCGCACGTCTGACACCCAGATTCGTCGAGATTAGAGAGACGTGGCGCATCAGAAGTGTGGCACGTGGCAAACTCTGGTTAGAGCCGCAAGTCAAGTGCACGTCGCGCGTGAAGTGCGCTGCGCACACAACCACATTAAATAGAGGTGCTCGCTTTCTGATTTCTTCACACCCAAAACTCTCTCTTTATATCATTCAAGCTATTTCGATGGCGCGAAGCTTCGGATGCAATAACACGGATGCCTCCGATTACAATACTAGAGTGAGCTCACGACCTCAATTTTACTATTTTAAAAGTTTTATAGAAAATACATGCTTATCAAACTGATTTATCAAAATATATTTATTTAAATAAATATCAATCGTTTTATAAAGCTTGAAACTTCAGGATAATGTAGCTATAGATACTATACCTAGTTCTAAGATATGATCTTATGCTTAAGAGTCATAATGCCCGGTAGTCTAGGAAGAGATATTACCTAGATGTTATAATGACCAATTTCTTAGGATCACATAGTACCTAGAAGTAATGCTAGTCTAATATAGGATATGCACAGAATCGTTACTCTGCCCAAATATCCAGTTATCAAATTAACCATAATTAGGGTATATATGTATGGTAAATTTCTTATACTATATTAAAAAGCATATTAGTATATCTTGAATTTTGAGAGGTATAAGTTACATAGCTATTTGTACAAATCAATTATGCATAAATAAATCATTAATAATATATTAATAGTATAAACAGAAAATATAAACATAAGGTAAACATAAATACTTTATTTACAAATGGTATTCTTTTATTACATAATAACTAATAATAAAATATAATAATTATTTCCTCATAAGAAATTATTCACCAGAAAAGCTATTTATCACCGCCGCTTTACGCGGGCAAACATCTAGTATATATATATATATATATATATATATATATATATATATACACACACACACACACACACTAGATTATTATGAGATCTAAAAGATATAATTATCAAATATAAAATTAAAGGGGTTTATATTCTGATAGTTATAGAAAATCACTAAAAAAGATAAAATACCTAAGGTTAATGCATTAGTGAACTATTCATATTCATCATTAGCCTGATGAAATTCGGTGACCCCAAACCTGTAATCACTATTCGATGTCCGATGAAGTGTTGTGGCAGGGAATCACTAGTCAAACAACATTGATTATGGGGGTTCTTGGTAATACATTACAACCACCTTCGAGATCTGACTACAAAGAGGGACGCCTTAGAGTGATAGATAAAATATGTTAGGATTAGTAAAATATCCTAAAATATAGTAAATTAGGATTAATAAAATATCTTAAAAGATAATAAGATAGGACCGTTAGATATCCTGCAAAGATAGTCTAACGCTCGATTTGTTCATGAATTATCTTTGAACACGGCGCGTTGAAGCCTCAGAACGGCAAGGCGATATGATTTTGGCCCGCGAAGTTTATTGGACCAACACAACATGTTGTGGTGTCTCAACACGACATGTTGACGGTTGGGAAGGAAACCCTAATTTTTAGGATGTTGCATGTAACGCCCCACGTTTCGGGGCTAAGCATTTTTAGACGATGTAATAGTCTAGGTCAACTATTGTAACACTTTTTGAGATAATAAAGATGAAATATTTGAGTATTATGTGAATTATGTGAATTTATATGCTTATTACTTATTTATAAATGTGTAATAAATAAAGAATAAAAATAAGCGTCAAAATTAAAGTGTGATATAAGCCCGATATCTTTACATAAAGTTTTAGTGGTCGAAACAAGGATTCCGGGGATATAAAGAATGCCGAAATCCGAGTTATAACGAAGAAGTTATGACCCGTCGAAGTTTCACAACGGAACCGGCACGACACCGGGAAGCGTAAATAGTGAATTTACGATAGAATGACTTTTTGCCTTAGCAATCTAAATGAAAGTCATAGAATATGTTAAACCGAGAGCGTCCATAAAAAGAACGCCCAAATCTGACTTCGTATGAGGAAGTTATGATTTTTTCGAAGTTTCGGCCTAGCGGTGTACAGCCCGAAGTTCGAGTATTAGATCGAGCGGTTTTTAGCCGACACAACCTAAACGAGAAGCGAAGATCTCGTTATTCGTAGCGTAACCATAAAAAGACAGACGAAAACGTACATCGGATGAAGAAGTTATGAGATTTTAACGGACCAACCCTGTCCCGGCCTGTTAATAATATAACTTTTAAAATAAATCAAAATTAGCCGACGGAATAAAAACGAAAGTTATAGAGTACGTTCCCGCCTATGCGTGGATATAAAGAACCTCAAAAACGTAGCTCGTACGCGAGAGTTACGAATTTTTAAAGATTGCACTTGAATTTGCGAAACTGTGATGACGTGGCAACATCTGGACCGTCCATCGCTGATCATGCCTCGCTTTGGATCACGCCACGTAGCCTCGCAATTACGCCCCGCGTCCGAGGCTGAGTACGCCCAACGTACTTCGATTCTTATCCGTTCCAAGTGCGAGACAGCTGGAGGCTTGCTGGCACCTTATCCGAAGCTACGCCCCGCGTAGCAGTTCTGTACGCCCAGCGTACCACCGAAGGCTCGCGCCTATAAATATGTTGCGAGGGCAGCCAACTTCCTTACTCCAAATCCACCTCTTTCTCTCACTAGTTTCTCTCTCTACTACCCCTAACCCCCTCCTAAGCCTAGGTAAACCCCCTAGCACCCGAAGGAAGCCCTGAGGCTCCCGGAGTCCCGAGTAAAAGGGTCTTTCGGTTCGGAAACGCTGCTCCAAGCAAAGCCCGGTTTTCTATAAAACTCGCTGTAAGTGGGTTACGCCTACGCTATTTTTAATATAGCTTCTAATTAATTATAGTAACATTATTAAGACCTTAAAATAATTATTTAGGTTATTATTATGAGTTATTTAGAGTGTTATTTAACGCTTATATAATAGTAATAATAGCTAGACTATTAATTAGTCGTGGTTAACGTTAGACTACACCCTAGTGGTATTGATACTAGGTTTTGTCAAGGGAAAATTGTTTTGATATAACGAATCGTTGTCCGAGTACCGAGTCACCATCTTTTCAGGTGAGTGCATAGTCACTTTCATCTTACACATATATATGAAGTACTTAATATAAATTACGTGCTATGTGTGCATATTGTCTGAATACTTGCTGTCTATGCTGATGAAAGATTTTTATACATGTTTTAAATGATTTAAACTGTATATGTATTTTATATCTACAAAATGTTGGGGTAAAACATGGGTAGATGTAATAGACGATGTGTGATAAAATGATGAGAGGCCTCGATGTTGTTGTTGTTGATTCTGTCATCTAGCAGAGTATGGATGACAACCACGGACTCTTCTAGACAGTCCAGTGGAACGCTAGCAGACTCGCAACCTGTAGGTGTTGGTGAACGATGTGTTCACCGGTGTACTCCATCCCCCTCATGGTTGCCTTTAGGACATTTATTGCTGAGGAACCCCCTTAGCAGTAGTCTCTATCCCGATGATGATCCTTAGGCTAGGTCCCTTACGATAGGTGTTTAAGGACGTAAAGTGAGGATAACGGGAACGGGTAATCGGGTTATTGTTGGTTGATGAAATTAATAAACTTATTTATTGTGGGTTGAAAACCATATGTGCTCACCAGGCTCCTAAGCCTGACCCACTCAGTTTCTTGTATTACAGGTAGTGGTGCACGAGCATAGATATGATGTTTCGGATGAGAGATTACGGATATAGGCCTGTAGATATGAATAAATGTAGTAAGGCTTATATTGTACTGTTTATGCTTTTGATCTGTATCAAGCATGACATCTTGGGGTTTTTTTAATGAAATACATTTCTATGGAAATGCTTTGATAAATCTTTATCATATTTTATTTTGGGAACAAATTCCGCAACACTTTTATTTAAAATGTTGCTCTGATTTTTAAACAAAGCATAAACAAAATCGGTCTTTTCTGGCCTTGAAAATGGGGATGTCACAGTTGGTATCAGAGCATTAGTTTAAGCGAACTAGGAATTTGTAGGATTTCTAGACTTAAACATGGAATGCTAAGCGATGATTGTGACATGTGAGCACTAGCTTATTTAGGAAAGTATGCCTAATATGCTTTATGTGCTAAATGATTTATGCCTTATATGTTGTTATTTGTTCGGATCTATGGTCTGTTGCCGACCGAATCTGGAAACCTTATGTGTTTAGGATTCTAAATGTACGACTATGATATTAGAACTAGCATGTAAACATTTTGGAGAGATAAGGATGATTTAAACGTCTATCCTAAATAAAGATCTAAATTCACCTTATTCGGTGTATAGATCAAGATGGCAAGAACCCGTAGTGGAGCTGGGAATGCGAATGGGAATAGGAATCAACCCCCAGTGATTCAACAAATTCATGTTGTATTAGAAGTTGCACCCGAGCCAATCACCATGGCTGGAGTACAAGCCATGATTCGGGCTATGTTAGCGGAACAAAGGGAAGAAATGAGGCAGATGTTGAATACGGACGAACCTGTTGGGTTTTGAGCATTCTAACACTCCTAAGTGTATATGCAACCCTAAATACCTAGGATCTATGTTTTCTCTATTATACATGCAAATATTAATATTCCAAGGTATTACCCTATCTAGCATACAATCTTTGATACTTGGGTAATAAAAACAAGTTTGAAGACATACCTTTTTATGTAGCTTGATTCCTTGATGCTTAAGGCCGAGTGCCCCAAGTGTGACACCTCAAATGGTTCACACAACATCAAATACACTTGGAATAGCTTAGAGAGAAATGAACCACTTCATGAAATCGGCTAGCCCTCACCATACACACATAGTTCTTTCATGGTGGCCGATTTTGACATGAATAAGATGCTTATATAGTTTGTCACGATTAGGGTTACACCATGTAAACCCTAATTGTCATGGCATTTCATTTCCATGATCCATGGGTACAAAAACACCATGGAGCATCCATGGAGCATCCTATGGGTTTTAGCCCAACTTGATAATCCATGGAGCATTAGCCCACTATACAAGTATGGATGATTTACACAATCAACCCATATATTTAATCATTCTCCTTTTGATCACTTAATTAATTCCAAATTAATTCTTGATCAATACTAATTAAATAATCTTATTAATATATTAGAACTTATAATATATTAGTAAACCTTAACTGTTATCTCTCTCATTTTAGTCTATCCAAATGCATGATGCCATGAAACCCAAATGGACCATGCCAATCGGGTCAAGTACATACCAAATATAGTTATGGACTTAGACACTAATCCAACAGTCTCCCACTAGGATAAGTCTAAAACTATTATTAAGTATGACTTCAAGAACCGACTGGCAATCGTAGCTCTCTAAGCCGCTGTCGAACTCTGACGTTGTAACTGAACTCTGATCTCGTCAATAACTTGTCCATTAGATAAGGGATCATATATTCCTCCATTCTAGATATCATATGAACTTAGACATGGTTTATTAATCATTCTCTCTGTCCATTTGTTGTTTCCTGATTTCCGATTCATGATGACTGACTGATTGAACAAATCAAATCAGTCATGGCTTGGCCAAGCACTCACATGTGTCATCGCTAAATCATCGAGGGCCCACAGATATCACTTTTATCCCGAAGGTAAAAGGAATGGATAAATTTCGACTCATATGGCTTGTTCTACTACTTGTTGAATCACACACAAAGGCACGTTTTATAACATTGAGTTACCAATGCGTTTTTGCGCAATCAATGTACAACCAACTCATAGTAACAACTCATATCTCTAGGTTTGAAGAATATATAAGATATTATCGTCTCATGATCACTCATGATAAAATCCATGAAGTGATTCAAATGAGCGTGGGTTGAATCCAATACTCAGAACTTATGAGCACTCACGAGTGTTGTAGCACCACTTTGTCCAACATCTTAGACCTCTACAAGCCAACCCATGATAATCTTGATTCATATCTACTTCCAACATATGACCGACTGTGGATGGTTTGAAAAACTTAGTCATTTAGGAAGAACGACCTAGTTATTCTGGAAGTCAAAACATGCAAAGTGAAACCCAAGAATAATCGAATCCAATATGGTCTTAGAACTTATGAATATAAATAAACACACCTTTTATTTATCACCATATTGATTACCCATCATTCATTGCATACTGTTTCAAACTATCAACTATATACTTGAATTAAAACAATAGTTGTCCCATGCTCCAAGCATGTACACTATGTTTTTCTAAACACTACTCATGCCATACACCAAGTATGCATGCTATGTTTGTCTAAACATTAGTTATGCCATACACCAAGTATGCATACTAAGTTGTTCTATGATCTTTACTTTGTGAAATAGATCGATTGAACATAATTCCAATGATTCTCATTTCACAATCCCAAATCCTTACCGCAAATGCAAGAACTTCAAATTCCTGCCATTTTCCTAAATCTGTTAGATTCTAAACTTATATGCACTGATCCTCTTGTAATGATTATGCACAAAGTCACAAAGACTTGTCAATAGACATTACAGGGTATTCCAATGGAGATCAACTCCATGGAAACATCCTTCTTGCATTAAGTTTCCTAATCTTACACAGATTTAATGAATAACTTCCACCTATGGAAACATTTCCATATTCCCATTTTGACTATCACTTTTCAACAAGAGTTGCCTCTTTTCAGAATATGTCAATATGGTCCTTCCAGAATTAAGACTATACTTCCAACTGTCCCTGAGCAACCAATCTTTGGTAAACCTTAGATTGTTCTCGACAATTGCTTAATCATTTTAGTCATATCCAATTCTAGATTTTTTCCCCCTTAATACCCAGAGCATTTGGTAAATTTAGAAAGGATGAATATTATAGCACATGCAATCGATCCTATATCCGAAGCATATGGGACACGATTCATGATGTCTCACATAAAGACATGATACTAGACCAGTCTTTTTGCTATAATATTTCTATGTCTATTTTCCAAGTTCTCATAATTCAGATTATGAAAAGGGATGTTGTAATCATAATCGAATTTTAGAACGCAAATAATGGACCCATATATAGAATTTCCTTATGTTGAGCCATTCCAACACAAAATTCATATATATCCTTGACTAAAGATGATTAAAACCTCAATCTAAGCTTTTAGAATTGAAATAAAGTATAATTTCCTCTCCCTTAATTATAGCAAAACAACTTTTCAACCCCTGCAACTTCCGGAATTGAAACTTTTGTTTTCTAATCATAATTATCATGCTCCCACTAACATGATGATTATTAGCATAACACTTATGCTCCCACAAGCTTTGACATGTACTCAGAAATCAGCTGGACTTCTAGAAATCAATAATTTACTGACTTTATTACCAAAGTTCAGACTTCCGATACGAGATGCTTTGATAAAACTTTATCAAAATCATACACATTTCCTTAGATAGCACACATGCGTGTCTAAACAATTTCAGGACTATGAAAAGGGATGTCGTAATCATAGTCTCAATTGTTTAAAGCTTTTCCATTCCTCACAAGTCCATGTTAGTGTGCCGGTAAACCACACACGCTCCACTAACGACTTTGAGAATGCAAATATCACAACTGTTATCTACTTAAAATCTACATAGTGAAAGTGTTTCCTCACCATCATTTTCATGAATCGGAGAGAAACCTTATGACACTTAGATTTTTATGGTGTATGTGTTCCTATCCATGTGAATTTGTCAAAACCATAATCACATGACACGGTTAATGACAAATCCAAACTTATATGGATTGAACTTGTGCAGTCATAACTTCTTGCCACCTGGCAGCACAAGGGCCTGCCATTGCTTCCAAGTTGTTGAGAACTCTCAGAACTCATATGCAAAGCCAACTGGAATGGGCACAAAAATAGAAATATGTCAATACGATAGGTTATTAACCTCACATCGTGTGCTAGTGTCAAACTACAGGTTTTTATTCTTGATTAGATCTTGAAATTCTTTCAGGATCTTTAAGAATCCCACTGTCCTCTTGACATATAAGACTCACTTGCAAAATATTCAAGAGACAGTGCGGATTCAAGACAAACACTTCACACACTTGGCCTTAGTTGGTCTTTGTTTTATCCAAAACATCACAACTTACGAATTTCAAATGTACAAGAGTAGGACACTTTTACTCTTACATTTGACAAGTGTTATAAACCTTTCTTTAAGATATGTCACTCAACTTATAGTCTTGGAGTATGACTCTAAGACTTGTTTTTGGAACTAAGTATGAATCATCTTCTTGATTTAACCATTACAACAATTCTTGATTCCTCTTCTTAGCCATAGGAATGCACTAAGATGTCCTTAGAGGACTAATTGTGACATGATTTCTAAATCATTAAGATGATCACAAAACATGATACTAAAGTACTCTCCCATCTTTTCAGATTTGAGAGAGTTTTATCCTTCTGTCTGATTTGATTCTTCTCATTCGTTCTGCCATACATCGAAACTTTTCCAACGTTTCAGAATTACACTTAAAATAGTAAGTATAACCATATTTACTAAACTTTAGTAAATCATGACGAATAGTCTTATCGATCTTTTGTGGTGGACTGGATCAGTGCACCAGAATGTGTACTCGATACCTTAGTCCTTCACTTGACTCACATATACATGTGAATAAGGAATTAGTCTTAATTTTCCAAAGATGAAAAAATTCTCATTCATCATGCTATACAACTTGCATGATTTCCAAGTTTCTATCCAACTGAAACCTTGGGTGATGAGAATCTTTCCTTATTTGGTAAATTTAGACACTACCACAAATGATAGGAACAAATCCATTTTCCAATACTGCTATCAATGGAATCATATAAGCAACAATTTTCCACAAATGCCATTGTAATGATACTTAGAATAAATGAAATCAAAAATTTCCTTTTATTTTAAAAACTTTGCGGAAAAACTTATCCTTACAGTGCAAAAGTATATAGAAAACTTTGTTGTTATCTATTCCTAAGCAATATATCGTAACTCCTAAGTAACAGCTCAAAATTCTGATCACCGAACCATGCGATCGAAATCCATCTTCGCGATCAGAATCAGCATATACTTCCTTTAAGTTTCTTCACTTTTATTTGATTTCTTCAAACATCAACATGTGACCCAGTCACATCATGTAATAAGAATCTCAGAATAGAAACTTAACAGAGTTAGATAGTGAACTTTACCTGAAGTAGAGTCAACTTTGACTTTTACCATCCTAATGAACTTTCAGGTAAATCGGGCAGCTTCGCAACCAATGTCCCTTCTTTTGGCAATAGAAACTTATGGACTCTTCGAGAATGGTACACGAGACTGTCTCAGACTTAGCCTTTCTCTTTACCATTTGGTCAACCGAGTTGACTATGGCTGATCCCTTTCCATTGGGAAGAGAAAGCTTTTCTGGATTTTTCAATCATTGTCAATGTCCATTGGGAAGTTGATCTCCTAATCAAATTTGCTTTACTAGTCCTCAAACCAGTGCTGATTCAGCAGCACCAAACAAATAGATAAGATCATTAAGGGTCATGTCATAGTCTATTTCATAGTAGTCCCAAAGGAACTCACTATGTGACTTAGAAAGTGATTGAACATCCAACTTTCTTAAGACTTTGACACCCAACTCTCTCGGCTTGTCAATATGTGACTTCATCTCCAAGATGCGATCACACATAGACCTTGCTTGCCAATAGGGCTTGAGTGACCTTGAACTTGTGGGTTAGGGAGAATACTTGGAGGAGGTGGAGGAAATGAAGTTCCAAGAGATTTGGGAAGATCATAGATGTCTGAACTAGATATCTATTGGGAGATCTTCAAGATAGTTGATCTAAAGTCCTTAATATAACACCCAATATGAAATATTAAGGCTAGGACCCAACACAATATTTTATAACTTGGAAGAGGGATGCCGTAATCCAGGTTATAAAATATTTGAAGGTAGGTGAATGACGATTCACCAATTTCCACCATGAAAAACGAAATAATTTATTAAGTTTTAATTGGTTTTGAAACTCCTAGATTCTTTTGAGATTCATTGAACTTTTCAATGGCATGTTTCAATCTCGATTGTGCCCTTCAGGTTTTGTGACTAGGATGTCGAGGATCACAAAACAAGGTGTGAATAACCATGCAAATATACTTGGTACCCTTAATATTTATCACTTAATCGTTGTGCCGGTTAACCACACGCGCTCCACCGATCCTATGATAAACATTAAGTTACCCTTTGCCTACCTTGTTAAATCCAGGTTAGTGTGCTAGTTAACCACACACGCTCCACTAACCGACTTAAGCAAATTGCAAAGTGTAATTTCATGGGTTAGCACCAAATTCACATTTTCCTAAGTAACTAAGATTGGGAATTTATAAAAGTTTAGTTACTTAATATTTATCATTAATACTTTTAATGAAGGGAGAATTATAGTCCTTATCCTACCCGTTCGGCTAGCGACCCTCCACTAGTCAAGGAAGCGGTGGGTGAGAGTAGACACCCATTAAGCTGCCATTTTATAGGCAACAACCTTATACCCCCCCTTATAGACCGGCTTCGTGAATGAGGCCTACTAACGGTAAGATTGACTTGCTCTTATAGATATATATATATATATATATATATATATATATATATATATATATATTAACTTATAATACTATAAAGTATATGTATTGAATTTTAACTTTTAAAATTCTAAGGGCTTAACTTGGAATTAAAGTATTCATAAGGGAAAACTTTTCAAATTCCAAAACTTGAGGGCAAGTTTTGAAACTATTCAAAACTATTCAATTCCATAACTTATGTGTTTAATGTAGTTTTAATTAAAAAACTCTTCAAGTTTCATAACTTGAGGACAAGTTATGGAAGACTTTAAACTATTAAAAGAATGTAACTTTTCCTTTATTCATAACTTATGAAATATTTATGAGTTTTATGATTCTTAAATGTGACTTTTCATGTAACTTGAGGACAAGTTACAAAAACACATTTTAGAATCAACTCTTAGATTAAAATGGATTGAAAACAACAATATGACATAACTTTCCTATTAATCTAAGCAACTCATAGGAACAAGATAATATAAATCACACTTTTTCATGTAATTAGCCTAATCCTTAAACTAATACAAAACATGAATCTATTAACAAATATCTTTGAAATTGGATTAGCATGAACATTACCACATCAAAAACAGGTTTATAAGTTGAAAAACAACTTAGGGTAATGTTCCTGGTCCAATTCCAGCCAAAACAGTCGAAGATATGCTGTCTGGGGGTCCAACTCGTCGAGTGCATGAACCAACTCGGCCAGTTGGATGAGTTTAGCCTTGGAATCGTCTATTCCCTTCATGGACTCGGCGAGTCTGCTGAGCAGATAGCACAAAACTTTGATTTTTCAGCCATTTTTGCAAGTATAACAAGAAAACAAGCCTAGGCTCTGATACCACTGTTAGGTTTTGAGCATTCTAACACTCCTAAGTGTACATGAAACCCTAAATAACATGGATCTATGTTTTCTCTATTATACATTCAAATATGAATATTCCACGGTATTACCCTATCTAGCATACAATCTTTGATACTTGGGTAATAAAAACAAGTTTGAAGACATACCTTTTTATGTAGCTTGATTCATTGATGCTTAAGAGCCGAGTGCCCCAAGTGTAAAACCTCAAATGGTTCACACAACATCAAATACACTTGGAATAACTTAGAGAGAAATGAACCACTTCATGAAATCGGCTAGCCCTCACCATACACACATAGTTCTTTCATGGTGGCCGATTTTGACAAGAATAAGATGCTTATATAGTTTGTCACGATTAGGGTTACACCATGTAAACCCTAATTGTCATGGCCTTTCATTTCCATGATCCATGGGTACAAAAACACCATGGAGCATCCATGGAGCATCCTATGGGTTTTAGCCCAACTTGATAATCCATGGAGCATTAGCCCACTATACAAGTATGGATGATTTACACAATCAACCCATATATTTAATCAGTCTCCTTTTGATCACTTAATTCATTCCAAATTAATTCTTGATCAATACTAATTAAATAATCTTATTAATACATTAGAACTTATAATATATTACTAAACATTAAGTGTTATTTCTCTCATTTTAGTCTATCCAAATGCATGATGCCATGCAACCCAAATGGACCATGTCAATCGGGTCAAGTACATACCAAATATAGTTATGGATTTAGACACTCATCCAACAAAACCTACCATGCCCGTTGAGCAACCCGAGCGGAGTCCCGAGCAATCGGAGGAAGGGAACTATAGTCGCCATGTGAGTCAAGTTGGGACTCAAGGAGAACGAAGGAATGATCCAAAGAAGGAAAATGACAAGGATGGGCAGATGTATAAGAATTTCTTGGGTGCGAAGCCACTAAGTCTTTCAGGAAGCCCAAAGCCTGTTGAGATTATGGACTGGATCTCCGAAATAGAGATGAGGTTCGAGAGCTGCAACTGTAGCCAGAAACAGAAGACTGTCTTTGCAGTTAGGCAACTGAAGATCGGATTCTTGAGCTGGTGGAAGTTATTGGAAGATACGATGCCACGAGGAGAAGCCCTGAAGATGTCATGGGAAGAGTTCTTGGAACAACTGAAGGCGCAGTACTGTTCAGAAATAGATCTGATTGATCTGAACAATGAGTTCCAAAACCTGAAGAAGGGGAGAATGAGCGTTGACGACTACGCTACTGCATTCACGAAGAAGATGAAGTTGTTTCCATACCTAGTGCCAACCGAACTCTCCAAAATTGAAAAGTTTGCAAATGGACTGCCAGCCGACTTTGGCCCGACAGTCAAGATGGCAACCATTCTGAAATCAGCTGTTCGAGCAGCTAAGAATGTGGAGACCTAGCAAAAGCAAAGGGGTCTGGAGAGGGCCGAGGTTGGTGAGAAAAGGAAATTTGATGGATCCTCGAGGTCCAGCAAGAAGAGTAAATTCTCGAAGCCTGGTTCGAGAGGAGGAGGAGCCGAAGCAAAATGGTGCGACAAATGCAAGAAGAAGCACTCCGGAAAATGCGACGGAGAAGTCACCTGCTTTAAGTGTGGGAAGACCGAGCACTATGCCAATGAATGCACCCTCACCAAGAAAGTCTGTTATGGGTGTGGCGAGGAAGGGCACATTTCGAGGGACTGTCCGAAGAAGAAGGAGGCAGGAAGACCCAATATTCCACCAAAGCCGAAGGCAAGAGCCTTCCAGATGACGCTCGAGGCTACAAAGGAGGCAGCAGATGTCGCTTCAGGTACCTTTCTTGTAAATGGTTTGCCTGCCAATATACTGTTTGATTCCGGAGCGAACTACTCCTTTGTGTCACATAAGTTTGGTGGGAAACTAGCATTGCTGGTAGAAAAACTTGATAATGCCCTAATTGTGGAAGTTGCCAGTGGCAAGTTCGTACCTGTTATTGATCGTATTAGGAACATCGTCATCGACCTAAATGGAAACGAATTCCACGAAGAGTTGTTGCCCATAGAGTTGAACGGTTTTGACATCGTTTTGGGAATGGATTGGCTTAGCACCAACGATGCCGAGAAATTATGCCGAAAGAAGATAATAAGGGTGAAACCACCCGGAAAAGAGTCATTCATGGTGTACGGGGACAAACGCAGAGTAAATTCTGGAATCATCTCCCTGATGAAAGCCAGAAAATGTTTGTCCAAGGGATGTGCATCATACTTGGCATTTGTTATCGATGCTAAGAAGGAAAAGAAGGAGGTGCAGAGTATACCAGTGGTGCGTGATTATCCGAAAGTCTTTCCCAAACATCTTCCCGGATTATCGCCTGATAGACAAGTAGAGTTTCAAATAGACTTGCTACCAGGAACGACACCAATAGCAAAAGCACCGTACCGATTAGCACCGACGGAGATGAAGGAGCTTATGACGCAACTTCAGGAGTTGTTGGACAACGGTTTTATCAGACCTAGTTCATCACCCTGGGGAGCTCCGGTGCTATTCGTGAATAAGAAAGACGGAAGCATGAGAATGTATATAGACTACCGAGAGCTGAACAAGGCAACGGTGAAGAACAAGTATCCATTACCAACGATTGATGACCTATTCGATCAGCTGCAAGGTTTGAGCTATTTCTCAAAGATCGATCTCAGGTCAGGATATCATCAGCTAAAGGTAAGAGAGCAGGATATTGGGAAGACTGAATTCAAAACAAGATATGGACACTACGAGTTCTTGATTATGTCATTTAGACTAACCAATGCTCCAGCAGCGTTCATGGATTTGATGAATAGGGTTTGTAAACCATTTCTCGATAAATCCGTGATAGTGTTCATAGATGACATTCTCATCTACTCGAAAAGCCAGGAGGAGCATCGCCAGCATCTACGAGAAGTGTTAGAAGTCTTGAAGAAGGAGAAATTGTATGCAAAGTTCTCCACGTGTGATTTTTGGATCCGAGAAGTCCAATTCTTAGGTCATGTGGTTAACCAGGAAGGGATAGTGGTTGACCCAACAAATATCAAAGCGGTGACGAAGTGGAACGACCAAAAAGTCCCACGGAGATTCGAAGCTTCCTAGGATTAGCCGGATATTACCGACGATTTATCCAAGGCTTTTCTTCGATAGCTGCTCCATTAACAGCTTTGACCCATAAAGGAGCTACTTATACATGGAGCGAGAAGCACGAATAAGCATTCGAGAAGCTGAAGAAGAAATTATGTGAAGCACTGATCCTTTCTCTACCCGATGGAGTTGAATACTTCGCGGTATATAGCGATGCGTCGGGATTCGGGTTGGGATGTGTTCTGACCCAAAGAGAAAAGGTGATAGCATATGCATCTCGACAATTGAAGGAGCATGAGAAGAACTATCCCACTCATGATTTGGAGTTGGCAGCGGTAGTTTTTGCCTTGAAGATATGGAGACATTACATCTATGGCACGAAGTGCAAGCTTTTCACTGATCATAAGAGTCTCCAATATCTCTTTAATCAGAAGGTATTGAACATGAGACAACGATGCTGGCTAGAGTTACTCAAGGACTACGACTATGAGATACTTTACCACCCTGGTAAAGCAAATGTTGTCGTTGATGCTCTAAGTCAAAAAGTCAATCTTGAAAGGAAAAGGACAAGAGCGTTGAGAATAGAAGTTGTCTCGACGAGTGTGGAAAGTATCAGGAAAGCTCAAGAAGAAGCTTCAGAGAAGAATGACCGAAAGGAAGAACGTTTGGGCAAGACGTTAGTGTTCGGTACAAACAGTCAAGGACTGAAGGTATTCCAAGATCAGATTTGGGTACCTAAGACAGGAGGAGTAAGAGAACTTTTGATGGAAGAAGCGCACAAGACCATGTACTCGATTCATCTCAGTAGCACTAAAATGTATAGGGACCTAAAACCCTATTATTTGCTGGCCGACGATGAAACTCGATGTTGCGAAGTATGTGGCCGAGTGTGTGACATGTACAAGAGTTAAGGCACAACATCAGAAACCATATGGGAGTTTAGAACCTTTACCTATACCCATGGGTAAATGGGAAAACATCACCATGGATTTCGTGACTAAACTGCCCAGGACGAAGAACGGTCACGACATGATTTGGGTGGTCGTGGATCGTTTCACTAAGAGTGCACACTTCATAGCAGCCAACGAGAGGTGGTCTACGGATAAGCTTGCAAATGTTTATGTGAAGGAAGTGGTAAGACTACATGGTGTTCCTCTAACGATTGTATCAGATTGTGATAGTCGTTTCACATCAAGGTTTTGGAGAAGTGTACAAGAAGAATTGGGTACGAAGTTGTGTTTAAGTACTGCTTACCATCCGCGGACTGATGGTCAGAGCGAAAGAACGATTCAAACACTGCAAGATATGCTGAGAGCATGTACCCTCGAGTTCCAAGGGAACTGGGATGAGCACTTACCCCTGGTAGAGTTTTCCTACAACAACAATTACCATTCGAGCATCAAGATGGCACCCTATCAAGCCTTGTGCGGACAGAAGTGTCGTACGCCGTCTTGTTGGCTTGAGGCTAGAGAAAAGCAGTTTATGGGCTCCGAGATAGTCCATGAGACTGCTGAAAAGTTGAAAGTATTCAGGGAGAGGATGTTAGCAACTCAGGATCGTCAGAAGAGCTATGCTGACAAGAAAAGACGACCGATGAATTTTGAAGTTGGAGATTCAGTTTTGCTTAAATTCTCACCGTGGAAGGGACTTATAAGATTCGGAAAACGAGGAAAGTTGAGTCCAACGTTTATTGGACCGTTCAAAGTTTTTTTGAAGATTGGGAACCAAGCTTACAAGCTCGAATTACCCGAAGAACTAGCTGGTATTCATAACACCTTCGATTTGTGTTATTTGAGGAAATTCACGGGATAAGTTCCCGATATAACTCCAATCTCAGAGTTAAGAATGGATGAGAATAAGAGGCTAATCGAAGAGCCCGAGGCAATCGTTGACCGTAATACTAAGAAGTTACGACGCAAGATGGTCGACTTAGTGCTAGTCCGATGGAAACATTTGAATGAGCCGAATCTCACTTGGGAAACAGAGAGTGACATGATGAGTCGCTACCCACATCTGTTTGCGGATGCATGATTCCGGGACGGAATCATCCTAAGGGGAGAGAATTGTAACGCCTGCGTTTCGGGGCTAAGCATTTTTAGACGATGTAATAGTCTAGGTCAACTATTGTAACACTTTTTGAGATAATAAAGATGAAATATTTGAGTATTATGTTAATTATGTGAATTTATATGCTTATTACTTATTTATAAATATGTAATAAATAAAGAATAAAAATAAGCATCAAAATTAAAGTGTGAGATAAGCCCGATATCTTTACATAAAGTTGTAGTGGTCGAAACAAGGATGACGTGGCAACATCTGGACCATCCATCGCTGATCAGGCCTCGCTTCGGATCACGCCACGTAGCCTCGCAATTATGCCCCGCGTCTGAGGCCAAGTACGCCCAGCATACTTGGATTCTTATCCGTTCCGAGTGCGAGACAGCTGGAGGCTCGCTGGCACCTTATCCGAAGCTACGCCCCGCGTAGCAGTTCTGTACGCCCAACGTACCACCGAAGGCTCGCGCCTATAAATAGGTTGCGAGGGCAGCCGACTTCCTCACTCCAAATCCACCTCTTTCTCTCACTAGTTTTCTCTCTCTACCACCCTTAACCCCCTCCTAAGCCTAGGTAAACCCCCTAGCACCCGAAGGAAGCCCCGAGGCTCCCGGAGTCCCGAGAAAAAGGGTCTTTCAGTTCGGAAACGCTGCTCCAAGAAATTCCCGGTTTTCTAAAAAACCCGGTGTAAGTGAGCTACGCCTACGCTATTTTTAATATAGCTTCTAATTAATTATAGTAACATTATTAGGACCTTAAAATTACGTGCTATGTGTGCATTTTGTGTGAATACTTGCTGTCTATGCTGATGAAAGATTTTTATACATGTTTTAAATGATTTAAACTATATATATATATATATATTTTATATCTACAAAATGTTGGGGTAAAACATGGGTAGATGTAATAGACGATGTGTGATAAAATTATGAGAGGCCTCGATGTTGTTGTTGTTGATTCTGTCATCTAGCGGAGTATGGATGACAACCACTGACTCTTCTTGACAGTCCAATGGAATGCTAGCAGGCTCGCAACCTGTAGGTGTTTGTGAACGATGTGTTCACCGGTGTACTCCATCCCCCTCATGGTTGCCTTTAGGACATTTATTGCTGAGGAACCTCCTTAGCAGTAGTGTCCATCCCGATGATGATCCTTAGGTTAGGTCCCTTACGATAGGTGTTTAGCGACGTAAAGTGAGGATAACGGGAACGGGTAATCGGGTTATTGTTGGTTGATGAAATTAATAAACTTATTTATTGTGGGTTGAAAACCCTATGTGCTCACCAGGCTCCCAAGCCTGACCCACTCAGATTCTTGTATTACAGGTAGTGGTGCACGAGCATAGATATGATGTTTGGGATGAGAGATTACGGATATAGGTCTGTAGATATGAATAAATGTAGTAAGGCTTATATTGTACTCTTTATGCTTTTGATCTGTATCGAACATGACATCCCAAGGTTTTTAAAGAAATACATTTCTACGGAAATGCTTTGATAAATCTTTATCATATTTTATTTTGGGAACAACATCCGCAACACTTTTATTTAAAATGTTACTCTGGTTTTTTAACAAAGCATAAAAAAATCGGTCTTTTCTGGTCGTGAAAATGGGGATGTCACATTGCACCCTATATAATCTCCTTAAGTCCCCAAGGGCTGGTCTCCTTACCAGTCTCCATTGTCACAAAAACCGTAATCGATCCCTTGGTCGCTTGGTGGTGTTCTTGAGTTTTTAAAGAAGTCTTTAGTGCCATTCTTGTGCATTTGTGAAGGAAGGAGAGGAATTGAAGTTGTCTTGCTTGGTAGAAGGGCTTTAGATCCAGAATGAGCTTGCTTTGTGCAAGCTTCCTAAGGTATCCAGTTTGAACCTTGGCTTATAGATGTTTAGATCTCCTTATTTCATGCTTTTGGTCCTTTTTGGGTTGTTGAAGGAGTGAGGTTATTTAAGGGCTTGTCATTTCAGATCTGAGCTTGTCTTGGACTCCGTGAGCATAAAGGTGCAAGCTTCATGAGAAGAATTGGTCCCATGCATGCATTAAGTCCATTTTCAAGATGAAGAGCTTCATTTAGACATGCATAAACATAAAGTTGGAAACTTTATGTGGTTTTCCGGCTCAAGGAAGTCAGATCTAGGTTCTAGGGCTTTGTCTCCATGGTTTAAGTGCTGATTGGTTAAGCCTTTACTCTAGCAAGTCTTATGGTTGGGTTTTGAACCCTTTTTGGTAGTCCCTAGGGGTAAAGTTAGAAAGTTTACCCTTCTAAGTCTCAATTGGGTTTAGATCTGAGCTTAGGAGCTCTGGGAGTCAGAAAAAACAGCTCAATGTATTAAGTTGTTGGAACTCAAGGAAACACGGTGTGCTTTCAATGAAACACGGCGTGTTGGATGGGATTTTCCCGCTTGTGTCTATGAATGGGAGATACTGCATGGTTAAAGGGCAACACGGCGTGTTGTGTCAACATGGGCTGTTGACCTTGACCTTTGACTTTTTTCTTTGACCAAGTTTGACCTAAAAGGGGGTGTGGAGGTATTTTGAGTTGTATCTAAGGAATTGATATTGTTTAGGTGTCGGGTAGAGCTGATATTCGGAGTCGGGACCTATTCAGCTATCGTTTCGATTTGGAGGTGAGTTTCCTCGCCATGTTTAGTGGTTCGAAGGCACCAATGCCACCAAGGATTTGATATGTTAGAATACTCATTGTCTGTGTGATAGTAGTATGTGTATGTGTTGAATGCTGTCTGGGCGGGGCCCGATGATTATCTTGTATGCTATTATTTTTATGAGATATTAATTGTATGTGGGTGGGGCCCATTATGCGTGTTAGGGCGGGGCCCGTTATACACATTTGGGTGGGGGGCGTTATGCGAGTTAGGGCGGGGCCTGTTATACTCTTTGGGAGGGGGCCGTTATGTGTGTATGATTGGTATGCGGTATCTTAGGGAACTCACTAAGCTTTGTGCTTACGGTTTTCAATTAATGTTTTAGGTATTTACGGTTCCAAGGGGAAGAGTTCGGGATGACTGCATCGCACACACCACATGGTTTTCACTTTAGAGATATTACTCTGATTTGACATGATGTTTAATACACTTATTTTCTTTTGAGTTGTATGGAATATGTGATGGAATACTGTTTTATTAAAGTAAAAATGAAGTTTTTGGATAATATTTTTGGGACGTTACTAGTTGGTATCAGAGCCTTGGTTTGAGGGATTTGGGAACACTCTCGTGTGTGTCCAAACTCAAACTGAGGATTTGGTAAAGTTTTTCTCTTAAAAAGAAATGGTTTTAAAAGAGAAGGGTTTTCTGAAATAAGAAAGGGTGTGGTGCATGCAATCAGCCGAGCTCAAGTAAGTTTCCCAAAATGCCCATACATGTTATCTGATATGTTTTGATCTGTGAATTTATGAATCGCATGCTAGTTAGGGCTAAGGATCTGCAAGGTTTTGCATGATAGAATGCTAGGAGAGATGCCTTTGTATGCCTATTGTATGAGCTTGTTGATTTGCATGCTAGTACTGATCAGCCAGTGATAGGATGGCTTGATTAGGTTATGCTTGGTTTTCATTAATTGATGCTCGAATGTTGCTAGATTTATGCTTTTAGGAGTTCTTACTAACTTCAGCTAACTATTATGCGAATATTCTAGGTTACATACTATGGGAACTGAATAATTTTAGAATGTTAGGTTTTAAATCTATTGTGCAACTCTTGTTTGAGTCCAACCGTTGTAGTGTGAGACCTTTCATTCGAAGAATTATCCGGTTGTAGTGGTATGTAATTGTATTCATGAACTAGTTAGAGGAAGTTAGCTGAAGTTCCTTCTGAAGCTGATGGCGGAGAGTGGTGTGGAGTTTGCCCTAGGAAAACCTAGGATGAGATCTACTGTTGGGAACCTTATCTGAGAAGGGTGATTGTATGGATATAGTGAGTGACTTGGTGGAGTCAAGGCAATCCTTGAGGAAAGTACGGATAGATGTGGAAGGTAGTATGGGTCCGTACTACTGAAAGCAGAGGATCCGTACTCAATTTAAGGAGGGATGCGATGAAACCAGGGAACTCATAGAGTTTGTAATTCCCTCGATATATATTTTGATGCATATTCTGATGGTTATATGGTCTATTTTCAGTATGGCGACATTGAGAGGCAGACCTGTTGACAGTTCTGGTGTCGGTGAGCGACCAGGCTCAAGTTCTGGAGTCGAGAAGCTTGATGACCAGACGAGGGAGTCCATCTCGTCTGAGATTACGTGTAGTATCCTTAAGCAGGCTACAGTGACTTTGGCATGGTTAAGGAGGGTATTCTGGAGATTCTTGATGAGCGGTTGAGCACCTTTCATGCAGAGATGGAGGCTTTAGTTGGTACACATTCTTTGACCATCAGGGAGTTCATGGCATGTGGAGCTCCGGATTATCATGGGGCGAGGGACCCAATTGCAAGCAGGAGGTGGTTAGAAGATGTTGCTAACGCCTTCCGTACCAGTCGTTTTTGAGGGGGACAAGGTCAGACTAGCTTCCTGCCTTTTGAAGGACATGGGAGGAAGTTGGTCATGCATTGGGTGATGATGATGTTGATGGGATGACCTGGGATGATTTTTCGACAAGGTTTCGAGCTGAGTATGCACCGGTTATTGAGGTTCAGCAGCTCGCACGAGAGTTCCAGGATGTCCACCAGACTACAGAGACGGTGGCTGAGATCACCGCTATGTTCAGGGAGAGGGCGCTTCTGGTTCTGCAGTATGTGGCGGACGAGGAGATGAAGAAGGCTCGATATCATGAGATGTATTCGCGGAGGATCTACCTGGGGTGCCTCCGGAGAGACGGGTGGAGTTCACGATTGATCTGGTTCCAGGTGCGGCTCCGATAGCCAAAGCACTGTATCGGTTGGCTCCTCTCGAGATGCAGGAGTTGTCTACACAGCTGCAGGAGCTGTAAGATAAGAGGTTTATTAGGCCGATCAGTTCGCCTTGGGGAGCACCGATTATGTTTGTAAAGAAGAAGGAAGGATCTCACCGTATATGTCTCGATTGTCAGGAGTTGAATAAGGTAACGGTGATGAACCGTTATCCGATCCCGAGGATTAATGAACTTTTCGACCAGCTTCAGGGTGCGTGTTGGTTCTCCAAGATTGATTTGCGATCGGGGTATCATCAGATGCGGGTAAGGGATGAGGATGTACAGAACATAGCTTTTCGGACTCGGTATGGTCATTATGAGTTCGTGGTGATGCCTTTTGGGCTCACCAATGCTCCAGCCGTGTTCATGGCTCTCATGAACCGCATGTGCAGACCGATGTTGGTGCGGCTTGTGATCGTATTTAGTGATGATATCTTGGTTTATTTCAAGAATCAGGAGCAGCATGAGGAGCACTTAAGGGAAGTGCTAGAGACACTGAGGAGGGAGAGAATTTTCACAAAGTTCTCCAAATGTGAGTTCTGGTTGTGCGAGGTGCAGTTCACAGGGCACCTTGTCAACCCGAAGGGTATTATGGTTGATCTGGCCAAGGTCGAGGCTGTGATGCAGTGGGAGGTTTTGAGGTCTCCATCTAAGATTCGGAGTTTCCTTGGTTGGCTGGTTATTATCAGAGATTCATCCAGGATTTCTCCAAGATCATTGTTCCTTTGACCCGACTGACTAAGAAGACGGCGACTTTTTGCTGGGGGGTTGAGCAGCAGGCAGCTTTTGAGACTCTTAGACAACGGTTGTATGAGGCGCCGATTTTGACCCTGCCAGAGGGTGTTGATGATTTTGTAGTTTATTGTGATGCTTCGATCACAGGTTTGGGGGTAGAGTTGATGCAGCGGGGTCGCGTGATCGCTTACGCTTCCAGGCAGCTGAAGCCTCATGAGACGAATTATCCGACACATGATTTTGAGTTGGGGGCCATGTTTTTCGCCCTCAAGATTTTGTGGCATTACCTGATGGGTTTTGAGCATTCTAACACTCATATGGTGTACATGCATGTCACACCCCAAAACTGGAACGATGGAAACGTTCTGGGGTGGAGGACGTCATGTCAAGTATCACAACACTTGCAGTATAGTAATCAAAGTACAACAACCATTGCATTAATAGTATAAGTTTTACATAGGTTATATTTAGCAACAACATCAAAGTAGATATAGAAAATAACATAAGATGCAGCTCGGTACAAGACTGTCTTCACAAAAGCTTCCGGAGTGTACCTGTCTACTGATGACCTGAGAATACAAGTTATTTTGAAAGAGAGTATCAGCATTTTAATGCTGGTGAGTTCATAAGTATTTTAATGACATTGATGTAAATACATGTTTTTCCTCAAAATAATCTCATTAGATGATGGTGATAAGAGTTTATAAAGTATTTGAGTTCTTTCCAGAAAATCCTATATTTTCTAACAAAAGTAGTCTTCTACCAAGACCCGACTGTTTTGAGTTTAAAGAAATGAGTTTAACTAATAAAAGCAGTCTTCTATCAAGACCCGACTGTTTTGTGTTTAAATATCATTTTTCCCCAAATGTTACTATCATTATCAAAATATAGTTTTACATTAATGAGTACATGAGAAGATCACAATTAAATGTAATAGGGAAGATAATTCTTTACTTCAGCAATGACATTGCTGTTTATAAAGTAATAAAATGCAGACTCCAGGTAGTATTAAATGACAATACACCCTGGGGAGTCTAAAGTAGTAAAATACAGACTCCAGGTAGTATTAAATGGACAATACACCTCGGGGAGTCTAAAGTAGTAAAATACAGACTCCAGGTAGTATTAAATGGACAATACACCTCGGGGAGTCTAAAGTAGTATTTAATCCTAATTCGGTTAATTTAAAGGTTCAACTGGGAACCAGTATATAATTAGGAAGATATATTATTAGCTTTATATATATAGAAACTACCGTAGTACTAATTACCTTAAAGCCATGAATTATAAGGTAAATGTAAAGATACTCGTAACCATACTGATTGACGGATGTAAACACGACGACCTGCTGGCGTCGAAAATAGATGTGACATTTGTCACCCCTTGGCTTGGTCGGCCGGGACTGTAGCTAGCAGTCAGGATGTGGGATGGTCTGTCCCGTATAGATCTATACACACAATGCCCGCTCTTCCTCCAGGAGACTCTGGTTACCAACTTGACAACGGTGAAATCTGCGTTATGAGGATGTATCTAGTGTTTTGATTTCTATATACTTTTCTTTTTACTAAAAGTAAGAGTTTTTAGAGTTTTGATATAGCTAATTTCCCTTCATGAAAGTTATTGTTGGTTTCTAAACTACACCTATTATAGTTTACTTGAGAGGTTATATAGGTACCTTTGCTACCCAAAGGTATTGAACTGGAGTAAGAGTTTTAATATCTATCCAGATATACATAATATATAACTAGGACTTCAACGACACTCGGACAAATAATCGGATGCTCTAAGTCCACAACCAAACAAGGAACTGGAAGTAATGCGGGCTATCAGTCCTAAGTCCTTCAAACCCTACTTATATAACTATATCTATATAGACATGAATCTATGAAGAATATAAGTTTAAAAGACTTTGATAAAAGCTTAGTAATTTGAAAAAAGAGGTTTTAGTGTTTTAAAAGAGATTTGAAAACCAGAATTCAAAACCTTTAGTTGAATAAAACAGTTTAACATGCAAAAATCTATTTGCTTGACAGTTATTAATCATATGTGATTGATATAATAACTTAATAGTTCAACTTGTATCCCCCCCCCCATAAAAGCATTAAAAATCATTTCAAAGGTTAATTAAGGGGTATGAACTCACCTGTAGTGGGTGATTCGGATGAACGGATGGTATATGATGCTAAGTGTAAAGTGAAGACTTGAACACACACACGGATCCTATTTAACATGTAATGATATATATATATATATATATATATATATATATATATATATATATATATATATATATATATATATATGTATCCAATTAGTCATTTAATAACCAATTCATCAAGTAAAGACACCCTAATTCAAGGATAACACTTTGATTCAAGTGCTAGGGGTGCTAAAGGGTTGTATCTAAAGAGAGTATGGCCTCACATTGGAGATTACTTCCCATATGGTAACAACACATGAGTTTACGGCCCATGGTCATTACCCCCATGAGTTTACGAACGTAAACTCATGGTAATTTGTACCATTGTGTGATTTAAGGTCTTATACCCCTCAAGGAAGTGTTCTAGGTTTGCATCCAAGGCTTAGGAAGGGACTAGGGCTCAAAATAGCCCTTCATTTGAGTTTACGGTTCTTGGACCACCCCTATGGAGTTTACGGTCGTAAACCCATGAGTTTATGGCCGTAAACTCATGGTCACTTCTACCATTTCGTGATTTGGGGTTTTTAGCTCATGCATGCAAGGTTCTAGTCCAATATCCTACCCTAGAAGGTGTTGGTGGCACTTAAACACCACTTGATGGTGTTTACGGTTCAAGGAGATGCCTTGACCGTAAACCCATATGTTCTTGAGGGTTTTTGATGTTTTTCAATGGATTAACAAGTATTCTAAGTAAGAAACTAGTTAGGAGGAGTGTACTTACTTATAGGAAGCTTGTAAGAGTGTTTTAGGCCCAAAAACACTAGTATGTGTTCTTGGTGTTCTTGGTGTTCTTGAAGAACACTTGAAGATCTAAGAAAAGAGGAGATTTCATGGATGAAATCGTGTATAAACACTAGATAAAGTGTTATATCAACAAATCTAGGGAAGAAACACTTACATTTTTGGAAGATTGGAAGAAATGTGTTATGATACTTGAGAGAGAATTTTGGGTGTTCTTGAGCTAGGAAGTGAAAAATGAGCCAAAAATGACTAAGTGTCATATTTATACTCTTTAGAGTTTACAGCCGTAAACTCCAAACTCTTGGAGTTTTGAGACTTAAGTGATGCACGACAACCTCTAAAGTATACTTCCTTTTATTTGTTCGTTTGACGAATATAAAATAAAAACACCCAAACGGACTGAAAACCGGCCAAAAACGTACTGAAATGAATTTGACTACTTTTTGTAGTGCTTTACTGTAGAGTTTATACAAATGAAAATATCGGGTTGTCACATCATCCCCCCGTTAGAGGGAATTTCATCCCGAAATTAGAGTTCAAGCAACTAAGTTATTACAAAAAAACTAAGCAAAAGATGGGGATATTTAAGTTTCATTTGATCCTCGCGCTCCCAAGTGAACTTCGGTCGTCTCTTGGTGTTCCAGCGAACCTTCACGATTGGGATGCGGATTTGTTTCATTCTCTTGACCTCTCGGTCCATGATCTCTACAGGTTCTTCTACGAAGTTGAGGCTCTCGTTGATCTCGATCTCGTCGAGTGGGATTACAAGAATCTCGTCGGACAAGCACTTTTTCAACTGTGAGACGTGGGTAGATTTGGGTGGAAGTTATGGAATCCCTAAAGTGGACGGATGCTGGACCGATTATTTATCAAGAATTCCTGACGATCCTAAGTTCTTGAGAAGATAGAACGTTTCAGTACCTATAACATAATGTACTTTCATGGTGAGATCATCACTTGGCGTGATCGCCATTCTGAAGTTCCAAAAGTTCTCTCTTACTGAGGGTGTAGTCCTTTTGATTGGTTCTTAGGAAGCTCAGGTCGTCTTCGGATTTGTATTTCCTACTGGTTGGCTTTCGGAGGTTTTCTGGATCATTGGAGATGCTGACTATATGCTGGCATCTATTGGTTACGTGGCATCTATTGGTTACATGGCATCTATCTCAGCCCAGTGCAAAATGGACCTGCACTTCTGACTCCTGAGGTGTTTCTAACGGAATTTCTCAAAGTCAGTATGATAGAGGGTTTTACCAGACGATGCTTAGAAATTTTCAATTTTCATCATCGTCTAATTGATGCTTTCACAGTATGATCCCTAATCGGAAAGAATCATTCTCTCACTCGTTTCGCTGTTTCATGGATAGCAGTCTCTGATCAGGGCTAGCTTCGCCCTTAGAGATTTTCTGAAGTGATTGACTATTTCAGGAGGTGGTTCTACTATCTCTTTAGAGATAGTATTCTTTGGGACACCTAGTAGTCTAACAAATCTCTAAGACATGCTCCATTCTCCATTATGTCTGCTCCCTCCGGTTTGTAGGAAGCGCGTGTTTTTGTATAACCCATCGACTAACACCTAGACTGGTGTCGAGTCCACAATCTCTTTATGACCTGGGTTATAAAGCTTAACGCAACTTACCATCTACTTTACTCAAGTATTCTTGGTCGCGGAGGTAATCGGGTGGTTCTTAGCATCCTAGTATTAACTTTGGTGAATGCAGACTATTATCTATAGGGCGACGGTGTCTTTTCTCGCATGAGGAGGCACTATCTCATCTTTTACCGTCCTAGGTGCTCCTCGTCTGTATCTGGGTGAACGAAGCGCTTGAGTAGTGCGAGCATCCCTTGCAACTACTCTTCCGATGCTACCGAGTTTTCTCTATCTAGATTTAATCTAGATGGTATAGGATTCTGCCACTCAGAACCTCTAATTTCCTCATCCATTCTTCTTAGAGTTTAACCTGTCACAGCTTTTCAGGTTTCTTGGCCCACTACTGAGATGCTTAATTTGTGGGATCAGGCGTGAATGGATGGTCGTAGTCAATGTTTTTGACTCTTACGACTTGAGTTACTTTTCCTAAATGAGGATGGCGGCTACTATGTTGGCTTAACCGGGATGACAACAGTTTCGAATTTGTAGTTATTTTAGTAGCTCAACCCACAATTGTTTCCTTGACTTCAGCTCCTTCTCTAAGGGTATATGATGAAGGGCTTTATTTTAAGGTTCATGGTAGACCTCATAATCGGCTTAATCACTATTACTCTGTGTATGCAAGTCGTATATAATTGAGATTGACAGGATGTTCAGATGTGTGGCCCCACCCCAAACCCACAACCAAACAAGGAACAGGGAGTAGGGAGGAAGCACACATCTTAAATTTTATTGATCTAAATTATATACCACTCTAATGCATATACTCAGTAGTAGTAAATTAATCCCATGAGTTCTTTTCTCTTGATTCACGAACTAGCTCGTGCGGTGCAAATGGCCTTTCGGGAGGATCTACTGAGTAGGCCTTGGGCGGTTATTGTCTTTCGGAATATCTGCGGTGCCCTTCGCTTCTGGTTTTAATGTCTAATGGAGTTGGTTAACAGCGCGTGGTACCTCTCTCCTGGGTACTTCTGAAGGTTGGATGAGAAAGACGATCGATGCTTCACATTAGGTTTTTCCTTATTAGGTTCAAAAGAACCTTTATTTGATGCTTAGGATAAGGTGAAAGTTCTTTTTACACAGCACTAGGAATTTTCGCATGGTTGAACCAAGTCGAGCCATGACTGACGGTGGTGTCGAAATTTACAACCATCGACACAATATGGAATGAAGATTGATAGGACCAGGTGCTGAACAGAGCACACAAGTTCATAGCGTTTCGGGTTCGTCCATAGTATTACTATCGCGAATACTTGGACCAATATGATTTAACGCTGAACGTTAGGGGTCCTGATGTTTTGGAATAATGTACTTTTCATGAATAGATTCCTCACGAGGCCTCTCTATAATCGCCTAGTATACACTAGTCATGTATAATTAAGATTAAATAGACTGTTGACTGAGCGACTCCGCCCTAAATCCACAACCAGACAAGGAACAGGAAATAAGGCCGCATCACTCACTCGAGGTCTATCCATCCCAATTACAAATGGCCTTAACGTATATACTAAGCCATCATAGCTTTACCTGATGGGTTTTTAAGTTTTACAGCAGTACTGCGACTTTTTCCTTAATGAGGGAGTAATTACAATTAGAATTGATTATTTAAAGTTTTCGACTAGCTACTTAAGGTTGAGAGATGTACCAAAATTCTACCGGGTTCCTTGATGTTTCCCCTAGGTAGTAGGGTTAAACTCCTCCTGCGTCTTTGTCATTTCTTTCAGTTGGGCAGTCCCTCTTGAAGTGCCCAATTTCACCACATAGGTGGCATATTGGACTGGTCCCAACATTGGTGGTTGATGTAATGAACTCAACCGGGGTTCTGCAGTTGCGAGCGGTATACCCCTTCATGTTGCACCTAACGCAAAAGGGTTCTCGACAGACTCCATAATGATGGTAGTCACACTTGCTGCAGTGGGGAAGGTTTCCTAGGTATGGTCTTCTCGGTGTCGAGACAGGCGGGTTGACAAGTGTATTGATTACCTCTGCTTGTTGCTCGCTGGAAGGTCCTTGAGCTAGGTACTTCCCTCCTCGTTCCCAAACTTCCTTTTCAGTGGATTTGGTTGGAGTTCTTGGGTGGCTGTTCACACGGGTGTTGGTTGCTGCTGTCCATTGCTATGATCGGGATTCCCGATAGTGCTCCTACTAACATTGGGGTTGTTAGCATTCAGGTGAGCCATGACAGCTGCTACGGCTGCTGAAACTGCAGCTTGGAACGTAGCTTCATCGATCTGAAGAGTCGGTGTCTTGCTAGCGGGTTGGTTACGTTTCTTCGGAGGCATGGTTTTCCCTACACGATGAAGAACACAAGTTGATGAGAAACGATGGTTACCCCTAGACGTATCTTTCTTTACTATAATAGGCATAAAATCTTTCCCGCGCTTTGAGCTATGGTTCTCTAAGGGTCGACCTACATCCCTATGATGTAGTCCTGGTAACAGGGTAGAAGTAAGTGTATCGGAAATCCATAAATCGGGTGTCGTTCCAACTAAGTTATCTTTATACTGGAGAGGTTTACTCTCCGACTTTGAAAAGATTTGAAAGAGCTTCGGAACGAAGGTTACACAAGAAAAAAAAGACATGAAAGTTTATGGCTAAACACCCTCAATCGAGGTTTTGTGATCCGATTTATTTATCTTAGTCACGACAGGAAAGACGATTTGCCTAACACATAGTGTGAGTAGTGTAATCACTAGCTCACTAAGTTGTATTATTTTATGGGTTATTAGTGTGACGTTAAGGAGGTAGAAACACTTCTCGGGTTCCGTGCATTGGCTCCCTCTGTCCACCTTTTATCCTTGACTGGAACAAGCGTTGGTTTTCTTCGGGTACTTATATAGGGTTCTCTTCCCCTGTAGACATATTGAATTTCCGCTCCGTCTTACTTCCGATTCTGACTCTGATCGTCATCACTTCATAATGGGTGACTGGAATCTCAGAAGTTCAGGAGAATTTCCCACCGATGTCCCTAAAAGGGTATAGGCACAAGGCGATTTCAATAGTCTCATCACTGTTCAATTATTTCCTACTTGGAAATCTCCTCAATGAACCTCTACCGGGTCTTTATCAACTCCTCTGTCGATTACTGAAGTGGATAAGGTTCTCTAAAGGGGTTTATGCGAGAATGGGAATGTCTATAGAATCTTACGAGATTATTCAAACATTTTACTGGGTGATCCACATCGAGTCTTGCTAAAATTACATAGTGTACACAAATCATATATAACTTAGATCTAATAGGCCTTCGAATATGTGATACTACCCTATATCCACATCCAAACAAGTAAAAGGAAGTAGAGCGAAACCACACATTCTCAGCCTATGAGATCCGAACTATATATAACCTTGGGAGCATACACTCTTGTAATTATAGACCGATCCGTAAGGATCTTTTTAGTTTTCACGCAAGGTTACTTATAGTTCCTAAAATACCCCTATAGTATTTTAATTACATGTTTGATTCTAAAACTTCTGAACATGCTTTTGGGTTTATTGTTAGTCTTTTAGTATCATAAAATACTCCTATAGTATTTTAAACTTTATGTTTGGCTCTAGCATTCCTATATGGTAAGTTTCAGATTCATTGCAACACCACCATCACTCCCAAACACACGTTAGTCGCATCTCGAATAAATATAGTTGATCAGGCTATATTTATTCCAGCTTACGATTACATAACTGCCCAGGTTTGACGATAATGCTCAACATCCAAAGATTTTTATTCTGGATGTTCTTATACTTTTGTAAAAATATGGTTATATTTTAAAGTATAATTCTTGGTCAGAGTGTTTTTATCCCATTGTATTTATAGGTTGTATATCTTTTATGATTTGATATACTGAGCTCACTATAAACAATGCTCTGATACCAATCTGTCACACCCCAAAACCGGAACGGCGGAAACGTTCTGGAGTGGAGGACGTCATGTCAAGTATCACAACACTTGCAGTATAATAATCAAAGTACAACAACCATTGCATTAATAGTATAAGTTTTACATAGGTTACATTTTGCAACAACATCAAAGTAGATATAGAAAATAACATAAGATGCAGCTCGGTACAAGACTGTCTTCACAAAAGCTTCCGGAGTGTACATGTCTACTGACGACCTGAGAATACAAGTTATTTTGAAAGAGAGTATAAGCATTTTAATGCTGGTGAGTTCATAAGTATTTTAATGACATTGATGTAAATACATATTTTTCCTCAAAATAATCTCATTAGATGATGGTGATAAGAGTTTATAAAGTATTTGAGTTCTTTCCAGAAAATCCTATATTTTCTAACAAAAGTAGTCTTCTACTAGGACCCGACTGTTTTGAGTTTAAAGAAATGAGTTTAACTAATAAAAGCAGTCTTCTATCAAGACCCGACTGTTTTGTGTTTAAATATCATTTTTCCCCAAATGTTACTATCATTATCAAAATATAGTTTTACATTAATGAGTACATGACAAGATCACAATTAAATGTAATAGGGAAGATAATTCTTTACTTCAGCAATGACATTGCTGTTTATAAAGTAATAAAATGCAGACTCCAGGTAGTATTAAATGACAATACACCCTGGGGAGTCTAAAGTAGTAAAATACAGACTCCAGGTAGTATTAAATGGACAATACACCTCGGGGAGTCTAAAGTAGTAAAATACAGACTCCAGGTAGTATTAAATGGACAATACACCTCGGGGAGTCTAAACTAGTATTTAATCCTAATTCGGTTAATTTAAAGGTTCAACTGGGAACCAGTATATAATTAGGAAGATATATTATTAGCTTTATATATATAGAAACTACCGTAGTACTAATTACCTTAAAGCCATGAATTATAAGGTAAATGTAAAGATACTCGTAACCATACTGATTGACGGATGTAAACACGACTACCTGCTGTCGTCGAAAATAGATGTGACATTTGTCACCCCTTGGCTTGGTCGGCCGGGGCTGTAGCTAGCAGTTAGGATGTGGGATGGTCTGTCCCGTATAGATCTATACACACAATGCCCGCTCTCCCTCCAGGAGACTCTGGTTACCAACTTGACAACGGTGAAATCTGTGTCATGAGGATGTATCTAGTGTTTTGATTTCTATATACTTTTCTTTTTACTAAAAGTACGAGTTTTTAGAGTATTGATATATCTAAGTTCCCTTCATGAAAGTTATTGTTGGTTTCTAAACTACACCTATTATAGTTTACTTGAGAGGTTATATAGGTACCTTTGCTACCCAAAGGTATTGAACTGGAGTAAGAGTTTTAATATCTATCCAGATATACATAATATATAACTAGGACTTCAACGACACTCGGACAAATAATCGGATGCTCTAAGTCCACAACCAAACAAGGAACTGGAAGTAAAGCGGGCTATCAGTCCTAAGTCCTTCAAACCCTACTTATATAACTATATATATATAGACATAAATCTATCAAGAATATAAGTTTAAAAGACTTTGATAAAAGCTTAGTAATTTGAAAAAAGAGGTTTTAGTGTTTTAAAAGAGATTTGAAAACCAGAATTGAAAACCTTTAGTTGAATAAAACAGTTTAACATGCAAAAATCTATTTGCTTGACAGTTATTAATCATATGTGATTGATATAATAACTTAATAGTTCAACTTGTATCCCCCCCCCCCATAAAAGCATTAAAAATCATTTCAAAGGTTAATTAAGGGCTATGAACTCACCTGTAGTGGGTGATTCGGATGAACGGATGGTATATGATGCTAAGTGTAAAGTGAAGACTTGAACACACACACGGATCCTATTTAACATGTAATGATATATATATATATATATATATATATATATATATATATATATATATATATATATATATATATATATATATATATATATGTATCCAATTAGTCATTTAATAACCAATTCATCAAGTAAAGACACCCTAATTCAAGGATAACACTTTGATTCAAGTGCTAGGGGTGCTAAAGGGTTGTATCTAAAGACAGTATCGCCTCACATTGGAGTTTACTTCCCATATGGTAACAACACATGAGTTTATGGCCCATGGTAATTACCCCCATGAGTTTACGACCGTAAACTCATGGTAATTTGTACCATTGTGTGATTTAAGGTCTTATACCCCTCAAGGAAGTGTTCTAGGTTTGCATCCAAGGCTTAGGAAGGGACTAGGGCTCAAAATGGCCCTTCATTTGAGTTTACGGTTCTTGGACCACCCCTATGGAGTTTACGGCCGTAAACCCATGAGTTTACGGCCGTAAACTCATGGTCACTTCTACCATTTCGTGATTTGGGGTTTTTAGCTCATGCATGCAAGGTTCTAGTCCAATATCCAAGCCCTAGAAGGTGTTGGTGGCACTTAAACACCACTTGATGGTGTTTACGGTTCAAGGAGATGCCTTGACCGTAAACCCATATGTTCTTGAGGGTTTTTGATGTTTTTCAATGGATTAACAAGTATTCTAAGTAAGAAACTAGTTAGGAGGAGTGTACTTACTTATAGGAAGCTTGTAAGAGTGTTTTAGGCCCAAAAACACTAGTATGTGTTCTTGGTGTTCTTGGTGTTCTTGAAGAACACTTGAAGATCTAAGAAAAGAGGAGATTTCATGGATGAAATCGTGTATAAACACTAGATAAAGTGTTATATCAACAAATCTAGGGAAGAAACACTTACATTTTTGGAAGATTGGAAGAAATGTGTTATGATACTTGAGAGAGAATTTTGGGTGTTCTTGAGCTAGGAAGTGAAAAATGAGCCAAAAATGACTAAGTGTCATATTTATACTCTTTAGAGTTTACAGCCGTAAACTCCGTGTTTGGGGCCGTAAACTCCAAACTCTTGGAGTTTTGAGACTTAAGTGATGCACGACAACCTCTAAAGTATACTTCCTTTTATTTGTTCGTTTGACGAATATAAAATAAAAACACCCAAACGGACTGAAAACCGGCCAAAAACGTACTGAAATGAATTTGACTACTTTTTGTAGTGCTTTACTGTAGAGTTTATACAAATTAAAATTTTGGGTTGTCACAATGCAACCCTATAAACTTTGGATCTATGTTTTCTCTATTATACATGCAAATATTTAATATTCCAAGGTCTCATCCTAACTAGCATAATATGAAGTATATACAATACAAGAATCTAGTAGAATGACATACCTTTTGATGGAGCTTGAATTCTTGAATCTTTAAGAGCTTAGTGCCCCAAGTGTTGCACCTCAAATGGTTCACACAACACCAAAAACACTTGGAATAACTTGAGAAGAAGGTTACTTAGGTTCACCTTATGAAAATCAGCTTTGCCCTCTTTTGTGTATGCACTAGTGCCAATTTCATGAACTAGAGACCTCTTTATATAGTGTGAAGGATTAGGGTTACATTCATGTAAACCCTAATACCCATGACCTTTCATTTCCATAGAATCCATGGGTTAAAAACTCCATGGACTATCCATGAAAGCTTAGCCCAACCTAAATGAACTTGGCCCATCCTATATATATATAAGTCAATATTTAATTAGTTCCTTTTGATCACTAAATTAATTCAAAATTAATTCTCTGATCAATACTAATTAAATAATATGATTTCATCTTAATATATTACAATTTATAATATATTAATATAAATCATAAGTATCCTTTTTCTCATTTTGTCTATCCAATTGTTCTGATGTCATGCAACCCAAATGGACCATGCTACTCTCGGGTCGAATACATACCAATAATAGTTATGGGCTTAGACATCTAATCCCACAGTCTCCCACTTGGATAAGTCTAAAACTATTATTGCGTTTGACTCCAAGATCCCGACCTTTCATGTAAACCCTAATACCCATGATCTTTCATTTCCATAGAATCCATGGGTTAAAAACTCCATGGACTATCCATGAAAACTTAGCCCAACCTAAATGAACTTAGCCCATCCTATATATATATATATATATATATATATATATATATATATATATATATATATATATATATATATATATATATATATATATATATATATATATATATATATATATATATATATAAGAGTCCATATTTAATTAGTTCCTTTTGATCACTAAATTAATTCTAAATTAATTCTTTGATCAATACTAATTAAATAATATGATTTCATATTAATATATTAGAACTTATAATATATTAATATAAATCATAAGTATCATTTTTCTCATTTTGTCTATCCAATTGTTCTGATGCCATGCAACCCAAATGGACCATGTTACTCTCGGGTCGAATACATACCAATAATAGTTATGGGCTTAGACATCTAATCCAATAGTCTCCCACTTGGATAAGTCTAAAACTATTATTGCGTATAACTCCAAGATCCCGACCAGCAATCGTAGCTCTTAAAGCCGCTGCCGAACTCTAACCTAGTCAATGACGTGTCCATTAGATAAGGGATCATATATTCCTCCATAGTAGATATCATATGGACTGAGACATGGATTATAATCGTTCTCTCTGTCCATTTGTTGTTTCCTGATTTCCGATTTATGACGACTGACTAGTTAAACAAATCAAATCAGTCCAAGCTTGGCCAAGCACTTAGGGGTGTCATCACTAAATCATCAAGGGGCCCACAGATATCGCTTCTATCCCTCCAAGGGTAAAAGGAATGGATAAACTTTGACCCAATTGTTCGCTTGTACTTACTCATCAAATTACACACAACGATATGTTTTATAACAACCAAGTTACTGGTTGCGTTTACATATGTCAATGTGCAACTGACGCGCAACTACAACTCACACGTCTCCGTTTGAAGAATATAAGATATTATCGTCTCATGATTCACTCGTGATAGAATCCATGAAGTGATTTAAATGAGAGTGGGTTGAATCCAATACTCGAATCTCATCCCAGGAGCAGTGATGAACACTGCAGCCACTTTGTCCCAGACAAACTACAGACCTTTCATGACAGTCTTGCCTCAATACCTACTTCCAAAGTATGATCGACTGTGGATAGTTTGGATAACCTAGTTATTCGGGAAGTCAAAACATGCAAAGTGAAACACAAGAATAATCAAATCCAATATGGTCTCAGAACTTATGAATATAAATAAAACACCTTTTATTTATCACCATATTGATTACACATTATTCATTGCATAATGTTTCAAATAATCAACTTAATACTTGAATTAAAACAATAGTCATGCCATGCTCCAAGCATGCACACTATGTTTGTCAAAACAATAGTTATGCGATACACCAAGTATGCACACTATGTTTGTCTATGATCCTTACTTTGTGGAATTGATCAATTGAACATAATTCCAATGATTCTCATTTCACAATCCCAAATCCTTATCGTAAGTGTAAGAATTCAAAATTCTAGCCATTTACCGAAATCTGTTAGATTCTAAGCTCATATGCATTGATCATCTTGTAATGACTATGCTCAAAGTCACAAATACTTGGCAACATACATTACAAAGTACTCCAATGGAGATCAATTCCATCGAAACAAAGTCTCAAATTCAAAGTACATTCCTTTGAACATCCTTCTTGCATTAAGTTTTTCTAATCTTACATAGATTGGGTAACTTCCACCTATGGAGACATTTCCATATTCCCACTTTGACTATCACTTCTGAACAAGAGTTGCCTCTTTTTCAAAATATGTCAATATGCTCCTTTCCAAAAATTTACAACATACTTCTAACTGTCCATGAGCAACCAATCTTTGGTAAAACCTCAGATTGTCCTCAACAATTGCTTAATCATTTTAGTCATATCAAATTCTAGACCTTTTGCCCTCTTAATTCCCTAGGCATTTGGAAAATTTAGAAATGATAAATATTATAGCACATGTAATCGATCCTATACCCGAAGCATATGGGACACGATTCATGATGTCTCACAGAAATACATGATCCTAGATCAGTCTTTTGCTACAATATTTTTTTATTTGCCATGTTTTCATAATTCGACTATGAAGAGGGATGCTGTAATCATAATTGAATTTGAGAACGCAATATATATATATATATATATATATATATATATATATCCTTGACTAAAGATGATTAAAATCTCAATCTAAGCTTTTAGAATTGAAATGAAGTATAATTTCCTCTCCCTTAATTGTAGCAAAACAACTTTTCCCAATTGAAGCCTTTTGTTTTCTATAATTAACATTGCTAACTTGCAACACTTATCATAATTGATTATGCTCCCACTAGCATAATAATTACTATTAGCATAACATTTATGCTCCCACTAGCTTTGACATCTATCCAGAAATCAGCTGGACTTCTAGAAATCAATACTTTATTGACTTTCTTACCAAAGTTCAGATTTCTGATACGAGATTCTTTGATAAGACTTTATCGAAAACATACACCTTTTCTTAGACGGCTCACATGTGTGTCTAAACAATTTTAGAACTATGAAAAGGGATGCCGTAATCATAGTCTCAATTGTTTAGACCTTTGCCATTTCTCACAAGTCCATGTTAGTGTGCCGGTTAACCACACACGCTCCACTAACGACTTTGAGAATGCAAATATCACAATTGCTATCTACTTAAAATCTACTTAGTGAAAGCATTTCCTCACCATCATTTTCATGAATCGGAGAGAAACCTTATGACTCTTAGATTTTATGGTGTATATGTTTCTATCCATGTGAATTTGTCAAAACCATAATCACACGACAAGGTTAGTGACAAATTCAAACTCATATGGACTGAACTTTTCCATTCTTAATTTCTTGCCACCTGGCAGCACAAGGGCCTACCATTGCTTCCAGGTCATTATGCAACCAACTGTGAACTCTCAGAACTCATATGAAAAGGAAACTTTAACTGGAATGGGCACAAAAACTAGAATATGTCAACACGATAGGCTATAAACCTCAAGTCGTGTGCTAGTGATAAACTACAGGTTTTATTCTTGATTAGTTCTTGAAACTCTTTTAGGATCTTTAAAACTCCCACTGTCCTCTTGACATATAAGACTCTCTTGCCAAGAACCATTCCTTGGCAAACAAATATTCAAGAGATAGTGCGGATTCTTATCACGACAAACACTTCACACAATTGGCCCTTAGTTGGTCTTTGTTTAATCCAAAACATCACAACTTACCAATTTCAAATGTACAAAAGTAGAAAAGATTTTACTCTACATTTGACAAGTGTTATAAACCTTCTTTAAGATATGTCACTCAAGTTACAATCTTGGAGTATGACTCTAAGAATTGTTTTGGAACGAAGTATGACTCATCTTCTTGATTTAACCATTTCAA
Organism: Lactuca virosa; assembly: GCF_052849685.1. NCBI lineage: Eukaryota > Viridiplantae > Streptophyta > Magnoliopsida > Asterales > Asteraceae > Lactuca > Lactuca virosa. The sequence continues at coordinate 460,390,425 of NC_136429.1, read as the reverse complement.
TAATTCATGACTCCTCTTCTTAGCCATTAGAACGAACTAAGATCTCCTTAAAGGGTCAATTGTGATATGGTTTCATTAAGATGATCATAAAACATGATACTAAAGTACTCTCCCATCTTTTCAGATTTGAGAAACTTTTATCTTTCTGCCTAATTTGATTCTTCTCATTCGTTCTGCCATACCCTGAAACTTTTTCAACGTTTCAGAATTATACTTAAATTTGTAAGTATAACCATACTAATCTTTAGTAAATCATGATGACTAGTCTTATCGATCTTTGTGGTGGACTTGACTAGTGCATAACAATGTGTACTCGATCCCTTAGTCCTTCACTTGACTCACATATACATGTGAACAAGGAATTAGTCTTAATTTTCCAAAGATGAAAATTCTCATTCATCATACAATACAACTTGCATGATTCCAAGTTTCTGTCCAATTGAAACTTGGGTGACGAGAATCTTTCCTTATTTGGTAAATTTAGACACTACCACAAAAGAAAGAATCAAATTCATATTTCCAATATTTCTAGAAACATACAAACTTCAATTTTTCATAAATGTCATTGCAAGGAGATATAAAATAAAACAAAAACAAATTTTATTTATAAAATGCGGAAAAAACTTTTTCCTTACAATGCAGCTTTAAATGAAAACTATGCTATTACATATTTCCTAGCAATCTATCATAACCTTTAAGTAGTAGCTCAAAAATCCGATCTTCGAACCATGCGATTGAAATCCATCTTCGCGATCAGATTCAGCATACTCTTCTTTTTAAGCTTCCTTCCCTTTGTTTGATCCTGCAAAACATCAAAATGCAACCTAGTTACATCATGTATTAAGAATCAACAATTAGGAACTTAAGAGAGTTAGATAGTGGACTTACCTGAAGCAGAGTCAAACTTTTTGATTCTTCCTTCTCTTAGATGTTTCAGGTAGTTAGGGCAACTTCGCAACCAATGCCCTTTCTCTTGACAATAACAACATATAGAATCTTTGGGAATGGTACATGGGACTATCACAGACTTAGCCTTTCCCTTTACCTTTTGGTCAACCGAGTTGACCAAGGCCGATCCCTTTCCATTGGGAAGAGAAAGCTTTTCTGGACTTCCAATGTTACCATTGTCAATGTCCATGGAAGTTTGAGAAATGGACCTTCCACCCAAATTTATTTTTCTAGTGCGCCAAAACATTTCTGATTCGGCAGCAACAAGCAAATAAGAAAGATCAATAAGGGTCATGTATTGATCTGTCACATAGTAGTCCTTAATGAACTCACTATATGACTCAAGAAGTGACTGAAGAACCCAGTCAATAGCCAACTTCCTTGGGACAACGACACCCAACATTCTCAACCTGTCAATGTGTGACTTCATCTCTAAGACATAAGTAGACACAGGTCTTCCATCTTTATGTTTCATTGCAAGTAGGGCTTGAGTGATCTTGAACTTCTCAAGTCTTCGAGCTTGTGAGTCAGGGAGAATAATTGGACGGGGTGGAGGAAGAGAAGTATGATTTCCATGATCCAATCGCGGGACATCATCTTCATTAGGGAAGCTTCTTGCAAGAGATTTGGGAAGATCATAGTTGTCTGAACCAGACATCTACAATGGGAGAAATTCATGTTAGTTGATTTAAGTCCTTAATAGAACACCCAATACGAAATATTAAGGCTAGGACCCAACACAATGTTTTATAACTTGGAAGAGGGATGTCGTAATCCATGCTACAAAATATTTGAAGGTAGGCGAATGACGATTCACCAATTTCCACCATGAAAAATGAAATAAATTATTAGGTTTTAATTGGATTTGAAACTCCTAGATCTTTTGAGATTCATTGAACTTTTCAATGGCATGTTTAAATCTCGATTGTGCCCTCTCAAGTTTGTGACTGGGATGCCGAGGATCACAAACAAGGTGTGAATAACCATGCAAATTAACTTGGTACCCTTAATCTTTATCACCTAATCGATGTGTCGGTTACCCACATGTGCTCCACCGATCTATGATAAACATTAAGTCACCCTTTGCCACTCTTACTAGTCCATGTTAGTGTGTCGGTTACCCACACACGCTCCACCAATGACTTGGTAAGGTACAAAGTGTAATTTCATGGGTTAGCACCAAATTCACATTTTCCTAAAGTAACTAAGATTGTGAATTTATAAAAGGTTTAGTTACTTTATATTTATCATTATACTTATAATGAGAATTATAGTCCTTGTCCTACCCGTTCGGCTAACGACCATCCACCAGTCAAGGAAGCGGTGGGTAAGAGTGGACACCCATTAAGCTGCCATTTTATAGGCAACAACCTTATACCCCCCTTATAGACCATCTTCGTGAATGAGGCCTACTAACGGTAAGACTGACTTGCTCTTATACATATACATATTATTAAGTTATAATACTATAAAGTATAAGGGTTGAATTTTAACTTTTAAAACTCCAGGGTTTGGAATTAAAGTGTGTTTGAGACTTTACAAATTCCAAAACTTGAGGGCAAGTTTTGAACAATTCAAAAAAACTTTTGGATTTTCATAATTTATGAGTTTAATTAAGGTTTTAAAAAACTTTAATGAAGAGACTCTTGAACATCCATAACTTGAGGACAAGTTATGGAGTCCATAAAATTATTTATGAGAAAGACTCTTCAATTATGTAACCTATGCATTTTTAATGGATCTTTAAAAGAAATCACTTTTGGTAATCCATAAATTGAGGACAAATTATGGACTCCATTAAAAACTTTAGATCAAGAATTAACTAACAAACAATTTGCAAATAATTCATATGATCTACCAAAACTCATAAGTGTATGAACAATCATATCAACAATTTCAAGAATCATATAAACACAAATAAAACTTGAAATTTTGATAATAACATTGAAATTGGTTAACCATAATCATTACCACATCAAAAATAGGTTTTTATAAGTCCAAAACAGTTTAAGGTAATGATTCTAGAACAATTCCAGCACCAAAACTCGAAAATCTGCACTCAGGCCTGCCAACTCGTCGAGTGCATGAACTCACTCGGCGAGTTGGTTGAATATATGCATGCACACGTCGAGTTCCATGAGGGACTCGGCGAGTCAACTGGGCAGTGTGCAGAAATTCGACATTTTTTAGCAATTTGCATCAAGTATAAAGAAAACAAGTATAGGCTCTGATACCACTGATGGGTTTTGAGCATTCTAACACTCCTATGTTGTACATGCAACCCTATAAACCTTGGATCTATGTTTTCTCTATTATACATGCAAATATTTAATATTCCAAGGTCTCATCCTAACTAGCATAATATGAAGTATGTAGAATACAAGAATCTAGTAGAATGACATAGCTTTTGATGGAGATTGAAGTCTTGAATCTTTAAGAGCTTAGTGCCCCAAGTGTTGCACCTCAAATGGTTCACACAACACCAAAAACACTTGGAATAACTTGAGAAGAAGGTTACTTAGGTTCACCTTATGAAAATCGGCTTTGCCCTCTTTTGTGTATGCACTAGTGCCAATTTCATGAACTAGAGACCTCTTTATATAGTGTGAAGGATTAGGGTTACATTCATGTAAACCCTAATACCCATGACCTTTCATTTCCATAGGATCCATGGGTTAAAAACTCCATTACTATCCATGAAAGCTTAGCCCAACCTAAATGAACTTGGCCCATCCTTTATATATATATATATATATATATATATATATATATATATATATATATATATATATATATATATATATATATATATATATATAAGAGTCCATATTTAATTAGTTCCTTTTGATCACTAAATTAATTCTAAATTAATTCTTTGATCAATACTAATTAAAAAATATGATTTCATATTAATATATTAGAACTTATAATATATTAATATAATACATAAGTATCCTTTTTCTCATTTTGTCTATCCAATTGTTCTGATGCCATGCAACCCAAATGGACCATGCTACTCTCGGGTCGAATACATACCAATAATAGTTATGGGCTTAGACATCTAATCCAACAGTACGTCTATGGGGTTCATTCTACCATTTACACAGACCACAAGAGCCTGAGGTACTTGATGGATCAGCTGAATCTGAATATGAGGTAACGCTGATGGTTGGATGTGGTGAAGGATTATGATTGTGAAATCCTTTACCACCCGGGAAAGGCCAATGTTGTGGCAGATGCTCTTAGCCGCAAGTCGATCGCGGCTCTGATCAGGGACATGTGTTTGAGGATGACCGTGATTACTCCATTGTTGGAGCGGATTCGTGAGGTACAGGTTGAGGCTATGAAAGAAGAGCACCGAAAAAGCGAGTGTATTGTGGGTCAGGTGGCTTCCTTCGATTATGATAGCTGTGGATTGTTGACTCTGCATCGGAGAGTCTGGGTTCTGTATTGGGGCGGTGTGCGCCAGATTCTAATAGAGGAGGCCCACAAGTCTAGGTTCTCAATTTATCCCGGGGCGACAAAGATGTATAGGGATCTTCGTCTTGATTATTGGTGGCCCTGCATGAAGTGGGACATGGACTAGTACATGGAGCGGTGTTTGACTTACAGGAAAGTCAAGGGCGAGCATCAGCGCCTCATGGCAAAATGCAGCCGTTGGAGATTCCCGTATGGAAATGGGAGGACATCACTATGGATTTTATCACGAAGATTCACAGGACTACGCATGGGGTGGATTCGATATGGATCATGATGGATCGTTTGACCCAGAGTGTGCATTTCATTCCAATTCAGGAGAGTATTTATACAGATAAGTTGGTCGAGGCTTATATCCGGGAGGTGGTGGCACGTCATGGGGTGCCGGTATCAGGGGTTTCTGACAGGGATGTCCGTTTTACTTCTAGATTTTGGAATAGATTTCATGATGAGTTGGGCACTCGTCTTCATTTCAGTAAAACATTTCATCTGCAGACCGATGGTCAGAGTGAGTGGAATATCCAGACTCTTGAGTATATGTTGTGTGTGTGCGTGTTGAATTTTTGTGGAAGTTGGGATATGTATCTTCCGTTAGCGGAATTTTCGTATCACAACAGTTATCACACCAACAATGATCGACCTCCTTTTGAGATGCTCTACGGGAGGAAGTGCAGGACCCCGATTTGTTGGGGCGAGGTCGGTCAGTGGGTTATGAGGAGTACTGAGGTGGTACTCAAGACCACTGAGCCGATTCAGCAGGTTCGAAGCAGACTCCAGATAGCTCAGAGTCGGCAGAAGAGTTATGTCGATAGGCGCCGGTCATACTTAGAGTTTCTGGTAGGAGATATGGTTCTCCTAAACGTGTCACCTTGGAAAGGTTCCATCCGATTCCATAAGCAGGGCAAGCTGGGCCCTGGGTATATTGGTCCTTTTAGGGTTATGGATCGGGTGGGCCGGGTTGCTTATCGCTTGGATCTTCCCAATGAGTTCAGTCAGATTCATAGCACGTTTCATGTCTCTCAATTTCGGAAGTGTTTAGTGGATGATTCCACAGTAGTCCTATTGGAGGATATTCAGGTGGATGACCGCCTGAATTATATTGAGATACCGGTGGCGATTTTGGACCAAAAGACGAAAACCTTGAGGAACAAGGTAGTTGAGCTGGTGAAGGTGTAGTGGCAACACTGCAAGGGATCAGAGTGGACTTGGGAGTCGGAGTATGAGATGAGGGAGCACTACCCGAAGTTATTTGAGGTGGCAGACTTCGACGACGAAGTCTAATTCAAGTGGGGGAGAATTATAACCCTCGGTTTTAGGTATGAAATTATTTACGATTTTTTCATGAATTATCTTTGAATCGGGCGTGTTGAAGCCTCAACATGGCGTCACGATATGATTTTGGCCCGCGGAGTTTGACCAACACGGCGTGTTGGCGGCTGAGAAGGAAACCCTAATTTTTAGCGTGTTGCACCCTATATAATCTCCTTAAGTCCCCAAGGGCTGGTCTCCTTACCATTCTCCATTGTCACAAAAACCCTAATCAATCCCTTGGTCCCTTGGTGGTGCTCTTCAGTTTTTAAAGTAGTCTTTGTTGCCATTCTTTTGCATTTGTGAAGGAAGGAGAGGAATTGAAGTTGTCTTGCTTGGTGGAAGGGCCTTACATCTAGAATCATCTTCCTTTGTGCAAGATTACTAAGGTATCAAGTTTGAACCTTCTCTTATAGATGTTTACATCTTCTTATTTCATGCGTTTGGTCCTTTTTGGGTTGATGAAGGATTGATGTTGTTTAAGGGCTTGTCATTTTAGATCTAAGCTTGTCTTGGACTCCTTGAGCATAAAGGTGCAAGCTTTATGAGAAGAATTGGTCCCTTGCATGCATTAAGTCCCTTTTTAAGCTTAAGAGCTTCATTTGCATAAATGTAAAGTTGGCAACTTTACGTGGTTTTCCAGCTCAAGGAAGTCAGATCTAAGTTCTAGGGCTTTGTATTCATGGTATATGTGCTTATTGGTTAAGCCTTTGCTCTAGCAAGTCTTATGGTTAGGTTTTGGACCCTTTTTGGTAGTCCCTAGCGGTAAAGTTGGAAACTTTAACCTTCTAAGTCTCAATTGGGTTTAGATCTGAGTTTGGGAACTCTGGGAGTCAAAGAAAACAGGTTAATGTATTAAGTTGTTGGAACTCGAGGAAACACGATGTGTTGGCTGGGGTTTTCCCGGATGTGTTGATAAAGGGGAAATACGTCGTGGTCAAAGGGAAACACGGCGTGTTGGGTCAACATGGGCTGATGACCTTGACCTTTCACTTTTGTATTTGACAAAGTTTGACCTAAAAGGGGGTGTGGAGGCATTTTGAGTTATATCTAAGGAATTGTTTGATGGGTTTTGAGCACTACAACAATCCTACGGTGTACATGCAAAACCCTAAAGCTTTTGGATCTAGTTTGTCTAATGAAAATGCAATAAATATTCAAAGCTTATAAACCCTAGATCTAGCATACAATAATCAAATTAACATATGAATTAGGGTTTATATCTTACCTTTCAATGGTTACAAGAGTTCTTTGATCTTCAAGAAGCTTAGTGTCACAAGTGTCACACCTCTAATGGCTCACAAACACCAAGAGCAAGAGAATGATGAAGAGGAGAGAGGATGAGAGGCACCAAAACGTCTAAGACCCCTTAGGGATTACTTCCACGCGTTTTTAGGGCCTTAGGGGTTTCTTATATAGTTAGGCTATTAGAATTTTCAACCAGGAAACCCTAATCTGACTGCTTAGGCCCTAAGCAGCCCATGGACTCCCTCCTTAGAGGCCTTGGACGAATTCTAATGGGGTTTCCCATAGATTTCGTCCACTCCAACTTCTATGGAGTCCATTAGCCCAATTTATGCAATTATCTTATAATTACAGTATTAGTCCCCTTTATTTAATTAATCTCTTTTAGCCACAAAATTAATTCTTATTAATTCCTGACTAATATTAATTAAACAATATGATTTCTCTTTTAATATATTATTCTTATAATATATTAATAAATCATAATAACCTTTCTCTTCATAAATCATCCTATCAAGTTACTTTGGTGAAGGCAACCCAAAAGGACCATGCACAACCGGGTCAACTACATACCAAAATAGTTACGGGCTTAGACACTAATCCAACAGTCTCCCACTTGGATAAGTCTTGTAACTATAGTGCAAGTACAATCCGATTAGCAGTCGTAGCTTCTCAAAGACGCTGTCAAACTCTGATCTTATTAGTAACGTGTCCTTTAGATAAGGGATCATATACTCCTCCATTCTAGATATCATATGAACTCAGACATGGATTTTAATCATACTCTCTGTTCATGTGTTGTTTCCCGATTTCCGATTTATGACGACTGACAACAGACTACAATTGAACACATCAACTTAGTCCCAGCTTGGCCAAGCGCTTAGGGTGTCATCACAAAATCATCGAGGGGGCCACATATATCGCTTTTATCCCACATTGGGTAAAAGGAACGGATAAACTTCGACTCAATGTTTGCTTGTACATACTCATCAAATCACACACAACTATATGTTTTATAACACCAAGTTACTGGTGCGTTTACATATTATCAATGTGCAACCGACTTGTAAATTACAACTCACACGTCTCGGTTTCAAGAATATAAGATATTATCGTCTCACCAATCACTCGTGATAAAATCCATGAAGTGATCTAAGTGAGCGTGGGTTTAATCCAATGCTCAAATCTTATTAATAAGCACTCATGAACGTTGCATCAAACTTTTGCTATGTCTAATACACTTTAGACAATCTACAAACCAATTCATGATAATCTTCTTTCATACCTACTCCCAAAGTATGAGCGACTGTGGAACGTTCGGATAATCTTATTATTCGGGAAGTCAAAACATGCAAAGTGAAACACAAGAATAATCGAATCCAATATGGCCCCAAACTTTTGAGTATAAATAAAACTCCTTTTATTTAGTCACCATATTGATTACACATTATTCATTGTACAATGTTTCGGGTAATCAACTTATTACTTGAATTATAACAACAGTTGTCCCATGCTCCAAGCATGCACACTCTGTTTACCTGTGGTCCATACTTTGTGAAATAGATCAATTGAAAACATTTCCAACGATGCTCATTTCACAATCCCTAATCCTTATCGTTAGTGTAAGAACACAAAATTCTCGCCACTACTAGAATATGTTAGATTCTAACATTTTATGCAATGATCCTTTTGTAATCTTATTGCATAAAAGTCACCAAGACTTTGCCAACGAAATTACAAAGTGTTCTATTGGAGATTGTTACAAGACAATTCCATAGATATGAAGTCTCATATTCAAAGTACATTCCTTTGAACATCCTTCTTGCATAAAGGTTTCTAATCTAGACATAAATTCTTAACGTTCAACTCCCAATATGGAAACATTTCCATATTTTCCATATGACAACTCATTATTAATAGAATCATATCTAATCATAATAATGTCATTATGGTCCACTCATTACTATACTTCCCACTGCTCACAAACGACCAATCCTTAGCGAACCTTAGATTGTCCTTGACAGTTGTTTAATTATTTTAGTCAAATCCGGTTCTAGTCCTTTTTCCTCTTGATGCCCTATGCATTTGGAAAATTTTAGAACAGTCAAATATTACAGCATATGCAATCGAACCTATACCCGAAGTGTATGGGCACGATTCATAATGAAAAACGTGATACTTTACCAATTCCTTGCTATAATATTGCCATATATATAATCCTTTTAATTTGAATCTTTTCAACATAACATCCATATATGTCCTTTGACTAAATTTGATTAAAATTTCTCGATCCAAGCTTTTAAATTTTGAAACGAACTATAATATTCTCTCCCTTAATTATAGCAAAACAACTTTTCAACCTCTGCAACTTTGCAAAGTGAACCTTTTGTTTTCTATAATTAACATTGCTAACTTGCAACACTTAAAATAATAATCATGCTCCCACTAACATGATGATTATATCCATACCAGCATAACATTTATGCTCCCACTAGCTCTGACACGTATTCAGAAAACCATTGGACTTCTAGAAGGCAATACTTATTGACTTCCAAAGTTCATATTTCTAATACGATATGCTTCGATAAGCCTTTATCTAAGCTTCTCATACACCTTTCCTTAGATAACTCACATGTGTGTCTAAACAATTCTAGAACTTACAGCAATAAGTCTCGAATGTTCAAACTAATTGCCAAATCTCACAATTCGAACTATGAAGAGGGATGTCGTAATCATAATCGAATTTGAGAATGCAATTTACACAATCGTTATCTCCTTAAAATCTCTCTTAGTGAAAGCGTTTCCTCACAATCATTTTCACGAAGGAGAGAAACCTTATGACACTTAGATTTTATAGTTTATGTGTTCCTATCCATGTGAATCTGTCATAACCATAATGTTTTAAACAAATCCAAACTCTTATGGACAGAACTTGGTCATTCTTTATTTCTTTCCATCAAGGGTCCCACCATTGCTTCCAAGTCTTTTAGTAGCTCTTCCCTACCTATCAATGTACTTTCCATTGATCAAGATGCCTTGCCTCTATGCAATAAATTGAGAACTCATAGAACTCAGATACATAGTTGACTTAAACTGGAATGGCACAGAAACAAAAATGTGTCAACAGGATAGGTTACAAACCTCGAGTCGTGTGCTAGTGGTTAACAATAGGTTTACCCTTGATTAGTTCTTGAAACTTTTCAAGATCATTTAGACTCCCACTGACCTCTTGAAATATAATATTCTCTTGTCAAGAAACATTTCTTGACAAAACAAATATTCAAGAGTTGGTGTAGGTCCTTATCAAGGCAAATACTACATACAATTGGTCTTAGTTGGTCTTTGTCTTATCCAAGACATCACAACTTACCAATTTCAAACATGCAAGAGCAAGAAAAAATTTTCCTACTTCACATTTGATGAGTGTGTTAAAGTTTCTTAAGATGATGTCACTCAAATCACAATTTTGGAGTACGAATCTAAGACTTGATTTTGGAACGAAGTATGATTCACCTATTGATTTAACCATTTCAACAATTTTTGATTCCTCTTCTTAGCTATACTAGTGTACTAAGGTGTCCTCAGAGGATCAATTGTGATACGGTTTCAAAATCACTAAGTTAATCATAAAATAGATACTTAAGTACTCTCCCATCTTTTCAGATTGGAGAAACTTTTATCTTTCTGCCTAATTGATTCTTCTTATTTGTTCTGCTATTCAATGAAACTTTTTCCAATGATTCAGAATCATACTTAATCTTTTAAGTATAATCACATTTACTAATCTTTTAGCAAATCATGACGAACATTTTATCGTTCTTTGTGGTGGACTTAACCAGTGCACAACATTGTGTACCAGATCTCCTAGTCCTTCACTTGACTCACATACTTATGTGAACAAGGAATTAGTCCTAATTTCCCAAATATGAAGTTTCTCATTCATCATACAATACCAGTTGCATGATTCCAAGTTTCTGTCCAATTGAAACTTGTGCGATGAGAATCTTTCCTTATTTGGTAAATTTCTGACATTGCCACAAATAACATAACTAAGAATCAAATCCATTCATAATATTGCTAACAATAGAAACATTCAAACACCAATTTTTCATAAAATCCATCGCAAGGAAACATAAATAAGACAAAATCAAAATTTATTTTATTGCGGAAAAATCTTGTCCTTACAATGTGATTACAAATGAAAACTATGTAGATATTATTTAGCAATCTATCCTAACTCTAAAGTAACATCTCAAAAAATCTGATCTTTGAATCATGCGATCGAAATCCATTTATTCATGACCAGATTCAGCTCACTTCTTTCTTTTTAAGCTTCTTTTTTTCTTTGATCCTACAAAACACCAAATGTAATCTTATCACATTATGTATTAAGAATCCAAAAAGGAACTCAATAGAGTTAGATAGTGGATTTTACCTGAAGTAGAGTCATACATCTTGACTCTCCCATCTCTTAGATTTCTCAGGTAGTTAGGGCAGCTACGTGACCAATGCCCCTTCTTTTGGCAGTAGAAACACACAGATTTTTTGGGAATGACACAAGGGACTATCTCAGACTTAGCCTTTCTCTTGTGTAGAGAAAACTTTCATGGACTTCCAATGTTGCCATTGTCCATAGAAGGTTGAGACATTGATTTACAAGACAAATTTGCTTGACCAGTCCGCCAGATCATTTCTGATTCAGCAGCAACAAGCAAATAAGTCAAATGAATGAGGGTCACGTCTCGGTCCATCATATAGTACTCACTAATTAACTTACTATATGATTCAGGAAGTGACTGAAGAAGCAAGTCAATAGCCAGCTTCCTAGAGACATCGACACCCAACATTCCCAATCTATCAATATGCAACTTCATATCCAAGACATGAGCGCATACCGACTTTCCATCTTCATGTCTTTTCGCCAATAGGGATTGAGTGACCTTCAACTTTTCAAGTCTTCGAACATGTGGGTCATGGAGAATTATAGGAGGGGGTGGAGGAAGTGAAGCATGATTTCCATTTCCACAATCCAATCGTGGAACATCATCTTCATGTGGAAAACTCTTTCCAACGGATTCAGGAAGACCATAGTTGTCAGACTTTGACATCTACAAAACAGGAGAAATTTAAGTTAATTGATTGAGTCCTTAATAAAACACCCAAATGAGATATTAAGGCTAGGACCCAACACAATATTCTATAACTTGGAAGAGGGATGCCATAATCCAAATTGCAGAACATTTGAAGGTAGGTAAATGACGATTTACCAATTTCCACCATGAAAAACAAAAATTAAAGGTTTAAGTTTTAAATGAATTGAAACTCCTAGATCTGTTGTGATTTATTTAACTTTTCAATGGCATGTTTAATCTCGATTATGCCCTTCATTTGTGACTGGGATGCCGAAGATCACAAATAAGGTGTGAATAACCATGTGAATGTACGAGGTGCCCTCAATGTTACAGTCACCTAATCGACGTGCCGGTTAACCACACACGCTCCATCGATCTATGACAAACATCGAGTCACCCTTTGCCAAAAATGCCAATCCCAACTTAGTGTGCCGTTTAACCACACACGCTCCACTAATTGTCTCGGCAAGGGTACAAAGTGTAATTCCATGGAATTGCATCAAATTCACTTTTCCTAAAGTAACTAAGATTTGGGAATTTATAAAAGTGTTTAGTTACTTCGTATTACATTATACTTATAACGGAAGGGTGTGTCCTATCCTACCCGTTCGGCTAACGACCCTCCACTAGTCAAGAGTGCGGTGGGTAAGAGTGAATACCCATTCAATCGCCATTTTATAGGCAATTTCCTTAAACACCCCTTAGAGACCAGCTTCGTGAATGAGGCCTACTAACGCTAAGAGTGACTTTTTACTCATACATATATAATATGTTAAACTTTTTAATGTTATATAGTATAAGGTGTATTTTACACTTTTAAAGCACTATGTGGTCTAATTTAATAAACTATACTTTTAATTTAATTAAATGTAAACCAATTCATTATGGATTTATTAACTCTCTTTTAATTATACACTTAATTAACTTAATAAAACCATAAGGGTGTAATTTGAACTTTTCAAAAACTAGGGTTTTAGAATTTAATATTTCAAAATTAAACTTTTAATCAAAATTTTAAATTCCAAAACTTGAGGGCAAGTTTTGAACTTTTCAAAACATTAGGGTTTAGAAATTAAATATTTCGAAATTAAACCTTTCAATAAAAATTTAAATTACAAAACTTGAGGGAAAGTTTTGAAACTTTTCAAAACATTATCAAGAACATTCTAGATCAAATTGCAAATAATAACAATTAAACAATTAATTGGTGGTTATCTAAATTTGACCTAATCCAGTTTCTTGCAAGACCATTCATCAAATAATTCAAATAATCAAATTTTATCATATAAGGAAATAATAATTCAATTAAATGACAATTATCTTCTATTTTGGCAAGGATAATCACATAATATCAATAAAAGTCGGATTTTATCAATAAAAAACGTTTATGGTAATTATCTATCATCAAAATCAGCCAAAATCCGAAAAAATCCCGAAATATCCTCTGTCTGACCCCTGGACTCGCCGAGTCAGGTTGACTCGCCGAGTTCATCCACTGACTCGCCGAGTCACTCATGCAGAGGACAAAAAAATTCGATTTTCATGCCAAGAATGATCATACAAGCATCAAATACATCAAACAAACAGCCTAGGCTCTGATAACACTGATGGGTTTTGAGCACTACAACAATCATATGTTGTACATGCAAAACCCTAAAGCTTTTGAATCTAGTTTGTCTAATGAACATGCAATAATCATCCAAAGCTTTTAAACCCTAGATCTAGCATACAATAATCGAAATAACATATGAATTAGGGTTTAGATCTTACCTTTCAATGGTTACAAGAGTTCTTTGATCTTCAAGAAGCTTAGAGTCACAAGTGTCACACCTCTAATGGCTCACAAACACCAAGAGCAATAGAATGATGAAGAGGAGAGAGGATGAGAGGCACCAAAACGTCTAAGAACCCTTAGGGATTACTTCCATATGTTTTTGGGGCCTTAGGAGTTCCTTATATAGTTAGGCTATTAGGGTTTTCAACAAGGAAACCCTAATCTGACTGCTTAGGCCCTAAGCAGCCCATGGACTCCCTCCTTAGAGGCCTTGGACGAATTCTAATGGGTTTTCCCATAGATTTCGTCCACTCCAACTTCTATGGAGTCCATTAGCCCTAATTTATACAATTATCTTATAATTACAGTATCAGACCCCTTTATTTAATTAATCTCTTTTAGCCACAAAATTAATTCTTATTAATTCCTGACTAATATTAATTAAACAATATGATTTCTCTTTTAATATATTATTCTTATAATATATTAATAAATCATAATAACCTTTCTCTTCATAAATCATCCTATCAAGTTGCTTTGGTGGAGGCAAGCCAAAAGGACCATGCACAACCGGGTCAAGTACATACCAAAATAGTTACGGGCTTAGACACTAATCCAACATTGTTACTGTTCAGGTGTAGGGTAGAGCTGATATTCGGAGTCGGTACCTATTCACCTACCGTTTAGATTTGTAGGTGAGTTTCCTCGCCATGTTTAGCTGGTCGAAGGCACCAATGCTGACCCAGGATCTGATATGTTAGAATACTTATTGTCTGTGTGACACTAGTATGTGTATGTATTGAATGCTTTCTGGGTGGGGCCCGATGATTATCATGTATGCTATTATTTGTTATGAGATATGAATTGTACATGGGCGGGGTCCGTTATGTGAGTTAGGGTGGGGCCAGTTATACTCATTTGGGCGAGGCCCGTTATGCGAGTTAGGGCGGGGCCCGTTATGTGTTTATGTTTGGTATGCGGTATCTTGGGGAACTCACTAAGCTTTGTGCTTACTGTTTTCAGTTTATGTTTCAGGTACTTCCGGTTGCAAGGGGATGAGCTCGAGATGAGTGTATCGTACACACCACATGGTTTTCGCTTTAGAGATATTTCTTTGATTTGACATGATGTTTGATGCACTTATTTTCTTTTGAATTGTATGGAATATGTGATGGAATTTTGTTTTATTAAATTAAAAATGAAATTGTTGGATCATATTTTTGGGACGTTACGGATAGTAAATTAGGATTAATATAATATCCTAAAAGATAATAAGATAGGATTGTTGAATATCCTACAAATATAGTAAATTAGGAGTAATGAAATATCCTAAAAAGATAATAAGACAAGAGATAGGACACCAGGAACTTGAGAAGATGATTTTAATCATTATAAAATTTCCTGTAAAGTTTTCAAAAAGAGTTTATTATATGTTTATCTCAAAACCTGTGAAATTACCAACATCAAGTTGACGTTTCCAAAAATAACATGTGTTCCTAGGATAGAATAAGGATCAAGGCAAGGAAGGACTAACAGCTCGAAGATAGATGTATTTCATTTAATATATAGTCATGGTTTGCGCTCTGTGATTAGGAAAATCTATGTACTGTCACCACTCGGCGTTTCCGCCAACAGTCGGGGAAGGTGTGACAATAGGTTCATTAGAATCCATAAGAAAGCATTTATGAATGAGAAATCTATAATTCTCTAGTTCTTGATGATTTCTACCAGATATGTGAAAACTTTTTGTTTCATTAGATTTCTTAAGAAATACTTGTTCAGGTTCAACAATTTCTTGTTGAGAACTAGTGTCAACCTTTGCAACATCATGTTGTAGTACTTGATCTTCTTCAAGTTCCATTTGCATGCCACTTGCTTTTACTATTAGAAACTTGCTTTCTAAGAACTCAGATTTTCGAGAAATAAAGATCTTATTCACCCTTAAGTAAGATAAGTATGAAACCTTTTCATGGTAAAATTATAAGGTATTTTATCAACTTTCTAGGTTGGATCCATATTCAAAATACGAACAATAATAAGTAAAGCATAACTCAAAAGCTATAGAGGAAGAATACTATTACTCATCATAGATCGAACCCTATCTGATAAGGTTGGGTTCCTCCTCTAAGACATCATTTAGGATTTCAATGTTCCTATTATGTTGTTTCGTCATGTGTCATATGTAAACATCTTGAACATTTCAAATATTTTGTATTTATTTTATATCAGATAAAATATAATTACAATAACTAAAGTTGTTAGTGAAGTTCATGAGGTATCTTGCATTATTTCTAGACAGTTATTTGAAAGGAATCCATACAACACTATGGATGATTCCTAATAAAATTCTATTCTCTACTATTATAGAAAATAACGCTAGTCATCTTTAATGTAAATAAAATTCTCATATGTCAAATAAATCAAATTCATTTTCCTTCACAAATTCACTTTTTCATGTTGGAGTATGTGTCTCTTGCTTATATGGTAAAGATAACGATGACATATATAAGTTTCATTGTTTTTACATATAGAACAATTATTTAGAAAACAGTTGATATTTACTTTATAATGCCATTAAGTGACCTAATCCACAAAATAGAATTAATCAATTCAGAATATAAATGTGATCGTTTGGAAAAACAATTCATATTTGCTTTTCCACGATCATATGAAGTATCATTCATCCAAACATGCAACTGAAACACACACATACATACACACACACTGTAACGCCCGCAAATTCGGTCTTGTCAATTTAGAGATAATAAGCGTTAAAAATGAGTTAACGATAGAAAATTATTTAGGATAAATAATCTTAACCAAAACCATAGCATATGTCACAAGGATTTCGTACATATAAAGAACGCTAAAATCCAACTTATAACGAAGAAGTTCTGAACCGTTGAAGTTTCACGATTTAAACCGGCACGACTCTGCCTAATGTAAAAAGTAAACTTTTGATAAAATACTTTTTAGACTTACTGATCTAAATGAAATTCATAGTAGTCTTCAAACCGAGAGCGTGCATATAGAGAACGTCTAAATCTGACTTCATTAGAGGAAGTTATGATTTTTCTAAGATTCAGTGTATCAGTATACAACTTAGAAATCGAAACTTAGATCGGTCAATTATTAGCCGAAACAATCTAAAGGAGAATTAAAGATCTCTTAATAGGAGCTCAACGATATAAATAATGTCGAAAACGGACATCGGATGACAAAGTTATGAATTTTTAACGGACTTTAACTGTCTAGGCCTATTAAAATATAACTTTAAAAATAGTGTCAAAATTAGCCGACGGAGTCTAAACAAAAGTTGTAGATCTTGTCGACAGTTATGCGTGAATATAAATAACGTCAAAAATAGAGATCGTATGCGAAAGTTTTGAATTTTACAAGATAATTAAATTTCGGATTAACAAGGGTGTGAGACGTGTCGCGATTTGGCACACACCGTTCTCCCCACGGCTTGCCACCAGATGATGACACATGGCCCCCGGTATGCCCAACGTAATTTGAGTACTCCCAAGCCCCCCAAGGTCCCTAGTGATGGGTATTATGCAAAACATATAAATCTTATGTGTGCATGCACCGATATTAATTGATCTATGTTTTCTCTAATTAAACATACAACTTGAACAACAAAATAAAAACCCTCGAACACTAGTATGGTAGCGAATAAATACAAATAGGGTTATAATCATACCTTGATTGCTATATAGTAATAACAATGCAAATCCTTGTGTTGATGAGGCCTTGAGAGAAAGCGTCACAAATGTCACGCCTCTAGTGGTTCATACCCAACACTAGCAAAGGAAGATGATTGAGAAGGAGGAGAGAGGCTAGAAAATTCGGCTATCCCTTCAAAAGAAAGAGTGGCCGAAATTCTTAGGGTTAAGGATATATATATATATATATATATATATATATATATATATATATATATATATATATATATATATATATATATATATACTAGTAGGCTACCCGCGCGATGCGGCGGCATTAGCTAGTTCCTTTCGACATACAGTTTCCACTCGGATATTAGTTTCATTTTGACGGCGGATAGTTTCTTTCGATCTTTTGGTAGATTGTTTTTTTGCCACATAATTCCTTTCCGCAGATAGTTTCTGGCTACGTTCATGACACTGCAATGCTGGTTGCGGCAGTGGCATGGGATGGTGATCAACAAAGAACGTTTAATAAAAGGGGTATGGTAAGGTATGGACCAAATTTAAGTTTTATAATTATAATGAATGAATCATAAGTAAATTAAACAGAAAATAGAAAACCACGATAAAGACATTAAGGGGTATGGTAAGGAATGGACCAAATTTAAGTTTTATAATAATAATAAATAAATCAGAAGTAAATTAAACAGAAAATAAAAAAGACATTTCGGATTCGTAAGTACTAAACTCAAAACAATAATAAACCATTAGATGCTCTGAGTTAAAAAAAAAATAGGGTTTAGGAACCAAATATACATAATATCCCAAACCAAAGGGACTATTCGTGTAATTTAGTTATTTATTTAACAAAAATATGTAAGTTAATAAAATTATGAATTTTCAAAGAAGACGTAAAATGTTTAACTTGTGATTTTGGTTTTAAAAAGATATATGTTAAACTTTATCTTATAATGATAGTGGTAATACACTATTGTCTCTGATAAAAGTTACTTAATTGTTGGTAAATACATTTAACATATTTTCCATCAACTAAAACAATTAAAAAATATTAAAAATGTTTATTGAGGGTGTGCTTTTTAGAAAAAGGGAAAAATAAGATTATAGATAAAAGTATGACACAAATTAATTAAACAATTCTAATAAAGCAAAATATTGGTTAGTATAAAATTTTATTCTTTTATTATAATTTTATATTTTTAAAATAATATGATTATTTACCTTTATTTTTAAACAATTTACCTAAATATCATTACCAAATATGATCAAATACATCCTACATGACTATCATAACCAAATTTGATCAAATACATCCTAAGTGACAGTTTTAAAGAAGAATTAGCCTTTATTTTGATATATCATAACCAAATGCGATCAAAGATGATGTCTTTTTTTCTCTGAGTTATTTTTAAATTTTAGGCAACACAGATACCATACATGAAACAACAAAACCATCATCTTTTTTCTGTTTAAACATGTATCTCTTATCCTTTTTCAAATTTATATATACAGTTCCCAATGTCTTGTTTCTTATTCTTTTCTTTTGAATATAATAGTTATATAGAAATAGTTGATAACTTTTTTCTTAAAATCACATACACATACATGTATTCAAATTTTAAAAAATCAGATTCAATCCTACACATATTCAGATTTGAAAATCAGAATCATGCATTTTCTTTGTACATCTATTAGAAAAGCATCAATCGTAACTACCATCTATCTCCATTTCCCTTTTTCTTCCAAGTAGTAAGAAACTCATTTTTGCCAAAACTTTTTGATGGGTACCGTTTTAGCCTTCTGGAACTTGAAGATTTAAAGAACTTTTAATTGATTCAGATTTATACAAACACCTCACCTGAAAATTGAAATGTAAACTTATAAAAATACAACAAAAGAGTTCAACTTTTACTCTATCAGACAGTCAATAACCAAATAATATTGAAACGTTAACATGTTCTTATACCCAAATCCATAAATTCAAACCCATAACCAAACAACCTGCACAAAATAAAAAACAAAATCATAAATATGATTACCAGATAAAAAACACAAGATTTAATAAAAAGTTATTGGTATCATCTGCTATGTATAGATCTACGTAGATCTGACCATCCAACCCAAGAATCAATACAACATATATTTTTGAAATAGCATATATGTCATAGTTTTGGTAAGAAATCAACAATACTCTCCCCATAGAAGAAATTAGAAGGCCACTCCAACTGATACAAAACTTCATTTGTTTACCTTCAAAACCTGGAAAAAAAAACTAAAATAAAACATGTGGCAAAGGCTAGAATAAATGAATCAGAGGCACATCAAACTTACAACAGATAAAGACAAATCTTCTCTAATTTTCCCATCGATAATGAGAAAAAACATAACCCGAGAACCAAATTGAATATAGGATATATCATACATCAGCCCCAAAACTTGCTAGATGTCTTCATCAGCGTATTCATACAGGTGGGATCGTTTTGCGTGAGGAAGGTTGACGAAAGGCAAATTACACTTGAATGGAACTTGAAACCAGCTTTTCATGATCTGCTCAAATGAGAAAAAAAAAATCAGGAATCAGCATCTGACCTGCAAATCCCAAACCAGTATCTGATATTTAAAAAAAATGGAGTAAAAATCCCAAACATAACCCCAAAGAAAAATCGAACCATATCTGACCTTCAAACGTAGATTCAGATCAACCCACCTGCAATTTGTGGGTTTAGTCAAGAATCATTTGTAAATGAAACCCACAATCGTAAACTATTAAAGAAAACTTACATTACCTGACTAATCTGCCTTCAAATCTTCGAGGAATCAACACCAGTTTTAAGGATAAGGCGGCGGTGATGCATAGATCCTTAGGTTTTCTAAGAGAGTAATGAGGTGATGGTGGTGATGAAGCAGGGAAGATGACAGCCTAAGATCTGTATGGCTTGAGAGAGAGAGAGAGAGATTAATCTCGTATAGCGGTGGCCGAGGTTGGTTGGTGGCGAGTGGCTGTAGATGGTGGTGAACATAGCAGCGAGTGGTGGTTGGCTGTAGATGGTGCGAAAGAAGCAGCAGCGGATCTGGTTCACATAGATAGAAAAAGGCAGTCGTTCAACTTCTAGGGCTTCTAGAAACAATGTGTGAGAATTGGAGTATGGATAGCGAGAAAATGGGGTGATCCGTGTGCTTTCAACATACACCGGTGGATGGTTCTAGCGGATCAAGGTAGACAGTGAGAGAAAAAGTGCGGTAAGTTTAGGTTAAGATTTTGTATAGATCTGAAAAGTAAAAGATTAGAAGGCACCTAGATGCAATCGAGATGGAAAGAAGTTTCAGATCTTCAACATCGAAGGTGAATGGCTGATTTCTTGGAGGAAATGGGGAGTTGGTTGATTCAATTTTCTTGAACCTGCACAAATGAAAGAACAAACATATGTTAGAGTAGAAAAAAGAGAGAAATCACGGCGACGATATAGGACGATAGTGACTGTCGTTTTTTATGACGGCCACGGAGCTGAAAAGTGAAGGCGTTTCAGAGGACATGGTCAAATTCAGAGAGAGAACATAGATGATGGAACAGAGAAAGAAGAGGAGGCTGCTAAATTCGAAATGGCTCCGACGTTTTTTGAGAGCTCAATTCAAATTACTATGTTTCTAGATTTCAAAAAGAAAATTTGAATTGCCCGCCCATGTGAAAACGGTAGGGCCAATAGCCATGCGCTGCCAACCAAAGGAGTCTTAAAATCTTTAAAACATTTCATGCACAAAAGGTTTGTATATGATGCTCCAATACTTGTACATAACAAATAAAAGATTGTGATTGGTTAAAAGCTTTTGACAAGGATCACTGATAAAATCATCTACACCGTCTAAAAAATATCCAAGGGTTTAGAATTCATTTCCTTGAGTTTTAAGACAATTGTCTTAATTTTTTGAGGGTCCCACATTTATGTATGCTTTATAAAGTGTGTATATATATATATATATATATATATATATATATATATATATATATATATATATATATATAGTGTAGTGAGGAAGCCCTGGATAAGCCCTAATCCAAGATTATCTTAAACCGGGTAATTATCCACTTTCATGTTTATCCACCAGGGATTATTTCAAAATCCCTTGGGCATGAAGAAACTGTCGATGCCTAATGGAGGGTTATAGATTGCAAAATTAATTGCAATTAATTTTTAATTTAATATTACTATTTCTAATTAATATATTATTCTCATAAAATATTAACAAATCATTTATTTCAATTTATTAATCAAATAATAAATCAACTTCTTTCTCCGAAATTATCCTGTTTAATTGTTAGTCTTGAGGGCAACCCAAAAGGACGGTGCTACTATCAATTCAAGTATATACCAATTATTGTTATGGGCTTAGACTCCTAATCCAATAGTCTCCCACTTTGATAAGTATAATAATTATAATTGCCAATATGACTTCAAAAGAAATTGATTAGCAAATTGTAGCTCTCAAAAACCCCTGACGAACTCTGACCTAGTCAATTACGTGTCATAAGATAAGTGATCATATAATCCTCTATTCTGTAGGATATCATGTGGACATGAGACATAGAACATAATCAATCTCATTGTCCAATACTTTGTTTCTCGATTTTGGATTTGTAATGACAAATGACTACTAATCGAACACATCAATTTAGTCCTGGTCGGGCCCGACACTGTAAGTCAACACCAAATCATCGAGGGGCCCAAAGATATTTCTTTTTCCCCCATAAGGGTAAAAAGGAACAGATAAACTTTGACTTATATGCTTGTGCTATTTACTCACCAAATTACGCATAACAATACGTTTTATAACATCAACTTACTGATGCGTTTACATATTATCAATGCACAATTGATTTGTAAACCACTACTCATATATCTCCGTTTAAATATTATAAGATATTATCGTCTCAGAATTACTCGTGATAAATTCCATGAAGTAATTCTATGAGCGTGGGTTAATCCAATACTTAAATTCCCTATTTGAAAGGTACTCATGAACGTTGCAGCAAACCATTGCTATGTCTAAACCCTTAGAAAATCTACAATCCAATTCATGACAACCTTAATTCACTACTTACTTCTAAAAGTACGAACGACTGTGGAGTTTGAATAATCCAATTATTCTGGCAGTAAAACATGCAAAATAAAACACAAAATCAACAATAGACAAAAGGTAGTAATCCAACTCATAAATAAATGTCCATTACTTAATCACCAAAAGTCAATTACATTTATTTTGTTACAAGTTTCTAAATACCTATCTAACTACTAAAACTAATATCAACCTTCAGACCAATGCTCCTAGCATGTTGAATGTGATTGACCCTGCTCAGACCCTTTATGAGGGGATCTACTAGATTCTCTTCTGATGACACCCTCTTCGCGATGAGGTGACCTTCGTCTACTCTATGTCTGATGAAATGGTATTTTGTGGATATGTCTCGATCTGCCATGATCTCTTGGTTCCTTGGTTAAGGCAACCGCTCCTTCATTATCACAGAAACTCTCCATTGGCTCCTTGATGTCTGGAACAATTCCAAGGTCTCTAATGAAGTTCTTTAACCAAATCACCTCCTTTGATGCTTCGCTTGCTGCTATATACTCTGATTCACAGGTAGAAACAGGTACTGTCTCCTGTTTGGAACTTTTCCATGTTATCACTCCTCCATTAAGGGTAAACACCCTGCTAGATTGAGAACGGAAGATATCTCTAAAGGGTTTTGAGCATTCTAACACTCCTAAGGTGTACATGCAACCCTCGAAACCTCAGATCAATGTTTTACTAAGATACATGCAAATTTGATTTTCCAAGGTTCTTATCCTTAACAGTCGAGCGCTTTCTTTCCTCTCAAGGAACATGAGCAGAACGGAACGATATCAAGTCTATTAGTCGGAGAGGTCGTACCGTCGAGCGAGTTGGGGAGCTCGACTAAAGCCGACCTGAGCTTGGAACTAGAAGCCTTGTCTTTTGACTCATGTCACGTCGATCGATGATAAGTGCCCAATCTGGGATAGGCTGGTTGGGCCCTAGGGGTGCAATGAATTCTTTCCCGGTATGCCGCTCCGCGAGCTAGGATAAAATTATCAGATGTCCCTTTCGTTAACTAGCATGGAATGGGGAACTTTGAAACATAAAAGCTAGTAGGAGAACATACCTTTCTTGTTGCTTGGATTCCTTGAGAACCTTGTGAGCCTAGCACTTCAAATGTGATGCCTCAAATGTTACACACAACACCACAACTCTTGGAATAGCTTTGAGAGAAGTACACTATCACTCAAAATCGGCTAGCCCTCTTGTTCTACACATAGTGCCGATTTTGATAGCCCATGGGGTCCTTTTATAGTTGTGTCACAAGTAGGGTTACAACATGTAAACCCTAATTGACATAGCTTTTCATATTCCATGATCCATGGGTTTATAACCTCCATGGACTATCTATGGAGCACCTTATGGGTTTTAGCCCAATTCAATAAACCATGGATCATTAGCCCACTATAAAAGAATAGATGATTTACACAATCAACCCCATATATTTAATTAGTCTCCTTTTGATCACCAAATTAATTCTAAATTAATTCTTGATCAAAACTAATTAAATAATATTACTAATATATTAGAACTTATAATATATTAATAAACCATAAGTGTCCTTTCTCTCATTTAGTCTATCCAAGTGTTGCAATGCCATGCAACCCAAATGGACCATGCCAACCGGGTCAAGTACATTCCATAAATAGTTATGAACTTAGACACCTAATCCAACAGTCTCCCACTTGGATAAGTCTAATAACTATAACTGCAAGAATGACTTCAGGAACCGATTAGCAATCGTAGCTCTTTCAAAATCTCGCGGAACTGAGATGATGATGATACGCCATTTAATATAAGTGATCATATAATCCTCTATTCTAGATATCAGTTAGACAAATACATGGAACAATGTCTTACTTATTGTCCAGCTGTTTGTTTCCCGATTTCCGATTTGTTTGACATAGAACTTAATCGAACACATCAATTTAGTTCTGACCGGGCGCGGTACATAGGTCAACACAAAATCATCGAGAGGCCCAGATATCGCTTCTAATCCAAGAATGAATAGATAAACTTCGACTCATATGCTTGTTCTACTACTTGTTGAATCATACACAAAGGCACGTTTTATAACATCGAGTTACCAATGCGTTTTCGTACAATCAATGTATAACCAACTTATAGTCAACAACTCATATCTCTAGGTTTGAAGACTTATATGATATTACCGTCTCACGATCAATCGAGATAAATTCCATGAGGTGATACAAGTGAGCGTGGGTTGAATCCAATACTCAGAACTTATGAGCACTCATGAATGTTGTAGCAACTCTTGCTATGTCCAACACTTTAGACATCTACAAGCCAACTTCATGACAGTCTTGATTCATATCTACTTCCAACATATGACTGACTATGGAGAATTTGAATAATATGATATACCATAACATAATTATTCTGGAAGTCAAAACATGCAAAATGAAATGATAGTAAACGATTGACAAAAGATAGTAACACTTTACTTATAAATAAACAACAACTTTTATTTATCATCTAATGTCAATTACACTTTACAAATTTCAAAGCTATCTAATTTCTAAAACTAATACCATCCTTTAACCCTATGCGCCTCGCATGCTGAAGATGCTTAACCCTACCCAGTCCCTTCATGAGGGGATCTGCTGGGTTCTCATCCGATGATACCCTCTTTGCCACGAGGAGTCCTTCTTCTATTCGATGTCAGAAATGGTATTTTCTGTCAATGTGTCTGGATCTCCTGTGATCCCTTGGTTCCTTGGTTAAGGAAACTTCACTTTCACTATCACGGAAAATCTCCATAGGCTCCTTTATAGCTGGTACTACTCCAAGGTCTCCAATGAAGTCCTTCAGCCATATAGCCTGCTTTGCTGCCTCGCTTGCCGCTATATACTCTGATTCGCAAGTTGAATCAGCCACTGTCTCCTGCTTGGAACTTTTCCAAGTAATTTCTCCTCCATTTAAGGTAAAGACCCAGCCTGACTGAGAGTGGAAATTATCCCTATCAGTCTGGAAGCTAGCATCACGATACCCTACTACTCTCAAGTCATCACTCCCACCAAGGGTAAGGACCCAGTCCCTAGTCCTCCGTAGGTACTTGGGAATGTTCTTTACTGCAGTCCAGTGAGCCTTGCCAGGATTCCCCTGATATCTGTTGACCATGCTCAACGCAAAGGCCATATCAGGACGAGTACAAGTCATAGCATACATGATCGAGCCTACAACGGAAGCATACGGTACTCGACTCATCTCAGCTATCTCAGCCTCTATACTCGGGCTCTAAGTGTTACTCAATCTGGCGTTACTCTGGATCGGTAACTCTCCTTTCTTGGAATTCTGCATGTTGAACCTAATCATCACCTTATCCAAGTAGGTACTCTGACTAAATCCAATTAGTCTCTGACTCCTATATCTCAAAATCCTTATCCCTAGGATATAGGCAGCTTCACCAAGGTCCTTCATAGCGAACACTTCCCAAGCCAGGACTTCACTTCCTGCAGAGTTGGGATGTCATTTCCTATGAGTAGTATGTCATCCACATACTATACCAAAAAGCTAACTATACTCCCACTAGCCTTGACATATACACAAGATTCATCTTCGCTCCTCGAAAAGCCAAACTCTTTGAATTTCTCATTAAAATAAAAAGATTCCATCTGTGAGGTGCTTGTTTCAATCCATAGATGGATTTCTCAAGCATACACACTCTATTAGGGTACTCTGTATTGACAAAACCCTCTGGCTGACTCATGTAAACATCCTCAGACAACCTTCCATTAAGGAAAGCGGTTTTGACATCCATTTGCCATATTTCATAATCATGAAATGCAGCAATGACTAACATAACCATAATAGACTTAATCTTTACTATTGGTGAAAAGGTCTCATCATAATCAACTCACGAAGTTTGAGAAAAGCCCTTTGCAACCAATCGCGCCTTATAAGTGTGTACATTACCATCCATGTGGGTCTTCTTCTTGAAGATCCATTTGCACCCGACTGTCTTACGACCTGGTACATTGTCAACCAAGTTCCAAACTTGATTGTCATACATGGACTGTATCTCGCTGTCCATAGCCTCTTTCCATTTAGCAGCCTCAGGGCCTTACATGGCTTCCGTGTAGCTGTTACTTTCATCCAGACTTACTAGTGTGCTATCACTGATAAGTGTATCACCTTCCGCAGTAATATGGAAACCATAGTAATGCTCAGGTGCATTCCTAACTCTCGTGGAATGCCTCATAGGTACAGACTCGTCAGTCGGATCAACCGGAGTTTCCTCCTCAGGTTGATTGCTAGGGTTTGAGGTTCCTTCACCAGTTGACTCTTGAATTTCTTCAAGGTCAATTTGCCTCCCACTGTTTCCTTGGCTTATGAACTCTATCTCTCGAAAGACCCATCTCCTTGCTACAAAGACCATATTATCACTGGGTCTGTAGAAGAGGTAACCAAAGGATTTATGTGGGTAGCCGATGAAAATACACCGCTCACTTCGAGGTTCGAGCTTATCGTGAGTCTCGCGCCTCACAAAAGCCTCGCAACCCCAAATCTTGATGTGGTCCAGATTGGGTACTTTTCCAGTCCATATCTCGTGAGGTGTTTTGACAACCTTTTTGGTAGGGACTAGATTAAGGATATTGGCGGCAGTCTCTAAGGCATACCCCTAAAATGAGATTGGTAGCGAAGCTTGACTCATCATGGAACGAACCATGTCCAACAAGGTTCAATTACGCCTTTCAGCCACACCATTAAGTTGTGGTGTTCTGGGAGGTGTCAACTGTGAGGCAATCCAACATTCCTTAAGATTGTCAAGGAACTATGTACTAAGATACTCACCACCTCGATCGGATCGAAGCATCTTAATGTTCCTGCCCAACTGATTCTCCACTTCCTGTTTAAACTCCTTGAATTTTTCAAAGGTTTCTGACTTATGCTTGATTAAGTAGACATATCCATATCTACTATAATCATCACTAAAAGTCACAAAGAAGCGGTTAGCATCGCTTGTGGCGGTTCTGAAGAGTTCACACGCATCAGTATGTACGAGGTCCAACAAACCCTCACCCTTACCACAAGTACCAGTGAAGGGTGACTTTGTCATTTTTTCAAGAAAACAATATTCACAACTATCATCCGACTTTAGGTCAAATGACTCCAAGACTCCTTCCTTTTGGAGTTGGCCTATGCGTTTCTTGCTTACTTGGCCAAGACGACAATGTCATAATGATGCTTTATCCAAGTTAGTGGAAGAATCAATACACAAGACATTATTTCCTAGGTTATCAACAACCGACACAGTTTCATATACACCATCACAAGGTAATGCTTTAAAATAAAGAACATTATTAAAGAAAGCATTAATACCACCACATTCATTATCAAACAAAAAGGTAAACCCTTGTTTATACAAACCATTAAAGGAAATAATATTTCTCGCCATTTCAGACGAGTAACAACATTTATTCAAATCTAATGTTAACCCACTACTTAGCAAAAAAGAATAAACTCCAATCTTGGTGATAGGTGAAGCTTTCATATTCCCCATGATTAAGTTTATCTTCCCATGCTCCACATTCTCACTTCTTCTTAGTCCCTGCAAATCAAAACATATGTGAATACCACAACCAGTATCAAGGACCGAAGAATTAGAATGGGGTGAGTTATTAGACAATATAGTGTAAATACCTGCATGGTTAGGTTTCACTTTCCCATCCTTAACATCTTGCAGGTACTTTGGGCAGTTTCGCTTCCAATGCGACTTTTCATGGAAATAGAAGCATTCAGCCTCTTTAGGGTTGGCAGAAGGAGTGACAGAACCACTTTTGGTTCTACTCGAAGAGGAGCCATCAAGGGACTTTCCCTTGGTACCCTTCGAAGGACTCTTCCTCTTCTTTCCTTTGCCTTGCCCGATGGCCAGAACAGGGGAGGAGTTAGGAGTAGAAGTAGTAACAACCGATTTACCCTTGAGACCACATTCAACGTTCTTCAAGAGTCCTTGAAGTTTGCTGAGTGTAACTTCCTCCTTGTTCATGTGATATGTCTTTCGAAATTGATCATAACACGAAGGTAAGGAGTGCAAAATGATGTCAATTGCCAACTCCTCGGGGAAGTTCACATTCAATTTCAGCAAACGGTCCACGAATCTTTGCATTTTCTGCATATGGCCAGTGATGGGTTCACCATCCTTCATTCGGGTTATTATCATGGAGGAGATGATTTCATATCGCTCTTGACGAGCACTCTAATGGTATCTGTCCATCAAATCCTGGTGCAACTCAAAAGGATAAAAGTCCTCATAGGACTTTTGGAGGTCAGCTGTCATCGTGGCCAACATGATACATGCCACTTTGGTGGCATCTCTCTCATGAGTCCGGAATTCAGCGATCTCCTCATGAGTAGCAGACGACTCATCAAGTTCCTTAAGCTCTTTGTCGAGGACATATTCCTTGTCCTCATACCGAGTGACCATCCTGATGTTCCTGATCCAATCCATAAAGTTGGATCCATCGAAGATGACTCTCCCACAAAGGTTCATGAGAGAGAAGGAGTCGGTAGGGTCTGAGCCAGAAGCAACATTGTTGGAAGACATCTGAAAAGGAAGAAGGACAAGTTTAAATTAGATATAAAGATAGTCCTTAATAAAACACTCAAATGTAATATTAAGGCTAGGACCCAACACAATATTTTACAACTTAGAAGAGGGATGCTGTAATCCAAGCTATAAAATATTTGAAGGTAGGTGAATGACGATTCACCAATTTCCACCATGAAAAACAAAATAATTTATTAGGTTTTAATTGGTTTTGAAACTCCTAGATTCTTTTGAGATTCATTGAAATTTTCAATGGCTTGTTTCAATCTCAATTGTGCCCTTCAGGTTTTGTGACTGGGATGCCGAGGATCACAGAACAAGGTGTGAATTAACCATGCAAATTACTTGGTACTCTTAATGTTTATCACCTAAC
The DNA here is from genome assembly GCF_052849685.1 of Lactuca virosa. Taxonomy (NCBI): domain Eukaryota; kingdom Viridiplantae; phylum Streptophyta; class Magnoliopsida; order Asterales; family Asteraceae; genus Lactuca; species Lactuca virosa. The sequence continues at coordinate 460,360,799 of NC_136429.1, read as the reverse complement.
CGATGTGTCGGTTAACCACACGCGCTCCACCGATCTATGATAAACCTTAAGCCACCCTTTGCCTACCTTGTTAAGTCCAGGTTAGTACGCCGGTTAACCACACACGCTCCACTAACGACTTAAGCAAAGTGCAAAGTGTAATTTCATGGGTTAGCACCATATTCACATTTTCCTAAAGTAACTAAGATTGGGAATTTATAAAACATTTACTTACTTTATAACCATCATACTTTTAATGAGGATTAAAGTCATTGTCCTACCCGTTCGGCTAACGACCCTCCACCAGTCAAGGAAGCGGTGAGTGAGAGTGGACACCCATTAAGCTGCCATTTTATAGGCAGCAACCTTATACCCCCCTTATAGACCGGCTTCGTGAATGAGGCCTACTAACGGTAAAACGACTTGATCTTACATATATATATATATATATATATATATATATATATATATATATATATATATATATATATATATATATATATATATATTATTAACTTATAATATTATAAAGTATAAGGATTGAATTTTAACTTTTAAAATTCTAGGGGTTGGAACTAAAGTTTTTAAGGTGACTTTACATGTTCCAAAACTTGAGGACAAGTTTTGTAACTTTCAAAACTTTTCATCTTTCATAACTTATGAGTTAATGGTTTATTAAAATGAAAGACTCTTCATTTTATGTAACCTATGTGTTCATTAATGGACTTTAAAAGGAAGACTTTTGGTAATCCATAACTTGAGGACAAATTATGCATTCCATTAAAACACATCAAGATCAAGAATTAAACTAACAAACTATTTGCAAATAATTCCTATGATCTTCTAAACTCATAAGTGTATGAACATTCATATCAATAATTTCAAGAATCATAAACAACACATACAAAACTTGAAATTTTGATAATAGCCATTGTAAATGGATTAGCATAACCATTACACCATCTAAAACAAGTTTTATAAGACCAAAACAGTTTAGGATAATGTGTCTAGTCCATTTCCAGCAACAAAACTCGAAAATCTGCATTCAAGGCCTCCTACTCGTCGAGTGCAAGAACCTACTCGACGAGTAGGATGAAATAACACATGGACTCGGCGAGTTCACTCAGCAGAACGCAGAAATCTTGAGTTTTTTCAACAATTTGCATCAAGTATCAAGAAAACAAGCCTATGCTCTTATACCACTGAAGGGTTTTGAGCATTCTAACACTCCTAAGGTGTACATGCAACCCTAGAAACCTTGGATCTATGTTTTACTAAGATACATGCAAATTTGATTTTCCAAGGTTCTTAACCTAACTAGCATGGCATGGGGAACTTTGAAACATAAAAGCTAGTAGGAGAACATACCTTTCTTGTTGCTTGGATTCCTTGAGAACCTTGTGAGCCTAGCACCTTAAATGTGATGCCTCAAATGTTTCACACAACACCACAACTCTTGGAATAACTTGGAGAGAAGTACACTATCACTCAAAATCGGCTAGCCCTCTTGTTCTACACATAGTGCCGAATTCAATAAACCATGGATCATTAGCCCACTATAAAAGAATTGACATGGCTTGTCATGGCTTTTCATATTCCATGATCCATGGGTTTATAACCTCCATGGACTATCCATGGAGCACCTTATGGGTTTTAGCCCAATTCAATAAACCATGGATCATTAGCCCACTATAAAAGAATGGATGATTTACACAATCAACCCTATATATTTAATTAGTCTCCTTTTGATCACCAAATTAATTCTAAATTAATTCTTGATCAAAACTAATTAAATAATATTATTAATATATTAGAACTTATAATATATTAATAAACCATATGTGTCCTTTATCTCATTTAGTCTATCCAAGTGTTGCAATGCCATGAAACCCAAATGGACCATGCCAACCGGGTCAAGTACATTCCAGAAATAGTTATGAACTTAGACACCTAATCCAACAATCTTTGTCTGTCTGAAAGCTGGAATCACTATACCTAGTTACTCTTAGGTTATCACCAAGCACAAGGACCCAGTCCTTAGTTCTTCGTAGATACTTAAGAATATTCTTAACTACTATCCAGTGAGCTCTAACTAGATTTCCATGATAACGACTAACGATGCTCAAAGAAAAATCCACATCAGGGCGAGTACATATCATAGCATACATGATAGATCCAACGGCGGAAGCATATGGAACTCTACTCATTTCTACGATCTTTGCATCGGTACTCGGACTCTGTATCTTACTCAGTTTGGTATTACTCTGGATATGGAGTTCTCCCTTCTTGGAATTTTTCATACTAAAACGCTTTACTACCTTTTCGAAATACGTACCTTGACTAAGTCCAATTAGTCTTTTAATCCTGTCTCTCAAAATTCTTATCTCCAGAATATTAGCAGCCTCTCCCAGATCCTTCATAGCGAAACAATTTCCAAGCCAAGACTTAACCTCTTGCAGAGTCGGAATGTAGTTTCCTATGAGAAGTATGTCATCAACATACAAAACCAGGAAGGTTACTATACTCCCACTAGCTTTGACATATACACAAGATTCATCTTCACTTATAGAGAAGCCAAACTCTTTAACCTTCTCGTCAAAGCAAAGATTCCATCTACGAGAAGCTTGTTTCAATCCATAGATTGATTTCTCAAGCTTGCACACTCTATTCGGATACTTTGCGTCCACAAAACCCTCTGGCTGACTCATGTAAACATCCTCAACCAACTTCCCATTGAGTAAAGCGGTTTTAACATCGATCTGGCAAATTTCATAGTCATGAAACGCAACTATGGCTAGCATTACCCTAATAGATTTTATCTTGGCCACTGGTGAGAAAGTCTCTTCATAGTCAATCCATGGGGTTTGAATAAAGCCTTTCGCAACCAGTTGAGCCTTGAAAGTGTGTACCTTTCCATCCATGTTAGTCTTTTTCTTGAAGATCCATTTGCACCCAACTGTCTTACGACCTGGTACATTATCAACCAAATTCCAAATTTGGTTGTCATACATGGACTTGATCTCGCTATCCATTGCCTCTTTCCACTTGGCTGACTCAGGGCCTTCCATGGCTTCCTTGTAGTTAGCTGGCTCATCCAAATTTTCTAGTGTACTATCACTGATAAACGTATCACCTTCTGCAGTATTATGGAAACCATACAACTCTAGTTGCATTCTAACTCTAGTGGAACGCCGAAGAGGTAATGACTCATCAATCGGTTCAACTGGAATTTCTTCCTCAGGTTGAGCCCTATCATTTTCAGAAGTTCCTTCATCATTTGACTCTTGAATCTCTTCTAGATCAATAGTACTCCCACTGTCCTCTTCGCATATAATCTCTCTCTCACGAAAGACTCCCCTCCGTGATACGAAGACCACGTTCTCACTAGGTCTGTAGAACAAGTATCCAAAGGACTTTTATGGGTAGCCGATGAAAATACATCTCTCACTTTGAGGTTCAAGCTTGTCGTGAGTCTCTCGTATAATGAAAGCTTCACAACCCGAAACCTTGATATGTGCTAACGAGGGAACTTTCGTTGTCCACATCTCGTGAGGTGTTTTGGAAACCTTCTTAGTTGGGACAGGATTAAGAATGTGGGTGACAATCTGTAAGGCATAACCCCAGAAAGAGATTGGAAGTGAAGCTCGACTCTGTTGGATTAATGTCTAAGTCTATAACTATATTTGGTATGTACTTGACCCGACCTGGCATGGTCCATTTGGGTTGCACTTCACCGACACAATTTATATGGATAGTCTTTTGAGAATAGTATATTTCTGATTTATATTAATATATTATAAGTTCTAATATATTAATATATAATCATATTATTTAATTAGTATAGATCAAGAATTAATTTATAATTAATTAAGTGATTAAAAGGAACTAATTAAATATGGACTCTTAGATATATATATGTGTAGTGGGCCAAGTTCATTTAGGTTGGGCTAAGTCTTCATGGATAGTCCATGGAGCTTTAACCCATGGATCCTAGGAAATGAAAGGTCATGGGTATTAGGGTTTAACCCTAATCCTCCACACTATATAAAGGGTCTTATGGTTCATGAAATTATGCTAGTGGCTAGTGTGGATACACTAAAGAGGGCAATAACCGATTTCATAGTGTGAGCCAAGCATCCATATTCTCTAAAGGTTTTCCAAGGTGTTTTGGTCATTTGTGATTCCACTTGAGGCTTCCACACTATTGGGGCTAAGCTCTTAAAGCTTGAAGACATCAAGCTACATCAAAAGGTATGTCATCTAACTAGAACTTTGTAGTATAGGTGCTTCATAATATGTTAGTTAGGATGAAACCTTGGAATAGTTAATATTTTCATGTATAATAGAGAAAACATAGATCCAAGGTTTATAGGGTTGCATCTACACCATAGGAGTGTTAGAATGCGCAAAACCCAACAGTGGTATCAGAGCCATGGGTTGTTTTCTGTTATATTGATGCAAATGTTTTATTTTCAAGTTGAAAAAAAAGGAAAAAAAACATGACGTTTGTCAAATTTTAAGATAATTACTTGTTTTGTGAAAAACAAATTATTTGTAAAATATGAATCATTTGTTATATGAGTTGAATTAGGTCAAATTTAGTAAAAGATAAAATGATATGATTATTTTATTAGTTTTAAAAGTTTGATCTAAATGTTTTAAGGAGTTACAAATTTTGTCATAAAATTTTGGAGCTCAAAAGTTTTTTAAAGTTGTGATCTTAAGTGTTTTGAAACTTCCATAAGTTATGGATATGAAAGTTTTTTTTTAAAAAAAAAACAAATTTGATTCAAAGTTTTTATAGAGTTACAAAATTTGGTGTTAATGTTTTAAAGAATTCCATAACTTGTTCTTAAGTTATGGAACATGGAAAGTTTCATCATAAAACACCATTAATTCCATAAGTTATGGAATCCAAAGGTTTTCAAGAATTACAAAACTTTCCCTCAAGTTTTGGAATTTGAGAAAAGTTTTTTATGAAAAAAAGAATTGAATTCTAAAACTCTTGGGTTCATAACTTAAACAATTAATTAAATGGTTTTAATTTTGAGTTTAATAATTGGAATTATGATGTTTTGTTGAATAGTTCAAATTAACTCTTATGGACTTTATTAATAGTTAATTAAAGCGTTTAATGAAAAGAGTATTATTAATCCATAAATATATGGTTTGAGTTTAATTAAATTAAAAGTCTAGTTTAATTAATAGATTAAACCACCAAGTATTTTAAATGTCTAAAATACACCCTTATACTATTATAATATTAAAAGTTTAATATATTATATGTATAAGAGCAAGTCGTCTTACCATTAGTAGGCCTCATTCACGAAGCCGGTCTATAAGGGGGGTATAAGGTTACTGCCTATAAAATGGCAGTTTAATGGGTGTCCACTCTCACTCACCGCTTCCTTGACCGGTGGAGGGTCGTTAGCCGAACAGGTAGGACAAGGACTATAATTCTCCCTTCATTATAAGTATAATGATAAATACTAAGTAACTAAACACTTCTAAATTCCCAATCTTAGTTACTTAGGAAAATGTGAATAAGGTGCTAATCCATGAAATTACACTTTGCACTTTGTTTAAGCTGTTAGTGGAGCGTGTGTGGTTAACCGACACACTAACCTGGACTTAACAAGGTAGGCAAAGGGTAACTAAATGTTTATGATAGTATCGTTGGAGCGTGTGTGGGTAACCGGCACATCGATTGAGGAGTAAATATTAAGGGTACCAAGTATATTTGCATGGTTACTTCACACCTTGTTTTGTGATCCTCGGCATCCCAGTCACAAAACCTGAAGGGCACACTCGAGATTGAAACATGCCATTGAAAAGTTCAATGAATCTCAAAAGAATCTAGGAGTTTCAAAACCAATTAAAACCTAATAATACATTTCATTTATCTTGGTGGAAATTGGTGAATCGTCATTCACCTACCTTCAAATATTTTATAGCTTGGATTACGGCATCCCTCTTCCAAGTTATAAAATAGTTTGTTGGGTCCTAGCCTTAATATATCATATTGGGTGTTATATTAAGGACTTAAATCAACTTTATGTGAATTTCTCCCATTGTTGATGTCTGGTTTAGACAACAATGATCTTCCCAAACCAAGCTTTCCTAATGAATATGACTTCCCGAGTTTGGCTCATGGAAGTCATACTTCTCTTCCTCCACCTCCTCCAATTATTCTCCCTAACCCACAAGTTCAAGCTCACTCAAGCCCTAATCGCAAGCAAGGTCTATGTATGATCACATCTTAGAGATGAAGTCACATATTGACAAGCTGGGAGAGTTGGGTGTCAAAGTCTTGAGAAAGTTGGATGTTCAATCACTTTCTAAGTCACATAGTGAGTTCCTTTAGGACTACTATGAAACAGACTATGACATGAACCTTAATGATCATATCTATTTGCTTGGTGCTGCTGAATCAGCAATGATTTGGAACGATAGTAAAGCAAATTTGATTAGAAGATCAACTTCCCAAAAACTTTATGGACAGTGACAATGGTGACACTGGAAATCCAGAAAAAGCATTCTCTTCCCAATGGAAAGGGATGGGCCATAGTCAACCCGATTGACCAAATGGTAAAGATGAAGGCTAAGTCTGAGATAGTCCCATTACCAAAGGGTCCATATGTTTATTTTGCCAAAGGAAGGGGTGTTGATTGCAAAGCTGCCAAATTTACCTAAGGATGTTAAAGTCAATAAGTTTGACTCTACATCAGGTAGAGCCCATTATCTAACTCTGTTAAGTTCTATTCTGAGATCCTCATTACATGATGTGACTGGGTCACATGTTGATGTTTTAAGAATCAAAGAATAGAGAGAAATCTTAAAGGAAGTATATGCTGATTCTGATCGCGAAGGTGGATTTCGATCGCATTAGAATTTTGAGCAGTTGCTTAAGAAGTTATGATATATTGCTAAGGAATAGATAACAACAATTTTCCATGTGGATTGTAAGGATAAGTTTTTCCGCAAAGTTATAAAATAAAAGAAAATTGTTTAATTTTATTTATTTGAAGTATCCTTACAATGGCATTTGTGGAAAATTGTTGCTTATATGATTCCACTGACAGCAATATTGGAAAATGGATTTGATTCTTTCATTTGTGGTAGTGTCTAAATTTACCAAATCAGGAAAGTTCCTCATCACCCAAGTTTCAATTGGACCGAAACTTGGAATCATGCAAGTTGAATAGTATGATGAATGAGAACTTTCAAGCATTGGAAAATCAAGACTAATTACTTGTTCACATGGATGTGTGAGTCAAGTGAAGGACTAAAGGGATCGAGTACACATTCTTGTGCACTGGTCATGTCCACCACAAAGCTCGTTAAGACTATTTTATTTACTAAAGTTTAGTAAATATGATTATACTTACAAGTTTAAGTATAATTCTGAAACATTGGAAAAGTCTCAATGTATGGCAGAACGAATGGGAAGAATCAAATTAGGCAGAAAGATAAAAGTTTCTCAAATCTGAAAAGATGGGAGAGTACTTTAGTATCATGTTTGTGATCATCTTAATGATTTAGAAATCATATCACAATTAGTCCTCTAAAGGTCATCTTAGTGCATTCTTATGACTAAGAAGAGGAGTCATGAATTGTTGAAATGGTTAGATCAGGAAGATGAGTCATACTTCGTTCCAAAACAATTCTTAGAGTCATACTCCAAGATTGTAACTTGAGTGACATATCTTAAAGAAAGGTTTAAAACACTTGTCAAATGTAAGAGTAAAAGTGTCCTACTCTTGTACATTTGAAATTGGTAAGTTGTGATGTTTTGCATAAAACAAAGACCAACTAAGGCCAATTGTGTGAAGTGTTTGTCTTGATAAAGAATCCGCACTATCTCTTGAATATTTGGAAAGATAGTCTTATATGTCAAGAGGATAGTGGGAGTCTTAAAGATCCTAAAAAGAATTTCAAGAACTAATCAAGAATAAAACCTAAGGTTCTTCACTAGCACACGACTTGAGGTTTATAACCTATCGTGTTGACATATTCTGTTCCCATTCCAGTTAAAGTTGGCTTTGCATAGGAGTTCTGAAAGTTCTCAATTGGTTGCATAACAACTTGGAAGCAATGGCAGGCCCTGTACTGCCAGGTGGCAAGAAGTTAAGATTGCATAAGTTCAGTCCATATGAGTTTGGATTTGTCATTATCCTTGTCTTGTGACTATGGTTTTGACGATTCACATGGATAAGAACACATACACCATAAAATCTAAGGGTCATAAGGTTTCTCTCCGATTCATGAAAATGATGGTAAGGAAACACTTCCACCAAGTAGATTTGAAGCAGATGGCAAAAGGTCTAAACAATTGAGACTATGATTACGGCATCCCTTTTTCATAGTTCTGAAATTGTTTAGACACACATGCATGATATCTAAGGAAAAGTGTATGATTTTGATAAAGTTTTATCAAAGCATCTCGTATCAGAAATCTAAACTTTGGTCAGAAAGTCAATAAAGTATTGATTTCTAGAAGTCCAGCTGATTTTTGAGTACATGTCAAAGCTAGTGGGAGCATAAGTGTTATGCTAATAATCATCATGTTAGTGGGAGCATGATAATTATTGTTAGTGTTGCAAGTTAGCAATGTTAATTATAGAAAACAAAAGTTTCAATTCGTGAGGCTGCAGGGATTGAAAAAGTTGTTTTGCTATAATTAAGGGAGAGGATATACTTCATTTCAGTTCTAAAGGCTTAGATTGAGTCCTTAATCATCTTTAGTCAAGAATATATATATGAATTTCATGTTGGATTGGTTCAACTTAAGGAAATTCTATATATTGCGTTCTTAAAATTCGATTATGATTACGGCATCCCTTTTCATAGTCAAATTTTGAAAACATGGCAAATAAAAATATTGTAGCAAAAGACTGGTCTAGAATCATGTCTTTATGTGAGACATCATGAATCGTGTACCATTTGCTTTGGGTACAGGATCGATTGCATGTGCTATAATATTTGTCATTTTTAAATTTTTCCAAATGCCCAGAGGCATTAAGAAGGGAAAAGGTCTAGAATTGGATATGACTAAAATGATTAAGCAATTGTCGAGGACAATCTGAGGTTTACCAAAGATTGGTTGCTCAGGGATAGTTGGAAGTATAGTGCTAATTTTGGAAGGACCATATTGACATATACTGAAAAGAGGCATCTCTTATTCAGAAGTGATAGTCAAAATGAGAATATGGAGTTGTCTCCATAGGTGGAAGTTATCTGTGTAAGATTAGAAAACTTAATGCAAGAAGCATGTCCAAAGCAATGTACTTTGAATATGAGACTTAGTTTCCATGGAGTTGATCTCCATTGGAATACCTTATAATGACTGTTGACAAGTCTTTGTGACTTTGTACATATTCATTACAGGAGGGTCAGTGCATATAAGTTTAAAATCTAAACAGATTTCGATAAATGATAGGAATTTGAAATTCTCACATTTTTCGATAAGGATTTGGGAGTGTGAAATTAGAATCATTGAAATTATGTTCAATTGGTTTACACAAAGTAAGGATCATAGACAAACATAGAGTGCATACTTGGTGTATGGCAAAGCTATCGTTTAAGAAAAACATAGTGTACATGCTTGGAGCATGGGACAACTAGTGTTTTTAATTCAAGTATAAAGTTGATAAAACCGAAACAATGAATAATGAGTAATCAGTAAGGTGATAAATAAAAGTGTTTATTTATATTCATAGGGTTTGATACCATATTTGATTCATTTATTCTTGTGTTTCACTTTGCATGTTTTGACTTCCAGAATAACTAAGTCGCTCTTCCTGAATGATTAAGTTATTCAAACCATCCACAGTCGGTCATATGTTGGAAGTAGATATGAATCAAGACTGTCATGGGTTGGTTTGTAGAGGTCCAAGTTGGTGGACAAAGTGGTGCTACAACACTCATGAGTGCTCATAAGTTCTGAGTATTGGATTCAACCCGCGCTCATTTGAATCATTTCATGGATTTTATCACGAGTGATCATGAGACGATAATATCTTATATTATTCAAACCTAGAGATATGAGTTGTTACTATGAGTTTGTTGTACATTGATTGCACGAAAACGCATTCGGTAACTCGATGTTATAAAACGTGCCTTTGTGTATGATTCAACAAGTAGTAGAACAAGCCATATGAGTCGAAGTTTATCCATTCCTTTTACCTTCGGGATAAAAGCGATATCTGTGGGCCCCTCGATGATTTAGTGATGACACATGTGAGTGCTTGGCCAAGCCAAGACTGATTTTATTTGTTCAATCAGTCAGTCGTCATAAATCGGAAATCGGGAAACAACAAATGGACAGAGAGAATGATTATAATCCATGTCTCAGTCCATATGATATCTAGAATGGAGGAATATATGATCTCTTATCTAATGGACAAGTCATTGACAAAGGTCAGAGTTCGTTGACAAGATCAGAGTTCGACAGCGGCTTTAAGAGCTACGATTGCCAGTTGGTTTTGAAGTCATACTCAATAATAGTTTTAGACTTATCCAAGTGGGAGACTATTGGATTAATGTCTAAGTCCATAACTATATTTGGTATGCACTTGACCCAACCCGGCATGGTCCATTTGTGTTGCACTTCACCGACACAATTTATATGGATAGTCTTTTGAGAATAGTATATTTATGATTTATATTAATATATTATAAGTTCTAATATATTAATATATAATCATATTATTTAATTAGTATTGATCAAGAATTAATTTATAATTAATTAAGTGATCAAAAGGAACTAATTAAATATGGACTCTTAGATATATATATGTGTAGTGGGCCAAGTTCATTTAGGTTGGGCTAAGTCTTCATGGATAGTCCATGGAGCTTTAACCCATGGATCCTAGGAAATTAAAGGTCATGGGTATTAGGGTTTAACCCTAATCCTCCACACTATATAAAGGGTCTTATGGTTCATGAAATTATGCTAGTGGCTAGTGTGGATACACTAAAGAGGGCAATAACCGATTTCATAGTGTGAGCCAAGTATCCATATTCTCTAAAGGTTTTCCAAGGTGTTTTGGTGATTTGTGATTCCACTTGAGGCTTCCACACTATTGGGGCTAAGCTCTTAAAGCTTGAAGACATCAAGCTACATTAAAAGGTATGTCATCTAACTAGAACTTTGTAGTATAGGTGCCTCATAATATGTTAGTTAGGATGAAACCTTGGAATAGTTAATATTTTCATGTATAATAGAGAAAACATAGATCCAAGGTTTATAGGGTTGCATGTACACCATAGCAGTGTTAGAATGCGCAAAACCCAACAGACTCATCATGGAACAAACCATGTCCAACAAGGTTCAATTACGCCTCTCAGCCACACCATTCAGTTGTGGTGTCCTAGGAGGTGTCAATTATGAAACTAGTCCACATTCCTTGAGGTAGTCGTGGAACTTGATAGTAAGATACTTATCGCCTCTATCGGATCTAAGCATCTTTATCTTCTTGCCCAATTGATTTTCGACTTCTTTTTTAAACTCTTTGAACTTTTCAAAAGTTTCTAACTTATGCTTGATTAAGTAGATATAGCCAAATCTGCTATAATAATCAGTAAAAGTCACATAGAATTGATTTTCGTCCCTGGTGGTGGATCTGAAGGGCCCACACACATCTGTATGTATAAGGTCCAACAAACCTTCACCTCTTTCACAAGAACTAGTGAAAGGTGATTTTTTCATCTTTCCCAGTGGACAAGATTCGCATGTATCATCCGACCTTAAGTCAAATGATTCCAACACTCCATCCTTTTGGAGTTGGGCTATGCATTTCTTGTTAACGTGTCCACGACGACAATGCCACAAGCACGCTTTGTCTATACCATTAGACGAGTCAATTTGAAAAACATTATTTCCTAAATTTTCTACAATCATCACAGTTTCATACACATCATCGCAAGGTAAAGCTTCAAAATAAAAAAAACACCATTTTTATAAGTAGAAATAGAACCATTCTCATCATTAAAAGAATATCTAAAACCTTGTTTGAATAAAGCATGAAATGCAATGATGTTTTGTGTCATCTCTGACGAGCAGCAACAATTTATTAAATCTAACCCTAACCCACTACTAAGCACTAATCTATAAACTCCAATTTTGCTAACAGGTGAGGATCGCCTATTGCCCATGATCAAGTTCATCCTTCCATGCTCCACATCCTCACTTCTTCTTATTCCTTACAATTCAGAACAAATGCAAAATCCACATCATGTATCAGGGACCCAAGAACGAGGATATGATGAGTTATTAGATAAGATAGTGTAAATACCTACAGAGGTTGGCTTCACCTTGCCATCCTTGATATCTTGCAAGTATTTCTGGCAACTTTGTTTCTAATGCCCTTTGTCGTGGCAGTAGAATCAAGTGGCCTCTTCGGGATCGGATGTAGGGGGAGCTTCTGAACTGGCCTTTCCTTTGGGTCCATTACTTGACAACTCATCTTGGGACTTTCCCTTCTAATTCTTCTTTGGAAGACCTTTCCTCTTTTTGCCCTTTCCTTGCCCAATGTCCAAGACTAGAGCATCAGCAGGAGTAGAGGCAATACTTTTGCCCTACATTCCTGCTTTAATCGGTCGCAGGAGGTTCTGGAGTTGAGCCAATTTAGTCTCTTGGTTGTTCAAATGATAAGTTAGCATAAACTGATCATAACAACTGGGCAATGAGTTCAAGACTATATCAATAGCCAATTCCTCATCAAAGTTCACTTTCAACTTCAACAAGCGATCCACATATTGTTGCATCCTTTGTACATGGCTACTAACAAACTCCCCATTTTTCATATTGCTAGTGATGAGGGACTTTACTACCTCGTACTTCTCTTGATGAGCTCGTTGATGGTACTTTTCCATCAAGTCGTTGTTAATCTCATTCGGTAAGTAATCCTCATAGAGCCTTTGTAGCTCAGGAGTCATATTCGCCACCATGATGCAAGAAACTTTTGTTGCATCGTTGAAGTGCTTCTTATACTCAGCTAGTTCTTTAGGAGTATCTTTTGTTTCATCAATTTCAAGGAGTTCCTTTTCTAGGACGTACTTTTTTTCTTCAAAGCGAAGAGTCCTCTTTATGTTGTGCATCCAATCGTTGTAATTGGTTCCATCTAATGTCACCCTCGAGCAGATGTTAAGCAACGAAAAGTTGTTGTTGTGGTTGTTGGAGGAGGAGGAACCATAAGCATCGGTTGGAGTAGACATCTATAAAAGAAAGATAGTTTTAGTTAGATAAGAACAATCTTCAATATAACACCCAAAATGAAATATCAAGGCTAGAATCCAACTAGCTAATTCACAACTTAGAAAAGAGATGATGTAATCTAATTGTAAATTATATAAAGGTGGGTAAATGACGATTTACCAATTTCACCACAAGAAAACGAAATCTGAATGAAATAAGTGGTTAATGAAATTCCTAGATCATTTGAGATTCATTGAACTCTTCAATAGCATGTTTAATCTTAATTATGTTGTTCCATTTTTGACTAGGATACAGAGGATCGAAAACAAGATGTGAATAATCATGCAAATTAGCTTGGTTATCTCGATGTCATTTATCATCTCATTTTGATTTGTCGGTTAACCACACGCACTCCATTAATCAATGATAATTTACGAGACACCCATTGCCACTCTTTATTCATCCCTATTAGTGTTCCAGTTAACCATATGCACTCCACTAACGACTCATAAAGTGCAATGTGCAATTTCATGGGTTAGCATACAAATTCACATTTTCCCTAAAGTAACTAAGATTGGGAATTTTATAAAAAATATGTTTAATTACATTATGGTTCATTATACTTATTAATAAGGATAAGGTAGTCCGATCAAACCCGTTCGGCTAACGACCCTCCACCAATCAAGGGAGCGGTGGGTAAGAGGGGATACCTAATGGCGTTCATTTTATAGGCCGCTTCCTTAAACTTCCCTAATAGATCGGCTTCGTGAATGAGGCGTAGTAGCGGTTTGACTGACTTAGTCTTATACGTATAGTAATATTAGACTTTTAATTTTACATATAGTATAAGGGTGTATTTTTAGAACATTTAAAAAATACTAAGTTATTTTAAATTTCGAAAAATTAATAAATTAATTTCTTTAATTTAAAATTTAAGCCAATCATGATTTCAAGATAAGGATATCCAATTACTTTTGAAAAATATTCAGTTTTATACAATTAAAACATTATTAAAGGTAATTATCCTAATCAAATCATGTGATATTATCAAACCTGAATTTTATGGATCTGACAGCCCACCACGTCGTGGTAAGCAATTCCCATGCCGTGGTCGGACGAAATTCGCAGGTCACCACGCCGTACTGGCGGAACAGAATGATGATTCTGTTTTGCTTCTCCTTTTTCAATTTCAACGATTGTATCAATTCAATAGAAAACTAAACCTACTCTCTAATACCACATGGGTATTATGCAAAACATATAAATCCTATGTGTGCATGCAACCCTATTAATTGATCTATGTTTTCTCTAATTGAACATACAACTTGAACAACAAAATAGAAACCCTATAACACTAGTATATTATCGAAAAAATACAAATAGGGTTTGAATAATCATACCTTGATTGCTACATAGTAATAACAATGCAAATCCTTGTGTTTGAGAGTAAGCGTCACAAATGTCACGCCTCTAGTGGTTTACACCCAACACTAGCAAAGGAAGATGATTGAGAAGGAGGAGAGAGGCTAGAAAATTCGGTTATCCCTTCAAAAGGAGTGGCCGAAATTCTTAGGGTTAAGGCTGTATATATAGTGCAGTCAGGAAACCCTAGATAAGCCCTAATCCAAGATTATCTTAAACCGGGTAATTGTCCACTTTCCTGTTTATCCACCAGGGATTATTCTAGAACCCTTCAGCATGAAGAAACTGTCCATGCCTAATGGAGGGTTCTAGATTGCCTCTTGCTCAACTATTGAACAATTGCACTTCAGTCCATGCACTTTTAATTACTTCCTTTAATCCCAAAATTAATTCAAATTAATATCTGATTAAATATTACTATTTCTAATTAATACATTATTCTCATAATATATTAACAAATCATTTATTTCAATTTATTAATCAAATAATAAATCAACCTCGTTCTCCAAAATCATCTTGTCTGGTTGCTAGTCTTGAGGGCAACCCAAAAGGACTGTGCTACTATCAATTCAAGTATATACCAATTATAGTTATGGTCTTAGACACCTAATCCAACACCTAGGCCTTGTTCTAGAACTTCCTAAGGGTTATTAGCAAAGCTCTCGAGCGACAGAAAGCCCTGAGAAATAGAGCTTTCAGTTTAGAAGTTATGCCCGTGTAAAGTCCGATTTTTGGCTAAACCACCTGTAAGTTGAGTTATGTTTACCATGATTTAAGTATAACTTATCTTTAAGTTCGTTATCGTTATTATGAACATATAAACAATATTTATCAGTGATTCCAAGTCGTTATACTGATTGATCTACTTATGGGGATGATGATAAGGTTAGATTTAGTGAGGTGTTTAAAGTGAGCTTTCCAAATAGTATACTCTGTATACCAAACGTACCCTACCTCTGATATGATCTTACCCGGTTGTCCTTATTAGCTATAGATCAGTAGACTTTGAATCAATGATGAATATATACTGATAATTATTCGCGAGAAATATTACACTAAGACTTACTGATAATGATACTAGGTTACGTCAAAGGAAAAGACAATCGTTAGAAGCGCATCACTGTCTGAGTTTCGAGTCATCACTTTAACAAGTGAGTGCATAGTTACTTTTATCTTACATATAGATATGAAGTATCTAATTAAATAATTGCTATATGTTCTTACGTGCAAAGATGATATGTGTTAGATGAAATGTTATAAGATAAGTTTATATGATTTATACTATATATGTATGTATTTTTATAAATATCACACATTGGGTAACAAAGGTTAATGAAGGATGTCATAGTATGATGAAAGATAGGATGCCATGGTATGAAAAAAGAAGTAGGAAATGATATAATGCCATGACTTTGGAATTGTTATTTTACCAACGATATAGTCACTTAGCAAAGTATATGTGACAACTACCGGACTTATTGATGATAGTCCCGTAGAACACTGGCAAGTGTGGACTTAGTGCATATTAGATAAACACTGGCAGCTATGGACTTAGTGCATATTAGATAGATAGTGGAATCTATGGACTTAGTTCCTATTAGATAAACACTGGCAGCGATGGACTGCGTGCCTAAACACCGGCAGCAATGGACTTCGTGCCCAAACACCGACAACGATAGACATCGTGCTTATTCCTTAGGACAAATCGTTAGGAATAAATATAGAAGAAAACCTATTGACAAGTATCATGGAGAAATCCCCAAACTGGTACTATCAACATAGATGAACCTTAGGGTAGATCCTTAAGAATGGAGAAGATAATAGGGATGGGAAATTGGGTTAATTGTTTGATGATTAAACATATTAATTATATTATTGTGGTTTGAAAATCCTATGTACTCACCAGGTTTCCCAACCTGACCCACTCAGTTTATTGTATCTCAGGTAGCGATATTAAAGATACATTTTGCTGAGAGATTCAAGGAGTAGTAGGCCACTAGTTTAATTACTGTAAGGCTTGTAATATTTTATTATGCTTATCTTTCTGTATTGACGATGACACCCCAACGTTTTAATATACTTAAAATACATTTCTTCAGAAATGCTTTGATAATATCATTATCATGTTTTTGGGAACAAATTCCGCAATATTATTCCTCAAAAATGATAATCTGATTTTAAATAAGCATAAACAAATCGGTCTTTTCTAGGCGTGAAATTATGAATGTCACACACATACATACATACATACATACATACATAAATACATATATATATATATATATATATATATATATATATATATATATATATATATATAATGTTAAGTCAACCAATATTTAAACATACATTGTTAAAAAAAATCATTGTTTTATAATACAAATCTTTGTATACAAAAACATAAAGCATAATCTCCACAAGCTCTAGTCCCTAAATCTTGCTTCTCTGATCACGTTGTGAACCAACTTTCTTATGCTCAACTGTTCCCTTTCTTGGTCATTTGTAACACATTTAAAATGTTAGTCTTACACTTAGTATCAAATACTCAAGTGTTAGATGAAAAGTAAAAGTCATGTCATATGGATACCTAAAGTGCCTACCTTAGGCTTCCTAGTTACAAACTCCTTAATGCAACGTCCGTTCCAATTACCAATGGCTTATTATGTCATATATGTAATTTTTCCCTTGGAAAGATCCTTCTCGAAATCCTCAAGCATTGTATGCAACTCTGAGATGGATATATTGCAAGTTCTAATATTATATTTCTTGAAAACGTTGTATGTCTTGTTGAAAGAATTAAGGATCAAAGTTATACTCATCTCATGGGGAAAGGAAAGACCAGGTGTCTCCAAGTAGTCAATATGATCTTTAATCTTGTCAAAATAAGACCTAATGATTTGGCCTTCCTTTATTCATAACTCATGTAACTCTAGAAATGTTTTGACACATTCAGCCTATTGAAACTAGTGGAACGCCTCCTTCAGCTCATTTATCATGTTGTATGTTAAAAGATGGCTCATTCTAGCCCAAAATAATAGAGACATAGTATCAAGAATAAGGCACGATATGTATATTGAATCATCATAATGTTTCAACCAATCATTATGTGTGGTCTTAGAGGTGATATGAGGTTCTATGGGAAGGGGTTTGTGAAGTATATAAGCTTTTCTTTCAATTTTGAGAACGGTTATCAAGTTTTGATACTAAGAAAGGAAGTGTGACGTTCTAAGATATTGCTAAAAAGGATTAAACATGGTAATATTTTAATCAAGTTGGTAGCATTATGGGTCATCTACAAAATTTTACAAAGTTCATTTAATATTTTTAATATTTAAATCTCTAATAATTAACCCTTATTATATTTCAAAAACATTTATTATTAAAATGTAAGATCCATTTTGGAAAACAGATTAATGGTTAGGTATCATTTATCTCATTTACTTAACGTAACAAGGTAGGTAGATATTACCAATTACATCCAAATATAATTCCTAGTTATATGGGATCCTTAACTAACTTTTTTTAATTGGCATATTTAATCCCATATAGCTTCGAGTCTCTAATGCTTAGGTGTCCTTCATCATAAAAGATTTCAAATAAAATTATTTAAGTTGAAAAACATGTGGAATAGACACATAACAGATGGTTATGTATCATTTATCCCACTAGAAATCGCAAAACCACATCGCCAGTCAAAAGACAATCCAAATAGTTATGTATCCTTTATCCCATAAAGATTTTACAAGTGATGTAAATGTTTTTCAAAAAAGATGACATAGATTTGCATTTTGAAAAAAGGGTTTTTATACCTTTTTTTAATTCTAGTTTTAAAACATAGTATATCATGGATATTGCATGCATCAATACACCGTGGTACCTTCACTGAAAAAAAAAATACTTTTTTCATATCAGGTTCTTTATAAATAAAATCCAATTTTATTATATACTTCGACGTGTTCAATTTTAAAATTAATATCTTATATCAATTTTTGATTTTTGAGCACTAAAGAACCAATTATAAAAATATTAACAAAACTTCCTTTGATTATTAATATTTGGAGTTTGGATAAATTTCTAAAATCACTATTTTAAACTTAATAATTTTAGTCTTTCAAAATTTTTCGTTATTTAGTTTTAAACTATAAATCATTTTACTTTAAAACCATTTTTACCATCTTATCTTAAAATGTCATATTTTGAAAACCAAACTCTATGTGATGGTTATAATGTTCAAAATATTATCTAGCATGCAAATCCTATTTTCAACCATGCACCATATCGACATCAAAAATTAACATCACAAACATGCAAATATGCATAAGCTAATCCATAATCTAGTGACAATATTTATGATCCATCACAAGAGTTGTCAAGTTTATTCCTAAGAGACATTATGGACCAAAACTTCCTAGTGAGATCTTCAATATCCTACTTCCTAAAACAATCATTGTACCAATCTCTTCAAGATGTCAAGGTGTGTTGAAAATCTTCATGAAAACTGTGGGTTGTCATGGCTTGCACCAAAATGGTCATCTTCTTCGGTCTATGATTTACGAAATTAAACTAACTATGTAATTGTGACATACCATATGAATAAATAAATATAAACATCACAAGGGGTCAAGTATCAATAAAAAAAGTAGCAGCTTGTTGGCCCTCACTAGTCGAGGACTGTCGCAATTGGAATATGTGTGTAATATGAAATTAATTTGTAAGGTTTTTAAAATATGTAATTTATTTATTTTGTTATATAAAAATCTCTTTTATTTTCTTGTACGACGAGTACGCATGGGTGAATTGTTTTTGGTGGCACAATTACCGTGAGTTGCTAAAAGTGTTTATAATTTACATGCATATGAAACTTGTATCATATTAGGGGAAAACTCCAAAGAGTTGAAGTACAATGTATTTGCTTTTAGTTTTCCACTCAATGTATGATTTAAATTGTAAGATCCGGTTTCGGGAAGTTCTTATTTCGGAATGGCGGACATTAATTTAGTCAAAAGCAAGTATCAGGATTCAAAGGGATAACGTTTTGACCTTATTAGATGTTGATAATGTTGGTTAAAGTGATTTAAGCCACTTGATTGTGTATTGGAGCCGTAAAGGGGTAAAATAGAAAAATAATATTGTTGACTTTTTTCATGTTTTATGAATTAAGTTATGTATGCTTTAAGCCAAAAGTAATTTGATAAAATTGTGGTGCTTGTCAATACCTTTGCGTGTAACGCCCGTAGATCCGGGCTAGTCAATTTAGAGACGATAAGCATCAAAAACGACTTTTTGATGCAAGATTATTTAGAATGATTAATCTTAACCAAGTTGTAGTATATGTCTCAAGGTTTCCGGATATATAAATAATGCCGAAATCCGAGTTATAACGAAGAAGTTATGACCTGTCGAAGTTTCGCGACAAACCGGCACGGTGCCGAATGTCGTAAAAAGTGAGTTTTTGATAAACTACTTTTTAGCCTTAGTAATCTAAACGAAACTCGTAGTATTCGTTAAACCGAGAAGTTCGATAAAAAGAACGCCCAAATCTGACTTCGTATGAAGAAGTTATGATTTTTCTAAGTTTCAGCTTAGCAGTAGACAGCTAAAAACTCGAATTTTAGATCGAGTGATTTTTAGCCGACACAACCTAAACGAGAATCGATGGTTTCGTCATTACTACTACAACGGTAAAAAGTCTGACGAAAACGGACGTCGGATGAAGAAGTTATGAATTTTTAACGGATTTACCAGTCCCGGTCTGTTAAAAATAATAATATAAAAATAAATTCAAAATTTTCCGACGAAGTCTAAACGAAAGTTGTAGAGCAAAATTTTCTCTACGCGTGCATATAAAGAACGTCAAAAACGGAGCCCGTATGAGAAAGTTATGGATTTTACAAGATTTGGCACAATTTTCGAGAAATTTCGGATGAGTCGTCTTTGGACACGTCACCCTCGCATGCGAGGCTTACACGTGTCGGGCATGTGCTCGCTGCTGATTGGACCGCAGTACGCGTGTCACCCTCTGATTGGTCCGAAGTCGTCACCCTTTTTCCCCATTGGACCGAAGCTCGGTCCGCTAAGAAGCCTCCAGCTGTCCGAACCGAGGCCTCGCAGAAGCTGCCGCGTGTCCGAGCCAGCTGCTTCGCTCCGCGGTCACCACCTAGGCTTCGCTGCTGATGCCACGTGCCTCGCTGACTCCTCCTTCTCGGCCGAACCCTCACAGCTCTCCCCTATAAATAGTGGCCTTGCGAGATTACCCGGGTATTTTGAGTATTTTGCCATTTTTCACCCATTATTCCATATTTTTACTGTTTTGACTTCCCCCGAAGCCCCGGGATTATTTCCAACGCCTGAAACACGCCCCGAAGTTCCCGAAGACCCGAAAAATTTATCTTTTCGGTTTTGAAGCCCGACCTTTCGCAGAGCCCGGTTTCTCAATAAAACTCCCGGTTTTATTAGAAACGATCGTTTTAGGAAACGAATTGCTGCCCGATTTTCATTAAATCAGGTGAGTGTGTAGTCACTTTCATCTTACACATAGATATGAAGTATTTTATACAAAATACGTGCTATGTGTATATATGTTGTTTGTTTATTTGAGATGGATGTTGAATGAATGTTTTATACATGTTTAAAATGATTTAAAATGTATATATATTTTATCTTCAAATATGTTGGGTAAAACATGGGTAGATAAAGTATGAGGGATAAAAGTACAGTATAGATGTACGTTAGTAGCTATGAATTTAGTACAGTATAGATGTACGTTGGTAGCTATGTATTTAGTACGTTGGCAGCTATGAGACGTAGTGCCTATTAGATAAACACTGGCGACTATGAGACGTAGTGCCTATTAGATAAACCCTGGCGACGATGTGACTTCGTGCCTATTAGATAAACTCTGGCGACTATGAGACGTAGTGCCTATTAGATAAACCCTGGAGACGATGTGACTTCGTGCCTATTAGATAAACTCTGGCGACTATGAGACGTAGTGCCTATTAGATAAACCCTGGTGACGATGTGACTTCGTGCCTATTAGATAAACCCTGGCGACTATGAGACGTAGTGTCTATTAGATAAACCCTGGCGACTATGAGACGTAGTGCCTATTGTATAAACCCTGGCGACTATGTGACGTAGTGCCTGTTGTATAAACCTTGGCGACGATGTGACTTCGTGCCTATTTGACATAAATTGCTGAGGGAAAGCAATGTTGTCACCCCGGTGTTTGTTTTAGTTGACATAAATTGCTGAGGAAAAGCAATGTTGTCACCCTTTTGACATAAATTGCTGAGATAAAAGCAATGTTGTCACCTCGATGTTTGTTTGACATAAATTGCTGAGGAAAGAAATGTTGTCACCATTTTGGTTGTCTTATTTGACATAAATTGCTGAAGGAAAGCAATGTTGTCACCTTATTGGTTGTTTTATGTTAGGTTGTTTTGTTTGACATAAATTGCTGAGGGAAAGCAATGTTGTCACCCTGATGTTTGTCTTGTTTGACATAATTTGCTGAGGAAAGCAAAGTTGTCACCTTATTGGTTGTCTTGTTTGACATAAATTGTTGAGGAAAACAATGTTGTCACCCCTAATGAAAATCCTTAGGCTAGGTCCCTTGTGATAGTTGTTTTAGGGACGTAAGGTGGGGATAACGGGAACGGGTAATTAGGGTTGTTTTTGGTTGATGAAATTAATAAATTATTTGTTGATTGATAAACTTAAAAAGTTTATTATTTATTGTGGGTTGAAAACCCTATATGCTCACCAGGCTTCCAAGCCTGACTCACTCAGCTTTTTATATTATAGGTAGTGGACCCTGAGCATAGTCGGATGATGACAATGAGTGATTTTTGGATTATAGGCCAGTAGTTGTAAATAACTGTGTAAGGCTTATAATGTCTTGTTAATGCTTTTGATCTGTATCCGAACATGACATCCCGAGGTTTTGTTATGAAATAAAAATATATATTTCTTAAAGAAAGGTTTTGATAAACTTTTATCATGTTTTGTTTTGGGGACCAATTCCGCAACATCTTTTAAAAAGATTTCTCTGATTTTATTTTAAAGCATAAACGAAATCGGTCTTTTCTGGCCGTGAAATTGGGGATGTCACAGTTGGTATCAGAGCATTAGTTTAAGCGAACTAAGAAATTGTAGGATTTCTAGACTTAAACTTAGAATGCTAAGTGGTGATTGTGAGATTAGTGTCTACCATATTTTAGACACGAGCACTAGTTTATTTTAGGAAAGATGCCTAAAATGCTTTTATGTGCTAAATGCTATATGTTTGCCATATATGCCATTATTTGTTCGGATCTATGGTCTGTTGCCGACCGGATCTGGAAACCTTATGTGTGTAGGATTCTAAGCGTACGACTACGATATTAGAACTAGCATGTAAACGTTTCGGAGTGATAAGGAGATTTATACGTCTATCGTAAATAAAGCTTTCTTATCTTAAATTCTCGCCCGGTACACCGAACGTTTGCTTGGGTGTACAATACGTTATGGTGGAGACTCGTAGAGAATTGAGTAAATGGAGGAAATGAAAGGCTTATGATAGTGAATGATACATATCAGAAGATATCGTAAGAGTGGTATCTTGCCTTTAGAATATGTCTAATAAAATAACGGAACGTTTAGAGGGGTACGGTACGTCTAAAGTACACCTTCGATTGGCAGGATGATGGAATGGTTGGTGTAATTCTTGAAATTGTTCCATCGTCTGGAATTTCCATCACCAACCAAGTTGAAGTAGAATTGATGACTGAAGATACGCATGGAAGAAGTCCTAGTAGAGTCTAGGAAAATTTTATGATTAATTGGACACATTCGTATGTGTTAAATTGTTTTGTGATTTTAGGACTTGGGGACTACGAGACAGTACTTGGGACGAGTATGAGTAGGTGTGAATAGTAGTAGAGATCTATACTACTGGAAGCACATGACTCACGCTTGGATCAGGGAAAGTCACAAGGTTACCAAGAAACTAGTGATTGATTCCGTTTTATTCGGATATGTCATTACCCTTGTTTCGGTAATGACTAGTAAGTTGGTTGTTATTCCGACCCTAATGGTCATATCAAATTGAGTCCGACTACGATGAGTTTGTTACATGGTTCGGAGGACCAAGTTCGATGTAGCATCTGACTAAAGTCAGAAGGTTGAAATTAATGCGATCGATAGCATCGCGCTCGTTGTTAATGAAGCTTGTAGCTGGAAATGCTATATGCTAAAATGTGATTATATCACATTGAGATACGAACGAAGGTATATTCCATTCTGGAATTTGACTCAAAGAGACTTGAGTCTAGACGTTGCATCATCCGATGAAGGTCATTAGAACATGACCCGTCGATCTGTTACAATAGATAAGGGGAGGTACTTATCCTAAGAAGAAGAAGGAGTCCTCAATAAGGATTTATTTTTTAACTTGTAGGTTACGATTGAAAGTCCAACCTAGTACGAAGAGCAGGTGTAAGATTGAGCATCATGGTTATTACTTAGGATGGAAAGATAACGTATGGAATCATTATACAAGTCCTATTTTCGTTGATGATTTCGGGACGTCATCATCCTAAGGGGGAGATAATTGTAACGCCCGTAGATCCGGACTAGTCAATTTAGAGACGATAAACATCAAAAACGACTTTTTGATGGAATATTATTTAGAAGGATTAATCTTAACCAAGTTGTAGTATATGTCTCAAGGTTTCCGGATATATAAAGAATGCTGAAATCCGAGTTATAACGAAGAAGTTATGACCTGTCGAAGTTTCGCGACAAACCGGCACGGTGCCGAATGTCGTAAAAAGTGAGTTTTTGATAAACTACTTTTTAGCCTTAGTAATCTAAACGAAACTCGTAGTATTCGTTAAACCGAGAAGTTCGATAAAAAGAACGCCCAAATCTGACTTCGTATGAGGAGGTTATGATTTTTCTAAGTTTCAGCTTAGCAGTAGATAGCTAAAAACTCGAATTTTAGATCGAGTGATTTTTAGCTAACACAACCTAAACGAGAATCGAAGGTCTCGTCATTAGTAGTACAACGGTAAAAAGTCTGACGAAAACGGACGTCGGATGAAGAAGTTATGAATTTTTAACGGATTTACCAGTCCCGGTCTGTTAAAAATAATAATATAAAAATAAAGTCAAATTTTCCGACGAAGTCTAAACGAAAGTTGTAGAGCAAAATTTTCTCTACGTGTGCATATAAACAACGTCAAAAACGGAGCCCGTATGAGAAAGTTATGGATTTTACAAGATTTGGCACAATTTTCGAGAAATTTTGGATGAGTCGTCTTTGGACACGTCACCCTCACATGCGAGGCTTACACGTGTCGGACATGTGCTCGCTGCTGATTGGACCGCAGTACGCGTGTCACCCTCTGATTGGTCCGAAGTCGTCACCCTTTTTCCCCATTGGACCGAAGCTCGGTCCGCTAAGAAGCCTCCAGCTGTCCGAACCGAGGCCTCGCAGAAGCTGCCGCGTGTCCGAGCCAGCTGCTTCGCTCCGCGGTCACCACCTAGGCTTTGCTGCTGATGCCACGTGCCTCGCTGACTCCTCCTTCTCGGTCGAACCCTCGCAGCTCTCCCCTATAAATAGTGGCCTTGCGAGATTACCCGGGTATTTTGAGTATTTTGCCATTTTTCACCCATTATTCCATATTTTTACTATTTTGACTTCCCCCGAAGCCCCGGGATTATTTCCAACGCCCGAAACACGCCCCGAAGTGCCCGAACACCCGGAAAATTTATCTTTTCAGTTTTGAAGCCCGACCTTTCGCAGAGCCCGGTTTCTCAATAAAACTCCCGGTTTTATTAGAAACGATCGTTTTAGGAAACGAATTGCTGCCCGATTTTCATTAAATCAGGTGAGTGTGTAGTCACTTTCATCTTACACACAGATATGAAGTATTTTATATAAAATACGTGCTATGTGTATATATGTTGTTTGTTTATTTGAGATGGATGTTGAATGAATGTTTTATACATGTTTAAAATGATTTAAAATGTATATATATTTTATCTTCAAATATGTTGGGTAAAACATGGGTAGATAAAGTATGAGGGATAAAAGTACAATATATATGTACGTTGGTAGCTATGAATTTAGTAGAGTATAAATGTACGTTGGTAGCTATGTATTTAGTACGTTGGCAGCTATTGTAAAAACCGGTAAAATTCGGTCAGAATTCGACGATCAAACCCCCGTCAGCCGTTATGCAATAAAGACCAATGGCACGTAAATTGGGGTCTATTAAGTATATGTGTTTGTATTTCTAATTTAACCAACCGAGATTTAACGAATTAATAAATGTTACGACCTCATTATATATATATATATATATATATATATATATATATATATATATATATATATATATATATATATATATATGTGTTAATTACTTTTGCAAAATATCTAAATACAAGTATGATATATAATGTATATATATTCGAAATAAATTATACACTTAAGATTATGTATTGTGTATGTTTCCAAAGGACCAAATTCATGTTATAAATACATACACCAATACATCGATTTAATCTACCAAATTCAAATAAATAAATTATAAGTTAAAGTTAAATACAAAGTTATAACAAATTATCATTATACACTAACAAATATATAACAAGTTACAATTATTCAAATATATCACCATTTACAATTATTCAAATATATAACCATTATCATTATACACTAACAAATATTTAACAAATTTACAAGTATTCAAATATATAGCAATTAGGTAAGCTGTCAAATTGAGGCAATTGTAAATCTTCTTCCGTGATTCCAGCACACTCAATTCTTTTTCTCCTTGTTTCTTGCAAACCATCAAACAAACCCAATTCATATTCTTTTCTTTCTATAACTCGTTTCCAGTAAGAACACTTGGTTCTTAAATTCGTGTATAACATCAACTTATCTGTCAAATGAAACAACAAAACAATTGTTTTTCCCTTCTTCAGTTTCTTTGAATCACCCAATCCCAAACACCCATTGAATTCTCATTCATTCTCCTGTCAAAAACAAACCAAAACACCCATTTTTGTGCCCCATAGGTTTCTATCAAGAACAACCAAAAGAAAAAGGAAAACCTGTATCAAAGCAAGAACACTCCTGTTCTTGATTCTCGAGTACACCTGCAAACAAGAAGAACAATAACACGTTTGTGTTTCCTTCCTTTTCCTGTCATATAGCACCACCCAAACACCCTTATGCTTCAGACATCGCAGCTTCCAAGCACCCATGAGATGATTCCTTAGCAACAGTAGCCAATCAACTCCTTTTCTTCTTCCTTCTACATCCGAGCCAAACCAAAGCACCGGAGGTGTTCTTCTGATCGGAGCTAATCGTTACTGCTCTTCCCATCGCCCTAATTGTCTCGTCGAGGGCTCCTTCTGATGAAGAAGCTGTCTGGGAATCAAGAAGCTGCCACCGCCACTCCTAAACTCTTCTCCAGTCGCGGAGCAACCCACAAACCTCCCCATCAGCACCGACGATTTGTTCGTCCTTCCCTTATCCCCTTCACGACCCCACCTGTTTCCCCGATCGGAATCACCCAACCCACCCTAAACATCGACTGATGTTGTTATTGCTCTCCAATCGGATCGATACCGGCGAAGAAGCAAAAAGGATCAAGAAGAGCTCACCTGAGAAGTCGTCTCCCCCTCTCATGATTACCATCGGCCATGTCTGCCTTCGTCTTCAAGCTCCAATCGAATCAAGCCCGGCGCATCCTTGAACAGCGACTGAGGCGGCTGCCTCGTTCCCTCGGGCTAAGTTTTCCGTCGTCTGAGGTAGAACCTTCACAGGGACGTCGGAGCCGGGCGGTGATGGTGGTGATTCTGATGCTTTTCGGTTCTATGACCGGTCGCCTCCACCCCCGTACCTGTTGTTCGCCATTTTGCAGTCCCGTGCACCCGAAGCTCCCGACTGAGTCTTTCTTTAGGAAGCGATCGGGCATAATGAGGGCAAAAGCCCTAATCCTTGATACTGGATCGGATACGGGGCTCCAACAAAAAAAAAGGGGGAAATGGGTTCCGGGTTTGACCCAGTCAAAGGTCAAACATAAATCAAACCTCCTTTTAAATTATCAAAACTTAACCTCCTTTGACAAATACCTTGCAATTTCAGTCCAAACCCTAATCTTTGATTCCAATTGTTGATAATAACCCCTCCTTTGAAATTATTTTTACCCAATCAGTCCCACTTTGGTTAAAATAATTTACAAACAATCCATATACTGTAAACCTGTTACAAAACGGTCCCGGTAATACTTCAAGGTTCAAGGATTATGAATTTGCGGTTCACTCGGAATGTTTTTCGTTTCTCAAAGGAATGCAAATGCCGTACCAATCGAACTCACGCTTCAAGGGTGAGTTCATACCCCTACATTTACATGTTTTTCTTAAGTTTTAAGGGGGGAATACAAGTAAAATCATCAAGAACACAATTAAACTTTTTCTAACAGATTACATCAGAAAAGATGGACTTTAATCACGGACTGTTTTGGTCAACTTAAATATTTTAGTTTTCAAAACTGTTCCAGGTGCAAGTAGTTCAAACTCTTAGCTTTAAAATGGATACTTGCACATCTCCATATGATTTTTCTACAATTTATGGTGATTTTTACAAAACTGTCTGTCATTTCAGAGGCAAACCCGGACCAGTCTGTGATTATGGACATTTTCACCTCTGTTAGAGATCACTAAAAATCTTGATAAAATTTACAAACAAACTAGACTCATATTCCAAACTCTCAAAATTTTCGGATTTGGATTTGGAGCTTGATGATTTTTCTATAAATTTTCTAAAAACAGTAACAGAAACTGTTTTCAACAAAAAGTTGCTGTCAATTTCATTTCACCTTGTAACATGTTGAGCAAGGTGTATATCTTTATATGATTATATGTTATTGCAATATATGTCATTTTATCTTAATATATGGACACACCTCAGTTTACAAATGGATTTGGACATATTGAATATAAAGAATAACAAGTGATTATAATCAAAGTACAACCGATATATTCAAACATTTAATAAACTATTTTAAATATAGTTTGCATACATTACTACGTACTACCCTTGGTTGATAAACTATAATAGGTATAGTTTATGATACATTACATAACACATACATTTAAAAAATGGTACATTTATACAAAGGATATTTTCATTAAGCAAGGTACGGCCATACGGTACCAAGTTTTCATAACACGTAATTCCGTTAATTACTTTGTGAGACATTTACTTCAAATTACCATTAAGTCCTGTATTGTAACCAGAGTCTCCTTGAGGGAGAGCGTGATACTTGTGTATAGATCTATATTGGGTTTGACAAACCCACACCTAAGCTGCATGCAACAGCTAGACCGGCAGGTCTGGGGTGACAAATGTCATAACATTTCCGACGCCTGAAGAACGTCGTTTCAGGCCAACTAGGTCATAGCATGGTTATAATAACTCACATAAAGTATTAATAAACATTGGAATTTACGTGAACTTCATTAAAATTTAACGAGTTTATGTCGATTTAAACTTGCATTGTTTTACTATAAATATGACAAATTACTTGTACATTTCGGTCTTTGGGTTTTAAGACTACATTTACACATTAAGGAAAATATTGGATTTTCTAACACAAATACTACTTTCACAAACGAAAGGCTTTAATAATACCAAACAAAAGCTTATGAACTCACCAACCTTTGTGTTGACACTTTTTCAAACAACTTGTATTCTCAGGAACTCATTAAACAGGTAATCAAGTGCTTTTGAGGATGAGACGCTAAGGCGTCTACTATTTCATATTTTGTCAACATATTGTAATTGATTCGTAAACATGTAATTCATACAATGATGTAACTTTTTCAATTATATATATGTTGGTTGTGTTTGCTTGAATTACTATTACAATTGTTGTTATGATACTATACATGAAGTCCTCCTCCCCCGGACGTTTCCGCCATCCTTGGTTTGGGGGTGTGATAGATTGGTATCAGAGCACAGTTTATAGTGAATTAAGTATATCAAACCACATAAGATATACAAACTATAAACACAATTGGGACTAATAGTCTCTGATTTGTGCATTTTTCAAATAAATATACTTTTAGAAAATAAATGATTTTTTTTATTAAAAGTATAAATACATGCATACATGCTCATATAGTGTCATAACTAGAAGAACATAAAATAAAAGAAGAGGAGTTGTACATTATGGGTATGCCTTGGTATATGTAAATCAAGTCTGGGAAGGATATAGCCTGATCAACTATATCTGTCCGAGGAGTGACTTGCATATACTGGGGGATAGTCATAATGGGCAACAAATCTATCAACCTAACTACACCCTACAGAGAATACTTTAAGAATCGAATCTAAACAGCTAAAAATACTATAGGAGTATTTGGTGATACTATAACCAACTTATGTGAAAACTAAAGACCTCTATTAGTAGGCCTATGATAACTGAGTGCATACGCCAAGGTTATGCATAATTAAAGATATTATAGACTCAGAATCTATGACTATTGCTCTACTTCCTGTTCCTTGTTTGGTTGTGGACTTAGAGTAGAGTTATTTATTCGAAAGTCTATTCTATCTCAAATTATGTATAACTGATATGCACTACGTGATTATAGACGTAACTAATAAGGATCACCCCTATAAGTAATTATAGGATTAGGCGTCTATTAATTATCTCTTCTACCCCTATTCTCGCAGGAGTAACATGATGTGTAAATTTTAACGCCCGTACAAAACCTACTTCTACCCACTACCATAACTCCATCTCCAAGACGTTAACAGAAACACCAAGAATAGTTCACTAAAGTGCGAAATTATACATGTGTATATAAATGGTAAGAATATTTACTAAAAGGTTTATCAATGAAATAGGCAGGCATTTTATTTCATTGAATCTCACTACTTGGTATTACAAACAATTTACAACTGGTAACTCTAAGATTCTTTAGGTGTACCTCGAAGTTATGTGTAATTAAGGAATGATTGACCTAGAAATGGTGAGTCCGCCTTAGGACCTGTTCCTTGTTTGGTTGTGGACTTAGGGTAGACTCATTAGGATCAACAGTCTAATAAAATTTTAATTACACATAACTGGGGGCATGTCAAGTGAATCTTAGGAGTGGATCAGACATGGAACAAATCACAAGATTATAATCAAGTTATTCCTACTAAATTCATAAGTCTATTTATATAGACCTCTGGTATAGAGTCGTCGGCGTAGTCATGTCGGCAATCTAAAATATGGCTAAATACATAATACAAACTATAATACCCAAATTATACAAAATTTTCTGCATTAAAAATCAATAGACAAATACATAAAATGAAACTAAAAAAAAAGAGTATCAAACTATCAAGAGAAAAACACATACAACGTAGATTAAAATCCACGAATGATAACAAAATGGCTAAGGATTGTTAAGTCCTCTCTTCTTATAAATAGCTTTGAAGCAAGCTTGCCTAAGCTTCTTTGTTCTTTCTGTCAATTCCATACCTGGCAATTTCTCCATCATCTTCTTGTGCCCTTCTAACGTCTCTATCTCCTCGTTTAATCCCAACTCCTAAATTTTTTTAAAGGTAGATACAATATATTTTTCATGTGAGTTCACAAAATTTACAATGAGTTAAGTTTATATAAATATAAATCAGGAGATCGTAGTAAATCAATTGATTTGATGTGACATATGCCTAGGACCTATGTTTAGTTATAAAGAAGCTAACGATTAAAATTTTAGAAAATACCAAAACTACTTTGGTTACCAAGTGCATGAGTAATGTATAGAAGGTTATTATCATAATTTACCTTGGCATTTTCAATGAGGGATTGAAGGCTCTTAAGTTTTCTATGAGGCCATCTGTTTATGTTTAGCTCTCTGCATCTTTTCTTCAACACTGTTAAACTTATCCCTAGTTCCTTTGCTGCCATGATTATCGGCATCTCAAAGTACTTCTCTATCTCTTCAAACTCCAATGGTCTCAATCTCTTTGTTACCTTCCGGCCACCGTGATCAGTGGTGACAGCACTAGCACTACATGTAGCCTCACCACCGGATTTATAGTCTTCACTGAAACTAACCAATGGTAAATTACCATCCTCCCAACAATCCCATAAGCTTATATCTTCAAGGGGATCAAGATCGTGAAACTCATTTCTAGAAATGATGTTTTGATCCTTGTTAAGTACTGTGGAAACGTTCTGATCGAGCCCTTCATGCAATTTTTCCGACAACTCGTAATCATGATGGTTGAGCATGTCACCACTGCAAAAAAAAAAAAAAAAAAAAAAACTCAAGATAATCAAATCCAACACGATGAAATACTCTTTTTGATCACTACAAATCCAAACCATGTTTTGATAAATGTCGACAAAATCACTTTTCTGTGCGTAAGATGGTGTAATGAGTGACGTTTATATATACCTGAAAAGATCTTGATGATCAAAGTACTGAAACCAATCGAGGTCATCTATGGGGTTTTGATGATCTGCAGGTGGATCCATTTGTGAGGGAGAAGTTAAAAGTCGTGGTAAGAATGTGATGATTTATATAAGTAAAGTGGGAGAAGTAATTAATAAGCAAATTGTTGGGAATGCAACAAAACAAGTTAAGCACTTCTGAAAAATTGATAAATGATTTCGGTAACACTCGCGGAATATAAACTAGTGAAAATTACAAATGAAATAGAATATATATAGTCTATGATGTTATGGTTATTGTGTATCTAACAAATGAAGAGAAAATGAATATATATATATATATATATATTCTTTGAGCCGTAACTTTCTTCTTCCATTCACACACGTATAAGTATATACTGCTAAAATCTTGACTTGTGTGCCGCATGCATTTAATGCTTCACATGTCTACCCTGCAAATCCTTGACTTTGAAGCGACGTATCAGTTCCCATATACCTCAGATTAAATTCTTTTCACTGCATACTACAAGTCTTCAATCATGCAAAAGAAAACATGACTTGTCGTAGCTAAACTACTTACGTTCGTTATAATTATTTGACTCGTATAAACTTGGTTGCTATAAGCTGCTTTGTATGTGTATGCTAGTGTCAATTCATGAGGTCTTATCACATTTAAGTCCCTGGAATCAGTTCACACTAATCATTAACTCATTTGAGTATATGGTCATCATGGATAACGCTAGCCAGAAGTAGATAACTCCTCACTTGCACGATTCGCTTGAGTGCATTTTACCATTTTATACACTATGTTTTTGATACACATAGTAGTCACTAGGACACAATTCGGTCATTAGGCTGGGGTTATGAACTCATGAATGGGGACTTGGTACATCTACGAGTCTTACATCACGTTTTATCAACAAATCTTGTATACTCATTTTAGCAACAAATATGGTATCTCATTCTAGCAACAAATCGTGTATCTCATGTTAGCAACAAATCTTGTATCACGTTTTAGCAACAAACTTTGTTTCCCCTGAGAATATGAAAGTTGCATCTCATTTGGGCAACATACTTCATCTCTCATGATAACAACAAGTCATTGTAATAAAATAAACTTGACATCATTAGTAGTTACGTCTCATATAACTTCTTTGTAAACATCATACTTTGACATTACTACCAATATTTATGTAAATTTCTTTTGTGTTTCAGAATTTTAAATTTATGTTTGAGTAAGAATTAGGTTTAGTGAGTTGCAGATTCATTAAGGAAGACCTCAACCGTATAAGGACAATCTAGTTTTATCATACATATATAACATCTGGAAGAGAAACATGTTTTGTATTCAGTTCCCTTCTCTGTTATAATTCTAACATTGTCATGCTTTAGCATTTTAAATTTACGAAGAAATGATTGAACCCTTAATTCCCATATCAGCAAAGTAGAATAAATCAATCATTCTCATCGCTATCAAACAACTTCATTCCACTAAATGTGAAAACCTAACAATATTGTAAACCATAAACAAGTCCATATATATTTTTCATCCATACAAAACTTATCTTGTAGTCGATTATCCCTAATCAAAGCATCGTATGTTCACCACGACGGTATACATCATTAACATCCTAAATGGTTATGACGGATGATGATCAATCAACATCTTTCGTATAGTAAACTAAGAATTTTAATTTCACCGATAAAATTAGCAAAGCTAAGTTTAATTTACACAACTCATTTGGTTGAAATAATTCCTCAAATCTGATAAAATCCTTTTGAACCTATACATATTTGTAAATTTTATATTACTCGTCCTATAGTTTGAAAATAATTAGCAAACCCATTGGGGCAAATTTTCACAAAACTAGTCCAAACATATGTATCTAATATCGTAATAAATTAAAACTGGTACCGAAAACCCACAACTTTTCTCTTAAGGTACTCCTTTCTTAAATTTCGGGACGAAATTCCCTTCAACAGGGGGATAATGTAAAAACCGGTAAAATTCGGTCAGAATTCGACGATCAAACCCCCGTCAGCCGTTATGCAATAAAGACCAATGGCACGTAAATTGGGGTCTATTAAGTATATGTATTTGTATTTCTAATTTAACCAACCGAGATTTAACGAATTAATAAATGTTACGACCTCATTATATATATATATATATATATATATATATATATATATATATATATGTGTGTGTGTTAATTACTTTTGCAAAATATCTAAATACAAGTATGATATATAATGTATATATATTCGAAATAAATTATACACTTAAGATTATGTATTGTGTATGTTTCCAAAGGACCAAATTCATGTTATAAATACATACACCAATACATCGATTTAATCAACCAAATTCAAATAAATAAATTATAAGTTAAAGTTAAATACAAAGTTATAACAAATTATCATTATACACTAACAAATATATAACAAGTTACAATTATTCAAATATATCACCATTTACAATTATTCAAATATATAACGATTATCATTATACACTAACAAATATTTAACAAATTTACAAGTATTCAAATATATAGCAATTAGGTAAGCTGTCAAATTGAGGCAATTGTAAATCTTCTTCCGTGATTCCAGCACACTCAATTCTTTTTCTCCTTGTTTCTTGCAAACCATCAAACAAACCCAATTCATATTCTTTTCTTTCTATAACTCGTTTCCAGTAAGAACACTTGGTTCTTAAATTCGTGTATAACATCAACTTATCTGTCAAATGAAACAACAAAACAATTGTTTTTCCCTTCTTCAGTTTCTTTGAATCACCCAATCCCAAACACCCATTGAATTCTCATTCATTCTCCTGTCAAAAACAAACCAAAACACCCATTTTTGTGCCCCATCGGTTTCTATCAAGAACAACCAAAAGAAAAAGGTAAACCTGTATCAAAGCAAGAACACTCCTGTTCTTGATTCTCGAGTACACCTACAAACAAGAAGAACAATAACACGTTTGTGTTTCCTTCCTTTTCCTGTCATATAGCACCACCCAAACACCCTTATGCTTCAGACATCGCAGCTTCCAAGCACCCATGAGATGATTCCTTAGCAACAGTAGCCAATCAACTCCTTTTCTTCTTCCTTCTACATCCGAGCCAAACCAAAGCATCGGAGGCGTTCTTCTGATCAGAGCTAATCGTTACTGCTCTTCCCGTCGCCCTAATTGTCTCGTCGAGGGCTCCTTCTGATGAAGAAGCTGTCTGGGAATCAAGAAGCTGCCACCGCCACTCCTAAACTCTTCTCCAGTCGCGGAGCAACCCACAAACCTCCCCATCAGCACCGACGATTTGTTCGTCCTTCCCTTATCCCCTTCACGACCCCACCTGTTTCCCCGATCGGAACCACCCAACCCACCCTAAACATCGACTGATGTTGTTATTGCTCTCCAATCGGATCGATACCGGCGAAGAAGCAAAAAGGATCAAGAAGAGCTCACCTGAGAAGTCGTCTCCCCCTCTCATGATTACCATCGGCCATGTCTGCCTTCGTCTTCAAGCTCCAATCGAATCAAGCCCGGCGCATCCTTGAACAGCGACTGAGGCGGCTGCCTCGTTCCCTCGGGCTAAGTTTTCCGTCGTCTGAGGTAGAACCTTCACAGGGACGTCGGAGCCGGGCGGTGATGGTGGTGATTCTGATGCTTTTCGGTTCTATGACCGGTCGCCTCCACCCCCGTACCTGTTGTTCGCCATTTTGCAGTCCCGTGCACCCGAAGCTCCCGACTGAGTCTTTCTTTAGGAAGCGATCGGGCATAATGAGGGCAAAAGCCCTAATCCTTGATACTGGATCGGATACGGGGCTCCAACAAAAAAAAGGGGGAAATGGGTTCCGGGTTTGACCCAGTCAAAGGTCAAACATAAATCAAACCTCCTTTTAAATTATCAAAACTTAACCTCCTTTGACAAATACCTTGCAATTTCAGTCCAAACCCCAATCTTTGATTCCAATTGTTGATAATAACCCCTCCTTTGAAATTATTTTTACCCAATCAGTCCCACTTTGGTTAAAATAATTTACAAACAATCCATATACTGTAAACCTGTTACAAAACGGTCCCGGTAATACTTCAAGGTTCAAGGATTATGAATTTGCGGTTCACTCGGAATGTTTTTCGTTTCTCAAAGGAATGCAAATGCCGTACCAATCGAACTCACGCTTCAAGGGTGAGTTCATACCCCTACATTTACATGTTTTTCTTAAGTTTTAAGGGGGGAATACAAGTAAAATCATCAAGAACACAATTAAACTTTTTCTAACAGATTACATCAGAAAAGATGGACTTTAATCACGGACTGTTTTGGTCAACTTAAATATTTTAGTTTTCAAAACTGTTCCAGGTGCAAGTAGTTCAAACTCTTAGCTTTAAAATGGATACTTGCACATCTCCATATGATTTTTCTACAATTTATGGTGATTTTTACAAAACTGTCTGTCATTTCAGAAGCAAACCCGGACCAGTCTGTGATTATGGACATTTTCACCTCTGTTAGAGATCACTAAAAATCTTGATAAAATTTACAAACAAACTAGACTCATATTCCAAACTCTCAAAATTTTCGGAATTGGATTTGGAGCTTTGATGATTTTTCTATAAATTTTCTAAAAACAGTAACAGAAACTGTTTTCAACAAAAAGTTGCTGTCAATTTCATTTCACCTTGTAACATGTTGAGCAAGGTGTATATCTTTATATGATTATATGTTATTGCAATATATGTCATTTTATCTTAATATATGGACACACCTCAGTTTACAAATGGATTTGGACATATTGAATATAAAGAATAACAAGTGATTATAATCAAAGTACAACCGATATATTCAAACATTTAATAAACTATTTTAAATATAGTTTGCATACATTACTACGTACTACCCTTGGTTGATAAACTATAATAGGTATAGTTTATGATACATTACATAACACATACATTTAAAAAATGGTACATTTATACAAAGGATATTTTCATTAAGCAAGGTACGGCCATACGGTACCAAGTTTTCATAACACGTAATTCCGTTAATTACTTTGTGAGACATTTACTTCAAATTACCATTAAGTCCTATATTGTAACCAGAGTCTCCTTGAGGGAGAGCGTGATACTTGTGTATAGATCTATATTGGGTTTGACAAACCCACACCTAAGCTGCATGCAACAGCTAGACCGGCAGGTCTGGGGTGACAAATGTCATAACATTTCCGACGCCTGAAGAACGTCGTTTCAGGCCAACTAGGTCATAGCATGGTTATAATAACTCACATAAAGTATTAATAAACATTGGAATTTACGTGAACTTCATTAAAATTTAACGAGTTTATGTCGATTTAAACTTGCATTGTTTTACTATAAATATGACAAATTACTTGTACATTTCGGTCTTTGGGTTTTAAGACTACATTTACACATTAAGGAAAATATTGGATTTTCTAACACAAATACTACTTTCACAAACGAAAGGCTTTAATAATACCAAACAAAAGCTTATGAACTCACCAACCTTTGTGTTGACACTTTTTCAAACAACTTGTATTCTCAGGAACTCATTAAACAGGTAATCAAGTGCTTTTGAGGATGGGACGCTAAGGCGTCTACTATTTCATATTTTGTCAACATATTGTAATTGATTCGTAAACATGTAATTCATACAATGATGTAACTTTTTCAATTATATATATGTTGGTTGTGTTTGCTTGAATTACTATTACAATTGTTGTTATGATACTATACATGAAGTCCTCCACCCCCGGACGTTTCCGCCATCCTTGGTTTGGGGGTGTGATAGCTATGAGACGTAGTGCCTTTTAGATAAACTCTGGCGACTATGAGACGTAGTGCCTATTGATAAACCCTGGCGACGATGTGATTTCGTGCCTATTAGATAAACTCTGGCGACTATGAGACGTAGTGCCTATTAGATAAAACCTGGCGACGATGTGACTTCGTGCCTATTAGATAAACTCTGACGACTATGAGACGTAGTGCCTATTAGATAAACCCTGGTGACGATGTGACTTCGTGCCTATTAGATAAACCCTGGCGACTATGAGACGTAGTGCCTATTAGATAAACCCTGGCGACTATGAGACGTAGTGCCTATTGTATAAACCCTGGCGACTATGTGACGTAGTGCCTGTTGTATAAACCTTGGCGACGATGTGACTTCGTGCCTATTTGACATAAATTGCTGAGGGAAAGCAATGTTGTCACCTCGGTGTTTGTTTTATTTGACATAAATTGTTGAGGAAAAGCAATGTTGTCACCCTTTTGACATAAATTGCTGAGAGAAAAGCAATGTTGTCACCTCGATGTTTGTTTGACATAAATTGCTGAGGAAAGCAATGTTGTCACCATTTTGGTTGTCTTATTTGACATAAATTGCTGAAGGAAAGCAATGTTGTCACCTTATTTGTTGTTTTATGTTAGGTTGTTTTGTTTGACATAAATTGCTGAGGGAAAGCAATGTTGTCACCCTGATGTTTGTCTTGTTTGACATAATTTGCTGAGGAAAGCAAAGTTGTCACCTTATTGGTTGTCTTGTTTGACATAAATTGTTGAGGAAAACAATGTTGTCACCCCTAATGAAAATCCTTAGGCTAGGTCCCTTGTGATAGTTGTTTTAGGGACGTAAGGTGGGGATAACGGGAACGGGTAATTAGGGTTGTTTTTGGTTGATGAAATTAATAAATTATTTGTTTATTGATAAACTTAAAAAGTTTATTATTTATTGTGGGTTGAAAACCCTATATGCTCACCAGGCTTCCAAGCCTGACCCACTCAGTTTTTTATATTATAGGTAGTGGACCCCGAGCATAGTCGGATGATGACAATGAGTGATTTTTGGATTATAGGCCAGTAGTTGTAAATAACTGTGTAAGGCTTATAATGTCTTGTTAATGCTTTTGATCTGTATCCGAACATGACATCCCGATGTTTTGTTATGAAATAAAAATATATATTTCTTAAAGAAAGGTTTTGATAAACTTTTATCATGTTTTGTTTTGGGGACCAATTCCGCAACATCTTTTAAAAAGATTTCTCTGATTTTATTTTAAAGCATAAACGAAATTGGTCTTTTCTGGCCGTGAAATTGGGGATGTCACATTGCGTGCATATGGAGATCACAAAAAACTGAGTTCCAAACGAAGAAGTTATGATTGTTTGAAGCTGAAAACTGAAAATATGTGGAATTGCACCGAGGCCGCAGAACGCCTTTTTAATGAGAGTGGGGCACCTCCGCCCAATAGGCTACATATTTTTTAAATATTTTTGGAGTATTTAAAGGCAATTAACCCTAG
The DNA here is from genome assembly GCF_052849685.1 of Lactuca virosa. Taxonomy (NCBI): domain Eukaryota; kingdom Viridiplantae; phylum Streptophyta; class Magnoliopsida; order Asterales; family Asteraceae; genus Lactuca; species Lactuca virosa. The sequence continues at coordinate 460,321,421 of NC_136429.1, read as the reverse complement.
GGTTTCGTCATTTTTAGCCTCCACATCATCTAGAACATCTCTAATGAAACCCTAGCCTCCATTATGTGCTTGGAGCTCATCCTCTCTCCTAAATCCATTTTGGTACTCTTTTAATGATGTTTTTGGTGCTCTTGAGTGAAAGAAACAAGGAAGATTGTTCAAAGAAGCTTTGCATTTGAAGCATTCAACTCTTATTCTCACCACTTCTGGACCTATGTAAGCCTTAAAGATCCAAACTTTATTGTGTTTCATCATTTGATCTATAAGTATTTGGTGTTTTGTTCTATTTTATTGAGTTTTGGTCCCTTTTTGGCTTGTTCCATGGAGTTTGAAGAACTCCATGAGCCTTAGTTCATGTTTAAAGTTCAAATGTAGTGATTTGGTAGAGTAAAGAGTGTATGCAACAACGCTCTTTACTCCAAGAATGAAGAAAATGGATTTTTTTTTTACATTTCTTAGATTGGGGTTTTAGATCTTGAAAGTTTGTGGCATTATGATGGATAAAGTTAAAAACTTTATCCATTTAGACATCATATTGATTCAGATCCGAAAGTTGGAAGTTTGGACTTAATAGATTAAGTCGAGAAATATGCATTGTTGGACTCTTTGAGACTTAAAGTTTAGATCTTGGTTGTTTGGACAATCCTAATGGACAAATTTGAAAACTTTATCCATTATGAAGCTATTAAGTACCAGATCCAAAAAGTTAGAGGTATGCCTTAATGGAATAAGTCAAAATTCCTTATTGGCTTACCGTAACAGTAAAGGGATCACAAACTTTAACAATTGATCTTCTACACGACGATAGTCATAAATAATTCGTAACATAATGTTATCAACAAGAGCCTATTGCCTGAAATCAAGGCGATCCATGTAATTTTTCATTGTCGAGTGTACCAAACCACTTAATCTTTAAGGCTGAAATACATGCATATAGTTTAAGACAATAATAATGTTCAATAACAAATATTTAAACATAAAATCTTTTTGCAGAGATACATATGAAATTTTCTTACAAATGAAGTGTGAAAGAATGACATGAAATTATTATGGTTTTATGTTTAATAAATATAGGTTTGATGATACTGGTAGTTTTAGTATTCGATATATCATTAAAATTTTGAAAACTCAATAAAACGTTTCGTAGTCGACCTGCATGAATTTGTAGTATAAAATGTTAATCCATGATAATGGTGATATTTGGAAAATATAAAAATTCAAATGTACTTTTCTTTGAAGCTAACTAGTATAACTTGACCATCTCCAAATTTTGAGTGTGGTATTTCTATGGATAGGCCTTTTACAAAAAAACATGTTGGAAAAAAAAGTTGCACCTCAAATAGAGTTTGTATGTGAAATTTATAAATGATCAAAATTGTTTTTTTTTCTTTATATTTTTCACTGAGTACCGTACTTCTGAGATAATAAGTATGACTTCGCGACCTCCATATTAAGAGTGTGGTATATATATGGACAACCTTTATAACAAAAAAACAAAATGAAAAAATTCAGCAACATATTTTGTTTGAAGGAGTTATGAATCTTCAAAATTTGAAAAAATTGGATTTTTGCTGCCAACATATTTGCAAGACATGTGGATTTTCACAGGCCAAATGGATTTTTACAGATGATGGCTTGCTAAATAATGGCTATTAAGATTATTTTTCGGACTTTTGGCTTCTTTATAGAAAAATCTTAAAAGAAAAATAGGTAGGTCATTCTCTGTAATTATTATCACTTCTCAAAACAAACTAACCGTAGCACGTGTATATATTGCTCAAGCATATCAAAACATTTTACTGAATTGTGCAATACTTGTTTAATAATAAATATTTAAGCAAAATTTCCTTTAATTAAATATATGGACGTACTAACGATTTACAAAATATTTATTACGTTTAATTTTTTTTTGAAACAACAAATATATTAAAAAAACGTCCCCCAAAATATTTATTACGCTTAATACTAATCTCGTGTTACATCTCATGGCATTAATTTATATTCATATTTCATTATTTCTACACTATCTGTACAGCTTTAATCACATACAATGGTATTTAAATATTTAATATTCGGCTGAAAAAGACATATTTGCTAAATTTAGCAAAAAAAACAAATTATTAATTAATGGGGGAGAAGAAAAGGAGAATGGCATCTTTGCTAAGTGACACTAGAAAAGATAATCTTAGATGTGTTTCAGGACCCTTTTGTCACTGATTTGACTTTTTTTAATCGTCAAACCAGTTTTCTTATTCATATAATTTAGATAAGATTATATAATTAGTCCTTATTTTTTATCAGATTTAACACATTGGGAATAATGTTGGAAACTTTTACGTATTTGATCTCTGTGGTTTCATATTTTTTTACTTGTTTTCACTGATTGGTCCATGTTGTTTATTGTGTTTATGTTCATGAAGAACAATCCCACAGAGTTGGTTTTTCTTTTTTCTTTGTCTAATCAATTTTTTTTAAATAATATATAAAAAAAATTAAATCAAAATAAAAAGTCAAAAACGATTTTTTATATACTCCAATGACCAACCAAACAAGAAAATAAAACTATATGAACCAAACACGTAGAGATTTCAATATCGTCCTGTATCGTCCTCAACGTGTTAAATCTGATAATCACACTGGACCAATTATATAATTCTATCAATTATTTAAGATAATAATATAAGTCTTATATCAAAATATCAACTATTAATTATTAAATAAAAAAATTGTATCTACACCCTACTTAACAAGTGAAACGTTTCCATCCATTCATGAAAATAATTTAGTAACTGTTGTATTTATTTTAAGGCGTTGAGTGTATAATATCTGATTAGTTGTATATATTTTATTTTCAGTATTCATATATCACTTATTCTTGAAGTTACAAATATGATCTAACCCGACCTATATCAATTTTAGATGTAAGTAAAAATGATTAAAATAATAATGATAGATGTTTTATTGACCATATAAATAATCTAGATATGAATAAATGACTATTTTATCCCTCAATTCTATTGTTTTGTATTCATTAATTTTAAAGCCATTAACCAATTCAATATGAGAGGAAAAAAATCAAGTCATATATAATTGTCGAGATTAAACATTTTATACATTGGGTCTATTAACTTAAAAAAAACGTTACTTCTTATTCATCTGTTTTAATTAAATAATAATTAAATGAGATACAATCCTATAAATGCTAATAATTGTTTTATACATCATGTGAAGAACACATATACTGTTTCTTGGATGTTTTTGGTGATAGGGAGTTTGGAGGGTTTGTAAGGTACAAAGAGGAAATGACAAAAATGACCCCGCACAGAAATAAATGATTGGGATCCACTTGAAAAGATAGGGGGATAGAGGAAGAAATCTACAAAGGTCCCTCAAGCGCAAAGGGTAATATATGCCATAAATATTTAGTAGGTGTATGTATCTATAGGTTTTTCGGGTTGTTGGGTACCAGGCTGTTTTGATTTCCTGATCTTTATTCAGGTTGTACAGTACAAACTCTGGAGGTACCTTCAAGGGTATTATTGTCATTTTCTGTAATTTTGCTTTTATAAAATTGATGAGAATATTCAACTTATAAAAAAGTTGCAAGTAACTAGTAATATTAGATTAAATCTAACAAGAAAAGGAAATCGTGTGACTATAATTTATTATGTAGATATTGTTTTAGCACTTTTTGTTATAAAGGAAGTAGGTTTGTGGTGTACTCACGCTAAATATCTTATAGAAGAGGTTGTGATTTTTATGTAGTTAAAAATTAAACATTATATTGAACCAACTCTAATATAGTAAACTTCTTCATTATTTTAATTTTATCGTATTTCATAGAAATATATTAATTTATTAATTTAAATATTTTATTAAATTTGCAAATGTTATTAATTTAATGCCACAACTTTTAAAATATTAATATAATATAAATGAAATGTTAACTTAAATTAAATATGATAAACAAAATCTAAATCAAAATAAACAAATGAACTTTAAAAACACAAAATTACAAAAATGATCCTCACGGTTTCTTATTACATGATAGTAGGCTCCAAAACTTTAAAAAGATTGAAGATTTCATTTTTTTTATTAGTTTCACTGGTCACTCAGAAGTATTACTTTTATAATTTAATTTTTACATTTTATTTAATATTTATTAAAAATTTAATACAATTAAAATAGAAAAATAAAACCAACATCCACCCATACTTTCTTTCATCCCACAATCAAAACCATCTATCGCCGACATGTTCTTCCTATTTTCGAACACCACCTCGGAGAACACTCCATCGCACATCATCGCCCCCAATTACTGTCGTCTCCTCTCTCTCTCTCTCTCTCTCTCTTAACATGTCGACCCCCAACAAATGCCTTCCACTCTCCTCCAACCCATCAACATAAATACATATGCATCTGTTGGGTTTTAGTTCAAAAAATAGTTTCATAAACTAGAAAAACATGGCAACGGAGACTTTAAGTTTTGAAATAACATAAACATTTTATACCCACCAAGGATCTTCTTGTAAGTTATAGAAAGATTAAAATACCAACCAAAGAAGAGGTGAAGAAATAACAACCTTTGTAGTTCTTTGGGTCCTCTTGGGAGGCTTGGAAGTTGATGAAGAATGTGGAACCTTTGAGACACCAACAATGATTCAACTTGATGTAGATGCTAGTCCAAAACTCTTAAACCCTTAAGCTTTAAGTTCATAACCAATATGAACTTAAAGAAAGCATGAAGATGCAAGTATTCTTCAAGTTTTCTAACCAAAACTAGAGAGAAAGGGAGAGGAGAAACTAGTTTCGGCCACTAGTAGGGAAGAAGAAATGAGCCACATTTCAAGAATGCAAGCCTCTTATTTATATGCATAAAGTGAAAGTATTAACCATTAGGTCTTTACACTTTAAGCACATATGTCTCCATGTCATAAACATGTCTCTCATGCTTCATTTCTTTTGAATAAACTAATAGAAAAGCCATACCTTTCTTTCTTTTATGCAAATTCCGAAAATTGTATACAAAAGAGGAAAGTTAGTTTAAATTTTATAAACTCAAGGTTTTTAAAATATAAACTTTGTCTTTTGAGTAAAAGACAAAAGGTTTTCAACTAGTCCAAAGAGTTGTGGATGACTTATTAATTCATACCATATGAAATAATATAATGTTACTTGCTAATGAAAAATTATTATTTCCATGAAATAAATAATTTCCATTTTAATTATAAGAGTTTTATTGAATATTTATTAAAATCAATTTTTAATAAATAATCAATTGTATCAATTTTTTGTTAGTGTGATCCATTAGTATCATACGTTATTTAGCAATATCACTTTAATATGACTCTTGAGCATACTAGACCTTTTAGCATCGTCTTCACCACAACCGATCTCATAGTCAAAATGAAATAGCAACATGAGAATCAATAGATGCTTCTAGAATTAATTCATCTTGTTGTTGTTATTAAATTCTTTGTATGTAAAAATGTTTCTAGATTCGAGGGTTTATTGGGTTCTAGATTCGAGGGTTTATTTGGTATTAGATTCGAGTGTATATTGGGTTCTAGATTCGTAGGTGTAGGTAAGTTTAGCACGTATGCATGTGTGTTTATTTTCAGGGGTGTGTATGTTTGTTTATGTGCATGGGTGCGTGTTTGTTTATTTCCATTTGAAGTGGAGGATAGTGGTGGTTGTCGTTGGAGAAGAAATCGAATGAGGAAGGAAGGGGGTGATTGTGAGGCCAAATATGAAAAAGAACATGAATGTGTAGGGTTGGCTTCGTTTACAAGGAGAAATAGGCATTTGGAAGTTCATTTCCAGTGGTAGAGACTGAAGTTGAGGCGTCGATTCAATGATCTTTTGCGACAACCAGACGATGGTGGTCCAAAGTGGTATAAGGGTTTCTTCAAATGTGATGAGAGAGATATAAATTTAGAAGGGGGATGTAAGGTGGGGTTAGTGGGGGTGGGGTGGAGTGGGATTTAGTTTCTATTTTAAACATATCAGATTTTCAATAAATATTAAAGATTGTAAAAATTAAATAAGAGTACATTGAAAATTTTGTCCGTTTGGTTTAACAGAAAGTATAGGTTGGGTCCCTCCAGTTAATTATCACTATATTTCTCCAGTTAAGTTGATCACATGCTCCTCATGTGGAAGAATATTTGTCATTTTAGTAGTTTCTGTCCCTTTATTTTATTATTTTAAATTTACAATATCCCACCCACCCACTTCCATGCACAACCTTCCTCTCTCCTTCTCTCCAAAAAAATATGAAGGATTCATTCCCACTTAACCAACAAGAACAACCCGCATAAACTTTCTATGTGAACGGTTGTCGGCCACCTCCGCACGCTACCGACCCAACCTTTTCCTACCTCGTGTTGTGGGTAGAAATTTTGACTTAATATTCTTATATCTTGAATTTGTACTAACATCCCAGGCAAGCCCAAATCTTAGATTTAATCAATATCTTGGACTGCCATTATGTTTTTATGAAATCATATGCAGGAAATTTAGGATCGATGAAAAAGGAATAAACTAAGTCAAACCACAAGTGGTCAATGCATCATGAATGTTAAAGACTCTCATGAAATTCTGGTCCAGCAAAGATCAAGGAGAATCCCAAGAATGTCGGAATTATAGTTATTATTGTTATGTATATAAAGACTAGCTGATCGATACATACAAAAAACACTTTCATATCTACCTATTCCCTAATTCTCTCGACACTTGAGCACGTTCGCTTCATTTCCAAGATCAGCTAGCACCTACAGTTTTATTCAAATTTAATATAAGTTCTAAGGCAGGTGACTTCATCACCTCCCGGGGTTTTATGCTGGAGATCCAAAAGGATTAAGGGCTTTCCTCGTTACTTACTATCTTCTTGCATTCACTGTATTTACTTACTATTGTTTGATCGAAAACAATCCATTCTTTTGTTCACTTGTTTATTTCTGTCTTTAGATTGTTAAAATCGCCAAGGTATCTCCTCGTATCATCGTATATTTTTGAGTATCTTAAACTTTATTGTACAAATTTATTTGTTAATTCTCTTTAACACTATTTTTGTACCAAAACATACTTATTCGTATAAAACGATATTATACTTTAATCAATCACTTTCTGAACTCTATAGTACTTTACCCAGGATCTTGGGCACTACCAAGAGCTTCGACACATTTAAAGATCTTAAGCAATCCACTTTTATTTACCTTATTTTAAACATCACACCACACTTACTAATTTTTTTTTATGAAATTATTTTTTGATTTTTTACCAAAACAATTTGGTGCTATCCGTCGGAAAAGTGGTGTTATCGCATATTTTTCTTTAAAAGTTACTCAAAAAGATTTTTTCCATATTTTCAATTACTTACACACTTTTGCACCAAAGATGTCTCCATTACCAAAATCCACTTCTAGTACTATTCCATCCATCTCCATTGGTCAGAGCCTACCCCCTCCTCCTACTGTCACCTCATAAAGAAGGAATGTTAAGGTCCCTAGAAGGACCATTACAACATCCTCACCAGTTCAATATTCCAAATGTGCAACCTAAAAAAAATACCAGTTATGATCTCGAACAATGAGATCATATTTATGCTCATGAGAATAGAGCAACATATCACTGAGCAAAGTGAAACCAACAAGATGATATTCAAAAGGATAGAGACACTAAGCTTGAATATGAGAAGGCCTATAGAGACTACACCAATTCCATATTCAATCTTGCAGCCCAAGATCCTGAATTTCGAGACCGGTGTTCCTTCAGAACGTCAAACCAGAGACTTCATATCAAGACAGGCGCCTATCATCACGGATGGCGTGACTCCTAGCATAGGAGGTCCTGTCTCCTTTGATCTTGGAGGGATATTTTGTTCGGTTTTCTATGCATCACATACACTTAGACTAGGTAGCGAATAAATCAACCTATGATATACCTAAGTGTACATGCACCCTAGGATCTATGGTTCATACTAATTACTGCTAACCTATGATATATAAAATATAAAGAAGAAAAACATGCCTCTTATGTAGTCCTTGATCTCCATACTTGAGATCTTGTCCTTCATGAAGTTGCTTGGATGAGAGGAACCAAACCAGAATCCCTCTAATGGTATCACAACCAATGACACCAAAGAGTAGAATACAAATAACTAGGATAAGGTTCAATTTCACAAACCCTAAGAGGGTTATAAATTGTCCCTACGAGGGGATGAAAAAGGGTTGGAGAAACTTCAAGCCAAGGTGCAAGGAAGAATAAAATATCTAAGGCCCTATTTATAGTTGCGGATGCCTTCATAGGTTTGTACTCCTTCCCATGTGGGATAGGAGTCCAACAACGGAATTCACTCCTTTTCCCATGTGGGATGGAGTGATATTCATCCAACCCTAATTCCGTAAGGGTTCTGGAACATTCCTGATTAATCAACTATCGATTAATGAATATTCAACCTTTTAATTAATTAAACTGTTAATTAATTCCCAAATATATATTTCGAATTAGTTTCTAATTAAACCAATTTCTTCTTTATTATTCTAGTCGATTTGGGTCTTGAGGGCAACTCAAAAGGACCCTGTTATTATTCAAAATATTACCAGTATTTATTGACCTTCGACATTATTTCCAACAGTCTCCCACTTGGACAAGTCATCAAATATAGGAGGTCTAATACTTCTCTAATAATCAACAGAGAGTTAACCATCCAATGCAACTACTGAACTCTTGATCTAATCAAGATTCTGCCCTTAGATAAGTGATCAACTATCCTTTTGTTCTAGATATCTGTATGAACTCGAGACATGGATAATGGTTAATCTTAGAATTCAAGGTTATGCTTCCCAATATAGATCTGTGACGAATGCATCTGACTACTACATTGAACACATCAATTTTAGTCAGGGCTCGGCCAAGCACTTTAGATGTCAGCACCAAATCATCGAGGGGCCTAGAGATATCGCTTCTCCTGTTAAGGTAGAAGGAGCAAATAAACTTTGAGTACATAGTTTTTTTTCTACTTCATCATGTCACACATGGGCATACCATTTATTACTACCAGTTACAGTTAGATTTGGAGTAAACTAATGCATAATAAAATCATAGAGAAAAACCCCACATGTATATATCTTTGAAGAATAGAAGATATTAGCGCCTTAGAATTACTCGTGAATGTATCCATGATGTAATCTCTAAGAACGGGTTATTCCAATACTTAAATCCCTATTAAGTACTCATGAGTTTTAGCTCAATCTCTATGCTATACCCAATCATTATGATCAATCCACCAATACTCATGACAACATTGCATCAATACTTACTTCCAAGAGTATGACCGACTGTGGACGTTTGAGTAAATTAATACTCGGAAAGTGGGTTCCAAACATGCAAAAAGAGGACACAGTGATAAGATGATTAAAATACTGATCTCCATCATATATAAAGATCTCCACCTAGTAATCACCAAATCAAATTAAAATTTGTAGTGCTTAAGTTCTCAAGTTTCAAACAAACCAAACTAAGTGTGTTTAAGCCAATTCATCTTGCAAATATAATTCCTTTAGACTTTCTCTGATTGTCAGACTTGGTCGGTGAGATTGGCTTAGGTAATGGATTAGTAAGATTATCTTCCAATATGACTTATGACCAAGATGTCTTCACATTTGACTCACTGTCAAATGTGTTGGTACTTACTGAGTATATGTCTTGTAATCTTGTGCTACTTAGGATCCATACTTGAGGTAAGTTTACCGTTATAGTCACAAGAGCCTCCAAAAGGACCATCATTGATTGAATTCCAACAAAGACGTCACTATAGAATCTCTTCAGTCACATTGTCTTCTTTGCAATTTAACAAACTGAAATATACTCTAATTTTATTATTAAATCCATTATGCTGTATTACTTGGTACTCTTCCAAGATAATACTTCACCATTCAACAAAAGCACGAATTCCAACTACAAACATAATCTTCTCTATCACTATAGAACTTAGCATCAATGTAACTTTTACATTGATCTCTTCCGTGCTGACAAGATCCTTTCCTTTGTCCTCCTATGACACTTAATAATGATCTTGATCTTGATTCTTTGATTCTTACCAAATTGATCTAATCCAATTTGTCATGCTCAAGGCATACGAGTCTTCAGATGTGGTAAATATCATGGTATATATGATCGATCCCATAGCAAAAGCATGTGTGACACGACTCATTAGCTTTAGCTTAATAGTAAAACTAGTACATTAGCATTTCTCAATGTCATGCCATATTTATTAAGCACGAACTCCTTTCGAGTTCTGCATGTTGAGTTTCCTCAAGATTCTATGTACATTTTCTTAATCCAACGAATTAGTTTGATATATCTCCATAGATCCTTATTATGTACATGTTTTGTATCTCCCCTTTATATCATAGCGAAAGAATTCTCATACCAATCCAAGCTTTTACACTTGCTAAGTTAGAACATGGTTTCCTATGAATCGTTCATTATCAATGTACAACACAAGGGTGATAACAATTCTCCCACTAGCATTGAAATATATATGGCTTATCTATCTTTCTCAAAATTCAAACTCCTTGAACTTTCTCATTGAAACAAATATTCCAATTACTCCCACTAGCTTTGACATATATATGGCTAATTTCCATTTCTCGAAATTCAAGCTCTTTGAACTTTGTCATTAAAGTAAAGATTCTAATTGCACGGTGATCATTTCAGCCCATAAATGAGCTTCTCAAGTGTACACATACTTGACAACCTATCTTGGTTTGATTATGTGTCTTGTCATATCCATGCTTGTTTCTTCTTGAAGATCCAGTTACACTTATCGTTTTAATGCCAAGTGTTTGTTCTATCAAGTTTCAACACATATGGACTGAATCTTGCTTTTTATGTCCTCCTTCTATGTTGTAGCCTTTAGGGCCTGCCATAACTTCAAATAGCTGGTATACTCTGACTGCTCCTTACCAGTGAATCGTTTACCTCAATAATATAAACTCTTATATAACTAGGTGTATGCATCCTCTATCAGATCTATAAGGAATAGGTGGATATATGTCAATTTCCCCAATATTTCATTCAAACTCGAATTGAATGCTAGGTCTAACTTTTGGTTCTTCGTTGGTTGACTCTTAAATCTTATCAAGATCAATATGGCTCCCACTAGCCCTTTTGGATATCAGCTCCCTCTCTTAGAAGAGTGCCCTTCGAGCAACATAAACTTTGTTCTCAGAAGGTTTGTTAATAAAATATCCAAAATACTTGATGGGTTCTCCTACGAGATAACACATCTATATTCTAAGTCCTAGATTGATGGGCGCTTCACGACGAGCATAAGCCTCATAATCGTAGAGTTACATATGTGGTAATGAGGACTTAATCCCACGTCCCATATCAAAGAGTGTTTCATGAACCTTCTAAGTTGGTACAAGACCAAAGGACTTCTCCTAACACTATTCATGGTACTGTCCATGAATTGTTAATAAACATAGTGGAACTCATCTAGTATAAAATCAACCAATGATTTGTATCTCTATCCAACTAACACTCCTAGTGGCAGTGTTCTTCTTGGAGATAGCTCGCGAAACTTCTTCACAATTCCTTAGATGATCAATAAGGTTTGGATTGAGATGCTCACTATCCTATCTTATTCTAATTTCCCAGTTGATTCTTAGCTTTGCTTTGTGAGAGCTCTGAACACCAGAAAGGTTCCAAACTCATGTTTATATGAAGTTGGTCTTGCCATGTATCGTGGTTAATCCGAATGGTCTATTAGTGCAAACTAATTCCAAAAAACATTCTCATCACCTAGTGATGTATTCATTATCTATCTTGATAAACAAGATTTGAATTTATCATAAGACTTATATTCAAAGGATATCCAAAATCTGATCTAACTGTATACTTGGTAATGTGCTTCTCATTTATGTATCTAAGACTACGATTCCAAAAATTCATTTAACCCCATCCTTTTGGATATATATGAATAAGTACTTATTATTGTCAATCTGAATGATCCAATAGTTAAACTAATTTCACTAGATAGTCCTACAATAATACATCTTATTCAAATATTTGAATCAGATTTGAACTTTTTACTACACTTGCTTCATAGATTTCATGACTTTCTTTTCACATGTTAAATAAGTCAAAACTATCTCATGATATATAATACAAACAATTTCAATTACAACACCATAGACTAAACATTTGGGAAAGAGCTGTCTTTTTGTAACATTCCGACTTCTAGGTATGAGATTTATTCCTTAAAAGGAAAATTCCCTTTGGAACTCGTCGAGTTGATGGCCTCAACTCGACGTGTTGAAGGCTTTTGAGCCGCACATATTTTTAGACCAACTAGACGAGTTGGTGAGGAAAAACTCGACGAGTTGGTGGCTGATTAAGAAACCCTAATTTTTAGGGTGTTGCACCCTATTTAAAGGTCTTATACCCTTTGGGTGGCCTCCTTATTAGTCTCCTCTGTCCAGAAAACCCTAGTTCGCTCATCCTCTCCCATATTTGTGTGTGTGAGATTGAAGAGTGATTTCTTGGTGTTCTTTTGATGGAGCTTGAGATTGGAAGTGTCTAGATTGAAGGGAAGGATTCAGATCAGAAAACTCTTGGAGTATTGCAGTTCTTTTGAGGTAAAAAGTTGACAACTTGCTTATCACTTTCTTAGATCTCTTCCTTGGAAGTTTATTGTCATATTTGGCTCAATTTGGGGATAATTCATGGGGTTGAGCATTTCATGAAGTTATCACTTCAGATCTGGATTTTTTATGGCCTCTTTGGGGTTAAAGTTTCAAGCTTTAGGTCCCTTTTAAGCCTTCTTTGAGCTTTGGGCCCTCTTGGTGACATGCATGGACGTAAAGTTAGCAACTTTATTTGGTTTTCCAGCTCTTGGGTATCAAATCTACATTTTAAATCCTTAGACTTGATGGAAAAAGGACTGAATGTGTTAAGCTGGGAAAACTTGGCGCGTTGTCCGGCCAACTCGACGAGTTGGTAGGTGCACTCGACGAGTTGGGTCAACATGGACTGTCGACCTTGACTGTTGACTGTTGACTTTGACCATGGTTGACCAAGTTTGACTTTGAGGGCATTGTGGGTATTTCGGGGTTTTGATAGAAATGGTCACATGGTGGTTGCAAGCATTTGAGTTTGGAGCTGAGTTTTGGAGTTGGATTTTACCGGTTAAGCACTACTTGTGAGGTGAGTGTTCCTCACCGTACTTGTTGGGTCGAAGGCACCAAGGCCGACCGTTTTGAATTGTTATCCTGATTATTAGATGATTGAGTATTATAGTTATATGTTAGATCTATATCCTGATAATAGGATGATGCTATACTTAGTGATCTGTAAGATTTGTCTGTTTATCAGATTGTCTGGTTATATGTTTAATTGTTATGTATATGTCGACATGTTATGTGTGCTTGGGTTGAGGCGGACCTGCTTTCTGCTGAAGGCCAACAGACCCAGGGCGTCCCGGATAGACTGAAGGCCGGTAGGGCGTATCAGTCAGGCCGAAGGCTGGGAGGACGTTCCAGATAGGCTGAAGACTCGAGGTGGCGTACCCGTCATGATGTAGGTTCTGTGAGCCTACCAGATAGACTGTAGGCCGGTGGGGCGTTCCAGTCAGATTGAAGGCTCTGAATGCCTGTTGTCTATGATATTATTCTGGTTTTTGTATTGTGATTGGTATTTTGGGGGAAACTCACTAAGCTTTGGGATTACAGTTTGGATAATGTTTCAGGTACCTCAGAGGATCGAGGGAAGGCGAAGGCATGATCATGCACCTCCTCATATTTTGTTTCATGATTTCTGGGATTTCTCTGATGTCGAACTTATTTTGAAAACAATATGTACACAATGATGGTTTTTGGATTTATGTAGAAGTTTTAAAATTTTCGAAATTTTATGGATGTGTCACTTTTGATCCCATGAATAATAACAAGAGATTTATGAAGGTTTGTATCAATTCGATACACTTCATGTATAAAGATGTAACGCCCGTGTTTCTAGGCTAGGCATTAATATTGACATAATGGTCTAGGTTAACCTTTGTAACTCATTTTGAAGAAATGAAAGGGAATTATGTGAATTTTATGTGAATTATGTGTTTTATGCTTAATTATTAGGGTTTAATTAATTAAGAATAAAAATGAGCGTCAAAAATTGAATTTTAGATAAAGCCGATATCTATTAAGAAACTTGCAATGGGCGTGACAAGGATTACGGATATATAAAGAATGCCGAAATCCGAGTTATAACGAAGAAGTTATGACCTGTCGAAGTTTCACGATAAACCGGCACGGTGCCGAATGTCGTAAAAAGTGAGTTTTTGATAAACTACTTTTTAGCCTTAGTGATCTAAATGAAACTCGTAGTGTTCGTTAAACCGAGAGTAGGTATAAAAAGAACGCCCAAATCTGACTTCGTATGAGGAAGTTATGATTTTTCGATGTTTCAGCTTAGCAGTAGACAGCTAAAAAACTCGACTTTTAGATCGAGTGATTTTTAGCCGACACAACCTAAACGAGAATCGAAGGTCTCTTAAATAGTAGCACAACGGTAAAAAGTCTGACGAAAACGGACTTCGGATGAAGAAGTTATGAATTTTTAACGGATTTCCTGTCCCGGTCTGTTAAAAATAATAATTTAAAAATTAAAGTCAAAATTAGCCGACAAAGACTAAACGAAAGTTGTCCAGCGTAATTTTACCTACGCGTGCATATAAAGAACGTCAAAAACGGAGCTCGTATACGAAAGTTATGGATTTTAGAAGTTTTGGCGCGAAAATCGAGAAATTATTTTAAAATCCGAGAAATTTCGCATAGGCCACGTCACCTTCGCTGTATGAGTGCCACGTGTCCGAAATGGATGTGTCACCTCGCATGAATAGTAGCCACGTGCTCGCTTCTGCTTCGACCGAAGGGAGGCCCAACCGAAGCAAGCCGCGTGTCACCCTTGTTCTGATCTGCTGAGTCACCGAAGCAGCTGAGTCATCCGAGCTTCGCTGGTCCAATCCGAGGGTGCCGCGTGCCCTTCGCGTGTCCGAGGCTCGCACCAGCCACCTGGCCTCACTCCGCGGCTGCCACCTGCTGCCTTCGCATGTACGATGCGTGTCGCGTCCGAACCCTCGCTGGCACCGCCTCTTCTCGGTCGACTCCGGATCTCCCCTCCTATAAATAGAGGGCATGCGAGATTGCCCGGGTACTTTTGGGAATTTGGCATTTTCACCCCCTTTTTCAATATTTTAGCCATTTTCGCTTCCCCCGATGCCTCGAGATCATTTCCAATGCCCGGAACACGTCCCCGAGTGCCCGAGAAGCCCGGTAAATTTATTTTTTTCGGTTTCGAAGCCCGACCCTCGCAGAGCCCGGTTTCTTAATAGAACTCCCTGTTTTATTAGAAACGATCGTTTTAGGCAACGAAGTGCTGCCCGGTTATTGTTAAATCAAGTGAGTGTATAGTCACTTTCACCTTACACATAGATATGAAGTATTTACCTTAAAATACGTGCTATGTGTAAATATATTAATTGTTTATTTGAGGTGACAGTTGAATTGATGTTTTATACAAGTTTTAAACTGTATATATATTTTTATCTACAAATATGTTGGGTAAAACATGGGTAGATGAATTAGATGATGTGTGATGAAATAAAAGTGATGAGAGGTATCGATGTTTAGGATGATCTAGTCATCTAGGAGAGTATAGACAACGGCCACAAACTATTTTAGATAGCCCAGTGGAACGTTAGTAGACTTATAATCGGTACGTATGTTCGAACAATATGTTCATTAGATATTTTTGAACTATGTGTTCATCCGTTAGTTCTTCTTTTTGACACTATTACGTGTCGGGGTACGGGAGCGTACGAGAGTACTTTATCAGTATTTTCCCTATACTTTTATTTAGAAGAACTTAGGAGTCTTTGTTTCTGTTATGAAGTGATCGGACGAGCTTCATGAGTCAGTGATATAGATCATGAGTTGAATAGTGGGTGTGTGATGAAAGGTGAGTTGGATAGATGATATGATCAGTGATATAGATCATGAGTTGAGAGTGAGTGGTGAAATATGGGAAAAGCTTTTACCCAGATGTTGGCATGAGTGGTGCAATATGAGAAAAGCCCTTACCCAAGTTGACCCCCGTCATTCAGCAGAGTAGGGATGACAACCATGGACTGTTCTAGACGGTCTGCGGAACACTAGTAGGCTCGCAACCTGTAGGTGTTAATGGACTTGAGTGTTCATTCGCTGTACTCTAAGACCCCCGTCATTCAGCAGAGTATGGATGACAACCATGGACTGTTTTGACGGTCTGTGGAACACTAGCAGGCTCGTAACCTGTAGGTGTTAATGGACTTAAGTGTTCATTCGCTGTACTCTATTCCCCTCATGAGTGCCTTTAGGGAAAGTAAGGCTGGGGAAAACCCCTTAGTATGTTCATCAGCTGTATGGAAAACCCATTGACATGTATTGCGGGGGGGAAACTCCCGTGGGAAATACCGTCGATGAATAAGAGCTATGGACTAGCACATGGTGACGATGTGACTTCATGCCTATTTGACATAAATTGCTAAAGGAAAGCAATGTTGTCACCTTGTTAGTTGTTTTATGTTAGGATGTATTGTTTGACATAACTTGCTGAGGGAAAGCAATGTTGTCACCCCGATGTTTGTTTTATTTGACATAACTTGGTGAGGAACCCCCAAAGCAATGGTGTCACCCCTTGTGAAAATCCTTAGGCTAGGTCCCTTGTGATAGTTGTTTTAGGGACGTAAAGTGAGGATAATGGGAATGGGTAATTAGGGTTATTTTTGGTTGATGAAATTAATAAATTTATTATTGACTGAGAACTTAATAAGTTTATTATTTATTGTGGGTTGAAAACCCTATATGTTCACCAGGCTCCCAAGCCTGACCCACTCAGTTTATTTGTATCACAGGTATCGATACGAAGTTGCTTTACACTGAGAGATTAAAAGAGAAGTAGACCACTAGTGTAAATGAATGTAAGTTTTGTTTATGCTTATGTTTTTGTATTGAAAATGACATCCGAATGGTTTAAGTGAATAAAATACATTTCTTCGGAAATGATTTGATAACATAGTTATCATGTTTATCTGGGAACAAATTCCACAACACTTTTAATCAAATGATTACTATGAAATTATTTTAAAAAGCATAAACGAAATCGGTCTTTTCTGGCCGTGAAATTGGGGATGTCACAAAAGAACAAAAGTAAACTAATATAAGAAAACAAAGAATATAAAGTAAATAACACAAAGAGTTCTCCAATTTGTCTTTCATTAAGAAAGGGTTTGTCTACATCAAGAAGATGGTTTATCACAAAGACGGTCACAAAGACGAACTATCTACATTAGGGTTTACCCTAATGTAGATTATATACTAATTTATACAAGTATATCCTTTGATTAAATAGATTGTATATAATCTATACTAAGAACCGATCTTCATAACAAAGATATCAGATCTACTATCTGTTCTATACTTATCTATATTTTAACCTAATATACAAAAGATTACATAGAATAACGATACTAAGGACTGAAGCTAATGGACTTAATACGCTGACGTTGACGGTGACGTTGACATTGACACTGATAATGTGTAGTGTGTTTGAGTAATCAGATCATAAGGTGTGACCGTACAATCCCCCCTATGTGATAATGTCAAAACTGATTTTCTTCTTTAGAGTCACCAGAAGAACCATTGTAGAACTTGCCAGCTTCTTTCAAGATCTCAGGCTTAACCCATCTGAATTCATTGATTTGAAGTTCATCCAGTCTTCTACTAAGCTCTAGATATATCAGCATATGATATCCTCTTTCAAGTTCAAAGTGACTAAGTCCTTCCATGCGAAGATGAAAGAAATGTTCAGTGGGAGAAGAACGAAGTTCATTAGTGTGTTGAAAGCACATGTGATTTTGACTGTCAAGATAGAAAATTCCATGCTCTGGTTCTTGAATGAACATGTACTGAACTAGTTCAAAACCCGTTGGTAGTTCATTGTTGATGTACCTAGTTCCATAAGGAAGAAGAAACTTGGTATTCTTAGATTGTCTGGGAGCACCTATTTTTCTTGAAGAGGATGCTCTAGATGGACCAACTGATGGCACAAGGTTCATCTTCTTGATTTTGTTGAGTATCTGCTGAATTTCCAACTTCACTTCCTGAGCATGAATACCCTTGTGTTTGTCAATAATTTTTTGAATTTGAATCCACTCGCTATAGCCAAATTTGACTAGCTCACGAGAAAATACAACCTCAGTGTATTCATATTCAGACCTCTTCCTAACCAAGTGAAGCTTCAGTGACTCGTTCCTTGGTTTGGTGCATCTCACTTTGATAATGGGATCAGAGTTTGTTTTTCATGTCATAACATCTCCAAACTTCTTCTATTATTCCGGTCATTCAGGTCTGAAACCATGTGTTGTTTGTCCACACTGTTATTGAAGAGCTGAATTTTCTTGACTTGATCATTAGAGCTTTCATCAGCGGAAGCAAGATCTTTAGCAAGTTTGGCAGATAAATGTTCTCCTTTTCTAGCTACTTTCTTCTATCGAATATAAGCATTATTCTTAATCACGATATCTCTTATTTCATCAACAATTAAACTCTATTTTTTAGCCAATTGATTCAGATCAAAGATGAGCTTGCTCTTCTTTATTTTCTTGGAAGGAGGGGGTACTGAAGGATCACTAGCAGTAGAGGAACTTCTAACTTCAGCTTCATGAGCTGTTCTTGAGAAGGAAGCCTTCCTCATTCGAGGACTGAGCTGATCATTATCAGAATCAATGTCACCATTAGTTCCTTGATGAACCTCCCCCTCAAAGTATGAATCAAGGTAGACGACATTCAAAGGAATAGCAGAAATAACAGCTTGTGGCATGAATCCAAGATCAAGAAACCCTTCATAGTCATTGGTCTATGGTTGATCAACAGTGTCTGGAATGGGTTGATCAGTTATTGTATCAATGTTTGGATTGTCAGCAACAACACTTTCCTTTTGAAGGTCAGCTTCAACTCGTCTACTTTCAGGCATCTCAGGCTGAGATAGATTTGGTGCAATCATCATAATTTTCATTTGCTGATCAGAACTCCCTATATTATTCCCCCCTTTTGGTAGCATCAGATTGAGGAGGAGATCCAAGAGGTGGTGGAGGAGTACGAGGAGGAGGATGAGATAGTGGAGGAAGATTTATTTATAGAGGTGAAGGTGGAAGAGGATTATCACTTGGAGAGTTTGGAGGGGTGACATCAACAATCAGATCATCAACATCATCACCATCCAGGTCCATAAATCGCTTCATGTCAGCCACATCCCTTGTTACTTTAGGCAAGCTCTTTCATAGTGATTAAATTATCTATGCTATTAGTGAGAGGTGGGAAAGCACAACGGTTTGAAAGTTGGAGCTGGATTCTTCCTGATTATCCTGATGAAAGGTAGCAGTCTTGATAAGAGTTGGAATAGGAGGAATAGTCTCAGCTCGAGGAGGAGGAGACGCTGGTTTTGGAGATGTTTCATCTTGGATCATTGGTTTAACAGTTTCCATAAAATGCGGGGTTGATCCATGTTGTATAGTATCATATGCAGAGGGAGTGGATGAAGAAGTCGAGGAGAATCGAATGTACTTGTTCATCCTTGGAGGAGGGTCCATTCCCATAGCAAATTTTTCTCCATTATCAGTGGCTGATTCTTCTTTATCTTTATCAATGTCTTCTCCTTCATCAACCCCTTATTTATTACAAACAGCTTCATCATCATCATCATTATCATCCTCATTCTTATTTTCTTCAGAGTCAGAGGATTCAACCACATAGGGTTTGTCAATCCCATTTTGCATCTTCTCAGTAATAAGCAAGTCACCTTCAGGTGGAGCGACATTAATAATCTTTTAGGAGAGGCCAAGAATTAGAATAATAATCCCATGACTTTCAACATAGCCTTCCTTACAAGATAAGATCATCCCAAGACAACGAAGATAAGGAACATGTAATAGCTTTTTGTTCCCAGTGATGCAATCAATCATCTCATCAAGAAAAAGTTGAGCAAAATCCAGTCTTTTGTTGGACACAATAAAAAACAAAACCCTTTGATCAAAGAGATTCAGTTGATCCAAACTCACAGTCTTGTGTCCAAGACATTTGCTAATAACACCTGTTAGATACTTCCATCCTACATTAAAACACTGACGAAGAGTGTTTTTGTATGGATCATGAGTGATGCCCTGAAGCTTCAAATTATACCCCAAGTTTTCACGAACAAACTTGCAACTTTCTTCTGAGTGAGTTCCAGAGTAATTTTCAAATCAAGGAAGACGAAGAGTTGTTTGAAAAGCTTCCAAATTAATATTAACCCTATATTAACTGTCTCGAATGGTTCCAGTAATGGTTCGAGCATCAGAAACAATAGAGCATGAATAGTAGAACTCACATACTTGTTTAGCGTATAATGGGTCTGGCAAGTCATAGAAGGCATATCTAAGAGGACAGCTCCAGACATATTCGACAAAATCTTCATATCCTAAGTTAGCGAACTGCTTTGGGATGTCATTAGAGAACGCCAAATTGGTTGCTTGAACGATGATGGGAGAATCAGGGGCATGAGTACCTTTGACGACATTTGCGTTGGGGGAAACTCGTAGAGATGATTGGGCATGGTGAATGTTTTGAGAAAAATGATGGTTGAGAGAGAGAGAGAGAGAGAGAGAGAGAGAGCCAATTGCTTGAATAGCTTGTAAAAGTGACCTAGGACGAAGAATTCCCAATTTTGTTGGGTATAAGTGTTGCGTCATTGGGCTTATTAATCAGTCCATTTTGTAATCGGGTTTGGACCTGTCCACCCATTCATTTATTAGGGTTTCGCTATTTAAGGTGCATACATGCCCCGTGTTTTGTAATCTTGGAATAGCCTTGCTACCCTACACGCCTCTACAGTAGCAATTCTTCATCGAGTTCTTCTGAGGCGTGACTTTGAATCATTCAGCATATTTTGATCCATTCTTGTTTTCTTGTTTTCTATTACCTGTTTGAATCTTTTGATAATTAGAGATTTTATCTCGACAATTGGTATCAAAGAAGGAGACTGTGTAATCGATACACATCTCTTCTTTCAAATGAAGCTTTTTAGGGTTTCCACTATTATTGGATCTGGTGTCAGTTGTCATCATCATTTGTTCAACTGTTGACACTGATTTTGATCTTAATATTGCCCTAATCTTGTTTACACATCTGGTTCATACTGGTTTTGTTCCATATACAAACATGCATTCAGACGATTCTCACGTTAATTCGATAAATCTCTCAAGTGGAATTGGATCCACAACAAGGATTTCCATCCTATTCCCTAGTGAATCTGAAGTTTGGGCATTGCATTTTGAAGACTACATCCTTGGTCTAGAAGACAATGTCTATTTGATCTGGGAAGCCATTACTGTTGGGGCGTTTGTTTACTGGAACTAGGAGAGTTATTAAAACTTAGAGAGACTATAACGAGCTTCTTCTTGAAGTGAAGGATGTTCCACAAGATGAGAAAGAAAAGTTAATTAGAAGTATCAAGGCAATGAGAATTATTAGGTTTGCCCTACCACCAGACACCTTTCGTTTGGTTAGCTCATATGACACATCGAAAGGTATCTGGGATAGGATTAAGGAACGTTACTCTATTGACGCTGATCTAGAGCATTCTACTCAGACTCAACTACTTTCAGAGTTCGGTGTATTTGTGCAAAAGCCTGAAGAAAGTCTGGAACAATCTGTTAATCGCTATAATCATCTTCTTAGTAGGATGATGAAGCATAAAATTGGACGATAACTCATCGAGCAAAAGGTCACGTTCATGAACGGACTTAAACCTAAGTGGAAGGCTATAGTTTCAACCGTAACCGCACATGAGCAGTTAAGGAATTACTCCTTGGCAATATTAGTTGGAATTCTCAAATCACATGAAGCTGAGGTGATGAAAGAAGCAAAGATTGTCTCTGGAATGGGGTCACTGGCTCTCATTGCAAAAGGTAAGAAGGTCGAAGAAGATGATGATTCAGAGTTTGATCTTTCTGATTGTGAACTGTATAAAGATGAGTTTGCAATGATGGTGTCCAACCCAAAAAGGTTCGCAAAAAAAAAAACTTCCACATGAATAAGAACCGAAACTGGCAGGGAAGCTACAACTCTGAGAAAGTGAAGGAGGAGAATGCAAGCACTTCTCAGAAAAAAGAAGAAAAGAAGGAGAAGAAGGTCCTAGGTGACTCAGGCTATGTCACAGCCCAAAACCGGAACGGCGGAAACGTTCTGGGGTGGAGGACGTCATTTTTAGTATCACAAGACATGTATCATAGTAATCAAAGTAATAAACAACTATTTCATTAGAAAGAAAGTGTTTACAAAGTATGTGGTTCACATAACATAGACTACAAAGTAAATAACAAAATAAGACATGAAGCTATACTGCTCCATCTTCTGAATCCCAGTGCGCGTACCTGTCTACTGGTCTCCTGAGAATACAAGTTATTTTGAAAGAGTAGATCAACATTTAAGCTGGTGACTTCATAAGATTTTAGTGATGTAAGTAAGTTGTAAGAAACTTGTAGTAAGTTGTTATATGATCATGTATACCCAATTTACTATCACCTTTTATTTAGAACAATGAGTTAGTGATTATTGGTATAGTTAGATCCTGTATTGTTCTCCTGCTATAGCATTTAGTATGTTAGTTCTGTTATAGTATCTTAGTATGTTCTTTTTGTTATCGTGTATTGTATCTACCTCCCTATTTCTCTTTATAGTATGTTCTCTATGTTATCATGTATTGTATCTACCTCCCTGTTTCTATTTATAGTATGTTCTAGTATCTAGTATGAACTGAACCCCTAAACTATACCTATTATAGTTTACTAGTATGTTTACTTGAACTGTTACTGAAAAGACTCATTTATCTACTAAGTTATGCTTGTACTTTAAAAACGAAATTTTATAAACTATAAAGTAACATAACTTAAAAAGAGTTTTTGAAATGTTTTGATGACTTATAAAAGACATAAGTAATCTTTTGAAAGGTGTTTATAACAAATATTTACACAATTATCGTTGTGTTCAACTGGTATTCCCCCCTTAAAAGCATTTAAAACAGTCTAAAAGATTGATTATAGGGGTATGAACTCACCTTATGTGCGTGATTCAAACGAATATGCGCGTAAGGATGAAAAGTTCCACGAATGAAGTCCCGAGACACAAACGAGTCCTAAATGACATATATTGGCATGAATATAGTGTTTAGAAGCAACCACATGCAAGGAAACACCTTTAGGGACTACGAAACACTTGGACCAAGTGTTAGAATCACAGGTGATTCATCAAAGGGATGTTTATGGCCTCCAATTGGTGTTTACGGCCATAGGTTTACGGCGATGGAGTTTACGGCCGTAAAATCGTGGTAAAATGTGCACAAGAGGGTGATTGAATGATAGGGAAGCTTGTGGGACTATGACTCAACAAAAGGATGAGCAAAATTAACCTTTTAGAAGGTTTTGAGGTGTTTACGGCCACACCAAGTGTGTACGGCCGTAAACACTCCAAATGGTGTCATTTTGGGTTTTAAAGGAAAGGGGTTTCAAAGGTTCAAGTGTTCTAATGGATAGAAAGTGTCTAGAAGTGTTTAAGGCTCAAGACTTGAACAAAACAAGGGTTTACAACCATAACGAAGAGTTTACGGTCGTAAACTCTTGAAGTTTATGAGATTGATGATGTTTCAAGACTATGATCTTGTGTTTAACATGTCTAACTAGATGATAGATGGAATACTCACACTTTTGAGGGCCTTTAAGGAGTTTTCGGCCACCAAGAACAAGTGTATGTTCTTGGTGTTCTTGGTGAAAGATGATGATTATGGAGATCTAGACAAAAGAGTTGATTTTTATGGATGGAATCAAAGGATGATACATGATTAAGAAGAATAAATACTCAAAGATGGAAGAAACACTTACATTTTTGAAGATCTAGGATGAAAGGCTTGATGATACTTGAGAGAGAATGGGTGTTCTTGACTTGAAAGTGTAAGAATGAAAGAAAAGTGAAGGAAATGAGACTTAAAGGGGGAGTTTACGGCCAACCTTGAGTTTACGGCCGTAAACTCTTGTGTTATGGCCGTGAACTCCTTTTGGTGGTGATTAAGGCTTGAATGTTGTACAGTGACTCTAGCAGGTACTTCCTACCACTCATTCCTTGAATGTACTAGGCTTAAAACTCATTAGAATGACCCTTAACAAGGCTAGAAGGCAATGAACTTATGTCTGACTTTTGGTTGATTGGCTTGACTTTACAAGGCAAAAATTTTCGGGTTGTCACAGGCTATGACTGGAATTATTGTCATGGCAAAAACCACTTGGCCAAGGATTGCATTCTACGAAGGCTAAATGAGAAGAAGGAAGGAGAAGACGACGAAGCATATCATCTCCGGAAGCTGGAGGAGATTAATAAGAAAAGGAGTATTGATAACACCATGCCTGCTTTGAGTGTGCAGAGAAATTTTGCTTGTAATGAATTTGGAGGCGTAGAGGTCTGGTCAACCGATTCCGAAGATGAAGAGGTTTGCAGGCCTACTCATGGTAAGAGTTTCGTTGCAAAAGAAGAGAGCTCGCTGCCTAGAGGTAGATGCTTGATGGTGACGAGCGATGTATCACAGATGCGAGGCTATAGTACTGATAGCGGTTATGGAGCGTATAATGGACGTGGGGATGATAGCTGCTTCACTACAAAGCCAGTTCTTGAGTAAATCAGTGAATGCGAACAGATGATCAACAAGATAAATTCAATTCTTGAATCCCTTAATATACCTTTGTCCAAATATGAAACTGAGCTAAATGACTTAAGATATACTTTTTTCAAGCTTTAATGACAGTTTAAAAAGAACTCTTTTAACAAACTCTAAACTAACCGATCAAATCAGCAGGGTTTCGTCAAAGAGGGAGGAGAGATGCATGTGGATAGAGAAGATATAGTCTGATTTGTCTAAGTCTAAGTATCAGTTAATTTACTTGCAACGAGATAATTTAATGCTTTTGAAACAACGTAATATTTTTTGTTTGATTGTGAAAAGGCTTTATTTTAACATTACTCATTTGCACCTTGATTGTGAGATTGGTGAGAAAATTCAAAAGATGATCTTGCCATTCCTTGAATTAAAGGAAGACGAAATTGACGCCGATTGTTACCAGTGCGAATCCATCGTTTCGTTTGATGAAACCTCAGATGCTTACAGGATAGGTCTAGACAAAATTGAATCATACATTAAGTCCAAAGACCATAAGAATATGTTAAAGCAACTTTTGGATGAAAATGACAAAAGGCAGATTAAATCTGATATAATAGAGAAGTTTGGCTCGTTGAGTGCCAAGTTAAGTTCAGACAACAAAATTAATGTTGAAAATACATTTGAATTTGATGAGGATAGTGATATGAGCGAAATTTCTGTAGAGGATGAGATTGATTGTTCGGAATTTATTAAAAACGAATCTGAACCTGCGAAATAACTTATCTCTGAAAATTAAGTTGAATTCGCGCGCTTTTCTAAAAATAAATCAAAGATTTTAAAAGAAAAAGCAATTGTTTTCCCAAAGGTTCAAACTGTGCCTAACCAAGATTTCGCAACCACGGGTCTAAAAAAAATCAAATTATTGAATTAACGTCCCTACTTGATGACGATAACAAGGATGGATGTGACGAGCACTTCTGGTCCCCCCAATAGATAATGCAGAAGAAATTAAGGGTATGTTGGAAAACACTTCTTGGAGAGTGAAAGGAAGATATGTAGCAGAATCATTCAATAATCGCTCAAGCTACGAAAAGGGAAGTCCAAGTGGAACCAAGGATGTTCCAAGTGAAGAGGCGTCTGACAAAACCACACGTCAGTGAGAAAGCTGAAACTTAAGGTTAATGTTCACAAGTCATCCAAGCAGTTCGCAGCTTAGAAACGACAAAGAAATGCAAGATACAACAAAAATCTCAAAGAAGGGAAGCAGTTTTGCCAATCCAAGAATCCCAACTTTGTTCGAAAAGAAAAATCTTCAGAATGAAATGCGAAAGTCGCCTCTCATGCGGACCCTAAGAAATCCTCGCAAAGTCACTCTCGCAATCTACAGAATTCTGAAAGGAATGTGTTTCAAAAACCTACTTTTTCAAATCCAAAGAAGCCTGCGGTGAATTCAAAACATCATCACTCTCAAACCATGACTGCTTCGCATCACACCAAAACATCGAATGATGTTAAAGGAAAAGGAAAGCTAGTTTCGGATTATAAAAATCCAATCAAGAAGTCTGAAACGAATTCAAAGAAAGTTGAAAAATAGTTCGTAAAGAATCAAATCAAGAACAAACAAAAACAATTATCTTCAAAAGATTCGAACTTGAAAGATAATAGGATAAAAGTTTTTACAATAACAAAGAAAGATAGCACCACATTAATTAAACGCACTTATATGGTTGATCTTGCATTTACTTTTCCTCTTTCTGTAAAAGGCTCACAAGGACCCAAGCAATTTTGGGTTCCTAAATCTGCTTGATTTCTGTAAGTAATTCGTGACGAGTTGTTTGACACTGAATGGTATATCGACAGTGGCTGCTCGCGTCACATGACAGGCAGGAAGGAAGAACTGCGAGAATGTAGAGAACTTCAAGATGGTGGAAATGTTAAGTACGGAAATAACTCTTTTGAAAAAATAAAAGGTTATGGAATGATGACGAATGGAGAATTTTCAATTCGTAAAGTGGCATACATAGAGGGACTGCAACACAATCTCATAAGTGTTTCACAGTTGGTTGTTGGGACAGGATTAAAGGTATTATTTGAGGATGAAGGGTCTGAAATCATAGAAAAGTAGACCATAGAAGTTTTTCTAAAGTCAAAGCGCAAAGGCGAGATGTATCCTTTGAATCTAATCCGATACTAGGGAAGCCTACTATCTGCCTAATAATGAAAGCTCACTCAGACGATAGCTGGCTATGGCGTAAAAGACTTTCGCACCTCAACTTAAAAGACATTAACAAGCTTGTTCTTGGTGATCACGTGCGAGGGTTTCCTCTCTTGAAATATGATAAGGATCACCTATGTGCAGCCTGAGAAATGGGGAAACAAAGAAGGAAAAGTCATCCAACCATAGTGAATACGAAAGTCATTGAACCTCTAGAACTTTTGCACACCGACCTTTGTGGTCCTTCAGCAATCGAAAGCGTGGGTGGTAATAAGTATATTCTTGTTATATTCAATGATTTTTCACGTTTCACTTGGGTGTATTTTTTTAAGCAGAATTATGATGCAACGCCAAAGCTCAAGGATTTCATAAAGAAGAATGAACTACAACTGCGAAAGCTGGTTCGCAATGTTCGCAGTGACAACAATTTGGAATTCAAAAACCAAGCGTTTGAAGAATTCCTTACTGAAAAGGGAGCAACACATAACGTTTCTGCTCCTTACACTCCATAAAAGAACGGGGTCGTTGAATGACGAAACCGCTCCTTGTGCGAAGCTGCGAGAACTATGCTTTCATTTGCGAATCTGCGTCTTTATTTCTGGGCGGATGCGATTGCAACTGTGTGCTTCACCCAAAACAGATCTATCCTCAATAAGCGATTTTCTATCACTCCTTATGAAGTAATAAATAATCGCAAGCCTAACGTTAAGTTTTTCCATGTATTTGGTTCCAGGTGTTTCATTTTCAACTCAAAGGAAAAACATAACAAATTCGATGCGAAGGCTGACGAAGGTATATTCTTGGGATATTCGCTGACCTCCAAGGCATACAGGGTTCTTAGCAAACGATCTAAAAAGATGGAAGAAACCTATTATGTCACGTTCGACGACAACTACTTGAAGAGGACTCAGACGGCTGATAATCCATTGAAGGAGATCTTCCCTACACCAAGTCCAGCTACAATTCCACTCTCTACTCTTTACGAGGAATTCATGCTATTATTTTATGAGCCAGAGAAAGCTATATCATCTGAATCAAAAGCACCTGATAACAAAGTCGATGAATTGAAGAAAATAATTTGTTGGATTAGATGTCTAAGCCCATAACTATTATTGGTATGTATTCGACCCGAGAGTAGCATGGTCCATTTGGGTTGCATAACACCAGGACAAGTTGTTAGGATGGACTATTCAGAGAAGGTTATATATGATTTGTTAATATATTATAATATATTAATATGAAATCATATGTTTTAATTAGTATTGATCAAGAATTAATTTGGAATTAATTTCGTGATCAAAAGAGACTAATTAAATCTATGGGGACTAATTATGGTAATTAGTTATATTTATATGTGTTGGGCTTATGATCCATGTTGGACCAAGTTTATGTATGGATACATAAAGAGTTGGGCCACATTAACCATGGATCATAAAACCCATGGGTATGGATTTGGATTATATCCATGACCCTTGAGATCCTACATATAAATATGAGAGTACATAGCTAAAAATGCCTACACTTGTTCTTGGAGGGCATGAAGGTGTTTTGGTGCATGGGATTCTCTCTCAAGAGTCACCTTTGTCCTAGGTGAGTTGTGATTCCATTTGAGGTGCAACACTTGGGGCACTAAGTTCTTAAAGGCCAAATTCTTTCAAGCAACACCAAATACATCAAGACTTCAAGCCACATAAACGGTATGTTACTCTAACTAGTATCTTGTATTGTTTATGACAATCTGTATGCTAGTTATAGGTTTAATGCCTTGGAAACCATTTGCATGTATAATTAGTGAAAACATAGATCCAAGGTATTTAGGGTTGTATGTGCACCATAGGAAGTTGTAGTATACCAAAACCCATCAGTGGTATCAGAGCCATGGGTTGTTTTCAATTATACTTGATGCAAATTGCAGAAAAAAGCTGAATTTTTTTTGCTGTCTGGACAGGGGACTCGATGAGTCCATTAAGGGACGCGATGAGTCCATGTACAAACTCATCCAACTCGTCGAGTTTGTTCTTGCACTCGGCGAGTTGGACCCCCTGACATCATATTTTCGAGTTTTTTGGCTGGAATTGGACTAGGAACATTACCCTAAGCTGTTTTTGAACTTATAAACTTATTTTTTATGTGGTAATGTTCATGTTAATCCAATTTCTTAGATAATTGTCATAATTTCAAGATTTGTATTAGTTTATGTGTTCATGATAATTTCTTGAAGATTGATGATTTGAGTTATCTTGTTCTTATGAGTTAGTTTAAATTAAAAGAAAAGTTATGTGATAATTTGTTTTCGATCCAAATTAATCTAAAAGTTGTTCATAAAATGTGTTTTTGTAACTTGTCCTCAAGTTATATGAAAAGTCTCATTTCTGATTTTTAAAGCTCATAAGATTTCCATAAGTTATGAAAAATGAAGAGTCTTATTGTTTTAAATGTTTTAAAGTCTTCCATAACTTGTCCTCAAGTTATGGAACTTGAAGAGTTTTTCCATTAAAACTACTTTAAACTCATAAGTTATGGAAACCAAAAGTTTTTGAATTGTTCAAAACTTGTCCTCAAGTTTTGGAATTTGTAAAGTTTCCCCCCATGAGTACTTTAATTCCATGTAAACCCTTAGAATTTTAAAAGTTAAAATTCAACCCTTATACTATTATAATACTAATAGTTAATAGTTATATATATATATATATATATATATATATATATATATATATATATATATATATATATATATATATATATATATATATATGTATAAGAACAAAGTCAGTCTTACTGTTAGTAGGCCTCATTCACGAAGCCGGTCAATAGGGGGGGGGGGATAAGGTTACTGCCTATAAAATGGCAGTTTAATGGGTGTCTACTCTCACCCACCGCTTCCTTGAGTGGTGGAGGGTCGTTAGCCGAACGGGTTTGACAGTAAGAGTGAATTTGGTTACTTAGTAACTAAACACTTATATACTAAGTAACTAAACACTTATAAATTCCCAATCTTAGTTACTTAGGAAAATGTGAATTTGGTGCTAACCCATGAAATTACACTTTGTACCTTACCAAGTCGTTGGTGGAGCTTGTGTGGGTAACTGACACACTAACATGGACTAGTAAGAGTGGCAAAGGGTGACTTAAGGTTTATCATAAATCGGTGGAGCGCGTGTGGTTAACCGACACCTCGATTATGTGATAAATATTAAGGGTACCAAGTATATTTGCATGGTTTTTCACACCTTGTTTGTGATCCTCGGCATCCCAGTCACAAACTTGAGAGGGCACAATCGAGATTTAAACATGCCATTGAAAAGTTCAATGAATCTTAAAAGATCTAGGAGTTTCAAACCAATTAAAACCTAATACCTATTTCGTTTTTCATGGTGGAAATTGGTGAATAGTCATTCTCCTACCTTCAAATATTTTATAGCTTGGATTACAGAATCCCTCTTCCAATTTATAAAATGTTATGTTGGGTCCTAGCCTTAATATTTCATATTGGGTGTTATATTAAGGACTTAAATCAACTAAACTTGAATTTCTCCCGCATAGATGTCTAGTTAAGACAACTATGATCTTCCCAAATCTCTTGGAACAAGCTTTCCTAATGAAGACGATGTCCCGTGGTTGGATCATGGAAATCATACTTCAATTCCTCCACCTCCTCCAATTATTCTCCCTAACCCAAAAGTTCAAGGTCACTCAAGTCCTATTGGCAAGCTAAGTCTGTGTGTGTTCACATCTTGGAGATGAAGTCATATATAGACAGGCCAGGAGAGTTGGGTGTCAAAGTCTTGAGGAAGTTGGTTGTTGACTAGGATCTTCAATCACTTCCTAAGTCACATAGTGAGTTCCTTTAGGACTACTATATGCAGACCATGATATGACCCTTAATGATCTTACCTATTTGCTTGATTCTTCTAAATCAACAATGATTTGGAGCATTGGTAAAGCGAATTTAATTGGAAGATCGACTTCCCAAACTTCCATGGACATTGACAATGGTAACATTGGAAATCCAGAAAACCTTTCTCTTCCCAATGGAAAGGGATCGGCCATAGTCAACTCGGTTGACCAAATGGTAAAGAGAAAGGCTAAGTCTGAG
Organism: Lactuca virosa; assembly: GCF_052849685.1. Taxonomy (NCBI): domain Eukaryota; kingdom Viridiplantae; phylum Streptophyta; class Magnoliopsida; order Asterales; family Asteraceae; genus Lactuca; species Lactuca virosa. The sequence goes on along the minus strand of NC_136429.1, from coordinate 460,290,327 downwards.
ATAGTCCCGTGTACCATTCTGAAAGAGTCCATATGTTTCTATTTCCAAAAGAAGGGGCATTGGTTGCGAAGCTTCCCTATTTACCTGAAGGTTCATAAGGATGGTAAAGTCAAAAAGTTTGACTCTACTTCAGGTAAGGTCCACTATCTGACTCTAATATGCTCCTTTTTTAGATTCTTATTACATGATGTGACTAGGTCAAATTTTGATGTTTTGTAGAATCAAAGAAAGGAAGCTTAAAGGAAGAGTATGCTGATTGTGATCGCGAAGATGGATTTCGATCGCATGGTTCGGTGATCAGAATTTTGAGCTGCTGCTTAAGAGTTGTGATAGATTGCTTAAGAATAAATAACAACATTGTTTTCATATACATTTTCATTGTAAGGATAAGTCTTTCCGCATGTTTTAAAATAAAGGAATATTTTTGATTTTATTTATTTTAAATATCCTTACATTGGCATTATTGAAAAATTGTTGTTTATGTGATTCCATTGATAACAGTATTGGAAAAGGGATTTGATTCTTTCGTTTGTGGTTATGTCATAATTTACCAAATAAGGAAATATTCTCATCACCCAAGTTTCAGTTGGATAGAAACTTGGAATCATGCAACTTGTATTGTATGATGAATGAGGATTTTCATCTTTGAGAAATTAAGACTAATTCCTTAATCACATGTATATGTGAGTCAAGTGAAGGACTAAGGGATCAAGTACACATTGTTGTGCACTGGTCAAGGTCCACCACAAAGATCGATAAGACTATTCGTCATGATTTACTAAAGTTTAGTGAATATGGTTATACTTACAAGTTTAAGTGTAATTCTGAAACATTGGAAAAGTTTCAATGTAAGGCAGAACGAACAAGAAGAATCAAATTAGGCAGAAAGATAAAAGTGTCTCCAATCTGAAAAGATGGGAGAGTACTTGAGTATCTTATTTTATGATTATCTTAGTGGTTATGAAACCATATCAAAATTGATTCTCTAAGGACATCTTAGTGCATTTGTTTGACTAAGAAGAGAAATCGTGAATTGTTGAAATGGTTAAAGTCAAAAGGATGAATCATTCTTCCTTCCAAAACAAGTCTTAGAGTCATACTCGAAGATTGTAACTTGAGTGACATAATCCTTGGAAGGTTTATAACACTTTTCAAATGTAGAGTAAAATGTTTTCTTACTCTTGTACATTTGAAATTGGTAAGTTGTGATGTTTTGGATAAAATAAAGACCAACTAAGACCAATTGTGTGAAGTGTTTATCTTGATAAGTATTCGCACTAACTCTTGAATATTTGATTTGTCAAGGAATGGTTCTTGACAAGAGAATCTTATATGTCAAGAGGTCAGTGGGAGTCTTAAAGATCTTGAAAAGTTTCAAGAACTAATCAAGGATATTGTTTATCACTAGCACACGACTTGAGGCTTGTGACCTATCGTGTTGACATATTCTTATTTCTGTGCCCATTCCAGTTAAAAGTTGACTATGCATGTGAGTTCTGTGAGTTCTCAGTTGTTTACATAACTACTTGGAAGCAATGGTAGGCCCTTGTGCTGCCAGGTGGCAAGAAGTTAAGATTGAACAAGTTCATTCCATTTGAGTTTGGATTTGTCACTAACTTCCTCTTGTGGTTATGACAAATTCACATGGATAAGAACACATACACCATAAAATCTAAGTGTCATAAGGTTTCTCCCTGATTCATGAAAATGATGGCGAGGAAACGCTTTCGCTAAATAGATTTTAAGTAGATAGAAATTGTGATATTTGAATTCTCAAAGTCGTTAGTGGAGCGTGTATGGTTAACCGACAAACTAACAAGGACTTGTGAGAAATGGCAAAGGTCTAAACAATTGAGATTATGATTACGACATCCCTTTTCATAGTTATAAAAATTGTTTAGACACACATGTGAGCTATCTGAGAAAAGGTGTATGATTTTGATAAAGTCTTATCAAAGCATCTCGTATCAGAAATCTGAACTTTGGTAAGAAAGTCAATAAAGTATTGATTTCTAGAAGTCCAGCTGATTTATGAGTACATGTCAAAGCTAGTGGGAGCATAATGGTTATGCTAGTAATTATTATGCTAGTGGGAGCATAATCAATTATGATAAGTGTTGCAAGTTAGCAATGTTAATTATAGAAAACAAAAGTTTCAATTGGGTAAAAGTTGTTTTGCTATAATTAAGGGAGAGGAAATTATACTTCATTTCAATTCTAAAAGCTTAGATTGAGGTTTTAATCATCTTTAGTCAAGGATTGAGATCTTAATCATCTTTTGTCAATGATATATATATGAATTTTATGTTGGAATGGTTCAACATGAGGAAATTCTATATATATTGCGTTCTCAAAATTCGATTATGATTACGGCATCCCTCTTCATAGTCGAATTATGAAAACCTGGCAAATAAAAATATTGTAGCAAAAGACTAGTCTAGGATCATGTGTTTATGTGAGACATCATGAATCGTGTCCCATATGCTTCGAATATAGGATCGATTACATGTGCTGTAATATTTATCCTTTCTAAATTTTCCAAATGCCTAGGGCATTAAGAGGGGAAAAGGTCTAGAATTGGATATGACTTAAATGATTAAGCAATTATCGAGGACAATCTGAGGTTTACCAACGATTGGGTGCTCATGGACAGTTGGAAGTATGGTGTAATTTTTTGGAAAGGACCATATTGACATATTCTGAAAGGAGGCAACTCTTATTCAGAAGTGATAATCAGAATGGGAATCTAGAAATGTCTCCATAGGTGGAAGTTATCCATTAAATCTTTGTAAGATTAGAAAACTTAATGCAAGAAGGATGTTCAAAGTAAAGCACTTTGAATTTGAGACTTCGTTTCCATGGAATTCATCTCCATTGGAATACTCTGTAATGTTTGTTGACAAGTCCTTGTGACGTTGTGCATAGTCATTACAAGAGGATCAATGCATATAAGTTTAGGATGTAACAAATTTCGGTAAATAGTAGGAATTTGGAATTCTTACATTTACGATAAGGATTTGGATTGTGAAATGAGCATCATTGGAATCATTTTCAATTGGTCTATTTCACAAAGTAAGGATCATAAACAAACATATTGTGCATACTTGGAGTATGGCATAACTATTGGTTGGACAAACATAGTGTACATGCTTGGAGCATGGCATGACTATTGTATTAATTCAAGTATTAGGTTGATAAATCGAAAAATTATACAATGAATAATGTGTAATCAATATGGTGATAAATAAAAGGTGTTTTATTTATATTCATAAGTTCTGAGATCATATTAGATTCAATTATTCTTGTGTTTCACTTTGCATGTTTTGACTTCCAGAATAACTAGGTTATTCTTTCCGAATGACTAAGTTATTCAACCCATCCACAGTCGATCATACTTTAGAAGTAGGTATTGAGGCAAGACTGTCATGAATGCGTCTGTAGTTTGTCTGGGACAAAGTGGCTGCAGTGTTCATGAGTACTCGTGGAATAAGATTCGAGTATTGGATTAAACCCACGCTCATTTGACTCACTTCATGTATTTTATCACGAGTGATCATGAGACGATAATATCTTATATTCTTCAAACCAAGAGATATGAGTTGCAGTCTACAAGTCGGTTACACATTGATTATGTGAAAACGCACCAGTAACTTGGTGCTATAAAACACATTTTTGTGTGTGATTTGGTGCGTATATAGAGCAAGCATATGAGTCGAAGTTTATCCATTCCTTTTATCCTTATAGGGATAAAAGAAATATATGTGGGCCCCTCTATGATTAAGTGATGACAAACGTAAGTGCTCGGCCGGGCTTGGACTGATTTGATTTGTTCAATTAGTCGGTCGTCATAAATCGGAAATCGGGAAACAACAGATGGACAGAGAGAATGATTATAATCCATGTCTTAGTCCATATGATATCTAGAATGGAGGAATATATGATCCCTTATCTAATGGGCATGTCATTGACTAGGTCAGAATTCGACAGCGGCTTTTAAGAGCTACGATTGCTAGTCTGGATCTTGGAGTCATACGCAATGATAGTTTTAGACTTATCCAAATGGGATACTATTGGATTAGATGTCTAAGCCCATAAATATTGTTGGTATGTATTCGACCCGAGAGTAGCATGGTCCATTTGGGTTGCATAACACCAGGACAATTTGTTAGGATGGACTCTTGAGAGAAGGTTATATATGATTTGTTAATATATTATAATATATTAATATGAAATCATATGTTTTAATTAGTATTGATCAAGAATTAATTTGGAATTAAATTAGTGATCAAAAGAGACTAATTAAATCTATGGGGACTAATTATGGTAATTAGTTATATTTTTATATGTTGGGCTTATGATCCATGTTGGACCAAGTTTATGTATGGATACATAAAGAGTTGGGCCACATGAACCATGGATCATAAAACCCATGGGTGTGGATTTGGATTATATCGATGACCCTTGAGATCCTACATATAAATATGAGAGTACATAGCTAAAAAGGCCTACACTTGCTATTGGAGGGCATGGAGGTGTTTTGGTGCATGGGATTCTCTCTCAAGAGTCACCTTTGTCCTAGGTGAGTTGTGATTCCATTTGAGGTGCAATACTTGGGGATCTAAGTTCTTAAAGGCCAAAGTCTTTCAAGCAACACCAAATACATCAAGACTTCAAGCCACATAAAAGGTATGTTACTATAACTCGTATCTTGTATTGTTTATGACAATTTCCATGCTAGTTATAGGTTTAATGCCTTGGAAACCATTTGCATGTATAATTAGTGAAAACATAGATCCAAGGTATTTAGGGTTGTATGTGCACCATAGGATGTTGTAGTATACCAAAACACAACATAATTGACGAAGCTGCGAAAGATATGCACCAGGAGCCACCAAGTGCGAATGACCCTAATGATACGAACACTACATTCCAGGGGGAGAGTTCCGAATCGACTTCTAATGCAAGTTTTCAGGGGGAGCGCTCTACTCCACGAGAGACCGACGAAAGTCCACTCCATGGGGAGAATCAGACACCTAAAGAGGAGATATTCACATCATTCGAGGGGGAGAAAGATAATATGAATGATGATTCGGATGTACATAATGATGATTCAGATATACAGTCTGAATTTGAGGACATACATGCTGAATTGGATCCATCTTATGATCCTAATTATCCTCCTTTGACTAAATGGACTAGAGATCATCCAAAAACATAGGTTATAGGTGAATCGTCTTCAGGAGTTCTTATGAGAGCACAATAAAAAGCGAAGCAAACTGCTTTATTCTCTAAAGTGGAATATTGCATGTTTAATTCGTTCATCTCCAATGTCAAACCCAAAAATGTTCAGATTGCTTTGGACCATTCCTACTCCAAACGATGCATCTGTTGTAGGATTAAAGTGGGTGCTTCGGAACAAGCTTGATAAATAGGGAAATGTTATTCGAAACAAAGCACAACTAGTAGTAAAGGGTTATTGTCATGAAGAAGGCATTGACTACGAAGAGACCTTCGCTGCTGTTGCTAGGCTAGAATCCGTTCGCATCTTGCTGGCTTATGCATCACATAAGAACTTTGAAGTCTATCAAATGTACGTTAAGTGCGCCTTTTTGAATGGGGAGATAGAGGAGACAGTTTATGTAAAGCAACCACCAGACTTTATAAACGAGAAGTATCCTAACCATTGCTATATTCTGGACAAAACCTTTTATGGTATGAAGCAAGCTCCGAGGGCCTGGTACGAAACGCTAACTCGTTTCTTGAAAATGCCTAAATTTAAACAAGATTTGGTTGACCCAACTTTCTTTCGCAAGAAAGAAGGTGACTACTTAATGATTGTCCAAATTTATGTTGATGACATTATCCTCGGATCAACTAATCCCAGCTTAACAGCTGAATTCCGAAAGTTAATGGAAACGAAATTTGAGATGAGCTCCATGGGTTCGATTAATTTTTTCCTTACTCGCTAAGTTTGGGATGATGGGAGATTCAAAAGAGAAGGTTCCAATGGCATTCGGAACGAAACTAACACCATCTTTGGAAAAACCAGCTGCTGATTTGACCCTTTATCGTCAGATGATAGGATCATTGATGTATTTAACAATTAGTCGACCAGCCATTATGTTTTCTGTTTGTTATTGTGCTAGGTTCCAAGCGAATCCTCGCGAACCCCACATGGTAGCTGTCAAGAACATTTTCAGGTATTTAAAACGAACCTCCTCATTAGGCATATGGTACCCATCAAGCTCAGGGTTCTTCGTACAAGCATTTTCGGATGCTGATCTAGGAGGATGCGGCCTGGATAGAAAGAGTACAACGGGAGGATGCCAATTTCTGGATGGCAAGCTTGTGAGTTGGCAATCGAAAAAGCAAACTTGCGTATCCCACTGAACTGCCGAAGCAGAGTACATAACTGTCTCCTCTTGCACTTCGCAGGTCATTTGGATTCAAAGCCAACTTCGTGACTATGGCATTAACAGGAAGCGAATCCCCTTATATTGCGACTGTGAAAGCTCCATTCGCATTTGTCATAATCTAGTGCAACAGTCAAAGACGAAACACATAACACTGAGGTATCATTTCATCAAGGATCATGTGGAAGATGGTAATGTTGAAATATACTTCGTGAGATCTACTGATCAGTTAGCAGACATATTTACAAAAGCCTTGCCTGAAACAACCTTCAATAGAATTATTCAAGGTCTAAGAATGATGCAAGCTGAATCTGTTCCGAAACCACTTTCTCATCCATAAATTTACCTCTGCGAATCGGTGCGAATGCTCACAGTAATTCACAGTCTACTTTGATATTGCGAATCGGTGCGAACGCTCGCAGCGACTCGCAGTCCACTGTTTATTTGTGGTCCAGAGATTCCTATGATTGACAAGCTTTTGAAGGAACATATTCATAATCACTCTCGGTTCATATAATGGGGCAGGTATAAATCTCTTTATCTATGTACTAGCTAAGTGTCTCTAGCAGCATGCTGTTGCATGCTGTCTAAAGCCTCGACGACTCTATGTTGAAGCCTTAATGAATCGATTCTACCAATTGTTTCTTCCTAATCAGGCTACAATTTCACATAAGTCATGAGCTACCTCAGTCTTCTCACATTGAGTACAGAGTTAGCTGCTTAGTCACTTTCGCATAGCAGAGGTATACTATTTTCTTTGGAACCAGCTCACACTTTTCCCCACGACTTTCGCATTCACCAATCTAACCCTCGAGACTCTCAGATAATACCCCTGAGGTTTATGGTTACACAACTTTTGTGTTTATGACCTTCATATCATTATCACCATGAATTAAGTGAAACCCAAAATCCAACACACTTATACAAATTGACAGTGAACAATACACATGTTCTAGACTATTCACCAAGGAATTAGCGAAACTCCACTTTCATGGTATGTACCAAAAAATCTCCTTTTCTTTTGAGAGATCTGAATGAAATGATCTAGACCTAAGACATTTCTACCCAATAGATCCAATTTTTTTTTTTTGAGATTTCCATACGAACCCATGTCACTCAAAACAATTCCAAAGCCTACTTGTTCAGTTAACTACACCGGTCAAACAAGTACTCTATACGAACGTTCAGACTTATATCAAGTTTTGAAGTTTGGTTGGAGCATAAGCCACCCTATTAAGCCTAAAGAAAAGATGCCTTTCATGTTTTCTTAATAAACAGGTGATTGTAATTCAACGGGGAACCACATAGACACTTCTTAGTCTCTCTTGACTTCGAAGGAAGAGATCTTTGCCCGAGATCCACTTTTTTGTGTCTTAATCAAGACATCACTAAAATCCCACACATTTGTATCGCTTTATTTCTTTATCATTGAGACACTCTCGCATGAAGATCCTTGTGATATCCAAAAGTCTGGTTCGTGGCACTCACATTTATTTCCAGTTTCACAGTTCAACCCAAGTTTATTTAAAAACGAAAGCTCGTATCTATATACGACAAGTGGAACTCAACTTAAATTGTGAAACGGTGACGCGGACACGGAATTTTCTCATGGATAGAAATTCAAATGGGCGCGTGAAAATTTGAACGTATGTTTACTTTACCGCCGCCTGACGCACGTTTCTGGCGTCACAGTTGTCAAGTCGCGCTTTTGCAGACGACTTTTCAATACCCGATACAATCTCTCTCTGAATTTTTCTCACCAAACAAACGGTATAAAGGGTTTTTGACACTACATTTCTCTTTACCACTCATAAATACTCTCAACGAATCTCGACGATCGAAAAGCTCTCAACTGTTCATCATTTTTTTCTTCAAGAAATCATCAATGGCGGAATCCTCTGAAACTCCTTCTGTTCAAGAACAAAAAGGGAATTCATTGCTTCTTGCCATCAAGCCTAATCAAAACCTGGTGATCGATCTTGACCATTGCAAGTATGATAGTTATCTTCTAGCTATTGTTGAATGCATGAAGTACTCTCCGTTGATTACTGCTCTGACTAAAACGGAAAGCCTTCCGATGTCTCTTCTGTCAAAACCTTACTCTTATGCATGTTATTTCAAGGAATAACAAAGAATCACTTTTGAAGTTCACAACAGAACAACCTCCATCACCAAATCTCACTTTTGCTCGATCTTAGGGCTTGGTCAAACAGATGACATGATTGATCCTGAATCTGTCACTAACTCAGCCCTATTAGAAATGTTTTATCAAATGGGGTACAAGGAAACCCTAACCGCTGTTTCAAAGTTCAGAAAACCTAACTTGCCGCCACAGTGGAATATGCTCTTTACCCTGTTATTCAAGGCTTTTTCTGAGCGGGTAACGGGATCGGATTGCGCCAGCAAGCTTTTTATGGCGATCATGTATGGGATTTACACATGTCTCAACATTGATTTTGGTGTTGTTCTCTAGGCAGAAGTTATTCAAAGCACTCATTCTAGTACTTGTCACAACAAAATTTTCTATGCACGCTTCTGGACTGTCATTGTTCAAAGGGAATCGACAAGATTCAAATTCCGGTTATGCAAGATTCGTTGATGGCTACTATTTCAACCTTTCAGACTACAGACATTATTCTTGCTGACAACTCCAAATTTGCATTTGTTGGTTCGATCCCTGAAGCCATTCTTCGTGATGTGCCAGCTGCTAGCAAGATTCTTGAAGGTTATCGGTCAATTCCTGCTTCAGGTTTTCATCCCTTAACTCCTGAGATGCAATCGATCATTGATGAAGCCAATAAACCAAAGAAAGGGGGTCAGAAAGGACGCACGAAAGATGAAAAGAAACAGAGTGCTAAAGAGGGTCCATATGAGCCTGCGAAAACCCCCAAGAAACTAAAAGCATAGGGTGGCTCATATGCAATGGGTCCTGCTCCAATAAAGAAGCTAAAGCTAAAGAAGGCAACTCGAAAACCCAAATCTGCAACTCCTAGTGAAAGCGAAGATTCGCAGTCTGCTACCCACTCTGATGTCGCATTCTAGAGGATGACACAATCCACAGCGATGACACTGCTGCTACTTCAAGTCCTGAGGTTTTGTAACCTATTTCTACGAACCCAGAGGTAACCTTTCAGATTCTTGTCTCAGTTCCTATTACTGATGACTTCTTTGACAATGTCTCTATTCCGTCTCCCACTTCCACTGTTTCCACACCGATCACTATCGCTCCATACCCATCTGTCTCATTAGGTGTTTCGCAACCACCACCTATTTTCACCGATTCTACCGCCACTACCACACCCATGACCAACGAACCTCCTATCGCTGTCAATGTATCTGATGCAGGGGTAGGGGCTTCAAGTTTCACTACTGGTCATTCAACACCTCCTATTTCTCCTTGACGGCAAGACAATGCAGACACATTTTTCGAAGGAGATGGATTTGGTTTTAAATCATTTCAGTTCAGTCCATTCAGATTTCAGGAGGATAGTGATGATGATGCCCCTGTTACTCAAAGACAACTCAAGACTATCAAAGAGAAATTGGATTCATTGATTAGTTCTTCTCAAGCTTCCTCTAGTGATGTTTATTCTAAGGCAACAGTTGAAGCCTTTTTCCAGGCCATGACTAGAGAACACCAGGCCAATTTGGACAAGGCGAATCAAGCGGTTTCTGATTCAACAGCTATGTGCAAAGAGGTTAATGAAAAAGTCGAAAAACTTCTCTCTGAAGCTCAGGCCTTTATGACCACTTTAAAAACATCTGCTGAGTCCAACACCTCTAAGGAGAATGAAGCGATTGTAAGCCTTCACTCCTTGTTGCGAAAAGAAAAAGAAGATCTTGTGCAGGTTCGTACTAATCTGCAAGCCGATCATACTGAGTCACGAACCTCCATCTCCACCAAAATTGACAAGCTTGTTGAAGATCTAGCAGTTGAAAGCAAGATTATGGACAAACTTGCTGCCCATACAACGACAGTCAAAGTACATGTTGCCAAACTCGCAAAAGCAAACAAAGAAATCAAAGAGCTTCAGTCTGAACGAGCTGTGATTAAAAGCTATGTTGGTGATGTCAATGCTTTGCTATCCAATATTCTTGATTCTCATTACCCTATACTTCTGATCTCTATTCGAAGGCATTTGGCTGAAAAGTTTCGTCCTGCTCTTGCTATGCTTAGTCGCATTGAGGGTGCTTCAGAGTCTCCTGTCCTTCTAAAACAAGGGGGAGAATCATCAAAAGAACCATCTCAACAACCTCCGAATGCTAATACTGATACATCTGGTCATGATGAGAAAAATCCGAAAGTCTCCAGTGAACCGAAGGTTAATGTAGCTTCGGGTTCCAAACGCAAATAAAAATTGGTGAACAGTGATGATGAAGAAGAAAGTGAAGCTGACAAGCTAAAGCGAAAGGCTCGTGATCAGCTTTTAGATGAAAACACTCGCATTGGGAGAGAGGCAGAAGCTAAGGAGCAAGCAGAACGCGAAGCTCAGGTCACTTTGGAAAGTCGAAAGACTTTGTTTCCACCACGGACCTTGGAGTGAATCATTAATGAGGTGGTTGATAATCCAAGCATGCATTGGTTAGAGCCTGTAACTTCCTTTGATCTGGAGAATTCGCAGGATTCTCAGTTGGACATGCCTATTACTCCGAGAGCATTTCTTTTTCGATGTTTTGAAGCGACTATGAACGCTCCTGCATCAGATGAAAATGTCGATAAATCATTGATGGAGTCTTACTTTTGTTGGATAAGGTGTCTAAGTCCATAACTTATTTGGTATATACTTGACCCGACCCGACATGGTCCATTTGGGTTGCACTTCACCCAAACTAGTTATGGATAATTTTATGAGAGTTGTATACTTACGATTTATTAATATATTATAAGTTATAATATATTAATATAAAGTCATGTTACTTAATTAGTTATAATCTTGAATTAATTATGAATTAATTTAGTGATTAAAAGGAAGACTAATTAAATCATGGGCTATTATATTTATATGGTGTGGGCTAACACTCATTTGGGAATGGGCTAAGCTTATATGGAAGTCCATGGATGATCCATGGAGCTTTTACCCATGGATCCTTGGAAGAGGAAAAGACATGGGTTATTAGGGTTTCACCCTAACCATGTACACTATATAAACAAGCTTATGTTGCATGAAAAAGACACTAATGTGTGTGTAAGTGTGGTGGCCAAAATCAAGAGTTAGTATACTCTCTCATACATTTTCCAAGTTTGTGGTGATTTGTGATTTCCATTTGAGGCATTCACATTATTGGTGCTTGGCTCTCAAACTCCAAGGAATCAACACTCAACAAAAGGTATGTAATCCATCTAGTTCTTTTATGGTTAAAAGTACCCCATGCCATGCTAGATAGGTTATAAACCTTGGAAAATAATATTTTGCATGTATCTTAGACAAACATAGATCCAAGGTTTAATAGGGTTGCATGTACACTTAGGAAGTGTTAGAATGCTCAAAACCCAACAGTGGTATCAGAGCCTAGGCTTGTTTGTTTGATACTTGATGCAAAATAGTGAAAAAAGTCGAATTTTTTGCTGTCTGCCTGATGAACTCGCCGAGTCCATGGGGGGACTCGCCGAGTTCATGAGTAAACTCATCCTACTCGGCGAGTAGGTTCGTGCACTCGACGAGTAGGAGCCTTAGAATGCAGATTTTTGACTTTTGCTGCTGGAAATGGACTAGTTGGTGTAATGGTTGTTCTAATCCATTTACAATAGCTTATATCAAAATTTCATGCTTTGTATGTGTTCATATAATTCTTGAAACTTTGATGATCATGTTCATGTTCTTATGAATTTAGAAGATGATAGGAATTATTTGCTGAATTGTTTAGGATTAATTCTTGATCATTTATGTGTTTTAATGGAGTCCATAATTTGTCCTCAAGTTATGGATATCCAAAGGTCACTTCTTTTAAACACACACTTAAAACACATAAGTTACATGGAAATGAAGAGTCTTCATTTTTATGAACCATTAATTCATAAGTTATGAAATGAAAGGTTTTGAATAGTTTCAAAACTTGTCCTCAAGTTTTGGAATTTGTAAAGTTAGACACACTTTAATATACTTTAATTCCAAACCCTTAGAGTTTTAAAAGTTAAAATTCAACCCTTATACTATTTATAACATTAATGGTTAATTATTATATATATGTATAAGATCAAAGTCGTCTTACCGCTAGTACGCCTCATTCACGAAGCCAGTCTATAAGGTGGGTATAAGGTTGTTGCCTATAAAATGGCAACTTAATGGGTGTCCACTCTCACCCACCGCTTGCTTGACTGGTGGAGGGTCGTTAGCCGAACGGGTAGGACAAGGACTTATAAATTCTCATTAAAAGTATGATGAATATTATAAAGTAACTAAACCTTTTAAAAATTCCCAATCTTAGTTACTTTAGGAAAATGTGAATATGGTGCTAACCCATGAAATTCACACTTTGTACCTTACCAAGTCGTTGGTGGAGCGTGTGTGGTTAACCGGCACACTAACTTGGACTAGTAAGGATCACGAAGGGTGACTTAATGTTTATCATAGATCGGTGGAGCGTGTGTGGTTAACCGGCACATTGATTAGGTGATAATATTAAGGGTACCAAGTGAATTTGCATGGTTATTCACACCTTGTTTTGTGATCCTCGGCATCCCAGTCACAAAACCTGAAGGGCACAATCGAGATTGAAACATGCCATCGAAAAGTTCAATGAATCTCAAAGGAATCTAGGAATTTCAAAAACCAATTAAACCTAATAATTCATTTCGTTTTCTTTGTGGAAATTGGTGAATCGTCATTCACCTACCTTCAAATATATTATAGCTTAGATTACGGCATCCCTCTTCTAAGTTATAATATATTGTGTTGGATCCTAGCCTTAATATTACATTTGGGTGTATTATTAAGGATTCGATATATCTAATCTGAACTTGTTTTCTTCTTTTCAGATGTCTTCCGACAACAAGGCTTCGGGCTCTAACCCTACTGGCTCCTTTTCCCTCATGAACCTTTGTGGGAGGGTCATCTTTGATGGTTCCAACTTCATGGATTGGATCCGGAACATCAGGATGGTTACTCGTTACGAGGACAAGGAATATGTCCTCGATAAGGAGCTAAAGGAGCTTGATGAGTCCACTGCTACTCCTGAGGAGGTCGCTGAGTATCAGGCACATGAAAGAGATGCCACCAAGGTGGCATGCATCATGATGGCCACCATGACAACTGAACTCCAAAAGTCCTATGAGGATTATTACCCTTTTGAGATGCATCAGGATCTGATGGAAAGGTACCATCAGAGTGCTCGTCAAGAGCGGTATCAAATAATCTCCTCCATGATCACTACCCGTATGAAGGATAGCGAACCAATCACGAGCCACATGCAGAAAATGCAAAGGTATGTGGACCGTCTAATGAAACTGAATGTGAACTTCCCTGAGGAGTTGGCAATTGATATCATTTTGCACTCCTTGCCATCGTGTTATGATCAATTTCGTATGACATACCACATGAACAAGGAGGAAGTAACACTCAGTATGCTTCAAGGACTTCTGAAGACTGCCGAAAGTGGTCTTAAAAGTAAGTCGGTTGCTACTCCTACTCCTACTACTACCCCTGTTTTGGCTATCGGGCAAGGCAAAGGGAAGAAGAGGAAGCACCCTTCGAAGGGTACCAAGGGAAAGTCCCTTGAAGGCTCCTCATCTGGAACCAAAGGTGGTTCTATCACTCCTTCTGCCATCCCTAAGGATGCTGAATGCTTCTACTGTCAAAATAAGGGGCACTGGAAGCGAAACTGCCCAAAGTACTTGCAGGATGTGAAGGATGGGAAAGTGAAACCATCCAATGCAGGTATTTACACTATATTGTCTAATAACTCACCATATTCTAATTCTTGGGTTCTTGATACAGGTTGTGGTATTCACATCTGTTGTGGCTTGCAGGGCCTAAGAAGAAGTGAAGATGTGGAGCACGGAAAGATAAACTTAATCATGGGGAACAAGAAGGTTGCACCTGTTACCAAGATTGGAGTTTATACTTTGTTGCTAGATAGTGGGTTAAAGTTAGATTTGAATAAATGTGTGTACTCGTCTGAAATGGCGAGGAATATTATTTCCTTTCATGCTTTGTACAAACAAGGTTTTACCTTTTCTTTTGATAATGAAGTTGGTAGTATTAATGCTTTCTTTAATAATGTTCTTTATTTTAAAGCATTAACTTGTGATGGTGTGTATGAAGCTGTATCGGTTGTAGATAATTTAGGAAATAATGTATTATATATTGATTCTTCTACTAGCTTGGATAAAGCATCTTTGTGGCATTATCGTCTTGGACATGTAAGCAAGAAACGCATAGGCCAGCTCCAAAAGGATGGAGTCTTGGAGTCGTTCGACCTCAAGTCGGATGATAGTTGTGAGTCTTGTCTACTTGGAAAAATGACAAAATCACCCTTCACTGGTACTTGTGCAAGGGGTGAGGGTTTGTTGGACCTTATACATACTGATGTATGTGGACCATTCAAAACCGCCACAAGGGATGGTAATCGCTATTATGTGACTTTTATTGATGATTTTAGTAGATATGGTTATGTCTACTTAATCAAACATAACTCAGAAACTTTTGAAAGGTTTAAAGAGTTTAAACAGGAAGTAGAAAATCAATTGGGCAGGAACATTAAGATGCTTCGATCTGATCGAGGTGGTGAGTATCTTTGTACTGAGTTCCTCGACTATCTTAAGGAGTATGGGATTGTCTCACAATTGACACCTCCCAGGACACCACAGCTGAATGGTGTAGCTGAGAGGCGCAATCAAACTTTGTTGGACATGGTTCGCTCTATGATGAGTTGAGCTTCGCTACCAATCACTTTTTGGGGGTATGCCTTAGAGACTGCCGCCCACATCCTTAATCTAGTCCCTACAAAGAAGGTTGCCAAAACACCTCATGAGATGTGGACTGTGACAGTTCCCAATTTGGACCACATCAAGATTTGGGGTTGCGAGGCTTTCGTGAGGCGTGAGACTCATGACAAGCTCGAACCTCGAAGTGAAAGGTGTATTTTCATCGGCTATCCACAAAAATCCTTTGGTTACCTCTTCTACAGACCCAGTGAGAATGTGGTCTTTGTGGCTAGGAGAGGAGTCTTTCGAGAGAGAGAATTTATAAGCCAAGGAGACAGTGGGAGGAAAATTGACCTTGAAGAAATTCAAGAGTCAATTGGTGAAGGAACCTCAAATACTAGCAATCAACCCGAGGAGGAAACTCCTGTTGATCCAGCTGACGAGTCTGTACCTCCGAGGCGTTCCACAAGGGTTAGGAACACACCTGAGTTTTATTATGGATTTCATATTACTACGGAAGGTGATACATTTATCAGTGACAGTACACTGGTAAATCTGGATGAACCTAACAGTGTTAAGGAAGCCATGGCAGGCCCGACAGCGAGATACAGTCCATGTATGACAATCAAGTTTGGAACTTGGTTGACAATGTACCAGTCGGGTGCAAATGGATCTTCAAGAAGAAGACCGACATGGATGGGAAGGTGCACACTTATAAGGCTCGACTGGTTGCGAAGGGTTTTACTCAGACTCATGGTATTGATTATGATGAAATCTTCTCACCGGTAGCAAAGATTAAGTCTATTAGGGTCACGCTGGCCATTTCTGCATTCATGATTATGAAATATGGCAAATGAATGTCAAAACCGCTTTTCTTAATGGAAAGTTGGCTGAGGATGTGTACATGAATCAGCCAGAGGGTTTTGTAAGTGCAGAATACCCTAATAGAGTGTGCAAGCTTGAGAAATCCATTTATGGATTAAAACAAGCATCTCGTAGCTGGAATCTTTTTTTCGATGAGAAGGTCAAAGAGTTTGGCTTCTTGAGAAGTGAAGATGAGTCTTGCGTGTATGTAAGAGCTAGTGGGAGTATAGTTAGCTTCTTGGTACTGTATGTAGATGACATACTACTTATAGGAAATGATATCCCAACCTTGCAGGAGGTTAAGTCCTGGCTTGGGAAGTGCTTTGCTATGAAGGACCTAGGGGAAGCTGCCTATATCCTAGGGATAAGGATATTAAGAGAAAGGAGTAAAAGACTAATTGGACTTAATCAGAGTATCTACTTGGATAAGGTGTTGAAAAGGTTCAACATGCAGAATTCCAAGAAAGGAGAATTACCGATCCAAAGCAATGCCAAACTGAGCAAGGCTCAGAGCCCGAGTACGGAATATGAGATAGTTGAGATGAGTCGATTACCCTATGCTTCCGCTGTTGGCTCGATCATGTATGCTATGACTTGTACCCGTCCTGATGTGGCCTTCGCTTTGAGCATGGTCAGCAGATATCAGGGGAACCCTGGCAAGGCTCATTGGACTGCGGTAGAGAATATTCTCAAGTACCTGCGGAGGACTAAGGATTGGATCCTTACCCTTGGTGGGAGTGATGACTTGAGAGTGCTAGGGTATAATGATGCTAGTTTTCAGACTGATATGGATAACTTCTGCTCTCAGTCGGGCTGGGTCTTTACCCTAAATGGAGGGGCAATCACTTGGAAGAGTTCCAAACAGGAGACTGTAGCTGATTCGACTTGTGAATCAGAGTACATAGCAGCGAGTGAAGCGGCAAAAGAGGCGATATGGCTGAGGAACTTCATCGGAGACCTTGGAGTTATACCAACCATTAAGGAACCTATGGAGATTTTCTGTGACAGCAATAGTGCGGTTGCCTTAGCCAAGGAACCGAGAGATCATGGCAGATCCCGACACATTTACAAAAAATATCACTTCATAAGACACAAGATAGAAGAAGGACTCCTCGTGGCAAAGAGGGTATCGTCAGATGAGAACCCTGCAGATCCCCTTACGAAGGGACTGACGAGGGTTAAGCATTTGCAGCATGCGAGGCGCATCGGGATGAGGGACGATATTAGTTTTACAGATTAGATAATTTTTCTGAAACTTGTAAAATGTAATCGACGTTTGATGATGAATAAAATGTGTGATTTATTTATGAGTAAAGTGTTACTATCATTGTCAATTATTTACTATTGTTTCAGTTTTGCATGTTTTGACTTCCAGAATAATTAATTTATTCAAACCTCCACAATCGGTCATACGTCGGAAGTAGGTATGAATCAAGATTGTCATGAATTGGGTTTGTAGATGGCTAAAGGTGTTTAAACATAGCAATGGTTGCTACAACGTTCATGAGTGCTCATAAGTTATGAGTATTGGAATAAACCCACGCTCACTTGTATCACTTCATGGAATTTATCTCGAGTGATCGTGAGACGATAATATCATATAAGTCTTCAAACCTAGAGATATGAGTTGTTACCTATGAATTGGTTGTGCATTGATTGCACGTAAACGCATCAGTAACTTGATGTTATAAAACGTGCCTTTGTGTACAATTCAACAAGTAGTAGAACAAGCATATGAGTCGAAGTTTATCTATTCCTTCTAGAAATAGAAGCGATATCTGGGCCCCTCGATGATTTTGTTTTGACCTATGTACCGGGCCCGGTCAGAACTAAATTGATGTGTTCAGTTAAGTTCTTTGTCAAACAAATCGGAAATCGAGAAACAACTGCTAGACAATAAGTAAGACATTGTTCCATGTATTTGTCCGGCTGATATCATGAGAACAGAGGGCTATATGATCACTTATCTAAAATGGCGCTTCATAGTTCACAAGAGTTTTCGAGAGCTACGATTGCTGGTTGGTTCCTGAAGTAATATAGGCAAATACAGTTATTAGACTTATCCAAGTGGGAGTCTGTTGGATAAGGTGTCTAAGTCCATAACTTATTTGGTATATACTTGACCCGACCCGGCATGGTCCATTTGGGTTGCACTTCACCCAAACTAGTTATGGATAATTTTATGAGAGTTGTATACTTACGATTTATTAATATATTATAAGTTATAATATATTAATATAAAGTCATGTTACTTAATTAGTTTTAATCTTGAATTAATTATGAATTAATTTAGTGATTAAAAGGAAGACTAATTAAATCATGGGCTGTTATATTTATATGGTGTGGGCTAACACTCATTTGGGAATGGGCTAAGCTTATATGGAAGTCCATGGATGATCCATGGAGCTTTTACCCATGGATCCTTGGAAGAGGAAAAGACATGGGTTATTAGGGTTTCACCCTAACCATGTACACTATATAAACAAGCTTATGTTGCATGAAAAAGACACTAATGTGTGTGTAAGTGTGGTGGCCAAAATCAAGAGTTAGTATACTCTCTCATACATTTTCCAAGTTTATGGTGATTTGTGATTTCCATTTGAGGCATTCACATTATTGGTGCTTGGCTCTCAAACTCCAAGGAATCAACAATCAACAAAAGGTATGTAATCCATCTAGTTCTTTTATGGTTAAAAGTACCCCATGCCATGCTAGATAGGTTATAAACCTTGGAAAATAATATTTTGCATGTATCTTAGACAAACATAGATCCAAGGTTTAATAGGGTTGCATGTACACTTAGGAAGTGTTAGAATGCTCAAAACCCAACAACTTTTCCCATGCCAAGCCTCAGTACCTCACTTGGAGTGCACAAAAGATTACTGTTGTGAGGGTCATTGGGCCAACTGAAACAAGGAGCTTCATGAATATCAAATTAAAAATAGCAAGAGTATCCGAAAGTGCTGTTCACGAATTTTCCTTGGCTGATTTGCCATGCCTAAATCCCTATGATTGGATCGTTTTAATGCATTTCCTTCTGAGAGATAAAAAGAAGTACGAACCTGCTCTGGGGCACATAAAGCGAATGCTAATTTCGTACATTTATGAAGTGGCGAAGTTTGACATTGAGATCGCCTCGGTTCTGAAGAGGAAACCCACTGCTCCCCTTACTGGCAAGACGAAAGACATCAATAAGATGCAGATAGGGAAGATTGAAAAAGAGAACTAGACCGTTATGTTTCATTGTGGTGCAGGAGCTAACTTTCAGAAATGCCTCTTCGCATTGCCTGATAAGCATCTGTTCTCTATAGTTTGCTTGGAGTTCATTTTGGACATCACAGGCCAATGCAAACTAAATGACGAAGCTGCAAAGAAGAATTACTCAGAAATGATGCGTTGGTAGATTGCGTTTCGCATGCATCTTCTTGCAGTCATTCCCAAGCTCTTCAAGACCACAAAGAAGATACAACAATGAAGAGACTCCCGCCTCAATAGACGCAAAGGGGGAGATTGTTGGGTATAAGTGTTGG
This sequence comes from Lactuca virosa, assembly GCF_052849685.1. Lineage (NCBI taxonomy): Eukaryota > Viridiplantae > Streptophyta > Magnoliopsida > Asterales > Asteraceae > Lactuca > Lactuca virosa. The sequence continues at coordinate 460,270,657 of NC_136429.1, read as the reverse complement.
GTCATTGGGCTTATTAATCAGTCCATTTTGTAATCGGTTTTGGGCCTATCCACCCGTTCATTTATTAGGGTTTAGCTGTTTAAGATGCATGCATGCACTGTGTTTTGTAATCTTGGATTAGCCTTGTAACCCTACACGCCTCTACAGTAGCAATTCTTCATCGAGTTCTTCTGAGGCGTGACTTTGAATCATTCAACATATTTTGATCCATTCTTGTGTTCCTGTTTTCTATCACCTGTTTGAATATTTCGATCATTAGAGATTTTATCTCGACAAATTTATACCAAAAAGTTTCTTCCCTTTTCTGTAATCATGATTGAAGAGATGTGCCGTAAAAATCTCCTATCCCAAGATAATGATGGACCTTTTAATCGTTATCCAAAAAGTTCCCATTGATATAAGAAACGTACATCAGTGAGACATGTCGTCAGCAGCAGTGAACATCAACGTAATTGATCAGCGAATGAATTGATGATGGTCACCTCCGTAAGTTTATGATGCATCCTGATGGTGTCCGCTTAAACTACCATTCACTGATATAGTATTACGAGATTTCATTAGTGTGTGGTTTCATACCTGACTCATTAATCACTTTTATTAGTAGAAAAATGGAAAGGGTGGTATGATGTGTGTAATACATTCTGGTATGAAATGTACCCATCGGCAAATAGTGTCGAAGTTTTATCAGTGTATGGAAAATATAGTGAATCCTTGACTTTTTAATTGAATAATTGTTAGGAAAAAGTGGGTAGGTGCGTGTAATATATCACAGACAAGGATATTCCCATCGACACACATTTTCCGAATTCTCATCAGCGTCTTGTATCATACGCTGAATCATAAAATTCTAAACAAGACTTTAAGGAAAGAATGGTTTCATGCATGTGACAAGCTGTGGTGTTTTAATTTAACCATCGACATAGATTTTTCAAGCTCTCATAAACTATGTTACATTATGCTGAATCATAAAGATTTAAAGAAGAATATAAGGGAAAGAATGGGTTGGTGCATGTGATAGCCTATGGTACATAGACTAACCATCGAAACAAAGTTTCAAACTTTAATCCGTGTGGTATATCACAGTGAATCGTTGTTACATCCAAAAAATTTCAACAATTTTAAACTTTTCAAAACGACCCTTTTACTATTAAAAATGTTTACAAAATTAGTATTCTCAAAACATTATTTAAAGAATCAAAGCCTCCCAAGATCAATGACATAAAATCAGGATGTGTATGGTTACGCCTTCGCCTTGCCACGATTCTCTAAAATACCTGAAATCATAAACCAAAAACTTTAAGCACAAAGCTTAGTGAGTTCCCCCAAAGTACCAACACACAATAGATAACATATACAACAAACTGCATGTATACAGGGCCTTCAGCATGACTAGAACACCCAACTGACCTACAATATATCTGGTACGCCCACAGAGCTTTCAGTTTGACTGGAACGCCCCATCGACCTACAGTCTATATGGTATGCTCACAGAACCTTCAGCATGAATGGTACACCTCACCGGGCCTTCAGCCTATCTGGAACGTTCTCAGGGCCTTCGGCCTAACAGGTACGCCCCACTCGCCTTCTGTCTATCCGGGACGCCCTGGGTCTGTTGGCCTTCAGCACATAGCGGGACCCCCTCAACCCAACCACACACAACATTTCAACATATACATATCCAAATCACATATAAGCCCAGTAGCCATAACAACATATCGATATAAACATTACCGAGTTTTTTGACCGACAACACAAAGCAGTACAGTCTCAACCCACCCACACCACGACAACCAATATAAAACTAAACATATAACCAGTCAACAGACAATCAGGCAGATCTCACAGATCACTAAGCATATCAACATCCTAGATACCAGGATACATATCTAACATGTCACTACAACATAACAACATGCGATAAACCAGGATAACAATCCAATGGGCCGGCTTTGGTGCCTTCGACCCGAAAGTACAGTGAGGAAAACTCAGCTCGCATTGCCTAATCAGACAGACGATCTCCGGCTTCTGGCTGACAGATCAAGACAACACCCCATCAACAACTGATCCCACGAATAATCTCTAACTGCAGATCTGCTAAAATCTGCACGCTATCAAATACCACAAACGACAACCCATTAACATCTAGCCTGATTCACACTATGAGTCCAAATTAGGGTAAAAGACCTTTTTACCCTTCCTCAAGCTTGGCCCATGACCAAGGCCCAAACTAGATGACCAAAAGCCCAAAATCCAAAATAAGCATTTAAGATCCAAATATGGCCTAATTTTCCAAATTGGGCCCAATTCCTTTCGTGGGCCTTCACCCAAGAAAGTCCATCAAGTCACAACAACCCAACCATAAAATCCAGATGGCCCAACATGGCCCAACACAACCAAGCCAAAAACCGAAGTGACACCACAAGGCCCCATAAGGCCCAAAATATCCAATGGTCAACCCTAGTCCACTCCTGGCCAATGGTCAAATGTCCGAAAGGTCAACAATTCAAGAAGACCCAACCTGGCCGAGTACACCATGCATACTCAGATGGTACGCCCAACGTACTCCTCTGAACCCCAACCAATTCCAAAAAGCACTTAATCCCTTAATCCCTTTCTCCAAACTCTAAAATCTGATTCTATAGATGACTTATAACGTAAAGTTGGCAACTTTAATTTCATGCATGGCTTAAAGGGGCTCTAGAGATCAAAAGAGCTTAATAAAAGGTCTTAGCACATGCATGAGATCAAATACACCATAAAGCTTGCATCTTTATGCTTAAGGGACCTCTTAAATGACCGAATCTACAAGATTAAGCTTCTGAAACAACCCAAGCTCACAAGGACCAACCAAGAGGGACTAAAATGACTATATAAGCCCAAAAGAAGATCTATTCAACGAGTAAGCAAGGTGGAGACTTTATACCTTCAAAGTCATGAAATGATGACACAAATACTGGATCTCTAAGCTCCTCACCAAATATTGAGTCTTCAACCTTCTTCTTCTCTTGCACAAACAACTATCGACACTCTTCCAAGCTTCAACACTCACTCCAAGCACTCTAAGGTACCAATGAATGATAAGAGGGGTGGATGATAAGAGGGGTGGAGGTTGACCCAAAATGACTAGAATAAGTTTAATATGTTGCTTATATATGGTAAAACCCCAAAAATTAGGGTTTGGTGCTGAAGGGAGTACGCACCGCATACCCCTTAGTACGCCCGACGTACTCTTGGACCACCCACGATCATTTAACTCGGTACGCCCCACGTACTAGATGACCTCCCAAAACTCTAAAACTTTACATCGCTATAACTCCTTCATTCCAAGTTCGTTTCCGACGAACTTTACATCCACGGAAAGGTGACGAGAAGCCCTACACTTCTAACAACTAACCTTAGCCTTAAAACTTCTCAATCAAAAACCCAAAATTCATAAAGGCCTGAACTGCCAAATTACGATCATGCCCTTGGGCTCCGGAACACCATCGAACACTCGGATCACTTAGAATTTAACACCCTCATCCAAAAAGGATCAAATCCTTTCTTCCCCAAGGCCCCTAACCTTATGATAACTGATGATCGGGCCACAGCCCCGAATAACGAAGCGATTCGAAACCGGGTGTTACAACTCTCCCCTTCTTAAATTCGATTTTGTCCTCAAAATCATTCCTTACCATCCCCGGCATGCCCGACAACCTGAGGGACACAACCACAACCTTGAGCATACAACGCCCTTCCCAAGGCAACCAAACCCAACCGAAATTTCCAAGTCGAAGAAGACGAATCTGTAATCCCATGTAGAAAACCCACCCTACTTTACCTTAAATCTGAAGTCTTGAATTGGTCTGACTCCCTGACAGACTGCATGTACTGAACCAATGCTAAATCCATGACACTTACCCTTTAAACTATCTACTCAACTCCTGATGATAAAAATTCCATGAAAACAATGAGATACAAGATATTAATTCCCCTAACTATCGGATTGATACGCTGCTGCTATAATTTTGAAATCCCATAACTTTCCCACCCTTCACACAGGTAGAACCACTCCAGAGCACATAGACATAAGCTAAATCCTGGACCCTCCAGCTGATGCCTTGACATACAAGTTTCTTAATCCAAATTTCTCTGAAGTACAAATATTGCAACAAATACACTCGCGATTCCTAACGCGAGTTTCTACTAAACGCCCGCTCAAAAATGGCAACTCATAATATATTTTCATAACACTTCCTTAAAACTGATGAGTATCCACTTATGAATCTACCCCCAGTCCCTCACCGGAGACACTACCAGAACATGCAGAACTGATCCTCCAAACATATCGATTTCAAACTTTACCCAAATGTAAATCCATATTATATACCACAACGTTAAATAACCCTTGATTCTCTGCCATGCCATCACCAACCACTGCTCCAATGAGCAGAGATGATCGATTCAAGAATCCCCGCATTGCATGCAACCCCTATCCGCTCAGGTGTACCCCCACCTGGAAAACCATTTGAGACATACATGAGGAACTTTATGATTTTCCCCTTCAAAACCGATTCCCAGCTTGATAATCAAACCCTTAACAACAACTTGCGAATAAACGGAAAAATATAAAGCATACATTCCACCGATACTTTCTGATACCTGTCTGATACTCCAAACAATCCTTAACTATTCCCTTTAAACAAAACAAATTACACCTCTCTCGGAAATAGACATACTGAATTACCATAACGTGCATCCTTAGGGAACCCATAATCATGTCCCAAAAAGGAAGAAACACCAAAGCTCTATTGAGCGACAAACCTCACACATTAGAAGAAAACTTCCCATGAATGATTGGAACAGACCCCAAACCTTGACTGAGACTGAACAGATTCTGCCAATACGCAACCAACTCATGAAGACTTCCAAGGTGATCCTGAATGCTACCAAAACCTGAGCCGGATATGAACCAAAATTTCACACCACCTTCATTGAGGGTAAACATACCTAGAGACCAAAGGAACATAAAACATACTAAACTTGATGATAGGTTGACATATCCATTGAACTTCAACTGCCACCCCTTGAATCCTTCAGAGAATCCCGGCTGAATAATGAACTCGAAGACCAATGGTCTAGACAGATTGACACTTAAACCAGAGAACCACAAACCCACCTGCAACTGAACATACACATTCCTGGAACGGTTCACCGATCAACATCTGCCCAACTAATTTGAAAACAACAATCCAAATAGCAAACTGACAAATCCCTGAATGAATAATACTCAACCTAAGAATCCCAGTTATCTCTCACTTAGTGCTCAAACGACCGCCCACTGGTGTTGAAACTCAATCATAATCCAACCGGCTCAACCAGGTACGACCATACCTGACCCTGGAATGAAAAAATATATGCAAAATAATCCTACTGATACAGATGAACTGAATCCCAAGGGAATCCTGAATTTCAGCAGATTACCTCTAAAAATTCCAATTATAACCACTTAGCATAAGGATTTCACACAAAAGCATAAGCAACTACCGACTTACGACCCAAACGATAATCCGATACCTGGATTTCCTATATCTCAGGAATATGGGCCCTTAATCGCATCACAAAGTACCCATACCACATCAATCCACATACACACACCAGTGCTGACATACTGTCGCCAACCACCGCGACCAACATACCCCAAGTTGAGTTTACAACCTAAATCTGGAAGTCACAAGCCTACTCACTCCTCCGAACTCGAAAAACTGAAAAGGAATGAACTTTGCTACAGATAGCGACAATCCAATCCATCAATCAACCCCTCAACTCCCAGCTGAAATCCTTAAGCCGATCATAACCACCGCTTCCTTCTGGAATCTTGCGACTCAGGGCACGGCCTCGAGCAAACCCCTCGAGACCTCCAAACGAACATACTCATCTAGGTCTAAACCATTCAACACAAACCGATATCGCCACTAGGGCCCAAACAATTACAACACCCATCCTCATGCCTGGACAACCATAGCCAAAAGATCAACAGGTATAGAACCACTTCAGCAAATCATGTTATCAGACCATGCCATCACCCCGACCAACCCTTAGAATCCCCGATACTCTCCTTGATTCGATTATGGATCCTATGCTTCCAGTAGTACGGGCCCAATAATGCCTTCTACACCTATCTATACCCTTCCTCAAGGATCATCTCGGGTCCTCTAAGACCTATCCAAAAGATACTCCCAACACTTGCTCCACAGCGAAATAACCTCACTATAATACTCCTTAGGATCTCCTAGGATTCAACCCACACCTCCTCTGCCATCAGCTGCTGAAGAACCCCAACCAAAGCCAGCTAACCACTTCATGATCACAATTACATGTCATAAAGCTTAAATAATCCTTTGACTAAAGGACTCAACCCTATAACAGTTGGACTCAGAAAAGAGCTGCACAATAGGTCCAAGTACTTGATTCTAAGATTATCTAACCTTCATAGCATGTGATTTAATGTATTCATTTGATGGTGAACCCTCATCGACATGGGTCTCACAAACGACAAAGCAATTAGCATTCGAGAAGAGGAGCCTATTGGCACTAAAACACGATAAAATCAGACAGATTCTCATACAAACTCTCGATCTCAACCTCCCAGCATCCTGAGCACACCTTCACCCTGCCCCCACTCTCTCAAGAGTGGATAATCATTCCTCACGCTGACCTGCTATGAACCACACCCATTTAAAGGAAATCACCACCTCCTCATCCAATAATGCAACTGGTCGGCTGACGCAACACGACTCACCATTCCACTAACTGCCACGCGACTCTCCATTGGTGCCAGATTACTATCGCATGAATAGAATCACATGTCCCACATTTTAAACAATCTTAGGCTAAAAGATTTATTCCCAAAACGGTTGGACTCATACAGGAGTTGTGCAGCCGGACCAAACCCCTTATCCTAAAATCATTTAAACCATGTAGCATGTGACTTAGCGTATTTACTCAATAGCCAGTTCACACGCGAAGGAGTCATACAACAATCAATCATGGATTCTATAAGAGGTAACGCATCATACAATCACACAATTCTATCATGCAATTCCAGAAGATCCCTAGCTTATCACTAGCATGATTTTCTATCATATCACAAGATCAAATAACAGTATGATAATTTGGGGTCTATTACTAGCTCCGACTGATCTTACACATTGCATCCCCTTTGATTATTTTGACAACAACTTGAAAATCTCTTTTAAAATCTTTTTCCTAAGTTTGAGACTGGATTCACACGAGTGTTCCTCCAATTAACTCAAACGAAGGCTCTGATACCAACTTGTTAAAATTTTAAAATTTTCAAAACGACCTTTTTAGAAATAAAAATGTGTACAAAATTAGTATTCTCAAAACATTATTTAAAAAATCAATTCCTCCCAAGATCAATGACATAAAATTAGGATGTGTACGGTCACACCTTTGCCTTGCCACAAATCTTTGAAATACCCGAAACCATAAACCAAAAAATGTAAGCAAAAAGCTTAGTTAGTTCCCCCAAAGTACCAACACACAACAAATAACATATACAACAAAAATCATGCATACAGGGCCTTCAGCATGACTGGAACGCCCCACTGGCCTACAGTCTATCTGGTACGCCCACAGAGCCTTCAGTCTAACTTGAATGCCCCACCGGCCTACAGTCTATCTGGTACACTCACTGAACCTTCAGCATGACTGGTACGCCTCACCGGGCCTTTAACCTATCTGAAACGTTCTTTGGGGCTTCGGCTTGACTGGTACACCCCACTGGCCTTCAGTCTATCCGGGACGCCCTGGGTTTGTTGGCCTTCAGCACATAGCGGGACCGTCTCAACCCAACCACACATAACATGTCAACATATACATATCCAAATCACATATAAGCCAAGTAACCATAACAACATATTGTTACAAACATTACCAGGTTTGTTGACTGACAACACAAAGTAGTACAATCTCAACCCACCCACACCACGACAACCTATATAAAGCTAAACATATAACCAGTCAACAGACGATTAGGTAGATCTTACATATCACTAAGCATAGCATCATCCTATATACCAGGATACAGATCTAACATATCATTATAACATACCAACATGTGATAAACCAAGGTTGTAATCTAATGGGTTGGCCTTGGTGCCTTTCACCCGAAAGTATAGTGAAGATAGCTCACCTCGCACTGCCGAATCTCATAGACGATCCCTGGCTGCTAGCTGATAGATTAAGACAACATCCCATCAACACCTGATCCCACGAATAATCTCTAACTGCAGATCCGCTAAAATCCGCACACTATCAAATACCACAAATGACAACCCATTAGCACCTAGCCCCTGACTCACACTACAAGTCCAAATTTGGGTACAATACCTTTTTACTCTTCCACAAGCTTGGCCCAAGGCCAAGGCCCAAACTAGAAGACCAAAGGCCAAAATCCAAAATAATCATCTAAGGTCCAAATATGGCCCAATTTTCCAAAATGGGCCCAATTCCTTTCGTGGGCCTTCACCCAAGAAAGTCCAACAAATCGCAACAGCCCAACCATAATATCCAGATGGCCCAACATGGCCCAACGCAACCAAGCCCAAAACCACAGTGGCACCACAAGGCCCCATAAGGCCCAAAATATCCAATGGTCAAACCTAGTCCACTCCTGGTCAATGGTCAAATGTCCGAAAGGTCAACAATTCAAAAAGAACCAACCTGGTCGAGTACGCCATGCGTACTCAGCTGGTACGCCCAGCGTACACCCCTTGGGGCTAATACGCGCAGCGTACCAGAAGGGTATAACTTCTTCATCCCAAGTTTGTTTCCGACGAACTTTATATCCATGGAAAGGTGACGAGAAGACGTACACTTCTAAGAACTCGCCTTAGCCTTAAAACTTCTCGATCAAAAACCCAAATTTGATAAAGGCCCAAACTGCCAAATTAAGATCATGCCCTTGTGCTCCGAAACACCATCGAACACTTGGATCACTTAGACTTTAACACCCTCATCTAAAAAGGGCCAAATATTTTCTTCCCCTAGGCCCCAAGCGTTATGATAACTGATGATTGGGCCACAGCCCCGAATAATGAAGCGATTTGAAACCAAGTGTTACAATCGTCAAGTTTTATTGAGAAGAAGTGAAGGAAATAATGGATTGTTTCAGTCACACTGGTGTGGTATCAGTATGAATCATAAACGGTGTTAACTCATCAACAAGAAGTAGTTTAAATTTCCATATCATCGAGTTAATTTTCAGTCTAGAACTAGATAGCTCACCAACAATTCATTTAACAATGTACAATAAAATACTAATTAATCATATAAGAATACAACAAAAGAGTTCGTCAAAAAAGGAAATATTCTAAACAACAATATTTTCGCAGCTTTTTCAAAAGTATGATAAAGAATCGATCCATCAAATCTTTTGAGTCTAATGGCCATAAATGCACTTCCGTTTGCTAAGATATCTACTCTTCAAAACACTGTCTTTAAAAGAGATCAAACAAGATCAAATATATCAAACAAGGAACACAATTCATAGTTGTTAGGGCCAGGATCCTAGAATTACATTCTGGATCCTCAAAGCCTCAGGATCGTGATTATTATCATTTATTTTCCTAAGGATTGGAGGATCCTCCTATGCTGATTTCCAATAATGAAATCTTCGCTATGATGAAGAGTCTGGAACGAAAAGTCGCTCAATAACAGAAGGATAACAAGACAATTCTCAAGGAAGTTGAGAGAATGAGGATAGAAATCCAGAAGCCTCAAGAAGCAGCACCCTCGATCTTGTAGCCCAGGATCTTGAACTTTGATAACACGGGATCCTTAGCAATTCGCCGTGAGATACGATCCTCAATATCGGCCTCTGCTCCCGCCTGGGGCGTAACTCCAAGAGAGCAAGCCCATACGACCCAGGATCCCAGCGAAACCTTTGTTACTCCCAATAGCAAGGATCCATGTAACCTAGTCAGTAATAATATCTTTACCACTAACTCTATGGACCTTGATACATGTTGAAGCCTAATCATGGCTAATGAGCTTCAGCAATTAAGAAAAATTATCTTAAGCCTGCCTGGAGTAGTTCAACCTATACCTGAAGTATCCCCCACAAGCCACATGATCTCAAGATTTGTTCCGGTAATAGTTGATACTGAAGTCCCAAAGCGCTTCTAAACCCCCAGCATGAAGCTATATGACGAGACTACAGATCCTGGGGAGCACATTGAACAATATAGGGATAGGTTGGAGATCATTACCATCCACACTCACTTAAAAAAAGCTTGCATGTGCATGGTTTTTGGTTCAACCCTCACAGTATCAGCATTACAATGGCTTCTTAACGTTCCTCCTTACTCTCTTACTTCGTTTGCTCATTTAGTTAATTTATTTAACAATCAATTTTCTTGTAGCAGAACATTCAGAAATATCAATAGCTATCTTCATCGAGTGGTCCAGGATCCTAAGGAATTCCTTAGGAATTTTGTGAACCGGTTTGGCAGGAAAGCTCGGAGTATCCCCAACATCGACATGGCGACTACAATTAAAGCCTTTAAAATGGGCTTAAAGAAGGACTCTCCTTTCTATGCAAACCTCGTAATGACTCAATGAAAAATGATGGATGAAGTTAGGAGCAAAGCACTAAGATCCATAAGGCTCGAAGAAGACAAGGAGATCCAAAAAAGGAGCAACCCACCAAGCTCATACGATCACCCCAATAAGAAGGCCGACTCCTTGGCTCAAAGATCCTATAAATTAAAACCATATTCCAAACATGAACATCATAGGGTTAATGCCCTTGAAGATGAAGGAGAGGAAGAATATTGTCCTAAAATTACTGACTATTGTTTTTCTGTGGATATTTCAGGTTTAATATTTGCTATGCGGGATCTTGGAGACAAAGCAAGATGGCCAAGAAAAGGGGAAAAATCCACCACTTGGAAAGATAAATCCATATGGTGTGCATACCATGAAGACTTTGGTCATATCACAGAGGATTGTATAGCTCTCAGGAAGAAGATCAGCTACCTCTTAGGAAAAGGATACCTCAAAGAAATCCTTGGAAGAAGAAAGGAGAGATCCAAAGAAAAAGATTAGGATCCTCAGAACATCCTCAACAAACCAGGATACCCTCCCACTGACGCCAAGGTAATCAATGTGATCTCTGGAGGATCTACATTTGTGCTACCTCTTATTCTACAGCAAATAGGCACCCCAAGGTGTCAAAACAGAGAAACAAAAAGGGCCATAGAAGAATACGTCAATCACAAACAAGAAAGAGATCACCTTCGACGAAGCAGATAGACAAGACATCTAGGATCCTCACCATGACATAATGGTGATCACTCATTACATCGCTAACCATTTCGTCAGAAGGATCCTTTTCGATTGAGGATCATCAGTCAACATTATACTTTTGGAGGCATTAAAAAGAATGAACATCCTGGAGTCCGAAATAGTTAGAAGATCCTCAGTGCTGATTGGATTCAGTGGTGAAACCAAACACACCGTCGACGAGATAAAGGTACCTATGTGCATAGAGCGGGTAAACTTTATGCAACATTTTTGTGTAAATGATATATTATCCTCTTATAATGTTATACAAGGTAGACCATGGATCCAAGAAATGAAGGCTGACCCATCGACATATCACGGGAAGATTGCAGGAGTTCAATAAGAATCCAAAGAATGCTACAAGACTTCGATGAAATCCTCGACGATACCACGACAAGGATAAAAATTAATGCAGGAGGCACAAGACGTACTGGAAACAAGAGAACAAGATGTAAAATAAGTGACCCTGAACCTTGAGGAACCTGAAGCCAAAATTCTCATAAGATCCTCAATACCTGAACAAATCGAACAAGATCTAATGAAGTTCTTCAAAGCTAGAAGCAAGACGTTTGCATGGAAGCACGAGGACATGACATGTATAGACAAAAATACAATAACACATAAACTTAACATTGATCCATGTTTCAAACCTATACACCAAAAGAGAAGGAAGTTCGCACCAGAGAGAAACCAAGTTATACAACTGTTATAGATTACTAAAAGAGAAGGTGGCTAGCTAATGTGGCCGTGTTACAAAAGAGGAATGGTAAATGTAGAATGTTTGTAGATTACTCGGATCTTAACAAGGCTTGTCCCAAGGATCCTCTCCCTCTACCACACATAGACTGCATGATAGACGCCACAACAGGTCATGAATTATTAACATTCATGGACGCATCAGCTGGATTCCAACAGATCCAGATGGAACCATCCGACCAAGTAGATACGACATTCATAACTCCAATAGGTATCTATTGTTATACTTCCATGCCGTTTGTTCTTAAAAATGCAGGTGGAGCATACCAAAGGCTAGTCAACAAGATGTTCAAAGAGAAACTGGGGGACACCATGGATGTCTACATCGATGACATGGTCGTCAAGTCTAACAAAGCTGAAGATCACCTCAAGGATCTCGAAGAAGCCTTCGACATACTGGACGAATATAACATGAAGCTAAATCCCCCCAAGTGTCACTTTGGAATGAGATCAGGCATGTTCCTTGGATACATGGTGAGCAAAAGAGGAATTGAAACAAGCGCAGAGAAAATCAAGGCCATCCTCGATCTAAAATCACCGTCCTCGACAAACGATATAAAAGCGACTAATAGGGAGAGTGGCAGCCCTAAACAAGTTCATCTCAAGATCCTTAGAAAGATGCAAGCCTTTCTACGACATCGTGAATAAGAACAAAAGGTTTGATTGGACCAAGAAACATGAAGATGCTTTCTAGGACCCTTGACCTTATCAATAGAAGTACATGAAACATTCAAATAAACTGTAAGCACAAGCTTAGTGAGTTTCCCAATCACACAAGTCATATAATCACATAATGTCATGCTCATACATGTACATACAAACTGCCATGGACTCCCTCCATGGTCTTCAATGGAATGCCATGGGCTACCCCCATGGTCTTATATCCTCATGCCATGGGCTCCCCCCATGGTCTTCACTTAAACGCATACATATATCAAATAACATAACATTTCATATGCAAATACAAAACCTATCATATCAATTAATGGGTCGGCCTTGGTGCCTTCGACCCATGAGTGTGGTGGGAAGACTCACCTTAATTGCAACTCAGAATGCTCCAAAACCCTTAAAGGTCAAACTTGGTCAAAGACCAAGGTCAAAGGTCAAAGTCAACGTCCTGAGTTGACCCAACTCGCCGAGTTGTCTCTTCAACTCATCGAGTTTCCCTATTGTCTGATCATATCGCGGAAAATCCCATCAACTCGTCGAGTTCACCAATGAACTCGCCGAGTTGGCTAGGAATCCAACCTTTTAATGAAATAAGCTGTTTCCAATGGATCTAAGGGCCCCAAACCTCAGATCTCTTCCAAAATGATGTCTAAAAGGGTAAAGTTTCCAGCTTTACCCTCAAGAACCATCCAAAAGGCGTCAAAATTAAACCTTAGGTTCTTTAAAGAGGGTCTTGACCCATTAAGCCCTAAAACTCCCACAACAACATCCCAAAACACAGATCTGATGTCCCAAGATTAGCAAAACACGTAAAGTTTCCAACTTTACGTCCATGTATGCTAGAACATGCTCTAAGGCTCATTAATGACTTAATAGGGGTCTTATTGCATGAATAGGACATAGGGACCAATAAAGTTTGCAACTTTAAGCCAAGAGATATCATGAAGGGGTCAGATATAGCTTATCAACCCCTGGAATTCTCATCTTCTTGAACAACTCAACCAAAACCCCAAAATCATGCTTAAACATGAAATAAGGAGATCTAGATGAATACATGACAAGGTGACGACTTTATACCTCAAGAACGCTGCCTTTGAAGAAGTGTTTCTGGATCTAAGGTCCTTCCTGCAAGCTAGGTGCTTCCTACTTCTAAGCTCCGTTCAAGAATCACCAAAAACAACTCTATAAGCTTACCACACACTACCTTTCAAGATGAAACACGAATCTAGGGCTTTCTGGACAGTGAGGCTGGTAAGGATGCCATCAAAAAGGGTTTAAGTCCTTTATATAGGTTGCAACACCCTAAAATTAGGGTTTCATTTTTAGTTGTCAACTCATCGAGTTGGGACTCCCTAACTCCTCGAGTTAGATCCTTAAAATCCGCTGCCAAAAAGACTCATACACGACAAGTTGGAGCTCCCCAACTCATCGAGTTCTAGCCCAAAATCTTAAAATATTGAAAAATGAATAATACCTGGACCAAGCATTACAAATATCCCCCACTTGAACTAGACTTCGTCCTCGAAGTCTGCTGATGCAAAAAGGGCCAGATAATGCTTCCTCATCTCATCCTCCGGCTTCCAGGTCCATTCGGAACCTCTTCGGTGCTGCCATTGTACCTTTACTAACTTCACTTACTTGTTCCGAAGGGCAATAAGCTTTTCCACATAATTCAGGCTCTCATCAATCTAAATATCATCTAGCAATACAACCATCGACTCGTCAGCCACACACTTCCGCAACTGCGAAACGTGAAATGTACTGTGGATCTGCCCAAGCTACTCAGGCAAGTCCAACTGATACAAAACCTTGCCCACTCGGGCGATAATCCGAAACGGGCCAATATACATGGGGCCCAACTTGCCGCCCTCCTGAACTGGATAACACCCTTCCAGGGTGACACCTTCAGGAGTACCGTGTCCCCGACCTGGAATTCTAGGTCCGATCTGCGCCTATCCTCATAACTCTTTTGTCTACTCTGTGATGTCTGAAGTTGGTCGCGAACCTGTTGAATCAAATCGATCGTCCTAAGTACCAATTCGGTACTCCCCATAACTCGATGTCCGACCTCCCCCCAGCAAATTGGAGTCTTACATCTCCGACCATAAATCGCCTCAAACGGGGTCGGTTAATACCAGCATGATAACTATTGTTGTATGAGAACTCTGCTAGTGGGAGGTAAGTATCGAAACTTCCTCCGAAATCCAATACACATGCCCTAATCCTATCCTCGAGCGTCTGAATCGTGTGTTCACTCTGACCATCAGTCTGGGAGTGGTAAGTAGTGCTGAAATGCAACTGAGTTCCCACTTCCTCATGGAACTTCTTCCAGAATCTGGAGGTAAAATGAACATCGCGGTCTGAGACCACCGATACTGGCACCCCATGCCTAACCACCACCTCTCGCACATAGAATTGATCCTCCAAACATATCGATTTCAAACTTTACCCAAATGTAAATCCATATTATATACCACAACGTTAAATAACCCTTGATTCTCTGCCATGCCATCACCAACCACTGCTCCAATGAGCAGAGATGATCGATTCAAGAATCCCCGCATTGCATGCAACCCCTATCCGCTCAGGTGTACCCCCACCTGGAAAACCATTTGAGACATACATGAGGAACTTTATGATTTTCCCCTTCAAAACCGATTCCCAGCTTGATAATCAAACCCTTAACAACAACTTGCGAATAAACGGAAAAATATAAAGCATACATTCCACCGATACTTTCTGATACCTGTCTGATACTCCAAACAATCCTTAACTATTCCCTTTAAACAAAACAAATTACACCTCTCTCGGAAATAGACATACTGAATTACCATAACGTGCATCCTTAGGGAACCCATAATCATGTCCCAAAAAGGAAGAAACACCAAAGCTCTATTGAGCGACAAACCTCACACATTAGAAGAAAACTTCCCATGAATGATTGGAACAGACCCCAAACCTTGACTGAGACTGAACAGATTCTGCCAATACGCAACCAACTCATGAAGACTTCCAAGGTGATCCTGAATGCTACCAAAACCTGAGCCGGATATGAACCAAAATTTCACACCACCTTCATTGAGGGTAAACATACCTAGAGACCAAAGGAACATAAAACATACTAAACTTGATGATAGGTTGACATATCCATTGAACTTCAACTGCCACCCCTTGAATCCTTCAGAGAATCCCGGCTGAATAATGAACTCGAAGACCAATGGTCTAGACAGATTGACACTTAAACCAGAGAACCACAAACCCACCTGCAACTGAACATACACATTCCTGGAACGGTTCACCGATCAACATCTGCCCAACTAATTTGAAAACAACAATCCAAATAGCAAACTGACAAATCCCTGAATGAATAATACTCAACCTAAGAATCCCAGTTATCTCTCACTTAGTGCTCAAACGACCGCCCACTGGTGTTGAAACCCAATCATAATCCAACCGGCTCAACCAGGTACGACCATACCTGACCCTGGAATGAAAAAATATATGCAAAATAATCCTACTGATACAGATGAACTGAATCCCAAGGGAATCCTGAATTTCAGCAGATTACCTCTAAAAATTCCAATTATAACCACTTAGCATAAGGATTTCACACAAAAGCATAAGCAACTACCGACTTACGACCCAAACGATAATCCGATACCTGGATTTCCTATATCTCAGGAATATGGGCCCTTAATCGCATCACAAAGTACCCATACCACATCAATCCACATACACACACCAGTGCTGACATACTGTCGCCAACCACCGCGACCAACATACCCCAAGTTGAGTTTACAACCTAAATCTGGAAGTCACAAGCCTACTCACTCCTCCGAACTCGAAAAACTGAAAAGGAATGAACTTTGCTACAGATAGCGACAATCCAATCCATCAATCAACCCCTCAACTCCCAGCTGAAATCCTTAAGCCGATCATAACCACCGCTTCCTTCTGGAATCTTGCGACTCAGGGCACGGCCTCGAGCAAACCCCTCGAGACCTCCAAACGAACATACTCATCTAGGTCTAAACCATTCAACACAAACCGATATCGCCACTAGGGCCCAAACAATTACAACACCCATCCTCATGCCTGGACAACCATAGCCAAAAGATCAACAGGTATAGAACCACTTCAGCAAATCATGTTATCAGACCATGCCATCACCCCGACCAACCCTTAGAATCCCCGATACTCTCCTTGATTCGATTATGGATCCTATGCTTCCAGTAGTACGGGCCCAATAATGCCTTCTACACCTATCTATACCCTTCCTCAAGGATCATCTCGGGACCTCTAAGACCTATCCAAAAGATACTCCCAACACTTGCTCCACAGCGAAATAACCTCACTATAATACTCCTTAGGATCTCCTAGGATTCAACCCACACCTCCTCTGCCATCAGCTGCTGAAGAACCCCAACCAAAGCTAGCTAACCACTTCATGATCACAATTACATGTCATAAAGCTTAAATAATCCTTTGACTAAAGGACTCAACCCTATAACAGTTGGACTCAGAAAAGAGCTGCACAATAGGTCCAAGTACTTGATTCTAAGATTATCTAACCTTCATAGCATGTGATTTAATGTATTCATTTGATGGTGAACCCTCATCGACATGGGTCTCACAAACGACAAAGCAATTAGCATTCGAGAAGAGGAGCCTATTGGCACTAAAACACGATAAAATCAGACAGATTCTCATACAAACTCTCGATCTCAACCTCCCAGCATCCTGAGCACACCTTCACCCTGCCCCCACTCTCTCAAGAGTGGATAATCATTCCTCACGCTGACCTGCTATGAACCACACCCATTTAAAGGAAATCACCACCTCCTCATCCAATAATGCAACTGGTCGGCTGACGCAACACGACTCACCATTCCACTAACTGCCACGCGACTCTCCATTGGTGCCAGATTACTATCGCATGAATAGAATCACATGTCCCACATTTTAAACAATCTTAGGCTAAAAGATTTATTCCCAAAACGGTTGGACTCATACAGGAGTTGTGCAGCCGGACCAAACCCCTTATCCTAAAATCATTTAAACCATGTAGCATGTGACTTAGCGTATTTACTCAATAGCCAGTTCACACGCGAAGGAGTCATACAACAATCAATCATGGATTCTATAAGAGGTAACGCATCATACAATCACACAATTCTATCATGCAATTCCAGAAGATCCCTAGCTTATCACTAGCATGATTTTCTATCATATCACAAGATCAAATAACAGTATGATAATTTGGGGTCTATTACTAGCTCCGACTGATCTTACACATTGCATCCCCTTTGATTATTTTGACAACAACTTGAAAATCTCTTTTAAAATATTTTTCCTAAGTTTGAGACTGGATTCACACGAGTGTTCCTCCAATTAACTCAAACGAAGGCTCTGATACCAACTTGTTAAAATTTTAAAATTTTCAAAACGACCTTTTTAGAAATAAAAATGTGTACAAAATTAGTATTCTCAAAACATTATTTAAAAAATCAATTCCTCCCAAGATCAATGACATAAAATTAGGATGTGTACGGTCACACCTTTGCCTTGCCACAAATCTTTGAAATACCCGAAACCATAAACCAAAAAATGTAAGCAAAAAGCTTAGTTAGTTCCCCCAAAGTACCAACACACAACAAATAACATATACAACAAAAATCATGCATACAGGGCCTTCAGCATGACTGGAACGCCCCACTGGCCTACAGTCTATCTGGTACGCCCACAGAGCCTTCAGTCTAACTTGAATGCCCCACCGGCCTACAGTCTATCTGGTACACTCACTGAACCTTCAGCATGACTGGTACGCCTCACCGGGCCTTTAACCTATCTGAAACGTTCTTTGGGGCTTCGGCTTGACTGGTACACCCCACTGGCCTTCAGTCTATCCGGGACGCCCTGGGTTTGTTGGCCTTCAGCACATAGCGGGACCGTCTCAACCCAACCACACATAACATGTCAACATATACATATCCAAATCACATATAAGCCAAGTAACCATAACAACATATTGTTACAAACATTACCAGGTTTGTTGACTGACAACACAAAGTAGTACAATCTCAACCCACCCACACCACGACAACCTATATAAAGCTAAACATATAACCAGTCAACAGACGATTAGGTAGATCTTACATATCACTAAGCATAGCATCATCCTATATACCAGGATACAGATCTAACATATCATTATAACATACCAACATGTGATAAACCAAGGTTGTAATCTAATGGGTTGGACTTGGTGCCTTTCACCCGAAAGTATAGTGAAGATAGCTCACCTCGCACTGCCGAATCTCATAGACGATCCCTGGCTGCTAGCTGATAGATTAAGACAACATCCCATCAACACCTGATCCCACGAATAATCTCTAACTGCAGATCCGCTAAAATCCGCACACTATCAAATACCACAAATGACAACCCATTAGCACCTAGCCCCTGACTCACACTACAAGTCCAAATTTGGGTACAATACCTTTTTACTCTTCCACAAGCTTGGCCCAAGGCCAAGGCCCAAACTAGAAGACCAAAGGCCAAAATCCAAAATAATCATCTAAGGTCCAAATATGGCCCAATTTTCCAAAATGGGCCCAATTCCTTTCGTGGGCCTTCACCCAAGAAAGTCCAACAAATCGCAACAGCCCAACCATAATATCCAGATGGCCCAACATGGCCCAACGCAACCAAGCCCAAAACCACAGTGGCACCACAAGGCCCCATAAGGCCCAAAATATCCAATGGTCAAACCTAGTCCACTCCTGGTCAATGGTCAAATGTCCGAAAGGTCAACAATTCAAAAAGAACCAACCTGGTCGAGTACGCCATGCGTACTCAGCTGGTACGCCCAGCGTACACCCCTTGGGGCTAATACGCGCAGCGTACCAGAAGGGTATAACTTCTTCATCCCAAGTTTGTTTCCGACGAACTTTATATCCATGGAAAGGTGACGAGAAGACGTACACTTCTAAGAACTCGCCTTAGCCTTAAAACTTCTCGATCAAAAACCCAAATTTGATAAAGGCCCAAACTGCCAAATTAAGATCATGCCCTTGTGCTCCGAAACACCATCGAACACTTGGATCACTTAGACTTTAACACCCTCATCTAAAAAGGGCCAAATATTTTCTTCCCCTAGGCCCCAAGCGTTATGATAACTGATGATTGGGCCACAGCCCCGAATAATGAAGCGATTTGAAACCAAGTGTTACAATCGTCAAGTTTTATTGAGAAGAAGTGAAGGAAATAATGGATTGTTTCAGTCACACTGGTGTGGTATCAGTATGAATCATAAACGGTGTTAACTCATCAACAAGAAGTAGTTTAAATTTCCATATCATCGAGTTAATTTTCAGTCTAGAACTAGATAGCTCACCAACAATTCATTTAACAATGTACAATAAAATACTAATTAATCATATAAGAATACAACAAAAGAGTTCGTCAAAAAAGGAAATATTCTAAACAACAATATTTTCGCAGCTTTTTCAAAAGTATGATAAAGAATCGATCCATCAAATCTTTTGAGTCTAATGGCCATAAATGCACTTCCGTTTGCTAAGATATCTACTCTTCAAAACACTGTCTTTAAAAGAGATCAAACAAGATCAAATATATCAAACAAGGAACACAATTCATAGTTGTTAGGGCCAGGATCCTAGAATTACATTCTGGATCCTCAAAGCCTCAGGATCGTGATTATTATCATTTATTTTCCTAAGGATTGGAGGATCCTCCTATGCTGATTTCCAATAATGAAATCTTCGCTATGATGAAGAGTCTGGAACGAAAAGTCGCTCAATAACAGAAGGATAACAAGACAATTCTCAAGGAAGTTGAGAGAATGAGGATAGAAATCCAGAAGCCTCAAGAAGCAGCACCCTCGATCTTGTAGCCCAGGATCTTGAA
Source organism: Lactuca virosa (assembly GCF_052849685.1). Classification (NCBI taxonomy): domain Eukaryota; kingdom Viridiplantae; phylum Streptophyta; class Magnoliopsida; order Asterales; family Asteraceae; genus Lactuca; species Lactuca virosa. Next base: position 460,249,954 of record NC_136429.1, on the reverse strand, counting down.
CTTTGATAACACGGGATCCTTAGCAATTCGCCGTGAGATACGATCCTCAATATCGGCCTCTGCTCCCGCCTGGGGCGTAACTCCAAGAGAGCAAGCCCATACGACCCAGGATCCCAGCGAAACCTTTGTTACTCCCAATAGCAAGGATCCATGTAACCTAGTCAGTAATAATATCTTTACCACTAACTCTATGGACCTTGATACATGTTGAAGCCTAATCATGGCTAATGAGCTTCAGCAATTAAGAAAAATTATCTTAAGCCTGCCTGGAGTAGTTCAACCTATACCTGAAGTATCCCCCACAAGCCACATGATCTCAAGATTTGTTCCGGTAATAGTTGATACTGAAGTCCCAAAGCGCTTCTAAACCCCCAGCATGAAGCTATATGACGAGACTACAGATCCTGGGGAGCACATTGAACAATATAGGGATAGGTTGGAGATCATTACCATCCACACTCACTTAAAAAAAGCTTGCATGTGCATGGTTTTTGGTTCAACCCTCACAGTATCAGCATTACAATGGCTTCTTAACGTTCCTCCTTACTCTCTTACTTCGTTTGCTCATTTAGTTAATTTATTTAACAATCAATTTTCTTGTAGCAGAACATTCAGAAATATCAATAGCTATCTTCATCGAGTGGTCCAGGATCCTAAGGAATTCCTTAGGAATTTTGTGAACCGGTTTGGCAGGAAAGCTCGGAGTATCCCCAACATCGACATGGCGACTACAATTAAAGCCTTTAAAATGGGCTTAAAGAAGGACTCTCCTTTCTATGCAAACCTCGTAATGACTCAATGAAAAATGATGGATGAAGTTAGGAGCAAAGCACTAAGATCCATAAGGCTCGAAGAAGACAAGGAGATCCAAAAAAGGAGCAACCCACCAAGCTCGTACGATCACCCCAATAAGAAGGCCGACTCCTTGGCTCAAAGATCCTATAAATTAAAACCATATTCCAAACATGAACATCATAGGGTTAATGCCCTTGAAGATGAAGGAGAGGAAGAATATTGTCCTAAAATTACTGACTATTGTTTTTCTGTGGATATTTCAGGTTTAATATTTGCTATGCGGGATCTTGGAGACAAAGCAAGATGGCCAAGAAAAGGGGAAAAATCCACCACTTGGAAAGATAAATCCATATGGTGTGCATACCATGAAGACTTTGGTCATATCACAGAGGATTGTATAGCTCTCAGGAAGAAGATCAGCTACCTCTTAGGAAAAGGATACCTCAAAGAAATCCTTGGAAGAAGAAAGGAGAGATCCAAAGAAAAAGATTAGGATCCTCAGAACATCCTCAACAAACCAGGATACCCTCCCACTGACGCCAAGGTAATCAATGTGATCTCTGGAGGATCTACATTTGTGCTACCTCTTATTCTACAGCAAATAGGCACCCCAAGGTGTCAAAACAGAGAAACAAAAAGGGCCATAGAAGAATACGTCAATCACAAACAAGAAAGAGATCACCTTCGACGAAGCAGATAGACAAGACATCCAGGATCCTCACCATGACATAATGGTGATCACTGATTACATCGCTAACCATTTCGTCAGAAGGATCCTTTTCGATTGAGGATCATCAGTCAACATTATACTTTTGGAGGCATTAAAAAGAATGAACATCCTGGAGTCCGAAATAGTTAGAAGATCCTCAGTGCTGATTGGATTCAGTGGTGAAACCAAACACACCGTCGACGAGATAAAGGTACCTATGTGCATAGAGCGGGTAAACTTTATGCAACATTTTTGTGTAAATGATATATTATCCTCTTATAATGTTATACAAGGTAGACCATGGATCCAAGAAATGAAGGCTGACCCATCGACATATCACGGGAAGATTGCAGGAGTTCAATAAGAATCCAAAGAATGCTACAAGACTTCGATGAAATCCTCGACGATACCACGACAAGGATAAAAATTAATGCAGGAGGCACAAGACGTACTGGAAACAAGAGAACAAGATGTAAAATAAGTGACCCTGAACCTTGAGGAACCTGAAGCCAAAATTCTCATAAGATCCTCAATACCTGAACAAATCGAACAAGATCTAATGAAGTTCTTCAAAGCTAGAAGCAAGACGTTTGCATGGAAGCACGAGGACATGACATGTATAGACAAAAATACAATAACACATAAACTTAACATTGATCCATGTTTCAAACCTATACACCAAAAGAGAAGGAAGTTCGCACCAGAGAGAAACCAAGTTATACAACTGTTATAGATTACTAAAAGAGAAGGTGGCTAGCTAATGTGGCCGTGTTACAAAAGAGGAATGGTAAATGTAGAATGTTTGTAGATTACTCGGATCTTAACAAGGCTTGTCCCAAGGATCCTCTCCCTCTACCACACATAGACTGCATGATAGACGCCACAACAGGTCATGAATTATTAACATTCATGGACGCATCAGCTGGATTCCAACAGATCCAGATGGAACCATCCGACCAAGTAGATACGACATTCATAACTCCAATAGGTATCTATTGTTATACTTCCATGCCGTTTGTTCTTAAAAATGCAGGTGGAGCATACCAAAGGCTAGTCAACAAGATGTTCAAAGAGAAACTGGGGGACACCATGGATGTCTACATCGATGACATGGTCGTCAAGTCTAACAAAGCTGAAGATCACCTCAAGGATCTCGAAGAAGCCTTCGACATACTGGACGAATATAACATGAAGCTAAATCCCCCCAAGTGTCACTTTGGAATGAGATCAGGCATGTTCCTTGGATACATGGTGAGCAAAAGAGGAATTGAAACAAGCGCAGAGAAAATCAAGGCCATCCTCGATCTAAAATCACCGTCCTCGACAAACGATATAAAAGCGACTAATAGGGAGAGTGGCAGCCCTAAACAAGTTCATCTCAAGATCCTTAGAAAGATGCAAGCCTTTCTACGACATCGTGAATAAGAACAAAAGGTTTGATTGGACCAAGAAACATGAAGATGCTTTCTAGGACCCTTGACCTTATCAATAGAAGTACATGAAACATTCAAATAAACTGTAAGCACAAGCTTAGTGAGTTTCCCAATCACACAAGTCATATAATCACATAATGTCATGCTCATACATGTACATACAAACTGCCATGGACTCCCTCCATGGTCTTCAATGGAATGCCATGGGCTACCCCCATGGTCTTATATCCTCATGCCATGGGCTCCCCCCATGGTCTTCACTTAAACGCATACATATATCAAATAACATAACATTTCATATGCAAATACAAAACCTATCATATCAATTAATGGGTCGGCCTTGGTGCCTTCGACCCATGAGTGTGGTGGGAAGACTCACCTTAATTGCAACTCAGAATGCTCCAAAACCCTTAAAGGTCAAACTTGGTCAAAGACCAAGGTCAAAGGTCAAAGTCAACGTCCTGAGTTGACCCAACTCGCCGAGTTGTCTCTTCAACTCATCGAGTTTCCCTATTGTCTGATCATATCGCGGAAAATCCCATCAACTCGTCGAGTTCACCAATGAACTCGCCGAGTTGGCTAGGAATCCAACCTTTTAATGAAATAAGCTGTTTCCAATGGATCTAAGGGCCCCAAACCTCAGATCTCTTCCAAAATGATGTCTAAAAGGGTAAAGTTTCCAGCTTTACCCTCAAGAACCATCCAAAAGGCGTCAAAATTAAACCTTAGGTTCTTTAAAGAGGGTCTTGACCCATTAAGCCCTAAAACTCCCACAACAACATCCCAAAACACAGATCTGATGTCCCAAGATTAGCAAAACACGTAAAGTTTCCAACTTTACGTCCATGTATGCTAGAACATGCTCTAAGGCTCATTAATGACTTAATAGGGGTCTTATTGCATGAATAGGACATAGGGACCAATAAAGTTTGCAACTTTAAGCCAAGAGATATCATGAAGGGGTCAGATATAGCTTATCAACCCCTGGAATTCTCATCTTCTTGAACAACTCAACCAAAACCCCAAAATCATGCTTAAACATGAAATAAGGAGATCTAGATGAATACATGACAAGGTGACGACTTTATACCTCAAGAACGCTGCCTTTGAAGAAGTGTTTCTGGATCTAAGGTCCTTCCTGCAAGCTAGGTGCTTCCTACTTCTAAGCTCCGTTCAAGAATCACCAAAAACAACTCTATAAGCTTACCACACACTACCTTTCAAGATGAAACACGAATCTAGGGCTTTCTGGACAGTGAGGCTGGTAAGGATGCCATCAAAAAGGGTTTAAGTCCTTTATATAGGTTGCAACACCCTAAAATTAGGGTTTCATTTTTAGTTGTCAACTCATCGAGTTGGGACTCCCTAACTCCTCGAGTTAGATCCTTAAAATCCGCTGCCAAAAAGACTCATACACGACAAGTTGGAGCTCCCCAACTCATCGAGTTCTAGCCCAAAATCTTAAAATATTGAAAAATGAATAATACCTGGACCAAGCATTACAAATATCCCCCACTTGAACTAGACTTCGTCCTCGAAGTCTGCTGATGCAAAAAGGGCCAGATAATGCTTCCTCATCTCATCCTCCGGCTTCCAGGTCCATTCGGAACCTCTTCGGTGCTGCCATTGTACCTTTACTAACTTCACTTACTTGTTCCGAAGGGCAATAAGCTTTTCCACATAATTCAGGCTCTCATCAATCTAAATATCATCTAGCAATACAACCATCGACTCGTCAGCCACACACTTCCGCAACTGCGAAACGTGAAATGTACTGTGGATCTGCCCAAGCTACTCAGGCAAGTCCAACTGATACAAAACCTTGCCCACTCGGGCGATAATCCGAAACGGGCCAATATACATGGGGCCCAACTTGCCGCCCTCCTGAACTGGATAACACCCTTCCAGGGTGACACCTTCAGGAGTACCGTGTCCCCGACCTGGAATTCTAGGTCCGATCTGCGCCTATCCTCATAACTCTTTTGTCTACTCTGTGATGTCTGAAGTTGGTCGCGAACCTGTTGAATCAACTCGATCGTCCTAAGTACCAATTCGGTACTCCCCATAACTCGATGTCCGACCTCCCCCCAGCAAATTGGAGTCTTACATCTCCGACCATAAATCGCCTCAAACGGGGTCGGTTAATACCAGCATGATAACTATTGTTGTATGAGAACTCTGCTAGTGGGAGGTAAGTATCGAAACTTCCTCCGAAATCCAATACACATGCCCTAATCCTATCCTCGAGCGTCTGAATCGTGTGTTCACTCTGACCATCAGTCTGGGAGTGGTAAGTAGTGCTGAAATGCAACTGAGTTCCCACTTCCTCATGGAACTTCTTCCAGAATCTGGAGGTAAAATGAACATCGCGGTCTGAGACCACCGATACTGGCACCCCATGCCTAACCACCACCTCTCGCACATAGATATATGTTAATTTCTCAGTTGAGATACTCTCAGAAATCGGAATAAAATATACGCTCTTGGTCAATCTGTCCCCAATGACCCTAATGGAATCCACACCCCGCGTCGTCCTAGGTAACTTTGTGATGAAATCCATAGTAATATCTTCCCATTTCCACTTGGGGATAGGTAGCAGCTGAACCTTGTCATGGGGCCTCTGATGTTCGGCTTTGACCTTCCTGCAGGTCAAACACCGCTCAACAAACCATGCAACCTCCTACTTCATGTAGGGCCACCAATAACTCAATTTCAAGTCTCGATACATCTTCGTGGCCCCTGGATGGATAGAAAACTTGGAATTATGCGCCTCCTACAAGATCTTTTGCCTCACACCTCCAAAATCTGGTACCCAAACCCTGCCACACTGGGTCAATAGACCCCGACTGTCTCGAACAAAATGTGGAATCTGCCTCCGAATCTGCTCCACCTTCCAGATCTCCTTCTTTAGTCCTTCAACCTGAGCCTCCTTGATCATATCCAATAAAGGTGAAATTACCGTCATCCTAAGGCAAACATCTCAGATCGGAGCACTCGCCACGTTACGGCTCAAGGCATCGGCTACCACATTGGCCTTCCCGAGATAGTACAAAATCTCGCAATCATAATTTTCTACTACATCTAGCCATGTCCTCTGTCACATATTCAAATTCTATTGATCCATCAAATACTTCAGGATATTATGATCAGTGAAAATGGTGCATCAGACCCCATACAAATAATGTCTCTAAATCTTGAGGGCAAAAACCATCGCCCCCAATTCTAGGTCATGAGTGGGGTAATTCGCCTCATGATGCTTTAACTACCTCGAAGCATAAGCAATCACATGCCCATCTGCATCAAATCCGCTCCTAATCCCAAAATAGAGGCGTCACAATACACTAGAAATTCGTCCAATCCCTCCGTTAGTGTTAGGATCGGGGCTTCACGTAGTTTACGCCTCAAGGTCTCGAATGTCGACTGTTGATCTGGACCCCACCGAAAGGTCACACTCTTCTTGGTCAAACAGGTCAAGGGTACGACGATCTTGAGAAATCCTGAATAAATCGCCGATATTACCCTGCAAGACCCAAGAAAGTCCGGATCTCGGATGCGTTCTTCGAAACCTCCCAATGCATCAACGCCTCGATTTTGGCCGGATCGACCAAAATACCCTCGTGGTTGATGATGTGCCCCAAAAACTGCTCCTTGGTCATGAAGTAGACCAAAATGTCATCAATGAAAACAATCACAAACCGATCGAACATCGGTCTATAAACCCGGCTCATGAGATCCATGAATGCCGCTAGAGCATTGGTGAGCCCGAGTGGCATCACCACTAACACAAAATGACCATAGCGAGTCCTGAAGGCCTTCTTCGGTATATCTTCATCCCTAATCCTCATCTGATGATACTCGGGCCGAAGATCAATCTTGGAAAACCAAGATGCACCCTGCAGTTGATCGAACAAATCATCAATCCTCGGAAACGGATAACGGTTTTTCACCGTTAGCTTGCTCAGTTCCCGATAATCGATACACATCCTGTGTGACCCATCCTTCTTTTTCACGAATAGGATCGGTGCTCCCCACAGGGAATTTCTCGGACGAATGAACCCTCGGTCTAGCAGCTCCAGAAGCTGCGTAAACAACTCCTGCATCTCGGGCGGAGCTAAATGATATTGTGCTTTGGCCATCGGGGCCGCACCATGCACTAAATCAATACGACACTCCACCTGCCTCTCCGTAGGTACCCCTGGAAACTCCTCAGAAAATACATAACTCTCGCACAATCGGAACACTGATCAAATCTGATGTGGCCTCAACCCTCGTTTCTGAATACTAATGTCATTGGAGCATGCTTTGAAGATTATCTAACAGAGTTTGATTTAAGATTAATGTCATTGGAGCTTGCTTTGAAGATTATATGCAAGAAAATTGGGCCTTGGATGATTGGAAGATTAAGATTTTTTTTATTAAGGATTATTGGTTATGATTGTTTAATTTGGGATTTTGATGATCATAAAAAGAAGATGGAACTTTTTGGACTACTTGATGTGGCAAATAGGCTTGTAGGGTCAGTAAAAGAAGTCAAAACTAGAGGATAAAGAAGACCAAAGAGAAAAGGGGGACATCCATAACCATTCTCGATCAGCACAACTCAAGAGTATGCATGAGTTTTTACACTACAACACACACGGTCGTTTGGCTCTTATAGGGGCATTTTAATTTTTTCAAGTTTTATGGCTATTTGAAGGTAGTTCGGTCGGAGCTTGTGGGGCATTCTTAGATCAAAATTTTGAGCTTTTTCTCAAGATTTTTTGATCTCTTGAAGGTGGGAAGAACTTGAAGAAAACGTAATATTTTGATCTAGATTCTTGTTGAATGTTTGGTATTTATAAACTCTTTCTATTTTGTTTAAACTTAACTATGTTAGGCTAAGCTCATTTTGGTTAAATTTTGTGAATTTACTTGAATGATTGGTTGAATGTTGAAGAACTCCTAAAAATTCTTCTTGAGTCTTTATGAATGTGTTTTATATTTATCATCTTCTTGCTTCTTGTATGTTTTTATTCGTAAGTTTAAATGTATTTGTAGTGATTACTTGGCTAATTTCTTCGATAAGTATTGGATCCTCAAATTAGCAAGCAGAAAGTGATTATTGTGTTAGTTTTCACTTCACACAATCACAAAAATATTTTCTCTAACATGGTAGTGGAAGCTTTTGACTGCTCTTGGATTTGATGACTTTTTAGTTCTTAATGCTAGTTAATTTTCACTAATTACATGCAAAACGGCAATTGTGATGTTAACTAAGGAAATATGTTATGAGCTTTTGTAGCTATTTTAATAACTAATTTAAGTCTAGGTAATCTCAAGCTTCTTGGATTACTATAGGAAATTTGAGATTTAAGACAAGTATTGAAATTTGGATTCTAATGATATATTTATCAAATATAGAAGTGATGAAACTTTAAGTCAACCATCTTTTTCTCATTGATTTTATATCAAAACTTGCTTTTTGTTAAATTGTGTTTTTTAAATCTTAGTTTAACTCTAGTGTTCTTTTAAATATCTCTAAAGACCAAAATCCCCAATTTTATTTTATTTTAGTTTCACAAGTATTTATAAAACAAGATTTCCATAGAGTAACTAATTGAACCAATTCCCGTGGATTCAATCCCTCCACCACTATACACTACTTTAGTGTCTAACACTTAGGGTATTTATTTTTTTGGCCTCGCCAACCACCAAATTTTGCATGCATTGTATATATATATATATATATATATATATATATATATATATATATATATATATATATATTGTTGTGTGGGGTATTTTGGGGAAACTTACTAATCTTTGGCTTACTTTTATGAATTTAAATGTTTAGGAGATTATTTTATACTCTGATTTTCAAGGATTTGATTTAAAAACAATGGTTAATCATCTTATGGTTTGAAGAAATTGTTTTTAATAAAATGAAAAAATTTGTCAAGGTTTTTAGGATGTTACATTTGTTCTTTAGGCAGATGGCACCACATCTAAGATTTCAACAAAATAAATACCAAACTCTTTGGTATTTGGGACTGGGACTGTGATTTCCCTAGAAGGATGGTAGCATATTAACAAAGGATTGTCAATTTGTACAACAAGAGTATCAGGATAAGAAGGTTCTAGGTAGAAGATCTTGTCCTTAAAAACGTTTTCCATAATATAGCTGAAAACAGTGAACGAAAACTTGCTCCAAAAATGGGAAGGTCCTTACCTTATAGATTTAGAGGCTAGAAAGGGGGACTAATCGCTATCCACCCTAGACGGTCAAGTACTACCAATATCCTTGAACTATATATATCTTAAGGTATAGTTTGCCTAACCCCAAGACCTTGGTCCAAGATATTCATGTATTTTTTCCTTTCCGATCTCAATTATCATTTATATATTCTCGTTCTTTATATTGACTTAAGCATCATAGGGGTGTTAGTTTAGTTAATACCCAACCTTTAACAAAGATCTTTGTTTTGCAGACACCGAAGATATTGAGTAAGATACCAGGGACTGATCATCCCTCCTAAGATCTATGTTATCCAAGATATCTTTCAAGGTTTAAACACTAATGTCTTCCTACGAGCTTAGGTTGAGACACCTCACTTGGATGCACTAATTCTAGAAATAGTAAACGGATATGGGGATCGACTTAGGCTTTAGTTACCGACAACCTCCATGTTACTAACTATCTATTAGAACTTAAGAAAGAATCAATGAAATGATATGGACATGTCATACAGTAGAGAACTTATACCCACGTACTTAACATTTACATGTTAAACTTAAGCAGAAGGGAACATCCCAAGAAATGCAACATTTCTACATTGTCAATTGGTTTGTACATGGTCGTATTCATTAAGCTAAGAAATACAAAACAAATAAATATCTCAAATCTAGGATATTGAATTAAGATCGAAGATTCAAAACAATGGGGTCTTCCCAAGATATCAAACGAAGTATCCTCTGTCCAAGACATCATTCCAGGATATCAAATTAGGTATCCACTCTCCAAGATACCGTTCCAATATATCATTCAAAGATAGTATTTGAGAAAGAGTTTTTGCAAGAAGACTTAGTCCTCATGGACATGAGGTATATAATCCTTTAAATATCTTTGGATTACTAGCTTTCTTTAACCTACTGCAAGCTTACAATCATGAATCCTCACCCTTTGAAAATATATTTTGTTTTTAACCCAAAACCTTCACTTGAAAATTTATTTTTCACTCATCAATGCCTTATCATTCAACATTTGTTATTCAAAGATAAATATTTTTATTCAAAACCTATTTTTCAATAGTGGGATTGAGAATTCAATTGCAGACGTAACCGAGTTCATTATTTTTCATAGAAAAATATTTTGCTACAAAACTAAGGAATTACTCTCAAACATATCTTTAAAGGATATCCCAAGTACAAAAAAATATTTTGCTAAGAAATTATCCTAATGTACCCATCATCATTCAAAAGGGAAACCCCATGTCTGCTAAAAATGCACACAACCTACATTAACTATTGCACACCATAGAATGTCTTAGAAACATGACCAAAGTAATTTTCCAAAAAACCCAGAAAGGAACAAATTTAGACTTATCAAGTCGCTTCATCCTCCCCTTTTTTTAAACCCTCAACATCCTGGTCTCCAACATTTTCCAAACTAACCTTCTCATCATCTATCCTTTCTCCCTAAGATTTTTCTAGGCTTGCTCCCACTTTAGCTTGTCCCAATACTCAAATGTATTCTCCTAAACGTCCTCCATCATTTTCAACCTAGCTTCCAAAACCAAGACAATAATGAATATCCTAGCCTTATTTTCAATATCGTCCAATCGATCTTTTAAATCATCCCTTTCTTCCATCACCCTCTCTAGTTCTCCCATATTGTCGTCAAGCTCTTTCACCTTTAACACAAGTACCTTATCCTTTCGCTCCATGTCATGCTCAAACTATTTCTTGGTAGCCTCAATTTCCTTGTTAAGTTCTTTATCACATTTAAGTATTAAAGTAGTAGCCTAAAACCCAAAAACTACAATGAGAATACTATTGAAAACATATAAAAAGGGAGAATAGAAAATTTATAGACTAAACTAGCATAACCACTTTCTTTTTGACCTCGAACGGATTGAGTCCTTCGAACACTCCTTGACCCACATCTAGAGTAAATTTACTCTACTTAGGATCATAAATTACTTGTAATGTAACACAATATTTGTTTTGGAACTACACTCTCGGAGTTTAGTTTATTATTTATGCTTAAAACATAAATTACTTGTAATGTAACACAATATTTGTTTTGAAACAAAGTGTGTTTTAATTTAGCATGTCTAAATTTATCTCTCAGTTGCTTTATTCAAATGTTTGATAATTTACTTAATCGTTTTTCATAACGATAATATTCATATTCTGAAATGATTAACTTCTATTTATGAGACTGGATCTCTTAATAGAATTATGAAGTAAATATCAACATTATTATAAATAAAATTAAGTTCTATATGCAAACAGTTTTGATTTAAACTTGTTTTAAATCAAACTCATCTTTGACATTGTTATGCTTATTATATAAATGGCATTCACAAATTCCAACTTCAAGAAAAGGATCTTTGAAGGAAAATAATGTAGTTTATTTGACATATGTGAAACTTATTTATATGTAAAGTATTCCTAATGACATTTTCACTAAAGTGTAGAGAAAATGATTAAGGAACTATACACTTTGGTGTATGACTTCCTTTCTAATGAAATGACTTCCTTTCTAATGAATGTCTGAGATTAAGCACAAGATACCAAATCAACTTTGTTAACAACTATAGTAGTTTTAATTATATTTTACGTGGTAAAACATAATTGTGAAATCTTTGTTGAAGATTTCAAAAGTTGAGATAGAAACTAGTAAGAACCATTTAAGGACTTAATGATAATAAAGGATGAATTAAATCTTACTAGGTATGATTTGCTTTCTAATCGGTAGAAATATCCTCCTTTAATATTTTTGGCATAAGACTTCAATCACTATTAACTGTATCTTGAATACAAATACCAACTAATAAGAGGGTTATACACTTTATAAGATTTTGTATGGAAAGGCTCCATCCATATCTTATTAAATGTTTTATGGATTTAAAGCCTATGTTGGACTAAAGCTTCTAAACCCAAAATCTACTAAATACATATTATTATAATACCCTAAATGTGGCTTAGATTATTATATGAAAACCCAACAAGAATAAGTCCTTTTATTCTTGTGAAAGCTAAGTTAGCAGAAAGCAAGCTTCTAATGACAAAGCAAGTGGGAGGTACATGGAACTTGAAGCAGCTCAGGAACCATAACCTTATGTAGTAACAGTTGGCACTAGTTTTAACAAGGATTGTTAAAATTGAATAATAGCTATTCACAGACACAAATTGTTCGCATTAATGGTAGAAATCATCTATGACTGGAGAAATGTGGAATCTCTCATTGATGATATTTTATTGATGGTTTCTAGAAAATCCATCAAATACCAAGATGCGATGCCTGATCTCGAATCTGATAAATGACTTAGAGTCATGGACATGAGATGCAACCCATGTATGATAATCAAGAATGGGCTTGATTAAAATTTATCCCTATAGCAAGGCTAGAAGGAGAAAATGATTCTTCTAGAAAGAATAAGTTATATGTACAAGCATACACATTTAAAGCAAGACTTATAGTAAAAGGATTTTCTCATACTCATGTGATTGACTATGGTCCTCATCATACTCATGACATTGACTGTAATCAAACCTTTTTCACAAGTAGCTATGATTAGATCAACAAGGATATTATTTCCTATAAATTCATATTCTTTATATGCGATATAGTAAATAGATTTCAAGAAAGACCGCTTTTCTTAATAGATATCTACCAGTAGATATCTATATAGATTAGCCTAGGGGTTTTCTTAATCCAATCTATCCTAACAAAATGTGTAGAGCTTGAGATCCACTTGTGGATATAAAGCAAACATCTCAATGTTACGATCATCTTTTTATGTAAAACCACAAGGTATGTTTTTATATCAAACATGAATAGAACATGTGTGTTTACTAAGAACTAGTGGGAGCATAGTGAAATTCCTAATCTTGTATGAATGAGACATACTTAATTATTTGAAATCACATTCTGACTGAGCAGGGTCGTTTTCACATTGACTCGGAATGTGTTTCTAAAATGAAAGACTTAGGAAGGAGAAGATACATTCTTGGAATGTAAAATCTATAAGCGATAGATAAAATGAATGTTAAAAGTTTCATGTCCTTATACATATATTGACAATATCTTGAAAGGGATCAAGACACAATATTCGTTTGGAGAATACTTGGCATTGTCATATGGCACCATTTTGAGCTAGCCTCAAAAGTACATAACTCATAGGTTTTAAGTAAATGAAATGATTTATATTCTATTTGCTTGGCAAATGAATTCATCATTTAAGCCATATTATACATAGGACATGGGATTTGATCATGCTGTAAGCATGTAATAGGATACTAATTGAATACATGGTTAAGTCACTGGATGACTAAGAAAACATTTTATGAGTACTTTAGAAGAACTAAGATAATGTATATGAGACTATCAGTTTAGAAATGATCTTTACGAAAGAGCTACATAAGATGTTAATTTCTAAACAGATATAAATAACTATGAATTATAATTGGATTTTGACTTCATTATGGAATGAAGAGTAAGTTTTGTTGGAATGAGGTCCAAGCAAAACATAATGAAACAATCTACTACAAAATAAGAATACACTACTTTAGAAGCTGAATTCAAATATGATTGGATGAATGAGATCATTGAAAAACTATGTTGATTTCTGCCATTCGAGGATCACATAGAAATCTTTGTGACTTTCAGAGTATAATTAATCAAGTTAAGAGACTCTATGTCACGAAAGAACACCAATCATATTCTCCAAGATATTTAACTATACTTAGAGTAAAGTTAAGTATGGAGATGATAGTATTCACAGAATTCACACAAATTAAATTTTGACAGATCCATTGATAAAGTCATTCTTTTGAGCTAAGTATGATTGGTCACACTTCAGCTATAAGACTTTATTATTCTAGAAATGGGTTTTTTATTTGAATTTAGTATTTGGATATTGGAACATTATAACAACAACTATTAGAAAATGTTATGATATATTGGGATGTAGTCATCACATTAATACTTGTTGTGTTCTATATTAACATGTTTAATCCATGAATAATGTTATTATTCTAAAGGTTCATAGTCGGTTATAATTATGGTATCAATTATGAAGTAAGCCAAATATGAATTGGATTGGTTGACTCTCACTAAATGAAAGTAGGAAAGTGGTTGTTACCAAGTTTCATAACTACTTGTCAGAGAACTAGTATTAAACTGACATGCATCAAGATCATCTCATGGATCTCCATCATGAATGATACTTGTTTAAAAGGCATATCTTTGTATCCTTAACACCTGAGATACATATTGTGACTTAAGTGTAGGGAGTACTATGCTTTGTAATCGTCAAATGTTGTTCCTTAACCGGACAGTTATAAAAGCCATTTTCAGGTATGGTGTGAACTATGCAAGAGGCTTATGTAGTCAAGATGGGATTTGTTCCTCTTATGTGTTGAGAGTTAGACATCTAAGGCGCCTTACCAAAAGTTGAACAACTAATGATATTGATCGCGATCCGAATCTCATGTTCAACATGATGTATATAGCAAAGGGATAACTGATAAACTTACCTTATACACCAATTGTAGCTTTGAGCTTTTTCGGAATTGGGTGTTGATAGAATGTCACAAACAGTCATATGGTCTTAGGGGCAGTGAAATGTTGCTAGACTTTCACCATTGTCTATATCAGTCTAAAATGAGTCTTGCACAAGTGGGATATTGAAAGGCTTAGTATGCTCAAGAGTCATATTAAAGTGATATTACTAAATAACATATGATACTAATGGGTCACACTAACAACAACTTGATACAATTGATTATTTATTATAAATTGATTTTAATAAATATTCAATAAAACTCTTATAAGTAAATTGGAAATTATTTATTTCATGGAAATACTAAATTCCATTAGCAAGTAAATTAATATACATCATATGGTATGATTTATAAGTCATGTACAAACTTTTGGACTAGTTGAATCGTTTTTGTCTTTTTCCTAAAATACAAGGTTTATATTTTACAAAAGAGTTTATAAAAGTTTGACTTTCTTTCTTCTTCTTTATGCAATTTTCGAGATATGCATAAAAAGAAGAAGTGTATGACTTGTCTAATCATGCTTTAAAGGCATGGGAGACATCCTTATGACAATGGGGACAAGTTTGCTTAAAGTGCTAAGGACTAATGGTTAATAACTTCACTTTATGCATATAAAAGGAGATCTTGCACTTGGATTATTTTCTCATTCATTCCTTAATGCAAAATCTGAATCCTATCTTCCCTCTCCCTTTCTTTCTAGTTTTGGTTAGAAAACTTGAAGAACACTTGCATCTTCAAGCCCTCTTTAAGTTCATATTGGTTATGAACTTAAAGCTTAAGGGTTTAAGAGTTTTTGACTAGCATCTACATCAAGTTGAGTCATTGTTGGTGTCTCAAAGGTTCCACATTCTTCATCAACTTCCAAGCCTCCCGAGAGGACCCAAAGAACTACAAAGGTTGTTATTTATTCACTTCTTCTTTGGTTGGTGTTTTAATCTTTCTATAACTTGCAAGAAGATCCTTGGTGGGTATAAAATGTTGATGTTATTTCAAAAATTAAAGTCTTCCGTTGCCATATTTTTCAAGTTTATGAAACTATTTTTGAACTAAAACTCAACAGGAAAACAAGCCAGACACGTTCTTCATTAAATTTCCATGCCAACTGTGGTCCTTAACCCACCATTCCATGGCATGTGTGTTTCTCGAAAAACCATAACTTTTGCCCAATTAAATATTTAGTCGATCCGTTCTTGAAAATGCGTGTTACAAGATAAGATCTACCAGTCTTCACTTTGAGAACGACATCAGAATAACCAAAAGTTAGAAGACTATAAACACTTTTTATTTGGAATAAACCGAGGTTTAAACACTCAATTTCATTAAGGTGGTAAAGCCAAAATAAAGTACGCCGAGTAACAGGCATGAATTTGGAGTAAGAAAGTATGGTAATTTAAATAAACTTTTAGATAAATGAAGGGAAGGGAAAGGATAGACTGATGGAAAAAGAAAACTTAATAGAAACATATCCAACACAACGGAAAATAATCTGCTCCTAATGATGCCCAAGGAACCCTGAAGATAGTACTTTGAGGAAACTTGTCTGACGATCAAAGCAAGTTTATATCTGCAACATCCCGATGATGAGGTATTGTGAATTTTAGCCGTAACTATGAAAGAATAGTGCATTGTGATCCTTAGGTTTGAGGAATGTTGAAAGAATGGCCCATAGTGGTATTTTGGTAAATTTGGACAAATATTAGTAAGCTGACCAAACATTGTGTACGCTAGGTGTACTAGGGCGGACCCTAGTACGTTGGGCGTACACCACGTATGCAGGGCCTACATGGTTAACCTTAAAAAACCCTAATATTTAGGGTTTGTCCCATATATAAGCATAATTATCTCTCATTTCTTATTCCGTCACCAGTCTCCATCTGAGAATAAAAAACCCAAGCTAACCCTAAGTGAGAAGAGTGCATCTTGAGCTTATCTTTTTGTTTTGTGGCATTCTTGAAGAAGAAGAAGAAGGTGTTGAGAAGAACTTAGAGCTTGGAAGCAACTTTGGATTTGAGATTATCTCCTTGCTAGCAACCTCTAGGAGGTAAAAAGTTCATAACTTGATCACCCTATCTTGTAGATCTAGACATTTCTTCATTTAGGACACTTTTTGATCCTAAATATGGTGATTCTTGAGCGTGGCATGCTCTTAACCAAATAAGTCATCCTTTCACACCTTATGAGGGGTCTTGAGTCTTAAAAATGTGGTTTTCATGCTTAGTTTTTCTCCATGCATGCTATATAAGGTCTTAAGGCATTAAGATGTTGAGATTTTGTGTATTAAGCACTTAATGGACATGCAAAGTCATAAAGTTGGAAATTTTATTACACTTTGTATTATTTTGGCCTTGGATCTGAAAGTTGGACGTTAGAGCTTAATACATTAAGCTTTTAATGAGGAAAATTGGGTACTAAGTGTGCGCCAAGTGGTCAATTTCCCGACTTCGATCAAGGCTCAAGTACGCCCAATGTAGGAGCTGAGTACGCCCTGCGTACTCGACTGAGTGGACCAATTTGACTCGTTGACCCGTTGAATTTGACTTTGACCTTAACCATAGTTGACCAAGTTTGACTTAAGGGTATTTTGAGCTATAGATAAGCATTTGCATGTATCCGTTGAATAGGTGATCTGTAGAGACGGTATTTGGAGTAGTGTATCGTTTAGCTTTTCGTCAAACTGTACATGAGTTCTCCTCATTGTACTTATGGTTCGAAGCCACCAAGGTCGGCCCATTGGATTAGATATCCTGATTAATTGTATGATGTTATGCGGAGTTATGTGGTATTGGTTATGAGATTGGACTGGTAGATCTGTAGGACTACCTGTGTTATCTGTTATTAACTAATAATGTTATGCATTGATATGTTATGGTTTGCTATGTTGAGGCGAACCAGTAGATAGACTGAAGGCCAAGATACCTAGGGCGGTACTAATAGACTGAAGGCCTACAAGGCGGACCATTTAGGCCAAAGGCCCAGACAGTGGTTCATATAGATTGTAGGCCCGGTGAAGCGGTCCTGTCATGCTGAATGCTCTGTATGCATGTTGTTGTTTGTTATTTTTATGTGGTGGTACTTTGGGCGAACTCACTAAGCGTTAGCTTACATTTTTAGTTTTGTTTCAGGTACTTCTGAGGACTGTGGTAAGGTGAAGGCTTGACTGTACACATCCTTGGTTTTATGTTGTTGATCTTGGGAGACTCTAATTTTTAATAATGTTTTTGGAAACAATGGTTAGTAAACACTCCTTTTTAGTAAATGGGTTGTTTTGAAAAGTTTAAATTTGTTGTGATTTTTAAGATGTTACAAGTTGGTATCAGAGCCTTGGTTTGAGCGAATTGGAGGAATATTCGTGCGAATCCAGGATCAAACTAAGGAACTACAAACATTTTAAAAATGGTTTTCGAAAGTAACCAAGGAAGGATGTGATGTGTACGATCATCCTGAGCCAGTAAGTATACCCCAAATTACTACACAGTTATCTGCTATTATGTTTATGATAGAACAACATGCTAGTGGTAGGCTAGGGATCTTCGGGAATCGCATGATAGAATTTCCTAATATATGATGGCTAATAGCCCAGGGATATTCCTGAATGAAATTGACATAATTACTATAGGGTCTTAGTGTATGCGTCAAAATTATACCTAACTAAGATTTTATAGCCTAAGAATGTTTGATTTAGCCATATTTCCTGTTCCTTGTCTGGTTGTGGGCTTAGGGTAAAATCAAGTATTCGACTGTCTATGTAACCCAGTATTATGTATGATTAACATGCACGAGTGTTGCAGGGTTGGTGGAAGTTTCATGGATGAGATATGTGGGGTCATCCGACCAGTTGAGCGATGTTTATCCTTTCTCTAGGAAGTCAGAATATGATGTATGCGTATACAAGTGTCAGCTTTAAGGGTTTTTGTGATGATCTTCTAACACAAATACATGTAGGTGCGAAAGGTAGTATGGGCATGTACTATATAAGAAGCACATGACCCATACACGTAGTAGGAAAGTCACAACCCTAGCATTTTTTTATGGAATGGTTCCTATGGTATGATATGCGCCTCATCTGATATTTTCTGGTTTATTTTCAGTATGGTGGTCACGAGGCAATTTGAGTCAGGATCCGGATCAGGAGCAGGAGCGAGTGGCAAAGATAGGCCAGGATTGTCTAAGGACCAGGTTAGGTAGATGATTCATGATGGGGTTGTTTTAATTGTTTGGTGGAAATTATTGGAATTGTTTGGGTCTATCAAGACCGCCATGATGGAGTTCTTTGATGACCGATACACTGCACTTTCTGAGGCTGCTGCAGTTGCAGCAACCGCGACCGTCGCTGCTAAGAGGATTGGCGGGGGTAGAGCCTTCCACTACCAGAACTTCAATAATACGAAGTTCCCGATGTTTGATTGAGTCCAGGATCCGATCATTTCCATGAGGTGGCTTCCCGATGTTGAGGGATGTTTCTATACGTGCTCCTGCCCACCTGACCAGAAAGTCAAGTGTGCTCTAAACCTTCTTCGATCTGGAGCGAAGGATTGGTGGAGACTGGTTATTGGTTCATACACACCAGAGAAGAGAACTACTGTATCATGGGAACAATTTTATGATATATTTGGCTCAAGATACATCCCTTTGGTTAAGAGATAGAGATAAATTAGCCCAGGAGTATCTGAACCTCAAGCAGGGGAGAAATTCGATGACTAAGATCACCAGGATGTTCACTAAGAGAGCACTGTTTTGCATTGAGTTTGCTGCTTCTGAGCAAGCTCAGATGATAAGGTACTTGAGCATGCTCAAGACTGACCTCCGCCAGTTTGTGTCTACTTAGTGCTATTGTAGACTTGTGGAGTTAAAGGAGACCGCTAGGCGGCAGGAGATTGAGTTGGAGCTCCTGACGAGGGAGTAGAGGCAGGTTTTACTGAAGGCCTGCAAGGCGGACCAGTTAGGATGAAGGCCCAGAAGGCGGTCCAGATAGACTGTTGGCCCAGTAAGGTGGTCCAGTCATGCTGAAGGATTTGTATGCATGTTGTTGTTTGTTATTTTTATGTGGCAGTACTTTTGAGGAACTCACTAAGCGTTGCCTTACAATATTACTTATGTTTCAGGTACTTCTAAGGACCGTGCAAGATGAAGGCGTGACCGTACACATCCTTGGTTTTATGTTGTTGATCTTGGGAGACTCTGTTTTTTAATAATGTTTTTGGAAACAATGGTTATGCAAACACTTCTTTATAGTAAATGGGTTGTTTTGAGAAGTTTAAATTCATTGTAATTTTTGAGATGTTACAATATCGACATTTACGATAATACTAACTTTTCCTTCGTTATCAGGTAGTAGCCATAAGTCTATGAAATCCTTGACAATGTGTTTTTCGGATATAGCCCTAACTTGAATGAGTCTTTTACACACGATTAAACAAAGCAAGAATAATAAGAAAAAAGGAAAGAAAGAGATTAGCTATGGAACCAAGAAGAAAACCCTTATGCTCGTAGAATGACTAGTATAAGAAAAAGAATGCAATGGTTTATAGTAGTTTTTCAAATGTTAATATCGGCCATTCAAAATTTAAACATCCTAGGAAAATTGATGGATGATATTCACCTAGAAACATCAACCACATAACATCAACATAATTCGTCATCAATGTCAATAAATCTCCAATCATACTAGATCCTCGATTGAAGATTTCAGGGGGAAATTGTTATGGGTAGAAGATTTCACTTACTAGTCTTATATCTTGAATTTTTACTAACATCTCGGGAAAGCCCAAGATCTTCGATTTAATAAATATTTTGGAGTGTCATCATGTTTTTTGTGAAATCTTCTACATGAATGTAAGGATCGATGAAAATGGAATGGAAAAGTCAAACCACACATGTTTAATGTTTCAAGAATGTTAAAGACCTTCATGAAAACCGGTTCAAGCAAAGATTAAGGAGAATCACATGAATATTGGAGTTATAGTTGTTATTGTTATGTATATAAAGTCTAGTTAATCGATACACATACACCAAACTTACACTGCTACTTCTTCCTTAATTCTCTCGATACTTCAGGATATTCACTTCATTTATAAGAACAACTAGCACTTATAATTGTATTCCAATTTAATAAAAGTTCTAAGGCGTGTGACTTAATCACCTCCTGAGGTTTTATGTCGGAGATCCAAATGGATTAAGTGCTTTCCTCATAACCTACTGTGTTCTTGCATTTACTATATGAACTTACAATTGTTTGATTGAAAACCATCCATTTTTTCTTCATTTGTTTATTTATCTCTTTACAATGCTAAAATCGCCAACGTATCTCCTCGTATCTTAGTATATATTTTTAGTATCTTAAATTTTATTGTACAAATTTATTTGATAATTCTCTTTAATACTATTTTTGTTGCAAAAATGCTTATTCAGATAACAAGATATTACACTTTAATCAATCACTTTTTTGAACTCTATAGTACCTTACCCAAGATATTGGGTACTACCAAGATCTTCGACGAATTTCTAGATCTTAGGCACTCCACTTTTATTTACCTTATATTAAACATCACACCACAATTACTATTTTGGTCACAAAATTAGTTTGTTATTTTTTTTGTCAAAACACCCTGACAACCTCTGGTCATTGCTTTCGCATCCTCTACACAACTTCATCATTTTCTATGATATAACCATAGTCCCTCGATTGTCTAAGCTCTAACTGCATTGGCGTCGCCTTGAACTATAATGAAATCCGCAAACAAAATTTGAAAACCTCTCCTGAAAACCCTATTTGATGTCTCTGATGATAAGAACTCTAACTCACAACCTCGACTGACTCCCTTCTCTGAGAGCTAACACTAGTATCATCGTCGTGTGAGCTCTAAACCTAGTGTTGTCGTCGTCTGATCTCTAACAAAATCTATGCTATCTACTGTACTGGTTGATCTGTAATTTTTGATAAACAAAAGAGGGTGATCTAGGTTACCTTCTTGATTTCTACACAGTTCTACACGATAATTTGTTTCTAGAAAATATTTTCAATAAATAGTTTCACATCCTGATTTATTACAAATGTATGAAATTGTTGACAAGGCAAGAAGCTTCACAAATAACCCATTCATTGTAGCATCTTGAATTCAAAAGAAACTCATTCATGGAACTGTTATATGGAGAAAAAAAATTGGAGAGAGAGAGAGAGGGTGGGGTGGGTGGGTGGGATGTTTGCAATTTTAAATAATAAAGTAGTAGGAAACAAACTACTAAAATGACAAATATGCCCTCTCAAAAGGAGCATGTGACCAACTAAACATAGAGAAAAATAATAATAGTTAACTCGATGGACCAAATTTGCATAGAAGTTTCAATTTTTGACTAGGTGTGCGAGTGAAAAAAATTAGGATTCAACTTTTATTTTTTGATAAACCACAAGGACCAGATTTGTAATTTACTCAATAAAATATAAGGGTAAAAGAGTCATTTTAATTTTCAAAGTGACCAATTCCACATTATTATTTTTTTAAATGTTTGTACGCTAGCTATAGTGTTAAAGTAAAATCTAAACTAACTAAAATTTTGTAGAAAGATTATTTTTATTGTAATTTAAATTTCTCAAATAATTAGTTTTTTAACAACAATAATAATAGTTAAAAATAGCATACAAATAAAAATATATTATGTTACTATGAAAAAAACAATTGTTGATTTTTTTTCATTAATCCTGATTTTGAAATTGAAAAATAACAAAATAAATTATTTTTAAATTAATTAGTCATAAATAATTGTTAAAATATAATATTATTTATTTGTAAGCTTTGGGAAAATAAGAAAAACCGTGAAATAATGTTCTTCTAATATAAGTTTATCTAAATTAGTTTAATATAAGTTTATCTAAATTAGTTAAGATAACAATAATTTAAAAAAAAACATAAAACAACATAAATAATTATTTTTCACATCCAACTAGGATAGAGTTCATTGGGATGAGATGATATAATATGTATCTATATTAGCATATGGTTAAAAAAATAACTATATGAGAAAAATTTTGAATTAGGTGTCTAAGCCCATAACTATAATTGGTATATACTTAAATTGATGGTAGCACAGTCCTTTTGGGTTGCCCTCAATACTAGCAACTAGACATGATGATATTGGAGAAAGAGGTTTATTTATTATTTGATTAATAAGTTGAAATAAATAATTTATTAATATATTATGAAAATAATATATTAATTGGAAATAGTAACATTTAAATAATATTTAGTAAGTAATTAATTGGAATTAGTTTTGAGATTAGAAGAATTAATTAAAAGTGCAGGGACTGAAGTGTAATTGTTCAATAGTTGAGCAAGAGGCAATCTAGAACCCTCCATATGCTTGGACGGTTTTCATAGGCCTTAGGGTTTCTAGACTAGTCTTTGGTGGATAAACAGGAAAGTAGATAATTACGGCTTAAGATTATCTTTGATTAAGGTTTATCTAGGGTTTCCTGACTGCACTAAATAAACAGCCAAAACCCTACAATTCTCAGCCACTCACTCTTTGGAAGAGCTAGCCAAAATTTTGAGCCACTCTCCTCCTTCTCAATCATCTACCATTGCTAGTTTTGGGTGTGAAACACTAGAGGCGTGACATTTGTGACGCTTGTTCTCAAGGCTTCAACAACACAAAGCTTTGCATTTCTATTACTATATAGCAATCAAAGTATGATTCTTCTATGTGTATTCCGAAAATATGCTAGTATGCTAGTGTTTTCTATTTTGTTTCTCAAGTTCTATGTTCAATTAGAGAAAACATAGATCAATTTTTAGGGTTGCATGCACACATAAGATTATTATGTTTTGCACATAACCCATCAGTGGTATCAGAGCATAGGTTAAGTTTTCTATTGAATTGATACACTCCTTGAACTTGAACAAGACGAAGCAAACAGAATCATCATTTTGTTCCACGAACACGGCGTGGTGTTCTTCCACCACTACGGGTTGACCTATAAAATCATCCTAACACGACGTGGCGATTGTTTACCACGGCGTGTTGGACAGTCAGATCCACAAAATTTGGTTTTAAAGATATCTCATGAATTGATTAGGATAATTACGTTTAATAATGTTTTAAGTGTATAAAACTAAATATTTTTTAATAGTAATTTGATATCCTTATCTTGAATTCATGATTGGTTTATTTTAAATTTAATTAATTGAATATTAATTTGAAATTTTAAAATATTACCTTAGTATTTTTGAAAAGTTTTAAAATATACACCTTTATACTATATGTAACATTAAAAGTCTAATATTACTATCCGTATAAGAATAAGTCAGTCGAACCGCTAGTACGCCTCATTCACGAAGCCTATCTATAAGGGGAGTTTAAGGAAGCGGCCTAAAAAATGACAGTCATTGGGTGTCCGCTCTTACCCACCGCTCCCTTGATTGGTGGGGGGTCGTTAGCCGAACGGGATTGATTGGAAAACCTAATCCTCATTAATAAATATATTGAATTATAAAGTAACTAAACATTTTTTTATGAAATACCCAATGTTAGTTACTTTATGAAAAATGTGAACTTGTATGCTAACCCATGAAATTACACATTGCACTTTTTGAGTCGTTAATGGAGCGTGTGTGGTTAACTGACACACTAATAGGGACGAATAAAGAGTGGAAATGTGTGTATAAAAAATTAGCATTGATTAATTTGCACGATTATTCGCATCTTCTTTGTGATCCTCGATATCCCAGTCACAAAATGGAAGAGCACAATCGAGATTAAACATGCCATTGAAAAGTTCAATGATTCTCAAAAAGATCTAGGAATTTAATTTAAAACCAAATTTTCTTAAAAATTTGTTTTTCGATGGTGAAATTGGTAAATCGTCATTTACCTACTTTATGTAATTTACAATTAGATTACGACATCCCTTTTCTAAGTTGTAAATTATTTAGTTGGATCCTAGCCTTGATATTTCATTTTGGGTGTTATATTAAGATTATTTTATTCTTATCTAACTAAAACTATCATTTCTACTCTTTCAGATGTCTACTCCAACTGATGCTTTTGGTTCCACCTCCTCCTCCAATAACAACTTCTATTTGTTGAACATCTGCTCGAATGTTCAATTGGATGGCACAGACTACAACCATTGGATGCACAATATCAAAACGACCCTTCGCTTCAAATGAATACATCCTTGAAAAACCTTTGGATGAGATCGAATAACCGAAGGCCACTCCTAAAGAAATGGTCGCCCACAGAAAACACTATAATGATGGCACAAAATTTGCATGCATCATGGTGGCGACAATGACTCTATAACTGCAAAGGCACTATGAGGATTACTGGCCATACGAGATGTACAAGGACCTTATGGAGAAATACCATATACGAGGTCGTCAAGAAAAGTAGGAGGTGGTAAAGTCCCTCATTGATAGCAAGATGAAGGATGGAGAGTCTGTAAGCAACCACGCTTCGAGAATGCAGCGATACGTAGATAGGCTATTCAAGCTTAATGTGAATTTTGATGAAGAGTTGGCAATCGACATAGTGTTGAACTCTCTACCAAGTTGTTATCATCAGTTTGTTTTGACCTATCATTTGAACAACAACAATGAAACTACTTTGTCATAATTGAACAACCTCCTTCAAACTGTTGAAGCAGGAATGAAGAGAAAAGGTATTGCCTCCACTCTTACAAGTGAACCTGTTGTGGCAATAGAGCAAGGGAAAGGGTAGAAGAGGAAATATCGTCCCAAGCAAAACTGGAAGGGAAGATCCCAAGTTGGGTAGTCAAGTACAGGACCTAAAGGAAAATCCAGTTCTGATGCTCCCCTGTCTCTCACCCCAAAGAGGCCACTTGCTTCTATTGCAATGACAAGGGGCATTGGAAACGAAGTTGCCCGAAATACTTGTAGGATATCAAGGATGGAAAGGTCAAGCTAACGTCAGCAGGTGTTTACACTATCTTATCTAATAACTCATCATATTATCATTCTTGGGTACTTGATAGAGGATTTGGGTTTCATATTTGTTCTGATTTGTAGGGGCTAAGAAGAAGTGAGGATGTGGAGCATGGAAGGATGAACTTGATCATGGGGAATAGGCGATCGTAACCTGTCACCAAGATTGGCTTATATAGCTTAGTGCTTAGTAGTGGGTTAGGTTTAGATTTAATAAATTGTTGCTACTCATCAGAGATGACACGAAACATCATTTCATTTCATGCTATATTTAAACAAGGTTTTTGATATTCTTTTGATGATAAGAATGGTTCTATATATACTTATAAAAATGGTGTGTTTTATTTTCAAGCACTACATTGTGATGGTGTGTATGAAACTATGATGATTGTAGACAATTTAGGAAATAATGTTTTTCATATTGATTCGTCTAATGGTATAGACAAAGCGTGCTTGTGGCATTGTCGTCATGGACATGTTAATAAGAAATGCATGGCCCAACTCCAAAAGGATATAGTGTTGGAATCATTTAAATTATGGTCAGATGATACATGCAAGTGTTGTTCACTAGGAAAGATGACAAAATCACCTTTTACTGGTTCTTGTGAAAGAGGTGATGGTTTGTTGGATCTCATGCACACATATGTGTGTGGGCCCTTCAAATCCACCTCAATGGATGCAAATTGATTATATGTGACTTTTACTGATGATTATAGCCGACATGGCTATATCTACTTAATCAAGCATAACTCAGAAACATTTGAAAAGTTCAAAGAATTCAAACAAGAAGTTGATAATCAATTAGGCAGGAAGATAAAGATTATTAGATCCGATAGAAGGGAAAAGTATCTTAGTATCGATTTCCACGACTACCTCAAGGATTGTGGAATAGTTTCACAATTGATGTCACACCCCCAAACCGGAACGACGGAAACGTTCGGGGGCGGAGGACGTCATGTACAGTATCACAACAATTGCATAATAGTAATCAAAGTACAACAAGCATTTCATCGATAAAGTATAGTTTTACATTCGTGTTCAAATCATTGTACACTTGACACCAAAATGTATATTAAAAGTTAAAAGACATGAGTCTATGAAGCTCCGTCTTCTAAAAACCAATGGATACTTGTTTACTGATTTCCTGAGAATACAAGTAGTTTTGAAAAGAGTGTCAACAATTAAGTTGGTGAGTTCAAAAGCATGTTTGTAATTGAAATCTGTCATTTGTTTCATTTAAATCTAAGTATGTTTTCTCATAAATCCTATATTTTCTGTTGTAATGTGTTGTACTCAAAACGTGTAAATGTTATTGTACTCTGAAATAGTATAACGTAGTTTTAATTCCACATAAAACCATGAAAAGTATGTTTTCTCTGTACTAGAATAGTATTATGTATTTGTACTTGTGTGAAAACTATGTAATTGTAAATACCTGGATTCACCAGCTGTACTTTTAAAATACTGTACTATAGTTTTATTATTTTAATAAAACTATGTGAAGTTGTTTACTTATTTATACACTAATCGTATTGTTCAATACCAAATTGTGAGTTATCATAACCATGCCTCATGACCTAAGTTGGCCTGAACACGACGTTCTTCAGGCGTCGCAATCAGTACGACATTTGTCACACCAGGCCTGCCAGCGTAACTGTAGCAAACAGTTAAGGTGTGGGATTGTCAGTCTCTTATAGATCTATACACAAGTGTCACGCTCTCCCTCCAGGAGACTTTGCTTATAATTCAGGACTTGGTTGGTACTTAGATAAGTACGTGACGTGTGTCTCACAAATGCTATATTGACGGTGACGTGTAGAATTATGAAAAGTTACTTTGTAATAGATAAACTTGTAAGTGTATCTCATAAACAATATTTATTATAGTTTAATGGTTTGTTTTCCGTAATGTATTCTGAATATTAAAAGTAGTGCATATGACCCATAAACTATACCTATTATAATTTATATGTTTTTTTCCCGTAGTGTAATCTGAACGTTGAAAGCAATATGTAAGTTCCATAAACTATACTTATTATAGTTTATATGTTTTTGTTTTACTGTGACGAAAACCTTTGTATTGTTAATAATTCGGCAAGTTTAAATCGTAAAATCTGTGATACGGTTGTTCCGTGAAATTCAACATTTATGACCAAATGACACTAAAATAGTTTGCAAATATTATATTTTTGTTTAACAAGTTTTAAATGATTTTATACTTATTTAAATATAATATTTATATAATTTTGATTAAATGGACAGTCGAATAAATAATTCTACCCCAAGCCCACAACCAAACAAAGAATAGGATATGGAGTCAAATTATCAATTCTAAGTCTGTTAAACCTTAATTATATATATATATATATATATATATATATATATATATATATATATATATATATATATATATATATATATATATATATATATATATAAATAACGGCAACGATTGATAAATAGTGAAAACATTTAAATATTAACACAAATTTTCTTGTGTACACTCGTATTCCCCCCTAAAACAATGAAAAATCATGAGAACGTAGGGGTATGAACTCACCTTGAGTGCGTGTTCTCGGTTGGTTACGATGTGGTAGTTATGATTCTCGGATTAGAACACGTGTTAACAAACGTATCCTAATAATATTATATATGGATTAGTTGAATTTACATGTTAAATGTTTGTAAAAGACTAAAGTAATTCAAAATACTGACAAATTTTCTGGAAATACGATATGTTCTTGAATATACTTTGAATTGAAAGAAAAATATATTTAAAACTTGTGAGAGAATAGGGAAGTTTCGTTTACTGGATGTATGAAATGAAGAATGACTTATTTTTGTTTACTTAAGTATTAAGTAAAATAAATGAGGCGGTTTGAGGTGATTTCGGCCGAGAAGAGAAGAGATTTCGGCTGAGTACTCTACCCGAGGAAAAGAAGCTGATTTCGGCCGAAAAAGGGTTTGCGGTTCGCAGGTTTGTGGTCCGAAGAAGTGAACTTCGCACGTTTGCGGTCTTGACCGCAAACATGATTGCGGTCCGAGGAGGGTAGCTCCAGCGAGGGTTTTCGGTTGGTATTCTCGTTTCTCGAATGAAATCACCAAGTGGTGATTTCGGTCTATCCTTTTGAGATTGAATTCTCAATATCGAATATTTAAAATGTTTAAATAAATAATAACATTATTTGACATAATACTTGACGTTTTTGACTTTTATTTAACATGTTTAAATTTTTATTGACCTTGGTTGACTTTTGTTGACTTTTACAGACTTGAAAATAACGGGCTTGTTACACTATCCCCCCGTTAGAGGGAATTTCGTCTCAAAAATTTTTCTAAAGTGGTAGTGACGAACTAGGGAAAAGATGTGGATATTTTTGTTTCATTTGATCTTCCTGTTCCCAAGTGAATTCAGGTCCCCGCTTGGCATTCCAGCGAACCTTCACTATTGGTATACGGCTTTGTTTTGTTCTTTTGATTTCCCTATCCATGACTTCCACCGGTTCTTCTACGAAGTTTAGACTCTCGCTTAACTGGATTTCGTCGAGTGGGTTTACAAGAGTCTCGTCAGATAGACACTTCTTGAGATTAGAGACGTGAAAAGTGGGATGAATGTTACTGAGTTCATGCGGTAGTTTGAGTTTATAAGCAACGAGACCAATTCTAGAAAGAATCTCGAATGGTCCGATATACCTTGGATCTAGTTTTCCACGTTTGCCGAAACGTATCGTTCCTTTCCAGGGCGAGACCTTTAACAAGACGCGGTCACCAACCTGGAATTCCAAGGGTTACAAAGTTTATCCGCATAACTCTTTTGTCTGTCTCTAGAAGCTTTCAATCGTTCCCGGATTTGGACAATATTTTTTGTGGTTTCTCGAATGATCTCAGGACCGGTTAGAGTACTGTCGGGTACTTCTTTCTTGGCTAGTTGCGTATCACCCACTTCAGCCCAGCACAGAGGAGATCTGCACTTACGACCATAGAGGGCTTCAAATGGAGCAACTTTGATGCTAGTGTGATAGTTGTTGTTGTAAGAGAATTCGACTAGTGGTAAATGGGTATCTCAAGCTTTACCAAAATCTATCACACAAGCCCTCAACATGTCTTCCAGCGTTTGTATGGTTCTCTCGCTTTGCCCATCCGTCTGAGGATGGTACGCTGTACACATGTCAAGATTTCTTCCCAAGGCCTTTTGTAGTGATTGCCAAAACCGCGAGGTAAATCTACTATCTCGGTCAGGGATAATGGATATTGGCACACCATGCAATCGTACTATCTCTTTAACGTACGTCCTTGTTAACTTCTCCATTTTGTTAATTTCTTTTATTGGCAGGAAGTGTGCGGATTTGGTTAATCTGTTGACGGTTACCCAAATGGTGTCATGACCACTCGTTGTCCTGGGTAACATGGTTATGAAATCCATAGTTATCCGCCCCCACTTCAATTCGAGTATTTTTGGTTGTTGTAGCAAACCCAAAGGCTTCTGATATTCTACCGAAACTTTGGCGCAAGTTAGATACTTGCCCACATAGGTAGCAATTTCAGCTTTCATGTTCGGCCAGCAATAGAGTTTCTTAAGGTCCAAATACATATTGTCTGAACCTGGATGAACGAGTATCGACTTTTATGGGCTTCGTTCATGACAACATCTTTGTAACCACCAAAATTCGGTGTCCATATCCGATGCATGAGATAACGAACTCTGTCACCCTAGATTTTTATGGGTTTTAGTATACTACAACATCCTATGGTGCACATACAACCCTAAATGCCTTGGATCTAAGTTTTCACTAATTATACATGCAAATGGTTTCCAACGCATTAAACCTATAACTAGGATGCAATTTCATATTACCAAATAACATACTAGTTAGAGTAACATACCTTTTGTGTTGTAGCTTGATTCCATGGAGCTTAAGAGCCGAGTGCCCCAAGTGTGACACCTCAAATGGTTCACACAACACCAACAACAACTTGGAATAACTTGAGAGAAAAGTCCTTATGCTCAAATCGGCTAGCCCTCTCATATGAAACCTTAGGACCAATTTCTTGATCCATACGGTCCTTATATATTGTGGCTATTAGGGTTACACTATGTAACTCATGTCTTTCCATATTCTACATGCTCCATGGGTTAAAACCTCCATGGAGAATCCATAGGTTACTCCATAGGTTTAGCCCAACATGAAGAACTATGGATCATAAGCCCACATATATAAGAATGAATGATTTACACAATCAATCCCCATATATTTAATTAGTGTCTTTTGATCACAGAATTAATTCCAAATTAATTCTTGATCAATAATAATTAAATAATATGATTTCATATTAATATATTAGAACTTATAATATATTAATAAATCATAAATATCCTTTTCTCATAAAAGTCTATCGAAATCGTTCAGATGCCATGCAACCCAAACGGACCATGCCAAGTCGGGTCGACTACATACCAATTATATTTATGGACTTAGACACTAATCCAACAGTCTCCCACTTGGATAAGTCTAAAACTATTATTGTGTATGACTCCAAAACCCGACTAGCAATCGTAGCTCTTAAAGCCGCTGTCGAACTCTGAACAAATCAATGACGTGTCCATTAGATAAGGGATCATATATTCCTCCATTCTAGATATCATATGGAATGAGACATAGATTATAATCA
Source organism: Lactuca virosa (assembly GCF_052849685.1). Classification (NCBI taxonomy): domain Eukaryota; kingdom Viridiplantae; phylum Streptophyta; class Magnoliopsida; order Asterales; family Asteraceae; genus Lactuca; species Lactuca virosa. The sequence goes on along the minus strand of NC_136429.1, from coordinate 460,218,642 downwards.
TTCTCTTTGTCCATCTGTTGTTTCCCGACTTCCAATTTATGACGACTGACTAATTGAACAAATCAAATCAGTCCAGGCCCGGCCGAGCACTTACGTTTGTCATCACTATATCATCGAGGGGCCCACAGATATCGCTTTTATCCCTACAAGGGTAAAAGGAATGGATAAACTTCGACTCATATGCTTGTTCTACTACTCGTTGAATCATACACAAAGGTACGTTTTATAACATCGAGTTACCAATGCGTTTTCGTACAATCTATGTATAACCAACTCATAGTCAACAGCTCATATCTCTAGGTTTGAAGAATATAAGATATTATCGTCTCAAGATCACTCGTGATAAAATCAATGAAGTGATTCAAATGAGCGTGGGTTTAATCCAATACTCAGAACTTATGAGCACTCATGAATGTTGTAGCAAATCTTGCTATGTCTAACACCTTAGACATCTACAAGCCAACTTCATGACAGTCTTTATTCATATCTACTTCCAACGTATAACCGACTGTGGAGAATTTAAATAACTTAGTCATTCAGAAACAATAACCAGCTATTCTGGAAGTCAAAATATGCATAGGGAAACATAAGAATAATACTAATCCTCTATGGTCCCAAGCACCATTGAGAGTAAATAAAACTCCTTTTATTTAAACACCATATTAATTACTCATTATTCATTGTATACTGTTTCAAATAATGAACTTTATACTTGAATCGAAACAATAGTCATGCCATGCTCCAAGCATGCACACTATGTTTGTCCAAACAATAGTTATGCCATACTCCAAGTATGCACACTATGTTAGTCTATGATTCTTACTTTGTGAAATAGACCAATTGAACATGATTCCAATGATGCTCATTCCACAATCCCAAATCCTTACCGTAAATGTAATAATTCCAAATTCCTACCATTTACCGAAATCTGTTAGATTCTAAACTTATATGCATTGATCCTCTTGTAATGACTATGCACAAAGTCACAAAGACTTGCCAACAGACATTACAGAGTATTCTAATGGAGAGCAATTCCATGGAAACGAAGTCTCAAATATAAAGTACATTGCTTTGACCATCCTTCTTGCATTAAGTTTTCTAATCTTACACAGATTTAAAGAATAACTTCCACCTATGGAAACATTTCCATATTCCCATTTTGACTATCACTTCTAAACAAGAGTTGCCTCTTTCCAGAATATGTCAATATGGTCCTTTCCAAAAATGTACACCATACTTCCAACTGTCCATGAGCAACCAATCTTTGGTAAACCTCAGATTGTCCTCGACAATTGCTTAATCATTTTAGTCATATCAAATTCTAGCCCTTTTCCCCTCTTAATGCCCTTGGCATTTGGAAAATTTACAATGGATAAATATTATAGCACATGAAATCGATCCTATACCCGAAGCATATGGGACACGATTCATGATGTCTCACATAAAGACATGAACCTAGATCAGTCTTTTGCTATAATATTTTTTATTTATCATGTTTTCATAATTCGACTATGAAGAGGGATGTCATAATCATAATCGAATTTGAGAACGCAATATATATATATATATATATATATATATATATATATATATATATATATATATATATATATATATATATATATATATATATATATAGAGAGAGAGAGAGAGAGAGAGAGTCAAGATCAAATAAGAAGGAAATTTTTGGTAGGAAGGTAAGAAGTTTTTTTTCTACATATTTTTTTCGCGAACAAACAAAATGAATCATTAGATGATTCATCTGTAAGATGATTCACAAGAAAAAATTCTCAAAAAAACATCTCGATGATTCATTTGTACAATGATTTTGTTGTTATTCACTAAAATTGTCATAAAAATGAATTTTTTCTTAATTTACTTAAAAATGAATCATGAAGATGTTTTTTTGGGAATTTTTTCTTGTGAATCATCTTACAAATGAATCATCTAGTGATTCATTTATTTTGTTCGTCAAAAAAATATGTAGAAAAAAAACTTCTTACCTTCCTACCAAATTTTTTTTTTTACCGGATCTATATCCTATATATATATATATATATATATATATATATATATATATATATATATATATATATATATATATATAGAAATTCCTTATGTTGAACCATTCCAACATAAAATTCATATATATATCCTTGACTAAAGATGATTAAAATCTCAATCTAAGCTTTAGAATTGAAATGAAGTATAATTTCATCTCCCTTAAGTATAGCAAAATAACTTTTCCTAATTGAAACTTTTGTTTTCTATAATTAACATTGATTATATGCAACACTTATCATAATTGATTATGCTCCCACTACCTTTGACATGTATCCAGAAATTAGCTGAACTTCTAGAAATCAATACTTTATTGACTTTCTTTCGAAAGTTCAGATTTCTGATATGAGATGCTTTGATAAAACTTTATCAAAATCATACCCCTTTTCTTAGATAGCTCCCATGTGTGTCTAAACAATTTCCAGAACTATGAAAAGGGATGTCGTAATCATAGTCTCAATTGTTCATACCTTTGCAATTTCTCACAAGTCCATGTTAGTGTGCCGGTTAACCACGCACGCTCCACTAACGACTTTGAGAATGCAAATATCACAATTGCTATCTATTTAAAATCTACTTAGTGAAAGCGTTTCCTCACCATCATTTTCATGAATCGGAAAGAAACCTTATGACACTTAGATTTTATGGTGTATGTGTTCCTATCCATGTGAATTTGTCATAACCACAAGGGGAGGTTAGTGACAAATCCAAACTCATATGGACCGAACTTGTGCAATATTAACTTCTTGCCACTTCGCACCACAAGGGCCTACCATTGCTTCCAAGTAGTTATGCAAACAACCGAGAACTCGTATAACTCACATGCATTGTCAACTTTTAACTGGAATGGGCACAAAAATAAGAATATGTCAACACGATAGGTAACAAACCTCAAGTCGTGTGCTAGTGATAACCAACATGTTTTATTCTTGATTAGTTCTTGAAACCTTTTCAAGATCTTTAAGACTCTCACTGACCTCTTGACATATAATATTCTCTTGTCAAGAACCATTCCTTGACAAAGCAAATATTCAAGAGTTAATGCAGATTCTTATCAAGACAAACACTTCACACAATTGGTCTTAGTTGGTCTCTGTTTTATCCAAAACATCACAACTTACCAATTTCAAATGTACAAGAGTAGAACACATTTTACTCTTACATTTGACAAGTGTTATAAACCTTCTTAAAATTATGTCATTCAAGTTACAATCTTGGAGTATTACTCTAAGATTCAATTTTGGAACGAAGTATGATTCATCTTTTGATTTAACCATTTCAACAATCCATGATTCCTCTTCTTATCCAAACAATGTACTAAGATGTCCTTAGAGGATCAATTGGGATATGGTTTCATAATCACTAAGACAATCACAAAACACGATACTAAAGTACTCTCCCATCTTTTCAGATTGGAGAAACTTTTATCTTTCTGCCTAATTTGATTCTTCTTATTCGTTCTGCCTTACATTGAAACTTTTCCAATGTTTCAGAATTATAGTTAAACTTGTAAGTATAACCATATTTACTAAATTTCAGTAAATCATGACGAATAATCTTATCGATCTTTGTGGTGGACTTGACCAGTGCACAAGAATGTGTACTCGATCCATTAGTCCTTCACTTGACTCACATATACATGTGAACAAGGAATTAGTCTTAATTTTTCCAAAGATGAAAATTCTCATTCATCATACAATCCAACTTGCATGATTCAAAGTTTCTATCCAACTGAAACTTGGGTGATGAGAATCTTTCCTTATTTGGTAAATTATGACACTACCACAAACGAAAGAATCAAATCCATTTTCCAATGTTGCTATCAATGGAATCATATAAACAACAATTTTTCACAAATGCCACTGTAAGGATATTTAAAATAAATAAAAAATGGAACTTTTCTTTTATTTAAAACTTGCTGAAAAACTTATCCTTATAATGCAAATGCATATGAAAAACATGTTGTTATCTATTCCTAAGCAATCTATCACAACTCTTAAGCAACAGGTCAAAAATTCTGATCACCGAACCATGCGATCGAAATCCATCTTCGCGATCGGAATCAGCTTACTCCTCTTCATGCTTCCTCTCTTTTCTTAGATTCTTTAAACTTCAACATGTGACCCAGTCACATCATGTAATAAGAATCTCCAAATAGGAACTTAATCGAGTTAGATAGTGGACTTACCTGAAGTAGAGTCAAACTTTTTGACTTGACCAACCTTATGATCTTTCAGGTAAATATGGAAGCCTTGCAACCAATCCCCTTCCTTTCGCAAAATAATCATATGGACTCTTTGGGAATGGTACACGAGACTATCTCAGACTTAGCCTTTCTCTTTACCATTTGGTCAACCGAGTTGACTATGGCCGATCCCTTTCCATTAGGAAGAGAAATCTTTTCTGGATTTACAATGTTACCATTGTCAATGTCCATGGAAGTTTGGGAAGTCGATCTTCCAATCAAATTTGCTTTACCCATGCTCCAAATCATTGCTGATTTAGCAGCATCAATCAAATAGGTAAGATCATTAAGAGTCATGTCATGGTATGTCATGTAGTAGTCCTAAAGGAACTCACTATGTGACTTAGAAAGTAATTGAAGAACCTAGTCAACAACCAACTTCCTCAAACCTTGACACCCAACTCTCCCGGCTTGTCAATATGTGACTTTATCTCCAAGATGTGAGCACACATAGACTTTTCTTGCCAATAGGGCTTGAGTGACCTTGAACTTTTCAAAAACTTGTGGGTTAGGGAGAATAATTAGAGGAGGTGAAGGAAGAGAAGTAAGATTTCCATGAACCAACCACGGGACATCATCTTCATTAGGAAAGGTTGTTCCTAGGGATTTAGGAAGATCATAGTTGTCTGAACCAGACATCTACAATGGGAGATATTCAAGTTACTTGATTTAAGTCCTTAATATAACACCCAATATGAAATATTAAGGCTAGGAGCCAACGCAATACTTTTATAACTTGGAAGAGGGATGCCGTAATCCAAGCTATAAAATATTTGAAGGTAGGCGAATGACGATTCACCAATTTCCACCATGAAAAATGAAATATGTATTAGGTTTTAATTGGCTTGAAACTACTAGATCTTTTGAGATTCATTGAACTATTCAATGGCATGTTTAAATCTCGAGTTTGCCCTCTCAAGTTTGTGACTGGGATGCCGAGGATCACAAACAAGGTGTGAATAACCATTCAAATATACTTGGTACTCTTAATTTTTTATCACCTAATCGATGTGACGGTTAACCACACGTGCTCTACCGATCTATGATAAACCTTAAGCCACCCTTTTCCAACCTTGTTAAATCCAAGTTAGTGTGCCGGTTAACCACACACGCTCCACTAACGACTTAAGCAAAGTGCAAAGTGTAATTTCATGGGTTAGCACCAAATTCGCATTTTCCTAAGTAACTAAGATTGGGAATTTATAAGTGTTTAGTTACTTAGTATTTATCATTATACTTTTAATGAAGGGAGAATTAGATTCCTGTCAAACCCGTTCGGCTAACGACCCTCCACCGGTCAAGGAAGCGGTGGGTGAGAGTGGACTCCCATTAAACTGCCATTTTATAGGCAGTAACCTTATACCCCCTTATAGACTGGCTTCGTAAATGAGGCCTACTAACGGTAAGACTGACTTTGTTGTTATACATATATATATATATAACTGTTACTATTAATATTATAATAGTATGAGGGTTGAATTTTAACTTTTAAAACTCTACAGGCTTAACTTGGAATTAAAGTATTCATGGGGAAACTTTACAAATTCCAAAACTTGAGGGAAAGTTTTGAACAATTTAAAAACCTTTCAATTCCATAAGTTATGTGTTTAAAGTAGTTTTAATGAAAAACTCTTCAAGTTCCATAACTTGAGGACAAGTTATGGAAGACTTTAAAGCATTTGAAAATGAGACTCTTCATTTTCATAACTTATGGAAATCTTATGAGTTTTATAAAACATAAATGTGACTTTTCATATAACTTGAGGACAAGTTACAAAAACACATTTTATGAATAACTTTTAGATCAATTTGGATTGAAAACACATTATCACATAATTTTTCTATTAAACTAAGCTAACTCATAAGAACAAGATAATTCAAATCATCAATCTTCAAGAAATTAGCATGAACATATAAAATAATACAAATCTTGAAATTATGACAATTATCTTTGAAATTGGATTAGCATGAACATTACCACGTCAAAAACAGGTTTATATTTTCAAAAACAGCTTAGGGTAATGATCCTAGTCCAATTCCAGCCAAAAAACTCGAAGATATGCTGTCAGGGGGTCCAACTCACCAAGTGCATGAACCAACTCGATGAGTTGGATGAATTTGTACATGGACTCGTCGACTCCCTTAATGGAATCGTCGAGTCCCCTGTCCAGACAACAAAAAATTCAATTTTTTCATCTTTTTTCAGCAATTTGAATCAAGTATAATTGAAAACAACCCATGGCTTTGATACCACTAATGGGTTTTAGTATACTACAACATCCTATGGCGCACATACAACCCTAAATGCCTTGGATCTATGTTTTCACCAATTATACATGCAAATGGTTTCCAAGGCATTAAACCTATAACTAGCATGCAATTTCATATTACCAAATAAGATACTAGTTAGATTAACATACCTTTTGTGTTGTAGCTTGATTCCATGGAGCTTAAGAGCCGAGTGCGTCAAGTGTGACACCTCAAATGGTTCACACAACACCAACAAAAACTTAGAATAACTTGAGAGAAATGTCCTTATGCTGAAATCGGCTAGCCCTCTCATATGAAACCTTAGGACCGATTTCTTGAGCCATGGGGTCCTTATATATTGTGGCTATTAGGGTTACACTATGTAACTCATGTCTTTCCATATTCTTCATGCTCCATGGGTTAAAACCTTCATGGAGAATCCATGGGTTACTCCATGGGTGTAGCCCAACATGAAGAACTATGGATCATAAGCCCACATATATAAGAATGAATGATTTACACAATCAATCCCCATATATTTAATTAGTGTCTTTTGATCACAGAATTAATTCCAAATTAATTCTTAATAAGTACTAATTAAATAATATGATTTCATATTAATATATTAGAACTTATAATATATTAATAAATCATAAATATCCTTTTCTTACAAAAGTCTATCCAAATCGTTTCGATGCCATGCAACCCAAATGGACCATGCTAAGTCGGGTCGAATACATACCAATTATAGTTATGGACTTAGACACTAATCCAACAGATTTACAAGTTCTTTTCCATTCCTCTTAAGGCTTCACCTGTCATATTCTCTGGTTTCAAGGCTTCCAGCTGAGCCTATTTGAACTTGTAGACAGGTGTGAATGGATTGTCATAGTTAGATAGTTTACTCGGCGGCCCGAGTACTCTTTTCGACTAAGGGCATCTGCTACTACATTGGTTTGTCGGGATGATAACAAATCTCGCATTCGTAATCATTGAGTAGTTCCACCCATCGTCGCTGTCTCATGTTAAGTTCCTTCTGATCAAATATGTGTTGGAGACTTTTTTGATCCGTAAAGACTGTGTATTTGGTACCATACAGGTAATGCCTCCAGATCTTTAGAGCGAAAACCACTGTCCCAAGTTCAAGGTCGTGTGTGGTATAGTTGACCTCGTGGTTCTTAAGCTGTCTCGAGGCATAGGATATGACATTTCCTCGTTGCATAAGAACGCAGCCTAGCCCTTGCTTGGACGCATCACAGTAAACTACAAAATCTTCCATCCCTTTTGGGAGGGACAATATCAGTGCGCTGTAGAGGGCTCGCTTTAGTGTCTGGAAAGCATTTTCATGATTCTCCTCCCAGCTGAAGGTTACACCCTTCTGAGTCAGGGTGGTGAGTGGCTTCGCGATATTTGAGAAGTTTTGGATGAACCTTCTGTAGTAGCCAACGATAACTAGGAATTGACGAATCTATGTTGGGGTTTGTGAGGTCGCCCAGTTTTCGATAGCCTTGATCTTGGAGGGATTAACATGTATCCCTTCCTTGCTGACTACATGACCTAGGAATTCCACCTTTTGAATCCAAAATTCGCACTTCGAGAACTTCGCATACAATTTCTCTGCCCTTAAGGTTTCCAAGACTTGTCGTAAATGTTGATTGTGTTCTTCCTTACTTCGGGAATCGACTAGTATATCGTCAATGAAAACTATAACGAACTTGTCTAAGTAAGTTCGACACACCCGATTCATCAGGTCTATGAACATTGCATGTGCGTTTGTTAAACCAAAGGGCATCACTACAAATTTATAGTGACCGTAGCAAGTTCGGAATGCGGTCTTAGGAATATCGGTCTCATGGACTCGTAGCTGATGGTATCATGATCTCAGGTCAATCTTGGAGAAGAAACTGGCTCCTTGAAGGTGGTCAAAAAGGTCGTCGATTCGAGGCAAAGGGTATCGGTTCTTGATAGTAAGTTTATTCAATTCCCGGTAGTCTATGCACATTCGGAACGGTCCATCCTTCTTTTTCGCGAACAAGACCGGTGATCCCCAGGGTGAGAAGCTTGGCCTCATGAATCCTTTGCTTAGAAGTTCGTTCAATTGGGTGGACAGTTCCTGCATCTCTGACGGTGCTAAATGGTACGGGGATTTTGCTACAGGGTAGCCCCGAAAATCAAGTTGTTGGAGCATGGAAATGCTCTACAAATAATGAGTGATAGTTAGGTTGTATTTAAGGTGTAAATACTCTCCCTCCTATATAAAGGGAGAGTTGGTCATATCTTAAAAAGCTAGCTCACTTTTTCTTAGTTAGTGATTACTTTTCTACTCTTTACAATGTAATCTAGAGAGAGAAGTGGTGGGTTCTCCCACCCAGGGAGAGTTTCTCTCCCACCATGTTCTTCATCAATATTATTATTCTCTCTTTGTTCTTAGCCTTATTCCATGAACTCATAATATGTTCTTCGTGTTCATACTTACAAAATCACGATTAATCTCGAGATATCTTACTTCCGCATTCACCGTTCGTATAAAAATGGGTCTCTACAATTGGTATCAGAGTCGTACCTTGAAGATCTTACGATTAGTTCAAGGGAACGACTCCCGTTCGGTGATTTTCTTGTGATTTTTCCGTGTTTCTGCAAGAAAATTTTTTCGAGTTTCAAACCGGAATTTTTTTTATGATGTTCGTTCTTAGTTCTATCTTCTGGGTTGACTCAAATCTTAGTAAAAAAATAAATTGTTGCTGCTGCTGCTCGTTCTATTTCTTGCTGGAAAAAGATGTTCTTAAAAAGATTATTATTTTTTGTTGTTGAAGAAATGAAGAAAAATGGGAGAAGAAATTATTTTTTTGTGGTCTCTAAAATGTTGAAGATATTCTCCATGAGGTTCTTTTTCTTGGAAGTGAAGACACAAAAATTAATGGGCTTATTATTCATGAAGAAAGTGGAGAATTTCTATTGAAGACTTTTTCCCAGCACTTTTTGCTCATCATAAAAGGTATAGTCTTCATATATCTCAATTATAAAGTTGTTGTTGTGGATCTTTGATTGGAAGAAATTTGGACGTATTATTTGTTTGCAAAAAGCATATTGTCCTTGTTACTCTTTTGGGTAAAGAGTACTCCACTTTTCACTCCCTCAAAAAGACAAAAACCATGTGACATTGTCCTTTCCCATCACCTTTTGTCCCAAAAACCCACCTGCACACTCTTCTTTTTGCCTTCCCAAGACCCACTTTTGACTTAGAGTGCTTTATAAAAAGATTCCCTCATTAAAATATGAATAAATGGCCTTTGCGGTACCATTTTTCATTAAAAAAAATAGCAGTTTTCGTCATCTGTTCAGCCCTTCTCAGCCCCCCGGACCGCAGTCAAAAACTGCCATCCGGAGTCCCCTTAGAAGCCTACCCACAGCCCCTTCTTAGCCTTGATCTGAGGTCCTCTCAGGACCCATCCTGTCACACCCCGCTAAAGCGGAAACGCAAGGTATGACAGCGATAACGGTTTCATTGCAAAAGATAAAGATACATCACCATAGCAGTATTTAAAAGTTTACAACCCATAGCTTAAATAGAAACAAAATACAAGTTTTCCAAAACGACATTGTTCAAAAGAAAACTTCATAATAGCTTCAACACGATGCAACATGCTCTATGATGATGAATCTTTACATCCACTTACTAATTATTTCCTGAAAAAGCATGTAAAACGAGCGTCAACTATGAAAATAGTTGGTGAGTTCACAAGTATATAAAATCGAGCTTGAAACAAAGCTTTTCGTAAATACAAGTACATTGCTTGAATGATAAACCAAGTTGATTGCTATTAAAGAATACAAGTTTATTGCTATAACGAGATACGAGTTTTGTATGTGTATGAGCAAACAATGAGTCTCAACCAAACCTATGACTGAAGCCCTATCGAGATCTATGCTTATCGTTCCATAGATGAATATGGTATCATGCACTCCAGCGATTCGGGCGAGTGAGGAGTTGTCAATTCCTAATAGCGCTATCCATAATGACCATTGGCTTAAAGAGTTAATGGTTAGAGATAAGGGAAGGGCCTTAGTACGATAAGTTCTCATGTTCCGTGTTGCATAGACATACATAAAGAAACATAGCAATACAATAGCAATCATGTTTGATACAATTCAATTTAAATACAACATGCAAATAATAGTTTTTCTGGACATACTTTTCCACCCCAAAACATAAAAACTGAAAATAGGGGAGTGCGTGAATACTCACAATGTTTCGAGAAGATACAAGTAATACTTCGGAATGCACCAACGTCTTACTACCGGGATCCTACGACATCAAACACACACTAGTGAGTTTCCATGTCGGAATCTAATGCTAATATACTAAATTCTACACATAGTGAAATGCCAATTTACATTTTAGTATTTGGTTTTGTATTAATTGGTTACACTTTTTCTGAATAATACAATTCTACAATTCGTGCGATTTATTACAACATTGGAATATAAATTTTCCAAATTTTAAGTCCTTATTACAACATAAATTCACGAAAAATAGCATTCAAAGGATAGAAATTCTCAAACTTTTTATTTAACTGTTATTACACAATATTAAGCTGGGAAAAATATAAAAATGGATTTCCAAGCTGTTTAATTATATTTTATGATTTTTGAGCCTTTATTTCAATAAAAATTGAAATAAATAGAAAACAGTTTCCAAAATTACCCAAACTTTTTATTTAGCTGTTATTATACATAACTAGGCTGGGAAAAATATAAAACATATTTTTCAGTGGGTATTTCTATTTTTTCTTGTTTTATTCCTCTAAATAATCATTAATTGGAGAATAAATATTAAACAGTTAAAATAAATTACGAAAAATTTTTGTAACATCATTTACAGTATGAATAACCTGGGAAAAATGCCAAAAGTGGTTTTCATATTGTCTAATCTGGTTTTGGGTATTTATGTGTATTTAAGTGTGATTAACTTTGGAAATTAAGGGAAAAATAATTTACAGTGGAGAAAAATCCTCAATATTTTTATGTAACCTCCTACTGTTTAACATGATGTTCTGGTAAATTTTCATGAATTTTGGATAATCAGAACTATTTTTCCTATTTTTAGACCATTATAATGACCAAAAATTGGGAAAAATAGCAACGCATGATGAAAAATGTTGAAATTATTTTTCTGAGTCACCCATCACAGGTAAGGTATGCGAAAATTGTTAGATACAATTTTCACACTCTCTAAAGTGGTTTTGTGATTTATTATACCCAAACAAAAAGAAAATCGGAAATCATATCAGACAGCAACAAAAACTGATGAAATTTTGTGAGGGGTCATTATTCACCATAAGGGTCATCCATGAATTTATTCTGGATTTATTGACCTCTGGAAGTATTTTATGTGATTTATGCCCTTGTTTCTAGCAATAATTTTAATAAATCAAAGAAATAATAAAAGCTTTTGGTATTTTACAGATTATTACATGCATGTGAGGGCTTTCAAAAGGAAAAATATTCAGAATTTATTCAGAAGGAAAATAGGGGTATTGAACCCAAACAAGTTAAGAAAAGTAGCATGCAATGATGCATGAGGTGTAAAGGTGGCTAAAGTTCATGATTTTGTGTAGCCCAATCAGTAGGGTTTTAAGCCACGAAATTTTAACCATCATTCACTGGATATGTTAAGTTTCCAAGGTATTTTTCCCCAGATTTATGGTTGGGTCTAAAGCCATTGTTCATGCAAGACAAAAATGGTAATCATAGAAAAGAGCTGTTTGCGCACCCATTTTGTAAAAATTGCCAAAAATCGGGTATTTAATATTTTACAGTGAGACCAGTTGGGTTTGAAAGTTAACTCATGGAACTATCCAATGCAAAAAGAATATCATGATTTGGTTAAGTTATGACCGAGTTATGGTCGTTCAAAGTTGAACAAAATATTCTGGCAGATTGCATGTTTGCTTGAGTGCATTTTTAGGACATTTAACAAGAACACCATGCATGCCTTTGTTAAGGTCCGATTTCTAGCACATGCATGGAGTGAATGAGCATCCAAGATGTACTAGAAATGTTGTAAATGCTTTTAATCATGCAAGAACACCAAAGAAATGGAGAAGAAGATGTAACACTAGTTTTTGAAGTCATATGAACATGCATGCATCATTTTCACTCATTGCATGGGTTTGATCCTGAATTTTCACCATTTCAAACACATGCATTGTGTTATGGTGAGAATCTACAAACCACAAGGGGAAAATAAAGATTTCTAGCCATGGAAAGGCATAGAATCCGAAAAAGAAGAGAAAACTAAGAAGATGAAGAAGTAGAACTTGAAACCATGGAAGAAGATGTTGTTGTTTACCTTGGTTTTGATCTTGAAGGAAGTAAGAACACTTCAAGGTCTTCAAAATCTCGAAATTTTGGCTGAGAATGAGAGGATTTTCGTGGTTAGAGAGAGGGAGGAGGAGATTTTGTGGGTGAAAGTGAAGATGGAGTGGGAGAGAGTGAAGAGAGAGTGAAGAGAGAAGAGGTGGAGTGAGGGTTTTTGCCTAATGATGGTTTTGGGAAGAGAGAGCATGGGGAGAGGGGAGAATGGCTGGCCATTGAGTGGGTTAGGCCTCCTCTCTCCTAATTTCAAATTTTATAAAACTCCCTCCAACAATTTTTATAAAAACCCTAACTTTTATAAAAATATTTCTTAAGCAAATTTGATTTATTTAAAAATCTTGTTTTTAACTAATAAATTATGATTAATACTTGACAATTTAATTTTTATTTTATTGAACATAATTCATCATTTGATTAATAAGAATTTGATATTAGAGAGTTTATAGCCAAATTTTATAAAGTTTTTAAGCTTTATAATTTATGAATTTGGATTTTTAACTCTTTTAGGGTTTTGGAATATTGCTTGATATTTATCAACACAATGAGGTATAATTAGAATACTTTCATTTATTTTTAGGGTTTTACACCCTCTTTCCAATTATAACAAAGCTCGGAAGTTTCGTTCAAATTATCGCATTGGCATTTCCTATTGTAGTTGAGCAACTTACTAGAATCGTAAGTGTTAAGTATATTAGTCCTAGATCTTAGTTGGATCCTAGTTTATTCAAGACTTTGACCTAATCTATACTACTAGGTCATGGCATGTTGTGCATGAATGATTTTTATAAAGATGCATGAGTCCGAGAATGACCTGAATTTGACAGTTGTCACAGTATCCCCTACTTAAAAAGAATTTCGTCCCGAAATTCATTCTATGTCATCACTTGTCGTCGCAAAGGAAAAGTTGTGGATACGTTTCCTTCATGAAGTCCTCGCGCTCCCAGGTGTACTCCGGTCCGCGTTTTGAGTTCCAACGAACTTTCACAATCGGGATCTTACTCCGCTTAAGTCGTTTAACCTCCCTGACAAGGATTTCTATCGGTTCCTCAACAAAGTTTAGCTTATCATTGATCTTTATTTCCTCCAGGGGTACTATCAATGCTTCATCGGCTAGACATTTCTTAAGATTGGAGACGTGGAACGTGTCATGAATGGCGCTTAACTCCTGGGGCAACTGGAGTTTATAAGCTACCGGACCAATCCTTTCAATGATTTCAAAGGGCCCAACATATCTCGGGCTTAGTTTTCCTTTCTTACCAAAACGCACAAGCCCTTTCCAAGGTGACACTTTTAAAAGTACCTTGTCTCCTACTTGGAATTCTAATGGTTTTCGACGATTATCCGCATAACTTTTCTGACGATCCCTAGCAGATTTAAGCCTATCCTTGATGATAACAATCTTGTCAGATGTTTCCTGGATAAGATCGAGTCTAGTCAACTGTCTGTCTCCAATTTCAGTCCAGCATAAGGGCGAACGACACTTGCGTCCATACAATGCTTCATATGGAGCACATTGGATACTCGTATGGTAACTGTTATTGTAGGAAAACTCAATTAGAGGCAAATGAGTATCCCAATTTCCTTTGAACTCAATGACACACGCTCGAAGCATGTCTTCCAATGTTTGTATGGTTCTCTCCGTCTGCCCATCTGTCTGAGGGTGGGTAGACCGGCAATTCCTCCGGAAACACTTCGGGATAGTTTCGAACAACTGGGATCTCCTTAAGTTGCTTATCTTCAGGTTCTCTTTCTAGCACGTGGGCCATGAATGCAATACAATTCTTCTTCAGGTACTTGTGAATCTTCATGCTCGATACAATGTTTAAACTTCTTCCTGGCTTCTCACCGTGTATGATAAGGGTTTCTCCATTAGGGAGAGGCACTCTAATGACTTTCTCGTAACAACCAATGTCCGCTCTATTCTTGGATAACCAATCCATACCTACTATCACATCAAAACTACCTAGCTCTATAGGAATTAGGTCAATGCTAAAGAGCTTATCAGCTAAATTCAGAGTACAACCAGGAATTATATCATTAGCCCTAATTTCATGCCCATCAGCAAGTTCAATAGCATAAGCATTCCTCATCTTTTTCGATTTCAAGCCAATTAACGGGCTAAATGCTAAAGAAACAAAACTCCTATCTGCTCCCGCATCAAATATTACCGATGCAAAATGGTTGTTCAGGAGAAACGTAGCTGTTATCACTTCAGGGTTCTGACGAGCTTCTTCTACACCAATCACAAAGGCTACACCTCTTGGCCGTCCAACTTGATTTCCTTGGAAGTTTTGCCTGGCTTGGCCTTGTCCATTGTTACCAGGCCCATTGTTCAGTTTGGGACATGCTCTACGGAGATGATCAATACTTCCGCACTCGTAACATGCCCTTTTTCCTTCCTTATTCATCTTACAATACTTCGAGAAATGGCCTGTTTGCTTACAGTTTTGGCACACTGGGCACACTCCCTTATGATGGAAGTTACTCTTATTGCACTTCGGAAGCGGTCCTGAGTACTGCTTTCTCTCCTGCACTTCCTGTTCTTGAGTTTTCACTGGTTCTTGCTCCTGGGCTCTTACCATAAAGTTTCTTGAGACTTTCTGCTTCCTCCCTGACTTGCCTCCATACTTCTTCTCTCCCTGATCTGCTGGCTTCCTCTTGCTACTAGAGTTTTCCTTTGTCGATGCTCCCATCCTTATCACATCATTGGTTAGTCGATTTGCTAGACTTACTACACTCTGAATAGTAGTTGGGTTTGCTGAGGTAACCATTCCCTGAATCCCTGGTGCCAGACCCCAGATGTAACGATCTATCCATTTCTCCTCAGGAGTAACCATGTGAGGTACCAGTTTTGCTAGTTCATGAAATCGGACTGTGTACTTCTCTATTTGGGTTCCAACCATAGAATGGTTCCAGAATTCAGATTCAAGCTTCTGAAGTTCATCCTTGGGACAATACTCCTCTATCAGCAGCTTCTTTAGGTCTTCCCAAGTTAGCTGATATGCCGCTGTACGGCCTCGGGTTTGCACTAGAGTATTCCACCAGGTTAATGCCCTATCTTGAAGTAAGCAAGATGCATACTCAACTTTGTTGCGCTCGAGGCATTTGCTAATGTGAAGGACCGACTCCATGCTGTCAATCCATTTCAGCAACCCGACCGCACCTTCCTTTCCATGGAACTCCTTAGGTTTACAGGCCATAAAGGACTTGTAGTTGCATTCTCTTTCATTGTTTCCCCGGTTTCCCCCACTACTTCCTTGGTTAGCATTAAGTCCTGCAGTTACTTGAGTAACAATGTTTGGGATTGCTTCCAAAATCTGTTGTGCTACAACTTGAGCAACATCGGGTGTTTCGTTCTGTGGGCGCCCGCGATTAGGCCTTCCTGACATGGTTCTATGACACAAGAGTAGAAATACGTATAAATACATGAAATAATGTATAATATTTAGTTTACTACTATTTTGGAAACCATACGTGTTGTCAAATAAAGGGGTTGCATTAATACCATGCATATAGATTTGAGAAAGAAAAGAAAAGAAAAATCTCTTTATTCTACCTTTTACCAAATAAATTCTAAGGTTTGACCTCATAGTAAAAGTTTTCAAACATAAATAAAATTCTTCATTACCATTTGAAACTGCTTTTAAACCAAACCAATACATCAATTCCAAAATAAAGTTTTAAATGCTTTTCCCCAAAAGACACCCAATCATGGGTTTTCATTTCATGACAAAATAAAATAAAATACTGAAATCAGAACCAAATGCCAATCGCTATCCCAACAAGAAACATCAACACCACAATCAGTAATAGCCCAACAAGCACATAATATGCGGTCATAGCATGACCTGCCTCTCGTCTAGCAGTACTAGCAGTGACAGCAGTCTCCATCGAATGCTGAAACAGGATTTCCATCCTTGTCAAGACCTCATCCAAAATTTCCCGATGTCCAGCTATCACAGCGTGACTGTGACGTAGGCCCACTGCCAGTGACTGCAATCTCTGTGACTCCTCCGGGGTCATACCTGGCTGCCTGACAGGTATCCCTATGACTCGCGGTGGAGAGGGTGCTCTCGGTCCCGCAACGCTGGGTCCTACCCTGCTAGGTCCTGCCGTGCCAAGTCCTGCTGTGCTGGCGGCTACCCTCCCTGGGATGGGAACACTCTTCCTTGCCGTCCTCCGAATGCGAAGTCCATAAAGCGGCGGCTGAGGCAACACGGATGAAGGCGATGCCTCACTTCGTTGACTCGGGGCGTTGTCATTGTTGATCTCCACCGAGTTCCCAGTATCTTCCGTGTCCTCCGATGGGTCTTCCTCTACCGAGGCAGGGGGATTGCGTCGAGGGATGACAGTGACGTAGCCAGACTCATCGGCTAAGGCGGTAGCGCGGGAAGATGACGATGTTGACATAGTGGACTGTGGCATAGTTTCAATGGGTTATGAAATAAATGACAATGCATGCCTATAATATGCAATGCTTACACACACCAAAATTAGCCTTTTGAATTTTTGAAATAAAGTTTTCTCAAATATTTTTGTTGGACATATTCCCATTATAATTAGCTCAGGCTTTGTATAAATCTTTCCTTAATTAAACATAGGTGATCAGGCTATGTTTAATCGAGGTCCAATGATACAACTCCCGACCTAATTATACTAGTAATATGTTTGATGTAAAAAGAATTTCTTTCTAAGTTTTAGTTATAGGTTGTGTTTTCTTAAAGGAAAACTGATGTTCTCTATAACTTTAGCTCTGATACCACTTCTGTCACACCCCGCTAAAGCGGAAACGCAAGGTATGACAGCGATAACGGTTTCATTGCAAAAGATAAAGATACATCACCATAGCAGTATTTAAAAGTTTACAACCCATAGCTTAAATAGAAACAAAATACAAGTTTTCCAAAACGACATTGTTCAAAAGAAAACTTCATAATAGCTTCAACACGATGCAGCATGCTCTATGATGATGAATCTTTACATCCACTTACTAATTATTTCCTGAAAAAGCATGTAAAACGAGCGTCAACTATGAAAATAGTTGGTGAGTTCACAAGTATATAAAATCGAGCTTGAAACAAAGCTTTTCGTAAATACAAGTACATTGCTTGAATGATAAACCAAGTTGATTGCTATTAAAGAATACAAGTTTATTGCTATAACAAGAAACGAGTTTTGTATGTGTATGAGCAAACAATGAGTCTCAACCAAACCTATGACTGAAGCCCTATCGAGATCTATGCTTATCGTTCCATAGATGAATATGGTATCATGCACTCCAGCGATTCGGGCGAGTGAGGAGTTGTCAATTCCTAATAGCGCTATCCATAATGACCATTGGCTCAAAGAGTTAATGGTTAGAGATAAGGGAAGGGCCTTAGTACGATAAGTTCTCATGTTCCGTGTTGCATAGACATACATAAAGAAACATAGCAATACAATAGCAATCATGTTTGATACAATTCAATTTAAATACAACATGCAAATAATAGTTTTTCTGGACATGCTTTTCCACCCCAAAACATAAAAACTGAAAATAGGGGAGTGCGTGAATACTCACAATGTTTCGAGAAGATACAAGTAATACTTCGGAATGCACCAACGTCTTACTACCGGGATCCTACGACATCAAACACACACTAGTGAGTTTCCATGTCGAAATCTAATGCTAATATACTAAATTCTACACATAGTGAAATGCCAATTTACATTTTAGTATTTGGTTTTGTATTAATTGGTTACACTTTTTTTGAATAATACAATTCTACAATTCGTGCGATTTATTACAACATTGGAATATAAATTTTCCAAATTTTAAGTCCTTATTACAACATAAATTCACGAAAAATAGCATTCAAAGGATAGAAATTCTCAAACTTTTTATTTAACTGTTATTACACAATATTAAGCTGGGAAAATATAAAAATGGATTTCCAAGCTGTTTAATTATATTTTATGATTTTTGAGCCTTTATTTCAATAAAAATTGAAATAAATAGAAAACAGTTTCCAAAATTACCCAAACTTTTTATTTAGCTGTTATTATACATAACTAGGCTGGGAAAAATATAAAACATATTTTTCAGTGGGTATTTCTATTTTTCCTTGTTTTATTCCTCTAAATAATCATTAATTGGAGAATAAATATTAAACAGTTAAAATAAATTACCAAAAATTTTTGTAACATCATTTACAGTATGAATAACCTGGGAAAAATGCCAAAAGTGGTTTTCATATTGTCTAATCTGGTTTTGGGTATTTATGTGTATTTAAGTGTGTATAACTTTGGAAATTAAGGGAAAAATAGTTTACAGTGGAGAAAAATCCTCAATATTTTTATGTAACCTCCTACTGTTTAACATGATGTTCTGGTAAATTTTCATGAATTTTGGATAATCAGAACTATTTTTCCTATTTTTAGACCATTATAATGACAAAAAATTGGGAAAAATAGCAAGGCATGATGAAAAATGTTGAAATTATTTTTCTGAGTCACCCATCACAGGTAAGGTTTGCGAAAATTGTTAGATACAATTTTCACACTCTCTAAAGTGGTTTTGTGATTTATTATACCCAAACAAAAAGAAAATCGGAAATCATATCAAACAGCAACAAAAACTTATGAAATTTTGTGAGGGATCATTATTCACCATAAGGGTCATCCATGAATTTATTCTGGATTTATTGACCTCTGGAAGTATTTTATGTGATTTATGCCCTTGTTTCTAGCAATAATTTTAATAAATCAAAGAAATAATAAAAGCTTTTGGTATTTACAGATTATTACATGCATGTGAGGGCTTTCAAAAGGAAAAATATTCAGAATTTATTCAGAAGGAAAATAGGGGTATTGAACCCAAACAAGTTAAGAAAAGTAGCATGCAATGATGCATGAGGTGTAAAGGTGGCTAAAGTTCATGATTTTGTGTAGCCCAATCAGTAGGGTTTTAAGCCACGAAATTTTAACCATCATTCACTGGATATGTTAAGTTTCCAAGGTATTTTTCCCCAGATTTATGGTTGGGTCTAAAGCCATTGTTCATGCAAGACAAAAATGGTAATCATAGAAAAGAGCTGTTTGCGCACCCATTTTGTAAAAATTGCCAAAAATCGGGTATTTAATATTTTACAGTGAGACCAGTTGGTTTTGAAAGTTAACTCATGGAACTATCCAATGCAAAAAGAATATCATGATTTGGTTAAGTTATGACCGAGTTATGGTCGTTCAAAGTTGAACAAAATATTCTGGCAGATTGCATGTTTGCTTGAGTGCATTTTTAGGACATTTAACAAGAACACCATGCATGCCTTTGTTAAGGTCCGATTTCTAGCACATGCATGGAGTGAATGAGCATCCAAGATGTACTAGAAATGTTGTAAATGCTTTTAATCATGCAAGAACACCAAAGAAATGGAGAAGAAGATGTAACACTAGTTTTTGAAGTCATATGAACATGCATGCATCATTTTCACTCATTGCATGGGTTTGATCCCGGATTTTCACCATTTCAAACACATGCATTGTGTTATGGTGAGAATCTACAAACCACAAGGGGAAAATAAAGATTTCTAGCCATGGAAAGGCATAGAATCCGAAAAAGAAGAGAAAACTAAGAAGATGAAGAAGTAGAACTTGAAACCATGGAAGAAGATGTTGTTGTTTACCTTGGTTTTGATCTTGAAGGAAGTAAGAACACTTCAAGGTCTTCAAAATCTCGAAATTTTGGCTGAGAATGAGAGGATTTTCGTGGTTAGAGAGAGGGAGGAGGAGAGTTTGTGGGTGAAAGTGAAGATGGAGTGGGAGAGAGTGAAGAGAGAGTGAAGAGAGAAGAGGTGGAGTGAGGGTTTTTGCCTAATGATGGTTTTGGGAAGAGAGAGCATGGGGAGAGGGGAGAATGGCTGGCCATTGAGTGGGTTAGGCCTCCTCTCTCCTAATTTCAAATTTTATAAAACTCCCTCCAACAATTTTTATAAAAACCCTAACTTTTATAAAAATATTTCTTAAGCAAATTTGATTTATTTAAAAATCTTGTTTTTAACTAATAAATTATGATTAATACTTGACAATTTAATTTTTATTTTATTGAACATAATTCATCATTTGATTAATAAGAATTTGATATTAGAGAGTTTATAGCCAAATTTTATAAAGTTTTTAAGCTTTATAATTTATGAATTTGGATTTTTAACTCTTTTAGGGTTTTGGAATATTGCTTGATATTTATCAACACAATGAGGTATAATTAGAATACTTTCATTTATTTTTAGGGTTTTACACCCTCTTTCCAATTATAACAAAGCTCGGAAGTTTCGTTCAAATTATCGCATTGGCATTTCCTATTGTAGTGGAGCAACTTACTAGAATCGTAAGTGTTAAGTATATTAGTTCTAGATCTTAGTTGGATCCTAGTTTATGCAAGACTTTGACCTAATCTATACTACTAGGTCATGGCATGTTGTGCATGAATGGTTTTTATAAAGATGCATGAGTCCGAGAATGACCTGAATTTGACAGTTGTCACACATCCGCAGCCTCGGTCAGCAGCCCTAGAACCGCAATCAAACCTCTTATGCTGCCCTCGGTTCGGATCTCTGCTGGCTCGGACCGCAGGCTCCCTTCTCGGTTCAGACCGCAACCTGCCCTGACTGATGACCCGCGACCGCAACGCCCCTACCACAACGCGCCTACCGAAGCTTAGCTGCTTCCTCGCCTACCGCAGTCACGCCTTCCTTTGCGTCCGCACCCAAGTCTTTCCATCCGCAACCAACCTCACCCGCCTCACCCCCTCTCATCCGAACCCACCTAGACCCGCAACCTCCCTTCTCTTCAACCATCAGCAGCCTTCGCAATCAGCAGCCTCCCTTCTCAGCTCCTCCTCCTTTCTCCTACCAACCTTCAGCCCCTCCCCTCCTCCCCTCTCTTCTTCCTTCTTCTTCCTCCTCCCCTCCCCTCCTTTTTTCCTCCCCTCTCATCAGCCCCCCCCCCCCCCCTTTTTTTTAGCCTTCTTATTTTTTTTAAGCTTCATTTATTTTATTCAGCCTTTTTTTTCTACATTATTTTTTTTTAATTAATTTTTTTTAACACCAATTATTTATTATTCAGCTAATTTTTCTTTAACACCATTTTTTTTATTTAGCCTTTTTTTATTAAAACCAATTATTTTTTTTAAACCAATTATTTTTTTTAACACCAATTTTTGCCACAACCGAACCTTGGATTGTCACATTGGTTTACTTCATGCCGGTTATTTTTGGAAGAATACTCCTACCGCAGCCGGACTTCATATTATTCTTTGTGATGCTTGCACCGCAACGGCGATTGATCAACAAAGTTGTTCCGCATTCTTCACTTTATGGGATACTATGACTTGACGCTCTTGATTTTTGGTTGACGAATCATGTATCTTGAGCATGTGGACTTTATTTTCTATTGAAGACCACTACGAGAGTTCCGGCACCGCAGTTTGGATATTTTTGTTATTTTTGGCACAACAGATTATTCTCTCAGCACAGCTTCAGTAACTATGTGACCCTCCTCCTCATGACCGCAAGAATATCTCTTTTACTCTTTCTCGTTTCTTATCGAGACCTTTCATACATCTAGGGAGAGCGTCTCTTAGCTCTTGGTATCCGACACTCTCCATTCGATGATTTGTTGATTTTTGATATCTGGTCATTGGTCATCAAAAATAGGGAGAGAATATCATCCGGATTTGGTTATGATGATTGTTTGAGTTTGGATTTTTTAAGACCTCTGAAGACGATTATTTATTTAGCTATGCGATGTGGCACCTATTTTTGGTCCTTACGGATGAAATTTTTGGCATTACTCGATGTTTGCCGATTCAGATTATTTATTATTCGGACTCTACCACAGGATGATTTTGTGTTCGCATCCGGTTATGATCTTATGGTTTCACGAGTTTGGATTTGTGATATGTTGAAGACGAAGATTATTTTGGCGATGTGACGTGGCACTTATTTTTGATCTCACGATCAAATTTTTGGCATTGCTGGACCATGTTTTTGGTCTCACATTATTATTATCCGGACTTCATTTTATGGATGCTTCACATTTTTAGCAGGTTATTCTTTGAAGAATTCTGGTGTATTATGATTCGAGAATTCGAGATGTTTTTCATACTTTTTGAAGCCGAAGTGTTTCTTTTATTGGATCTTCTACTTGCTCATGGTGACCTCCTTCTTCGGGTGATTATGATTGGTTTAAAGGTTTGGATCTTATTTTTTCTGCTTCATTGGCTGTGCTTTGAAGCCGAAGACCTTCATTGTTAGAGATTCATGGACAGTTTTAGACTTCACAGACACTTCAGAGTTTCAGAGACATTTCAGCACTATGTTTCATTTTATTACCACACTTGCTAGTCGGATTATTGTATTATAGCCTTGTATCACTTATTGGATCTCTCATAATTTGTAAGCATTTAGGGAGAGAATGTTGGAGCATGGAAATGCTCTACAAATAATGAGTGATAGTTAGGTTGTATTTTCCCTTTATTGTATTTAAGGTGTAAATACTCTCCCTCCTATATAAAGGGAGAGTTGGTCATATCTTAAAAAGCTAGCTCACTTTTTCTTAGTTAGTTATTACTTTTCTACTCTTTACAATGTAATCTAGAGAGAGAAGTGGTGGGTTCTCCCACCCAGGGAGAGTTTCTTTCCCACCATGTTCTTCATCAATATTATTATTCTCTCTTTGTTCTTCGCCTTATTCCATGAACTCATAATATGTTCTTCGTGTTCATACTTACAAAAACACGATTAATCTTGAGATATCTTACTTCAGCATTCACCGTTCGTATAAAAATGGGTCTCTACATAAGTCGATTCGGAATTCGACTTGGCGTTCAGGAGGAACTCCTGAGAGATCTTTGGGGAATACATCGGGGAAATCATAGACTTCAGTCCGTGATGTTTTTCACTTCTTGTGTTTTATCAACCACGTGAGCTAAGAAGGCACATTAATCTTTGCGAAGATACTTCCGGGGCTTGACGCAAGAAATGATTTGAAGATTTGTACCGGGTTTATCGCCATAAATAACGAGAGATTCGTTACTTGGCAGATTAAGACGAATGGCTATTTCATAACATAGGGTATCAGCACGGTGAAGAGTTAACGAATCCATGTCGATGATAATGTCAAAGCTTTTAATTGAGACCGGCATGAGGTCAATTTGAAAAGAATGGTTGTTTAGAGTAAGTGTGCATCCTATGTATATGTCTTTGTACTCTCGGTCTTTCCGTTTTCCATCTCTATGGTAAATATGTCTTTTAATGTTTGGGGATTTTATTTTAGTAGATGTTTGAATTTATGGCTCACGAACCTTTTCTCCGCACCATCATCAAAAAGAATACATGCGTAAGAATTGCTGAGAAGAAACGTACCGGTAACCACGGTAGGATCCGCTATCGCTTCTTCTTGGCCAATTGCGAGAACTCTTCCTACACCACCAACATTCCTTGTCTTTGGGCAGTCTCTCTTGAAGCGCCCGGTTTCGCCACACTCATAATAAGCTTGACTTAATCCCGCGGCGGGGACTTGAGAGATGGGTTGTGTTGGCGCTTTACAGAAACGGGCGGTTTGCCCCCGTCTGTTGCAGTTTTTGCAGTGCATTTCCCTGAAAACTCCCATGTGATGGAAGTTGCATTTATTACACTTTGGCAAAGTTCCAGCATATCAAAGCGGGGGTGTTGGAGTAGCAGAAACAGTGGTAGGAACAGAAGCAGGAACAACAGCGGGAACAATAGCAGTGTGTACTTCCACAGTTTGTTGCTTCTTAGAAGGTTCTTGTGATGATTTCCCCTTTCGTTTATTCCAGAACTTCTTTTTGCTGCCTCCTTCTTTGGGCATTTCAGAAACGGCTGGCATGGAGCCTTGACGAACTCCATGATCTACAAGTGTCTAAGCCAGACGCTTGGCACTATCGAATGTAAGTGGATTAGCGGCAATAACGTTTCCTTGACTTATGGGAGTTAACCCCCAGATGTATCTCTCTACCTTCTTACTCTCCAGGGTGACCATCCCGGGACACAGAAGAGCCAGGTCACTGAATCTAGCAGTATAAGCAGCAATATCGGAGTCCTTCATCGTCAAACTCCAGAGTTCCTGCTCTAACTTTTGTATTTCACTGCGAGCACAATATTCTGCCAGCATCAGAACTTGTAAGTCTTCCCAGCTCATGGCATTGGCTACTAGGAGAGATAACGACTTCATATAGCCGCTCCACCAAGAGAGGACTCTATCCAATAAAGTGCATGCTGCAAACTTTACTTTGCTAGTTTCAGGGCACACACAGATTTCAAATACCGATTCGGTTTTCTCAAACCAGCGTGGTAAAGCAATGACACATCCGGTTCCATCAAAGGATTTGGGTTTAGCATTCGTGAAGTCTTTATATGCACACTCCCTAGGGTGTCCAAGACTTTCCCCGTGATTAGAGTTGTGGGTGCCACTACCGGCTCCACTAGTACCACTGACGTTAATTTGTGTCATAGCAGCAGCCACGACGGCGGTTACTGCTTCTTAGAAGATAGTAGGATCATGCTGTGGAGGTGGTGGCGGTGGTGGAATTTGTGGATTGTTGTTGAAACGCCTATTTGATTTACGTGGCTGCATCTTTTTCTGTAAGATTTAAAGAGGAAATAATGATAAGTCCTCCGTAGTAGTTATGACTCAGGTGATATTGAACAGGATATATCTTAGTTCTAAATGTATCATATCCTGAATTTCATAGTGTTCTGCGATTTACAGTAGAAGTTTGCTAATATAAGTAAACAATCGCATTTTCAAGTTATGAAATTTATAGCAACACTTCTAAGGAATATGTATAGTATGACTCATATTGGGTCCCCCTATAATCACATAGTGTATACAAATTATATATATTCAAAACTAAATAGACATTCGAATAAGTGATCCTACTCTAGGTCCACAACCAAATAAGGAACAGGAAATAAAGCTAAATCCCAAATTCTAAGTCTATAAAACTTTAATTATATATAACTCTTACGTATACACTTAATAATTATAGATCTACCAATAAGGGTCGTTTGTTTTCACATGATTGATTCTAGTAAAAAGAGCTTGTTGAATATTGTTGTTCCAGTGTTATAGTGACATAAAAACTCCTATAGTATTTTAACTTTATGTTTGGTTCTAAAGTTCTTCTGCTATATAGATTTGGTAAGTTTTAGACTTGTCGCAACACTACGATCACTCCCAAACACAGGTTGGTCGTATCTCAAATAAATATAGTTAATCAGATATGATTACATAACTGTCTAGGTCTAACTATAGTGTCCAACATCTAAATACTTTTGTGTAGTTCTCAACGTGATACTGTTTCTTGTATCTATGCATGTTAGTATACTTCTTATAAAATACTTAGATTTTAAAAGTATACTTTTAGTCAGATCATTTCAGCCCATTGTATTTATAGTTGTATATCTCTTGTGGTTTGATATACTTAGTTCCCTATAAACAATGCTTTGATACCAATCTGTCACACCCCCAAACCGGAACGGCGGAAACGTTCGGGGGCGGAGGACGTCATGTATAGTATCACAACAAATGCATAATAGTAATCAAAGTAGAACAATCA
The DNA here is from genome assembly GCF_052849685.1 of Lactuca virosa. NCBI lineage: Eukaryota > Viridiplantae > Streptophyta > Magnoliopsida > Asterales > Asteraceae > Lactuca > Lactuca virosa. The sequence continues at coordinate 460,192,090 of NC_136429.1, read as the reverse complement.
TTTCTTCGATAAAGTATAGTTTTACATTCGTGTTCAAATCAATGTACACTTGACACCAAAATGATATCAACAGTTAAAAGACATGAGTATATGAAGCTCCGTCTTCTCAAACCCTGTGGATACCTGTTTACTGATTTCCTGAGAATACAAGTAGTTTTGAAAAGAGTGTCAACAATTAAGTTGGTAAGTTCATAAGCATGTTTGTAATTGAAATCTGTCATTTGTTTCATTTAAATGTAAGTATGTTTTCCTAGAAAATCCTATATTTTTTGTTATAATGTGTTGTACTCAAAACGTGTAAATGTTATTGTACTCTAAAATACTATAATGTAGTTTTAAATTCACATAAAACCATGAAAAGTATGTTTTCTCTGTACTAGAATAGTATTATGTATTTGTACTTGTGTGAAAATTGTGTAATTGTAATTGCCTAGATACACCAGTTGTACTTGTAAAATTATGTATTATAGTTTTATTATTTTAATAAAACTATGTGAGGTTGTTTACTTATTCATACACTAATCATATTGTTCAATACCAAACTGTGAGTTATCATAACCATGCTTGATGACCTAAGTTGGCCTGAACACGACGTTCTTCAGGCGTCATAATCGGTACGACATTTGTCACCCCACGCCTGCCCGCCTAACTGTAGCGAAGAGTTAAGGTACATGATTGTCAGTCCCGTATAGATCTATACACAAGTGTCATGCTCTCCCTCCAGGAGACTCTGGTTATAATTTCAGGACTTGGTTGGTACTTAGATAAGTACGTGAAGTGTGTCTCACAAATGCTATATTGATGGTTACGTGTAGAATAATGAAAAGTTACTTTGTAATGGATAAAATTGTAAGTGTATCTCATAAACTATATTTATTATAGTTTATATGTTTGTTTTCCATAATGTATTATGAATATTTAAAGTAGTGTATCTGACCCTTAAACTATACCTATTTTAGTTTATATGTTTGTTTCCCTTATTGTAATCTGAACTTTAAAAGCAATATGTAAGTTCCATAAACTATACCTATTATAGTTTATGTGTTTGTGTTTTACTGTGACGAAAACCTTTGTATTGTTAATAATTCAGCAAGTTTAAATCGTAAAATCTATGACACGGTTGTTCCGTGAAATTCAACATTTATGACCAAATGATACTAAAATAGTTTGCAAATATTATATTTTTGTTTAACAAGTTTTAAATGATTTTATACTTATATAAATATAATATTTATATAATTATGATTAAATAGACAGTCGAATAAATAATTTCACCCCAATCCCACAACCAAACAAGGAACAGGAAATGGAGTCAAATTATCAAATTTAAGCTTGTTGAACCTTATTTATATAATATATATATATATATATATATATATATATATATATATATATATATATATAATAACGGCAACGATTGATAAATATTGAAAACATTTAAATATTAACACAAATTTTCTTATGTACACTTGTGTTCCCACCTTAAAACAGTGAAAAATCATGAAAACGTAGGGGTATGAACTCACCTTCAGTGCGTGTTCTCGGTTGGTTACGATGTGGTAGTTATGATTCTCGGATTAGAATACGTGTTAACAAACGTATCCTAATAATATTATATATGGATTAGTTGAATTTACATGTTAAATGTTGGTAAAAGACTAAAGTAATTCATAATACTTACAAATTTTCTGGAAATACGATATGTTCTTGAATGTACTTTGAATTGAAAGGAAAATATGTTTGAAACTTGTGAGAGAATAGGGAAGTTTAGTTTACTGGATGTATGAAATGGAGAATGGCTTCTTTTTTTTGCTTAAGTATTAAGTAAAATAAATGAGGCGGTTTGAGGTGATTTCGGCCAAGAAGAGAAGAGATTTCGGCCGAGAACTCTACCTGAGGAAAAGAAGCAGATTTCGGCCAAAAAAGGGTTTGCAGTTCGCAGGTTTGCGGTCCGAAGAAGTCAACTTCGCACGTTTGTGGTCTTCACCACAAACATGATTGCGGTCCGAGGAGGGTAGCTCCAACGAGGGTTTTCGGATGGTATTCTCGTTTCTCGAATGAAATCACCAAGTGGTGATTTCGGTCTATCCTTTTGAGATTAAATTCTCAATATCGAATATTTAAAATGTTTAAATAAATAATAACATTATTTGACATAATACTTGACGTGTTTGACTTTTATTTAACATGTTTGAATTTTTATTGACCTTGGTTGACTTTTGTTGACTTTTACAGACTTGAAAATAATGGGTTTGTTACAATTGACACCTCCTAGGACACCACAACTTAATGGTTTGGCTGCGAGCCGTAATTGAACCTTGTTGGACATGTTTCGCTCCATGATGAGTCGAACTTCACTTCCAATCTCTTTCTGGGGGTATGCCTTAGATATTGTCGCCCACATTCTTAATCTTATCCCAGCAAAGAAGGTTTCGAAAACACATCACGAGATGTGGACAGAGAAGGTTCCCTCATTGGCACATATCAAGGTTTGGGGTTGTGAATTTTTCGTTAGACAAGAGACTCACGACAAGCTTGAACCTCGAAGTGAGAGAAGTATTTTCATCGGCTACCCACAGAAGTCCTTTGGATTTTTGTTCTACAGACCTAGTGAGAACGTGGTTTTTGTAGCAAGAAGGGGAGTCTTGAGAGAGAGAGAGAGAGAGAGAGAGAGCTCATATGCAAAGACGTTAGTGGGAGTACTATTGATCTTGAAGAAATTCAAGAGTCAAATGATGAAGGAAATTCTGATAATACTAGGGCTTAACCTGAGGACGAAATTCCAGTTGAACCAATTGACGAGTAATTACTTCGTAGGCGTTCCACTAGAGTTAGGATACAACAAGAGTTGTATGGTTTTCATATTACTATAGATGGTGATAGGTTTATAAGTGACAATACACTGGTAAATTTGGATGACCTTCTAAGTATAAGGAAGCAATGGCGGGCCCTGATTCAGCCAAGTGGAAAGAGGCAATGGACAGCGAGATCAAGTCCATGTATGACAACCAAATTTGGAATTTGGTTAACAATGTAGCAGGTCACAAGACAGTTGGGTGCAAATGGATCTTCAAGAAGAAGAATGACATTGATGGAAAGGTACACACTTTCAAGGCTCGACTGGTTGGGAAAGGCTTTACTCAAACCCCAGGGCTCGAGTATGACGAGACTTTCTCACCTGCGGCCAAGATAAAATCTATTAGGGTAATGCTAGGCATAGCTGCATTTGTTGACTATGAAATTTGGTAGATGGATGTCAAAAATACATTCCATAATGGGAAGTTGGTTGAGGATGTTTACATGAGTCAGCCAGAGGGTTTTGTGGATGCAGAGTATCCAAATAGAGTGTGTAAGCTTGAGAAATCAATCTATGGATTGAAACAAGCTTCTCGCAGATGGAATCTGTGTTTTGACGAGAAAGTCAAAGAGTTTGGTTTCTCTAGAAGTGAAGATGAATCTTGTGTATATCTCAAAGCTACTGGGAGTATTGTAACCTTCCTGGTTTTGTATGTTGATGACATACTTCTTATAGGAAACGACATTCCAACTTTGCAAGAGGTTAAGTCTTGGCTAGGAAAATGTTTTGCTATGAAGGATCTGGGAGAGGCTGCTTACATTTTGGGGATAAGAATTTTGAGAGACAAGAGAAAAAGGCTAATTGGACTTTGTCAAAGTACATACTTGGAAAGGGTACTAAAACACTTTAGTATGGAGAATTCCAAGAAAGGAGAACTGCCTATATAGAGTAATATCAAACTGAGTAAGACTCAGAGCCCGAGTACTGATGCAGAGATAGCAAAAATGAGTAGAGTTCCATATGCTTCCGCCATTGGATCTATCATGTATGCTATGACATGTACTCGACCTGATGTGTCTTTTTCTTTAATCATGGTCAGTCGTTATCAGGGAAATCCAGGTAGAGCTCACTAGATAGCAGTTAAGAATATTCTTAAGTATATGCGAAGAACTAAGGATTGGGTCGTTGAGCTTGCTGGTAGTGATAACCTAAGAATAATTGGGTATAGTGACGCCAGCTTTGAGACAGACAGAGACAACTTCCATTCTCAATCTTTCTGGGTGTTTACCCTTAATAGAGGAGTGGTAACTTGGAAAAGTTCCAAACAGGAGATAGTGGCTGATTCTACCTGTGAATTAGAGTACATAGCGCCAAGCAAAGCATCAAAGGAGGCTATTTGGTTGAAGAAATTCATAGGAGACCCTGGAGTACTTCCAGCCATCAAGGAGCCAATGGATATTTTCTATGATAATGAAGGGGCGGTTGCTTTAATAAAGGAACCAACAGATCATGGCAGATCAAGGCATATCGACAGAAAATGCCATTTCATTAGAAACAAAGTAAAAGAAGGTCACCTCATCGTGAAGAGGGTATCGTCAGAAGAGAATCCTGTAGATCCCCTCATAAAGGGTATGAGAAGGGTCAAGCAAGTTCAGCATGCCAGGATCCTTGGTCTGAAGGATGAAGTTAGTTTTAGTAGTTAGATAGTTAGTTTTGAAACACGTAAGGAAATAAATGTAATTAACTTTTGGTGATTATGTAATGGAGATTTATTTATGATTTGGACTACTACTTTCTGTCTATTGTTTATTTTGTGTTTCATTTTGCATGTTTTACTTCCCGAATAATTAGATTGTTCAAACATCCACAGTCGGTCATACTTTTGGAAGTTAGTAGTGAATTAAGACGGTCATGAATTGAATTGTGGATTGTCTAAACGGTTTTAGACATAGGAATGGTATTGTTGCAATATTCGTGAGTACTTTGAAATAGAGAATTTCAGTATTGGATTAACCAACGCTCAAAGAATTTATTCATTGAATTTATCACGAGTAATTCTGAGACGATAATATCTTATAATCTTTAAACGGAGATATATGAGTTATTGTTTACGAGTTGTTTTTGCATTGATGGTACGTAAACGAATCAGTAACTTGATTTAATGAAATTCATTGTTTTGCATGATTTGATGAGTAGATAGTACAAGCATATAGTCTCGGGTCCCTCGATGATTTGGTTTTGACTTATAGTTTCGGGCCTGGCCATGACTAAATTGATGTGTTCGATTAGTAGTTCTTTGTCATTACAAATCAGAAATTGGGAAACAAAGCATTGGACAGTGAGATTGATTATGTTTCATGTCTCATGTCCGCATTATATCCTATAGAACGAAGGATTATATGATCACTTATCTTAGGACTCGTACCTGACCGGGTCAGAGTTCGCCCGCGGCTTTTGAGAGCAACAATTTGCTAATCAGTTTTGAAGTTATACTAGCAACTATAGTCATTAGACTTATCCAAGTGGGATAGTGTTGGGTTAGGTGTCTAAGCCCATAACTATAATTGGTATATACTTAAATTGATAGTAGCACAGTCCTTTTGGGTTGCCCTCAAGACTAGCAAAAAGACAGGATGATTTTGGAAGAAAAGCTTGATTTATTATTTGATCAATAAATTGAAATAAATAATTTATTAATATATTATATAAATATTATATTAATTGGAAATAGTAATATTTAATTAATATTTAGTCACAAATTAATTGGATTTAGTTTAGGGATTAAAAGAATTAATTAAAAGTGTAGAGACTGAAGTGCAATTGTTCAATACTTGAGCAAGAGGCAATCTAGAACCCTCCATAGACTTGGATGGTTTTCATAGGCCTTAGGGTTTCTAGAATAGTTTTGGTGGATAAACAGGAAAGTGGATACTTATATGGTTTAAAATTATCTTTGACTAGGGTTTATCTAGGGTTTCCTGACTGGACTATATAAACAGCCTAAACCCTATAATTTTTAGCCACTCATTCCTTTGAAGGACTAGCCAAAAATTTGAGCCACTCTCCTCCTTCTTAATCATCTTCCATTGCTAGTGTTGGGTGTGAACCACTACAGGCGTGACATTTGTGACACTTGCTCTCAAGGCTTCAACAACACAAGGATTTGCATTGCTATTACTATATAGCAATCAAGGTATGATTCTTCTAACCCTAATTGTGTATTTCAAAAATATGCTAGTATGCTAGGGTTTTATATTTTGTTGTTCAAGTTGTATGTTCAATTAGAGAAAACATAGATTAATTTTTAGGGTTGAATGCACCCATAGGATTATTATGTTTTGCACATAACCCATCAAAAAACCTCATACTTGAACTACTTCCATAAGCATAGTTTAAAGCACACTGAAGTCACATAAACCAACGACATAGATATGAATCTGAATGACCTATTCCTTTGTTCCATAAAGTTTGATGGCATGGCTAAGAAATACCACACTTCATGCCTCCTTACATTATGGTGCTTAATTTTTTAGAAACACTGGTCGTGGACTTCATTTCTATATATGGTGAACTTTGCCACAATCTTTATGATGAACCAGTTAAGCCCATTGATAAATTTGAAGGATCGAGATAGAACAGTTGATATAAGACATTATAAAAGAAAAGAGCATGGTTAATCAAACACCAATTTCGATTAAAGAAATATGTTACACGGAGAGAATGCACCAAGCGTTAATTGCATTAATACCTAGTGTAACTTATATACTAGGTAAAAGACTATTCTAGATACAAATCCCTACATATCAGGAATTTGTATAACTAAGATAACTACCTTTAATAAAAGATATACACAATACAAAACATATCCTATCACTAAGATAAACATCAGAAAGCTTAAGCACCAAAAAACATAGCATGATGTCATGAAGCTTGATCAGTGTCTGATGTCGCCTATGATGTAGTCAACATAATATAGATTTGACTCTTCAGATTATAAGGTTTGATCTTACAATCTCTCCCAATATGATGATGTCAAAATTTATTCAAAAATGCTTTCAACAAGGATCTTTTCAACATCTAAAATAATCTTTGACTTTATCAACTGGAAATCATCACAAGCCAGCTCATCTATTCTTTTGTCAAACTTATAGGAAAAAATCCCATGCTAATAATCAATTTCTGGTTTCCCTTTACACTCTAGCCTCGTGTGAAAGAGATGTCCAGTAGGAGCTTTATGAAGATCAACAGATCGTTGAAATCACAATAGATCATTATTATCGACATAGATAATCCATGTTCAGGTTCTGTGATGAAAAAGATGTTGAATGCCAATAACACATGTTGGAATAGAGTTGTTGATGTAGACAGTCTCATAAGGAAGTAAGCACCTTGAATGTTCGGTCCTTCTTCTAGATTTGGCATAAAATGAAGCAGTAGGCATCGGGGATGCATCAGGTAAGGGAACCAAGTTGAGATTCCTAACATTGTGGATCATTAAGATGGTATCTAGCTTCAAATCATCTGTATGAATACCCTTGTTATTTTTTGATGATTTTTTGATATTTTAACAATTCACTGTATCCATATTTGACAAGATCAGATACATGAATCTTTTAAGGGTATTCTTCTTTAGAATCTCTTCTAATTAGGTGCGGAATGAGAATTCTTTCTCCTTTAGGTTTGGAACACCAAACTTTCATAAGAAGATTTAAAGAGAATGTTCTATGAAGAACATCAGCATACCTAGAATGATCAATCCTGTGAGAACATCTTCAACTTTCTTTTTTTTTTTTGTCAACCTTAGCATCACCATATTAGTAGAAAAGGAGTTATCAGTAGAAGCAACTTTTGGGGCTGATTTTTTGAGACAAATGTTTTCTCTTATAACAACATTATGCTCAACAACAAAAGCTCTAGTTTATTCTGTAGACATTCCCCATTTGGAAAAAACCATAGAGAGTTTTGCAACCTTGACACCTTTTCTTTGTTTGAGAGATTCAAAGGTTGAAACTGAAGAATTGTGCTTTTTAGGGAGGGGTGGATCATCATTTGATTCCAGATGGCTATTTACATGTTGATCCAGTTGAGGCTGAGACTCACCCTTAGCCTGCTAATAAGATAGGAAAACTATAGCAAGTAGAATAGCAGCGAGAACATAATTATGAAGAAATCCATGTTCTAGAAATCCTTCTTCATCTTGATGAAGAGCTACAGAATTATGAAGAAATCCATGTTCTAAAAATCCCATCATAATCTGTAGGAACATAAGAAATTTGTAGATTAGATATATTATATAAAATCTCTCATTTTTTGACATTATCAGATGAAGCACCAGTAGTAGTATGAGGTGATGGAGGAAGAGTAGAATCCTTTGGGAATACATCCATGCCATGAATGTCATGAGAATGAGGATACGATAATGGTCTAGTAGATCCATCCTTTGGAGGTTGTGGTTCACATGATATAGGTGGTGGTGGTGGTGGTGGAGGTGGTGCATTTGATGGAGTAATTCTGGAAGATTGTAAAAAAAAGATTTTGATGGAGGCAACATCTTCTTTGATAGTAGTAATATCTCTTTCCGTTCTATATTTTCATGAAAAAAAACGTTAGATAACCCAATAAGTAATTGGAGAGTAGTAAGAATCTGGGTAGGAACATCAAGTTGATCAGGATGATCATGATGAAACTCCCCCTTCATCTTGAAACAGTGGTTGAGAGTTATGAGCAGATTGAGACTTCCCACGAATGGGACCAGGGGACTTCATTGCTTTCAAAGCCAAAGTTAGGATCAAATAAAGTAGGCTAAGCAGGTTCCTCATGCTGAGAACAATATGAATACTCTAAAAGAGTATGTGAGTTTTTATTATTGGTGGATAATGACCAGCAACAAAAGAAGATGAGGGATTGGTGTTTTTTTAAAACAAGCTTCTTCATAGTGTTTGGTGGCGATTCAGAGTGCTTAGTTTCTGAATCATCTTTTGTAGAATCTTCCTTACCATCACTATCTTGTTTTTCTTATTCTTCTTCTTTTTCAGTTTCCCCAGGTTCAGAAACGAGTTCGTAGGGCTCTTCGTCAAAAACATATAAAGAAGCCTAAACTCCTTGTGGATTATAGGGATGAATTTCATCTTCATATTGGTTTAGAATCATGTTTTCCATCCACTGAGTAGCATGAGGATCATATGAAGTAGGAGTAATATTAATGTGAGCAAGAGCAAGCGAGAGCCAACGAGGATAAAGAACATAGAAAGACCGCTCCTTTCCTTAGATGGAGATTGTAGGTTTTGTATTGTAATATATTGTATTGAGGGATATTGCGAATGGTGCTAAGTATGATTTGGTATTTTGTGCTACTTAATGCGATTTTTTGTTCGCATTCACATTGAGTTTCTTAGGTTCGCAGTTGTTTGTATTATGTTATGATAGTTGTTTGCAACATATGTGTCATGGCCTGATTGGTTGGATGCCTCTCTAGCTTTCTTTTATGTAATATAAACAGAATGTTAGTTATAAGTAGAGAGTATCTTTTGAGAGGAGTCTTACTTTATGTAATTGCATTCCTTTTACCCTCTAATGGAAAACAAGATCTTATTTACATGCCCGTGTTTTCTTGATTACGTCATTTCGATTCACATGATTTCATTCTTTTTGAATCTTTTGATCTATCAATTGGTCTCAAAGCCATAATATCTTTTATTTCTTCTTCAAATATTTTAATTCGATTTTGTTTCATAGAGCGAAGTTATGGTTTTTAGTGTTCTTCATTTTTCTTAGATGTATTCCGCAATTTGCAATTTTCATATGAGATTCATTTTTCTGAATTTTTCTCTTTGATTTGAATTATGTTTGTTCTCATTGTACTGATTCTTACTTAGGTTTTTTTTCCGAAATCATGTCGACATACGATTCAACAAGTGGAGTCAATCATCAAAGCAGTATTGGATCTAATACATATATTCCAATCCTCTTTACTGAATATTATGAAGTGTAGGCGATGCATTTGGAAGATTATGTCACTCGAATTGAAGATCATGGTCCTTAAATGTGGAATAAAATTATGAATGGTCACCTTAATGTTCTAAGACGAAATCTTTTGTGTTAAGGAAAAATTATCTCTCAAATATTATTGACAATCATGAACTCACTCAAGATGAGAAAGATATGTTGCATAATGATCTTCATGCAAAAAGAGATTGAGGATTTTCTCTTATTCCAAATTCTTTCAGATTGAGCAGTTCTCTTGATACTACAAAACATATTTGGGATCATTTGAAGTAATTGTATTCTGCTAGTGAAGATCATACTCATTCAATTTAGACTAATTTTCTTTTTGAATCCGGATCATTCAAGTAGAAAGATGATGAATCTCTTGAGCTTGTTGTTGATCGTTCCAATCAACTCCTAAGCAAGATGCATAAACATTCTTTGAAGACAATTGTTATTCAACAAAAAGTTACTTTATGGGAAGGTCTTCGATCAGAATGGATAACCATTATGTCAAATGTGAAAGCGCAAGAGCAATTTAAATTATACAATCTTATTCAAGTGATTGGTATTCTGAAAAGTCATGAAGCTGTAGTAATGAAAGATGTTAAAGTTGTATCAAGTGTTGGTCCTCTTCCTCTTATTGCTAGAGGTGGTAAAGCGAATGTTCAAAAGAAAAGAGTTTAAAAGTTGATTATATCTCCGATGCTACTGATGATGAGTTTACTACGGAATAAAATGCTCTAATGGTCAGCAATCTGAAAAAGTTTTTCAAAAATAATTTCACAAAGCTCAAAGGAAACAATAATTCCATTTCTGATAATAGAGGAAATGGATATCATGGGAACAAAACTTATTTGGATCAAAGTAAAGGAGAAGGTGGGAAAAACTATCAGAAAGATGAAGAAAAGAAAGGGAAGACGTTAACTGGTGATTCCGGATTTGACTACAACTATTATAACAGCAAGAATCATTTGCAAAAGAATGCATTTTACGAAAGAAAAATGAAAAAAAAGTAGAAGGATGAAGCTTATTATCCTCAAAGATAGAGGAACTACGATTGTCCAAAAGCCAAGGAAAAGTTCTGAAGGTTGAAGAATTCGATAGTGATGATAGCAATATTTAAGTTTGGTCTACCGATTCTGAAGATGAGGATGTTCGCAAACCTACTCATAGATGATTTTTTATTTTCAAAAAATTGAATGCCGGTGCGAATGAAGCCAAATAATTGATGGTTAAAAGTGTAGATTCCTGTGGTGAAAGAAGTGCTTCTGAACTTTGTGACAACTCTGATGAAGCGAAATCTTGTACGTCATGTTTCTCAACCAGAAATGTTGATGATCATATGCTATATTGCAAAAAAAGTTATAGAGAATGTACATTCTATTCTCAAATATATAAATGTTCCAGTCTGTAATATAATGATGAATTAAAAGAATTACAAGAAAACATTTCAGAATTAGGTGGAAGATTGAAATATAACAGAATAAAATGAGGCTTAAGATTAAGAAGTTAGAGTTTGATTTGAGAAAAACTAAGGATAATGTTTGTATTCTTAGTTCTAATAATAAATTCTTGATGAAACAAAAGAATATTTTCTATTGTATTGCAAAATGACTTTATCGTCATATCACACAATTATTCTTAAATTAGAAAATAGCAATTGAACGTCATAGAAAAATGCTTCCTTTCTTAGAATTTAAGGAACAAGAAGTAGATGTTGAATGTTTTCAATGTGAATATTTAGTCTCTTTAGGAGATTCTTATAAAGTTGGTTTAGAAAAGATTGAAGATTTTTTGCAATCTAAATATATAAAAGAAACGTTGAAATCGGTTTTAACGGAAGAAGATAAAACACAAAACAAAATTAAATTCAAATGAAAAATATAATTTGTTGTGTGAAAAGTTAAACTCGCAAGAGTATCGTGGTAGTTTTGTTGATTCAGTCTTTGATGACAGTGTGATCAGAGAAATATTTGTTGAGGATTAAGTTGATTGTTCATCATTTGCAAAATATGTTGAGAATGAAGAACCAAAAAGGAATTTGATTCTAGAAGATTCAATTGAATTTGTTGAAAATGGAGATATGGAAAAATTGAAAGAATGTTTATAGTGTTTCCCAAAGTCCAATGCATCCTAAATTAAGTTTTGGTTGAGAAAGGACTTGGGAAATCAGACACAAATGACTTGACATCTATTGTGAAGACTGACAATGAGAATCACAGCGAAAATTGTTGTTAGTCTAAACCTATAGATAATCAAAGTGAAATCGTTGGACTTTCTGATCAAACCTCTTGGCGCGTGAAATCTCGATACATTTCTGAAACATTAAGTAAATCTCTGATGAAGTTGTTAAATACCAAAGGTGTTCAAAAGTTCCTTGTGGCGATTCTCTTCACAATAAAAAGGATGAAAAAGGTGAAAAAGAAGATGTGAAAGGAAAATCAAAGGTGGTTGATATCAATATCAAAAATAATCGTTCAAAGGAAGAAATTAAAGAAAAGAACAAAGAAAGAAAATTGAATTTCAAAAAGTTCGTGAAAGAAAGATATAACTTTTGGAAACAAAAGAATAACTCTGTCAAAAATCAAAAAAATTATATTCATGTCCTACGTCGCATTCGCAAAATCAAAAGTCTAACAAACCATTAAGATCTCCAAAATCAGAAAAATTATTCACAACGCATTTCAAATAAAAGATCTACTTTTGCTGCAAAGAAAACAATTACAAAGGAGAATCACATTTAGAGAAAATATGAAAATCAATTGAAAGACGAAGAAAAAAAACGTTTCAAAAAGATTCAGCCTAAAATCAAAAGTTTTATTCAAAACAAATCAACATTTGTTGAGATAAATCTTTGTGATCAAAAGAAGTAAGTTTTCAAAAATGTGAATAATTGTTTTGTTAAGAATTCATTTTGGTTTGATTAGACTATGATTTTCCAAATTATTCCTTCAAAACTCAATATCTCACAATGGCCCAAGTTGGTTTGGGTTCCTAAACTGATTTGATTTTGCAAGTAATTCGTGACGAACAGTTTAATTCGGAGTGGTATATTGATAGCGGTTGATTGCGTCACATGATTGGGATAAAATCACACTTGCGAGAGTATATAAGTTTGAAAGATGCAGAAAAAGTGAAATATGGAAACAATGCGACAAGAGAAATTAAAGGATATGGAATGATCACTAATGGAGAATTTACAATTCGTAAAGTTGCTTATGTAGAAGGTTTACAACATAATCTAATATGTGTTCCTCAATGGTTGTCGGAACATGATTAATAGTTTCATTTGATGAAGAAGGTTAGAAAATTATATGAAAAGAAACTGTGAAAGTGGTTTTAAAATCAAAGCAAAAATCAGAAATGTATCCTCTTGATATGAAATCGATTGAAGGAAAACCATAAATATGTTTTCTTGCAAAATCTTCATATGATGACAGTTGGTTATCGTATAGAAGGATTTCGTATCTTAATTTCAAAGATATCAATAAACTCATTTTAGGGGATTTGTTGTGAGGACTTCGATTCTCAAGTTCGAAAAAGACCATTTGTGTGATGCATGCGATCAGGGAAAACAAAGTCGTACAAATCATTCATTTATCATAAATACCAAGATTGTTAACCCACTTAAGTTACTTTGTATTGACTTATGTGGTCCTTCTTCTATTGAAAGCATTTCTGGTAATAATTATATGCTTGTTATTGTTGATGATACTCATCCATTTACGAGGTTTTTCTTTCTGAAACAGAAATCAGAAACTACACAAAAGATGATTGACTATGTGAACAAGGTTGAATTACAACTGCAAAAATCAGTTCGGAATATTCGTAGTGACAATGGTTCTTAATTTAGGAATCATGTCTTTGAATATTTTTTTACTAGAAAAGGCATAAGTCATAATTTCTCAGCACCATATACTCCATAGAAAAACGAAATTGTTGAAAGGCGAAATCGATCCTTGTGTGAAGCTGCAAGGACAATGCTTTCATTTGGAAATCTTCCACTTTATATTTGCGTAGATGCTATTGTTACAACTAGTTTTACTCAGAATAGATATTATATCAATAAACATTTCTTGATTACTCTTTATGAAATATTAAACAATCAGAAACCTAAGGTGAATTTTTTCATGTTTTTGGTTCTAGGTGCTTTATCTACAATTCAAAAGAAAATTGTACCAAATTTGATGCCAAGGTCGATGAAACAATTTTTCTTGGATATTCTCTTACTACAAAATCTTATCGTGCTTTAAATAAACACCCAAAGAAGATTGAAGAAAGTTATTTTCTGACGTTTGATTATATATATATATATATATATATATATATATATATATATATATATATATATATATATATATAATCATATAAGAAAACTATATCAAATTGCGGACAGAGTTTTCCTTCATTTTGTTATGATTTAGCTCCAATTAAATATTTTGATAAAGATTTCTTATAATTCTTTAATGAATTTTACAAAGCAAGATCTTCTGAAGTAAACGCTACTAATAATCAAGGTGATGAATTATTGAAGGCTGTTGATAATGCCTTTGTTAACATTGAAATTCAAGTTGAAGGAGAGCAATCAATGTTTTTTATTCTATATGATGTTCCGATTAAGGGGGAACAATTGTCTTCAACATCAACTAGTGATAGTTAAGGGGGAGAATATAGAAAATGGATCGAGTGTTATTCCAAAATTTGTAATAGATAACAATAGATATCAAACTTAGGGGGAGAATCGTAAGGATGCTAATTTCCAAGGGGAGCATCTCGAGCACAACTTGAAGATGTTTATTCAGAAATATTCCTGAATATGATCTTAATTTTCATCCTTTGAAAAACTGGAACAAAAGGAGGCTCCATCTGCTTTTGAAGAAGTGATACCGTAGATAGGTAGGTACCAGTACTTCATAAGTTGAGTTTTCACCTAGAGGACCTGAGAGCAACAACTGGATGCGGCAACATATTCAGCCTTTGCGGTTGAGAGTGAAACACAATTTTGATTCCTTGAAGACCAAATCACTAATCTTCCACCTAGAAATTGGCATCCTCCCGAAGTGCTCTTTCTATTAATTTTGCACCCTGCATGGTTTGCGTTAGTGAAAGCCTAGAGACTGAAGTCATTTCCCACTGGATATCAAAGACCTAAGGCCTTGCTCCCTTTGAGATATTTGAAGTCATTTCCTGCTATTATCTAGCATATAAACCCGTGGCGAAGAATATATTTGGTCTACTTGTGGTGAGGTATATCAATGAACCATTCATTCCTTGGTAAATCTTATGATCCACTGATTCTTCGATAGGGTCAGCTGAGATATTATACTTGAAGGCTACAGGGACCATTACCGAGGAGCAGTTGTCCATTGAGAATTTCTTCAACAGTTCAGACGTATATTTTTCTTGATGGATGGAGATTCCTTAGGAGGCCTACTCGACCTGAAGACCTAGTAAGAAATTAATCTCTCCATTCATATGCTCATTTGGAATTTGTTGGTCATAAGCTTTGCAAAATCATCCACCATTCCATGATCAGTTGAACAGAAGATAATATCGTCGACATAGATTTGCACGAGCATCAGGTGTTTGCCATTTACTCATCTGAAAAGAGTGGGATCAATTACACCTCGTTTGTACCTAGAGTTGACAAGAAACTCTAAAAGAGTCTCATACCAAGCTCTTGGTGCCTGTTTCAAACTGTAGACCACCTTCTCAAGGTTATAACAATAGTTAGGAAAATATGAATTTTCGAAGCCTGGAGGTTGCTGAAGGTACACTTCTTCTTTCAATTCGTCATGTAGGAAAGAACTTTTCACATCCATTTGATGGAATTTGATATTCTTATGTGATGCATACACAAGAAATATGTGTATGGCCTCCATCCTTGCAACAGAGCATATGTTTCATCATAATCAACTCCATTAAGTTGACTATACCCTTTGGCAACCAGACAAGCTTTGTTGCAGATCAGCACACCCGATTCATCTAGTTTGTTCTTGTAGACCCATCGGGTCCCAACTATAGTTTGGCCTTTAGGCTTTGGTACCAGTTTCCAAACCCTGTTCCTTTCAAACTATGTTCGTTTCTCTTGCATTGCCATAATCCAATCCGACTCTAGAAGAGCTTCTTTCGTGGATCTGGGCTCGTTTGATGACATAAACGCTGCATAGTGACAATGATTAGTTAAATCGGAAGAGGAATTACTTTTTTTACCTGCAGATGGATCCCCAATGATCTGGCCAGGTGGGTGGTCTTTCGTTTAGATATGTAGACAATATTATTGATGATCAATAGTTGCATTTGCGGGAATAATCTCTACTTCAGAGGAGTCTTCGGGTCTGTTTGTTGAAGGTTGTTCCCCCTTGGTTTGTGAGCATCCTGCAGATAAGTATTGGACTATTGGGAATGTTTCAACAGTTGAATATGAAGGTTCCCCCTGGAATGATGACGGTTCCCCCAGAATCGATCATGGTTCCCCCTGAACCGAAGATTGAGTTACTATCATTGGATCCTCTTCGGTACCAATATTTTCAACTTCTTCATCCTCTGAATCTTCAGAGACAGTTGATTGATTGGTCACTTTGTAGACAGGTACCGGAGCAGTATCTTCAAGTACTGGAAACTCGATGGTTGCGATTTCAAAAGAATTTGAGTTTTCCCCATTACCCTGAGAGCTGTAAGTATTGAATGAGGTTTCTTCAGAAATGGTTGGTCCAGATACTTCTAAATATTATTTTTTTGCTACCGGAGACACCAATATCTCTGACAGATGTGTAGTCTCTGCGGGATCAAAGAGGTTATCATAGATAACCTCAACTAAGTTTAAGGGTCTTGATGATGGTGGAATGTCAGTTTCCAGGTTGAACTTGGTTTCGTTGATGGGAGTTGTGTTGCGGACATAATAGTCATCAAATTTAACGTCGAAGCTTTCAACTATTAGTCTTTTTCTCCGGATGAGAACACGATATGCAACCTTGGTTGTTGAGTAGCCCAAGAATATGCCTTCATCAGATTTTGGTGCAAATTTGTTGAGATGATCCTTGTTGTTGACAACAAAACACCGGCAACCAAAAATATGAAAGAAACGTGCATTGGGTTTTTTTTTGTTAAGACCTTCATATGGAGTTTTCTTAAGGCGTTTTCAGATGATACTTTGATTTTGAACAAAACATGCAGTTGCCATTGCTTCAGCCTAAAAGTAGAGAGGTAATTTGGCAAAGTTGAGCATTGATCTAGCAGCTTCGACCAATGTTTTGTGCCTCCTCTCCACTACTACATTCTGTTGCGGTGTGTACAGTGATTAGAAGTTATGGTTGACTCCTTTGGACACTAAAAACTTATTCAAAAGTTGATTAGTGAATTTAGTGCCATTGTCACTTCTTATCCGTCTGACACGCAACTTGATCTGTAGCCCTATCTCTTTGATGAAGTTTATTAGAATCTGCGGTGTGTTTAACTGTAGTCTTATAAAGAAGACCCAAGTAAAACAAGTGTAGTCGTCAACTATGACCAGAATGTATTTTTTGTGATGAAGACTGGCTACAGTTGAACGACCGTATAGGTCTCTATGAAGCAGCTCCAGAGGTTCAGCAATTATAGAATCAAGTGTCAGAGGATGACTTCCTTTGGTTTGTTTACCACACTCACACGCTGGGCACAAAGTATCGTTGTTAAATTTCAGAATCGGTAGTCCTCGGACTAGCTCTCCAGTAACCAAATTGTTGATTTATCTGAAATTTAGATGTGCAAGCTTTCGATGTCATAAACAACTGACCTCGGACACAACTTTTGACAAGAAAAAAAGTTGTGGGTACATTGTCCCTTCAGCTTTGGACTTGATCAAACACCTTTTTTTGTTATTTGTCATGATGTAGCAATACCCATTGTCAAACTCTACCCGATGACCAGCTTTACACAATTGACCCATGCAGATCAAATTGTGTGTTAGACCCTCTACGTAAGCTAGTCGTTGAATAGAGAAGCTACCCGTAGTTAACACACCATATCCCCTGATTATCCCATTCGCATTATTACCGAAGGTAACGTGTCCGCCACCACTGATTGGACTGAAGTCACGAAGGTAGTCCAACCTTCCAGTCAAGTGCAAGGGCAGGCACTATCAATTAACCATTCTTCTTCATGGCCCTCCTCGCACATAGCCTGCATGATCAGTTGGTTAGTTTGGGCACCCAAACTAGTTTGGGGCCCGTGGTAACATGTAAACATTCTTATCGAAAGTATGCATGTGGGAATGATGAAGAGATTTCTTTTTCCATATTTGTTTTGTGTCCATGATGTTTTACTTTCTTTTGAACACTTCATGTTAGGATTGGACGTATCTTTTTTGACATTGGGTAGAAACAAAAGGTGGGGTTCTTTTCATTATTCCATAGACCGTACTTGGTTAAAGGTATGGAGGGTGTGGTTTGCTTCTTTTGACTGGTCCTTGGGTTGTGCTTTAGAGAAGTGTCTGTTGTGTTTGAAGATAACTTGTTAAATGACCTAAACATAGGTTTTAACTTCCTGATGGATTGATGGGATTTTGAAAAATGTGGAGTTTTCAAAATACCTTTCATTTTTGGTTCTTTTAAGGAAGTTTGTGACAAGGACTTGACCTTGTTGTGAGTGGGTACATTGTTGTTGTTTTTGAAATATTTAGCCATTGTACATGCTTTTTTACAAGATCCATCGACTACAGTGTCATTTTGAAAAGTTTTTGCAGTGATGGGTCTTTAAAAATTCATTTTGTTTGAAAATTTGGCTTGAGTTTTGAAAGTTTTGTTTCTTGACTCAGCTTCCTGTATTTCAAGTCGAGATCTAACTTCAATTTCAGAGCCAGTTTTGCCTCGACTCTTGGTGTGACGACAATAGAAGCATTTACTTGGGGTTTTTTGAAATTCTTTGATCTACATGTTGACCTAGGGGTTGAATCATCGAAACTATAGAGTTCACAATTTTGGGAGAACTGTCAAAACTCAAACATGTTAATGGGCAGTTCATATGTTAATGGATGAAGAGTCGATGTGGACTTGATAGGGGTCTGCAGGATATCATTTATTGGTAATGAGGATTGAAGTACCGCATAGTAGGTCAATGGCAAGTCGTTGTTGGGACTTGTCTTGGTTTCAGGTTCTTCCATAAAAATTTATTCGTTCACTACAGAACAGGACTAAGAGCTGGGACTAATTGTAATGATGACAGGCATGAAACTTTCTAAGTTTCTCGAGGGTTCTGGATGAATTTTTGTTAGGATGCAAAGGCACGCTTGGATGTGGAGTGTTATGGCTTACCCTCTTGTATGTGTAAATGGGTTGAGTCTTTCCTATAAATAGGAAGTGAGTGACTCCCATTATGAATGATCCATTTGGAGAGCATTAGTCTTAGAGAGAGAAACTAGCAAACCCATTTGTACTCTTTTCTAATTCAAGTAATGAGAGCTTAAAAGATTTATTTACTCCATGTGTTCATGATTTGTATGATGATTCACTAGATCTTTTCTAATTTCGCACATGCCATCATAATCAACACCACTACAGTTGGTATCAAAGCTCATAATTCCCACTATAATTGGTATCAGAGCGGGTTTTCTTGATTGGATCAAGAATTGATTCATGATGGCATTTTAGGTTTGGTGATTCTTCAATTGTTTCTAATCCTCGTGTTTAGAGAGTCTTTTGTGTTCTAGAAATCAAATTTTTCCTTGGTTTGATCCATAATTCGATTTTCTCTCTCTATAATACTTGTTTGTGTTACTTTCTCTCTCTAGAAACCCAAGTTCATATCGTTTGATTCGAAAGGAAAGAAGCAATTATAGAGAAATGGTTGATACAGAATGAAGATTTTCTAGGCGAATACACTTTTGAAAACCTTCTTTATTGCTTGACGGTTGGATTGAAAAGTGAAAATGCACTCATTTCAAATGGAGAAAAGAATGAGGTTGGAGGATTAATTAGTCAGCCAATTTATCAAACCAGATATTTGTTTGATCGATTGATTACAACATATCAAGATAGATGAAGAAATAAGAAAGAAAGGGAAGTCATAAAAGGAATTCCTCTTGCTAAATGTAAATATGGAAGCAATAAACTTGAATATTATGCAGATTGTCGTGAAGCTTAGGAACATGTTCTTGATGATGATCATCGTGTTCTTGATGTTCTTGTTGTTCAAGAAAAAGGAGTTCAAGTTTATACTCATGAAGATGCAAAAAAAATTTGCTTGATTGGAGTTCAAACGGATAATATATTGTGTTCTTGTGATTCGTTTGAAGGAATGATTCCTTATCGAAAGCCGGTAAACCAAGAAATTCACAAGTAACAAACTCCAAAAGATTTGATTCAAACTTGCAAAGTTGAAGTTGTCAAGAATGAAGTGGTTCTTGAAATCAAATCTTCAAGATGCAAAAATATGAGAAAGAAAAAGAATAAGAAGATTAAACTGAAGAACAAGCGGGTTTATTCACAAAAATCATCAAATGTTGTTGTGAATCCGAAATCCATGAAGAAAATTTGGGTTCCAAAGCAACAATCTCCAAGTGTTGCATTGAATTTGAAGTCAAAACCAAAAAGTGTTGGTGGTTCTGATGATGATGTTCTTGGATCATTGAAGAACACGAAGAACACGAAGAAAAAGTTGTACAACATGCATCGTGGGTGGTACAATGTTCAAATTGGATATTTCCCGTTCCAACAAAAGAACCAAGATCTTCTAAATTAGATTCGTTCATTGCAAATGGAACTCAAATTGTCAAAAAGTTATCTCAAATTCTCAAATGGATTCCAAAACATCCATGATTTCGATTAATATTTTACGTTTTTCATTTTTGATCGATTTACCTCAATGGATCAAATCCGTTTCAACCCCGTTGATTGATCCAATTTTTTTGTTTAGATCAAAATCAAATTCAACTCATTTTGTTTAATCTCGAAATTCATTGTTCATTGAATCAAATTCGAAGCCCAAAAATTGTGTTATGGATCCATTTATTACACTTTGGTATCTTGAGTCCATATTTTCGAAATTGATATTGTTCATGTATAAAATTAAGCCGATAAATCAATTTACTCGATAGATTCACTGATTTTCCGCAATGAATGATATTGTTTGCATCGTCGATATTGTTCATCTCATGTTCTTGTACATCTCGACTTTCTTGACTCGTGCTCTTACGATTTCGATTTCTCCTTATCATTCCTGATAATCGTTTGTAGTTGATTGATTAGCTAAAATTGGGATTTGATTTCATATGATTCAATGTATGATGAAATCGACTTTCTTCAAGTCATAGTTTAGAAGTCGATAATTGAGTCTATGATTCTGATGAAATTGGTCAAGAACTTTGAAATTTTTGTGAAGAACATGTGAAGAACAGTTGGTTTATCAAGTTTTTGATCTGACATCGGGCATTAGAATCATCAATTTGGTTTTTGGTGATCTTTGACTTGTATGTTGAAATCGATAGTTACAAGTTGTTTTGACGTTGTGTGTGTCGAAATCAAGTCTAATTTGGGAGTTAATTTCGAAAATTGTTTGAGTTTTAGTTCTTGATGTCGAACACAGTTCATGTTCGCATCTTAAATACTTTTTTGAAGTCGATTTGGATAAACTGAGTTGTGATGTCAAACTCATTTGGAGCGAATGACGAATTGACGATGAATATAAGATTGATTTCGAAGGCTGATTGATTATGGAGTTGTGATGTTGATTTTGGGTTGTATGTCGATTGGAATGTTCTTACTGTGAATCGACGTCGTATTAGAAGTGACGAAAATAACTTGGAGTCAATCGATGTTCGAATCATTGTTTGGATTTGAAATTCGAAGTATTGAGGGATTGTTAGTTATGATCGAAGTCTAAGTTGCATTTGATTTCGATGGTTTGGGTATCTATGATCATCACGGTGGTCGATCGTTTTGAAAGCGAGTGAGGTATTGATTGAAGAACGAACTGAGAAAGGTCGACGTTAATGGATTGACTGTTAAAGAATCGATGATTTGAAGTCATGAACGACATGTGACAACGAAGGTAATTGGGCCAAAAGCGAGTGGATGTAGTAATCGACTATTGAGTATTGAGCCTTGATGTCGAAGACATGTTTGTTGAGAACGAAGGCTGTATTTTGGAAATTCGATTTGGGGTCACTATAATTAAAAGCGAAGAACAATCTGAATGATCAAGATGTTACTGTTCAATATTCAGCGTTCGAATGGCTTCGTTTTCGACTTTCCTATGACTGAATAAGAAGATGCTTCGTTGTCAAGTGTATAGGCTTCGTTAATGCATTGGTGTAGATGAACAGTGCTTCGTTACCTGTTTAACGAAGTGGGAAGAAGTTAACCAAAAGTTTCGAATTGGGTCTCTAATGTTTTGATGATATGGCAAAAGTGGTCCAATTTGGAAATGGTGATAAAAATTGTGAAGAATGCAGAAGTTTCGAAGTGAGTCCCTGCCGTTTCAAAATGTTGGCAAAAATAATCCAACTTCGAAATTGGGGTAATAAAGCTGAGAAATTGAAAATTTTACAAGTTCAGTCCCTGCAGTTTGTGCGAATTTACACTTTATGCCCAATTTCACAAATGGGGTAGAGTTACGCATCTTAAGTTGATTTTGGCGCAACGGGTCCCTACAGAATTCAGAAAGTGACAGTTTTTACCCGGATTTTGGAAATCTTGCAACTCTCACCCAAAAGTCAAAAAATTTCACAAATTGGAAATTTTTCAAGGTTCTTCGTGATTGTTTTTCCATGCAAGTTTTTCGGTGTTTCATTTTCGGCACACATCACGGGGGAGTATTGTGAAGATTAATGATCGGGCGCTTCTCACCCTTAATAGGTTTTATAATCATTTTTTGATTATAAAAGGGGGAGAATGAAGAGTGGGTATTCGAAGCTTCGGGTATTCATTTGCGGATTTGAAGATCGGTATCATTTCGAGGGGGATTTTGTTCTTGATCGTGCGAGCTCGTTCGATATTGAAGTCGGGTCATTCAATCCTAACTTTGAGGGGGAGGATGTTAGGGTGCAAAGTCATGCTTGGATGTGAAGTGTTATGGCTTACCCTCTTGTATGTGTAAATGGATTGAGTCTTTCCTATAAATAGGAAGTGAGTGACTCCGATTATGAATGAACCATTTGAAGAGCATTAGTTTTAGAGAGAGAAACTAGCAAACCCATTTGTACTCTTTCTAATTCAACTAATGACAGCTTAAAAGATTTATTTACTCCATGTGTTCATGATTTGTATGATGATTTACCAGATCTTTTCTAATTCCGCACATGCCATCATACCAACAGCACTAGAATTGGTATCAGAGCTCATAATTCCCTATACAATTTCCTTGATCACACAATGGTTACTGAGATCATGAAATCTACCGAACTGGCATCGAATGTCTTCGGGAAAAGTCTTGTCATTGGTTGGATAATGAAAGGCCCGGTCTGGTGGGACATATGGACGTTATGTGACACCAGTCAAATTTAGGTCAAAAATAAATTGATCAATAATCATAATTGTGATGAACAAAGTGGTAGAGATTGTAACAAGGTTTCCAAAAATATAAAGAACACTGAAATCCGAGTTATAACGAAGAAGTTATGACCAATCGAAGATCCGCGACAAAACCAGCAAAACACTGTTCAGTGTAAAATGTGAATTTTCGATAAAAGGGTTTTTAGCCTTAACAATCTAAATGAAAGTTGTAGAATATGTTAAACCGAGAACGTTCATAAAAAGAACGTAAAAATCTGACTTCGTATGAGGAAGTTATGATTTTTCTAAGTTTCGGTTTAGCAGTAGACAACTAAAAATTCGAAATATAAATCGATCAATATTTAGCCGACACAACTTAACGAGAATCGAAGGTCTCGTCAAAAGTAGTACAACGATAAAAAGACAGACGAAAACGGACGTCGGATGAATAAGTTATGAATTTTTAACGGATTTCATGTCCTGGTCCGTTAAAAATAATAATATTAAAAATAAATTCAAAATTAGCCAACGAAGTCTAAACGAAAGTCGTAGAGTATAATTTTACCTTATCGTGCATATAAAGAACGCCAAAAACGGAGCTCGTATGCAAAAGTTATAAATTTCGCAAGTTTTTGGCACGAAAATCAAAAAATGTTGGAAACCGAGAATTTTCGCATGGACCCACTTCGGCCACGTCACCCTCGCATGCGAGGCTTCCACGTGTCTGCTACGTGGCGTCTTCTGATTGGACCACAGTCTCGCGTGTCACCCGCTGATTGGTCCGAAGTCGTCATAGGCGCTTCCTGATTGGACCGAAGTCCGGTCCACTCCTGATCCGGCACCACCGAGGAAGCTTTCGAGACCACCTCCAGCTTCGCTTCTCCTTCTGACGCGTGGCTGCTGAGTCCTCTTCCCCCTCGCATGCGAAGCTGCTACCGCGTGTCCTGCTGACTTGCCTTCGCATTCACCACCTGTATGAGCCTCGCCACCTGTCTGATGACACACCTCCTCAGTCGAACCCTCGCACCCCTATATAAAGGATGCGAGACTTTTCGGATTTGAGAGGTTTTTCACCCCAAATTTCACCATTTTTCACCTTTTCACCCCCTAAACTTTCTCACGACCCCCCAAGGCCCCGGTATCGTATCTAAAACCCGAAGCAAGCCTCGGAGCCCCGGAATTCTCGAGAAGATAACCTCTTTCCAGTCGAAGTGTTGCCCGCATAAAGCCGGTTTTTAATCAAAAACTCGTGGTTTCTTCGACAAAGATCATCTATAGAAAAGAAACGTTGCCCAAATCACCACTTATCAAGGTGAGTTCATACCCCTATAATTTACCTTTTTAATGGTTTTTAAATGCTTTTTAGGGGGGGAATACAAGTTGAACACAATATAAATTGTGTTAATAACTGTATGTGATAATAATCACACAAAGGCTTTCCTTATGCTTTTAAGGATTACCAAATACTTCCAAAATGGCTTAAAACCATGTTAAATCTTTAAAGTCATGTAAACTCCGTTAAATTCTTTGAAAAAGGTTTTATAAACTATTTCAAATTATAATTGCCAAAATCAAGTTGATATATGTATAAATATATAAATAAGATTTGAAGGGCTTATGACTAATGAATTATCTTATTCCTTTTCCTTGTTTGGATGTGGAATTAAGGTGATGTTATTTGTCCGAAGGTCATTTCCTTCTTAATTATATATATATATATATATATATATATATATATATATATATATATATATATATATATATATATATATATATATATATTATACATATATGAATATAAAAGGTTACTCCATTCGGTATCATTACCTTTGTATCATGCTGAGCAAAGGTGTTGATCCATGAGAAATCATGCTAATCAGATAGAACATATAAATAATAATAGGTATAATTTATGATTCAAAACTAAATATACAAGTATGATTCACGATTGTATACTTTCCAAGGAAATTACCAAAATTCATTTAACTATACCAGGATATGTATAATACCTTTAATATATGAACAACATATTAAAGAAGTAATAATACATCATACCGGGTTTGCATTAACAAAGGTACAATACAGAGTAGCAGGGTTAGCAAAAACTGGGTAATAATACATCATACCGGGTTTGTATTAACAAAGGTACAATACAGAGTACCAGGGTTAGCAATCACGGGGTAATAATACATCATACCGGGTTGCATTAACAAAGGTACAATACAGAGTACTAGGGTTAGCAATCATGGGGTAATAATACATCGTTAATCTCGTTGAAACAATAAATTTGTGAGACTCTTCATGGTGTACTTATACTAAGTATGACCTTAAGTCCTGACTTATTAACCAGAATCTCATGTAGGGATGGCGTGAATTTGTGTATAGATCTATATGGGACTGACAATCCCACACCTTTACTGTTCGCTACAGTTTGGCCCGCAGGCCTAGGGTGTCAAATATCATATCGTTTCCGACTCCTGAAGAACATCGCAGCAGGCACATCAGTTATATCAGTATGGTTAATAGAACTCACATGGATAAAACAACGAGTAAATTACTTAGTAATATACTTCTCTTAAAACAGTAAGAAAAGATAATTACATCTTGACCAAATATACCTTCTGTTAGTTTTTACTTACAGTAAAAACTACGTATCATGAAATCAAGTATGGTAAATATACTTGTACTTCTGTTTTTGGAACATTTAAAACCACTAGGCAGTATTATGGATAATATAATATTTTCCAGTATTAATACTAAGGTTTTACTGTGGAACGGATATAACTAAGAATACTTTTACAAATGAAACGGTATATGGGATTAAACCACTTTTACAAATGAAACGGTTTATGGAATTAAACTACTTTTACAAAGGAAACGGTTTATGGGATTAAACCACTTTTACAAAGGAAACGGTTTATGGGATTAAACCACTTTTACAAATGGCAACTTATTCATTCACTTTCTGTAAACTAGTATAACATAAAGCACCTTTCGTGGTTAATTCTATAATTCCTTAGTTTTTATATTAGAGTTTTACATAAGTAATATCCGATTGACAGTGCAATGTGTGAACTTTTCCATTCGATAATTCCTTAGTTTTTACTTCCTGTTCCTTATTTGGTTGTGGGCTTAGGGCAGATACACCCATTTAACTGTCCATTTGATATTGGGTTATATATAATTAGTATAAACTAAGTAATTACAGAGGGAAACTATTGAGGTTATCAGTCTATCACCTCAGGAAATATAGGATTTTCTGGAAGAACCAGTGAACTTTTCCAAAGAATATAGAGTATACTTAACAGAACTAAAATACTTATGAACTCACCAGCTTAAATGCTGATCTACTCTTTCCAAATAACTTGTATTCTCAGGAATCCAGTAGACAGGTACACTCCCGAAGCTTTTGAGAAGACTACCTAGTACCGTACCGCGACTCTTGTCTTCTACTGTACCTACTTTGGTGTTTGAATATGTAATGTTTAAACACTTATGTAAAACTTATACTTATTAATGCAACGGTTGTTTGTACTTTGATTACTATATTGCATGTGTTGTGATACTTACCTGAAGTCCTCCGCCCCCGAACGTTTCCGCCATTCTGGTTTGGGGGTGTGACAGATTGGTATCAGAGCAGTGTTTATAGTGAACTCAGTATATCAATCATAAAAGATATACAACTATAAACCCATTGGGATAAAAACACTCTGACCAAGAGTTATACTTTAAAAATATAACAATATTTTATAAAAGTATAAGTACATGCAAAATATATATACTAGAATGAGTATCACAAGAAGAACAAAACAAAAGTATTTGGATGTTGGACATTAAAGTTAAACCTAGACAGTGCGTAATCATATATGGGATCAATATAGCCTGATCAACTATATTCATTTGAGATATGACCAACATGTGTTTGGGGAGTGATTGTAGTGTTGCAACGGGTCTAAAACTTACCTAAGTACCAGAAGAATTCTAGAACCAAACATAAAGATTAAAATAACATGGGAGTATTTTAGGATGCCATAACAAGAAAACTAAAAACTTGTCAAGTTCTTATATCTAGAAGTCCAAGAATCAAACTTATAATTAAAATACCATGGAGGTATTTTAGATACCATAAATAACTTTGGGGAAATGATTAAAAAGATCTTTTCTGATAAGTCTATAATTACTAAATGGATATGGTAAGGTTATATATAGTTGAGATTTTATAGACTTAGAATATGTGATTTTCACTCTACTTCCTTTTCCTTGTTTGGATGTGGGTTTAGAGTAGGATTACTTATTCGAAGGTCTATTTGATCTGTATTATATATAATCGATACACACAATGTGATTATAGAAGGACCAGAAAGGATCACCTTCGTAAAAATTTAAATTTTCTCATAGATTCTTTAGACATTCCCACTCTCGTATAAACCCCTTAGATAGATATAGTTACTTCAGGAATCAATAGAAGAGTCAAGGAGGATCCAACAAAATTTCATTAGGAGAATTCCGAGAAAGAAACAATTGAGAAGTAAATAAACTATAGAAATCATTTAGTGCCCTTACTCTATTAAGGACACGAATGAGAGATTCGCATGAACTTCCGAGATTCAAAATCTTCATTACGAAGTAATGGGGATCAGTGTCAGAATCGGAAGTAATACAGCCCAGGAATTCAATATACCTACGGAGGAAAAGGACACCCTATAGATACCAGGAGAGAACAAATCATTACCACCCACAATAGAACTGAGAACAGAGGAAAACCACGCGTGATTCATGTGAAGTGTTTGAGCCCCTTTTCATTTAAGTAATAACTAATAAATGATACAACCTAGTGATTTAGTATTTATACCACTCACATTAGGTTTTGAGCTTATCCTCTTTTCCTGTCACGACTAATAACAATAAATCAGATCACAAAATCTTAATTGATAGTGATTACTTCTCAAATTTATAAGTCTATTTTATGTAGACACTGTTATGAATTGTTTTCGAATATTTTCGAAAGTTGGAAAATGATATCCACCAATCGAAGGTAACTTAGTTCGGATGATACTCGGTTCATAACCATTCTAGAAACTTATTTATGCTCCTTACCAGGACTGCATCATAGGGATGCAGGTCGAATCATTGAGAACAATATAACAAAACAAAAGATTTATACATAGATACAAATGGTTAGAATACATCTAGAGACAACGATAGTCGCTCATGAGCTCATTTTCTTATCATGAAACAGAATCATGCCTTCGGAGGAACGTAACCAACCCATCAGCAAAACACCAATCCTTCAAATAGATGCGGCTACGTTTCAAGCTGCAGTCACAGCAGCTGTAGCAGCTGTCATGGCACACCTTCATGCTAACAATGCAAATGTTAGTGGTAATGATATCGGTAATCTCGATCGTGGTGATGGCCAAGTACAGCAACGAGCACCTACATGTAAGGACACTTTGAACCTTAAGCCTAATATCCTGAAAGGAAAGTTCGAGAACAAGAAAGGGGGTTGTTCGACTCAAGAACCTAATAGAGGGCAACGAACTGGGGTAGTTAATACCCCCATCAGCTCTGTTATTCCAGTACCGACCACACCGTACTTAGGAAACCTTCCACACTGCAGCAAGTGCAACTACCATCATCATGGAGTTTGCCGAGAGCTGCATTGCAATAGATGCAACCTGAAGGGGCACACCGCCCGCATCTGTAAAACTCCAGTTGAGTTCATCACTTCAAGTGCCAATGTTGGAATCATTCCCATATGTCACCTTTGTGGTGAAATAGGACATTACAAGAGGGACTGTCCAACAGAGAAGAACGACGGGAGAGCAGGAGGAGTTTGACCCCAATACATGGGAAGGCGTCAAAGAACCCTGCTATATTTTGGTACGCTTGCAAACCACGATAATTATCTATAATTATAATTACTCTCCCGTTCAAATTAAATCAGAGCATTCGTATAAAATTTGAAACCCTAACAGGTAAGCTATGATGACTTAGTGTATACATAAGGGTCATTTATAATTAATATTTGTAGACTTAGAGTGAGTAATCCCACCTCATTTCCTGTTCCTTGTTTGGTTGTGGATTTAGGGTAGGGTTGCTCAGTCAAAGGTCTTACCAATCTTAATTATACATGACTTATATATACCAAGCGATTATAGAGAGACCTAGTAAGGATCATTTCATGATAGTTCATAATTATCAGAACCCTCATATTGGTAGTACCCGCCAATTTCAAATCAAAAAGGGGATTCGTAACAGTAATAACAAAATAAAATCGGAAGCGCTGAAAACTTAGGTACATAGGATATCATCCTAGTAATCATTCCTCCCAGAACGACTTAATATCTATTTCTTCGAGAAAATTCCGACATCCTCATTTGACATGGTTTGGCCTAACCCTTACCATGTGAAAATTTTTATGTTGTGTAAGAGAACTTTTCCTTAGTCAGCAGTAAGATGAAATTATTCCAATCCATGACGCAAACCCTTAGGTTGTCTCTCATTTCAAAACTTCAGAAGTACCCATGCGAAGGGTACCACGCCAATCTAGCCTACTCAGTAGACAGGAAACTTCAACGGAAAAGCACCGAAGTAGTCTTAGAAGTCAGTAACCACCGAAGTACCCCAATAGATCTCATAGGAAAATCGTTGTACCGCAGGTCAAGTTCAAGAATAGAGACTAAGAACTCATTAGGTTAATCTATCGCTGCTAAGTGTATACACGAGAGTGGTATATAATTTAGACTTAACAAGATTAAGGATGTGTAATTCCGCCCTATCTCTTGTCCCTTGTTTGGTTGTGGACCTGGGGCAGAGTCACCCATCTGAACGTTTTGTGAAATCTAAATCATATACGACTTGTATACACGAGCTAATGGTGGATGAGCCAGGTATGAGTCTTATCATGAACTTCAGGGCAAAAGCCTTCATCATATATTCTACTACGAGGAATTCAATGTGAGACCACGATAGTGGGTCGAGCTACTAAATGACTACGAATTCAAAATTTGTTATCATCCCGACAAAGCCAATATAGTAGTTGGCGCCCTAAGTCGGAAAGAGTACTCAGGTCATAGAGCCAATCATTGACTATGATAACCCATTCAAATTTGCCCACACAAAGTAAGGAGGCTCAACAGGAAGCCTTGAAACCTGAAAATGTGGCAAGTAGAGAAGATAACTAGAACATGTGAGTGCACGGTATTCCAATATCTGTTATCTCCGCTGAGATAATACAATCATCTCCCAGTTCAGGAAGTCACTTCAAAAATCTCTGGGAACTAGAGTAGTCATGAGCCTATGTGATCGACTATGGTAAAGTATGGGATACCCATTTACCAATTAGTCGAGTCCTTTATCATGCTTGCATTCAAGTTGCTCCATTCAAAACCTTTTGTGGTCACAAGTGCAGATCCTATCTGCACTGGACTAAATTAGGTAATACGCAACTAGCTAGAGATCCAATTTCCACACAGCACCTTCGCTGATCTGGAATTCATCCGAGAAACTACCAAAAACAAAATACTAATCAGGAAGCGACATAAAGCTTCCAGAGTTAATCAGAGAAGCTACGGCTTCGATAAAAGAAAACCCTTGGAATTCCAGGTTGATGACCTTGTCATACGAAGGTCACATCCCGGAAGGACAAGATACGCTTGAGAAAGCGTGGAATACTAAATTCAAGGTACATAGGACCATTCGATATTCTTACCAGAATCGGTCTTGTAGCTTATAAACTTAGACTACCACAAAAACTTAATAACATTCATCCCACCTTTCAAATATATAATCTAAAGAGGTGTCTATCTGATGAAACACTTGTTATTTCACTCGATGAAATCAAGTTAAATAAAAGTCTACACTTTGTAGAAGAACCAATAGAAACCATGGATAGGGAAATCAAAAGAACCAAGCAAAGTCTTATCCCGTTAGTGAAGGTTCGCAGGATTACAAACCGGGGACCTGAATTCACTTGGGAAAGGAAAGATTAGACCTAGTCCATGAGTATCACTTAACACTTAATTTCGGGACGAAATTCCCTCTAACGGGGGGATAATGTGACACTAGTCAAATTTAGGTCAAAAATAAATTGATCAATAAATGTAATTGGGATGAACAAAGTGGTAGAGATTGTAACAAGCTTTCCAAAAATATAAAGAACACTGAAATCCGAGTTATAACGAAGAAGTTACGACCAATCGAAGATCCGCGATAAAACTGGCAAAACACTGTTCAGTGTAAAAAGTGAATTTTCGATAAAAGGATTTTTAGCCTTAACAATCTAAATGAAAGTTGTAGAATATGTTAAACCGAGAACGTTCATAAAAAGAACGTAAAAATCTGACTTCGTATGAGGAAGTTTTGATTTTTCTAAGTTTCGGTTTAGCAGTAGACAGCTAAAAATTCGAAATATAAATCGTCGATATTTAGCCGACACAACTTAAACGAGAATCAAACGTCTCGTCAAAAGTAGTACAACGGTAAAAAGACAGACGAAAACGGACGTCGGATGAAGAAGTTATGAATTTTTAACGGATTTCCTGTCCCTGTCTGTTAAAAATAATAATATTAAAAATAAATTCAAAATTAGCCGACGAAGTCTAAACGAAAGTCGTAGATGATAATTTTACCTTATCGTGCGTATAAAGAACGCCAAAAACGGAGCTCGTATACGAAAGTTATGAATTTCGCAAGTTTTTGGCACGAAAATCAAGAAATGTTGAAAACCGAGAATTTTCGCATGGACCCTCTTCGGCCACGTCACCCTCGCATGCAAGGCTTCCACGTGTCTGCTATGTGGCGTCTTCTGATTGGACCACAGTCTCGCGTGTCACCCGCTGATTGGTCCGAAGTCGTCATAGGCGCCTCCAGATTGGACCGAAGTCCAGTCCACTCCTGATCCGACACCACCAAGGAAGCTTTCGAGACCGCCTCCAGCTTCGCTTCTCCTTCTGACGCGTGGATGCTGAGTCCTCCTCCTCCTCGCATGCGAAGCTGCCTCTTGTCCTGCTGACTCGCCTTCGCATTCACCACCTGTCCGAGCCTCGCCACCTGTCCGATGACACACCTCCTCGGCCGAACCCTCGCACCCCTATATAAAGGGTGCGAGACTTTTCGGATTTTAGAGGTTTTTCACCCCAAATTTCACCATTTTTCACCTTTTCACCCCCTAAACTTTCTCACGACCCCCCAAAGCCCCGATATCGTATCTAAAACCCGAAGCAAACCCCGGAGCCCCGGAATTCTCGAGAAGATAACCTCTTTCCAGTCGAAGTGTCGCCCGCATAAAGCCGGTTTTTAATCAAAAACTCGTGGTTTCTTCGAGAAAGATCATCTATAGAAACGAAACGTTGCCCAAATCACCACTTATCAATGTGAGTTCATACCCCTATAATTACCTTTTTAATGGTTTTTAAATGCTTTTTAGGAGGGGGGGGGGGGGAATACAAGTTGAACACAATATAAATTGTGTTAATAACTGTATGTGATAATAATCACACAAAGGCTTTCCTTATGCTTTTAAGGATTACCAAATACTTCCAAAATGACTTAAAACCATGTTAAATCTTTAAAGTCATGTAAACTCCGTTAAATTCTTTGAAGAAGGTTTTATAAACTATTTCAAATTATAATTGCCAAAATCAGGTTTATATATGTATAAATATATAAATAAGATTTGAAGGGCTTAGGACTAATGAATTATCTTATTCCTTTTCCTTGTTTGGATGTGGAATTAAGGTGATGTTATTTGTCCGAAGATCGTTTCCTTCTTATATATATATATATATATATATATATATATATATATATATATATATATATATATATATACATATATAAATACAAAAAGGTTACTCCATTCGGTATCATTACCTTTGTATCATGCTCAGCAAAGATGTTCATCCATGAGAAATCATGCTAATCAGATAGAACATATAAATTATAATAGGTATAATTTATAATTCAAAACTAAATATACAAGTATGATTCACATATTGTATACTTTCCTAGGAAATTACCAAAATTCATTTAACTGTACCAGGATATGTATAATACCTTTAATATATGAACAACATATTAAAGAAGTAATAATACATCATACCGGGTTTGCATTAACAAACGTACAATACAGAGTACCAGGGTTAGCAAGCACGGGGTAATAATACATCATACCGAGTTTGCATTAACAAAGGTACAATACAGAGTACCAGGGTTAGCAATCATGGGGTAATAATACACCAAAGCGGGTTGCATTAACAAAGGTACAATACAGAGTACCAGTGTTAGCAATCACGGGGTAATAATACATCGTAAATCTCGTTGAAACAATAAATTTGTGAGACTCTTCATGGTGTACTGATACTAAGTACGACCTTAAGTCCTGACTTATTAACCAGAATCTCCTGTAGGGAGGGCGTGAATTTGTGTATACATCTATATGGGACTGACAATCCTGCACCTTTACTGTTCGCTACAATTTGGCCGGCAGGCTTAGGGTGTCAAATATCATATCGTTTCTAACGCCTGAAGAACGTCGCAGGAGGAACATCAGTCATATCAGTATGGTTAATAGAACTCACATGGATAAAACAACGAGTAAATTACTTAGTAATATACTTCTCTTAAAACAGTAAGAAAAGATAATTGCATCCTGACCAAATATACCTTCTGTTAGTTTTTACTTACAATAGAAACTACGTATCATGAAATCAAGTATGGTAAATATACTTGTACTTATGGTTTTGGAACATTTAAAACCACAAGGCAGTATTATGGATAATATAATATTTTCCACGATTAATACTAAGGTTTTACTGTAGAATGGATATAACTAAGAATACTTTTACAAATGAAACGTTTTATGGGATTAAACCACTTTTACAAATGAAACTGTTTATGGAATTAAACTACTTTTACAAAGAAAACGATTTATGGGATTAAACCACTTTTACAAAGGAAACGATTTATGGGATTAAACCACTTTTACAAATGAAACGGTTTATGGGATTAAACCACTTTTAAAAATAGGAACTTAGTCATTCACTTTCTGTACACTAGTATAACATAAAGGACCTTTAGTGGTTAATTCTATAATTCCGTAGTTTTTACATTAGAGTTATACATAAGTAATATCCGATTGACTGTGAAATGTGTGACTTCCGCCTTACTTCCTATTCCTTGTTTGGTTGTGGGCTTAGGGCAGATACACCCATTTAACTGTCCATTCGATATTGGGTTATATATAATTAGTATAAAGTAAGTAATTACAGAGGGAAACTATTGAGGTTATCAGTCTATCACCTCAGGAAATATAGGATTTTCTGGAAGAACCAGTGAAGTTTTCCAAAGAACTTAGAGTATACTTAACAGAACTAAAATACTTATGAACTCACCAGCTTAAATGTTGATCTACTCTTTCCAAATAACTTGTATTCTCAGGAATCCAATAGACATGTACACTCCCGAAGCTTTTGAGAAAACTACCTAGTACCGTACCACGACTCTTGTCTTCTACTGTACCTACTTTGGTGTTTGAATATGTAATGTTTAAACACTTATGTAAAACTTATACTTATCAATGCAATGGTTGTTTGTACTTTGATTACTATATTGCATGTTTTGTGATACTTACCTAAAGTCCTCCGCCCCCGAACGTTTCCGCCGTTCTGGTTTGGGGGTGTGACATGTTCGGCATCAAACCGAGAAGGGGAGTTCTCTTCTGTAGAGTACCCATTGGACCATCCCCAATTATATGTGTTATCAACAGTCCAATTATTAACTAAGGTGTTATTTGTTTTTTGTCTACAGATCTTCTTGACTTCTTCTGTCTGCACCGTGCAGACCACACACCGACATTAGTCTTCGCAGACTGTTAGTTTTTTTTGAAGACTGCAGACGTAAAAAGGTCTACGCGTCCTCTTCTTGACGCAGATGTGGACCAGAGTCTTTAAACCTCTTCAGACATCTTCTAGCCTAAAAAACACATATATCTTAGGTTTTATTTCTAGTTTTTTTTGTAAACTTAGATTTATTCCAACTTTATCTATGATAAACAATTTGAAAAAAAAAGTTACAATAATTAAAGAAAAAAGGTTCGACGACACAATCATGACTTTTGTGACAAATTTATAAATAAAAATTTAATTACAATAATGGTCATTAGAACTGTTTATACAGATATAAAAAAAAAATTTGTAATATTGTCTTATAATTTTTGTGCCAAATTTTATAGAACATTATTTAATGCTATATCATTTATTTCTTGCAATAAATATTTAAGGCCGGTTTTTAATTGATTTAATTGAAAAGGTAAAATGAAAATTTTGAAAATTTCATTTTAAATCAAAGTGTCTTTCCATGCATTTTACATGTTAAATTCTTTTATCCATAATTACAATGTTTAGGTATATCTTTGCGACCAAAGTTTGCTGGTTTTTATCAAATATATACGTTAATTCGTAAAATTTATTTCAGTTTTTATACAATAATACATAAAAGTCGATCTACATTTGTTAATTATCTTTAATAAACTCATAAAATTATTACAAAAACTCTTTTAAGTTTAAAAAAAATCGGTTTAATTAGATTTTAGTTTATTCTAGCAGCCTGCAAATGTTAAAATACAAATAATTTTCTTCTTTCAGACTGCAGAAGTTTGGTCCACCTCTTCTACTGCAGAGGTCTGTAGATGTGGTCCGCAAACTGCAGACATTTTTCTCAGAAAAACAAACAACACCTAAGTTTTCAATGGCCTCACTTTCATGAAAGAACTTTTCAATTAAACAATTCAAACATATAATTTCTTTTAGGCTACATCTCATTGATTGAAAGCAATTTGTAACCGAGTCTCACTAAGTAACCTAGCATCTTTTTCTAACAACAAATCTTTTTCTAACATTGTGACCTTAAGCTTCTTGTCTTCTAGTGTTCCTCTCAAGTGATACTGAAGGGTTTTGAGCATTCTAACACTCCTAAGGTGTACATGCCACCCTAGAAACCTTGGATCTATGTTTTACTAAGATACATGCAAATTTTATTTTTCCAAGGTTCTTAACCTAACTAGCATGGCATGGGGAACTTTGAAACATAAAAGCTAGTAGGAGACATACCTTTCTTGTTGCTTGGATTCCTTGAGAACTTTGTGAGCCTAACACCTCAAGTGTGATGCCTCAAATGTTTCACACAACACCACAACTCTTGGAATAACTTTGAGAGAAGTCCACACTCACTCAAAATCGGCTAGCACTCTTGCTCTACACATAGTGCCGATTTTGGTAGCCAATGGGGTCCTTTTATAGTTGTGTCACAAGTAGATTTACAACATGTAAACCCTAATTGACATGGCTTTTCATATTCCATGATCCATGGGTTTTAGCCTCCATGGAGCATCCATGGAGCACCCTATGGATTTAGCCCAATCCAATAAACGATGGATCATTAGCCCACTATAAAAGTATGGATGATTTACACAATCAACCCCATATATTTAATTAGTCTCCTTTTTTATCACCAAATTAATTCTAAATTAATTCTTGATCAAAACTAATTAAATAATATAATTAATATATTAGAACTTATAATATATTAATAAACCATAAGTGTCCTTTCTCTCATTTAGTCTATCCAAGTGTTGTAATGCCATGCAACCCAAATGGACCATGCCAACCAGGTCAAGTACATTCCAGAAATAGTTATGAACTTAGACACCTAATCTAACAGTCTCCCACTTGGATAAGTCTAATAACTATAACTGCAAGAATGACTTCAGGAACCGATCAGCAATCGTAGCTCTTTCAAAGTCTCGCGGAACTGAGATGATGATGATACGCCATTTAAGATAAGTGATCATATAATCCTATGTTCTAGATATCAGTCGGACAAATACATGGAACAATGTCGTACTTATTGTCCAGCAGTTTGTTTCCCGATTTCCGATTGGTTTGACATAGAACTAAACTGAACACATCAATTTGGTTCTAACCGCGCCCGGTACATAGGTCAAAACAAAATCATCGAGGGGCCCAG
The DNA here is from genome assembly GCF_052849685.1 of Lactuca virosa. Classification (NCBI taxonomy): domain Eukaryota; kingdom Viridiplantae; phylum Streptophyta; class Magnoliopsida; order Asterales; family Asteraceae; genus Lactuca; species Lactuca virosa. The sequence goes on along the minus strand of NC_136429.1, from coordinate 460,154,812 downwards.
ATATCGCTTCTAATCCAAGAAGGAACAGATAAATTTCGACTCATATTCTTGTTCTACTACTTGTTGAATCATAGACAAAGGCACATTTTATAACATCTACCAATGTGTTTTCGTACAATCAATGTATAACCAACTAATAGTCAACAACTCATATCTCTAGGTTTGAAGACTATAAGATATTACCGTCTCACGATCACTCGAGATAAATTCCATGATGTGACACAAGTGAGCGTGGGTTGAATCCAATACTCAGAACTTATGAACACTCATGAATGTTGTAGCAACTCTTTCTATGTCCAACACTTTAGATATCTACAAGTGATAACGTCTATTTTATGCATATATTTATGATGTTTTCTTATTATTTTATAATATGTTTTTATATTATTTAGAACTAAAATATACTTAATATGATTTAAAATATTTACTTACAGTTAAAATGGGAGCTGGAATGCAAAAGGAGGAAAAATGAACTAAAAAGACGCAAAAACGATATTGTTGGCAAATTGACCCATCTTCAGTGTTTCGGGTATATTTGATGACTCATAAGTCCGATTGATGAGATTCAAAATGTTCTAAAAACTAGACGAAATTTCCTACGACTTATGTGAGAGGGCCTTTTTGCTAATTCCGCATTTATCTTATCCAAAATCAGCCTCGAAGATGAAGCATAAAAGTTGGACGGAAATTCCCTCCAAGTTACTTATTCCCCAAGCACCACTTACCTTATTTTTATTTGCTTAATCCCTAAGTCACCATTAGTTTCCTTATTCCTATCCAACTCTAATATTCCATATTAATTCCATCTCCATTCAACTATAAATACCCCATATCATTCACCCATTTTCATAATCTATGATATTCCACTTCGACTTGTGCAACAAGAAAACTTCATAGTTGCCGTTTTGAGGGTCTAGAAGGCGGCCGAAAGGCCGTTAAGCTGACAAGAGTGAAGATCTGAAGGATTGGAGAGCGGATTCGTTTCGTTAATCATGTGGTTTGTTATCGTGACCATGTTTAGCATTCCATTGTGATGCCACTATATGTTTACTTTCTGATTTTGGTGTTAAAACCATTTGCTTTGTGTTTATGATTAGATGAAACCTTGATTTCTGGATTAATTGCTATTTGGATTGTTTTATTCGTGCTTAATTTATCTTGTTAAGCTTGTTAAAGATCCTTATGTATTGATGATAATTATTTTCTGTTAAATATCAAGTTATTGAGTTGTATTAACATCTGCTTGATTGCTTGCCTCTTATGATTTTGATGACCATCAAGATTATATGCCTAGGAATAGTGAATATGAAACTAGGGTTAACTAGAAAATAAGTAAATTAATGTGTGAGTATATGTGACGACCAATCACATATAAGTTGATTGAATTGACCAATTTGATTAACTATTATTACAAGTCTTGCTTGATACGAATTGAACACTAGGACACATGTTAGTTTAATCAATTGATCGTTGCTTGAATTGACTTGTTTGCTAAAGGATTAGTAATAGTGAACATGAACCTAATCATTTTAGAAATCGGTGAACATGAATAAATAAATCTGTGTGTGCAATTATCTATGATTTTAAGATGTAATCTGTCTAAACCAAAGTACCTAAAGAGATTTGGCTTCCTGTCAGTTTATCGAGATTTGCTATTTAGTTGTTCGTTTGAGATTTAATAAACCCTTTCTTTACTGCTTTTGTGTGTTTTGTGTAACCTATAATCAAACATTTTAAATTAATTCACTACCGTTCCCCTTGAGTTTGACACCCTTGCTTATCAAAGCTATACTATACCCGATCGGGTTCACTGCCTGTAAGGTGTGGTTTAGATGCGATAAAATAGGAATTATAAATAAAAAACTAGTGCATTAAAAATACACATCAAGTTTTTGGCGCCGTTTCCGGGGAACGGTTTTCAACTAATTTAGTTTGTTTGATTATTCGTTATTAGTTTTTAATTATTCGTTTTATTTTATTTTTATTTTATTTAGGTTGATATTATGTCACTTGTCGGGAAGGTTTTTGTTGTTATGTGCAGGAATTCGTGATCATACGCATTGCTTGGTTTTACTTTTTGCATGGGTTTCGAGATTGCAAGCGATTAGGGAATTCTTGACTTGTTTAGTCTACTACTTTGGTGATTTGTCCAACTTAATCCACTAGGCGTAGTATAGCAAGGCGTATCGAGGAGGTTAAGTGGAAGACCGAACTCTTGGTACTCTTGACTAGTTGGGTCAACTCTTGTTCTACTTATTAGTTAATGGTGCAAAGAAAACAAAGGAAATAGTCTAACGGGTCCCGAAAGTTTTTGTTTTCACAAACCGCCTCTTGCATGCAAGGGATTTAATCAACAAATATAGTTTGATTTCGACGAAGACGAGTGATCGTGATATCCTTTTTAGTTATTTTGGTTTGCTATTTTTTTTAGTTATTTTAGTGTGTTTTTATTTATATTTATATTTTTAGTTTGTTTAAAATTTTGTTTTCCATGTTGATGCTCTTATTGTTTCAGATCTTTGCAGAATTTTTACACTTCGGATGCTTTTAGAAATTTCAACAATTGGGGTCTAATGCTGATTTGTCACACAAAAAAAAGTCGTGAGAGAGTTTGAAGTTGACAATCGAGAGCCATGAATTTCAATAAGTGTGGGGTGCTTGTCGATTTCGTGAGAGATTATTATTTTCAAAGAGTGGCGTTTCTAACTATACATTGATTTCTATGACATGGATGAGCTGTTCCCATGCCATGGAGTTTTATTTCGACACGAAGCAGAATTATTGTCCCGAATGTCACGACATGGTTGATACTTTCCTATGTCGTGGGGGAGTTTTTCATCGCAAGAAGGAAGCTGGCATTCTAGATACCACGACGTGGCTAACACTTACCATGTCGTGGCCATGTTATTATTCGCGATATGAATTTTTCATCACTCGACGACACGACGTGGTAGAGACTTTCCCATGTCATGGTTACTATACATTGCATTAGTTTGCAATCTTTTGCACCACATTTCAGAATCCGGTGTTCTTGATTTTATTTTCCGGCATATTCAGAAGCAGCAGTTCTAGTTTCCAGTCTTCCAAGAAATTTATGGAGCAACTTTTAGCAGCCTCATTCGATCTCGCAACTACTACCCCATGGGAGTCTGTTCCCTTGTCTCCTCTTTTTACTTATTTTATGTGCTTAATTAGTTTTATGCATACAATGAGGGCATTGTATGAAATACGTGTGGGGTAGGGGGTCGAAAAAGTAATTTAAATTGGAAATTATAATTTGCTAGATTAGGAAAATTTAAGAAAAATTAAAAATTTAAAAACTTGAAATAATAGTTTAATTTAGGAAAATCTAGTAATAATTAATTTTTTTTTTTGCTAATATTATATGGGATGATCCGATGAGAACTCAAATGTTTACTCAAGACATATTATAGTGTATTTGTGGCTTCCCATTTCCTAGTGAAATGTCATGAGATATGAAAGGTAATCTGGTAGTTTATATGGCATAATATGTTTTGCAGTCTAAACCTGAAATCCATCCAGGAGAGCTTATGTAGTCATTGCACTTAGACTAATACCTTAACCAATAAAGGTTGAAGTTAAGCTCCTTGCTTAAGCATGCAGGATTTGAGTGGAACAAAAAAGTGAGATACATGTAAAAAAAGAGAGAGAAATTACCAAAAAAGTGAAAGAATTTTGGAGCTATCAAAGTATGAATATCAAAGATCAAAATTTCATAAGAAATCCAAAAAGTTGAAGATACCAAAAATCAAACAAAAAGGTGGTGAATTCAAAGAAAGCAAATATCAAATATTCAAAGAAGTAAAGAATTAAAAGAGCTCCATTGTGGTATCAAAGTTGTAATTTTTGTAGAATTTATGTATGCTTGGTTGTTTAACCAAAAATATCTTGTGGTTAAGAAAGATTTCTAAGGATTGATTCGGAGGGTTGCAAAAATGAATGTCGTATAAGCTAAGGGGTGAAGGTTCATAAAGATTGTGAGTATTTAGAAGTGGGAAGTTCTTAGGAATTGTAGACACAAATACATGCATTGCGGTCTTGGGATAATGGTTGGGATTGAAATGGATTATTTTATGTGATATTGGTGAGATAATAAAAATATTTTTGCTTGAGGGCAAGCAAATGGCTAGTGTGGGGTAGTTTGATAACGTCTATTTTATGCATATATTTATGATGATTTCTTATTATTTTATAATATGTTTTTATATTATTTAGAACTAAAATATACTTAATATGCTTTAAAATATTTATTTACAGTTAAAATGGGAGCTGGAATGCAAAAGGAAGAAAAATGAACTAAAAAGACGCAAAAAGGATATTGATGGTAGATTGACCCATCTTCAGTGTTTTGGGTATATTTTATGACTCATAAGTCCTCTTGATGAGATTCAAAATGTTCTAAAAACTAGACGAAATTTCCTACGACTTATGTGAGACGGCCTTTTTGCTAATTCCGCATTTATCTTATCCAAAATCAGCGTTGAAGATGAAGCATAAAAGTTGGACGGAAATTCCCTCCAAGTTACTTATTCCCCAAGCACCACTTACCTTATTTTTATTTGCTTAATCCCTAAGTCACCATTAGTTTCCTTGTTCCTATCCAACTCTAATATTCCATATTAATTCCATCTCCATTCAACTATAAATACCCCATATCATTCACCCATTTTCATAATCTATGATATTCCACTTCGACTTGTGGAACAAGAAAACTTCATAGTTGCCGTTTTGAGGGTCTAGAAGGCGGCCGGAAGGCCGTTAAGCTGAGAAGAGTGAAGATCTGAAGGATTGGAGAGCGCATTCGTGTCAGTAATCATGTGTTTTGTTATCATGACCATGTTTAGCATTCCATTATGATGCCACTATATGTTTACTTTCTGATTTTGGTGTTAAAACCATTTGCTTTGTGTTTATGATTAGATGAAACCTTGATTTCTAGATTAATTGCTATTTGGATTGTTTTATTCGTGCTTAATTTATCTTGTTAAGCTTGTTAAAGATCCTTATGTATTGATGATAATTATTTTCTGTTAAATATCAAGTTATTGAGTTGTATGAACATCTGCTTGATTGCTTGCCTCTTATGATTTTGATGACCATCAAGGTTATATGCCTAGGAATAGTGAACATGAAACTAGGGTTAACTAGAAAATCAGTAAATTAATGTGTGAGTATATGTGACGATCAATCACATATAAGTTGATTGAATTGACCAATTTGATTAACTATTATTACAAGTCTTGCTTGATACGAATTGAACACTAGGAAACATGTTAGTTTAATCAATTGATCGCTGCTTGAATTGACTTGTTTGCTAAAGGATTAGTAATAGTGAACATGAACCTAATCATTTTAGAAATCGGTGAACATGAATAAATAAATCTGTGTGTGCAATTATCTATGATTTTAAGATGTAATCTGTCTAAACCAAAGTACCTAAAGAGATTTGTCTTCTTGTCAGTTTATCGAGATTTGCTATTTAGTTGTTCGTTTGAGATTTAATAAACCCTTTCTTTACTGCTTTTGTGTGTTTTGTGTAACCTATAATCAAACATTTTAAATTAATTCACTACCGTTCCCCTTGAGTTCGACCCCCTTGCTTATCAAAGCTATACTATACCCGATCGGGTTCACTGCCTGTAAGGTATGGTTTAGATGCGATAAAATAGGAATTATAAATAAAAAACTAGTGCATTAAATATTCACATCAACAAGCCAACTTCATGATAGTCATGATTCATATCTACTTCCAACATATGACCGACTGTGGAGAATTTGAATAATATGATATACCATAACATAATTATTAGGGAAGTCAAAACATGCAAAATGAAATGATAGTAAACGATTGACAGAAAATAGCAACACTTCACTTATAAATAAACAACAACTTTTATTTATCATCAAATGTCAATTACACTTTACAAATTTCAAAGCTATCTAATTTCTAAAACTAATATTATCCTTTAGCCCTATGCGCCTCGCATGCTGAAGATGCTTAACCCTACCCAGCCCCTTCGTGAGGAGATATGATGGGTTCTCATCCGATGATACCCTCTTTCCCACGAGGAGTCCTTCTTCTATTCGATGTCTAATGAAATGGTATTTTCTGTCAATGTGTCTGGATATTCCGTGATCCCTTGGTTCCTTGGCTAAGGCAACTGCACTTTCACTATCACATAAAATCTCCATAGGCTCCTTTATAGCTGGTACAACTCTAAGGTCTCCAATGAAGTTCTTTAGCCATATAGCCTCCTTTGCTGCCTCGCTTGCTGCTATATACTCTAATTCGCAAGTTGAATCAGCCACTGTCTCCTGCTTGGAAGTTTTCCAAGTAATTGCTCCTCCGTTTAAGGTAAAGACCCAGCCTGACTGAGAGCGGAAATTATCCCTATCAGTCTGGAAGCTAGCATCAGTATACCCTACTACTCTCAAGTCATCACTCCCACTGAGGGTAAGGACCCAGTCCTTAGTCCTCCGCAAGTACTTGAAAATGTTCTTCACCGCAGTCCAGTGAGCCTTGCCAGGATTCCCCTGATGAGTACAAGTCATAGCATACATGATCGAGCCTACAGCGGAAGCATACGGTACTCGAATCATCTCATCTATCTCAGCCTCTGTACTCGGGCTCTAAGTCTTACTCAATCTGGCGTTACCCTGGATCGGTAACTCTCCTATCTTGGAATTCTGCATGCTGAACCTATTCAGCACCTTATCCAAGTAGGTACTCTCACTAAGTCCAATTAGTCTCTTACTCCTGTCTCTCAAAATCCTTATCCCTAGGATATAGGCAACTTCTCCAAGGTCCTTCATAGCGAAACACTTCCCAAGCCAGGACTTCACTTCCTGCAGAGTTGGGATGTCATTTCCTATGAGTAGTATGTCATCCACATACAATACAAAAAAGCTAACTATACTCCCACTAGCCTTGACATATACACAAGATTCATATTCGCTCCTCGAAAAACCAAACAGGTGCTTGTTTCAATCCATAGATGGATTTCTCAAACTTACACACTCTATTAGGGTACTCTGTACTGACAAAACCCTCTGGATGACTCATGTAAACATCCTCAGCCAACTTTCCATTAAAGTAAGCAGTTTTGACATCCATTTGCCATATTTCATAATCATGAAATACAGCAATGGCTAGCATAACCCTAATAGACTTAATCTTTGCTACTGGAGAAAGGGTCTCATCATAATCAACTCCCGGAGTTTGAGAAAAGCCCTTTACAACCAGTCGTGCCATATAAGTGTGTACATTACCATCCATGTCGGTCTTCTTCTTGAAGATCCATTTGCACCCGACTGTCTTACGACCTGGTACATTGTCAACCAAGTTCCAAACTTGATTGTCATACATGGACTATATCTCGCTATCCATAGCCTCTTTCCATTTAGCAGCCTCAGGGCCTGCCATTGCTTCCGTGTAGCTGTTAGGTTCATCCAGACATACCAGTGTATTATCACTGATAAGTGTATCACCTTCTGCAGTAATATGGAAACCATAGTAATGCTCAGGTGCATTCCTAACTCTCGTGGAACGCCTCAGAGGTACAGACTCGTCAGTCGGATCAACAGGAGTTTCCTCCTTAGGTTGATTGCTAGGGTTTGAGGTTCCTTCACCACTTGACTCTTGAATTTGTTCAAGGTGAATTTGCCTCCCACTGTTTCCTTGGCTTATGAACTCTCTCTCTCTCTCGAAAGACTCCTCTCCTTGCTACAAAGACCACATTGTCGCTAGGTCTGTAGAAGAGGTAACCAAAGGATTTATGTGGGTAGCCGATGAAAATACACCTCTCACTTCGAGGTTCGAGCTTATCGTGAGTCTCGCGCCTCACAAAATCCTCGCAACCCCAAATCTTGATGTGGTCCACATTGGGAACTTTTCTAGTCCACATGTCGTGAGGTGTTTTGGAAACCTTTTTGGTAGGGACTAGATTAAGGATATGGGTGGCAGTCTCTAAGGCAAACCCCCAAAATGAGATTGGTAGCTAAGCTTGATTCATCATGGAACGAACCATATCGAACATGGTTCGATTACGCCTCTCAGCCACACCATTAAGTTGTGGTGTTCTGGAAGGTTTCAATTGTGAGACAATCCCACATTCCTTAAGAGAGTCAAGGAACTATGTACTAAGATACTCACCACCTCGATCGGATCAAAGCATCTTAATGTTCCTGCCCAACTAATTCTCCACTTCCTGTTTAAACTCCTTGAACTTTTCAAAGGTTTCTGACTTATGCTTGATTAAGTAGACATATCCATATCTACTATAACCATCAGTAAAAGTCACATATAAGCGGTTAGCGTCTCTTGTGGCGGTTCTGAAAGGTCCATATACATCAGTATGTATGAGGTCCAACAAACCCTCACCCTTAGCACAAGAACCAGTGAAGGGTGACTTTGTCATTTTTCCAAGTAAACAAGATTCACAACTATCATCTGACTTTAGGTCAAATGACTCCAAGACTCCATCCTTTTGTAGTTGGCCTATGCGTTTCTTGCTCACATGTCCAAGACGACAATGCCATAATGATGCTTATCCAAGTTAGTGGATGAATCGATACACAATACATTATTTCCTAGGTTATCAACAATCGACACAGTTTCATATACACCATCACAAGGTAATGCTTTAAAATAAAGAACATTATTAAAGAAAGCATTAATACGACCACATTCATTATCAAACGAAAAGGTAAACCCTTGTTTGTACAAACCATGAAATGAAATAATATTTCTCGCCATTTCAGACGAGTAACAACATTTATTAAAATCTAATGTTAACACACTACTTAGCAACAAAGAATAAACTCCAATCTTGGTGATAGGTGTAACTTTCTTATTCCCCATGATCAAGTTTATCTTCCCATGCTCCACATTCTCACTTCTTCTTAGTCCCTGCAAATCAGAACATATGTGAATACCACAACCTATATCAATGACCCAAGAATTAGAATATGGTGAGTTATTAGACAATATAGTGTAAATACCTGCATGGTTGGGTTTCACTTTCCCATCCTTAACATCTTGCAAGTACTTTGGGCAGTTTCGCTTCCAGTGCGCCTTTTCATGGCAATAGAAGCATTCAACCTCATTAGGGTTGGCAGAATGAGTGACAGAACCACTTTTGGTTCTACTTGAAGAGGAGCCATCAAGAGACTTTCCCTTGGTGCCCTTCGAAGGGCTCTTCCTCTTCTTCCCTTTACCTTTCCCGATAGCCAGAACAGGGGCGTTGGTAGGAGTAGAAGTAGTAACAACCGATTTACCTTTAACACCACTTTCGGCGGTCTTCAGAAGTCCATGAAGTTTGCTGAGTGTAACTTCCTCCTTGGTCATGTGATATGTCCTTCGGAATTGATGATAACACGAAGGTAAGGAGTGCAAAATGATGTCAATTGCCAACTCTTCGGGGAAGTTCACATTCAATTTCAGCAAACGGCCCACGAATCTTTGTATTTTCTGCATGTGGCCCGTGATGGGTTCACCATCCTTCATTCGGGTTGTTATCATGGAGGAGATGATTTCATATCACTCTTGACGAGCACTCTGATGGTATCTGTCCATCAAATCCTAGTGCATCTCAAAAGGATAAAAGTCCTCATAGGACTTTTGGAGCTCGGCTGTCATCGTGGCCAACATGATACATGCCAGTTTGGTGGCATCTCTCTCATGAGTCCGGAATTCAGCGATCTCCTTAGGAGTAGCAGACGACTCATCTAGTTCCTTAAACTCCTTATCGAGGACATATTCCTTGTCCTCGTAACGAGTGACCATCCAGATGTTCCGAATCCAATCCATAAAGTTGGAACCATCGAAGATGACTCTCCCACAAAGGTTCATGAGAGAGAAGGAGCCGGTAGGGTTTGAGCCAGAAGCAACATTGTTGGAAGACATCTTAAAAAGAAGAAGGACAAGTTTACATTAGATATAAAGATAGTCCTTAATAAGACACCCAAATGTAATATTAAGGCTAGGACCCAACACAATATTTTATAACTTAGAAGAGGGATGCCGTAATCCAAGCTATAAAATATTTGAAGGTAGGTGAATGACGATTCACCAATTTCCACCATGAAAACGAAATGTATAATTAGGTTTTAATTGGTTTTGAAACTCCTACATTCTTTTGAGATTCATTGAACTTTTCACGCGCTCCACTAACGATCTATGATAAACCACACACGCTCCGGTTAACCACACGCGCTCCACCGATCTATGATAAACCTTAAGCCACCCTTTGCCTACCTTGTTAAGTCCAGGTTGGTGTGCCTGTTAACCACACATGCTCCACTAACGACTTAAGCAAAGTGCAAAGTGTAATTTCATGGGTTAGCACCATATTCACATTTTCCTAAAGTAACTAAGATTGGGAATTTATAAAAACACTTAGTTACTTTATAACCATCATACTTTTAATGAGGATTAAAGTCATTGTCTTACCCGTTCGGTTAACGACCCTCCACCAGTCAACGAAGCGGTGGGTGAGAGTGAACACCCATTAAGTTGCCATTTTACAGGCAACAACCTTATACCCCCCTTATAGACCGGCTTCGTGAATGAGGCCTACTAACGGTAAAACGACTTGTTCTTATACATATATATATATATATATATATATATATATATATATATATATATATATATATATATATATATATATATATATATATTATTAACTTATAATATTATAAAGTATAAGGGTTGAATTTTAACTTTTAAAATTCTATGGGTTGGAACTAAAGTTTTTAAGGTGACTTTACATGTTCCAAAACTTGAGGGCAAGTTTTGTAACTTTCGAAACTTTTCAACTTTCATAACTTATGAGTTAATGGTTTATTAAAATGAAAGACTCTTCATTTTATGTAACCTATTTGTTCATTAATTGACTTTAAAATAAAGACTTTTGGTAATCATAACTTGAGGATAAATTATGGATTCCATTAAAACACATCAAGATCAAGAATTAAACTAACAAAATAATTCTTATGATCTACCAAACTCATAAGTTCATGAACATTCATATCAACAGTTTCAAGAATCATAAACAACACATACAAAACTTGAAATTTTGATAATATCCATTGTAAATGGATTAGCATAACCATTACACCATCTAAAACAAGTTTTATAAGACCAAAACAGTTTAGGGTAATGTTTCTAGTCCATTTCCAGCAGCAAAACTCGAAAATCTACATTCAGGGCCTCCTACTCGTCGAGTGCAAGAACCTACTCGACGAGTAGGATGAAATAACACATGGACTCGTCAAGTCCCCCCATGGACTCGGCGAGTTCACTCAGCAAAATGTAGAAATCTTGAGTTTTTTCAACAATTTGCATCAAGTATCAAGAAAACAAGCCTAGGCTCTGATACCACTGAATGGTTTTGCGCATTCTAACACTCCTAGGGTGTACATACAACCCTAGAAACCTTGGATCTATGTTTTACTAAGATACATGCAAATTTGATTTTTCCAAGGTTCTTACCCTAACTAGCATGTCATGGGGAACTTTGAAACATAAAAGCTAGTAGGAGAACATACCTTTCTTGTTGCTTGGATTCCTTGAGAACTTTATGAGCCTAGCACCTCAAGTGTGATGCCTCAAATGATTCACACAACACCACAACTCTTGGAATAACTTTGAGAGAAGTCCACACTCACTCAAAATCGGCTAGCCCTCTTGTTCTACACATAGTGCCGATTTTGGTAGCCCATGGGGTCCTTTTATAGTTGTGTCACAAGTAGAGTTACGACATGTAAACCCTAATTGACATGGATTTTCATATTCCATGATCCGTGGGTTTTAGTCACCACGGAGCATCCATGGAGCACCCTATGGATTTAGCCCAATCCAATAAACCATTGATCATTAACCCACTATAAAAGAATGGATGATTTACACAATCAACCCCATATATTCAATTAGTCTCCTTTTTGATCACCAAATTAATTCTAAATTAATTCTTGATCAAAACTAATTAAATAATATTATTAATATATTAGAACTTATATTATATTAATAAACCATAAGTGTCCTTTCTCTTATATAGTCTATTCAAGTGTTGCAATGCCATGCAACCCAAATGGACCATGCCAACCGGGTCAAGTACATTCCAGAAATAGTTATGAACATAGACACGTAATCCAACAAATACAACTCTTGGGTCGCTATGTTCTTTTCATCTAAGGCTTTGTTGTAGTCTGTAAGGATGGCAACACACGTTTCATTATGTCTTTCTAGGTGAGGTTCACAATCATACATGTTAAAATTATTAGACTAAGTCATGTTTTACATATCCAACGATGTTAAGGGTCCCTTCCCTTTCCATGTAGCAGTAGTTATGCTTCAGGTTGGTTGATCCATCTTCTTCACTTTCTGCCACTATGCATATCTTTCCTCTCTTCATTTTGTTGTCGATTTCCTCATCTTCATCACCTGAAGATCATACATGATGATCCCTCCGAACTTGAGCTACAACTATTTTCCCTTTTTCTTTCTCCTTATCTTCCATATCCTGAGCCATTCTAAGATAGAATTCTTTGTCTTTCACCACATTTGCTTTACAGTCTCTTGCAAAGTGATTTTTCTTGTGAAATTTGTGACAGATAAGAACTCCATTTTTGTTGTCTTTGGTAGTAGTACTGGAGTCTGGTGATTTGTTAGTCTGCGATATTTCCTTATGATTGGAAATCATTTGGGGAGCATTCTGAGGTTGAGGTTGGTGATGAGGGTTTCTGGGATATCATTGATGATTGTTCTGCGGGTTGAAGTTTCAGTTAAAAGGTGGTTTAGTGAACTGTTGGTTTTTACGAAAGGTCGATTGAATTGTTTACTGACGAGGGCTATAGCATTTCAGAATTCTTCCTCGTCATCTAGTTCGACATCTGCTTCACATGACTACAGTGAGTTGTCATATAGATTTTGATAAGATGACTCTCTGGGATAGGGATACTGAGGTGCTTTCATGGCATGTGACGATTTTGAGCAATTAAAGCAAGTGATCCACACATATCTGCACATTCTTTGACACCGTGGATTCTTGAGCCTGAAGTTCACCGTAGAGTATCAACAATGAAAGCGCCTGGATCTTCCTGTCTCCTTGGACTATCATTTTTGCAGTCGTCTAATGTCTTCCTCACCCATTCAAAACTGCAGGTCAGTTTCATGGTTGCTTCTGACGGTACCAGCATTTGAGAGTTTAGTGATTATAAGGTTGAATCTCTTGAAGGAATCATCAAGGCTTTCACCACGTAGAGCTTTGAAGTTCGTGATCTCATTGAGAGTAGTAGTGAGTTTCTTCTCTTGAGCTTCTTCAAACCCTTGGTAGAGATTTTTTAGTACATCCCAAAGTTTTTTTGGCAGATTCACTGTTGATGATGATGTCAAAGTTGTATGGAGCAATGCCACATGAGATTTCATAGAAGGCAATTACAACTTTCTCCATCGTTTTGAGATCATCATTGGTAGGTCTATTCATGGCCGCTGGACCAACTTTAAGTCTTGCCTGAGCACCATCAGCTGCAATGGGGGTGAGAATAGGGACATGAGGTCCTTCTTCTATAAATCTCCAGACATCTCTTCCGAGTCTCTTTAAATATCTTTCCATTCTTTGGGACCAATGATGATATTCACTTGCAACAAAGTATTGGATCTCTATTAGAACCACCAACATTGTTTGAAATGTTTAAAGAATAACATTGTGCCATTTTTCCATGTTTTAATGAGCTTTAGTGGTATAGAAGGCCTTTTAAATAATAGTTTTTTTTTAATAAAAAACTTTGATTTTCTGAAAGTAGTTAAAAGGCAACAATTTTGGCTCTGATACCAATTGTTGAGAGAAGAACATAATAAAATTTAGTAACAAGATAATATATTGTGGAATAATAAGTTAATCTCAATGGATCTTTCTTATCTCAACAATAATAGTTAGATGACGGAAAAGTAAGGAATGTGAATAGTAGCAAGTTATATCGATAAACATTAAACATGTATACACTTAGTTGAATCGTGACATGGTTTGCATGCAAGCACAAGTTAGTAAATGATGAACAACATAAGTGAAGAGGGACTCGGATAAGGTATCAATCAGATACTTTAGATATAGAGATGAATAGATCTTCTATTGATAAGTTCAAAACTGGTAAGTAAACATGAAGTGGAATGCTCTATTTATAGAGGCTCACAAGTTACACGAAAATAATAAACAATTACAAAGCAGTTGCCCGTACACGCAAGTGTTTTGCTGTAAAATAAATGTATGGCTAAAGTTGTCTCCCCATTCTCCACCTTTTTATTTTCTGAATTGAACCCTCATTGTAACATTCTTTTTATTAAATAAATAAATAGATAAAAAAAATTAATAACTGAATAGTAGCGCTAAATACGGAATAATTTACCAAGGCGTTGGTTTTGGGCGTTAAATGATATAATCTGGACTTTGGGGGTTAAGAGTGTAATTTCCGGACTAGTTTGTAAAGAATTTTGAAGGTTGAGGGTTGTTTGGTAAATTATGGATTTAATTTTAAAAGGATTTTAGAAGTCAGGGTATGATTGGTAATTTTTGGACTTATTATGAAAGTATTTACGGAAGCAGGGGCTAAAGGGTAAATTTTGGATTTAAATTGAAAGAGATCTTGTGATGAGGGACTAATCTTGGAAAAATTGACCAAAGTTTGAAAGAACACGGGACTTAAACCCGGTGTCCCTTCCCATCATCTAACCCTAACCCTAGCTGCATCATATCTAGCCGCCACCTGGTGCTCTTCACCAGCCGCCACCCTCACCTCTACCATCTCCGACGCCGCCATCCCCATGTTTGTTGCCACCACTAAGCGTCGTAGCTTCCTAGTTCCGGCGAGAGCGGGTCGACGACGTCATTGTTGGGTGTGACTGTTCCTGCCATACCTCCACCTTTTTTCTCCTCCTTCTTTTCTGTCACCATCCGTAGCCGCTCATGGTAGTCGTCGGTGTTGTTCCGGCTGCCCTCGCTTCTGACGTTATTCCGTAGTAGCTAGTCGTCGTCGTTGCCGTCGTTCGAATAATAACAAGTGCTCCAGTCGAGGTTCACCACCATTAGGAAGGACCAGTTGAGTTCGCGTTTGGATGTGTGCTCACGAGTAGGTATGTTACTGTAACATGTTTAGTCGCATGTGTGCGTATAGATGGTCGGAAGTCATAAGCAACCACAATGCCTGCCAACCATGGTGACTGCCGCCATGAATGTCCACTGTTCTGCCACCACCAGCCACCGTGTGGTGGTGGTTGTGTGCGTGTTTTGGTGTGTGTGAGTGTATTTTATGAGTATGAGGTTGTATGTGTTGCTTTGGTTGGATTAATCAAGGAAAAACCCACCACCACAATCGTGAGGTGGTGGCTGCCGCCTTTTGCCGCCACCAGTCGCCGTGTTGGGTGGCGGTGTGCATTGTGTGTGATTGGATTGCTTTTGGGATGCTTGGACATGATTTAGACTAGAATCATAACCACCACCGTGAGGTGGTGGCTGCCGCCGTGAGCCGCCGTCGACCACCACTGCCCGAGGTGGAAATGGGTGGTACTCGGCTTAATGGAACCTAAATTAACCTAATGAAGCTGTAATTGATCGAAAAACCAAACCATTTGACTAGTTGGCATGCGATTGGGTTGGAAACCCTAATTAGGGTTTAGAAAACCCTAATTTTGGATATGTTAGTTTGGAATTAAAGGGACCCGCATTTTGGGCCATTAGGAATGAATTATGAATTACGTCCGTCCACATCGTATGATTTACGTAGTAGAGTGATGGACTTAATGGATTTAGTCCTTAATGGGTTAAGTGTTTTTAATTAACCCTAATCGTTATTTTATGTGAAAACCCTAATTGTGTTGGGTTTTAAGTTGGGCCTTTCTGTTGGGCCTAGATGTTGGGATTCTTGATGGGCCAACTAATAATAAGTATATGGACTAGGGAATTTTTTATGGGCTTTAGGGTAAGACCCATGTGAGGGGTTTGGGCCTAATTTGGAAAATTGGGCTATATGTTGGGCTTTGGTTCATTGTTTGATTTTTGGGCCTTTGGAGTGTGAGTTTGGGCCTTGGACTTGAATTAAGCTAGGTTGGGGGTAAATTAGTCTTTTTACCCCAAGCATGGACTTATGGTTATGTATTGGAACCCAGTTATTAATTGGGTGTTGGTTTGATGTTGACAGTTCGGGATCCTGTCATCCAACAACTAGAGTTTTATCCACGGGACTTCAGCAGTGTGAGGTGAGTTCCCTCTTGTAGGAACGGGTTGAAGGCACTAATGCCGGCCCGTTTATATATGTTAGTATGTTCCGGACTAAGGTCCGATGTCGGGTGGTGCCCGATGAATGTTTATATGCATTCTGGATTTCAGTCCGATGTCGGGCGATGCCCGAAGAATGTTTGTATGCTTGATGTCTTTGTGATTCTATCATGTGTCTGTTTTGTATGTTTCTGGATTTCGGTGTGATGTCGGGCAATTCCCGAGGAATGTTTGCATGCTTCCGGATTTCGGTCCGATGTCGGGCGGGGCCCAAGGAATGTTTATATGTTTACGTTATGTGATTTTTTATGTGTATTTGTTGATATGTTTATATGTATACCGAGCTTTGCCCGATGTCGAGTGGGTCCAGATGAAGCGGGAAGGGCCCATGATATGTTATGATGTGATTATGTGATTATGTGTATGCTATGTGGTAGTATGTGGAACTCACTAAGCTTCGTGCTTACGGTTTACAATTTAGGTTTCACGTACTTCTGGTAGCAAAGGGAAGAGCTCGGGATGACTGCATTGCACACACCATGATGTTTTTTTAGCCTGGGATGTTACTCTGATATATTTAACAGATGTTTTAATATGAGATACTATTACTTATGTTTTGATGAGATGATTTTCATAACTATGGTTTTATTTAATAATTAAAAAACGAAATTTTTTAGTCATGATTTTTGGGATGTTTGAAGTTTGTATCAGAGCCTTGGTTTGAGGGATTCGGGCATACTCTCGGGTATATCTGAACTCAAACTGAGGACTTGGTATAATATTTTTAAAAGGAAAACCATTTTTATAAAAAGGATTTCAAAAAGAGAAAAGGTTGTGGTGCATGCAATCAGCCTAGCTCAAGTATGTTCTCCCAAATAACCCATACGTGTTTGTTATGATATGATAAGATTATGAGAACTACACGCTAGATTAAGGCTAAGGATCCAGGAAGGATGCCTTGTATGCATGCTATATGTGTATGAGAACTCGATGATAGATTAGGGCTAAGGATCTAGGAAGGATGTCTTGTATGCCTACTATATCTGCTTATTGAACTGCATGCTAGAACTGATTAGCCAGTGATATGATGTCCTGAATAGGATATGTTTGGTTTTGGTTACTCAATGCTCGAATGTTGCTTGCTTTGTGCTTTTAGGAGTTCTAGTTATCTTTAACTAACTAGTAAACGGATATGCTAAGTTATATATTATGAGGACTCAATAATTTCAGAAGGTTATGTTTAGCCCTATTGCGCAACTCTTGTCCAAGTCCAACCGTTATAGGGAGAGACCTCTCATTCGAAGAATTATCTGGTCTTAGTAATATGTAATGCTATTCGCGAGCTAGTTAGGGAAAGGTAGCAAGGACTTCTTATGCAGATAATGGCGAAGAGTGGGTCGGAGATTACCCTAAGGAAAGCCTAGGATGCGATTAGCACGAGAACAACAGTAGTGAAAAGGGACTTGGTGAATTCAAGGCAAGCCTTGAGGAAAAGTACAGATAGATGTGGAAGGTAGTATGGGCACGTACTACTGAAAGCAGAGGATTCGTACTCGAGTCAAGGAAGGCTGAGATAAAACCAGGGAACTTGTAGTGTGTGTGATCCGTCGATTTAAGATGAGTATTATGATGATTGCTATGGTATATTTACGAGTATGGTGATGCTACATGGTAGACCAAATGACAGTTCTGGTGTCGGCAAGGGATCAGCCTCGGACTCTGGAGCTGGGAAACTCGATGGACAGATGAGGCAGTTCATTCCATCTGAGATTACGCACAGTATCATTTACCAGACTCCTGTGATCTTCAGATCGGTCAAGGAGGGAATTTTGGAGATTCTTGATGAGAGGCTGAGTGCATTCTGCATTGAGATGGTGGCCATGTTAGGGACTCCTACATTGACGTTTCGGGAGTTCGGAGCTTGTGGAGCTCCAGATTATCATGGGGCTAGGGACCCTATTGCTAGCAGCAGGTGATTGGCAGATATCGCCAACACTTTTGTACCAGGCGTTGTCCCAAAGGCGATAAGGTATGAATTGCTTCCTGTCTCCTGATGGACAGGGCACGTGACTGGTGGGAAGAGGTTGGTAGGGAGTTGGGTGATGATGCGGTTGATGCTATATCATGGGATGACTTTTCGACCAGATTCCGGGCGGAGTTTGGCCCGACAATTGAGGCGCAGGAGTTGGCGCAAGAGTTTCTGGATCTCCGCCAGACTACTGAGACTGTGCCAGTGAACAATGCCAAGTTTCAGGAGAGGTTTTATTTGGTACCGCAGTATGCAACAGATGACCAAATGAAGAAGGGAGGTATCATGATACACTGCAGAACGATATCAGGGTGTTCGTGAGTATCTCGGGGAACGAGACCCTGAATAATATGATTTCTAGAGCCCGAGGGCGGGAGATTGAATTGGATCACATTGGGAAGAGGGGACCAGATCAGGTACATATATTGAAGGGTCCCGGCAAGAGACCCAAGCTTTCGGATCAGCTTTTGAGTGGTCAGCATGGTTGGATTTAGTGCAGCACTTACGGAAAACTGCACGATGGAGTTTTTCGTTCCAAGGGTTTGAGTAAGTGTATCTCTGGGATTACTCGCTGTCTGTGTTTGAATTATATTTTCAAGAGATTTCATATGCCAATTGCATACCGTGAATTATTGGTGGGTAGTAAAAGGTTGTTTCCCTTTTTCGGGATGGAAGTGTTCAGTGTTATCTTGGTTACGGTCGAGATCGATCCAGGGGCATTATGTGGAAGGTCTGCGGTCAGGTTTCAGCAGGGTGCTAATCCACCCTCGACAGGTTTCGGTGGGTTTAGTCATTCTGTTCAGATTGACTCATGGGGTCGCTAAGGAAAGTGGTCTATTACTGATGTTTTTCTTTGAGCATCGGTTTATTTGGACTCCAAGATTTGAGTACGGTATCATTTCACGATATCTGGAGTTATCCGTATTGCTGGGATTCGAAAAGCGTTCATCTAGTGTACAGTAATTGTGCGGTCTTTGGAATGGACTAGTAATGGATCACTAGCAAGGTTAAGTGTTTGTAGTCAGTGTGTCAATTGTGTAAGGAAAGAAGGGAATGGGAATCCTTCAATTCTCGTATGCTTTGAGGATTCAGTCGAATCAAAGTGGGGGAGAATCATCCAGGGATTCAGAAGCAGGATCAGTTTTGAAACAGGGATAAGTTTCGCATCCTTGTCAGGAAGGAAGACAGCCCAAACGTCTGTATGGATTGAGGATAGTGTGAGTTGGATGTTCGGAAAACTTGCCAATAATGAGATCACGTTCTTGAAATGTTTGATAGCAGGCTTTAGGGAATCAAGTTAGGGATTCCATTAAGGACATGAGTTCAGTTTGGGATGTTAGATCGTGTGTGTGCTCAACGTTGGATGTGTTCGGATTGGTAATCGGCGATTGAGACAGTGTGGAAAGTATTTTAAGACTGCGGGATAGTCGTAGCATTCACAAGTAACGAGACAGCATGGAATGTGTTGTAAGACTGTGGGATAGCCGTAGCATTCACCAGTGGCCAGATAGTGTGGGAAGTGTTGTAAGACTGCGGGATAGTCGTAGCATTCACTAGTGGCCAGATAATGTGGGAAGTGTTGTAAGACTGTGGGATAGCCGTAGCACTCACTAACAGCCAGATAGTGTGGGAAGTGATGTAAGACTGAGGGATAGTTGTAGCATTCTTCATGTGGTCAGATAGTGTGAGAAAGTGTTTTTAGACTACGGAATAAGTCGTAAGCATTCACAGGTTCAATCAGATAAGTAAGGCAAGGGTGGGTCAGTTCGTAGGCTCATGGAAAGGCCATAACATGTTGTGCCGGACAATTCCAGTGTTTCGGGCAGTATCCGGTTGAAATAGACCGAAGGGGTAGGTCGAGCACCCAGATTTGCTCGGTAGTATCCGGTTGAAATAGACTGAAGGGGAGGCCAGCACCCAAATATGCTCGGCAGTATCCGGTTGAAATAGACCAAATGGGAGGCCAGCATCCAGATATTCATGGCAGTATCCGGTTGAAATAGACCGAAAGGAGGCCAGCACCCAAATATGCTTAGCAGTATTAGTGTTTTAGGATTTCAGGTATGGATGGGTAACTGATTGCTTGCGTAATGCTAAGTCACTCACAGCGGGATTGAATAATCTCAGAGTAATTGATTTGACCGTGTTGCGCAGCTCTCGTCTGAGTCTAACCGTTGCAGGGATGAGTCTCCTACTTGAAGGATTATCTGAGCCTTCTGTCAAGTATAAGTGTCATGTAGGAATATATGTGATTCAGTTTTCTAGTGGGAACCTCGGGTTATTAGAAGTTGAGTAGTTAGTTGGGAGATAAGTGGACGGAATTCAACAATAACAATGCAGTATGGATAGTTTGTCAGGGAGTTAGACCATTTTGAGACTTCAGATGTCAGATTGAGTACATGTGATCATGATGCAAGGAATTTGTTCATCTTCGAATTTAGAACCTTGTGAAGGTTGGTTTCGGTCGCTTTGTGAAAGATGTGGTATGTTTGAGGTTATGGTCTTGTTGCTCAAGTTGTTGGATTGCTGGGAATGGTAAGGAATGATTTCGAGGACGAAATCTAATTTAAGTGGTTGGGAATTGTAACATTCCGTTTATTAAATAAAAAAATAGATAAAAAAATTAATGACTGAATAGTAGCTGTAAATTCGGAATAATTTAGCAAGGCTTTGGTTTTGGGGGTTAAATGATATAATTTGGACTTTGGGGGTTCAGCGTGTAATTTTGGGACTAGTTTGTAAAGAATTTTGAAGGTTGAGGGCTAGTAAATTATGGATTTAATTTGAAAAGGATTTTAGAAGTCAGGGTATGATTCGTAATTTTTTGACTTATTATGAAAGGATTTATGGAAGTAGGGGCTAAAGGGTAAATTTGGATTTAAATTGAAAGAGATCTTGTGAGGAGGGACTAATCTTGGAAAAATGAACCAAAGTTTGAAAGAACACATGACTTAAACCTGGTGTCCCTTCCCCGACGTCTAACCCTAACCCTAGCTGCATCATATCTAGCCGCCACCTTCTGCTCTTCACTAGCCCACCCTCACCTCTACCATCTCCGGCGCCGCCATCCCCATGTTTGCTGCCACAGCTGAGCGTCGCTGCTGGCTCCTTCCGGCGAGAGCGCGTCGACGACGTCATTGTCGGGTGTGACTGTTGCCGCCATACCTCCACCTTTCTTCTCCTCCTTTTTTCTGTCACCATCCGTAGCCACTCATGGTAGTCGTCGGTGCTGTTCCGACTGCCCTCGCTTCTGACGTTATTCCGCAGCAGCTAGTCGCCGCCCTTTTCGCCGTTCGAACAACATTCCCTTCATTGCTCCGGTCGAGGTTCACCACCATTAGGAGGGGCCAGCTGAGTTCACGTTTGGGTGTGTGCTCTCGAGTAGGTGTGTTGTTGTAACGTGTTCAGTTGCATGTGTGTGTGTAGATGGACGGAAGTCACAAGCAACCTCCATGGTGGCTACCGCCATGAATGTCTACTGTTCTGCCACCACCAGCCGCCGTATGGTGGTGGCTTTGTGCGTGTTTTCGGGTGTGTGTGACCGTATTTATGTGTGTGAGGTTTTATGTGTTGCTTTGGCTGGATTAATCAAGGAAAAACCCACAACCACCACAGTGAGGTGGTGGATGCCGCCTTCTGCCGCCACCAGCCGCCGTGTTTGGTGGCGGTGTGCAATGTGTGTGATTGGTTGCTTTTAGGATGCTTGGACATGATTTGGACTAGAATCATAACCACCACCGTGAGGTGGAGGCTGTCGCCGTCAACCACCACCACCCGAGGTGGCAATGGGTGGTACCCGGCTTAAAGGAACCCTAATTGACCTAATGAAGCCCTAATTGACCTAAAATCCTAACCATTTGACTAGTTGACACGCGATTGGGTTGGAAACCCTAATTAGGGTTTAGAAAACCCTAATTTTGGATATTTTAGTTTGGAATTATCGGAACCCGCGTTTTGGGCCATTGCGATTGAATTATGAATTACGCCCGACCACACCGTATGATTTACCTAGTAGAGTGATGGACTTAATGGATTAAGTCGTTAATGAGTTAAGTATTTTTAATTAACCCTAATCGTTATTTTATGTGAAAACTCTAATTGTGTTGGCTTTTAAGTTGGGCGTTTCCGTTGGGCCTAGATATTGGGATTCTTGACGGGCCAACTAATAACAAGTATATGGACTAGGGAATTTGGATAGCTTTTGGGTAAGACCCATGTGAGGGGTTTGGGCCTAATTTGGAAAATTGGGCCTTATGTTGGGCTTTGGTTCATTGTTTAACTTTTGGTCCTTTGGAGTGTGAGTTTGGGCCTTGGGCTTGAATCAAGCTAGGTTGGGGGTAAAGCAGTCTTTTTACCCTAAGCATGGACTTATGGTTATGTATTGGAACACAATTATTAATTGGGTGTTGTTTTGATGTTGACAGTTCGGGAATCTGTCATCCAACAGCTAGAGGTTTATCCCCAGGACTTAGCAGTGTGAGGTGAGTTTCCTCCTGTAGGAACGGGTCGAAGGCACCGATGTCGACCCGTTTATGTATGTTAGTATGTTTCGGACTAAGGTCCGATGTCGGGCGGTGCCCGATGAATGTTTTATGCTTTCTGGATTTCGGTCTGATGTCGGGCGATGCCTGAGGAATGTTTGTATGCTTGTTGTCTTCTTGATTCTTGCATGTGTCTGTTTTGTATGTTTCCCGATTTCGGTCAGATGTCGGGCATTGCCCGAGGAATATTTGTATGCTTCCGGATTTCGGTCTGATGTCGGGTGGGGCCCAGGGAATGTATCACAACTCCAAATTTTAGACCTTGCATGGTCTAAACCCTAACCAAGTACTAGTGTAAACTATATTGCAATCCTTGTTGCATGGTGTCCTCAATAGCCTTAGGGCTTATTTATAGAGCTATCAAAGAAGTATAGAAAGAAACGTAAACTAAATTAGGAAGGTATAATACAACTTTGGGCAAAACATTAAGGTTTAAACCATAAATAACACACCATAGGTGTGTTTACGGCCAATGAGTTCTAGAAAGGAAGAGTTCATGGCCTTATACAATTAATGAAAGGAGTGTTCACGATCCAAAAGTCACTCCAACATGGAGTTCACGGTCCAAGGGATTCAAGAATAGGGAGTTCATGGTTTGGGACTTGGATAGGGAGTCCAAGGGATTCAAGAATAGGGAGTCCAAGGGATTCAAGAATAGGGGTTTTCACGGTTACTTTATGACCGTGAACCCCTCTTATTGGGCTGTAATCCCCATTTCAAGTCCATTTGTAGACAGTAACCACTAAATCCCAATACCACTTCAACCATAAACGCCCCCTATATATGTGTGTTTTCACTCCGAATCAATTCATTTGCTCATTTCTCAACTGTGAACCACTCCAAAATCCTCTCAATCTTCATCCGTGAACAGCCCTATTTCCTCTCAATATTCAAAGGTTTACGCCCAGAATCTTCAAATCTTCAACCAATTCACCAAGAACACCAAGATCAATTATTCAAATCTTCAAATCTTCAAACATCCACCAAGACCACACCGTGAACCCATTTTCCAACCGTAAACCCCTTTTTATTTTTCAACCGTGAACCCCTTTCAACATTTCAATTAATTTCAAATAAATATTGTAAGTATCCTTTAACTAATTAAATCACTATTTAATTATTATTTAAATTAATATCTTATTAATTTAAATACGACGTCGGGGATAATTATTTTTAGGATACGACTGCTGTCACGTATTCTAATCCGAGGCTTTACCGTTAGCACTTCGCAACTCAACCGAGCACACACACTTAAGGTGAGTTCATACCCCTGCGTTTTCAATATTTTTCCATGTTTTTAGGGGGGGGGGGAATAAAAGTACAACACAATTAAATTTGTGTAAACATTCAAACAATTTCAAACGTTTTCAACAATTTCAACGGTTACAGACAATTTCAAATGACTATAAACTATTTCAAATAGTTGCAACCATTGTTCTCACAATAACATACTTTTATATATAAATATTGTTATTTATATAAACATGAGTACAATCCTTTAATCCCTTGTAATATGCTGAGCAAAGGAAAACTTTTTAGAATAATCACATTTCGAATGGATTATAAACTATAGTAGTTGTAGCTTATGGAACACCGACATCATATTTACAAAATACAGAGATACAAAACAAACAAACATATAAACTATAATTGGTATAGTTTATGGAACATAAGTAATATCTTACCAAGTACATGGTTTATCACAGTAACGAACATATAAACTATATTAGGTATAGTTTATGGAACATATAAACAGACATTCATTTCAAATGATTTTAAGATATTCTAAACTTAGTCGTCGATATAGCTTTGTGAGATAACGTCTTCAAGTACTTATTCAAGTGCCAACAAAAGTCCTGACCTTAATAACCAGAGTCTCCTGGAGGGAGAGTGTGAATTTGTGTATAGATCTATACGGGATTGACAACCCCGCGCTCCGACTGTTAGCTAAAGTTGGAACGGAAGTTCTGCGGTGACATATGTCATGAGCGACTTTTCGACGCCTGAAGAACGTCGAGTTAGGCCATCCGTCGTATTAGGTATGGTTATGAGAACTCACAATTTGGTATCACTAGTACGATTAGTGTATGAATATATATAAACAAACTTCACATAGTTTTATTATTTATAAAACTACAACAAAGGGTTTTACAAACCAGTAGGATCTAAAGGACTCTTATTGATAATTTTAAGATTTCTTGGTTTACACTTCAGGGTTATATATAGTTAATATCCGATAGGCAGTGGAATGTGTGGTTTCCGCCTCATTTCGTGTTCCCTGTTTGGTTGTGGGCTTAGGGCAGAATCACTCAATCAACTGTCTGTTCGATCTCGGTGATATATAATTCGTATGCACTAAGTAATCATAGGAGGAATAGATATGGGTCATACCAACTAGTACCTGTATAACATACCTTTTTCTAGATCAGAACTTACAACTCTGGGAAACATATATCAAAGCAGATTTATCAAATAACCAAATAACAAGTATACGAAACTAGCGTACATCAACAGGCAAGCATTTTGGTTTTAGGGTTTAAGACAAATTCTTAAGTAAATCAAGTATGGTATTTATACTTGAACTTTTCAGTTTGGAACAATAGAGACAACAATTCACTTTTATGGAAAATATAGGATTTTCCAGGGCCAACATCATTATTTTACAAGCAAAATGTTTACCATTTAACTTATGAACTATCATTGTTAACTCTATGATTCCTTAAGTTTATATATCCATGTTATATATGAAGAATATCCGATAGGCAGTGGAATGTGTGGTTTTCGCCTCATTTCCTGTTCCTTGTTTGGTTGTGGGCTTAGGACAGATCTACACATTCAACTGTCTGTTCGATATTAGTTTATATATAACTAGTATAAATTAAGTGTTTATAGAAGAAACTGGCATCATTCATCACACCAGAAAATATAGGATTTTCTGGAGAAACACATCATGTTTTACAAAGAACAAAGAACCTATTTTCTAAAGCAAAATGCTTATGAACTCACCAACTTTAATGTTGACACTCTTTCAAAAATCATTTGTATTCTAAGGACACTAGTAGACAGGTACACGCCCTGGGTTCCTAGAAGACGGAGCATAGTAGCTTCAAGTCCTTACTTTGCTATTTACTTTTGGAGTCAATCATGTATGATTCGAATACAATGTAAACATTTTAATATCAATAAAACGGTTGTTGTTTCTTTGATTACTAATATTCAATTGTTGTGATACTGTACAAAACGTCCTCTGCCCCCAAACGTTTCTGCTGTACCGGTTTGGGGGTGTGACAGATTAGTATCAGAGCATTGTTTATTGTGAACTCAGTATATCAACTCATAAAATATATACAACTATAAATACAATGGGGCCGAAGTGCTCTGACTAAAAGTATACTTTTAAAATATAAGTATTTTACAAGAAGTATACGAACAAGCATACATATTAAGAAAAAGTATCACAAGAAGAACAAAACAAAAGTATTTACATGTTGGACACTACAGTCAAACCTAGGCAGTTATGTAATCCTATTTGGGATTATTATAGCCTGATCAACTATATTTATTTGAGATACGACCAACATGTGTTTAGGAGTGATAGTGGTGTTGCAACGAGTCTGAAACTTACCAACCCTATATACAAAGGTGTTGGATTTGGTGTCTAAGCCCATAACTATTACTAGTATCTACTTGACCCGATTGTAGCATGGTCCCTTTTTGGGTTGCCTTCACCAGTGCAATTTGATAGGAAGGATTTTTTGAGAATAAGGTTATTAATATATTACAAGTATAATATATTAATATTATTTAATTAGTATTGATCAAGAATTAATTTAGAATTAATTTTGGGATCAAAAGAGACTAATTAAATATATGGGGATTGATTATGTAAATTAATGATTCTTGTAATGTGGACTAATGATCCATGACTATATGGTTGGGCTAAACCAATAAGATAATCCATGGATAGTCCATGGAGGTTAACCCATGGAGCATAAGAATGTGAAAAGTCATGGAGCATTAGGGTTTACCAAGTGTAACCCTAGTGTTTGCCACATTATAAATAGTGACCCCATAAGCCAAAATCGGCTACACACTCTTTGGAGTCAAGCACCTTATTCTCGTAAAACCTCCTCTTGCATTTTGGTGTTTGTGAACCAATAGAGGCATTACACTTGAGGTGCTCAAGCTTTCAAAGGTCAAGAACACTACTCTACTCAAGAGGTAATCATCCAAACTATGTTTTATATTATATAACTTCAATTGTATGTTAGTTAGGGAGAATGATTTGGAAAAAGAAAATGCATGTATAATTAAAGAAAGCATAGATCCAAAGCATTTAGAGTTGTATGTGCACCATAGGAGTGTTATAGTGCTCAAAACCCAACAGTTGTATCAGAGCCTAGGATTGTTTTCTATTATATTTGATGCTTTCTTGTTTTCAAAGTTAAAAAAATCGAGTTTTTTTCATTCTACCTGATGAACTCGCCGAGTCCACTGAGTAACTCGACGAGTCCATGTAGTAATGAAGCTACTTGACGAGTCCAGTTCATGGACTCGCCGAGTTGGCTGATCAGAGTGTAGAATTTCGAGTTTTTGGCCAAAATTGGATATGATCATGACCACAAACTGTTTTGAATCATAAAAATATGTTTTTTAACATATGGTAGTGATCATGCTCATCCAATTGAAAGATAATTGTTAAAGTTTCATGTTTTGTATTAGTTTATACAATTAGGCCAATTACATGAAATTTGTTTGATATTAATTATTTTGTTCTTATGAGTTTGAATAGATCATGTATGGATTATTTGATTATTGTGTTAGTTAAATTAGTGATCTAAATGCTTGTAAATGTGCTCCATAACTTGTCCTCAAGTTATGGAAAACGGAATGTCACTTCTTTAAAAGACATTAAAACTCATAAGTTATGGACTTGAAGAGTTTTGACAAGTTTCAAAACATGCCCTCAAGTTTTGGAATTTGCAAAGTCGCATTAAATGAAACTTTAATTCCAAACCCTAGAGTTTTAAAAGTTAAAATTCAACCTTTATACTTTATAATATTATAAGTTCAATAATATATATATATATATATATATATATATATATATATATATATATATATATATATATATATATATATATATATGTATAAGACTAGTCGGTATTACCGTTAGTAGGCCTCATTCACGAAGTCGGTCTATAAAGGGGGTATAATGTTACTGCCTATAAAATGGTAGTTTAAAGGGTGTCCACTCTCACCCACCGCTTCCTTGACTGGTGGAGGGTCGTTAGCCGAACGGGTAGGATAGGACATTAATTCTCCATCATTAAAAGTATAATGATAAATATAAAGTAACTAAACTTTTATTAAATTCTCAATCTTAGTTACTTTAGGAAAATGTGAAAATGGTGCTAATCCATGAAATTGCACTTTGCACCCTGTTAAGTCGTTAGTAGAGCGTGTGTGGTTAACCGGCACACTAATCTGTGACTGACAGTGCATGGCAAATGGTAGCTTGATGTTAATCATAGATCAATGGAGCGTGTGTGGTTAACCGGCACATTGATTAGATGATTTGTAACATAGGGTGTACCAAGCTAATTTGCATGGTTATTCACACCTTATTTGTGATCCCCGGCATCCCAGTCACAAACTTGAAGGGCACAATCGAGATTTAAACATGCCATTGAAAAGTTCAATGAATCTCAAAGATCTAGGAATTTCAAACCAACTAAAACTTAATAATTGATTTCGTTTTTCATGGTGGAAATTGGTAAATCGTCATTTACCTACCTTCAAATATTATACAATTGGATTACGGCATCCCTCTTCGCAATTGTAAAATATTGTGTTGGGTCCTAGCCTTAATATTTCGTTTTGGGTATTATATTAAGGACTTAAATCCAAGGTTGTAGAACTCGCTACTCGGTACATGCTCGGTCGACTGGGGAGTAGCGAGTACTCGGGAGTACTCGGGAGTACTCGGGGAGTACTCGGATTCGGTAATTCATGTATAAATATTTTTTGGAAAATTATATATGTCAAAATCATAAGTTCAAATCATAATTCGATTGAAATATATAAGCAAAAATTAGATACATGTGAATACATAAAAACTGAAATACACACAATTGTCTCACTACATGAATAATTACTGAAAATTTAAGATATATATGTAGTAATAATCACATGTGTGTGTTAAATAATAAATCATTAAATGCATTATACATATTAATCTTGAAATTCTTGATTTTTTTCTCTTTTTATGACAATTTTGACCCTTTGACCGAGTTTTACCGATTTTGACCGAGTTGGCCGAGTTTGACCGAGTAGGTCTTAGTAAGACCGAGTAGGCCCGAGTTTGACCGAGTTTGTCCGATTTTTGACCGATTCTGACCGATTTTTGACCGAGTTTGACTGAATACGAGTTTTTTGGCCGAGTTCATATTACTTGCCTCGGTGGAGGGCCGATTCCGAGTAATCGGCCAAGTACTCGGCCGAGTAAGCTGAGTTTTTCAACACTGCTTAAATCAACTAAACTTGAATTTCTCCCTTATAGATGTCTAGTTCAGAAAACTATGGTCTTCCTGAAACTTTTCGAAAAAGCTTTACACATGAAGATGATGTTCCACAATATCATACTTCACTTCCTCCACCTCCT
This sequence comes from Lactuca virosa, assembly GCF_052849685.1. NCBI lineage: Eukaryota > Viridiplantae > Streptophyta > Magnoliopsida > Asterales > Asteraceae > Lactuca > Lactuca virosa. Next base: position 460,125,286 of record NC_136429.1, on the reverse strand, counting down.
CCAATTATTCTCCCTAACCCACAAGTTCAAAGACTTGAAAAGTTCAAGATCACTCAAACCCTACTTGTAATAAAACATCAAGATGGAAGGTCATTATGTACTCATGTCTTGGAGATGAAGTCACATATTGATAGGCTAAGAGTATTGGGTGTCGTTGTCTCGAGGAAATTGGTTGTTGACTAGGTTCTTCAATCACTTCCTAAGTCATATAGTGAGTTCATTAAAGATTACTATATGACAGACCGTGACATGACCCTTATCGATCTTACCTATTTTCTAATTGCGGCTGAATCAGCAATGATTTGGAGCAACGGTAAAGCAGACTTGATTGGAAGATCTACTCCCCAAACTTCCATGGACATTGACAATGGTAACATTGGAAGTCCAGAAAAGCTTTCTCTTCCCAATGGAAAGGGATCGGCCATAGTCAAGTCATTTGACCAAAAGGTAAAGAGAAAGGCTAAGTCTGAGATAGTCTCGTGCACTATTCCCAAAGAGTCCATATGTTTCTATTGCCAAGAGAAGGGGCATTGGTTGCAAAGCTGCCCTGACTACCTGAGAGATCTAAGAGATGGTAAAGTCAAAAGTTTTCTTCTACTTCAAGTAAGTTCACTATCTAACTCCATTAAGTTCCTATTTGTAGATTCTGAATACATGATGTGATAAGATTACATTGATGTTTTGTAGGATCGAAGAAAAGAAAGGATGCTTAAAGGAAGAGGAAGCTAAATCTGATCGTGAAGAGATGGATTTCAATCGCATGGTACGATGATCGGATTTTTAAGCTGCTGCTTAGGAGTTATGATAGATTGCTTAGAAATTTGTAATAGCATAGTTTTTATTTGTAATTTCATTGTTAGGAAAAGTTTTTCCGCAGCTTATAAATAAATAAAATTTTTGATCTTGTATTTCTTTGCAATGGCACTTGTGAAAATTGATGTTTGTATGTTTCTATTTTAGCAATATGGATTTGATTCTTTCGTTTGTGGTAATTTCTAAATTTATCAAACAAGGAAAGATTCTCATCACCCAAGTTTCAGTTGGATAGAAACTTGGAATCATGCAACTTGCATTGTATGATGAATGAGAACCTTCATATTTCGGAAATTAAGACTAATTCCTTGTTCACATGTATATGTGAGTCAAGTGAAGGACTACAGGATCGGGTACACTTGGTTGTGCGCTGGTCAGGTCCACCACAAAGAACAATAAGACTATTCGTCATGATTTACTAAAGTTTAGTAAATATGGTTATGCTTACAAGTTTAAGTATAATTCTGAATCATTGAAAAGGATTCAATGTACAACAGGATGAATAAGAATAATCTAATTAGGCAGAAAGATAAAAGTTTCTCTAATCTGAAAAGATGGGAGAGTACTTGAGTATCGTATTTTATGATCATCTTAATGATTATGAAAACCATATCACAATTTGATCTTCTAAGGACATGTTAGTGCGTTTGTTTGGCTAAGAAGAGGAATCAGGAATTGATGAAATGGTTAAATCTATTAAGATGAATCATACTTCGTTACAAAATCAAATCTTAGAGTCATCCTCCAAGATTGAATGTTGAGTGACATATCAGCAAATGTAGAGTAAAATGTTTTCTACTCTTGTACATTTGAAATTGGTAAGTTGTAATGTTTTGGATAAAACAAAGATCAACTAAGACCGATTGTCAATAGTGTTTGTCTTGGTAAGAAATCGCACTAACTCTTGAATATTTGTTTGTCAAGTAATGTGTTTGACAAAGAGAAACTTATGTGTCAAGAGTTCAGTAGGAGTCTTAAATATCTTGACAAGTTTCAAGAACTAATCAAGAATAAACCAATTGTTAATCACTAGCACACGACTTGAGGTTTATTACCTATCGTGTTGACATATTCTTGTTTCTATGCCCATTCCAGTTAGAGTTGACTATGCATGTGAGTTCTATGAATTCTCAGTTGTTTGCATAACAACCTGGAAGCAATGGTAGGCCCTTGTGCTGCCAGATGGCAAGAAATTAAGATTGAACAAGTGCAGTCCATATGGGTTTCGATTTGTCACTAACCTTATCTTGTGATTATGGTTTTGACAAATTCACATGGATATGAACACATACACTATAAAAATCTAAGTGTCATAAGGTTTCACTCCAATTCATGAAATGATTGTGAGGAAACGCTTCCACTAAGTAGATTTTAAGGAGATAGCATTTGTAATATTTGCATTCTCAAATTCGATTATGATTACGGCATCCCTCTTCATAGTTCGAATTGTGAGAAATGGGAAAAGGTGTAAACATTCGGAACTTGTTGTTGTAAGTTTTGAAATAGTTTAGACACACATGTGAGCTATCTAAGGAAAGGTGTATGAGTTTGAGAAGCTTAGACAAAGACTTATCGAATCATCTCGTATCAAATATCTGAACTTTGGTAAGAAAGTCAATAAGTATTAATTTCTAGAAGTCCAGCTGATTTTGGATACATGTCAAAGCTAGTGGGAGCATAAGTGTTATGCCAGTAAGATAATAATTATTATGCTAGTGGGAGCATAATTATTATGGTAAGTGTTGCAAGTTAGCAATGTTAATTATAGAAAACAAAGTTTTCAATTCGCAAAGTTGCAGGGTTGGAAAAAGTTGTTTTGCTATAATTAAGGGAGGGGAACTTATACTTCATTTTTCAATTCTAAAAGCTTAGATCGAGTTTTTTAATCAAATTTAGTCAAAGACATATATGAATGTTGTGTTGAAAAGATTCGACATAAGTAAATTATATATATTTAGTCAAAGACATATATGAATGTTGTGTTGAAAAGATTCGACATAATGAAATTCTATATATGGAAATGTTAATTGCATTCTCAAAATTCTATATATAGTTCGACATAATGAAATTCTATATATAGTTCGAATTGTGAGAGCATGGAAAATAGAAATATTATAGCAAAAGATTGATCAAGTAACATGTCTTTATGTAAGACATTATGAATCGTGTCCTATATGCTTTGGATGTAGGGTCGATTGCATATGTTATAATACTCATGTGTTCTAATTTTCTAAATGCCTAGGGCATTAAGAGGGAAAAAGGACTAGAAGTAAATATGACTAAAATGGTTAAACAACTGTCAAGGACAATCTAAGGTTCGCTAATGATTGGTTTCTTATCGATAATTAGAATATAGTAATGGATGGATCATATTGACATTATTATGAATAGACAGGATTTTATTAACAATGAGTTGTCGTATGTAAAATATGGAAATGTTTCCATAATGGGAGTTGGATATTAAGAATCTATGAGTAAGTTAGAAACTTTTATGTAAAGAATGATGTTCAAAGGAATGTACTTTGAATTTGAGACTTCATCTCCATGGAATTGTCTTGTAACAATCTCCAAAGGAATACTTTGTAATACTGTTAGTCAAGTCTCTGTGACTTTTGGTACCTAGACATTACAAAAGGAATCTTTGCATAATAGTTTGGAACTAACACTTTCTAATAGTGGCAACAATTTGGTATTCTTACACTTAAAGATTTGGAATTGTGAAATGAGTTTAATTGGGAATCAAGTTGATCTATTTCACAAAGTAAGGACCATAGGTAAACATAGTGTGCATGCTTGGAGCATGGGATAACTATTGTTTTAATTCAAGTATTAAGTTGATCAATAGAAACATTATACAATGAATAATGAGTAATCAATATGGTGATTAAATAAAATTTTTATTTACGCTCACAAGTTTTGGGGCCATATAGGATTAGTATTATTCTTGTGTTTTCATTTTGCATGTTTTTACTTCCAGAATAATAAAATTATTATTCTTATTATTATTATTCAAACTATCCACAGTCGATCATACGTTGGAAGTAAGCATGAAATAAGACTGTCATGAGTTGGCTTGTAAGATTGTCTAAGGAGTTAGGTATAGCAACAGGTTTGCTACACCATTCATGAATGCTCCAAAAATAAGATTTGAGTATTGGATTCAACCCACACTCATCTGAATTACTTCATAGAATTTATCACAAGTAATTGTGAGACGATAATATCGTATAATCTTCAAACCTAGATATATGAGTTGTTGACTATCACTTAGTCAGCATTGATGGCACAAAAACGCATCAGTAACTTGATGTTATAAAACGTTTCGTTGTGCATGATTTAATGAGTAGTTAGTACAAGCATATAATGTCAAAGTTTATCTATTCCCTTTTATCCTAAGAGGATTAAAAGCGATATCTTGGGCCCCTCGATGATTCTGTTGTGACTATGTGTCGGGTCCGGTCAGAACTAAATTGATGTGTTCAGTTATGTTCTATGTCAGACGAATCAGAAATCGGGAAACAAATTGCTGGACAATGAGTATGACATTGTTCCATGTATTTGTCTAGCTGGTATCTTGAGAACAGAGGAGTATATGATCACTTATCTAAAGGATGCGTCACTGACTGGGTCAGAGTGGACAAAGGCTTTTTAAAGCTTACGATTGCTAAGTCGGATCGTGAAGTGCATTAGCAGTAATAGTTATTAGACTTATCCAAGTAGGAGACTGTTGGATTTGGTGTCTAGGCCCATAACTATTATTGGTATGTACTTGACCCGATTGTAGCATGGTCCCTTTTGGGTTGCCTTCACTAGTGCAATTTGATAGGAAGGATTTTTTGAGAATAAGGTTATTAGTATATTACAAGTATAATATATTTATATTATTTAATTAGTATTGATCAAGAATTAATTTAGAATTAATTTTGTGATCAAAAGAGACTAATTAAATATATGGGGATTGATTATGTAAATTAATGATTCTTGTAATGTGGGCTAATAATCCATGACTATATGGTTGGGCTAAACCAATAAGATAATTCATGGATAGTCCATGGAGGTTAACCCATGGAGCATAAGAATGTGAAAAGTCATGGAGCATTAGGGTTTATCAAGTGTAACCCTAGTGTTTGCCACGTTATAAATAGTGACCCCATAAGCCAAAATTGGCTACACAATCTTTGGAGTCAAGCATCTTATTCTCCTAAAACCTCCTCTTGCATTTTGGTGTTTGTGAACCAATAGAGGCATCACACTTGAGGTGCTCAAGCTTTCAAAGGTCAAGAACTCTACTCTACTCAAGAGGTAAGCATCCAAACTATGTTTTATATTATATAGCTTTAATTGTATGCTAGTTAGGGAGAATGCTTTGGAAAAAGAAAATGCATGTATAATTAGAGAAAACATAGATCCAAAGCATTTAGGGTTGCATGTGCACCATAGGAGTGCTATAGTGCTCAAAACCCAACAAAAGGATCTCTAGAACAAAACATAAAGTTAAAATACTATAGGAGTATTTTATGGTACTATAAGATAACAACAAGTCTCAAAAACTTACCAAGTCCATATACCAAGAAAATTTAGAAACAATCATACAAATAAAATACTATAGGAGTATTTTAGGCACTATAACTAACTTATGTGAAAACTAAAAGACCCTTACCGATAGGTCTATAATTGTGAAGTGTGTGCTTCCAGGGTTATATACAATTGGGATCTTATAGACTTAGAATTTGTGATCTTCGCTTTATTACATGTTCCTTGTTTGGTTGTGGTTTTAGAGTAGGATCACTTATTCGAAGGTCTATTTGATCTTGGTTATATACAACTTGCAAGCACTGCGTGGTTATAGGAGGACCCAGTTGGGATCACCAAAAACATCAAAAGAAATGTTTTACTTAATATCATAAGGTTTTTTAGACATTCCATTCTCGCACGAACAACCTAGATAGATATAGCCACTCCACTACAACAGCCAACAAAGTGGACAAGGAAGAACAAGAAGGGATTCATGGGGAGGATTCTGAGAAGGAATCATACAAGGAGTCAGACTTTCTATCATGAAGTGATGGAGATCAGTGACAAAACTTGAAGCATGGCATAGTAAGGATTCAACACACATACAAAGAACAAGAACACCATAGGAAAGTCAGAGACAACAAATTCCCACAGCTGAAACCAGGGAAATCATAACTAGGACAAAGAACAGAGGAAACCCTTCACGATGCGTGCTAAGTGGTAAAACACCATATGCATCACACTAATAAATAACAAAATAACATAACCCAGTGAGTTAGTGATTACACTACTCATGTTATGTGTTAGGCTTATCGCCACTTCAGTAAACAACTAGTAACAGTAAACCAGATCACATGATTTCACCTCAAAGGTGGTTACTATCAAAAATTTGTATGTCTATTATACATAGACCTCTGTTATGAATTGCTTTTAAAAGTCAGAACATGATACACTCGGGACTAAGATAACTTAGATTCAAATAACACTCAACTAGTAACCACTACTAAAGGCTTACCACCATTTCACCTTTTAAACAGTATAACAGAAAGATACCTTCCCGGAGACTCATCGGGTGTGATCATACCAGCACTAATGCACCGGATCCCATCAGAACTCCGCAGTTAAGCGTGCTTGGGTGAAGGTGGTACCAGGATAAGTAAAATTAACACTCATCCAATACCTATTTCTACTCACTACCATAAATACATCATAGAGATGTAGGTCGAAACATTTAGAACCGTATAATAAAATGTTGAATCTATACGTAAATATAAATAAATAAAGTACGACTAGCAATGGCCATACTTACTTACTGTGACAACCCGAAATTTCTATTCTGTACAACCATTCACTTCAATAGGAGTCAAAACTGTTTCTGCTAATTTTCAAGCTTTTTGGAATAAGTTTGAGTATTTTAAGATTAGTACTTCAGGAGATAACAGGAGAGAGGATGCCCTAGGGTTTATTGTGCAACAATATTATTCCAAAACTCCAAGAGTTTGGAGTTTACGGCCTAAACAAAGGTGTTTACGGCCGTAAACCCTAAAAGGGGGTATAAATATGACACTTAGTCATATTTTACCATTTTTCACATTTTCAAGATCCAAATCTCAATTCTCTCTCAAGTATCATCCAACATTTCTTCAAGATCTTCAACTTGTAAGTGTTTCTTACCCTAATAAGTTGATATATACGTTAATCTAGTGATCTAACATGATTCCATCCGTGAAATCATTCCAAAAGTGTAGATCTTCAAGTTTCACCAAGAACACCAAGAACACACACTAGTGTTCTTGGACTTTTAGCACCTTTTCAAGCTTCTACCTAGTAAGTACTTCTATCCTAGAGTATTATAGAGCTTGTTACACTTCTAAACATCAATAAAACACCCAAGAAACCAATGATCAAAGGTGTTTACGGTCCAAGATGTTCTTGGACCGTAAACCCCAAAAAGGGTGCCAAAGTGTGCCCTAGTCCCTTCTAAGCCTTGGAAACTAGCCTAGATCCCTTCCTTGATGTGCTTAGTACTTGAAAACATCAAAAGACCCTAAACCATTTGGGTTTACGGCCGTAAACCCAAAGGGAAATGGTCCAAGGACCGTAAACTCCTAAAAGGAGTGAAATGGTGCCCTAATCTCTTCCTAAGGCTTAAACATGAAGTAGGAATGCTTCTTGTGATCTTTAAGGCTTCAAAACACAAAATGGTCAAAGAAACACGAGTTTACGGCCGTAAACTCATGGGTTTACGACCGTAAACTCAATGAGTTATGGTCATAAAACCGTAAACTCCAATAAAGGGTTCCCTTGAACCCTAAACTCAATAGCAATGTCCTACAACACTTAGATGCAATCCTTAGGACTTATAGCACTTAAATAAGGTGTTTTACATGTCCTAGGATGTCTTAACTTTGTTAATTAGTTGTTTAAAGACTAATTGGATACATATATGTGATATTATATGTTAACTAGGATCATCGTGTGTGTACAAATCTTCACTTGACACTTAGCATCCTATATCAATCCGTTCATCCAAACCACTCACTACAGGTGAGTTCATGCCCCTTAATTAACCTTTTAAATGTTTTTATATGTTTTTATGGGGGGGAATACAAGTTAAATTCTTATAGTCATTATATCAATCACATGTGATTTATGACTACCAAACTAGTGGATTTCTTACTTTCAAACTGTGTTTTCAACAAACTACTTTTCAAACGGTTTTATCAAACTCTTTTACATATCAAATACCTTACTTAAACTATTTTACATGTCAAATACTTTTACTTCAAATCTTTTACACTTATATTCTGTTACATGTATATCTTTATAGATATAGTTATATAAGTAGGATTGAAAGGACTTAGAACTGATAACTCACCCTACCTCCTGTTCCTCGTTGGGTTGTGGACTTAGGGTATCGGTTATTTGTCAGAAGGTCGTTTGAATCCTAGTTATATATTAAGTATATGTATATAGATATAAAAGTCCCTTCTTTCTATTCAAAACCTTTGGGTAGCAAAGGCATACATACATGTTTATACATTCAAATCATACTACTAGTAAGCTACTATAGATGTAGTTTAGGGAGTTACTAGTACTATTACTAGAACAATGAAACATACAATGAGTCAGTTCATTCATGAGTAACACATAGTGATGAGAAACAAACATAATACATAGTGATGAGAAACAAACATAATACATAGTGATGAGAAACAAACATAATACATAGTGATGAGAAACAAACATAGTACATAGTGATGAGAAACAAACATAATACATAGTGATGGGAAACAAACATAATACATAGTGATGAGAAACAAACATAATACATAGTGATGAGAAACAAAACATACAGGATAGACAGAGAAAAAACACACAATACAACTAGCACATACATATACATATACATATACATTACTTACAGTTATGTGAGCCACTTAACGGGGGCATGACACTACCTGTCATGACCCGTTTTGTATCCAGAATCTCCTTAAGTGGAGAGCGTATGAGTTTGTGTATAGATCTATACTGGATTTACTATCCTACACCTTGCTGCTCGCTACAGTGGGACTTGCAAGTCTACGGGTGCCAAACGTCATTTCTTACGACGTCTTACATCGTCGTTTTTCTATGGAGTCAGTAGCAGGATACAGGCCGATCACATGGTACTTTAAATAATAATTGGTTTAAGGTAGTTAGTACAGCAGTAGTTACTTAATACAACACTACAGTACTATTTCATTTTCCCATTACATTCACTTTGTGAACATTCACACAATGCACTGTAATGTAAAAACAATATTTTTGGTTAATGATAGTCAGATTTGGGAAAATACATACTCTTACAAGAGACACACACACAGACACTAGATGCCTTGGTAGAAGGCTACTTTTAGTAGGAAACATAGGGTTTTCTAGGAGAGTTCAAAACGTCTTACAAAACATCTTACAAAACATCTTACAAATACTTTCGTACAAATACAGACATTAATATACTTATGATCTCACCAGCTTTAAAGCTGATAAACTCTTTCAAAATAACTTGTATTCTCAGGTCACTAGTAGACAGGTACCGGAGCCAGGTTTTGAGAAGATGTAGCTCGTTCAAGACTCATCGTTCTTTTGAATTATATTTTGGGTGTCTATTAAATTTGGCAAGACATACTTGTATTAAAATTATATTATTAATGCAATGGATGATGTTGTTGCTTGTTTACTAGTATTCATTGTTGTGATACTGTGCATGACGTCCTCCGCCCCAGAACGTTTCCGCCGTTCTTGGTTTTGGGGTGTGACAGATTGGTATCAGAGCATTGTTTATAGTGAATTGAGTATATCAACCCATAAAAGATATACAGACTATAAATACATTAGGGATTAAAATACTCTGATAAAGAGTTTATACTTTTAAATAATAAAATATTTAATTAAGTATACATGCCTGCATTCATACTAAAATCAGTGTCACTAGGACAGAACAAAGGTATTACGATTGTTGGTCAGCACAAGTAGACTTAGAGACATATAGTCAAAACTGGAAAGATATAGCCTGATCAACTATATTATCCGAGGGTTGACTAGCATGTGCCTAAGTGTGGTTGTGAGGTTGCAACAAGTCTAAAAACTTACCCACAATACCACAATGAGAACAATAGAACATAAACCTAAAATACTATAGGAGTATTTTGTGTGTTACTATAAAGTACTTATGTGCTAGATTCTTATATCCCTTTTCTCGCATAGATAACATGGCTGGATTCCATCCCCACCACAACTTGTACTTCCCTAACCTAGGTAATGATGGAGGGTTTGAAGCAGAGCCAAAAAATGATCACCCAATCCCTATGGATGGTCACCAGGCTGAAGGCTTTGCAGATGGTTCTGAATCCGAGCCTGAAGTTGAGAACCTACCCCCGATGGCTCTTGTCCCAAATCCTAACCCTCGTCCGGCTTTTCAAGGCCCGACGCCTCCGTGGGTGGAAAGCTTGGAAACATGGAGCCAAGGGCAAGATCAGCCCATGCCATTTAATGGAGATCGAAGCTTTTATAACCTGAGCGAAGGGGGCTTAGCAGACAAAGTCTTGCCAATCCTGGTCCGCAGAGTGGCCCGAAATGAGATTCAAGGCAGGACAGCTCTCCATCAAATCACGGAAGTTGTCACCAATGCGAGAATGCATACCCTCCGCACCATTCGTCTGGAAGATGCTCGTGACAGATCTAGAGTAGACCATGAGACCCTGCAACAAGAGCTAGTTGAAACTCGGGCTGAGGTCATGAAGCTCCGAGTACGCCAAAGAGTGTACGAAAGGTACCTACTTGATATGGAGCGTCAGTTGGCTGAACTAAGGGTTCACCCAAGGGATAACCGTCCCCAGTAGGAGATATTCTACCTTTCTTTCCCTAGTTGAAAGAATAGTCTTCCTAGCTATGCTCTAAGTACTACCTTTCTAAGTAACTAAGTACCTCTTAGTTAGACCAGTATGCAGTCAAAACTTTTGTTACTTCGGATATGATGTAAGACCTGCTCCATGGTCATTTTTCCCAAGCGTATTACATCTTAAATATCAATAATATTGAAAGTCGGCAAATTTTAGGCCAATCATTGTTCAAATACTTCCGTTTTGCTATCATTAGAATTCTATCTGAAACGTACTCTAGTCAAGTTATTGAGCTGTGGTAATTTAGCTCAGAGATCACCCCCAATCCTTGTCAAAGGTTGGATAGCAATTGTCTTATAACCATTCTATGAACTTACTTCTACTCGTTGTAAGGACTGCATCATAAGGATGTAGGTCAAAACCTCCGAGAACTACTCCTACTCTTAATATGAATAGTCGAAATGCATCTAGGTTCAACCATAATCACTCACGAACTCATTTTCCTTTCCATAACAGAATCATGTCGTCACCCAGAAATAACAAGCCGGGCAACGAAACCCCTATCCTTCACATCGACGCCGCTACTTTCCAAGTCACGGTATCAACTGCCGTGGCAGCTGTCCTTGCAAACCTCAGCGCTAACAACGCAAGCAAGGCTGACAAAGGGGTGGACGAATCCAATCGTTGTATCAATCCGGGAAACCAAAAAATGATAACGGTCACAGGCTTGCAAAGCAGTAAAACCGAGAAAAGAAAACGAAAGCGACAAGCCCAAAAGGAGCGCAAGCGATCCCAAAGACTTGCCATACAACAGCAATAAGTGGCAACCCCTGCCATCCCAATACCGATCAGACCATATGAGGGAAAGCTTCCAAAGTGTGACAAGTGCAGCTTTCATCATAATGGGGCTTGCCATGAAATACAATGCTGCAATTGCCACAAAAAAGGGCACCATGCTCGTAACTGTGGAGCACCGGCACGACCCGTCACTCAAGCTCCTGACATCGGAGTCAGCCAGGCTTGCTATGGTGCCGGTGAAATCGGACACCTTAAGAGGAATTGTTCGAAAAGGAGGAGCAGCGAAAGCGACCGTGTCTACATAACCCTGACCCGACACATCATTTCCACCACCGATGCGGGTGCTAACCAGATGTGTCATTTATGTGGTGAGATAGGACATCTCAAGAAGGATTGTCCAATAACAAAGAACTTCGGTGCAGACGGGAAGATACTAAGGATCACAGCCGCAGGAGAGACTACTCCGGACCCACATTGAAATACTAGGGCGTTTCGTATTAATAGACTTATAAACTGTTAAAAACTAGTGCAACTCGAGTATTATCTTTTTGGCGAGACCCTGTCAGTCAAGGGACTCTCGTGCTGTGTATACTTGCTTTTGTAGTATACCCTGTTCGCAGCAGTAGTCTTATAGATAAATCTAAACTACTCAAACTCTGTAGAAGTTGCACTGTGATGTTTTGAAACACTTTTAATTATCCAGTCTAACGCCTTTTATTCCGAGTAGACCGACATTAACGTTTAACTTGAGTAAATTCGATCCTCGCAATGCCAGTTTCATGCATAGATTCTTTTCTCCGAAATCGCCTTTCCAGTGAAGCCATCATTCCAGAACTCCGAGGTACTCATGCAGAGAGTACCTTATGTCTCGTATCCTTCCTGAAGATACTTCAGCAAAACTCCCCGGAGTACCACTCGTACAGTACGTCAAGTTCAACCCGAAGACCCATACGGTTGATCTATCGCTGAAGAAGGTATACGCAAGGGTGGTATATAATCAAGGTTCTACAGGCTTAGAATTGGTAATTCCGCTTCAACTTCTTTTCCTTGTTTGGATGTGGGCTTGAAGAAGAATTATTTATTCGACTGCCTTTTCAGTCTTAATTATATACGACTCGTATACACGAAACTGTGATTGATGAACCAAATATGACTTTTGATATGAACATTAGGACAGAGACTGCCCAAGACTACGAGTGATGGTACTGCCATGCGGATAAACTTAGAATCCAATCAAATGCCCTTCTCACCGATCGAGTTAATAGATCCAGATAGAACAGAAAACTCCCAGGATTACCTCCGCAACGTCAAGTCGAGTTCAAAATCGACTTAGTCCCAGGGGCTACCCCAGTAGCCAAATCGCCCTATCGCCTAAAACCTACAGAGATGCAAGGACTGTCCTGTAAACTTAATGAACTGCTCAGCAGGGGCTTTATAAGACCAAGCTTCTCACCCTGGGGAGCTCCAGTCTTATTCGTCAAGAGGACAGACTTCCGAACTCGTTACGGATGCAACGGGTTTGTAGTAGTACCATTCAGATTGACTAATGCGCCCGAAGTATTCATGAAGTTAATGAATAGGGTATGCCATCCTTACTTGGATCAGTAGTCATCGTCTTCTTAGATGACACACTTATGTACTCTCGTAGTAAGGAAGAGCATAGTAAGCATCTACGTCAGGATCAGATAAGATATATATAGGTTTTAAAAAGCTATACTGGTGGCCTATCATAAAATCAGAGATACTACCTTCGTGAGTAAATGTCCTACTTGTGTCAAGGTCGAGGTCGAATACCAGAAACCCTCAGGACTACTACAACAGCCGGAAATACCGGAATGGGAGTTAGAGCGGACCACTATGGATGTCATAACCAAGTTGCCCAAGACAACGGGTGGACTTGATACCATATGGGTCATCGTCGATAGATTGACCAAGTCCACACACTTCCTGCCTACCAAAGAAACAGACAAGATGAAGAAGCTTAGAAGAACTTAACTTACCGCGCGAGCTTAGTAACGTACATTCTACTTTCCACGTCTCGAAGTTGAAAAAGTGTCTGTCCGATGAGACTCTTGTAATCCCACTCGACGAGATCGAGATCAACGAGAGCCTCAACTCCATGGAAGAACCTGTAGAGATCATGGACCGGGAGGTCAAGCAAACGAAACAAAGCCGTATCCCGATAGTGAAGGTTCGCTGGAACGCCAAGCGAGGACCTGAACTCACTTGGGAACGAGAGGATCAGATGAAACTGAAATATCCTCGTCTTTTTACTTAGTTATTTGTAACTACTTATTTGCTTAAATTCTAATTTCGGGACGAAATTCCTTCTAACGGGGGGATGATGTGACAACCCGAAATCTCTATTCGTTACAACCATTCACTTCAATAGGAGTCAAAACTGTTTCTGCTAATTTTCAAGCTTTTTGGAATAAGTTTGAGTATTTTAAGATTAGTACTTCAGGAGATAACAGGAGAGAGGATGCCCTAGGGTTTATTGTGCAACAATATTATTCCAAAACTCCAAGATTGGAGTTTACGGCCTAAACAAAGGTGTTTATGGCCGTAAACCCTAAAAGGGGGTATAAATATGACACTTAGTCATATTTTACCATTTTTCACATTTTCAAGATCCAAATCTCAATTCTCTCTCAAGTATCACCCAACATTTCTTCAAGATCTTCAACTTGTAAGTGTTTCTTACCCTAATAAGTTGATATATACGTTAATCTAGTGATCTAACATGATTCCATCCGTGAAATCATTCCAAAAGTGTAGATCTTCAAGTTTCACCAAGAACACCAAGAACACACACTAGTGTTCTTGGACTTTTAGCACCTTTTCAAGCTTCTACCTAGTAAGTACTTCTATCCTAGAGTATTATAGAGCTTGTTACACTTCTAAACATCAATAAAACACCCAAGAAACCAAGGATCAAAGGTGTTTACGGTCCAAGATGTTCTTGGACCGTAAACCCCAAAAAGGGTGCCAAAGTGTGCCCTAGTCCCTTCTAAGCCTTGGAAACTAGCCTAGATCCCTTCCTTGATGTGCTTAGTACTTGAAAACATCAAAAGACCATAAACCATTTGGGTTTATGGCGGTAAACCCAAAGGGAAATGGTCCAAGGACCGTAAACTCCTAAAAGGAGTGAAATGGTGCCCTAATCTCTTCCTAAGGCTTAAACATGAAGTAGGAATGCTTCTTGTGATCTTTAAGGCTTCAAAACACAAAACGGTCAAAGAAACATGAGTTTACGGCCATAAACTCATGGGTTTACGACTGTAAACTCAATGAGTTATGGTCACAAAACCGTAAACTCCAATAAAGGGTTCCCTTGAACCCTAAACTCAATAGCAATGTCCTACAACACTTAGATGCAATCTTTAGGACTAATAGCACTTAAATAAGGTGTTTTACATGTCCTAGGATGTCTTAACTTTGTTAATTAGTTGTTTAAAGACTAATTGGATACATATATGTGATATTATATGTTAAATAGGATCATCGTGTGTGTACAAGTCTTCACTTGACACTTAGCATCCTATATCAATCCGTTCATCCAAACCACTCACTACAGGTGAGTTCATACCCCTTAATTAACCTTTTAAATGTTTTTATATGTTTTTATGGGGGGGGGGAATACAAGTTAAATTCTTATAGTCATTATATCAATCACATGTGATTTATGACTACCAAACTAGTGGATTTCTTACTTTCAAATTGTGTTTTCAACAAACTACTTTTCAAACGGTTTTACATGCTCTTTTACATATCAAATGGTTTTATCAAACTCTTTTACATATCAAATACCTTACTTAAACTCTTTTACATGTCAAATACTTTTACTTCAAATCTTTTACACTTATATTCTGTTATATGTATATCTTTATAGATATAGTTATATAAGTAGGATTGAAAGGACTTAGAACTGATAACTCACCCTACCTCCTGTTCCTCATTGGGTTGTGGACTTAGGGTATCAGTTATTTGTCCGAAGGTCGTTTGAATCCTAGTTATATATTAAGTATATGTATATAGATATAAAAGTCCCTTCTTTCTATTCAAAACCTTTGGGTAGCAAAGGCATACATACATGTTTATACATTCAAATCATACTACTAGTAAGCTACTATAGGTGTAGTTTAGGGAGTTACTAATACTATTAGTAGAACAATGAAACATACAATGAGTCAGTTCATTCATGAGTAATACATAGTGATGAGAAACAAACATAATACATAGTGATGAGAAACAAACATAATACATAGTGATGAGAAACAAACATGATACATAGTGATGAGAAACAAACATAGTACATAGTGATGAGAAACAAACATAATACATAGTGATGAGAAACAAACATAATACATAGTGATGAGAAACAAACATAATACACAGTGATGAGAAACAAAACATATAGGCTAGACAGAGAAAGAACACACAATACAGCTAGCACATACATATACATATACATATACATTACTTACAGTTATGTGAGCCACTTAACGGGGGCATGGCACTACCTGTCATGACCCGTTTTGTATCCAGAATCTCCTTAAGTGGAGAGCGTATGAGTTTGTGTATAGATCTATACTGGATTGACTATCCTACACCTTGCTGCTCGCTACAGTGGGACTTGCAAGTCTACGGGTGCCAAACGTCATTTCTTACGACGTCTTACATCGTCGTTTTTCTATAGAGTCGGTAGCTGGATACAGGCCGATCGCATGGTACTTTAAATAATAATTGGTTTAAGGTAGTTAGTACAGCAGTAGTTACTTAATACAACACTACAATATTATTTCATTTTCCCATTACATTCACTTTGTGAACATTCACACAATGCACTGTAATGTAAAAACAATATTTTTGGTTAATGATAGTCAGATTTGGTAAAATACATACTCTTACAAGAGACACACACACAGACACTAGATGCCTTGGTAGAAGGCTACTTTTAGTAGGAAACATAGGGTTTTCTAGGAGAGTTCAAAACGTCTTACAAAACATCTTACAAATACTTTCGTACAAATACAGACATTAATATACTTATGATCTCACCAGCTTTAAAGCTGATAAACTCTTTCAAAATAACTTGTATTCTCAGGTCACTAGTAGACAGGTACCGGAGCCAGGTTTTGAGAAGATAGAGCTCGTTCAAGACTCATCTTTCTTTTGAATTATATTTTGGGTGTCTATTAAATTTGGCAAGACATACTTGTATTAAAATTATATTATTAATGTAATGGATGATGTTGTTGCTTGTTTACTACTATTCATTGTTGTGATACTGTACATGACGTCCTCCGCCCCAGAACGTTTCCGCCATTCTTGGTTTTGGGGTGTGACACTTACGAACTAGTTTCACATCATGCAACAGAATCATGTCTTCACATGGAAATAACCGGCCAACTGACGAAACCCCGATTCTATATATAGACTCCGCTACATTTCAAGCCGTCGTAACAGCTGCCATGACAGCTGTCATGGCGCAATTCAACGCTAACAACCCAAACGAAAATAAAAACAGTGTCGACAATTCAAACTGTAGTAACAACCAAGGAAACCAACAAGTGTCTACCTACGATGATCCCCCAACCCACGAACCTAAGAGCAGGAAACGAAAATTCTGGAACAAAAAGGAGCGTAAATTATCTCAAAGACTTGCCAAAAGACAGCAAGCTGTGGCAGCCCCTGCGGTGACAACATCTGCCACCCCTATAGCCCCAACCTCTTCCACTCCGATACCAGCCAGTCGATATGTTGGAACCCTTCCAAAATGTAATAAGTGTAACCTCCATGATACCGGAGTGTGCCGGAAGATGTATTGCAAGAACTGCCTCCGGAGGGGTCACACTATCCGTTTCTGCAGGGCACCGACACGACCAACCTCCCAGGTCCCATATGATGGAGTAAGCCGGACCTGTTACGAGTGTGGCGATACAGGACACTACAAGAGAGATTGTCCAATGATAAGGAACTCCGGCGAAGATGGAAGAGTGCTGATGATTACCGCAGGAGAGACTATCCCGGAACCACCTGAGAACATCCCTACGTTTTCCGAATGAAAATAGGTTTAAAACATTAAATTTTCACAAAAACCGTTACCAACTAAACCTTAACCGTAAACTGCTTCCTCGTCCAAAAAAATCACATCATTCATATAAAATTAAGTATCCTTACAGGTAAGCTATAATGGCTTAGTGTAAACATTAGGGTCATATATAATTAAGAACCTATAGACTTGGAGTGTGTGACTCCACCTTATTTCATGTTCCTTGTCTGGTTGTGGATTTAGGGCAAAAGTCACTACGTAGACTGTCTTCTCAGCCTTAATTATATAAGACTTGTAGACAACAAGTGATTATAGATGGACATGGTGGGGATCATGATATTAAGTATCAATACCATCCATCGGAACACATCTACTATTAGTACTTGCATAATGCAGTACAAAATGCTTTCAGTAGTAATAACAGGGATAAAACTGAAAATACTATAAACGTACACCTAAGATGCACTATCGCTTTGACCAACACTCTTCCTAATCAACTTAACATGTATGTCAATAAGAAGTTCTGACGACGTCATCCGACCTAGATTGGCTTGGTCCTCACCATACCAATCACGCGTACTACTGAACGAACCTTCGCTCTAATTGACCGACCAACGAAACTCTTGTCACTCCTAACGACAAACTGGACACCGACCTCGGAATCGTCTCTCGTTTCAAACCCCCGAAGTACTCATGCGATGAGTATTATATCCTTTCGTAACCTTCCCGAAGTATTCCCAGCAGATCTTTTGGGAATACTAAATATGCAGCAAGTCAAGTTCAAGCATAGAGGCTAGGGGCAAATACGTTGAATCTATCACTGTTAAGGGTATATGCGAGGGTGATATATAATCAAGATTCTATGGACTTAGGATGTGTGTTTCCGCCCTATCTCCTGTTTCTTGTCTGATTGTGGACTAGGGGCTGAGTCACCCATCCGATCGTCTTATCAATCTTAATTATATACGACTTGTGTACACGAGGCGATGATAGATGACCAGGTATGAGCCCTACTATGAACTACAGGACAAAAGGCTGTCCAGGACTACGAGCGTACATTCTATCATTCAAATGAACATAGACAAGTAAGTCAAACCCGTACACTTTCTACCGATCA
Source organism: Lactuca virosa (assembly GCF_052849685.1). NCBI lineage: Eukaryota > Viridiplantae > Streptophyta > Magnoliopsida > Asterales > Asteraceae > Lactuca > Lactuca virosa. The sequence goes on along the minus strand of NC_136429.1, from coordinate 460,106,607 downwards.
GAACAACATACCTAACAGTGAAGATCCGCTGGAATGCCAAGCGAGTATTAGAATTCACTTGGGGACAAGAAGATCATATGGAACAAAGCTCTCTTTCCTAATTCCTAGTAGCCATTTAGGATTCGAATTTCAGGACGAAATTCCCTCCAACGGGGGTATGATGTCACAACTTCAAATTTTAGACCTTGCATGGTCTAAACCCTAACCAAGTACTAGTGTAAACTATATTTCAATCCTTGTTGCATGGTGTCCTCTATAGCCTTATGATGTGACAATGAATCAAGTATTGAACAAATTAGAGTGTAAATTCAAAGTAGAATTGAAAGATTTGAACACCGATGTAAATATGATCTGTTTGGCTCTATTACGCTTTTGCAAATTTTACAGAGTACAATGAATATTCTGTAAAGACTTCGTTACTAAGACACTAGTAACCACTCCTATTTATAGAAGAGAAAAGCGTACAAAAAATATACTAAGGACTAAACATGAAGCTTCGAATATTATGCCCTAGTAAAATACATTACAAAAATGTTCGAAGACCCTAAATACAAACTTCGACTATTACAACATTTCGACCCTAACAATCTCCCCCTTTGTAATCAAAGTCGAAGTCTTCAGTTTGTAAGTAGAGTAATGGAGTACAGTAAAACTCTTCGAACCTCAGTATACCAAGAAATAATTTTCTTCAATTCCTTCTTGTCTCCTTCATTGTTCTTTTTGCAGTGGTTCATACGAACAATCAAGTTCGTATATTGAGATGTAGAATATCTCTCCACTTCGCTAGCTTGGAACAAAAACCGCTTCGCTTTTCCAGCTTTATCCTTTCCAGCAAAAACTATTCCAAATGGCTTTAAACATATTTCTCCATCAGCATATTTCTTTAACTCAGTCTGAGTCAACGAAGGAGCCATTGGAACTTTTACTTCCATTCCCTTTGCAGTAGCCAACTCCACATCAGTCAGTGCTAGGCACTCATAATAATTCTCAATGAAGATTTTGATGTGAGCAACTCCAAGTTTGAATTCCTCTGGATCTGTGTTTTGCAAAAAAGAAAAGGATTTGTCTTTCAGAAGCAATGCCACTTGTATAAGGTCATACAAGTTCATCAGAGGAAAATCTGCAATAGTGAATTCGCATGTTTTTCCATTTGCCCTGGCCACAACATATTTAACATTTTGAACAATGTTTTCAAAGACCACATCCTTTTTCATGCTTATCACCTTCTTGATCTTGATCAGTGACCAAACATCCTCAGGGGCTTTGCCAAGTACTGCATGAAAATGAATTTTCATATGAGTCCCTTCATCTTTTTCTTTGAAATTCCCTTCAGCTTTGAACTGAGGCATGATGAACATCATCTTATTTATAGGGAAATCCAACTGGCATGCATCAGTGTTTGTAACCACATAACTCTGTTTTGGCTTCTTATCAAATGAGTACATGTGATTAAAAGCAACCAAGGCTTCGATTGTTTCATAGTTGTAATATTTTGCTGGATCACCTTTATTCATGCCGTTCGGATCACCAGCCCTCTGAGTCATGATGCTTTGAATAAGCCTCATTTTCTCGAGTTCAGCTTCAGCTTCAGCCTTCTTTTCTTCTTTAGATTTTTCAACCAGAATTGATTTTCCTTTGTCTTTCGAAGCAGATTTTTTAGTTACGTCTTTTAGCTTCGAACCACTTCCACCAGATTCCAAAGGTTTACCAATTACAATTCCTTTCGAAATTGTTCTTGTAATTGGTAATGTTGTTACGTTTGTTGAGGTCACTGGTTGAGCAGACACAATTACTGGTTTTGTTGAAGGGATGCTAGATGGAAATACCTTGCCCACCACTTTCGCTTCATCTTCTGTTGACTTCCTTTCTCCCCCTTGCACCCCTGTGAAAACAGGAGGGGCAGTAGTTGTGGGAAGAAGACTGGATATGCGAAATAGTGGAGCAAGTTGCTTGTTAAGTATGGCTTCGAACTGCACAAACTTCTAGGATAAAAATTATGGAGTAATCAACGGTGACGAAACCGGTTTCGTTGAGATCTCCTTCAACTCCTTTAACAACTTGATCACACCTTCAAAATTTTCACTTTCAGACTTGGAGATTTGAGTTATTTGAGGACTCAAACCTTCGTATAGCTTGACAAATCGAGTGACAGCATCACAAATGATATCGACCTTCTGATTCAAGGACGCATAATCATGTTGAACAGATAGAATTTCCTTTTTCATGTCTTCATGAAGTTCGTGAATTTGGGAGTTAACATCCTCCCTCACTTTCTTGACTTCCTGAACAAAAAGAACATGTCGTTCTTTTGTTATGCTTCGCAGATCCTTAACTTCTCCCATAAAATCAGATCTGAGAGTTTTAACACGAAGCTCAGAATTCTGATCTGTGTAATCAACCTTTTCTAAAATAACAAACTCTGAGACTTTCATCATTCCAGAAACTTTGTTGATTACTCTTGATTCAAACATCTTGAGCATAGAATCAACCTCTAAAATTGAAATAGATGAACCTCCGCCAAGATCAGCTTGGGATTGAATGATGGAGTTCAACTTTTGATTAAGAATTTTGAATTGCTTCATTGTCATTAACATATGATCATGAAATTCTTCTTCTTCATCATGAAACTCTAGGTCTTCGAATGTTCCACCAAACCCTTCATTATCCGTTTCAGTGGGTGAAGATGGTTTGGGTGTATCAGTGGATTGAGAGGAAAAAATGGAAGTAATTGGTTGATTGATGATATGTTCAAAGGTTGGTGAAACAGTGGTTAATGTGAGAGGAATAGTAGATGTTGGTGTAACAGAAACCAATGATTCGAAAGGAGTAGAGATAATTGGACCTTGATCTGCATCTTTCGAACCACCTTCACCCATGTTGAAATTTGCATCCGTATCAGATACGTGTGCAGGGATGCCTGAAGTTCGAACCTCCTCAAAAATTGACTTGGCAATCGAAACTTCGGGTGGTATGATAACAATCTTCTCAGGAATGGAACTTGTAATGATAGAAGTGAACTCTGGAGTTTCTGGTATTCGTTCATCCTCTTCTGTAGACTCAGTAGATAAAACAATCTTTCGAGTCTTCTTCGTCTTCTTCTTTTTCGGTTGTGACAAGTGTTTTGCCATATCGTCTGCTTCTCTTTTCTTGGATCTGGGAGAAACAGGAACAGGTACCTCACGAATTAAAACTCCTTGGTGAGTAATTTGTGGCTTGCGAATCAACTTCTGTGATGGTGACTTTCGTTTGTGAGTGGATTTCATCTTAATTCTTCGAAACATCCTTGTTTTCAAAGGAATAATCACATTCTCTTGAGTCTCTTCCACTATTGGCTCAATCACTTGTGTTGCTTCAACTATCACTGCAACATTTTCTGTGTTCTTCTTTGGAAATTTAGAGGATGTTGAACCCTTCGTTTTCTTTTCAGGTGAAGCAGGATCAGCTTTCTTCGACTTTTTGGTCTTCTTTTCGTCGCGTGGCAACAAAATTCCGGTAGGAATAGAAGAATCGAATGTTTTCAGATATGCAATCAAAATAGGATTCGTAGGATCCACCCTTTTAAGCATCGCGTCTGGAATCCGAGCAACATTTGGAAATTCATCATCATTGTCAACAACTTCCTTCGGAAAGTGATAAGATTGAAAAGTAACCTTCTCTTCTTCATTTGAAACCAAGATGCCTTCCTTGTTGTAAAAATGTTGCAGAATTAGACTCCAGTACCTAGCACACGAAATGCCATGAACAACATTCGTATGTTCTACTCCTTTTTGGAATTCCTTCCATAGCTGTGTAGAGTAGTCTGCTGGAAGATCATAGCATAAACCAGCCACCATGGCATAAACCTCCATCCTTCCTTTATCTAATCCAACTGTTCTTCCGGTTAAACAACGCAAAAATATCCCAAACAAAAAATTCCATACTTTTGGAAGACCAGACTTCTTAAAGTCACTTATCTTTGACAATGGGGGCTGATATCCCATTTCATTAAACATATGAATTATTTGGGAGAATTGAAATTCAACAAAAGGAGGTGTATTTGGAATGTCAAGAATCTGACAAAACAGTCTCTTGGAAAGCCTAACCTTTTTGTCATTGATTAGGTGAAAAGTAATCGAATCAGAGGCTTTGTTGTATGTGGCAGTAGATCCTGCTTGAGAAAGCCAGGATACCGGAACAGAAAAGGAATTGAACATTGCTTTGGATAAAACAGAGTGTTTAAAAGAAACAATAAGCATCTTGAATTCTTCTGGACATTGAGAAAGTTCACCATCCACATAATAATTGGTAGATTGAATCTTCATAACTGGTGCAGAAGAAGTATCTTCAGTAGAAGGATCGACATGAGCAGTAGTCGCCATTGTTAGGGTTTGAAAAAGATGAAGAACAGAGAATTTGGGAAGTTTTGAGTTTTGATCGCGTAAACGTATAAAGTACTCTTGAACCCCCTTTTATATGTAACCCTAAATGATTTGAATTTGAAGCGGGATGCATTTAATGAGATCCGACGTGGCACCTTGAAAATCGGACCTGTACAGCGGAAAGGTAGCCATGCGTCAAAAAGTGTCTGTCACATCACCTAGAAAACCGGGCAGAATATCATACGTCACGTATACACAGTCTGTCATTATCCCCTTAATAGAATTGTAACCGTTAGAACCCTTCGAATGGAGGCAAGGCTCTTTCACTTTTGGGATAAAAAGCGAAGTCATTTGCCAGATGTTCGAAATCATCAGCCTGAGTTGGTATTACTCAGAACCTCAAGGATTTCGTGTGTGTAGTGTGCCAAAGAAAGTTTAAACAAGAAAAAACAATTTTTTTTTTTAATTTTTTGATGTCAAAAATTTAATTTGACACGAAGGCAGTTAAACCCCGGGCAAAGGTTGCTTAGTTAATCATCAAGAGAGATGATCAACAGCTTGTGTATGTTCCCGTGAATTACAATCGAATACTTTTTGATAAGTATCAAAGGGCTTCTTTTAAGAATGCTTCGTGGGTAGGTTCAAAATTTCGTTACATGTCAACCTAAACATAAGGTGATAAAGTGTAACAGAAATTACTTGTATGACCAGTGTAGTCAGTGACAAGTCGGCTTTGAAAAATTTTAACATGACTAGGACATTCGAATGAAACTCACACGGAAATCATATTCATAAAAAAAATTTGTATACTGGATCTTGTTGGGTAACAAACATCGTGGGTTTCGAATGCTTGATCAAGACCACTCATTCGAAATGTATATGATTTGGAATTTCGAACATTGGTACAGAAACAAAAGTTTCGTATATATCTGGAACAATGTTCCCCGTCAATTCCTTAATTTGTAAGATTTTTGGGTTTCACTTCCATCACGGACTCATGATGTCAGATCATAAACACAGAGTTTTTATATATCTAAGTCTCGATGGGTTTGATCAGAGACCTCTCAGATATACGTCTTTCTGTGTGATCGTGTAAGAATGTTTTGGATGAAAAAGATTGGTGTAAGACACGAAAAGTACCTCTGTTATGTTTTGGACCAAACAGGAAACTCTTAACTCATTGTGAGAAGAGTAAGGTAGCTCAGAGACTAATGTGAATATAAGCCTGATTGGGAAGAAATTTTCGTACGAAACATTTCATTAAGGCTTTCGTACACACATATTGAGTCATGGAGGCTTTGGACGAAATGCAGCAGCATGCTTCTAGGGACAACCTAACTAATTCGAATAATGAGAAACATATCAATTCATACGAAAAATGTTACCTGACCCTAAAACTTCCTGCATTTTTCCCTCTAAATCATCATCATAATCTGCAACAAAAGTCTAAAAATAAAAATATTTTTGTTGTTTTGAATATTTTTTTTTAAATAAAGACCGAACAAACGAAAATCTTTTTGGATTTTTGATTTTTCAAAAATTTAAGGACAAAACAAAAGAAAATCTTTTTGAATTTGTTGCAAACAGACGAATATTTGGCATTCCTTGAAGAGTGACAAATGTACAAATTCGAAGCGTTCGAAGCGTTGACTATGAACAGTAACCATTAACTCAACGATGAAAATAAGTGACAATCATGCGAATTCGAAGCGGTCGAAGCGTTGACCATGAACAGTAACCTCTGAATGCTGAATGACTTTGTGTTATCTTTTATTCAGCGCCTCTGATTCATTCTTTTTCGCCTATCATTCTTCTTTTTCGCATGGAACAGAATTGCCATCGATCATTCCAAGACCTTCTATTATTCGCATTAGAGATTTTTCATCCACAGCTTTCGTGAATATATCAGCTAACTGATCAGTTGTTTTCACGAAATGTACTTCAATGTTTCCATCCTCCACGTGATCTTTAATGAAATGATAACGAAGAGCTATGTGTTTAGTCTTCGAATGTTGCACAGGATTATGACAAATTCTTATTGCACTTTGAGAATCACAATATAATGGAATCTTTTTCATATTAATTGCGTAATCACACAATTGACTTTGGATCCATATTATTTGCGAAGTGCAAGCAGCAGCAGCCACATATTCTGCTTCAGCTGTGGAAATTGACACACACGTTTGCTTTTTCGACTGCCAGCTGACTAATTTCCCATCAAGAAATTGACATCCTCCACTTGTGCTTTTTCGATCAAGATTACAACCACCCAAATCTGCATTTGAGTATGCTTGAACGAAGAATCTAGTTTTCGAAGGATACCACAATCTTAACGAAATTGTGCCTTTAAGGTAACGAAAAATATTCTTCACTGCAGTAAGATGTGGTTCGCGTGGATTAGACTGATACCTAGTACAATTACACACAGAAAACATGATATCAGGTCTACTTGCTGTTAGATAAAGTAATGAACCAATCATGCTCCTATATAACGTTATATCAACAGCAGGTTTGTCCAACGATGGTGTTAGCTTTATGCCTGTTGCCATTGGTACACGAAGCTTTGTGCTATTCGTCAATCCAAACTTTTCTAACAGATTTTTCGTATATTTTTCCTGATTAATGAAAATCCCTTCTCTGTTTTGACGAATATTCATTCCAAGGAAATTATTGATTTTTCCCATCATGCTCATTTCAAATTTGCTTTTCATCAATTCTTCGAATTCTCTAGACAAAGCAGGGTCAGTCGAGCCAAAAATAATATCATCAACATAAATTTGAACAAGCATTAGATGATTCCCCACTTTCTTTCGAAATAATGTGGGATCAACTGATCCTTGTTTAAATTTAGATTGTTTCAAAAATGATGTAAGTGTTGCATACCATGCTCTTGGTGCTTGTTTCAGACCATAAACTGCCTTATCTAAAATATAAACATGATTAGGATATTCTTCGTTAATAAAACCTGGGGGTTGTTCCACATAAACTGTTTCTTCAAGCTCTCCATTGAGAAATGCACATTTCACGTCCATTTGATAAACATCAAAATCTTTGTGAGCTGCATAAGCCAAAAATATTCGAACCGCCTCGAGTCTTGCGACAGGGGCAAAAGTTTCTTCATAGTCGATTCCTTCTTGTTGTGAATATCCTTCATAGTCGATTCCTTCTTGTTGTGAATATCCTTTCTTCATAGTCTGGCTTTATTTCGAATAATGTTTCCATCTTTGTCGGTTTTATTTTTAAAAATCCATTTTAACCCGACAATCGAAACATTTTCAGGTTTAGGAATTAATCTCCAAACCTTGTTTCGTTCAAATTCAGACAACTCCGATTGCATTGCAACAACCCAATCTGAGTGTTCCATTGCATTCTTAATTGTTTTTGGTTCAATTTTAGAGATGAAAACATTAAACATGCAAAATTCTTGATGAGTATTCAATACCTCATTCTTTGCACGAATTTGAGTTCTTGTCAGAACTCCCTCTTGTGGATTCCCAATAACTTGATCCTTCGGATGGTCTCTTTTCCATTTTTCCATGGGTGGATATGCTGGATCAAATTCCAAAGGGGCATCTTCGTATATTTCATCATTTTCTGAGCCTGCATTCGAACAAGCATCATCAACATTATGCTCCCCCTCAACAACATGCTCCCCCTCAATTTCAGCATTCAATTGTTCTTTCTCCCCCTCGAAAGAATGCTCTTCATCATCTAAAGTATTCGAATCCAATTGCTCCCCCTCCAGTGGACTATCACTCATAGTTTCGCCTTCTTGAGGAGTCGATGGTGAATCATCAGTAAGTTTTGAAAATTCTGGTATGTGATTATCAGGAGCATGAACTTCAGCATCAACTGCATGATCTGAAATTCCAAAAATCAAATGATAATCAGTATCATCCATTTGTATAGATTCAGTTTCAACTTGTGTTTCTTGTAAAATTGGATGATTCGTAAATCTATGCTCATTTGATTTAACATAATAATCATCGAATGTGAGATTGAACGTTTCTTCCACTTTTCGTGTTCGCTTATTTAACACTCGATATGCCACTGAATTGTGCGAATATCCAAGAAAAATTCCTTCATTAGCTTTTTCTTGAAACTTCGAAAGATGATCCTTGAGATTCATAATAAAACACCTACATCCGAAAACATGAAAAAACTTCACATTAGGTTTACGATTATTCAGAATTTCGTATGGTGTAATATTAAATCGACGATGAATGAACGATCTGTTTTGAGTAAAACATGCAGTTGAAACAGCTTCAGCCCATAGATATTGAGGTAAATTCGCATATGCCAACATGGTTCTTGCTACTTCGCATAATGAGCGATTCCTTCGTTCTACAACACCATTTTGTTGTGGTGTATATGGAGATGAAAAATTATGCGAAATTCCTTTGTCCACCAAAAATGAATCAAGAACTTTGTTCTTAAATTCAGTTCCATGATCACTCTTGATTTTTCTAACAGTCTTCTTCAACGTGGTTTCCATCTTTTTGATAAACTCAATCATAATTTGTGCAACTTCGGATTTGAGCCTGAGAAAATAAACCCACGTAAATCTGGAAAAATCGTCAACAATAACTAAAATGTACCGTTTATTGTTGAGAGTTGAAACAGTCGAAGGACCACACAAATCAATATGTATCAACTCAAGAGGTGCAACAATTTTCGAATCAATTGTGATTGGATGACCTTGTTTATGTTGCTTGCCAACTTCACAAGCTGCACATAAAGAATCATTGTCAAATTTAAGTATAGGTAAACCTCTTACCAGATCTTGTACCACAAGTTTATTTATGTTTCGAAAGTTGAGATGTGAAAGTCTTCGATGCCATAACCAGCTTAAATCAGATGTAGCTTTCGAAAGAAGACATACTGCTGGTTTGCCTACAATTGGATTGATGTCCAAAGTGAACATGTCACCTTTCCTTTTAGATTTCAGTAATATTTCGTTTGTGTTAACATTCGAAATAACACTTCCTTCTTGGTTGAAAAGAACTTGATTGCCAGTGCCCACAACAAGTTGAGAAACACTAATCAAGTTATGTTGAAGACCTTCAACATATGCAACACGATTCACTGTGAATTGTCCATTTGTGATTTTTCCATATCCCATGACTTGACACTTTTGATTGTTCCCAAACTTTACTACTCCAGCATTTTTGAGACTTCGAAAATCTCTTAAATTCTCCTTCTTTCCAGTCATGTGACGAGAGCAACCACTATCAATGTACCATTTGTTATCATATTGCTCGTCACACAATACCTGCAATCAATGAAAAATTTTAGGTACCCAAGGCTTTTTGGGTCCTTGGAAATTAGATTTCAATTTCGAATGAAATGAAGAACTTTTAACCCAATCACAAACTTTGGTTTTGAGACTATCAATTAAGTTCACTTCATCATCTAAAGGAACTGAAACATAAGTGTTTGATAGTTTCGAATGTTCACTGACTTTTCCCTTCGCATCTTGAGTTTGTGATTGAACAGTATTCGCTTTTGTGACAGGTCTCCATGTTTTGACTGAGATATTCGAATCCTTAGATGATGAGTTGTCATTCGAAGAAGTATTGACATACTTTTCGTATGCTTCATGAATTTGCTCTTTTGAATATTTATTTGACTGATACATTTTTCCTCTTCCGTCAAACCAATGATCAATGTTCTTCCTTGAAGTCATTCCTTTTTCCCGTGACATCCTCATAGTTTCTTTCTTTGTGTAATTAGGAAAATTTGGCTTTTGAGGTACAAAATCAACTTTGGGTTTGGTAACATAAGAGTAAGCATAGAATGTATCAATTTTTGATTTAAAATGTTGACCTTGAAAAACTTTTTGATTTGAATTGGATCTTTCTGAAAAATCTCTTGTTTTGTTAGTTTCAGAAACTTTCGAAAACTTTGTTTGCTTATGTACTTCAGACCTTGTTTGATTTGATTGAGATGATTGTTGAGTTTTTGAAAAAGAATCATTTTTAACGTTGAAAACCTTTTTAATGGATTGTGATTCAGACATCTTTTGAAACTCAATATTTTGCCAAAATATTTTCTTTCGTGCTTGTCTTTTTGAAATGTTGTTTTCCTTCAAAAATTTGTCAATTTGATCTTTAAATTCCTTAGAGTTTAATTTGACAACTTTTTCATTTTCCTTTTCAACACGAATTACTTTCTCTTTTTCAACTTTTGATTTTTCAACCCATTGTTTTTGTGGTTTTTGTCGTTGAAAAATATATGAATTCTTTGTTAAGTTGTTTTCAACTGTGTTTTGATTTGCGAAAAAACCTTCCTCAGTTGTTTTTAAATTATCCTCCTCAACCATCTTCTTGAACTCTGGTTTGATATTCTCAACATTTCCGGTAGTTACGAAAACTTGATTTGAAAAAATGACATCATCTGTGCATTTGAAATTTGGAAAAACCACCGTGTTTGTTTCAAGATAATGTTCACCTTTTTCATTCATCACTTTTTCGAAGTTTTGTGTATCACCATACACTTGGTCAACATCTATTCGTGGAATTACTTCTTTCTTTGAAGATTTCTTTTCTTTCGAAACTTTCTCTACATCTTCATCATCACTATCATCAGTTTGGTAATCTTTGAGATCCACGAAGTTCATTTCACTAACTTTCGAAGTTGAGGGAATATCAGTTTCTTTCTCAACTATCAAATCCTTAACTTTTTCTTTCCCTTTAGAATTCGAAGCAACATTAACAATAGACAACTGAGAACAATCAACATCTTCAAGCTCACTAATTTCACTAATATTGTCAGAATTATCTTCAATATCAGCAAAATTAGATTGAGAATCAGATGATGAATTCTCAGTCTTTTTCAAAATGTGAATTTGTTCAGATTTAGTCAAAGTATCATTTACAATGTTAACTAAATCATTCGAATCAAGACATTCATCAACTTTGACAATTCCATATCTATACTTGTCATTCGGAACTTTGTCAAAATCAGCTATTTCTTTTTCACAGTTATACGAAATGTTATCTACCTTAGCTCTTTCATAAGCTAAAAATGGCAGCAATTTTCTATGTTGTTCTTTACTGATTTCGCATGAATGATGAAGTTCATTTATTTTCCCATATAATCTTTTAGCAGCATTACAGTAAATGTTTCTTTGTGCTAACAACAGTTTATTATCACTAGATAAATTGTCCCTATCAACCATGATATTCGTTATTTGAAGTTCTAGACAATCTATCTTAGTGATTTTCGAATCTAATTTCTTCTGTGTCTCTAGCAATTGCATTGACAGCTTCTTAGCCTCACTGCTAGCAGATACCACAATCGAATCAAAATAAGTAACAGTTTCATCAAAAGATACTAATTCAGAATTATAAGCATGTACTGGAATATTAAAAGATTCAAGAATGTTTCGTACCTTTGTGGTCATTGGTGATTTGTCAGCAGCTTTTGATACGAAGCATCTTCCATGCACTTTGTATGTTTCCTCCTTTGATTCTTCCTCCATTTTTGCAAACATAGCTCCATGGGTTGGATTTCACATTTCCTCATCATCTGATCCAGATGACCAGATTTGATAAGTACCATCTTCATCCTCATTCGCACCCTTTGCAACCAGAGACAAATTCTTGGCTTTCGCACGAACCTCCTCCAACTTTTCAGCATAGTACGCCTCATCCTTGACCTTATTCTTTCTCTCATCCTTCTTTCGAAGCATACAGTCATTAGCAAGGTGATTAGCACCATTGCAATAATGACAATTAATCCCAGCATCTCCCTTTAGCTTCTTCTCAGACTTTCCTTCAACAAGCTTCGAATCTTTCATCTCATCTTTCTTTTTCTCTTCCCCAGCACTTTTACTCAGAAAGTTCCCTTTTGGCTCAGACAACTTTGCCTTCGTGTTGAAAGGCTTTTTGAAGAACTTTTTCACACGATTGTTTGAATAAAAGGCAACTGCCTCATCATCTGAGTTCATGATGAACCCTTCATCTTCATCCGCAGCATCTTTCTCAGCATCTTTTTCAGAGATCTTCGAAACCAAAGCTAGTGGACCTCCCAACATAGCCTTCGATTCTTCAGCTATTTCATTCACTTCGCTTTCATGAGTCTTAAGTTGGTTGTACAAGTCATTCAATGTTGACGTATCAAAGCTCTGTTGATTCTTCACCATCATGCTCACACTACGCCATTCCTTTCGAAGTCCCATAACAAATATCAGATTGAATTCCATGGCTGATCTGGTGATACCATATCAATTGCATCAATATATCAATTCATTAAGACGATCGTAATAAACTTCAATTGTTTCACCATCTTTCCGTCTGAAGTCCTTCAGCTCCACTAAACATTGCTTCACAGAATTAACTTTCGTCCTCTCACTTCCCTAAAATTTTTCCTTGAGATTGTTCTAGATTTCCTTTGCAGTTGTACAACTCCTCACGTAGTTGTAAACAACTGGAGGCAAAGCTCCTCTTAGCTCTCTTACACACCTTTTCTCCAGCTTTTTCAGACGATCAGATTGATTTTCAACTTCAGAGTTTCCAGAGGAAGAACCAATTGGTTGAACATTCGATGGTGGATTGAGATTGCCAGAAATGCAATTCCATAGTTCTTCATCTAATCCATTGAGATAATCCTGCATACGATCAGCCCACTGATCGTAATACTCAGGGATGAGCATAGGAATTTTGGTGGATGATCCTAGAAGATGAGAAAATGAAGTCATGGAATTCAGATTGAATGACGCCATTGTTGTACGGAATAGATCCTTGAGAATTTTTGAAGAAACTTTGAGAATTTGACAACAAACTGTATGATTCAAATCACAATCACTCTTAGAACACCAAATTCAATGAATTAAGTGCAGAATCGAATCACAGACTTAGATCTAAACAATTTTTCACTTTCAAAAAGTGCGGAAACTTTTGAATCAAAAAGTCGACTCAAAAACCTTTTAAACAAAGTGAAAATCAGATCAGAGATATGATTCCTGCTCTGATACCAATTGATGTGACAATGAATCAAGTATTGAACAAATTAGAGTGTAAATTCAAAGTAGAATTGAAAGATTTGAACATCGATGTAAATATGATCTGTTTGGCTCTATTACGCTTTTGCAAATTTTACAGAGTACAATGAATATTCTGTAAAGACTTCGTTACTAAGACACTAGTAACCACTCATATTTATAGAAGAGAAAAGCGTACAAAAAATATACTAAGGACTAAACATGAAGCTTCGAATATTATGCCCTAGTAAAATACATTACAAAAATGTTCGAAGACCCTAAATACAAACTTCGACTATTACAACATTTCGACCCTAACACCTTAGGCCTTGTTTATAGAGCTAGCAAGGAAGTATATAAATAAACCTAAACTAAATTAGGAAGGTATAATATAACTTTGGGCAAAAGATTAAGGTTTAAACCATAAATAACACACCATAGGTGTGTTTACGGCCAAGGAGTTCTAGAAAGGAAGAGTTCACGGCCTAATACAATTAATAAAAGGAGTGTTCACCGTCCAAAAGTCACTCCAACATGGAGTTCACGGTCCAAGGGATTCAAGAATAGGGAGTTCACGGTTTGGGACTTGGAACCGAAGGGTGTTCACGATTACTTTATGACCGTGAACCCCTCTTATTGGGCTGTATTCCCCAATTCGAGTTCATTTGTAGACAGTAAACACTAAAAGCCCAATACCACTTCAACCGTAAACACCCCCCTTATATATGTGTGTTTTCACTCCGAATCAATTCATTTCCTCATTTATCAACCGTGAACCAGTCCAAAATCCTCTTAATCTTCATCCGTGAACAGCCCCATTTCCTCTCAATATTCAGAGGTTTACGCCCAGAATCTTCAAATTTTCAACCAATTCACCAAGAACACCAAGATCAATTATTCAAATCTTCAAATCTTCAAACATCCGCCAAGAACACACCGTGAACCCATTTTCCAACCGTAAACCCCTTTTTCTTTTTCAACCGTGAACCCCTTTCAACATTTCAATTAATTTCAAATAAATAATGTAAGTATCCTTTAACTAATTAAATCACTATTTAATTATTGTTTAAATTAATATCTTATTAATTTAAATACGACGTCGGGGATAATTATTTTTAGGATACGACTACTGACACGTATTATAATATGAGGCTTTACCGTTAGTACTTCGCAACTCAACCGAGCACACATACTTAAGGTGAGTTCATACCCCTACGTTTTCAATATTTTTCCATGTTTTTAGGGGGGGGAATACAATTACAACACAATTAAATTTGTGTAAACATTCAAACGATTTCAAACGTTTTCAACGATTTCAACGGTTACACACAATTTCAAATGACTATAAACTATTTCAAAAACAGTTGAAACCATTGTTCTCACAATAACATACTTTTACATATAAACATTGTTATTTATATAAACACGAGTACAATCCTTTAATCCTTTGTAATATGCTGAGCAAAGGAAAACTTTTTTGAATAATCACATTTCTAATGGATCATTTTTATAAACTATAGTAGTTGTAGCTTATGGAACACCGACATCATATTTACAAAATACAGAGATACAAAACAAACAAACATATAAACTATAATTGGTATAGTTTATGGAACATAAGTAATATCTTACCAAGTATAGGTTTTATCACAGTAACAAACATATAAACTATATTAGGTATAGTTTATGGAACATATAAATAGACATTCATTTCAAAGGATTTTCATATATTCTAAACTTAACCGTCGCTATAGCTTTGTGAGATAACGTCTCCAAGTACTTATTTAAGTGCCAACAAAAGTCCTGACCTTAATAACCAGAGTCTCCTGGAAGGAGAGCGTGAATTTGTGTATAGATCTATACGGGATTGACAACCCCGCACCCTGACTATTAGCTACAGTTGGAACGGAAGTTCTGGGGTGACAAATGTCATGAGCGATTTTTCGACGCCTGAAGAACGTCAAGTCAGGCCATCCGTCGTATTATGTATGGTTATGAGAACTCACAATACGGTATCAGTAGTACGATTAGTGTCACACCCCCAAACCGGAACTGCGGAAACGTTCGGGGGCGGAGGACATCATGTTTAGTATCACAACACATGTATCATAGTAGTCAAAGTAACACAAAACCATTGCATTTATATTTAAAGTGTTTACAAAGTATGTGATTCACATAAGATAGACTCCAAAAGTAAATAACAAAACAAGACATGAAGCTACTATGCTCCATCTTCTAATCCCAGCGCGCGTACCGATCTACTAGTTTCCTGAGAATACAAGTTATTTTGAAAGAGTAGATCAGCATTTAAGCTGGTGAGTTCATAAGTATTTTAGTGATGTAAAGTAAGTTGTAAGTTCTTTTTAGTAAATTCTCCTGTTCCTCCAGAAGATCCTATATCTTCTGATATAATGAAAGATAAGTAAAAATGGCTCTACAATCCCTTCTATGAGTACTAAATGGATACAAGTTATATAAAACCCAGAGTAAAAAAACAATCGATTGTGTGAATCTGCCCTAAGCCCACAACCAAACAAGGAACAGGAAATGAGGCGGAAGTCACAGATCCCATTGCTTGTTAGATCTTCGTTGTATATAACCCTGACGTATTCATTTGGTACTTACGGAGTTAACTGTAATAGTTCCTTTATATTTGATGAAAACATTCTTTAAGAAAAACCCTTATTTCCTTTAGTAAAAATGGTAACCACAATAGTTCCTTCTATAATCACTTAGTTTATACTAGCTATATATAATCTAATATCGAACAGATAGTTAATTGTGTGAATCTGCCCTAAGCCCACAACCAAACAAGGAACAAGAAGTAAGGCGGAAAGCACACATCCAACTACCTATCAGATATTAATTATATATAACCCTGATGTATAAACTGAGGTATTATCTAATTAACCACTAAAGGTCTTTTAAGTTATACTGGTTTAATAAAATGGATTAAACCCTTTACTGAAAAGTTTCTAATTTAGCCTACCATATGTTCTATCTGAAAAGTATGTTTTGTACTAGAAAACGATGTATTGAATTTGTATACTATGACCTGACCCATACCTGGTACTCGTTATGATTTCTTGGTGTATACGGAATATATATATAGCTAAGATCGAATAGATAGTAGACCGGGTGAATCTGCTCTAAGCCCACAACCAAACAAAGAAGATGAAATGAAGCAGAAAGCACACATCCTACTGTCTGTCGGACCCAATTAACATATATCCCTGATGTATCTACCGAGGAATCATAAAGTTAGCATTATAGGCCCCTTTCTAACTGAATGTACTAAGACTCGACTGTTCTGAATGTCTTTTGTAATGATGTAAGTTTTCCCAAGTTTAAGACTATCTTTACTAGAAAATAGTTTGCATTACCCTTTTATGTGAGAAGATCACTACATGAATGTAATGGGAAAATGAAAGTATTCAGTTATACTGTATAAAGTAACTACTGAAACACTAACTACCTTAAAACCAGTTTGTTAATTAAGGTTAAAATGTGATGAGATTATAACCATACTTGATTGACTAGTAAACACGACGATCAAAGACATCGAAATGGTATGCCATTCGTCACCCATAGACCTGCATGTCCCACTGTAGGTAGCAGCAAGGTGTAGGATGGTCACTCCCGTATAGATCTATACACAAATTCACGCTCTCCCTCCAGGAGACTCTGGTTACAAAACGTGACATAGCAGTACATTGTCGCGCCATGAAGTAGTGGCTCACATTAATGTTATAGTATTCTTGTATTTGTATAGTATGTTCTCTCTGTTCTAGTGTATAGTATATTCTAAACCCCTAAACTATACCTATTATAGTTTACTAGTATGTTTACTTGAACTGTATCTGATTTGTAGAAAAGACTCGATTATTTACTGAGTTATGATTGTACTTTAAAAACAGAGTGTTATAAACAACAAAGTAACATAACGTCAAAAGAGTTTTTGAAATGATTTGATCACTTATAAACATAAGAAATCCTTTAAAATGATGTTTATCACAGATAACATTTACACAATTATCATTGTGTTCAACTTGTATCCCTCCCCCCCCCCCCTTAAAAGCATTTAAAAAATTTAAAAGATTGATTATAGCGGTATGAACTCACCTTATGTGGGTGATTCAATTGAAGATTCGCGTAAGGATGAGAAGTTCCACGAATGAAGTCCCGAGACACAAACGAGTCATAAATGACATATATTGATACATATAGGCATGTAATTAGAAAATCTAACTACAAAGGTGCTTGGGAAACAACCTAGGATTCAAGGATAACTCACCAAAGAAGTGTTGGAAACAAGATAGGAGGTTGATTGGATGTTCACGACCCAAATGAAGGATAGTTCACGGCCCAATGGAGTTCACGGCCTAAATGCATGAATCGTTCATGGCCCAAGTTGGTTCACGGCCCAACTTGATGAGTGGTTCACGGCCCACTTGGTGTTCACGGCCCAATCTTGAAGGGTTCACGGCCCACTTGGTGAAGAACACTTGAAGATCTTTGTGTTTTGGCTAGTGTTTGAAGATCCTAGCAAGCTTCTATGGAGTATCTAAGGAAAGGGGTGTTTTAAGAGTGAAATATTGGAGTGTTTGTGGATGATACTTGAGAGAGAAAGGGGTTGTTTTCGGCCAAGAGAAGGAAAACTGAGGAATAAATCATAGAAGGGTACTTATATAGGAGGGGTTCAAGGCCACCCTTGGGTTCACGGCCGTGAACACTATTTGATGGGTTTTCCGGATCTATTTCATTCCTCTAATCCTAAGCTAACACTTCTCAACATCCAATCCAAAAGTGTACTGGGCTTAGAACTCATTAAAATGACCCTTAACAAGGCGGTAATAGAAATAAGCCTGAATTTTGGTTGATTTGATTGACTTTACAAGATAGAAATTTTACTGGTTGTCACAATTAGTGTATGAATATATATATATATATATATATATATATATATATATATATATATATATATATATATATATATATATATATATATATATATATATATAAACAGACTTCACATAGTTTTATTATTTATAAAACTACAACAAAGGGTTTTACAAACCAGTAGGATCTAAAGGACTCTTATTGATAATTCTAAGATTTCTTGGATTACACTTCAGGGTTATATATAGTTAATATCCGATAGGCAGTGGAATGTGTGGTTTCCGCCTCATTTCTTGTTCCTTGTTTGGTTGTGGGCTTAGGGCAGAATCACTCAATCAACTGTCTGTTCGATCTCGATGATATATAATTCGTATGCACTAAGTAATCATAGGAGGAACAGATATGGGTCATACCAACGCGTACCTGTATAACATACCTTTTCTAGATCATAACTTACAGCTCTGGGAAACATATATTAAATTACTTTTATCAAATAACCAAATAACAAGTATACGAAACCAACATACATCAACATGCAAACATTTTGGTCTTAGGGTTTAAGAAAAATTCTTAAGTAAATTAAGTATGGTATTTATACTTGAACTTTTCAGTTTGGAACATTAGAGACAACAATTCACTTTTATGGAAAATATAGGATTTTCCAGGGCCAACATCATTATTTTACAAGAAAATTGTTTACCATTTAACTTATGAACTATCATTGTTAATTCTATGATTCCTTAAGTTTATAGATCCAGGTTATGTATGAAGAATATCTGATAGGCAGTGGAATGTGTGGTTTCCTCCTCATTTCTTGTTCCTTGTTTGGTTGTGGGCTTAGGGCAGATCTACACATTCAACTGTCCGTTCGATATTAGTTTATATATAACTAGTATAAATTAAGTGGTTATAGAAGAAACTGGCATCATTCATCACATCATAAAATATAGGGTTTTATGGAGAAACACATCATGTTTTACAAAGAACAAAGAACCTTTTTTATAAAACAAAACGCTTATGAACTCACCA
Organism: Lactuca virosa; assembly: GCF_052849685.1. NCBI lineage: Eukaryota > Viridiplantae > Streptophyta > Magnoliopsida > Asterales > Asteraceae > Lactuca > Lactuca virosa. The sequence goes on along the minus strand of NC_136429.1, from coordinate 460,087,338 downwards.
ACTTCAATGTTGACACTCTTTCATAAATCACATGTATTCTCAGGACACTAGTAGACAGGTACACGCCCCGGGTTCCTAAAAGACGGAGCATAGTAGCTTCAAGTCCTTACTTTGCTATTTACTTTTGGAGACAATCATGTATAATTCGAATACAATGTAAACATTTTAATTTCAATAGAATGGTTGTTGTTGCTTTTATTACTATTATTCAATTGTTATGATACTGTACATGACGTCCTCCGCCCCCGAACGTTTCTGTCGTACCGGTTTGGGGGTGTGACAGAATGTTTATATGTTTATGTTATGTGATTATTTGTGTGTATTTGTTGATATGTTTATATGTTTCTCGAGCTTTGCTCGATGTCGGGCAGGGCCCGATGCTGGATTTCTGTCCGATGTCGGGCGTGGCCCGATGCCGGACATTGTCTGATGCCGAGCGGGGCCCGATGAAGCGTGAAAGGCCCATGCTATGTTATGATGTGATTATGTGCATGGTATGTGGTAGTATGGGGAACTCACTAAGCTTCGTGCTTATGGTTTACAGTTTTGGTTTCGGGTACTTCGGGTAGCAAAGGGAAGAGCTCGGGATGACTGCATTGTACACACCATGATGTTTTTTTTAGCCTGGGATGTTACTCTGATATATTTGACAAATTTTTTGATATGAGATACTATTACTTATGTTTTGCTGAGATGATTTTGATAACTATGGTTTTATTTAATAATTAAAAAACAAAATTTTTTATCATGATTTTTGGGATGTTTCACTCATATATATATATATATATATATATATATATATATATATATATATATAGGTAAGTTCAATTGAGAAAATAAAAAAATATTTTTAATTTTTTTTACAGTTTAAGTATCATTTATACTATTTATTTATATATGAATAATAAACTAACTGTAACAAAAATATGTTAAATGTTTTATTCATATATAAATATAAAATATGACGACAACTAATACACGTTTTATTCATATATAAATATAATTTATGACGAAAGATGATATAAAAAAATATTTTAAGTAAGAAAACTTTATTACGTGTTATATTAATATATGAACGATACTTAAACTATAAAAAAAAGTAAAGAATACATTTTATTCATAAGTGAATAGCGAATGTACTGTAATAAAAATCTGATGGATTCTTATTCACTTATGAATAACGAGAGCTGAAACTTAAAAAAAAATTATTTTATGTTAAAACTATATCAATATGGATGTCTATTTATAAAGAATAAAAAAATTATGAGTTTTGATATATTTAAAATAATTTTTCGATAAAAATAGCTTTCTAAAAATCAAAAAAACAAAAAAAAAAAGTATGTTTTTTGGTATATTAAGGTAATGATTAGCATAGTTTAAGGAAACATGTTTGGTTGGAAAACACATGTGTATCCGTTATCCATTTCCGTCGGTACGCGTAAATGTTTTGCGGCAAAATAAATATGTGGCTGAGAATGATTCCCTCATTCTCAACCTTTTTTTTTCTCAATTGAACCTCCTCTCTCTCTCTCTCTCTCTCTCTCTCTCTATATATATATATATATATATATATATATATATATATATATATATATATATATATATATATATGTCAAATAAACTATATTATTTTTCTTCAAATATCATTTCTTGAAGTTGGACTATGTGAATATCATTTATGTAATAAAGATAACAATATGTTACATTAGTTTGATTTAAAACAACTTTAAGTCAAAAGTGTTTGCATATAGAACTTGTTATTTACAAAAAATTGATATTTACTTTATTATTCTATTAATAGATTATGTTCTCTAATACAAAATTCTAATCATTTACATAATATGAAGGCGATCATTATAAAAAATGATTTATGTAAATAATTAAATTTTAATAAATTCACTGAGATATATATTTAGATAGTCTAGATTAAAACATGCATTGTTTCAAAATAACTATTGTTTTACATTACAAGTACTTTATGTTATAAGCAATAATAATAAACTAAACTTTGAAAGTGCAGTTCCAACTTGCTTTTGTTCGGCTGAGTACTCTTATGTAAATATTTACAAGTCATATACAAATCCTAAATTAACATTAAGTATGAAGTAATTAAGTGTTATATAAAGAGTAAAAGTCTATCTAGTAGATACCTAAAGTGGTAGTCTCTCCATACTTTCTTCTCGGATAAGAGGGACAGTTCCTCTTCCGGTGTCTTGCTTCTCCACAAAACAAACATGATCCATTTATGTAAAATGCTTCTAAGCCTTCCAATTCCTCCCACAGCTCGGGAATAACTGAACATATTTTCATTTCTGAATCATCTTCAAATGTTTTAATGCTTCCACCAAACATTATGTTCAGTTATATGGGTAATATCAGGTTGGTTAGGAATAGGCCCTTTAATAGTGTATACTTCTTGATCCCTTTGGAGATTCTCTTTCAAGACACGAAGCTAGTCATAGAAATTGTATATGTCGAATGTTATATGTTCAAGAAGATCTTTAAGATTAAAGCGATGCATGGTAATGAGATTGGTTTTTTTTCTCATATACAAAAATTTAACAAAATTCATTTATTATTTTTAATATTGAACTCTTTAATTGTAACGCCCGGTTCCTGGTACGTATTAAAATAAGAAATTATTCACATTTGCTAAGAGACTCGATGAGTTGGAGGTCCCAAACTCGTCGAGTAGGAATTTGATATGTTGGACGCGGGACTTGATGTCTACTCGACGAGTCGAGGAGCCTCAACTCGACGAGTAGGCCTGCCAGAGTAAAACCCTAATTTTCAGGGTTTGCACCCTATTTAAACACCTTAACACCCCCATTGTGGCCTCCCTCATCGTCTCCCTTGGTCTAGAAAACCCTAATTCAAAACCCTAACCCATTTTGAGTGTTCTTGAGCTATTTTTGTGTATTTTTGGTGGTTTTGAAGCTTGAGAAGGAAGGAGAAGCTTGGGAGTTCAAGAGAAAGTAAGTAGAAACAGAGGTTGTGTTCCATTTCCAGCTCATTTGAGGTATAAAGTTTATACCTTGTCCATTCATCTATTAGATCTCTATTAGGCTAGTTTACGGCTTTAAGGAGCCATTTTTGGAACCACTCTTGGATGCAAGCATGTTTTGGGGTTTAGACTTCAGATCCAGGGTACTTGAGGGACTCCATGGCATTAAGGTGCCAACTTTATGGTCATGGGAGTCCCATGCATCCTATGAACCACTTTTTATGGCTTTTAAGCTAAATAGCCCATGCATTAACGTAAAGTTTGAAACTTTACGTGTTATATCGACCCTAGGAGGCCAGATCTATGTTTTGGATGCGTTAAGCCCGACTGAAATCGACTGTATAGTTTTGGGTCATGGGGGACTCGACGATTCGTTCACAGGACTCGGTGAGTCGGGTCGTGGTTCCCCCAACCTTCTCTGTTACTTAGCAAACTTGTTGAGTCTAGAAGATGACTCATCCAGTTAGACGTGTTTTGGACTTAAAGGTCAAGGACTCGATGAGTTCAAGGATGAACTCACCGAGTCAATGAGCAAATGTCCCAACTGTATGAAGGAGAACTCGACGAGTCCAAGGAAGGACTCGACGAGTTCAAATGGAAAGTCCTGATTCTGTCATGAGGAGAAACTCGGCGAGTTAGAGGGTAACTCGACGAGTCAGATCGCGAATTCGAGATTCTCTGAATTATGGAACTCGACGAGTTTATGGACCAACTCGACGAGTTGAGTCAACCAGGATGTTGACTTTGACCAGAGCGTTGACTTTGACCATTACCCAAGATAGACCCTTAAAGGGGATATGAATATGAAGGAGTAACTAAAGGGACTGATATGTGTAGGAGTTTGAGGAGAGTTGATCCCAGCACGGATGACAGTTCAGTTACTGCACGACATTGAGGTGAGTTGCCTACCAGTAGAAGTGGGTCTACAGCCACAATGCCGGCCCATTAGTAGGAGTTGTTTGATTAGATGATTGTCTTTGTGATAATTATCTAGGTTTGCTACTACCTGATATGATTTATGTGCTAGCATGATATGCTGTTATGTGATAGTAGTAGTAGGGGAAAAGTCTCTGTGTCACGGTCGTAAGCAACGAAGGGTAGGTCGGGCACCCTAGAATTGCCTGGCAGTATGTTTATACTATGTTATTATATGGTAGTAGTAGGGGTGAAATAGTCCCCGTAGCCGGTTGAGATAAACCGGTGGGTAGGTCGGGCACCCCAGAATGGCCTGGCAGGGTAGGTTAGGCACCCCAGAATGGCCTGGCAGGGTAGGTCGGGCACCCCAGAATTGCCCGGCACTATGTTTGTTATATGGTATGAGGTATATTGGGGGAACTCACTAAGCTTTGTGCTTACGGTTTACAGTTTTTGTTTCAGGTCATTCTTCTTCGAAGGGAAAGGAACCGGCACTATAGCCGCGCATCACACCACTATCTTTCGCACTATGATGTTCTTGGGATTGTACTCTAACATTATCATTCCATGACATGTTTTATGACATTTGAATTATGGGTTTATGGGGTTTGATAGTATATTGATGATGTTTTCAATAAACTGTTATATAAATTACTTAATTAAAAACAAAAATTTTGGTCTCGAAATTTGGGATGTTACATTAATAATTAATACCCTTTTAGTTTCTAAAACCATTAATTATTGAAGTCTAGGATCCAAGTTGCAAAACAAATAAATGGTTATCAATCCATTTTCTCATTCATTTGAATCCAACTAGGTAGTTATCACTTATCAATTATATTTTACTACATAATTCCTAGTTTTATGGGATTGCTAATAACAAATTTTAATAGACATGCTTGATCTCATATATGCATTAGTTCTTTCTTGCTTGGGTATCCCTTATCACAAAAGATTTCTGATTAAATCATACAATTTGAAAAACTTGTGTAATTGGTCTATAACTTGGTTATAAAAATTACGAATACACCCCGACCATCAAAAATAACACTAACCGGTTAAGTATTCTTTATCCTACTAGCATATCAAGAAATGTACAAGTAATTTAAAAATGGACTGCATAGATTTGAGGATTAATAAAGGGTCTTAGATGTTTTTATAATTCTAGATTAAAAAACATATTATATCATGATTCTTGCATGCATCTAATAAGTTGTGGTATATTTTTTATTTAAAATCGCATTTTAACTATGTTCTTTTATAAAATCCAAATTATATAAATATGAAACGATTAAATTTTAAATTAAATAACTAGTATTAACTTTAACCATTTGAGCGCTTAATAACATATATAAGCCCTTTAATAAAACTTTATTTTATAAAATAACGTTTGGATTTGATAAGTTTCGAGATTAAAAATGTCCTCTTCTTCATCTGATGGGGCCATTTCATTACTACTACTACTATTCAACAAATGATATGTGGACACATTTTACAAACAAATTTCTTCTTTAGAGACATCACCTAAGAACGAATAATAATTAGACATACCATCATAATCTTCATAAATATCTACCTCATGAGCATCATATGTTATTTCTTCATCAATCTAACGATTTAGATTTTTGGAATAGTGATCAACGTATATAGTAATTCTATTACAATTTTCATAACCTTTTGCAATAAAAGACACATAATCTTCTTTAGAATTTAGCATTTGTAAGCCATGAGTTAAAGGTAACTTTGGCATACAAAACTAAGCATTTGTGCATCTACTAGGAGTCAACTTTCTAAGAATACCATGATATTCAATAAACTCTAGAGATACAAAATCAATATTAATCACAATTTAACAACTCAAGCACTATATGTTAGGGGTTTTGGCCTAAACGATCTATCCTAGTTAATGTCAAATGTAAGGAACCCATTTGATGAGATTTTGAAAATTTTGAAAACAAAAAATCTCGTAAGAAACTAGTAATATGAACTTGGTGACAAAACCTAACATTAGTAAAGAACAAATTGAACTCAAAACATGATAAATTATAAAATAGGTAAACGAAAAACAAGCTCAAAACGTGATAAATCCTATAATCAGTAAAGAAAATGAACTTAGAAAGTCATTTCATCCAAAAAAATTTCTCTTCAATAAATTCAAAAACCCTAAATTATGAAGTAAAAAACCCTAAATTACGTACCTTGGAATCACACTGCTAGAAATCATACTAGATGAAAGAATCAACCCACTTGGAATCGTACCTTTTGACGGAATGCAAACAATCGATTCGTCTTTTTTTTTTCAAGGGGTGTACCAACATAAGATCGTCAAATAGGGCATTATTGGTTTGGATTGGAGCATTATAGAGGAGGTAACGAGAGTGGCGAGTCCATCTGGTTGAAAAGAGTAAACCTAAGGGTAAGATAGTAAGTAACTAAGGGTAAGTAAACCACATAGGTTAAGTCAATGTTGTGCTTCTTTTTAATTTCAGATGTAGATGGCACATGGGTTAATTAATGACATAGAGTCGATATGGGGAATGAAACCGGGTATAACCGGTGAAAGTCGAAGACAACGATATTTTGAAAGCAAAGTTGAAAGTTGTTCCCATATTGGGTGAAAATAAAACGTTAGTGATCTATTGGGTAAGTTTTGTGTTATTGGTTTCCATTCTGGATCATTTCCCATACTTTAAACAAATTCTCCTTGCAAGTTTCTTAATCTTTATAGTCTTTGTTTTTAACTATTTTGGCCTTTTGGAATTTTCCACATCAGTAAGTTTTTTGTTGTTTTCAGTAATTTTTAATTGTATTTGATGTAAACAATATTATTTTTAGGGTTTTTTTTTTCAGAAAACTCTCAATATTTTGGAGAAAGTTATGATAAAGTCCAAAAAAATTGAATGGGAAAGGACAGAATACTGCCAACATTCAATTTCTCCCTTTTTACTCGCTTACCCCTTTCTCACCAGGTTACAATCTTGGGTTTTTTTTTTTTTTTTTTTTTTTTTTTTTTTTTTTTTTCAGAAAAGTGTCAATATTTTAGAGAATTTTCTGATAAAGTCCAAAAAAATTAAACCGAAGAGGATAGAATATCGGCAAAAGTATTCATTTTTGCATTTTTTTTTATCAAGTTACCTCTTCTCAGCCGGTTTCTTGTCTGATGTAGCACGTAATGTTAATAGAAGGAGTAACTATTGTCTCGTGTGAGGTAACTTTGTAAACCTTTTTCCACACTGAAGCCGTAGATTGATTCTCATCTTGTTCTTTTCACGGTGTCTTTATCATCAACAAGAAGCATGAGTTCAAATCGAGCAATATAGACTCGTTTGAGGAGATAGGATGCCTCAATTTCTAGGTTACGAAGCTAAATATTTCAGTCCCAACTTATGTAAACGTATAATATGTTATTTGCATGCAATATGAAGATAAAGATTGCATGTACTTTGCTTGGGTAGATCCTCCGTTACCAAACAAGTGGTACAAAGACCTCCTTTTAGACTCTCGAAACAATGACAATCAACTGAACGAGGGACACTTTCTAGAATTTATGGAACAAGATCATGTGGGAGAAGATATTGTGGAATAAGTAGTAGAAGTGGTAGGGATGCAACAAGGTGGTGGAAGAACACACTCTTCTTGTCTGCGGTTCAACTGATTGCCATTGACTAAGATTGGAAACTGACTGAGTGGGGGTAACCGGGTAAAGATGACAAAAGTGAATATTTTTGCAAGTATTTTGTCCTTTTCAGTTCAATTTATGTTTTGATTATATCGGAAATTTCTCAAAAATATTGGTTTTTTTGTGAAGAAAAACCAAAAGGGTTACCGAGTAAAAATGACAAAAATATATATTTTTGCCAACTTTCTATCATTTTCGGTTTAATTTTTAATTTTGGGATTTTATATTTTTTTTCGAAAATATTAGGATTTTTTTTTAAAAAAAAATCCTAGTTTTTATGTATAACAATTTTTTTTTTCATGTTAGCTTTGATTTTAATACTAGATTTTTCACAATATTGCTCAAGAAGAAAACCGACAAAACAATAATTTATGCAAAATTTTGCCAAAAGTATAGAAAAATGTAAATTCTAGATATCAAATCAGAAACTGTTAGACTTTAATTTTTCCGCTTGATTTAATAAGCAAATGCAAATTTCTATCTTCTTGTTTTACCCACCAGGGACAGATGGTGGGGGCAAAGAGCAAAGGAAAGAAGTCAAAGAACACACTCTTCTTTTCAACAATCAATTCATTAGAGACTTCCGAAAACTGATATATTTTATCATCTTGAATATATTTAATTGAAGATGATATATTATTTTATATATGTCGACAATGTATTTTGTATGTTCTTGAAAGCATATCTCTTTTCAATATCATTCGGTACATGTTAAGTTTTAATAAAGTTATTCTTTATGTATCGAATTGAACCGCACTTAGTTTTGTTGTTGGCAACGTCCTAGGATCGGTGTGGTACCATATTTTTTGTAGTTTTTGTTTGTCATTTTAAAGCCATATTATTTACTTGCATTATTTTCCTCAATATACTTTTTATCTAAGAAAAGAAATGGTCTGTATCCCATACTCACGTTTATATATTTTCAAATAAAAAATAATAATTTTAATGTGTTAAATAAAAATAATGGAAAAAAGAATTTATTAAACTAAAAACAAAATCAAATTTAAAAATAAAGACAACTTTCCAAAAATAACAAAAAAAAGTTGAGTAAATTACACGAATGGTCCCTACGGTTTAGGGTAATTTTCGCGTTTGGTCTGTAACTTATTTTTTTAATTCGGAAGGTCCATACTGTTTGTTTTTGTTATGCGCTTGGTCCTTGTCATACCTAAAAAAACTATTTTGCCATTGATTTTTTAATTTATTTAAATAAGCACACTCCAGCCCCACCCCTCACATTTCCTTACCTACCCTACCATTTTTTTTTCTATTTAAATAATAGTCTTTTAGGTAAGACAGGGACCAAACCCGTAACAAAAACAAACAGTAAGGCGCCATGGCGTAACAAAAACAAATAGTAGGGACCTCCCGAGTTAAAAAAATAAGTTAGGAACCAAACTCAAAAAATAACCCTACTTCCTAAAAATACCAAAAAAATAGCATTTTCAAAACTAATCATCTAGTCCGCAGACGAGCTTTTATAGACTAATCATGCATGTAAATTATTGGATTTTTTAGTATTTTTGCATTAGTCAACAGTACGGTATATGAGACTGTAGTACTCACTTTGAGGAACAGGGTACCGTACTGCAGACTAAGCATTATAAATTACGATAAATTGGATTTTTATTCTGAAAAATTAAATGTCTTTGGCTAAAAAATTTAAAAAGCGACGCTGACATACATACTACAAACTTGACATACATACGACGAACCTGACATATGTAATGCGAACCTAACATATGTACTGTGAAGCTGACATACTTACTACGTTTGAATTTTCATTCCTCTGCTTGTAACAAGGTTATGCATTCAAACTACGATTATGTTCAACTCTACATAAAATATGTAAAATCAAGCAAATGTCATTCTATGGTCGTTGAAGTTCTTCGATTAAATCCTAACAAATGAAATATGTAATTGAGGCAGTTTAGTGATTATAAAGACCTCGAAGACCAACAATAACCGGAAATAAAGTTTTATGATTGTCAAAAAGAGTATGTTGCTTCTCATTTTCCATTCTTCTCCTCTTTAACCCTAAACAATTCTTTCATAATTTCACATGGACTATAGTGTGGGTTTATTTGTTGGGTTGACGATGAAAAATGTCATAACACTTCTCGAGGTCGATGAAAGATCTTGAAAGGCAATATAGGAACTTAAAGATATCATTAATTAGTAGATGCATTTTGTTATTGGTTGTAATTATTTACAAGTTGAAATCTTGAGTTCAATTCTGTTTTTAGATGCACGGATTCTGTTAGTTTGCTATGTATTATAAAGAGTGTGTAAGAACTTATCTCCGAATACTAGTAAAACAATAGTTTTCTTTTCCTATATATCATTTTCTTAGAGCTCCTTTGCCACATGCCAAATTCTTAGAAATCCTCATATTATACTAATTACAACATTAAATTAAATAGAATAGATTAAATAGCCCAATTTTTTAATTAATACAGCCTTAATTGTGGAAAGAGGTTTAAAAGTTCAATTATCCAAGACGATTTTAAATTTTAGGTTCACATCAAATCTCAATTAATTGTTTGACTGATTTTTTCCATGTATATTAGAATTTTGTTTGAAATTTATCTAAAATTTGATTTTTATAAATTCAAATAACTCAAAGACACGTATCATAAATATATATCATGAAATCAAATAAATTTAATATAAAAAATAATCATATCCGATTAAGTCGATCTAAAAACAAATATTGATGGGAATAAGAATCAAACTCAACTTCAATAAAATAATAATAAAAACCCTTTGATTCATATTGTATATATAAAATAATTAATGATTCAAAATAAATATTACAATGAAAAAAACCTAAAATGTTTGAAATAATGTCTAAAATTCGACATAACTTTCGATTTTAAAACCCCCTTATTAATACTAAGTCAAAAATCAGTATAATTTTTATAAGAATCGATTTAAATATTAAGTAAGAACGTAAGATAAGAAATCATCATTTATACTATGTATGTAATATCTTTTTAAAATTAAAAAACCATTGATTTATATTAGAAGTATAAAATACACTTTATTCTTTACTGTCATTTGTAATTTGTCATATCTTTTCATAAGAGTTTATTAAAATCAAATTTTATTTTCCGATATACCATTTTTCATTTATATAATTGATTGTGTTGATTTTTCTTATATTAAAATTTATATTTCATTATACAATATCATACTTTTTTTCATTAATTTACACATGAAGAATGTCCCTTGTATTTTAGCATATTTATTTAAAACAACCATTATAATGCAAAATAAATATCACATCATCATATTATATATATATATATATATATATATATATATATATATATATATATATATATATATATATATATTAAAGTTGTGGAAGAAAGTAATAGTAAACTTGGGATATTTTTTGGTCCCTTGATTTACATATCCGGTCCCTGTACTTCTTTAATTAATTTATTCATGTCTTTTTGTTTGTTCCATTCAACTTCCCATTTTTTTGGCAGAATTGGTCCCTGTATTATTGTTGGAAGTTAGGAATACTAAATTTGAATGTTTTTTTGGCAACTTTGGTCATTATTCTTTACCTATTTTGACACTTATGGTCCTTACAATCAATATTTTTACATTTTTTTGGAACCTTTTAATATGTAAAGTTTGGCCACAAAACTTTAACGGTTTGACAACTTTGATCCCTTTTCTAAAAAAATGCTAATTCATACCCCTTTAATTCTTTAGCCATTTTCACACTTCTGGTCCTTGCAGTCAAAACTTTTACATTTTTTGTCCGGGGCAAAGCCCGAACTTTTCATCCTTGCACTTTCTATGTCTGTCATATTTATCAATTCGGAAACAACATTGAAAGCTTCTATCCCCCGCGTAGCGGGGGTAACCTTTCTAGTTATTATTATTATTATATATATATTAAAGTTGTGGAAGAAAGGAATAGTGAAGTTGGCATACTTTGTCCAAGTTTGGTCCCTTGATTTACATATCCGGTTCTTGTACTTCTTTAATTAATTTATTCATGTCCTTTTGTTTGTGTTCCATTCAACTTCCCATTTTTTTGGCAGAATTGGTCCCTGTATTATTGTTGGAAGTTAGGAATACTAAATTTGAATGTTTTTTGACAACTTTGGTCATTATTCTTTACCTATTTTGACACTTTTGGTCCTTGCAATCAATATTTTTACATTTTTTTGGAACCTTTTAATATTTAAAGTTTGGCCACAAAACTTTAACGGTTTGACAACTTTGATCCCTTTTCTAAAAAGTTGCTAATTCCTACCCCTTTAATTCTTTAGCCATTTTCACACTTCTGGTCCTTGCAGTAAAAACTTTTACATTTTTTGTCCGGGGCAAAGCCCGAACTTTTCAACCTTGCACTTTCTATGTCTGTCATATTTATAAATTCGGAAACAACATTGAAAGGTTCTGGCCCCCGCGTAGCGGGGGTAACCTTTCTAGTTATTATATATATATATATATATATATATATATATATATATATATATATATATATATATATATATATATATATATATATATATATATATTAAAGTTGTGGAAGAAAGGAATAGTGAAGTTGGCATACTTTGTCCAAGTTTGGTCCCTTGATTTACATATCCGGTCCCTGTACTTCTTTAATTAATTTATTCATGTCCTTTTGTTTGTATTCCATTCAACTTCCCATTTTTTTTGCAGAATTGGTCCCTGTATTATTGTTGGAAGTTAGGAATACTAAATTTGGATGTTTTTTGGCAACTTTGCTCATTATTCTTTACCCATTTTGACACCTTTGGTCCTTGCAATCAATATTTTTACATTTTTCTGGAACCTTTTAATATTTAAAGTTTGGCCACAAAACTTTAACAGTTTGACAACTTTGATCATTTTTCTAGAAAGTTGCTAATTCCTACCCCTTTAATTCTTTAGCCATTTTCACACTTCTGGTCCTTGCAGTCAAAACTTTTACATTTTTTGTCCGGGGCAAAGCCCGGACTTTTCATCCTTGCACTTTCTATGTCTTGTCTGTCATATTTATCAATTCGGAAACAACATTGAAAGCTTCTGACCCCCGCGTAGCGGGGGTAACCTTTCTAGTTATTATTATTATTATTATTATTATTATTTGTATTTCAAACATTCAAAATTTGTTCTTATTTTCAAAAAAAAAAAAAACTATGATATAAAACTTTGATTAATTTTAAAACTAAATATTTTGAATATATTTTAATTTAACCATTTGAAGAAATTTCTATTTTAAATTTAACCGTCTAAAACTTGTTTCTCTTAAACTACTTTCAGATTATTTTTAAACAAAAATATCCAAACTACAATGGGTTCTTTTATAAAATTTGGCGTAAATTAAAAGCACAAAATTTACAAAAGCTATTATCATATATATCCTAAAATCACTTTAAAAAAAAAATTATCATACAAATTTTGTTTCCAATTCGATATTTTTTATATATATATATCCTAAAATCACTTTAAAAAAAAAAAATTATCATACAAATTTTGTTTCGAATTCGATATTTTTTAGTTATATTTTCAAATAACACATAATGTTATCAATTATTATTTTATTTTTTTATCGATTGCCATAAAAGTGTTTCAAATATATTTTGGACTCATGGGTAAAAAAAAGCTTTTCGATCCACTAATTTATTATATATACTTCTTTTATGTTTTTATAAACTAAATTAATATATATCAATATCAATACTAAAAAAACAAATAAGTCAAATTATTGAAAGACTTTAGTAGTTTCTTTTTTATGAAGATAAAATTGTAAAATTACTCCAATGTTTTTTTTTTTTTTTTTGAAAGAGTAAAATTAGTCCAATGTTGTTAGCTCCAAATTATCATTTTTTGTCAAAAAGGTTTGGATTAACACTCATGCTCAAAATGTTTTCAATATCTACTTTAATAAATGAAAATATTTTTGCCACATGCCACACTCTCTTTGATTTAACCACATGTCATTTTGTGGTTATTTTCAATTAAATTTTTCCATATGTCATTTTGTGGTTTTTTTTTCATTTTATCAAATTTCACATAATATTTAAATGTAATAATTATAATAAATGTATATCAATTTCATTAATTGACTTTCTGTAACACCCCAGTTTTCAAGTAATTTCAAATCCATCCTTTAGGTTTCATTTATGTCACTTTTGGTCCTTGGAATTGAATGAAGTGGCCATGAGAAGCCCCTGTGGCAAAGAAGTAACTTACGGAGCATGAGTAGTACGCTAGGCGTATGCATATGTACGCAGGGCGTACGTGTGTCTGGGTGAAACCCTAACCTTTAGGGTTTGTGGAGTATTTAAGCATCATTATTGTCACACCCTGATGAGACAATGAATCAAGTATTGAACGAATTAGAGAGTAAATTCAAAGTAGAATTGAAAGATTTGAACACCGATGTAAATATGATATGTTTGGCTCTATTACGCTTTTGCAAATTTTACAGAGTACAATGAATATTCTGTAAAGACTTCGTTCCTAAGACACTAGTAACCACTCCTATTTATAGACGAGAAAAGCGTACAAAAAATATACTAAGGACTAAACATGAAGCTTCGAATATTATGCCCTAGTAAAATACATTATAAAAATGTTCGAAGACCCTAAATACAAACTTCGACTATTACAACATTTCGACCCTAACAATCTCCCCCTTTGTAATCAAAGTCGAAGTCTTTAGTTTGTAAGTAGAGTAATGGAGTACAGCAAAACTCTTCGAACCTCAGTATACCAAGAAATAATTTTCTTCAATTCCTTCTTGTCTCCTTCATTATTCTTTTTGCAGTGGTTCATACGAACAATCAAGTTCGTATATTGAGATGTAGAATATCTCTCCACTTCGCTAGCTTGGAACAAAAACCGCTTCGCTTTTCCAGCTTTATCCTTTCAAGCAAAAACTATTCCAAATGGCTTTAAACATATTTCTCCATCAGCATATTTCTTTAACTCAGTCTGAGTCAACGAAGGAGCCATTGGAACTTTTACTTCCATTCCTTTTGCAGTAGCCAACTCCACATCAGTCAGTGCTAGGCACTCATAATAATTCTCAATGAAGATTTTGATGTGAGCAACTCCAAGTTTGAATTCCTCTGGATCTGTGTTTTGCAGAAAAGAAAAGGATTTGTCTTTCAGAAGCAATGTCACTTGTATAAGGTCATACAAGTTCATCAGAGGAAAATCTGCAATAGTGAATTCGCATGTTTTTCCATTTGCCCTGGCCACAACATATTTAACATTTTGAACAATGTTTTCAAAGACCACATCCTTTTTCATGCTTATCACCTTCTTGATCTTGATCAGTGACCATACATCCTCAGGGGCTTTGCCAAGTACTGCATGAAAACGAATTTTCATATGAGTCCCTTCATCTTTTTCTTTGAAATTCCCTTCAGCTTTGAACTGAGGCATGATGAACATCATCTCATTTATAGGGAAATCCAACTGGCATGCATCAGTGTTTGTAACCACATAACTCTGTTTTGGCTTCTTATCAAATGAGTACATGTGATTAAAGGCAACCAAGGCTTCGATTGTTTCATAGTTGTAATGTTTTGCTGGATCACCTTTATTCATGCCCTTCGGATCACCAGCCCTCTGAGTCATGATGCTTTGAATAAGCCTCATTTTCTCGAGTTCAGCTTCAGCTTCAGCCTTCTTTTCTTCTTTAGATTTTTCAACCAGAATTGATTTTCCTTTGTCTTTCGAAGCAGATTTTTCAGTTACGTCTTTTAGCTTCGAACCACTTCCATTAGATTCCAAAGGTTTACCAATTACAATTCCTTTCGAAATTTTTCTTGTAATTGGTAATGTTGTTACGATTGTTGAGGTCACTGGTTGAGCAGTCACAATTACTGGTTTTGTTGAAGGGATGCTAGATGGAAATACCTTGCCCACCACTTTCGCTTCTTCTTCTATTGACTTCCTTTCTCCCCCTTGCACCCCTGTGAAAAGAGGAGGGGCAGTAGTTGTGGGAAGAAGACTAGATATGCGAAATAGTGGAGCAAGTTGCTTGTTAAGTATGGCTTCGAACTGCACAAACTTCTGGGACAAAAATTCTGGAGTAATCAACGGTGACGAAACCGGTTTCGTTGAGATCTCCTTCAACTCCTTTAACAACTTGATCACACCTTCAAAATTTTCACTTTCAGACTTGGAGATTTGAGTTATTTGAGGACTCAAACCTTCGTATAGCTTGACAAATCGAGTGACAGCATCACAAATGATATCGACCTTCTGATTCAAGGACGCATAATCATGTTGAACAGATAGAATTTCCTTTTTCATGTCTTCACGAAGTTCGTGAATTTGGGAGTTAACATCCTCCCTCACTTTCTTGACTTCCTGAACAAAAAGAACATGTCGTTCTTTTGTTATGCTTCGCAGATCCTTAACTTCTCCCTCAAAATCAGATCTGAGAGTTTTAACACGAAGCTCAGAATTCTGATCTGTGTAATCAACCTTTTCTAAAATAACAGACTCTGAGGCTTTTATCATTCCAGAAACTTTGTTGATTACTCTTGATTCAAACATCTTGATCATAGAATCAACCTCCAAACTTGAAATAGATGAACCTCCGCCAAGATCAGCTTGAGATTGAATGATGGAGTTCAACTTTTGATTAAGAATTTTGTATTGCTTCATTGTCATTAACATATGATCAGGAAATTCTTCATCTTCATCATGAAACTCTAGGTCTTCGAATGTTCCACCAAACCCTTCATTATCAGTTTCAGTGGGTGAAGATGGTTTGGGTGTATCAGTGGATTGAGAGGAAAAAATGGAAGTAATTGGTTGATTGATGATATGTTCAAAGGTTGGTGAAACAGTGGTTGTTGTGAGAGGAATAGTAGATGTTGGTGTAACAAAAACCAATGATTCGAAAGGAGTAGAGATAATTGGACCTTGATCTGCATCTTTCGAACCACCTTCACCCATGTTGACATTTGCATCCGTATCAGATACGTGTACAGGGATGCCTGAAGTTCGAACCTCCTCAAAAATTGACTTGGCAATCGAAACTCCGGGTGGTATGATAACAGTCTTCTCAGGAATGGAACTTGTAATGATAGAAGTGAACTCTGTAGTTTCTGGTATTCGTTCATCCTCTTCTGTAGACTCAGTAGATAAAACAATCTTTCGAGTCTTCTTCGTCTTATGCTTTTTCCGTTGTGACAAGTGTTTTGCCATATCTTCTGCTGCTCTTTTCTTGGATCCGGGAGAAACAGGAACAGGTACCTCACGAATTAAAACTCCCTGGTGAGTAATTTAAGGCTTGCGAATCAACTTCTGTGATGGTGACTTTCGTTTGTGAGTGGATTTCATCTTGATTCTTCGAAACATCCCTGTTTTCGAAGGAATAATCACGTTCTCTTGAGTCTCTTCCACTATTGGCTCAATCACTTGTGTTGCTTCAACTGTCACTGCAACATTTTCTGTCTTCTTCTTTGAAGATTTAGAGGATGTTGAACCCTTCGTTTTCTTTTCAGGTGAAGCAGGATCAGCTTTCTTCGACTTTTTGGTCTTCTTTTCTTCGCGTGGCAACAAAATTCCCGTAGGAATAGAAGAATCGAATGTTTTCAGATATGCAATCAAAATAGGATTCGTAGGATCCACCCTTTTAAGCATCGCGTCTGGAATCCGAGCAACGTTTGGAAATTCATCATCATTGTCAACAACTTCCTTCGGAAAGTGATAAGATTGAAAAGTAACCTTCTCTTCTTCATTTGAAACCAAGATGCCTTCCTTGTTGTAAAAATGTTGCAGAATTAGACTCCAGTTCCTAGCACACGAAATGCCATGAACAACATTCGTATGTTCTACTCCTTTTTGGAATTCCTTCCATAGTTGTGTAGAGTAGTCTGCTGGAAGATCATAGTATAAACCAGCCACCATGGCATAAACCTCCATCCTTCCTTTATCTAATCCAACTGTTCTTCCGGTTAAACAACGCAAAAATATCCCAAACAAAAAATTCCATACTTTTGGAAGACCAGACTTCTTAAAGTCACTTATCTTTGACAATGGGGGCTGATATCCCATTTCATTAAACATATGAATTATTTAGGAGAATTGAAATTCAACAAAAGGAGGTGTATTTGGAATGTCAAGAATCTGACAAAACAGTTTCTTGGAAAGCCTAACCTTTTGTCATTGATTAGGTGAAAAGTAATCGAATCAGAGGCTTTGTTGTATGTGGCAGTAGATCCTGCTTGAGAAAGCCAGGATACCGGAACAGAAAAGAAATTGAACATTGCTTTGGATAAAACAGAGTGTTTTAAAGAAACAATAAGCATCTTGAATTCTTCTGGACATTGAGAAAGTTCACCATCCACATAATAATTGGTAGATTGAATCTTCATAACTGGTGCAGAAGAAGTATCTTCAGTAGAAGGATCGACATGAGCAGTAGTCACCATTGTTAGGGTTTGAAAAAAATGAAGAACAGAGAATTTGGGAAGTTATGAGTTTTGATCGCATAAACGTATAAAGTACTCTTGAACCCCCTTTTATATGTAACCCTAAATGATTTGAATTTGAAGCGGGATGCATTTAATGAGATCCGACGTGGCACCTTGAAAATCGGACCTGTACAGCGGAAAGGTAGCCATGCGTCAAAAAGTGTCTGTCACATCACCTGGAAAACCGGGCAAAATACCATACATCACGTATACACAGCCTGCCATTATCCCCTTAATAGAATTGTAACCGTTAGAACCCTTCGAATGGAGGCAAGGCTCTTTCACTTTTGGGATAAAAAGCGAAGTCATTTGCCAGATGTTCGAAATCATCAGCCTGAATTGGTATTACTCAGAACCTCAAGGATTTCGTGTGTGTAGTCTGCCAAAGAAAGTTTAGACAAGAAACAATTTTTTTTTTTTTTTAAATTTTGTGATGTCAAAAATTTAATTTGACACGAAGGCAGTTAAACCCCGGGCAAAGGTTGCTTCGTTAATCATCAAGAGAGATGATCAACAACTTGTGTATGTTCCCGTGAATTACAATCGAATACTTTTTGATAAGTATCAAAGGGCTTCTTTTAAGAATGCTTCGTGGGTAGGTTCAAAATTTCGTTACATGTCAACCTAAACATAAGGTGATAAAGTGTAACAGAAATTACTTGTATGACCAGTGTAGTCAGTGACAAGTCGGCTTTGAAAATTTTTAACATAACTAGGACATTCAAATGAAACTCACACGGAAATCATATTCATAAAAAATTTGTATACTGGATCTTGTTGGGTAACAAACATCGTGGGTTTCGAATACTTGATCAAGACCACTCATTCGAAATGAATATGATTTGGAGTTTCGAACATTGGTATAGAAACAAAAGTTTCGTATATATCTGGAACAATGTTCCCCGTCAATTCCTTAATTTGTAAGATTTTTGGGTTTCACTTCCATCACGGACTCATGATGTTAGATCATAAGCACAAAGTTTTTATATATCTAAGACTCGATGGGTTTGATCAGAGACCTCTCGGATATACGTCTTTGTGTGTGATCGTGTAAGAATGTTTTGGATGAAAAAGATTGGTGTAAGACACGAAAAGTACCTCTGTTATGTTTTGGACCAAATAGAAAACTCTTAACTCATTGTGAGAAGAGTAAGGTAGCTCAGAGACTAATGTGAATATAAGCCTGATTGGGAAGAAATTTTCGTACGAAACATTTCATTAAGGCTTTCGTACACACATTGAGTCATGGAGGCTTTGGACGACATGCAGCATCATGCTTCTAGGGACAACCTAACTAATTCGAATAATGAAAAACATATTAATTCATACGAAAATTTACGGTGTTACAAGTTTGTATCAGAGCCAGGTTTGAGGGATTCGGATGCACCTTCGGGTATGCCTGGACTCAAACTGAGGATTTGAGAAAATTTTTCAAGGGAAATGATTTTTCTAAAACCGAGCAAGAGTTTCTAAGAGAAAAACTAGAAGGAGCTGTGTGTACAATCAGTCAGAGCCCGAACGGTGGTTTCCCAAAATACCCTTAGTTGTTTATTTTATGAGATATTTATGAGATGTTATGAGATATTAAAATTACATGCTAGAGAGTAGGCTAGGTATTTCATATTCTAGGGCTAGAGTTGCCTGATTTGTGATGCCTTAGCCTAGGAGATGCTTTTCATCAGTGTTATCTGTTATTTTCCCTAAGTATGTGCTGAGTTCTGGGTCGAGGGGTAATCTAGGGGAGATACCTAAATTAGCATACGATTAGCCTACTGAGAGATTAGTCTGATATTTTTGAGAGATATAGTACTTGTAAATTAGAATCCTAGGAGGAGGACTTGGGATGACTACAGGTTGTTGTGGAAGGTAGTATTGGGCCCGTACTACTGAAAGCACCGGATCTGTATGCAACCCAAGTAAGAATCCTTAGGATACTAAGGAGCGTGTAGGGGTGGGAATTCGAGTGTGAATATGCTCAAATGAGTTTCTGATTATTTTTGTGTTGTTTATCAGAGACACTATGGTGGGTACACACCACAACCCCGAGGGCACCAGTGGTACCAGTGACAAGGAGATCCACAGGATCATCCATGCTGAGGTGGGCGCAACGATCCGTGAGGCAATACCGAAGATGTTTGGGTCTATTAAGACCACGTTGATTGAGACTTTCGGTGAGCGCTATGCGGCTATTACTAAGGCTGCTGCTTCAGCAGCCACCGCAACCCTAGCTACTTCGAGACCACAGGGAGGTGACTCGTTGTTGTTCCGGGAGTTCAGCAACACGAAGCCACCAGAGTTTGATGGGACACATGATCCCGTTGTTTCCATGAGATGGATCAGTGACATTGAAGGATGCTTTTATACGTGTTCATGTTCAGAGCATCTGAGAGTCCGGTTCGCGCTGAACCAGTTTCGCTTGGGAGCGAAGCACTGGTGGAAGTGTGGGACGACTGATTTTACCCCTGCAGATCATGTTGCAGTGACTTGGGAGAGGTTCACCAAGTTGTTTCGAGATGAGTATGTTCCCCAAGTGGAGAGGGAACGTTTGGCACATAAGTTTCTGTCTCTCAAGCAGAAGACAGAGTCGGTGACTAAGATTACTAGGATGTTTCATGAGAGGGCGATGTTCTGCCCTGAGCACGTGTCCACTGAGCAGGTACGTATGAGCCGGTACTTGAGCATCTTGAGGAGGGATATTCGGGAGTTCGTGGCGAAGTCGTCTTATCGGATATTGGCTGAGTTGCAGACTAATGCCATGAGGAGGGAGATTGAGTTGGAGATTCAGACCAGAGAGGAGGGAGAGCAGTATGGGAGATATAGGAGACCATCACAGTCGCAGCCGGCGGCTAAGCGGGCTATGTCCGCTGATTCGAGAGCTGGAGGCCAGAAGGGCCGCACTTGTAGCAAGTGCGGCAAGACCCACGGGGGATCTTGTCGGGCAGGGATTTGCTAAAAATGAGGAAAAGAGGGGCATAAGGCAAGGGACTGCCCCAAGGGATTTTCTGTTTTCTTTCACTGCAACCAGACAGGCCATCGGAAGGCCGAGTGTCCTCAGCTTACCCAGGGATCCGCCCAGACTACCACTCCTGCTGCTTTGCGTGTTACTGATAGCAGGCCAGGGAAGGCCGAGCCTCCTAAGGCGCCTGATGTTGTTGCTGGTACGTATCTTCTTATCTACGTTGTTTTGAGATTTTTTTATACTTACATTGTGCTGTGTATAGGTACTTTTCTTGTGAATTCTGTACATGCTTTAGTATTGTTTGATTCGGGTGCGAGTCGATCTTTCGTGTTCTTAGCTTTTAGTCGCCACATTTGTACCCGACGTGAGGCGTTGAGTCAACCTCTGAGAGTTTCTATAGCCGACGAGCATGCGGTTTTCGCTACTGATGTATTCCGAGGGTGTGTACTAGAGATTTTTGGTGTTGAGTTCCCGATACACCTGGTACCGATCGCGATAGGTGATGTCTGTGTCGTAGTGGGCATGGACTGGTTGAGTCGGTTTGGAGTGGTAATCGACTGTGAGCGTCAGATGGTGACTATACGAGACCTTAGTGGGGGAGTGCTTACGGTATATTGTCACACCCCCAAACCAGGATGGCGGAAACATTCGGGGGTGGGTGACTTCACGTAGTATCATAACAGTTAAATATTGTAAAGAAAGTAAACACAACCACCATAAATATAATAAAAACTTACATTGTTGCTTGTAATACATGTTTCAAAAGAATAGTACAAATATGATGATTTAAAATGTTTCGCTAATAGACGCCTTAGCGTTCGTTTTCCAAAAGCTGATGGTTACCTGTATTACAGATTCCCTAAGAAATACAAGTAGTTTTGAAAAAGTGTCAACAATTAAGTTGGTGAGTTCACAAGAGTTTTGTACTGAAAATTTGTATGCCCTTTTTGTAAAAATAACTGAACGTGTTTTCCAGAAAATCCAATATTTTCTACATATAGTCTGAAAAGATCCAACGAGTGGTTTTGCAATAGTATCTTTTGTGCTCAAATGGTGAATGTGCGTTTATACCCAAATAATGTATTTAAAGTATGCATCGAAAGACACGTAAATCAAACTTATTTTAATACTTCCGTGTGAGTTTTATAACCATGCTATTGACCCAGACTGCCTGTAACAACGTTCTTCAGGCGTTGTAGTGTTATGACGTTTGTCACCCCAGACCTGCCGGTCTAACTGTAGCTAACAGTTTAGGTGCGGGATTGTCAATCCTGTATAGATCTATACACAAGTATCACGCTCTCCGTCCAAGAGATTATGGTTTATAATACAGGACTTGAAATGCGTACTTGTGAGTACGTTGAAGTTGAATATCTCACAATACTTAGTATTAATAGATTTATGAAAAGAAAGTCTATATTTCATGTAGATGAAAGTATTTCATTTTCACAATGTTTACGTAAAGATGTAATGAATAACCCGCAAACTATACCCATTATAGTTTTTCCGAAAGTGTGTTCCATTTGGTGATAAAAACTCGATGTAATACTAACTTTGCATGTAAAGTATAATGTTGATATCGAAGTTATTAAAAATGTAGATGTTGTATTTGAATATGTATAAAGCGATATGTTTTCTCGTATTGCATTTGTATTTCCCCCCCCTAAAACATGAAAAGACGTGAAAAAGTAGGGGTATGAACTCACCGGATAGATTGAAGAAAGTGAGACGAAAACCGGGCAGAACTTTGGCAGGAGAAAGCGGATTTCTCGGGATTCTCAGGAATCTCGGGGGCGTAAAACTTCCTTCGGGGCTGAGGTATGAAAACCGGGGCTTCAGGATATTTCTTGCACCTAAAACGGAGTAAAAACGCAAGAGGAAAAGAGAAAATGAGCACTTATGCCCGGAACCCTCGCATCCTTTTTATAGTGGCTGAAGGCCCTCGGTACGCTGGGCGTACGAGGGTACGCGGGGCGTACTCGAACGTCATGCATGACCGCATCTTTGACTGCCAGACTTCGGATGGGACGGCGTAGAGGCATAGGGGGCGACGTGGACGATCCGGAACCTAGCATCCGAGTACGCTGGGCGTACGAGGGTACGCTGGGCGTAAATCGGCTCGGTTTGTGCACTTCGAACTTGTAAAATCCGTAAGTTTCGTAAACGAACTCCGATTTTTACGTTCTTTATATGCACGCGAAGTTGAGAAAATACTCTACAACTTTCATTTAGACTTCGTCGGCAAATTTTGACTTTATTTTTAATTATATTTTATTGAATAGGCCGAGACACGATAATTCCGTTAAAAATCCATAACTTCTTTATCCGATGTCCGTTTTCGTCTGTCTTTTTACCATTGTACTACTATTGTAGAGACCTTGAACTCTTGTTTAGGTTGCGTCGGCTAAAAATCACTCGATCTTTATTTCGAGTTTTTAGCTGTCTACCGCTGTTCCGAAATTTAGAAAAATCATAACTTCCTCATACAAAGTCAGATTTGGGCGTTCTTTTTATGTATGTTCACGGTTTAACGTAATCTACGACTTTCGTTTAGATACTTAAGGTTAAAAATCATTTTATTGAATTTTCACTTTTTACGTTTAACAGTGTTTTATCGGGTGTGTCTTGGATTTTCGATTGGTCATAACTCCTTCGTTATAACTCGGATTTGAGTGTTATTTATGTTTTTGGAAACCTTGTCACGATATCTAATGCTTTATGCATCCCAATTTGGATTTTAGAACACTCCATTTTTGACGCTAGTTTCGTTGATTCCAAATAGTTCATTACATTTGACTTTTTGAATGTTACATTTGACTTAAAATATCGGGTTGCTACATCATCCCCCTGTTAGAGGGAATTTCGTCCTGAAATTTAATCTAAGACAGATTTTATGGATTAGGAAAAAGATGTGGGTACTTTTGTTTCATCTGATCCTCGCGTTCCTAGGTGTATTCAGGTCCTCGCTTGGCGTATTAATCCCTATGTAGGCAAACGTATTAATCCCTTCCAGGGTGAGACTTTTAATAGTACCCGGTCCCCAACCTGGAATTCTAAGGGTTTCCTTCTTTTATCTGCATAACTCTTTTGTCTGTCTCTTGAAGCCTTCAGTCGTTCTTGGATTTGAACCACCTTTTCCGTAGTTTCCCTTATGATTTCTGGCCCAGTGAGAGTGCTGTCAGTTGCTTGTCCTCTTGCTAGTTGGGTGTCACCCATTTCAGCCCAGCACAGAGGTGATCTGCACTTACGGCCGTAGAGGGCTTCGAATGGGGCAACTTTGATGCTGGTGTGATAACTATTGTTGTACAAGAACTCGACCAATAGTAAATGGGTGTCCCATGCCTTACCAAAATCGATCACACAAGCTCTTAGCATATCTTCCAAGGTTTGAATGGTTCTCTCACTCTGGCCGTCGGTCTGTGGGTGGTAGGCGGTACTCATGTCTAGCTTCGTTCCTAAAGATTTCTGTAGTGACTGCCAGAACCTCGAGGTGAATCTACTATCTCGGTATGAGATAATGGATATTGGCACACCATGCAGTCGTACAATCTCCCTGATGTATGTTCTGGTTAGTTTCTCTAGTTTATCCGTTTCTTTGATTGGTAGGAAGTGCGCGGATTTGGTTAACCTGTCGACGATCACCCAGATGGTGTCGAGTCCGCTTGCCGTCTTGGGTAACTTGGTTATGAAGTCCATGGTTATCCGCTGCCACTTCCATTCGGGTATTTATGGTTGTTGCAACAATCCCGAGGGCTTTTGGTATTCCACCTTGACCTTGGCGCAAGTCAAACATTTGCCTACATAGGTAGCTATTTCGGCCTTCATGTTCGGCCACCAATACAACTTCTTGAGGTCTAAGTACATCTTGTCTGAGCCGGGATGTACGGAGTAGCGAGTTTTATGAGCTTCGTCCATGACAACATCCCTGAATCCACCAAATTTTGGTGTCCAGATCCGATTCATGAGACAACGAACACCGTCATCCCTGACTTCAAGGTTTTTGTCCATTCCTCTCAATGCTTCACCTGTCACGTTCTCTGGCCTCAAGGCTTCTTCCTGTGCTTCTTTGATTTGTGCGGACAAGTGTGAGTGGATGGTCATTGTTAAGGATTTCACTCGGCGGCCCGAGTATTCCTTTCGGCTGAGTGCATCGGCCACTACATTAGCTTTCCCGGGATGATAACGAATTTTGCATTCGTAATCGTTTAACAGTTCTACCCACCGTCTTTGTCTCATGTTGAGTTCCTTTTGACTGAGGATGTGTTGAAGGCTTTTATGATCGGTGAAGATTGTACATTTCGTGCCGTAGAGGTAGTGCCTCCAGATCTTTAGGGCGAAAACGACGGCTCCTAGTTCGAGATCGTGCGTGGTGTAGTTTACCTCGTGCGTCTTCAGTTGTCGTGAGGCGTATGCGATGACCTTCCCTCGTTGCATCAGGACACATCCAAGTCCCTGGTTTGACGCGTCACAGTAGACCACGAAGTCTTCTGTTCCTTCTGGAAAAGATAATATAGGTGCACTACATAGGGCTCGCTTTAGTGTTTGGAATGCAACGTCTTGTTTTTCTCCCCAGCTGAAGGTTACACCCTTCTGAGTTAGGGTGGTAAGTGGCTTAGCAATCTTTGAGAAGTTTTGTATGAACCTTCGGTAATACCCGGCGAGGCCCAAGAATTGTCGGATTTCCGTTGGAGTCCTTGGAGTTGTCCAGTTCTCGATTGCCTTGATTTTGGAAGGGTCCACGTGTATCTCCTCCTCGTTGACCACTTGACCTAGGAAATCTACTTTCCGAATCCAAAACTCGCACTTTGAGAATTTTGCGTAAAGCTTCTCTGTCCTTAATGTTTCTAAGACTTGTCGGAGATGTTGGCTATGTTCCTCCTTGCTCCTTGAATAGATGAGTATATCATCTATGAACACGATCACAAATTTATCCAGGAAAGGACGACATACTCGGTTCATCAAGTCCATGAACACCGCCGGTGCATTTGTCAATCCAAAGGGCATTACTACAAACTCGTAGTGACCATAGCGAGTTCATAATGCTGTTTTGGGAATGTCTCCTTCCAAGACTCGCAGCTGGTGATACCCAGATCTTAAATCGATCTTTGAGAAGTAGCTCGCTCCTTGTAGTTGGTCGAACAAATCGTCTATGCGCGGTAAGGGATATCGGTTCTTGATCGTGAGTTTGTTCAGTTCCCGGTAATCGATGCACATGCGGAAAGATCCGTCCTTCTTCTTTACGAACAGGACCGGCGCTCCCCATGGTGAGAAGCTCGGTCTAATGAATCCTTTGCTTAGAAGTTCGTTTAGTTGGTTAGATAACTCCTGCATTTCAGCCGGTGCTAGACGGTATGGCGATTTTGCTACTGGGGTAGCTCCGGGAATCAAATCGATCCTGAACTCGACTTGACGTTCTGGGGGGATTCCTGGAAGGTCTTCAGGGAAAATGTCGGGGAAATTGCAGACTTCTGGAATGTCTTTAATGTCCTTCACTTCTCGTTTCTTGTCTACTACGTGGGCTAGAAAGGCATGATATTCCTTGCGAAGGTATTTTCGGGCTTTGACACAAGAGATGATTTGTAAATTTGTATTGGGTTTGTCACCATAAATGACAAGAGTTTTGCCGCTTGGCAGATTGAGGCGACCGGCCCTTTCGTGACAAAGTATATCGGCATGGTGAAGGCTTAACCAGTCCATACCGATGATGACATCAAAACTTCTTATAGTAATTGGCATAAGATCGATTTGGAACGAGTGTTCGTTTAAATCTAACGTACAACCTATGTACATATCGTTTGCGCTTTCCGTTTTACCGTTTGCCATTTCTACTGTGAATGTTTTATTGAGTGCTTGGGGTTTTTGATTAGGTAAGTGTTTGAATTTATGACTCACGAAACTTCTCTCCGCACCACAGTCAAAGAGTATGCATGCATAAATGTCGTTGAGGAGAAACGTACCCGAAACCACCGTGGGATCGGCTATTTCCTCGTTCTGCCCTATTGCCAGCACTCTTCCTACGCCGCCAGCATTCTTCGCCTTAGGGCAATCCCTCTTGAAGTGCCCAGTTTCCCCACACCCATAACATGCCTGGCTTACTCCAGTACCAGGAACTTGGGTGATTGGTCGCGCTGGTGCCTTACAGAAACGGGCAGTGTGCCCTTTTCTATCGCAATTTTTACAGTGCATTTCCCGGCAATTACCGTGGTGATGGTAATTGCATTTGTTTCACCTTGGCAGATTCCCAGCGTATTGTTTTGTCGGCGCGGGGGTAGCGGGAACAGCAGTGGGGGCAGTAGCGGCATGGACCGCCACTATTTGTTTCTTTGATGGTTCTTGCAAAGTTTGACCTTTCCTCTTGTTCCAAAACTTCTTGTTGTTGTTGTTGTTGGCATTGCTGTCATTGTTGTTGCTTCCTTTGGTTGGTTCCGGGACGACGGTCGTGATACTTTGGCAGACCCCATGATCAACGAGAGATTGTGCCAGTTCCTTGGCGCTGTCGAATGTCGTGGGTTTGGAAACTAGCACACTTCCTCGAAGCTGGGGTGACAGTCCCCAGATATACCTTTCCACCTTTTGGCTTTCCAAAATCATCATTCCTGGGCAAAGTATTGTCAAATCACTGAACCTATTCGTATAGCTTGTGATGTCAGAGCCTACCATCGTAAGGCCCCAAAGCTCCTGTTCGAGCTTCTGAATCTCGCCCCTTGGGCAGTACTCTCGTAGTAGCATCCGTTTCAGGTTCTCCCAACCCATTGAGTTTGCCACCACTAGAGTTAGTGACTTGACGTGGCCATTCCACCACGTTAGGGCTTGCTCGGAGAAAGTACAGGCGGCAAATTTTACTTTGCTTTCCTCGGGGCATGAGCATATCTCGAACACAGCTTCCGTTTTCTCTATCCATTGGGATAGAGCCATCACTCCCCCAGTTCCATTAAAGGGGATGGGTTTGCTGTTGGAGAAGTCTTTGTAAGTACATTCCCCGGAGCGACCTTGGTTTTGGCCATTAGTAGAGCTATTTATCCCTCCTCCTGATCTATTGTTACTCATTTGCGCCATTGCTGTGGTTACGGCAGCTGTTACGGCAGCCTGAAAGGTAGCAGCATCCATTGATGGAGGGGGTGGTGGAGGTGGTGCTGGTGTTCCGTTTGTATTGGAACGTCGGGGATTTCTCCTTGGTGGCATGATTCTGCCACAAGTTAAGAGACGAATTCTTGATAAGTCATTAGAAATGATTATGGAAGGTTTTAGTATTATCAGTTTTAGTTTTGAACATTTCTGGTTTTCGCATGTCAATAGAAACTTTCAAAAATAAGTGTATGCTTCTTTTAAGAATTTTAAAGGAATACTCAAGGAAATAATAAACGCGTGTCAATTTCATTGATATTAGTATATGATACAACGATCAGGAAAATTTGACCTTATATAGGTCTAGGGTACATCAATGAAAATGGGAAAATTTGACCGCATTTCGACCCCCGAATTGCGTTCTCACAATTCATCGGGTTTACATTCTTAAAGGAAAGAGTAGCACCAACACTTATTTGATAGGTATATACATAGCGCCAGAAGTACGCGCTTTACTCTGAGCGGGTGGCACGCTGCGGACCATGGTATGTGGTTGTGGAAGCCTTAGCTCGGGCTACTTGACGTTCGGCCTCGATGACGCGCCTCTCCATGGCGGCTTGGATCCTATGGAGCTCCCTCACTTCGTTTCTTGTAGCAGTAATGTCCCTCTGCAGGGAAAAGGTGTGGTCTATTGTCCGCTCATGTTCTTCGTCCAGACGACGAAGACGTACCGCGGTGACAGTAGCGGTGGCCCCAATGTCCAAAAGTTGGTTGGCATTTGCTCTTGCTTGCTCGCCTTGGTTGGCAATGCGTCGGACCATGACAGGGAGTGCCCTGTCAGCCGAACCCCCGTTGCGGAGCTTATAAAAGCCTCGCGCCATTCTGTAGGGTGGGCGTTGCCCTTGTTCCCTACTCCATCGCTTCAGATCCACAGCCCAGCGGGGCGCCGGGCCCTGAAAGTTCCTTGGGGGATTTGCTGCTCCTCGGGGAGGATTGTAGATCTCGGGCTCCGATTCTGTGCTCCCACCATCTCCTTCCTCTTCTGTATCTTCGTCTGGGTCTTCCTCAGGATTCTCTTCGGATTCTTCTTCGGGTTCTTCCTCGGGAATTTCCTCTTCGGAATCCTCTTCGGGGTCGTCCTCAATCCAGCCTCCATTACCCTGGTTAGGGTAGTAGGGATCCCCGGGAATGTGAAAACCTGCCATTTCGTCTGATCGAGAATAGGGGCAAGAGAATTATATATAAAACTAGGGAGTAAGAAGGGAAATTTTCGATAAGGATAAATTTTATTCGACGATTCCTATTTCTAATTAAATACCGAGGTTCGCATGATTATATCAGTTCTTTTAGTTTTTACAAAATACCCCTATAGTATTTCGAATTTGTGAGTTTGATTCTAGTATTTAATTTGGTAAGTTTTCGACTTGTTGCTTACTACGACCATTCCTCGACATACGTTGGTCACATCCAGGATAAATATAGTTGATCAAGCTATATTTATTCTCGATTTGATTACATACCTCGAGGCCTAGTCGTAGTGTCGCAACTTGTCTTAAGACTTCTTTATAAAACTTTGCTATGATACGAGACTGATGCATGCGTGTACTTATATTTTTATAAAAAAAAATGGATATCACTTTAATTTATTAAAAGTATCGTTTATGAAAACTTTTTGTCAGAGGGTTTTTGGTCCCTTTGCATTTATAGTTTGTATATCTTATGTGGTTCGATATACTTAGTTCACTATAAACAATGCTCTGATACCAATCTGTCACACCCCCAAACCAGGATGGCGGAAACATTCGGGGGTGGGTGACTTCACGTAGTATCATAACAGTTAAATATTGTAAAGAAAGTAAACACAACCACCATAAATATAATAAAAACTTACATTGTTGCTTGTAATACATGTTTCAAAAGAATATTACAAATATGATGATTTAAAATGTTTCGCTAATAGACGCCTTAGCGTTCCTTTTCCAAAAGCTGATGGTTACCTGTATTACTGATTCCCTAAGAAATACAAGTAATTTTGAAAAAGTGTCAACAATTAAGTTGGTGAGTTCACAAGAGTTTTGTACTGAAAATTTGTATGCCCTTTTTGTAAAAATAACTGAACGTGTTTTCCAGAAAATCCAATATTTTCTACATATAGTCTGAAAAGATCCAACGAGTGGTTTTGCAATAGTATCTTTTGTGCTCAAATGGTGAATGTGCGTTTATACCCAAATAATGTATTTAAAGTATGCATCGAAAGACACGTAAATCAAACTTATTTTAATACTTCCGTGTGAGTTTTATAACCGTGCTATTGACCCAGACTGCCTGTAACAACGTTCTTCAGGCGTTGTAGTGTTATGACGTTTGTCACCCCAGACCTGCCGGTCTAATTGTAGCTAACAGTTTAGGTGCGGGATTGTTAATCCCGTATAGATCTATACACAAGTATCACGCTCTCCCTCCAAGAGATTATGGTTTATAATACAGGACTTGAAATGCGTACTTGTGAGTACGTTGAAGTTGAATATCTCACAATACTTAGTATTAATAGATTTACGAAAAGAAAGTCTATATTTCATGTAGATGAAAGTATTTCATTTTCACAATGTTTACGTAAAGATGTAATGAATAACCCGCAAACTATACCCATTATAGTTTTTCCGAAAGTGTGTTCCATTTGGTGATAAAAACTCGATGTAATACTAACTTTGCATGTAAAGTATAATGTTGATATCGAAGTTATTAAAAATGTAGATGTTGTATTTGAATCTGTATAAAGCGATATTTTTTCTCGTATTGCATTTGTATTTCCCCCCCTAAAACATGAAAAGACATGAAAAAGTAGGGGTATGAACTCACCTGATAGATTGAAGAAAGTGAGACGAAAACCGGGCAGAACTTTGGCAGGAGAAAGCGGATTTCTCGGGATTCTCGGGAATCTCGGGGGCGTAAAACTTCCTTCGGGGCTGAGGTATAAAAACCGGGGCTTCGGGATATTTCTTGCACCTAAAACGGAGTAAAAACGCAAGAGGAAAAGAGAAAATGAGCACTTATGCCCAGAACCCTCGCATCCTTTTTCTAGTGGCTGAAGGCCCTCGGTACGCTGGGCGTACGAGGGTACGCGGGGCGTACTCGGACGTCATGCATGACCGCATCTTTGACTGTCGGACTTTGGACGGGACAGCGTAGAGGCATTGGGGGCGACGTGGACGATCCGGAGCCTAGCATCCGAGTACGCTGGGCGTACGAGGGTACGCTGGGCGTAAATCGTCTCGGTTTGTGCACTTCGAACTTGTAAAATCCGTAACTTTCGCATACGAACTCCGATTTTTACGTTCTTTATATGCACGCAAAGGTGAGAAAATACTCTACAACTTTCATTTAGACTTTGTAGGCAAATTTTGACTTTATTTTTAATTATATTTTATTTAATAGGTCGGGACACGATAATTCCGTTAAAAATCCATAACTTCTTTATCCGACGTCCGTTTTCGTCTGTCTTTTTACCATTGTACTACTATTGTAGAGACCTTGAACTCTTGTTTAGGTTGTGTCGGCTAAAAATCGCTCGATCTTTATTTCGAGTTTTTAGCTGTTTACCGCTGTTCGGAAATTTAGAAAAATCATAACTTCCTCATACGATGTCAGATTTGGGCGTTCTTTTTATGTATGTTCACGGTTTAACGTAATCTACGACTTTCGTTTAGATACCTAAGGTTAAAAATCATTTTATTGAATTTTCACTTTTTACGTTTAGCAGTGTTTTACTGGGTGTGTCTTGGATTTTCGATTGGTCATAACTCCTTCGTTACAACTCGGATTTGAGTGTTCTTTATGTTTTTGGAAACCTTGGCACGATATCTAATGCTTTATGCATCCCAATTTAGATTTTAGAACACTCCATTTTTGACGCTAATTTCGTTGATTCCAAATAGTTAATTACATTTGACTTTTTGAATGTTACATTTGACTTAAAATATCGGGTTGCTACATATATGGCGAGGGTACCAGATCTGGATCAGCTTTCTGCTCTGCCGCCAGAGCGAGACATAGTCTACAGCAGGGTTGTATGGGCTTTTTAGCGTACGTGATGGATACGCGGGTTGCTATAGAGAGACCGAGTTCTATCTCCGAGGTTCCGATAGTGTGAGAGTTTCCGGATGTTTTTCCCGAGGAGTTGCCGGGTGTGCCTCCCGAGAGGCAGGTGGAGTTCTGGATTGATTTGATTTAGGGTGCGGCGCCTATTGCCAAGGCACCTTATCGCCTTGTGCCGCCAGAGATGCAGGAGTTATCCTCACAGCTCCAGGAGCTGCTATGGAAAGGGGTTCATCAGACCGAGTAGCTCACCGTGGGGAGCTCCGATCCTTTTTGTCAAGAGAAAGGATGGTTCACACCGGATGTATATTGATTACCGGGAGTTGAGCAAGCTGACGGTCAAGAACCGTTATCCACTTCCGAGGATCGATGACTTATTCGATCAGTTGCAGGGGGCATCTTGGTTCTCCAAGATTGATTTGAGATCTGGATATCATCAGATGAGGGTTTGCGAGGAGGATATCCAGAAGACGGCCTTTAGGAATCGTTATGGGCACTACGAGTTTTTGGTGATGCCTTTCGGGCTCACCAACGCACCGGCGACGTTCATGGACCTCATGAACCAGGTGTGCAGGCCCATGTTGGATTGATCGGTGATCGTGTTCATCGACGATATTCTGGTGTACTTGAGGTCCAGAGAGCAGCACGAGGAGCATCTTAGAGAGATTCTTGGAGTATTGAGGTCGGAGAGGATTTATGCCAAATTCTCCAAGTGCGATTTCTGGTTACGAGAGGTCCAGTTCCTGGGACATCTCATTAATCAGAATGGGATATTGATTGACCTGGCCAATATTGAGGCAGTTATGAGATGGGAGGTGCCGAGATCTCCGTCCGAGATTAGGAGTTTTCTGGATTTGGCCGGTTACTATCAGAGATTTATTAGAGACTTCTCCAAGATCGTTTTTCATCTCACCAGATTGACCCGGAAGGGTGTTACATTTGCATGGGGGCCCGAGCAGCAGGCTTCATTTGAGACTCTTCGCCAGAGATTGTGCGAAGCCCCGATGTTAGCCCTTCCCGAGGGAGTGGAGGATTTCGTAGTTTACTGTGATGCCTCTATATCAGGGATGGGAGCAGTGTTGATGCAGAGGGGACAAGTGATTGCATATGCATCAATGCAGTTGAAGCCTCATGAGACGAGGTATCCCACCCATGATTTGGAGTTGGGGGCGGTGGTGTTCGCC
The DNA here is from genome assembly GCF_052849685.1 of Lactuca virosa. Classification (NCBI taxonomy): domain Eukaryota; kingdom Viridiplantae; phylum Streptophyta; class Magnoliopsida; order Asterales; family Asteraceae; genus Lactuca; species Lactuca virosa. The sequence continues at coordinate 460,053,956 of NC_136429.1, read as the reverse complement.
CTCAAGATCTGGCGTCACTATCTGTATGGGGTCTAGTGTACCATTTTTTGACCAGAAGAGCCTGAAGTATCTCATGGATCAGCCCAAACTGAATATGAGACAGAGGAGGTGGTTGGATGTAGTAAAAGACTATGAATGTGAGATCTTATATCACCCGGTCAAGGCTAATGTGGTAGCCGACGCCCTGAGCCGCAGAGCAGCGAGTGCTCCGATCCGAGATGTGTGTATGAGGATGAAAGTATGACTCCAGTCTTCGATACCATTCGAGAGGCCCAGGTGGAGGCCGTGAGACCGGAGAACCGCAAGAGGGAGCAGGTGATTGGGCAGGTTTTCGAGTTTGAGACGGATGGTCGTGGGCTTATGACCTTCCGAGGGCGGATCTGGGTGCCCTATACGGGTGTAGCTCGGCGTATACTGATGGAGGAGGCACATAGATCGAGATTCTAGAATCCACCTAGGGGCCACTAAGATGTATTTGGACCTGAAAAGAGATTACTGGTGGCCCTGTATGAAGAGAGACGTGGCATGGGTAGTTGAGAGGTGCATGACCTGTCACCGGGTTAAGGCGGCGCACCAGCGTCTACATGGCCCGTTACAGCCTCTAGAGATTCCCCAGTGGAAGTGGGAACAGATCACCATAGATTTTATCACCATGTTACCACGGACTGCGCGTGGAGTAGACGCGATGTGGGTGATTGTAGACCGGCTAACGAAGAGTGCTCATTTTCTCGTTATCAGTGAGAGCTCTTCTGCAGAGAAGTTGGCCGAGATCTACGTGCGAGAGGTACTGGCACGGTATGGGGTGCCGACTTCGATAGTATCATATTGGGATGTGCGTTTTACTTGCAGGTTCTGGAAGAAGTTTCATGAGGAGTTGGGTACCTGGTTGCATTTCAGTACCGCATACCACCCACAGACGGACGGGCAAAGTGAACGGATGATTCAGACGCTCGAGGACATGCTGCGTGCATGTGTCATGGACTTCGGTGGAAGTTGGGACACTTATTTGCCCTTGGCTGAGTTTTCTGACAACAACAACCATCATTCCAGTATCGGCATGCCTCCCTTCGAGCTTCTATATGGGAGGATATGTTGAACTCCCATCTGTTGGGGAGAGGTGGGGCAGAGAGTGATGGGGAGCACCGAGATAGTGCTCAAGACAACCGAGCAGATTCAGCAGGTCAGGCAGCGGTTACTAACGGCCCAAAGTCGTCAGATGAGTTATGCAGACCGGAGACGATCTGAGTTAGAGTTCCAGGTCGGAGATTATGTTCTCCTGAAGGTATCCCCATGGAAAGGGGTGATTCGATTCAGGAAACGGGGCAAGTTGGGCCCTAGATACATTGGTCCTTTCAGAGTGATCACCAGAGTGGGTAAGGTAGCTTATCGGTTGGAGCTACCTGTAGAGTTGAGTCAGATTCATAACACCTTCCATGTGTCTCAGTTGAGGAAGTGTGTGGCCGATGAGACGGCGGTGGTACCACTAGAGGAAATTCAGGTGGATGGAGCCTGAATTATATTGAGAGGCCGATCGTGATCTTGGATCGGAAGGTTAAGGTTCTAAGGAACAAAGAGGTGCCCCTAGTTCAGGTTCAGTGGCAAAATCGGAAGGGATCCAAGTGGACTTGGGAGCCGGAGTCCGAGATGCGCGAGCAGTACCCAGAGTTATTTACGGAGCATGACTTCGAGGGCGAAGTCTGATTCCAGTGGGGGAGAATTGTAACATCCGGACTCCCAGGTATATTATCTATTTATTTATTTTGAGATCTATTGAGCAACTCGAAGAGTTGGTGCCTCAACTCGTCGAGTAGAGACAAATTGACCACGTGGGTTTAGTAATTGACTCGATGAGTCAGGGAGCCGACACGCCGAGTAGGCGCTGTGAGATGAAAACCCTAATCTCCGGGGTTAGGGCCTATTTAAGAGAACTTATGTTCTCATTTCAACCTCACCAGCTGCCCAACTCCTCTGTGTGAAACCCTCAACGTTTGTAGTGAGATAAGAGAGTTATAGAGCTAATCTTTGAGTACTCTAGGGCATCTTTTGAAGAGAAGAGGAGATTATCCAGCAAGGAGCAAGGAGAAACTATTGGATCTAGTTCTATTTCGTCCAGAGCTTCTGTGGAAGGTATAAAGCCTACACCTTTCTCATCTTATTGGTTAGATCTCATGATTATGGAAGTTAGGGCTTTTACCACCTTTTATTGGGACTTTGAGTGCATTGAGCTTATCAGGAAGTCTAGACTTCAGATCTGGACCTTGTGAGGTCCATAGAGTCCAAAGGTCTAAACTTTATCCAACCATAAAAGATTTTTTGTGCTTAACCACCTTAATTAGAGCTTGTAGTGGCATTATGGAGCAAATATGCCATGCATGCACGTAAAGATCGAAGCTTTACGTGACATTCAAACCTTAGGAGTGTATATCTAGAGTTTGGAGTAGCAGATCTGCCTTAAAACGTCTGAATGTGAAGTTGAATTAAGTGACTCGACGAGTCGATGAGCCGACTCGATGATTCGGCTAGGGTTTTCCCCGATGAGTCTGGATATGGGTAACTCGGTGAATCGACGAGACGACTCGACGAGTTAAGTTGGGTTTTCGCGATGTTCTGAGGAACAATGTGGACTTGACGAGTCACATAGGTGCACTCGGCGAGTCAGGTCAACATGGACAGTTGACTCGAGTGTTGACTTTTGTTGACTTTAGGGTTTGGTCAAGGTAGGACTTATGGAGACCATGGAGGGGTGAAATGGTCTTTTACCCATCCTAGGATCTAAGGAGGGACTATCATGAGTTTATTTGGAATTGTGATATTTAAGTGTTAATTTGAGATGCTGGTTACATGTAGACGGGGGTTAGACTGTTCGAGGGGTATTTAGTTTTCTGGCTTGCTTACGAGGTGAGTTTTCTCACTATACTTACCATGAGTGGTATCTTTGTGCGACCAGAGGGTCCTATGTGCTTACTTGAGTTATATGATATTATGCATTTAGTCTGTGTGATATATATGCTATATTTTGTGTCTACTGAGATAGGACCGGAGGGTCCAAGCCGAGTTGTAGGACCGGAGGGTCTTCACTGAGATATTGGACTGCAGGGTCCAACCGAGCTGTGAGACCGCAGGGTTCTCACTGAGAAACATGACCGGATGGTCCACACCGAGACACATGAGACCTGAGGGTCCATGCCATGTTATAACCATGAGAGGCTTATTATTTGTGTATGTGGTATTTTGGGGAACCCACTGAGCTTCCTGCTTACTATGTTATGTGTTATGTGTTTCAGGTACCTCTCAGGACCGCGGGAAGGCGCCGACATGATTGTACACAATTGTTCGAGACTATGTTGAGGATTCTGGGATTTGACTTATTTGTGGATTTATGTTGACATTTTGAGATGCATGTGGTTTTATGAAATACAATATATGAGTTTTATGTGTTTTTAAAATGAAAATTTTGGTTTGAAAAGTTACGGTGTTACACCTTGACACTACCAACTACTCAGTTCTGAAACGAGAAATGGAATTGAAGCAACTTAAAGGAAAAGTAGTAGAAATTGCAAGGAGTCTCCTCACTAAATTCGACGCTAATAACCTCAAAGACAACACAAGGACAAATGATCACCCCCATGAGATCTTGACCATACAGGCCAAACGAGGAAGACTGGAAAAATATATCAACATAGACAATGTAACAAAAACCATGCTAGGCTTTATTTTCCAGCTTCGGACATGCGCCCGACCGGTTGGTGAGGGGATGTTCTACTCGTCATTCAGGGTTCGATACGAAACACCACGATCCAACATGTATTCATTGATACAAGCAGCTCAACGGACATTATCTACGAACAATGCTTTCGCCTCCTCCCAGAAAGATGGAAAGAGGGTCTCAAGCCTGCAACAGGTTAGCTAACAGGTTTTACAGGACATAGCCTATGGCCTCTAGGGATGATTTACAAACCATCCGTGCTAATCATTCACGATAAGACGAAGGGAAAATGACCCTCACTGATTTTATCGTAATACGACAGCTGGAAGAACTCAATATTATATTAGGTGAAATAACCTGGTTGAAATTCGGAGCAATACCATCCACCATACATGGTGTACTCATGTTTTGTACGACTGATGGCTCAGGGACAATCCTCGCCACCCATCCAAAGAAACTACGATGTTATGGAATCATGCAACCAAAGGAAATCACGAAGGACACTAAAAAGCCACAATCATAACTTCCCAATAAAAGAAGGTTATCAACATGGAGTACCGAGATCAAGTAATCAGCGTAGGAGTCACCCCCCCCCCCCCGGGGGACAAGGGAAAAATTACTAAGGCTCCTCAAGAAATACAAACATGTATTATATGGTCACCCAGAAACATGGTGGGGGTACATAGAAAGGTCATAGAACATAAATTAAATATCAAACCAGGAACCAATGAGACGAAAAAAAACAAGTCCAAAGGGGAGACATTAACATAAAAATTAACGTCGAGGGAGCCAAGATGACCAAAGCAGGAATACTCCGAGAGGCCATCTTCCCAACATGGATCGCAAACCCAGTTATGGTAAAAAAACATGATGGTACATGGCGCATGTGCATTAATTATTAGGACATGAACAAAGCTTGTCCCAGGGACTACTACTCACTCCTAGAAATCGATCAGAATGTAGAATCCCTACAAGGATTTAAATGGAAGTGTTTCTTAGATGCCTACAAAGGATACCACTAGATCCTCATGAATTAGGAAGACGAGGAGAATACCACCTTTCTACACAGACCATAATATTTTCTGCTACCAGAAGATGTCGTTTGGCATGAAAAACCCAGGTGACACCTACCAGCGGTTGGTCAACTCACTTTTTTCAAAACAAATAGGACGAAACATAGAAGTCTACGTCAAAGACATGGTCATTAAAATCCCCGATGAGGAAACACTACTCATCGACATTGAGGAAACCTTCAAGACCCTACAAACGGTACAAATGAAGTTGAACCCTATGAAATGCACCTTCAGGGTGGAAGAAGGACAATTTATGGGATACTATATCAACAGTGAAGGGATCCAACCAAACCCGATTAAAAAGGAAGAGCTAATGGAGGTAAAATCACTACACACCCTAAGACACGTCCAAGGACTAAATGGAAAACTGATCGCCTTTAGCTGGTTCATCTCCAAGTCAGCGGAAAAAGCCATGCCGTTGTTCCATATACTCAATGGATGCATTGCAAAGAATAAATTCCAATGGATGCCAAAGGCCGAAACTGTGCTCCAACACCTTAAGGAATCCCTACACAAGCTTCCCATACTTGCTAGCCCCATACTAGGAGAAACAATTCAAGTATACCTATCTACGTCCAATGAAGCCATATCATCTGTGTTAACGTTGGAGAGAGAAGGGGAAACAACTACCGGTCTACTTTGTTAGCCGAGCTCTACATGGCCTGGAAATCAATTACCCCATCCTTGAAATAGTGGTGCTAGCACTCATCTAAGTGGCCCGACGCCTATAAAGGTATTTCCAAGCACACCAAATTGAAGTGCTAACCAACTGCCCGATCAAGCAGATACATCTCAATTCATAAACTTTAGGGAACCTAGCAAAATGTACGATAGAATTAGGAGAGCACAATGTCAGTTACTGACCACGGACGATCATCAAGCGACAAGAATTGGCATACTTCTTACTAGAGATACCAGGAAACCCAAAAACACAAGCCCAAGCAAAAGTTTAGGGGGAGACATCAGATCAAGGCCAGCAAAGCAACTAAACGTGGACCTTATATACATATGGGATGTTCAACAAATAATGGTCAGGAGCATCTCTAATACTAACAAGCCCGAAAGGGGAAGAAGTCACTTACGCGCTTCACTTTGACTTCAATACCTCCAACAACGAAGACGATTATGAAGTTTTGTTGGTCGGCTTAAGACTAGCAAACAAAATGGGGGTGGAAAGGAAAATAGCTCTGACAGAGTCGAGGCTAGAAGCTAATCAGATCAATGGAGAATTTAAAACAAAAGACAAGAGAATGGAGAAATATGTGAAAGCTGTCAAAAAGTTGCTAAGTCCATTCAATAGCTTCTCGATCAAGTAGATACTAAGCGTCAACAACCGGAGGGCACATTCCCTTAGCAATATCGCATCAACATGTTTCGACCACATATCCAAAGAAGTTTTAGTTGAAGTATTAAAGGAGAGAAGCATCGATAAATGCCAGGTAAACGCACTCTCGCCAACACGACCTAACTCGATGACACCCTTAGTAGATTACCTCCAACATGGCATCCCACCGGACAACCACAAGGAGGCCTTCAAGATAAGAATAAAAGACCCTCAATACGCTATCCTTGGGGGAGTATTGTACAACAAGGGGTTCATGATAACACGGTTGAAGTGCGTAGACAAAGCCTACGACAAGAAGGTGCTCCAGGAAATCCATGCTGGCCCGATAATTGCACACGAAGGATAAGGGCCCTTATAGGGAAAATACCTCGAATTGGAATATATTGGCCCAAAATTCTCAAGGACATAAGAACATTAACAAGGATGTGCATATATGTAACATCCCCCTCTGGCACGTATCACAATATTGTCCGCTTTGGGATCCCGACACGAAAACTTCCTAGGGGGTCACTCATCCCTGGATTGCCCTTGCCCGAGCACGCTTAACTGCAGAGTTCTTATGGGATCTGCTGCCTTCACGACTTTAAAACACATTGTGACAAGGAAGGTATCCACACCCCTTATAAGGAAATGTTTCGTTCTCCTTCCAAGCCGATGTGGGATCAGGTGCAACCCACTTTCACCCCCCATTATAGGGTTTGACGTCCCCATTGAACACATCGAATCGTGCCCTAGCTTTGATACCATCTGTAACATCTCCCACTGGCACGTATCACAATATTGTCTGCTTTGGGCTCCCGACACGAAAACTCCCCAGGGGGTCACCCATCCCCGAATTGTACTCGCCTTGGCACGCTTAACTACAGAGTTCTGATGGGATTTGCTGCCCTCACGGTTTTAAAACACCTTGTGACAAGTAAATGTTTCGTTCTCCCAGAACAATTCAGGGTTGGGTGACCCCTTGGGAGTTTTCGTGCCGGGAGCCCAAAGCGGACAATATTATGATACGTGCCAGAGGGAGATGTTACATCTTCGTCGCCCCGGGATGGATGAAAAATCTGGACTTGTGCGCCTCCTCTATCAGGATCTGGCGCACACCGCCTGCGTACGGAACCCACACTCTGCGGATGAAGTGTCAACAGCCTGCAACTATCACAGTCGAAGGAGGAAATCTGGACCATGATACGCTCACTCTTCCCATGTTCCTCCTTCATAGCCTCCTGCTGGGCCTCCCGGATCTTCTCCAGAAGCGGATTCACTACTATCATCCTCAAACATATATCTCTAATCGGGGTTGCGAATTCCTTGCGACTAAGTGCATCAGCTATAACATTGGCCTTCCCCGGGTGGTAGAGGATATCACAGTCGTAATCCTTCACCACATCTAACCACCGACGCTGCCTCATGTTCAGGTTCGGCTGGTACATGAGGTACCTAAAGCTCTTGTGGTCCGTGTAAATGGTACAACGGACCCCATAGAGGTAGTATCGCCAAATTTTAAGGGCAAAAACAACCGCCCCCAACTCCAAGTCGTGCGTCGGGTAGTTCGCCTCATGAGGCTTCAGTTGTCTCGAGGCGTAGGCGATGACGTGCCCCCTCTGCATTAATACTGCACCCAAAGCCCAGATAGATGCATCATAGTACACTACAAAATCGACCATGCCCTTTAGTAGGGCTACGATCGGCGGCTCGCACAACCCCTGCCTCAAGGTCTTGAATGATGCCTGCTGCTTAGGCCCCAAGCGAAATACAACGACCTTCTTCGTCAGCCAGGTCAAGGGTACTACTATCTTGGAGAAGTCCTATATGAATCTCCGGTAATAGTTTGCTAATCCGAGGAAACTCCGAATCTCGGATGGAGACTTCGGAACCTCCCATCTCATCACGGCCTCCACCTTGGCTGGGTCGACCAGAATATCGTTCTGGTTGACATGTTGCCCCAAGAATTGCATATTGCGCAACCAGAACTCACACTTAGAGAGCTTAGCACACAAGCTCTCCCTCCTCAGGGTATTCAACACCTCTCGAAAGTGCTCCTCATGTTGCTCCTACGTCTTGCAGTAAACCAAGATGTCATCAATATAGACTATCACAGACCGATCCAACATCGGTCTGCATACGCGGTTCATGAGGTCCATGAACGTAGCAGGGGGGTTGGTGAGCCCAAAGGGCATCACCATGAAATCATAGTGGCCATAGCGAGACCGGAACGCAGTGTTCTGTACATCCTCATATCTGACTCGCATCTGGTGATAGCCTGAACGCAAATCTATCTTGGAAAACCAAGATGCCCCCTGAAGGTGGTTGAAGAGATCATCAATCCTTAGGAGTGGGTAATGGTTCTTCACCATTACCTTGTTCATGTGACAACCCGAAATTTCTATCTTGTACAGTCATTGAATTCAATCGCAGTCAGACTCGTTTCTGTTATCCTTCAGCATTATTTAGGGTCTGTTTGAGTGTTAGTACATTCAAGGTTTGGGTTTAGGGATGAGTTAACTTAAGTTCATCGGGTTGCATTCGGGCCAACCACTCCATCAAGAGGAGTGTACGGCCGTACACATGAGTGTACGGCCATACACCTAAGTTGGCTGTAAACCCAAACCATATATAAGCTTTTCCCTCATTCTTTCACACTTTCTCACACTTTCACCTCAAGAAATCCGATTCTCTCTCAACTATCATCAAGTTTTTCACCTTGATCTTCAAAGATGTAAGTATTCCTTCCATTGATTAGTTGATACATGGCTATATATAGTGAAGATCCATGTTTTCATCCATGAAATCTTCTCTTTTGGATAGATCTTCAAGTCTTCTTCACTTTCACCAAGAACACCAAGAACACCTACTTGTTCTTGAACCGTGAACTCCTTAGAAACCTTCAAAAGTCTGAGTATCTCTTTTATCTTCTAGTTAGGTTTGAGAAACACTTGATTCCTAGCCTTGATTCGTCATCTAATGCATGAACACCAAGGGTGTACGGCCGTATACACCTCATATGTCCGTAAACCCTTGTTTAGTGCATGTATTGGCCTCAAACTCACTTCATGTTCCAACATAAGATCATAAACACTTAATGGATGCTAGTTAGGGCCATAAACACCCCGTTTTGCATGCTTCTTCCACGAGTGTACGGCCGTACACTCCATGGCCGTACACTATAATGGCCGTACACACCCTTGTGTGGCCGTAAACCCCTTTGATGCAATCACATGTGATTGTAACACTTCAATTCAAGTGTTTCCTAGTCCCTAAAGTGGTTTCCTATCATAATTAGTTGGGATATACACTAATTATATCCATATATGTATCATTATATACTGAATAGGATCTGTTTGTGCTCAAGACTTCACTTGACACTTAGCATCCTATATAGACCTTTCACTCGAATCACTCACTTCAGGTGAGTTCATACCCCTGTATTTTCACAGTTTTTACTATTTTAAGGGGGGGGGGGGGAATACAAGTCTAACACAAATATTTTATGTTATAAACAAATGGTTTCAAATATCTTATCAAAATGAATTTCAGTTATCATCAAATCAAATGGTTTTCAATGATTGTATCAAAATGACATCAAGTCACCAAAATGAATTTCAAAATATCAAACTTCTTTTAAATGTTTTTATAAACTTATATTTCTCCCAGAATTCATACTTGTATATATATATATATATATATATATATATATATATATATATATATATATTTATTTATATAAATAAGATTTAAAAGACTTAGGACTGATAACCCACTTTGGTTCCTTTTCCTTGTTTGGATGTGGGATTATATGTAACATCCTGTCTCAGATTGTCCGTGGTTAGGGTTCGTGGGCCACGAGCCAGGCATGAGGAGGTTTTCGGATTGCGGCAAATTGCTAGAAGCATGGGACATCTCGTTACCTTTCCATAGGTATGCGGATCTTTGGAATCAGAGTTACGCCAAAGGAGCTATAGAAGTTTGGAGATTTGGCAATATGAGCCCCTAAGTTGAGAAATGTAGCAGCGGAGTACGCTGGGCGTACGTATGTGTACGCTTAGTGTACGTGTGTGCGTGATCCTAAAGCAAGAGCCACCTAGTACGCTGGGCGTACTAGGCACATAGTGGAAACCCTAATATTTTGAGTGACCCTATATAAAGAATGAGATGGCCTCATTCCTGGCCACCCCTCTCAGAGAACAAACCTTCCAAAACCCTAAATCTTCATCCATAAGAGATTGTGAGTGCATGAGAGCCCTTGAGGGTGACTTTGTGAGTCCTTGGAGTGAAGAAGGAGCATTGAAGGGAAAGGAGTTGGAGTTCAAACTTTGGATCTAAGCTTTTATGGGGATGGAGCATCGATTGAAGGTATAAAGTTCAGAGCTTTCATACTCCTTTTTGATTTATGCTTAGTATGGTCCATTTTAGGGTTTTTGGTCCCAAAGCTTGAAGCTTTGTGAGTCGTTAAACTCCAGAGCCCATTATCCGCCCTTTTGAGTGTTTGTGATGGAGTAGTTTCATAAAAATGAGATCTTGGAGGTTAAAATCAAGTCATGCATAAGTGGAGATCTTAATGAGTACAGAGAATGTGTATTTTGTGTTTGTGATCACATCAGCCATGCAAAGGCTTAAAGTCCATGACTTTATGGAGTAAGGACTGTTAGGGAGTCTAGATCCAAAAGATGAGTTAAGGTCTTAACGGGTTAAGACCAGGAAAGCAAAGCAAGCAAAACTGAGCGTACGCCCGGCGTAACTTCAGTACGCCCCGCGTACTGGGTTGAGGTCCCCGATCAGATTCAGGAATGTTGAGTACGCGAAGCGTACCAAAGGAGGTACGCCCCGCGTAACCCCTCTGTGAGATTTTGGGCTAGACTTCGTGATGGGACTTTAGTGGTTAGGCCTGAACCTTTGGACTTGTGTATCCGAGGCTATGAGCAGAGAAATGTTATAGTTATGCCTTGGGCCTTGTGTTCGGCTCGTCTTTTAGATGGAGATTTGGGCCTTGAAAGGGCCCATTTATTATTGGGCCTTGGTGGGCCCAATGGGTTTAGGGCATTGATGGGATGGTTATTGATCAACCTCTAGACCCAATGAATGAGAGTTTGGACTTAGTTTCTAATTAAGATAATTGTGGGTTTGGCACAGAGTTAGTGGCCGGTGCAGAGCAACAACGTTTATAGGGGTTGTTCATCATCCGAGGTGAGTCTTCTCACCATACCTTACCTAGAGTGGTAATTATGTGTGACCGAAAGGTCTTATGTGTTATGACGAGTTATGTATGTTATGTATGTTATGAGTAGCATGGTATGGACCGGAATGTCAGTATGGTATGGACCGGAAGGTCAACGGTGTATGGACCGGAAGGTCAACAGAGTAGAACCGGAAGGTCTACTCAAAGAGTGGGACCGGAAGGCCCCTGAGACACATTGACCGGAAGGTCTCATAGAGATATAGCCTCGAGTGGCTAGTTGTATGCACGTGGTATTTTGGGGAACTCACTAAGCTTCGTGCTTACCGTGTTATGTGTTATGTGTTTCAGGTTCTTCTCAGGATCGCAGGAAGGCGGCGGCTCGATTGTACACGCAAGATAAAAGAGTTATGAATGAGGATCCTGGATTGTGATAATGCTTTTTAAAACTTTGTTGAGTATTAAATGGTGTTTCTTTAAGATGACACATGTTTTATGAAATTAAAAGCGAAAAAATTGTTTTGAAAATTTACGGTGTTACAAGTTGGTATCAGAGCCTTGGTTTGAGGGATTCAGATACACCTTCGGGCATATCTGGACTCAAACTGAGGATTTGAGAAAAGTTTTCAAAAGAAACGATTTTTCCAAAACGAGTAAAAGATTTCAAGAGGAAGCGGAAAAGAGTAGTGTGTACAATCAGCCAGCGCCCGAACGGTGATTTCCCAAAATACCCTTACGTTATGTGTTATGAGATATTATGAGATATTATGCATGCTAGAGTAGGCTAAGTATTCATATTTAGGACTAAAGTGGCCTGATTGTGATGCCTTAGCCTAGGAGTTGCTTCTATCTGTGGTGCACTTTCGAGTATGTGCTGAGTGAGAGTATCCAGCAGGAATCCTTGTAGAGAGGGATTTGAGTAGAGGAGTAATCTAGGAGAGATACCTAGATGAGCATTGTGGAGCCTATCGAGAGAGTAGCTAGATACCCGCGAGGGGTAGAGTTGCAGAGTTCGGTGATATCTTTTGAGTATGAGTAGAGCAAGTGGAGTTATCACCTAGAGTGGGTTTTACGTGTTTATTCGATGCCCGAATGCTGCTTGCTTCATGATTTGTGGAATTCCCGAGGATGGGAGTCATCTACCAAGTGAATGTGACAATATTCAAGAGGTAGATGACTGGCATCATAAGGAGTTTCTCACCAGCTGATGGCGAAGAAGTGTGAGAAACTAGGAAGAGCCTAGGATGTGACCTTAGTCAGATGAGTACGCTGACAGAGTAGAGCATTTCGCTGGGGAGTGAGCACGCGTGTTGGGATTGGCGATTGAGAAGGTTGAGTAGCTACTTAGGGAATCTGGGATGGTCCGTGTAGAGAGTATAGGTAGATGTGGCAGGTAGTATGGGCCCGTACTACTGAAAGCAGAGAACCCATACCCGATGCAGGGAGTATTCCGGAGGATCTAAGTAGCAGATCGAGAGGTGATGTCATGGTTCGAGTACCATGATAAGTAGTTGATCGAGAGGTGATGTCATGGTTCGAGTACCATGATAAGTAGCAGATCGAGAGGTGATGTCATGGTTCGAGTACCATGATAAGTAGCAGATCGAGAGGTGATGTCGTGGTTCGAGTACCATGATAAGTAGCAGATCGAGAGGTGATGTCATGGTTCGAGTACCATGATAAGTAGCAGATCGAGAGGTAATGTCATGGTTCGAGTACCATGATAAGTAGAAGATCGAGAGGTGATGTCATTGTTCGAGTACCATGATAAGTAGCAGATCGAGAGGTGATGTCACGGTTCGAGTACCATGATAAGTAGCAGATCGAGAGGTGTTGTCATGGTTCGAGTACCATGATAAGTAGCAGATCGAGAGGTGATGTCATGGTATGAGTACCATGATTTATAGCAGATCGAGAGGTGGCCACATGGTTTGAGTACCATGACATGCGGCAGTTAGTGCTTCTGGTTTTACCAGGTTATTTCGTGGCGATTGTCTAGACTGAGATCAGATGTGAAAGAGTATGGGGCCAGAAGGTCATCATGAATAAGTTTTAGTGGAGCATCCCTGGAGAGGGAGATCGAGTTAGCTCCGAGGGATTGTTGGTGATATGCCAGTTGGAGTCGCAAGTCTCAGGGATGAGTAGGGATGGTGCGTTATGGAAGAATACGGTCTGGGCTGGGCGACCAGCCGATAGTGGAGATGTCACTTTCTGTGACCTGAGTAGTGAAAATTCCGTTTCCTGTGGGAGACGTAAGAGGTGTTGAGATTTCCGTTTTTGAGTTTGGGGGTGAGCCCTGTGGGATTGCACTGATGGTGATCTTCAATCAGAGTATATAGCAGCGGGTCTACCGCGAGGTAAAGATATGGTTTTAACAGGTTGTCAGTGGGGACTGAGATGGTCACGGACCAGGACACACCCTATTTGAGTATAGTAGTGAAACATCCCAAAAACACAGTCTGAAAATTTCGTTTTGAATCAGTAATAAAACCATATTCATCAAACGTCATATAAGAATCATAAACAAGGTATCTCAGAATATCATAACAACTGTCAAATATATCAGAGTATAAACATCCTAGGCTGAACAAATGGTGTGTGCACTGCAATCTTTCCGAGCTCCTCTTTTGAAAACTGAGTACCTGAAACCAAAACTGAAAACTGTAAGCACGAAGCTTAGTGAGTCTCCCCAACTACCACATACCATACAATAACATATAAAGCATATACTGGGCCTTGCCCACTACATCGGACCGAAGTCCGGAAACTGCATCGGACCGAAGTCCAGAATTAACCAGGGCCTTGCCCTCTGCATCAGACCGAAGTCCGGAAACTGCATCGGACCGAAGTCCGGAACTAACCAGAGCCTTGCCCTCTGCATCGGACCGAAATCCGGAAACTGCATCGGACCGAAGTCCGGAACTAACCAGGGCCTTGCCCTCTGCATCAGACCGAAGCCCAGAACTGACTGAACATAGCATAGCATAATCATAACTACTAGCATAAACACAGATACTGCATACTACATCGGACCGAAGTCCGGAACACATAACACAAATATTTACTTGAATCACAAAGACATCAAGCACACTGAACTACTGCATCAGACTGAATTCCGGAACTGACTGAACATAGCATAACATGATCATGGCATATAATATGAACACATATACTGCATACTGCATCGGACCATAGTTCGGAACACATAACACATACCATGCCTGTATCACAAAGACACCAAGCATACTGAACTACTGCATCGGACTGAAGTCCGAAACTACTGCTAACTTGAACGGGTCGGCATTGTGGCCGTAGACCCGTTCCTACTGAAAGGAAACTCAGCTCACACTGCTGAAGTCCTGCAGACTCAACCCCTCCTGCTGGATGACTGATTCCCGAACTGTCAACACCAGAATAACACCCAATCAATAATTGGGTTCTATCACAAATCCATAATTCCATGTTTGGGGTAAAAGACTACTTTACCCTTACTTAGCTTGACTCAGTCCCAAGGCCCAATCCAAAGGCCCAAAGTCCAACTATGGGTCAAAGCCCAACCTTTGGCCCAATTTTCCAAATTGGGACCAAACCTCTACATGGACTTGCCTTAAGGCCCAATTGTTTAGTCCAGTCCACATGTCTCATTCTGAGGGCCCAATATTATAAAACCATCTAGGCCCAAACTATGGCCCATCTATGGCCCAATTTTCCAAATTGGGCCTAATCCTTCATATGGGCCTTACTCTAAAGCCCAACTAATTACTCTAGTCCATTCGGTTGTTCTTGGATGGTCCATTAGTAAACCAATTACCAAAACTCAATCGAAAGGCCCAACTCAAGGCCCAAGTGAAACTAGGATTTCACATAAAATGATGATTAGGGTTAAGTGTTTCTTACTTAACCCATTAAGGACTTAATCCGATAAGTCCTTTACTCTACTAGATAAGTGCTATGGAGTGATTGGGCTTAATACACAATCTAATCTCAATGGCCCAAGAGTGGGTCCCAATGAGTGCAAAGCCCAAAGTATCAACAATTAGGGTTTTCTAAACCCTAATTAGGGTTTCCCACCCAATCATGGCCCAATAGGCTCAAAACTAAACTTTAAGCCCATTAGGGTTTTGCTAGGTCAATTAGGGTTTGCTTGCGGGGCACCACCCACTACCACCTCGGGTAGTGGTTGTCCATGGCGGCTCACGGCGGCGGCCACCACCTTACGGTGGTGGTTATTATTTTTATTATTCAATGCTAATTACCGTTACAAACTTCATCCAAAATAATCCACACTAACTAATTCACAGACTAATTAACACACACACACACAGCCACACCATGGTGGCCGGCGGTGGCGCTCGGTGGCAGCCACCACCTCACGGTGGTGATGGTGGCCTTCTAGGTTTTCGAGCCACGCAAAACACCAACAAAACGAACAACAACATCAGATTACACACATACATGCGACCCAGAAACTGAAACATCCACTACAACCTTCCTCGGGGCGGTGGCTGTTGGCCGGAGCAACAAGGGCAAGCCCTACGGGCGGCGGCAGTCGTGACTACGGCCCCACACCGGATAAATGGAGAAGGTGGGTTGAGACTTCGCTAATGGCAGCAGCAGCAACAACTGAATATGACCCCTTTTTGATCTTCGTTCGAGAAAACCTCAACAGCCAAGAGTCACGGGAACGACGACGCTTGACGGCAACGCTGCGGCTCCACATCGCTACAACGGCGATCGTAGGATGAGGCAGCCACCCTAACGCGAACCAAAAGAAGAAGGGAGCGGATCGTCTGATAACATCAACAACACCACCCTGAATCGTTTCCGGTAGCCTAGGCGATCCTCCGATGCACGCGACGGCTCCGACAAGGAAGCTGCTGAGGTGTTTTGACGGCGAAGGGATGGCGGCGACATAGAATTAGTAGGTGGAAGGATGGCGGTCGGCTCAGACTTGCACGAGCGGAAGAACAACGAAGAAGGAGGCGACAGTTGTGAGACTCATGAGGTGGTGGCGGCTGCAACACTTAGGGTTAGGGTTTGTGGCAACCGGCAATGTTACAGCTTATATACCCGCTCCTAACACTTCTTTGCCATAATTACATTTATGGTCCTTCCCCATGAGATCTTTTCAGATTCAATCCATTATTTACCCTTTTACCCCTGGTTCTATTATTTCTTTTCAAAATAAATCCCTAAATTACCAATAAACCCTGAAGCCTTCAAATATCTTTAATTTAAGTCCATTAATTACCAAACGCACCCTGACTCCTGTAATTATGACTTTTAACTCCTCGAAACTATCGCCTCGCTCAATTATTATTCATTTTAGGGCTTCTATACATTTATTTATTTATTTTATAAACGGGGTGTTACAACTCTCCCCTACTTAAATTAGATTTCGTCCTCGAAATCTCTCCTTATCATACCTTACACGCTAACCACTCAAGTAACCTGGTGACCATCCTGTTCGCACCCTAACCTTCTCAGGGTAGCTGTGACCAATCGTCACAAAGCCCTAACATCTGCAGTCGAACTAATCCCTCGCAACAAGTTCACATCTACTTCCTCTAGATTCTGATGTCTCGAGATGGTCTGAATCCCTGACAGACCACTCATACTAGGTCATTATCGCCGAATCCGGTCCTCTTGTCTCTCAGCTGCCTACCCATCTCCTGATAACTCAAGGATCCCACTAGAAAAATAGAATCACAACTCCATTATCCCTGTGATTCACTTATACTTGGCCAATGCTCAACTATTTCCACTGTGAGTGACTTGTCACTATCCATTTCAACCAGCTATTCTTCCCGCACTTGCAACCTAAACACAATTACTAACACTGCCCAAACACTGAAACTGTACTAACACTGAACTGCCTGAAGCAGTATGTTGCCACATGGCTGCTTCCCGAAATCTATCTAGGCCTTCCTGGTCTCAACTGATTCGCCAATCATTTGAAGTACCGGGTTCCGGCCCGGTTGCCGAGCGAAAGGACTCCCACTTAGTCGCCTCACACGACTTCTGAACAAATTCCTTCTCTAGAACTAGTTGCCACTAGTTACCATGCCACTGAGGCTCTAATAACTTTCTGATCTAACTGATCGAGTCCATACGTCGAATCCTGACGTCACCAAACTCAAGGCTAAAAGTGATTGCTACATGACCATTGGTAGCCTCATGTCATAAATGACCTTAAGCAGTCCACTGCTCCCTTGCTCTCATCTCTGTAGTGGCGCTTCTACAATCTTATCACTGGCTTAACCAGGTCTAATCCGTCTGGGAAATTCCGAAATCCACTCCGTGGATTTCCATTACCTCACTGCTACACCCTAACTGGTGGGTACTACTGTTCTTTCCGCATCCTAACAACGTACTCATGCTATCTACCAACCTAGTGAATGATACGGCTACACCCACATACTTACAACACTTTATCACTATCTACTGCTAGTGAATGCTACAACTACACCCGCAGACTTACAACACTCTAACACTATCTGACTGCTAGTGAATGCTACGGCTACACCCGCAGACTGACAACACTCTAACACTATCTGGCTGCTAGTGAATGCTACGGCTACACCCGCAGACTTACAACACTCTAACACTATCTGGCTGCTAGTGAATGCTACGGCTACACCCGCAGACTTACAACACTCTAACACTATCTATACTGGATCGAATACGCGCTTGACCCGCACTCAGCTGAACTCATGTCCTGACTGGAATCCCCAACTGGATTCCCTAAGGCTTGCTAGCAAACATTCCGAGAACGCGATCTCATCATTGGCAAGTTTTTCCGAACTTCCATATCACATTCTCCTCGAACCATACAGCCATATGGGCTGTCGCACTTTCAGACAAGGATGCAAAACTTATCCCAGTTCAAAATTGCTTCTACTTCTGAATCCTTGGATGATTCTCCCCCACTTTGATTCAACTAACGTCTTACAACACAAAATACTAGAAGGATTCTCAATCCTTCTTACCATTCTATGCCCAATCTGCTGAAAGCCACGCTTACCATCGCTAATGTTTCAATACTAGCCAGTCCAAAAGATCACACCACTTCCTAGAACCCAAATAAATCTCCGGTAATAACCCGCTAAACCTAGGAAGCTCCGAATCTCAGTTGGAGACCTCGGAATCTCCCACTGCATCACGGCCTCTATCTTGGCCGGATCGACTAGAATATCCCTCTGATTGAGAAGGTGCCAGAGAAATTGCACCCCGCACAACCAGAACTCACAATAGGAGATCCTGGCGAAAATTCTCTCCCACCTCAAAGTCTCTAGCACCTCCCTTAGGTGCTTCTCATGCTGTTCCTTGGTCTTGGAATAAACCAAGATGACGCTGTACTTTCCCAATCCCATAAGCTGGGGAATTGCTCTATTACTATTCGCTAATGCTTCTTGGTATGCAATTGGCATATGACATCTCTTAAAAAATATAATTCAGACACAAACGGAGGTTAACTCAGGGTTACACTTACTCAACCCATGGAACGAAAGGCTCCCTTGTGCAGTTTCCCGCAAGTGCTGCACCGAATCTGGTCCTGGTGGTCTCTCGAAAGCTAATCTGAAATCTACGGTCTCCTCCCGAGACCCTTCACTATAAGCAACTGATCTGGTCCCCTCTTCCCAGTGTGCTCTAAGTCAATATCCCGCTCTCGAGCTCTAGAAGTCATATCACCCAGGGTCTCACACCCCGAGGTACTCCCGATCTACTTGCTATCATTCTGTGATATGTTCTGATAACTTACCCTCTTTATTTCCTCATCTGCTGCATACTGTGGTACTATATAAGCTCTTTCCCGAGACTTGGCAGTGACCTCTGCCACAGTGTCAGTCGTCTAGTGGAGATCTAACAACTCTTGCGCCAACTGCTGCGCCTCAATCGCCTGGGCACACTTTGCCCAGAATCTGGTCTGGAAGTCATCCCATGACATAGCATCAACCACATCATCCCTCAACTCACTACCAACCTCTTCCTATCAATCTCGTGCTCTATCCCTCAGGAGGTAGGAAGTAAGTCAGATCTTGTTTCCTTTCGAGACAACGTCTGGTACGAAAAGCGTTGGTGACATCTGACAACCATCTGGTGCTAACAATGGGGCCCCTAACCTCCACGACAATCTGAAGCCTCACCAACTCTGAATTTCCCGAAACATCAACGTACGGGTCTCTATCATGATTGCTATCTCAGTGCAGAATGCACTCGACCTCTCATCACAAATCTCTATAATGCCCTCCTTGATCACACTGAAGATCACATGAGTCTGGTCAATGATACTGCACAAAATTCTCAGATGGAATGAACTCCCTCATCTGATCATCAATCTGCCCGGCTCCAGAGTCCGTGCCCGATCCCTCGTCGTCACCAGAACTACCATCTGGTCTACCACGTAGCGTCACTATACTCGGCAACATACCATCACTAACATCACAATACTCATCCAACTCGAGGGATCTCACACACTACAAGTTCCCTGGTCTCATCTCAGTCTTCCTTGATTCGAGTACGAATCCTCTGCTTTCAGTAGTACGGGCCCATACTACCTTCCACATCTATCTGTACTTTCTTCAAGAACTGCCTTGACTCCACCAAGTCACTACTACTACTACTACTGATCTCTGCTACTCTCATCCTAGGCTTGCCCTAGGAAAATCTCTGACTCCACCCAAACCAGTCCTTAACTACTGAAGGCCTCCTCGTAATGTCGACTAGCCATCACCTGAATACCATCACATGTGACGAGGCTCAGATAATCCTTCGTGTAACAGACTCGTCCCTACAACGGTTAGACTCAAACAAGAGCTGCGCAATAGGGCCAAATCCAGCACTCTGAGATTATTCAACCCTGATCACATGTAACGTGACATATTCACCTAATGGCTAACCCCCATCACTCAGGGTCCCACAAAGCACAAAGCAAGCAGCATTCAGACACAGGAGACTATTCACGCAATTCTATTCTGATGACAAGAAACTGTACTAGCATACAATGCTAAGCTCATACTATCAGGCATAACCTAAACATGCTATCCTACTACTGTCTACTCAATACTAGCATGCAATTCTCATAAAGCTGAAACACATATAGCAGGCACATAAGGCATCCTCCTAGATCCTTAGTCCTATTCTAGCATGCTGTTCTACTGAAACTGAAACTGATAATCATAACATAAACTTGTATGGGTAATTTGGGAGTACTTACTTGAGCTCGGCTGATTGCATGCACCACACCCTTTTCTTCTTTCAAAATTCTTATCGCTTTTTCTAAAACTCTTTTCTCTATACTTTTCTAAAATTGTTTTCTTTTCTCAAAATTCTTTTGTAAACATGGTTTTTCTCTTGAAAACTTTATACCACTTCCTTAGTTTGAGTTCAGACACACCCGAAAGTGTGCCCGAATCCCTCAAACCAAGGCTCTGATACCAACTTGAAACATCCCAAAAACACAGTATGAAAATTTCGTTTTGAATCAGTAATAAAACCATATTCATCAAACGTCATATAAGAATCATAAACAATGTATCTCAAAATATCATGACAACTGTCAAATATATCAGAGTATAAACATCCAAGGCTGAACAAATGGTGTGTGCACTGTAATCTTTCCGATCTCCTCTTTTGAAAACTGAGTACCTGAAACCAAAACTGAAAACTGTAAGCATGAAGCTTAGTGAGTCTCCCCAACTACCACATACCATACAATAACATATAAAGCACATACTGGGCCTTGCCCACTACATCAGACCAAAGTCTGGAAACTGCATCGGACCGAAGTCCAGAATTAACCAGGGCCTTGCCCTCTGCATCGGACCGAAGTCCGGAACTAACCAGAGCCTTGCCCTCTGCATCGGACCGAAATCCGGAAACTGCATCGGACCGAAGTCCGGAACTAACCAGGGCCTTGCCCTCTGCATCGGACCGAAGTCCGGAAACTGCATCGGACCGAAGTCCGGAACTAACCAGGGCCTTGCCCTATGCATCAGACCAAAGTCCGGAACTGACTGAACATAGCATAGCATAATCATAACTACTAGCATAAACACAGATACTGCATACTGCATCGGACCGAAGTCCGGAACACATAACACAAATATTTACTTGAATCACAAAGACATCAAGCACACTGAACTACTGCATCAGACCAAAATTCCGGAACTGACTGAACATAGCATAACATGATCATGGCATATAATATGAACACATATACTGCATACTGTATCGGACCATAGTCCGAAAAACATAACACATACCATGCCTGTATCATAAAGACACCAAGCATACTGAACTACTACATCAGACTGAAGTCCGAAACTACTGCTAACTTAAACGGGCCGGCAGTGTGGCGGTAGACCCATTCCTACTGAAAGGAAACTCAGGTCACACTGCTGAAGTCCTGCAGACTCAACCCCAGCTGCTGGATGACAGATTCCCGAAATGTCAACACCAGAATAACACCCAATCAGTAATTGGGTTCTATCACAAATCCATAATTCCATGCTTGGGGTAAAAGACTACTTTGCCCTTACTTAGCTTGACTCAGTCCCAAGGCCCAATCCAAAGGCCAAAAGTCCAACTATGGGTCAAAGCCCAACCTTTCCCAAACCTCTACATGGACTTCCCTTAACGCCCAATTGTTCAGTCCAGTCCACATGTCTCATTCTGAGGGCCCAATATCATAAAACCATCTAGGCCCAAACTATGGCCCATCTATGGCCCAATTTTCCAAATTGGGCCTAATCCTTTATATGGGCCTTACTCTAAAGCCCAACTAATTACTCTAGTCCATTCGGTTGTTCTTGGATGGTCCATTAGTAAACCAATTACCAAAACCCAATCGAAGGCCCAACTCAAGGCCCAAGTGAAACTAGGGTTTCACATAAAATGATGATTAGGGTTAAGTGTTTCTTACTTAACCCATTAAGGACTTAATCCATTAAGTCCTTTACTCTACTAGATAAGTGCTATGAAGTGATTGGGCTTAATACACAATCCAATCTCAATGGCCCAAGAGTGGGTCGCAATGAGTCCAAGGCCCAAAGTATCAACAATTAGGGTTTTCTAAACCCTAATTAGGGTTTCCCACCCAATCATGGCCCAATAGGCCCAAAACTAAACTTTAAGCCCATTAGGGTTTGCTTGCGGGGCACCACCCATTACCACCTCGGGTAGTGGTGGTCCGTGGCGGCTCACGGCGGCGGCCACCACCTTACGGTGGTGGTTATTATTTTTATTATTCAATGCTAATTACAGTTACAAACTTTATCCAAAATAATCCACACTAACTAATTCACACACTAATTAACACACACACATAGCCACACCATGGTGGCCGGCGGTGGCGCTCGGTGGCAGCCACCACCTCATGGTCGTGATGGTGGCCTTCTAGGTTTTCTAGCCACACAAAACACCAACAAAACGAACAACAACATCAGATTACACACATACATGCAACCTAGAAACTGAAACGTCCACTGCAACCTTCCTCGGGGCGGTGGCTGTTGGCCGGAGCAACAAGGGCAAGCCCTACGGGCGGCGACAGTCGTGACTACGGCCCCACACCGGATAAATAGAGAAGGTGGGTTGAGACTTCGCTAATGGCAGCAGCAGCAACAACTGAATATGACCCCTTTTTGATCTTCGTTCGAGAAAACCTCAACAGCCAAGACTCCACTGCGCTACAACGACGATCGTAGGATGAGGCAGCCACCCTAACGCGAACCAAAAGAAGAAGGGAGCGGATCGTCTGATAACATCAACAACACCGCCCTGAATCGTTTCCGGTAGCCTAGGCGATCCTCCGATGCACGTGACGGCTCCGACAAGGAAGATGCTGAGGCGTTTTGACGGCGAAGGGATGGCGGTGACGTAGACTTAGTAGGTGGAAGGATGGCGGTCGCCTCAGACTTGCACGAGGAACAACGAAGAAGGAGGCGACGGTTGTGAGACTCATGAGGTGGTGGCGGCTGCAACACTTAGGGTTAGGGTTTGTGGCAACCGGCAATGTTACAGCTGATATACCCGCTCCTAACACTTCTTTGCCATAATTACATTTATGGTCCTTCCCCATGAGATATTTTCATATTCAATCCATTATTTACTCTTTTACCCCTGGTTCTATTATTTCTTTTCAAAATAAATCCCTAAATTACCAATAAACCCTTAAGCCTTCAAATATCTTTAATTTAAGTCCATTAATTACCAAACGCACCCTGACTCCTGTAATTATGACTTTTAACTCCTCGAAATTAACGCCTCGCTCAATTATTATTCATTTTAGGGCTTCTATACATTTATTTATTTATTTTATAAACGGGGTGTTACAAGTAGGGCATGTGTTAGCTGCAGCGACGGACGCTCAAGAGGAGTATGTCGTGGCGGTGGCCCTTAGTGTCTATGATGGGTATCGAGTGGGGAAATGAGGTCTCTACTTTTAAGATAATCCACATGATGGGGCGTTGGTTGAGGAGTCGAGGAGGAGGAGTAGGATAATTCATTATTTCCAGACTAAGAGTCGAGGTTAATACTGGACAGTTGGGATGTCCGGTGATGGGACGGTATGAGATTCCAAATGACTAAAGGCAGTCATGATGAGAAGTTTCTGAGGATTTCAGCTGTGATTCAGGATATTTGGAGTTGCTTGATCTCTACCGGGGAGATCATTGAGCGTTGCATAGCACATACCAAGGGTAGGTGCGATTTTACTGGTGGAAACAGTCTGCGGGATAGATTGTTAGTGCGCCAATTGGCGATGGTTCGAACCCTAAGTGGGGGAGAACCAGGTGTTTTTTTAGGGGGTCCGAGATTTGTTCAATAGTGGTAAGAGAACTGGATATAGAGACCTGCGGTATGAGTTCATGAGACCAGGGTTATTGGTGGTCAAGGCGAGGTGCCGAGCGAGATAATGCAGGTTGTACGTGTTATGGAAAGGATGAGTGTCTCCACGGCAGGTGGCCGTCGGTCGAAGACCGTGTGGTGGCTCGTAAGGATAGTTTCGGCGGTTGAGAATTTCTGGTTCAATGTATGGGTTGTATATGCACTTGGGAAAGGTAGAAGTTGATTGGGCAACCAGTTTCCGGTTCGGTATGGGTATTCTTGCATGGGATTTTGAGCAATAGAGGAGGGAGTTTTGGATGTTCGTCAATGTGTTCTGAATCGTTGACGATTCTTCCGTGGTTCAATTGAGAGTTGGAATATTCTGAAGTTACGTGTTATGAGGAATTAATATTAGTTGTAAGATTCTGAACGAATGCATTGTTGTATCTGTGTATGATGCCGTAAGTAAGAGATCAGTAGTTTAGACAGGACATCGTGAGGTTCTGTGATGGTGTACCGAGGTATCCGAGTATGATGTTCTAAATTTCGGATTACTTTAAGACTTGAGTTATCAGTCAGCGAGAGGGTGTTGTGATACTGCGGGGAGCCATAGTACTCACTATTCAGCGAGAGGGTGTTGTGATACTGCGGGGAGCCGTAGTACTCACTAGTCAGCGAGAGGGTGTTGTGATACTGTGGGGAGCCGTAGTACTCACTAGTCAGCGAGAGGATGTTGTGATAATGCGGGGAGCCGTAGTACTCACTAGCCAGCGAGAGAGTGTCGTGGTGCTGCGGGAGCCGCGTTATTCGTTAATCAGAGCATGACGCAGGAGAGTTCTTAGGCTTGAGTAGCCTTATTGGATTGAGTATTCGGGAGCCCGGTGGCCAGATCAGGAAGAGACGGAGGTCTCTATATTTGTCGGGAATCGTTATTCTCTGATTTGAGTTGCGGTTGTCACAACCCAAGGGAATTGGAGAAGAGGTATACGCACGGGTTGCGGGTAATGAGTCATGAGTTGAGTGCTTTTTTGGGACGAGTGGTTCCGACTTGGTGTCGGACCAAACGCTTGAGTTGAGCTTGGCTCTAGTGGTGTATTGAGTAGGCAAGATGAGATTCCGAAATTTAGGATGGATTCCATTTGAGGGGTAATTATTTCCATCAGATGTTTTTAGACCGAGGAGGGTCGGTTCGTCGGTTGTGGGGGACCACGAGGCACATGTTACGGACAAGTGATAGACGACGGAGGTCGGAGGTGTGGCAACATCAGTTAGATTGTAGCACTCGCTTGGGGATAAAGCGAAATTCATGACTTGTGTGACATGATGAGTTGAGATAGCTATATTGAGAAGGAAGTCGGTGGGGCGTTTTGGTATGCAATTAGTAACCCTTGGGGGTTCACCTTTTGGGTCGGGAGCTGGCCTGGTTCTCTGTGTTGAAGGAAAAATTCGAAGAGGAAGCTAGGGCCTATGTCTATAGAGGTTAGAGGACATTTCCAGTCAAGCATGATCTTTTCTTGTGTTCAATATCAGAGTTGGAAGAGTGTTCTTAGAGTCTGTTAGTCGTCGGGCGATTAGCACGATGATGTTTTTTTAGGATGGTCTGGCAAGGAGATAGACCGCTAGAGTTTCAAGTTCTGAAGGGTCAGACCGAGTATCGTGGCAGCAGTTGCGTCTGTCCTTCTCTAGGGTCGGGGGTCCCTGTGTTGTCCTTCTCTAGGGTCGCCTTTAGTGGTTAGGCCTGAACCTTTGGACTTGTGTATCTGAGGCTATGAGCAGAGAAATGTTATAGTTATGCCTTGGGCCTTGTGTTGGGCTCGTCTTTTAGATGGAGCTTTGGGCCTTGAAAGTGCCTATTTATTATTGGGCCTTGGTGGGCCCAATGGGTTTAGGGCATTGATGGGCTGGTTATTGATCAACCTCTAGACCCAATGAATGAGAGTTTGGACTTAGTTTCTAATTATGATAATTGTGGGGTTGGCACTGCGTTAGTGGCCGGTGCGGAGCAACAACGTTTATAGGGGTTGTTCATCATCCGAGGTGAGTATTCTCACCATACCTTACCTAGAGTGGTAATTATGTGTGACCGGAAGGTCTTATGTGTTATGACGAGTATGTGATATATGTTTCTATGTTTCTATGTATATGTTATGTATGTTATGAGTAGCATGGTATGGACCGGAAGGTCAGTATGGTATGGACCGTATGGTCAACAGTGTATGGACCGGAAGGTCAACAGAGTAGGACCGGAAGGTCTACTCAAAGGGTGGGACCGGAAGGCCCCTGAGACACATTGAACGGAAGGTCTCGTAGAGATATAGCCTCGAGTGGCTAGTTGTATGTACGTGGTATTTTGGGGAACTCACTAAGCTTCGTGCTTACCGTGTTATGTGTTATGTGTTTCAGGTTCTTCTCAGGATCGCGGGAAGGCGGCAACTCGATTGTACATGCAAGAGAAAAGAGTTATGAATGAGGATCCTGGATTGTGATAATGCTTTGAAAACTTTGTTGAGTATTAAATGGTGTTTCTTTAAAATGACATGTGTTTTATGAAATTAAAAATGAAAAATTTGGTTTGAAAATTTATGGTGTTACATTATAACTATCAGTTATTTGTCCGAGTGTCATTTAAATTTTACTTATATATATTTGTATATGTATACAAGTATAAAAGTTAGTTCATTAAGTTCAACTACCTTTGTAACATGTTGAGCAAGGGGTTGCATTCATGAATACTCGGTATCAATTCAGAAAGTACATATAAATTATAATAGGTATAATTTATGATTCACAGAACATTAATTCACGATTCAGTTATACTAAAGTACATTGTTTTACAAGAACAAAGGTTTAATTCAAAACTATTCAAGGGTATACATCTTTCAGATACATGTTAAGCATACTAATTCAAGAACATACTATCAATCATTTATTTCAGAATGATTGGGTTTTCATAACTATTATACATGTAACGTTTATATGCTTTTTATGAGTCATTTGATACAGGTTGTTTAATTCATTTAAACAATATAGTTAAAGTCCTGACATTATAACCAGAATCTCCAGCCGGGGATCGAAACAATGTGTGTATAGATCTATATTGGCATTGACAACCCCGCACTCGGACTGCTAGCTACAGTCAGGCATACACGCCTACGAGTGATAGTTGTTATCAACTGCTTTCAACGCATTCATAGCGTTGGGTCAGGCCATCTAGTCAGTATGGTTATAATAACTCATATAAAAGATATTAACAATGCGTTAGTGTATAATTAACTAAACTTAAGTACATTTTCAAAGTACTAGTTTACAAGATACAATTTACAGTATCACATTACAGTTTACAATAACAGTTGATGAAATCAGACAAACTCTCAGATACAAGTTTACAAAAGGATTACAAATACAAAACATTGGTTTACAAATAGAACAGTTTTATGTAACTAAAACTACTTTTCATATACAGCAGAAAATATAGGATTTTTTGGAACAGTTTACATATTCAAGAAACAGAAAACATTCTTTCAAACATAAATACTTATGCACTCACTCAACTTTATGTTGATACTCTCTTTTCAAATTACTTGTATTCTCAGGGAACCAGTAGACAAGTACTCCCCGTGCTTTTTAGAAGATGGAGCTATTTATATCTTGTCTTCTTCTTTTGTATAACTATTTGGTTTCAGTATACAATGATGAAACACATGTAAATATTTATACTTTTTAAAATCAGTGGTTGTTTGTACTCTGATTACTATAATGCATGTGTTGTGATACTACAAATGAAGTCCTCCACCCCCGGACGTTTCCGCCGTCTGGTTTGGGGGTGTGACAGATTGGTATCAGAGCATTGTTTATAGTGAACTTAGTATATCAATCCATAAAAGATATACAAACTATAAATACATTTGGGGCTAAGAGCTCTAACTACAAGTATACGTTTTAAAAATTTAAGTATTTTTACAAGAAGTATACTAACACTCATACCTACAAGTACAGTATCACAGTCATAAGAACTTAAAAGTATTTGGATGTTGGACATTACAATCAAACCTGGGCAATTATGTAATCATATCTGCGATTAATATAGCCTGATCAACTATATTGATTTGAGATATGACCAACATGTGTTTGGGAGAGATAGTGGTGTTGCGGCATGTCTAAAACTTACCAACTATACATATTCAGAATAACTCTAGAACAGAACATAAAGATTAAAATACTATAGGGGTATTTTAGGTACTATATACTAATAACAAACATGTGAAAACAATAGAACAATTGAGGGTAGAACTATAAATATTAAGGGTATATTACAATTATATATAATTAAAGTTATATAGACTTAGAATAAGTGATTTAGCTTCATTTCCTGTTCCTTGTTTGGTTGTGGATTTAGAGCCGGGTCATTTAATCAAAGGTCGATTATACTCAAGTTATATATAAATTGTATACACTTTATAGTTATAGTAATACCTAGAACAAGTCATACATAATACATTACTTGTTAACTGTAAGTCTCTCTCGTAGAAACTTGTATCCTTAATCTATCGTTACTAACTATATTCTATATCTCTTATCCCTATTCTCGCTTAGATAACAATGGCTGGATTTCACTTACCCGTAGACCCGTACTTCCCCGGTCAAGGACAAGATGCAGAGCCAGAAGAAAATCACGAAATTCCCTTAGATGATGATTTTGCAGAAAATTTTCCTGAAGACAATGATTCCGAATCAGAAGCCTATAATCCACCACCATTTGCCCAAAATCCTAACCCTCGTCCGACTTTTCAAGGCCCGACGCCTCTGTGGGCTGAAAGCTTGGAAACATGGAGTCAAGAGCAGGGTCAACCCATGCCATACAACGGAGACAGAAGCTTCTATAACCTGAGCGAAGGAGGCTCAGCAGACAGAGTCCTACCAATTCTAGTCCGTAGGATTGCTCGAAATGAAATACAGGGTAGGACAACCGTCAACCGAATCATGGAAGTTGATGCCAATGCGGGAGTTAATACAGTCAGCATTCGTCGTCTTGAAGATGCTCGTGATAGAGAATGAGAGACAATGATGCCTTACTGCAACAGTTAGCTGTAACTCGAGCTGAAGTCATAGAACTTTGAGCATGCGTGATAGTGTATGAAAGACATCTGCTTGCTGTGGAGCGTCAGCTGGCTGAGTTGAGGTTTCATCCAAGTGATACCCGTTGCCAGTAGGAGATGCTCTACTTGTTTTCTATTCACTCTTTTGGATATAGTTAAAGTCTACGGATATGTTCTAGCGTTATTTTTCATGTTTTTCAGTATGACCGCGAAAATTTCATTTTCGGTAGGTCAGTATGATGTCGATGTTTTTCCTAGAATTTGGTATATTGTAGACCTGTTTAGGGTCAAGTTTTCCAGATTTTATGTGTTCAATATGCCAATTTAATCGACATGCATTTTCATACTCTTTGAAAAATAACCACTCAATTTTATATCATCCTGTTGCAAGTTGTACTTGTTGTAGACTTCTATTTCCAATTCATTACAAGATTCATGTTGAACTAAATGTTTTAGTTCAGAGATATCAAAATTCATATTCACTCTTGATATCTTACCATCTTTGTATCTTTTAAATTTTATAGAGAAACATGCCTCCTCATAGAAATCCAAGACGTAACACTGTTAATGAAGCACCTCCACCACCTCCGCCACCACCTCCTCAGTTTGACGCTGCTATGTTCCAAGCAGCGGTCACGGCGGCTGTAGCGGCTGCCATGTCTCATATCAATACTCCTGGTACTAGTGGGTCGGGAGCTAGTGCGCATCCTTCTAACCATGACGAGAGTCATAGGCACTCACGAGAGTGCACTTATAAAGATTTTTCGAATGCCAAACCCAGGACCTTTAATGGGACTGGAGGAGTTATGAAATTAAGGCAGTGGATTAAGAAGACAAAAGCAATTTTCGAAATCTGATCCTGTCCAGAGAACATCAAAGTCAAATTCGCTGCTTGTACTTTTTCGGATAGAGCTTTAACGTGGTGGAATGGCAATGTTAAGTCACTTACTCTAGTAGTGGCTAACTCGATAAGCTGGGAGAACTTAAAAGCCATGCTAATGCGGGAATACTGTCCGCGAGGGGAAGTTCAGAAACTTGAGAAAGAGCTATGGGGTCTTATAATGGTTGGTTCTGACATACCAACCTATACCAGTAGATTTTGTGATCTGGCAATTCTTCGTCCGGATATCGTTGCTCTGGAGATCAAAAAGATTGAGAGATATATTTGGGGTCTGTCGCCCCAAATTCAGTCAAGTGTTTTAGCTTCAAGGCCTGTTACTTTTGACAGCGCCAAAGAGCTGGCACAATCTCTTATGGACCACGGAGTCCGTTAAAACTCAGTGGTTGCTGCACCAGAACAACTGAAGGGAAACAAAAACAACAACAACAAGAAGAAGGGTTGGAACAAGAGGAAGGGAAAGTCTTCACAGGAATCCTCAAAGAAGCAACAACTAGTTGAAGTCAATGTTGCTACTGTACCTGCTACTGTTCCTGCTAATCCTACACCAGCTAATACTTATGCTGGTAGCCTCCCCAAGTGCAACAAGTGCAATTTTCACCATAACGGAAATTGCCGGGAAAGGCAGTGTCGTAACTTCCATAGGAAAGGGCATACTGCCCGATTCTGTAGATCACCACCCCAACCACTTAACCAAGTACCTGCCGCTGGAGTAGGTCAAGCATGCTACCAATGTGGTGATGTGGGGCATTTCAAGAGAGATTTTCCAAAAGTTGGAAATGCCGGTGGAGTTAGGAGAATTTTAGCTTTGGGTCATGAAGAAGCGGTAGCAGACCCTACAGTGGTTATGGGTACGTTCCTTCTCAACAACACTTATGCATGCATTCTATTTGATTGTGGTGTTGAGAAGAGCTTTGTGAGCCATAATTTAAAACACTTGCTAAATCAAAACTCCCAACCACTAAAAGAAACATTCACAGTCAAAATGGCTAACGGGAAATCCGAATCCACCAACGATATATTCATAGGATGTACTCTTACCTTGAATAACTTTTCGTTCCCAATAGACCTTATGCCGGTCTCTATCAAAAGTTTCAACGTCATAATAGGTATGGATTGGTTTTGTCCTAACCATGCTGACATTCTATGCTATGAAAGACCCATTCGTCTGAACTTGCCAACTAGTAAAACTCTTGTTATTTACGACAACAAACCCGTAACGAACCTCCAGATCATTTCATGCATCAAGGCACAGAAGTACCTTCGCAAAGAGTACTGTGCTTTCTTAGCTCACGTGGTAGACAAAAAGCAAGAAGTGAAAGACATTGCGAGCATTCATGAGGTCTGCAACTTTCCCGATATTTTTCCCGATGATCTTCCAGGAGTGCCTCCCGAACGACAAGTCAAATTTAGAATCGACTTAATCCCTGGGGCTACCCCTGTAGCCAAATCCCCCTATCGTCTTCCACCTTCTGAAATGCAGGAATTATCCAGCCAGCTTAACGGACTCCTTAACAAAGTTTTCATAAGACCAAGCTTCTCATCCTGGGGAGCATCGGTTTTGTTCGTGAAGAAGAAGGATGGATCATTCCGTATCTGCATAGACTATCGCGAGCTGAATAAACTTACCATCAAGAATCGATATCCTCTGCCTCTCATTGACGATCTGTTCGACCAACTTCAACGTGCGAGCTACTTCTCAAAAATAGACTTAAGATCACGGTATCACCAGTTACAGATTTTGGAGGATGACATTCCCAAAACCGCACTCAGAACTCGTTATGGTCATTACGAGTTCGTAGTGATGCCATTCAGATTGACGAATGCACCTGCTGTGTTCATGGATCTAATGAACAGAGTGTGTCGTCCATTCCTGGACAAATTGGTCATAGTCTTAATTGATGACATCCTTATCTACTCAAGAAGTGAAGAGGAACATGGTCAACATCTTCGTCAAGTATTGCAAACTCTTAGATCAGAAAAACTCTATGCAAAGTTTTCAAAGTGTGAATTTTGGATCAGGAAGGTTGATTTCCTAGGTCACGTGGCCAGTTCAGAAGGAATACACGTCGACCCTTCCAAAATAAAGGCAATTGAAAACTGGTCAGCACCCAAAACACCTACATAAATCCGTCAATTCTTAGGTCTTGCTGGCTACTATCGCAGATTCATCCAGAATTTCTCTCGAATAGCTAAACCTCTTACCACCCTGATGTAAAAGGGTGTAACTTTTAGCTGGGGAGAAAAGCAAGAAACAGCGTTCCAAACGCTGAAGTGAGTTCTGTGTAGTGCACCGATCCTGTCTCTTCCTGAAGGGACAAAGGATTTCGTAGTGTACTGTGGTGCTTCTAATCAAGGGCTTGGATGTATTCTTATGCAAAGAGGAAAGGTTATATCTGATGGGTTTTGCGCATTCTAACACTCCTAAGTGTTCATGCAACCCTATATACCTTGGATCTATGTTTTCTCTATTATACATGCAATTATGAACTTTCCAAGGTATTACCCTATCTAGCATACAATACTTGATACTTGGGTAATCAAATGGATAGAATACATACCTTTGTTAGATGTAGCTTGTCTCCATGAAGCTTGAGTGCCTAGTGCCCCAAGTGTGACACCTCAAATGGTTCACACAACACCAAATGCACATGGAATGACTTGAGAGAAATGGAACACTCCTTGAAATCGTCTAGCCCTCATATTCACACATTAGTGCACGATTTCTTGAGCCATGGGATTCTTTTATATGGTGGCTATTAGGGTTACACCATGTAACTCATAACTTTACCCATTCCTTATGCTCCATGGATTTTAACCTCCATGGAGTATCCATGGGTCACCCCATGGACTTAGTCCAACATAAGAAATCTTGGATCACAAGCCCACATATATAAGAATGAATGATTTACACAATCAACCCATATATTTAATTAGTCTCCTTTTGATCACTTAATTAATTCCAAATTAATTCTTGATCAATACTAATTAAATAACCTTATTAATATATTAGAACTTATAATATATTAACCAACCTTAAGTATTATTTCTCTCATTATAGTCTATCTAAATGCATGATGCCATGCAACCCAAATGGACCATGCCGGGTCGGGTCAAGTCTTACCAATTATAGTTATGCACTGAGACATTAATCCAACAGTCTCCCACTTAGATAAGTCTAAAACTATTATTGTGTATGACTTCAGGAACCGATCAGCAATCGTAGCTCTCAAAAGCTTATGTCGAACTCTGACCTTGTCGATGAACTCTGACCTTTGTCAATGACTTGTCCATTAGATAAGGGATCATATATTCCTCCATTCTAGATATCATATGGAATGAGAAATGGATTATCAATCATTCTCTCTGTCTATTTGTTGTTTCCCGATTTCCGATTCATGATGACTGACTGATTGAACAAATCAAATCAGTCCTGGCTTGGCCAAGCACTCACACGTATCATCTTTAAAACATCGAGGGGCCCACATATATCGCTTTTATCCCGAAGGTAAAAGGAATGGATAAACTTCAACTCATATGGTTGTTCTACTACTTGTTGAATCATACACAAAGGCACGTTTTATAACATCGAGTTACCGAATGCGTTTTCGTGCAATCAATGTACAACCAACTCATAGTAACAACTCATATCTCTAGGTTTGAAGAATATAAGATATTATCGTCTCATGATCACTCATGATAAAATCCATGAAGTGATTCAAATGAGCGCGGGTTGAATCCAATACTCAGAACTTATGAGCACTCATGAGTGTTGTAGCACCACTTTTTCCACCAACTGGGACCTCTACAAACCAACCCATGACAGTCTTGATTCATATCTACTTCCAACATATGATCGACTGTAGATGGTTTGAATAACTTCATCATTCAGGAAGAGCGACTTAGTTATTCTGGAAGTCAAAACATGCAAAGTGAAACACAAGAATAAATGAATCAAATATGGTATCAAACCCTATGAATATAAATGAACACTTTTATTTATCACCATACTGATTACTCATTATTCATTGTTTCGGTTTTATCAACTTTATACTTGAATTAAAAACACTAGTTGTCCCATGCTCCAAGAATGTACACTATGTTTTTCTTAAACAATAGCTTTCCCATACACCAAGTATGCACTCTATGTTTGTCTATGATCCTTACTTTGTGAAATAAACCAATTGAACATAATTTCAATGATTCTAATTTCACACTCCCAAATCCTTATCGAAAAATGTGAGAATTTCAAATTCCTATCATTTATCGAAATCTGTTTAGATTTTAAACTTATATGCACTGACCCTCCTGTAATGAATATGTACAAAGTCACAAAGACTTGTCAACAGTCATTATAAGGTATTCCAATGGAGATCAACTCCATGGAAACTAAGTCTCATATTCAAAGTACATTGCTTTGGACATGCTTCTTGCATTAAGTTTTCTAATCTTACACAGATAACTTCCACCTATGGAGACAACTCCATATTCTCATTTTGACTATCACTTCTGAATAAGAGATGCCTCTTTTCAGAATATGTCAATATGGTCCTTCCAAAATTAGCACTATACTTCCAACTGTCCCTGAGCAACCAATATTTGGTAAACCTCAGATTGTCCTCGACAATTGCTTAATCATTTTAGTCATATCCAATTCTAGACCTTTTCCCTTCTTAATGCCTTTGGGCATTTGGAAAAATTTAGAAATGACAAATATTATAGCACATGCAATCGATCCTATACCGAAAGCAAATGGTACACGATTCATGATGTCTCACATAAAGACATGATTCTAGACCAGTCTTTTGCTACAATATTTTTATTTGCCATGTTTTCAAAATTTGACTATGAAGAGGGATGCCGTAATCATAATCGAATTTCGAGAACGCAATATATAGAATTTCCTTAAGTTGAACCAATCCAACATGAAATTCATATATATATATATATATATATATATATTCTTGACTAAAGATGATTAAGGTCTCAATCTAAGCCTTTAGAACTGAAATGAAGTATATCATCTCCCTTAATTATAACAAAACAACTTTTTCAATCCCTGCAGCCTCACGAATTGAAACTTTTGTTTTCTATAATTAACATTGCTAACTTGCAACACTAACAATAATTATCATGCTCCCACTAACATGATGATTATTAGCATAACACTTATGCTCCCACTAGCTTTGACATGTACTTAGAAATCAGCTGGACTTCTAGAAATCAATACTTTATTGACTTCCTTACCAAAGTTCAGATTTCTGATAAGAGATGCTTTGATAAAACTTTATCAAAATCATACACCTTTCCTTAGATAGTATGCATGTGTGTCTAAACAATTTCAGAACTATGAAAAGGGATGCTGTAATCATAGTCTCAATTGTTTAGACCTTTTGCCATCTGCTTCAAATCTACTTGGTGGAAGTGTTTCCTCATCATCATTTTCATGAATCGGAGAGAAACCTTATGACCCTTAGATTTTATGGTGTATGTGTTCTTATCCATGTGAATCGTCAAAACCATAGTTACAAGACAAGGATAATGACAAATCCAAACTCATATGGACTGAACTTATGCAATCTTAACTTCTTGCCACCTGGCAGTACAGGGCCTGCCATTGCTTCCAAGTTGTTATGCAACCAATTGAGAACTTTCAGAACTCCTATGCAAAGCCAACTTTAACTGGAATGGGCACAGAATATGTCAACATGATAGGTTATAAACCTCAAGTCGTGTGCTAGTGAAGAACCTCAGGTTTTATTCTTGATTAGTTCTTGAAATTCTTTTTAGGATCTTTAAGACTCCCACTGTCCTCTTGACATATAATACTATCTTGCCAAATATTCAAGAGATAGTGCGGATTCTTTATCAAGACAAACACTTCACACAATTGGCCTTAGTTGGTCTTTGTTTTATCCAAAACATCACAACTTACCAATTTCAAATGTACAAGAGTATGACACTTTTACTCTTACATTTGACAAGTGATTTAAACCTTTCTTTAAGATATGTCACTCAAGTTACAATCTTGGAGTATGACTCTAAAAATTGTTTTGGAACGAAGTATGACTTATCTTCCTGATCTAACCATTTCAACAATTCATGACTCCTCTTCTTAGTCATAAGAATGCACTAAGATGACCTTTAGAGGACTAATTGTGATATGATTTCTAAATCATTAAGATGATCACAAACATGATACTAAAGTACTCTCCCATCTTTTCAGATTTGAGAAACTTTTATCTTTCTGCCTAATTTGATTCTTCCCATTCGTTCTGCCATACATTGAGACTTTTCCAATGTTTCAGAATTATACTTAAACTTGTAAGTATAACCATATTTACTAAAATTTAGTAAATCATGACGAATAGTCTTAACGAGCTTTGTGGTGGACTTGACCAGTGCACAAGAATGTGTACTCGATCCCTTTAGTCCTTAACTTGACTCACACATCCATGTAAACAAGTCTTAATTTTCCAATGCTTGAAAGTTCTCATTCATCATACTATTCAACTTGCATGATTCCATGTTTCTATCCAACTGAAGCCTTGGGAATGAGAATCTTTCCTTATTTGGTAAATTATGACACTACCACAAACGAAAGAATCAAGTCCATTTTTTTTTCAAATATTGCTATCAATGGAATCATATAAACAACCATTTTTCACAAATGCCACTTGTAATGATATTTAAAATAAATATAAAATTAAAAACATTTATTTTATTTCAAAACTTTGTGGAAAAAACTTATCCTTATAGTGCAAATGCATACGGAAAAACCTGTTGTTATCTATTCCTAAGCAATATATCATAACTCCTAAGTAACAGCTTCAAAATTCTGATGCGATCGAAATCGACCTACGCGATCAGAATCAGCATATACTTCCTTTAAGCTTTCTCTCTATTCTTTGATTCTTAAAACATCAACATGTGACCCAGTCACATCATGTAATGAGGATCTTAGAATAGAAACTTAACAGAGTTAGATAATGGGCTCTACCTGAAGTAGAGTCAGACTTATTGACTTTAACATCCTTAGGTAAACTTGGCAATTTTGCAATCAACGCCCCTTCCTTTGGCAAAATAAACATATGGACCCTTTGGTAATGGGACTATCTTAGACTTAGCCTTTCTCCTTACCATTTGGTCAACCGGGTTGACTATGGCCAATCCCTTTCCATTGGGAAGAGAATGCTTTTTCTGGATTTCCAGTGTCACCATTATCACTGTCCATAAAGTTTTTGGGAAGTTGATCTTCTAATCAAATTTGCTTTACTATCGTTCCAAATCATTGCTGATTCAGCAGCACCAAGCAAATAGATATGATCATTAAGGTTCATGTGATAGTCTGTTTCATAGTAGTCCCAAAGGAACTCACTATGTGACTTAGAAAGTGATTGAACATCCAACTTTCTCAAGACTTTGACACCCAACTCTCCCAGCTTGTCAATATGTGACTTCATCTCTAAGATGTGATCACACATAGACCTTGCTTGCCATTAGGGCTTGAGTGACCTTGAACTTGTGGGTTAGGGAGAATAATTGGAGGAGGTGGAGGAAGTAAAGTTCCAAGAGATTTGGGAAGATCATAGATGTCTGAACTAGACATCTTTTGGGAGATATTCAAGATAGCTGATCTAAAGTCCTTAATATAACACCCAATATGAAATATTAAGGCTAGGATCCAACAACCTATTTATAACTGGAAGAGGGATGCTGTAATCCGAGTTATAAAATAGTTGAAGGTAGGTAAATGACGATTTACCAATTTCCACCATGAAAAACGAAATAATGTAATTAGGTTTTTCATTGGATTTGAAACTCCTAGATCTTTTGAGATTCATTGAACTTTTCAATGGCATGTTTCAATCTCGAGTGTGCCCTTCAGGTTTTGTGACTGGGATGCCGAGGATCACAAAACAAGGTGTGAAGTAACCATGCAAATATACTTGGTACCCTTAATATTTACCCCTCAATCGATGTGCCGGTTAACCACACGAGCTCCACCGATACTATGATAAATATTAAGTTACCCTTTGCCTACTTTGTTAAATCCAGGTTAGTTTGCCGGTTAACCACACACGCTCCACTAACGGTTTAAACAAAGTGCAAAGTGTTATTTCATGGATTAGCACCTTATTCACATTTTCCTAAGTAACTAAGATTGGGAATTTATAAAAAGTTTAGTTACTTAGTATTTATCATTAATACTTTTAATGAAGGGAGAATTATAGTCCTTGTCCTACCCGTTCGGCTAACGACCCTCCACCACTCAAGGAAACGGTGGGTGAGAGTGGACACCCGTTAAACTGTCATTTTATAGGCAGTAACCTTATACCCCCCTTATAGACCGGCTTCGTGAATGAGGCCTACTAACGGTAAGACTGACTTGCTCTTATACATATATTTATTATTAACTTATAATACTATAAAGTATAAGGGTTGAATTTTAACTTTTAAAATCCTAAGGGCTAACTTGGAATTAAAGTATTCATGGGGAAAACTTTACAAATTCCAAAACTTGAGGGCAAGTTTTGAAAATATTCAAAACTAATTAATTTCATAACTTATGTGTTTAAAAGAATGTAACTTTTCTTTATTTTTGTAACTTATGGAACTAATTAAGGTTACACATTTTATCATTTAATGAAGTGACTCTTGAACCTCCACAACTTGAGGACAAGTTATGGAGTCATAAAACCATTTAATGAGGACAAGACTCTTCATTTTTGTAACCATTGCCAACTTTTTATGAGTTTTATGAAACTTGAGGACAAGTTATGGAGTCATAAAACCATTTAATGAGGACAAGACTCTTCATTTTTGTAACCATTGCCAACTTTTTATGAGTTTTATGAAACTTAAATGTGACTTTTCATATAACTTGAGGACAAGTTACAAAAACACATTTTAGAATCAACTCTTAGATTAAAAAGGATTGAAAACACATAATCAATTAACTTTTCTATTAATCTAATAAACTCATATGAACAAAGATAATTCACATCAAATTTTTTTCCAAGTAATTAGCATAACTTTTAAACTAATACAATTCGATTTTTCAGCTAATTTTGCAAGTATAACAAGAAAACAAGCCTTGGCTCTGATACCACTGATGGGTTTTGCGCATTCTAACACTCCTAAGTGTACATGCAACCCTATATACCTTGGATCTATGTTTTCTCTATTATACATGCAATTATGAACTTTCCAAGCTATTACCCTATCTAGCATACAATAATTGATACTTGGGTAATCAAATGGATAGAATACATACCTTTGTTTGATGTAGCTTGTCTCCATGAAGCTTGAGTGCCTAGTGCCCCAAGTGTGACACCTCAAATGGTTCACACAACACCAAATGCACATGGAATGACTTGAGAGAAATGGAGCACTCCTTGAAATCGTCTAGCCCTCATATTCACACATTAGTGCACGATTTCTTGAGCCATGGGATTCTTTTATATGGTGGCTATTAGGGTTACACCATGTAACTCATAACTTTACCCATTCCTTATGCTCCATGGATTTTAACCTCCATGGAGTATCCATGGGTCACCCCATGGACTTAGTCCAACATAAGAAATCTTGGATCACAAGCCCACATATATAAGAATGAATGATTTACACAATCAACCCATATATTTAATTAGTTTCCTTTTGATCACTTAATTAATTCCAAATTAATTCTTGATCAATACTAATTAAATAACCTTATTAATATATTAGAACTTATAATATATTAACCAACCTTAAGTGTTATTTCTCTCATTATAGTCTATCCAAATGCATGATGCCATGCAACCCAAATGGACCATGCCGGGTCGGGTCAAGTCTTACCAATTATAGTTATGGACTTAGACATTAATCCAACAATATCCTATTCCTCAAGACAACTAAAGACACATGAAGTCAACTATATAACACATGAACTTGAACTAGGAGCAGTGGTATTTGCTCTGAAGATCTGGAGACATTACTTATATGGCACGAAATGCACAGTATTCACGGACCATAAAAGTCTCCAGCATATCTTCGATCAGAAAGAGCTGAACATGAGGCAACGACGAAGGGTGGAGCTACTGAACGACTACGATTGTGAGATTCTTTATCACCCTGGTAAAGCTAACGTAGTAGCTGATTCCCTTAGCAGAAAAGAATACTCGGGATGCCGAGTAAATTTGTTGACCATGACAATCCATTCACATCTGTCCACACAGATCATAGAGGCTCAACTCGAGGCCTTAAAACCTGAAAACGTGGCAGGTGAAACCTTGAGAGGAATGGATAAAAACTTCAGAGTTAGGGATGATTTAGTCTATTGTTTCATGAACCGGATCTGGGCACCAAAGTTCGGTGGTTACAGAGATGTCGTTATGAATGAAGCACACAAAAACCGATACTCCATTGATCTAGGTTCAGACAAGATGTATCTGGACCTCAAGAAACTATACTGGTGGCCTAACATGAAGCCCGAAATTACTACCTTTGTGGGCAAGTGTCGTACTTGTGCTAAGGTCAAGGTAGAATACCAGAAACCTTCAGGTTTATTGCAACAACCTGAAATTCCTGAATGGAAGTGGGAGCGGATTACAATGGATTTCATAACCAAGTTACCCAAGACATCGGGTGGTTATGATACTATTTGGGTAATCGTCGATAGATTAACCAAATCCGCACACTTCTTACCAATCAAAAAGACCGACAAA
Organism: Lactuca virosa; assembly: GCF_052849685.1. Lineage (NCBI taxonomy): Eukaryota > Viridiplantae > Streptophyta > Magnoliopsida > Asterales > Asteraceae > Lactuca > Lactuca virosa. Next base: position 460,013,134 of record NC_136429.1, on the reverse strand, counting down.
ATGGAGAAGCTAACAAGAACTTACCTCAAGGAAATCGTTAGACCACATGGTGTGCCAATATCTATTATTTCTGACCATGATAGTAGATTCACTTCTCGTTTCTGGCAGTCTTTATAAAAATCTTTGGGAACTAGGCTGGACATGAGTACAACCTACCATCCACAAACTGATGGACAAAGTGAGAGAACAATTCAGACTCTAGAAGATATGTTGCGAGCGTGCGTGATAGACTTTGGAAAGGCATGGGATACTCATTTACCCCTTGTCGAATTCTCTTACAACAACAATTATCACATTAGCATAAAGGCTGCTCCTTTCGAAGCTCTCTATGGCCGCAAGTGCAGATGACCTCTGTGTTGGGCTGAAGTGGGTGACACGCAACTAGCTAGAAGTCAAGTTCCTGACGGTACTCTCACTGGTCCGGAAATCATTCCCGAAAATAAGGAGAAAATCGTACAAATCCGGGAGCGACTTAAAACTTCCAGAGATAGACAGAAAAGCTATGCTGACAAAAGAAGAAAACCTTTGGAGTTATAGGTTGGTGACCGCGTCATGTTGAAAGTCTCACCTTGGAAGGGCATGATACGCTTTGGAAAGCGTGACAAGCTGAATCCAAGGTACATAGGACAATTCGAGATTCTTGCTAGAATCGGTCCAGTAGCTTACAAAATCCGACTACCTCAAGAACTAAGTAACATACATCCTGTTTTCCATGTCTCGAACTTGAAAAAGTGTCTGTCCGACGAGACTCTTGTAATTCCACTCGACGAAATCGAGATCGACGAGAGCCTCAACTTCGTGGAAGAACCAGTAGAGATCATGGACTGAGAGGTCAAACAAACAAAGCAAAGCCATATTTCTATAGTGAATGTTCGCTAGAACGCCAAGCGGGGACCTGAATTCACTTGGGAGCGCGAGGATCAAATGAAACTGAAATATCCTCAACTTTTTGCTTAATTATTTATAATTTCTTAATTCCTTATACTCTAATTTCGGGACAAAATTCTCTCTAACGGGGGGATAATGTGACAACCTGAAACTTCTATCTTGTACAGTCATTCAATTCAATCACAGTCAGACTCGTTTCTGCTATCCTTTAGCATTGTTTAGGGTCTTTTTGAGTGTTCTAAGCCTAGTACATTCAAGGTTTGGGTTTAGGGATGAGTTAACTTAAGTTCATCGGGTTGCATTCGGGCCAAACACTCCATCAAGAGGAGTGTACGGCCATACACATGAGTGTACGGTCGTACACATGAGTGTACGACCGTACACCCAAGGTGGTCGTAAACCCAAACCATATATAAGCTTTTCCCTTATTCTTTCACACTTTCTCACACTTTCACCTCAAGAAATCCGATTCTCTCTCAACTATTATCAAGTTTTTCACCTTGATCTTCAAAGATGTAAGTATTCCTTCCATTAATTAGTTGATACATGGCTTTATCTAGTGAAGATCCATGTTTTCATCCATGAAATCTTCTCTTTTGGATAGATCTTCAAGTCTTCTTCACTTTCACCAAGAACACCTACTTGTTCTTGAGCCGTGAACTCCTTAGAAACCTTCAAAAGTGTGAGTACGGTCGTACACTCCATGGCCTTTTGCATGCTTGTTCCTTGAGTGTACGGCCGTACACTCCATGATCGTACACTCCATGGCCGTACACTCCATGGCCGTACACACCTTGGCCGTACACACCCTTGTGTGGCCGTAAACCACTTTGATGCAATCACATGTGATTATAACACTTCAATTCAAGTGTTTCCTAGTCCCTAAAGTGGTTTCCTGTCATAATTTGTTGTTATATACACTAATTATTGTTGGATTAATGTCTAAGTCCATAACTATATTTGGTATGTACTTGACCCGACCCGGCATGGTCCATTTGGGTTGCACTTCACCGGCACAATTTATATGGATAGTCTTTTGAGAATAGTATATTTATGATTTATATTAATATATTATAAGTTCTAATATATTAATATGGAATCATATTATTTAATTAGTATTGATCAAGAATTAATTTAGAATTAATTAAGTGATAAAAAAGAACTAATTAAATATGGACTCTTATATATATGGAATGGGCCAAGTTCATTTAGGTTGGGCTAAGCTTTCATGGATGGTCCATGGAGCTTTTAACCCATGGATCCTATGTAAATGAAAGGTCATGGGTATTAGGGTTTACATGGATGTAACCCTAATCCTTCATAATATATAAAGGGGTCCTTGGCTCACAAAATGGGAAAAAGTGTGTGAAAAAAAGTGTGGGCCGTTTTTAGTGAGCATACATATTCTCTCAAGTTCTTCCAAGGTGTTTTTGGTGATTTGTGATTCCACTTGAGGATTCCACACTATTATGGCTAAGCTCTTAAAGTTCAAGACTTCAAGCAACATCAAATGTATGTCATCTAACTAGAACTTTGTAGTATAGTTGCTTCATAATATGCTAGTTAGGATGAAACCTTGGAATATTGATTATTTGCATGTATAATAGAGAAAACATAGATCCAAGGTTTATAGGGTTGCATGTACACCATAGGAGTGTTAGAATGCTCAAAACCCAACAGTGGTATCAGAGAATGGTTGTTTTCTGTTATATTGATGCAAATGTTTTATTTTCAAGTTGGAAAAAAAAGGAAAAAAAAACATGACGTTTGTTAAATTTTAAGATAATTACTTGTTTTGTGAAAAACGAATTATTTGTAAAATTTGAATCATTTGTTATATGAGTTGAATTAGGTCAAATTTAGTAAAAGATAAAATGATATGATTATTTTATTAGTTTTAAAAGTTTGATCTAAATCTTTTAAGGAGTTACATATTTTGTCATAAAATTTTGGAGCTCAAAAGTTTTTTTAAAGTTGTGATCTTAAGGGTTTTTGAAACTTCCATAAGTTATGGATATGAAAGTTTTTTTTTAGAAAAAAAAAAAATTGATTCAAAGTTTTTATGGAGTTACAAAATTTGGTGTTAATGTTTTAAAGAATTCCATAACTTGTTCTTAAGTTATGGAACATGGAAAGTTTCATCATAAAACACCATTAATTCCATGAGTTATGGAATCCAAAGGTTTTCAAGAATTACAAAACTTGCCCTCAAGTTTTGGAATTTGAGAAAAGTTTTTTATGAAAAAAAGAATTGAATTCTAAAACTCTTGGGTTCATAACTTAAACAATTAATTAAATGGTTTTAATTTTGAGTTTAATAATTGGAATTATGATGTTTTATTGAATAATTCAATTAACTCTTATGGACTTTATTAATAGATAATTAAAGTGTTTAATTAAAAGTGAATTAATAATTCCATAATGACATGGTTTAAATTTAATTAAATTAAGAGTATAGTTTAATTAATAGATTAAACCACCAAGTATTTTAAATGTCTAAAATACACCCTTATACTATTATAATATTAAAAGTTTAATATATTATATGTATAAGAGCAAGTCGTCTTACCATTAGTAGGCCTCATTCACGAAGCCGATCTATAAGGGGGTTATAAGGTTACTGCCTATAAAATGGCAGTTTAATGGGTGTCCACTCTCACCCACCGCTTCCTTGACTGGTGGAGGGTCGTTAGCCGAACAGGTAGGACAAGGACTATAATTCTCCCTTCATTATAAGTATAATGATAAATACTAAGTAACTAAGATTGGGAATTTGTAAGTGTTTAGTTACTTAGGAAAATGTGAATAAGGTGCTAATCCATGAAATTACACTTTGCACTTTGTTTAAGCTGTTAGTGGAGCGTGTGTGGTTAACCGGCACACTAACCTGGACTTAACAAGGTAGGCAAAGGGTAACTTAATGTTTATCATAGTATCGTTGGAGCGTGTGTGGTTAACCGACACATCGATTGAGGGGTAAATATTAAGGGTACCAAGTATATTTGCATGGTTACTTCACACCTTGTTTTGTGATCCTCGGTATCCCAGTCACAAAACCTGAAGGGCACACTCGAGATTGAAACATGCCATTGAAAAGTTCAATGAATCTCAAAAGAATCTAGGAGTTTCAAAACCAATTAAAACCTAATAATACATTTCGTTTATCTTGGTGGAAATTGGTGAATCGTCATTCACCTACCTTCAAATATTTTATAGCTTGGATTACGACATCCCTCTTCCAAGTTATAAAATAGTTTGTTGGGTCATAGCCTTAATATATCATATTGGGTGTTATATTAAGGACTTAAATCAACTTTACATGAATTTCTCCCATTGTTGATGTCTGGTTTAGGCAACAATGATCTTCCCAAACCAAGCTTTCCTAATGAATATGACTTCCCGAGTTTGGCTCATGGAAGTCATATTTCTCTTCCTCCACCTCCTCCAATTATTCTCCCTAACCCACAAGTTCAAGGTCACTCAAGCCCTAATGGCAAGCAAGGTCTATGTGTGATCACATCTTAGAGATGAAGTCACATATTGACAAGCCGGGAGAGTTAGGTGTCAAAGTCTTGAGAAAGTTGGATGTTCAATCACTTTCTAAGTCACATAGTGAGTTCCTTTGGGACTACTATGAAACAGACTATGACATGAACCTTAATGATCATATCTATTTGCTTGGTGCTGCTCAATCAGCAATGATTTGGAACGATAGTAAAGAAAATTTGATTAGAAGATCAACTTCCTAAAAACTTTATGGACAGTGACAATGGTGACACTGGAAATCCAGAAAAAGCATTCTCTTCCCAATGGAAAGGGATTGGCCATAGTCAATCCGGTTGACCAAATGGTAAAGAGAAAGGCTAAGTCTGAGATAGTCCCATTACCAAAGGGTCCATATGTTTATTTTGCCAAAGGAAGGGGCGTTGATTGCATAGCTGCCAAATTTACCTAAGGATGTTAAAGTCAATAAGTTTGACTCTACATCAGGTAGAGCCCATTATCTAACTCTGTTAAGTTCTATTCTGAGATCCTCATTACATGATGTGACTGGGTCACATATTGATGTTTTAAGAATCAAAGAATAGAGAGAAATCTTAAAGGTGGATTTCGATCGCATCAGAATTTTGAGCAGTTGCTTAAGAAGTTATGATATATTGCTAAGGAATAGATAACAACAACTTTCCATGTGGATTGTAAGGATAAGTTTTTCCGTAAAGTTTTAAAATAAAAGAAAATTGTTTAATTTTATTTATTTGAAGTATCCTTACAATGGCATTTGTGGAAAATTATTGCTTATATGATTCCACTGACAGCAATATTGGAAAATGGATTTGATTCTTTCATTTATGGTAGTTTCTAAATTTACCAAATCAGGAAAGTTCCTCATCACCCAAATTTCAATTGGACCGAAACTTGGAATCATGCAAGTTGAATAGTATGATGAATGAGAACTTTCAAGCATTGGAAAATCAAGACTAATTACTTGTTCACATGGATGTGTGAGTCAAGTGAAGGACTAAAGGGATCGAGTACACATTCTTGTGCACTGGTCATGTCCACCACAAAGCTCGTTAAGACTATTTGATCTACTAAAGTTTAGTAAATATGGTTATACTTACAAGTTTAAGTATAATTCTGAAACATTGGAAAAGTCTCAATGTATGGCAGAACGAATGGGAAGAATCAAATTAGGCAGAAAGATAAAAGTTTCTCAAATCTGAAAAGATGGGAGAGTACTTTAGTATCATGTTTGTGATCATCTTAATGATTTAGAAATCATATCACAATTAGTCCTCTAAAGGTCATCTTAGTGCATTCTTATGACTAAGAAGAGGAGTCATGAATTGTTGAAATGGTTAGATCAGGAAGATGAGTCATACTTCGTTCCAAAACAATTCTTAGAGTCATACTCCAAGATTGTAACTTGAGTGACATATCTTAAAGAAAGGTTTAAAACACTTGTCAAATGTAAGAGTAAAAGTGTCATACTCTTGTACATTTGAAATTGGTAAGTTGTGATGTTTTGGATAAAACAAAGACCAACTAAGGCCAATTATGTGAAGTGTTTGTCTTGATAAAGAATCCGCACTATCTCTTGAATATTTGGCAAGATAGTCTTATATGTCAAGAGGATAGTGAGAGTCTTAAAGATCCTAAAAAGAATTTCAAGAACTAATCAAGAATAAAACCTGAGGTTCTTCACTAGCACACGACTTGAGGTTTATAACCTATCGTGTTGACATATTCTATGCCCATTCCAGTTAAAGTTGGCTTTGCATAGGAGTTCTGAAAGTCCTCAATTGGTTGCATAACAACTTGGAAGCAATGTCAGGCCTGTAGTGCCAGGTGGCAAGAAGTTAAGATTGCATAAGTTCAGTCCATATGAGTTTGGATTTGTCATTATCCTTGTCTTGTGACTATGGTTTTGACGATTCACATGGATAAGAACACATACACCATAAAATCTAAGGGTCATAAGGTTTCTCTCCGATTCATGAAAATGATGGTGAGGAAACACTTCCACCAAGTAGATTTGAAGCAGATGGCAAAAGGTCTAAACAATTGAGACTATGATTACGACATCCCTTTTCATAGTTCTGAAATTGTTTAGACACACATGCATGCTATCTAAGGAAAGGTGTATGATTTTGATAAAGTTTTATCAAAGCATCTCGTATCAAAAATCTGAACTTTGGTAAGAAAGTCAATAAAGTATTGATTTCTAGAAGTCCAGCTGATTTCTGAGTACATGTCAAGGCTAGTGGGAGCATAAGTGTTATGCTAATAATCATCATGTTAGTGGGAGCATGATAATTATTGTTAGTGAGGCTACAGGGATTGAAAAAGTTGTTTTGCTATAATTAAGGGAGATGATATACTTCATTTCAGTTCTAAAGGCTTAGATTGAGACCTTAATCATCTTTAGTCAAGAATATATATATATGAATTTCATGTTGGATTGGTTCAACTTAAGGAAATTCTATATATTGCGTTCTCAAAATTCGATTATGATTACGGCATCCCTCTTCATAGTCAAATTTTGAAAACATGGCAAATAAAAATATTGTAGCAAAAGACTGGTCTAGAATCATGTCTTTATCTGAGACATCATGAATCGTGTACCATTTGCTTTGGGTACAGGATCGATTGCATGTGCTATAATATTTGTCATTTCTAAATTTTTCCAAATGCCCAGAGGTATTAAGAAGTGAAAAGGTCTAGAATTGGATATGACTAAAATGATTAAGCAATTGTCGAGGACAATCTGAGGTTTACCAAAGATTGGTTGCTCAGGGACAGTTGGAAGTATAGTGCTAATTTTGGAAGGACCATATTGACATATTCTGAAAAGAGGCATCTCTTATTCAGAAGTGATAGTCAAAATGAGAATATGGAGTTGTCTCCATAGGTGGAAGTTATCTGTGTAAGATTAGAAAACTTAATGCAAGAAGCATGTCCAAAGCAATGTACTTTGAATATGAGACTTAGTTTCCATGGAGTTGATCTCCATTGGAATACCTTATAATGACTGTTGACAAGTCTTTGTGACTTTGTACATATTCATTACAGGAGGGTCAGTGCATATAAGTTTAAAATCTAAACAGATTTCGAGAAATGATAGGAATTTGAAATTCTCACATTTTTCGATAAGGATTTGGGAGTGTGAAATTAGAATCTTTAAAATTATGTTCAATTGGTTTATTTCACAAAGTAAGGATCATAGACAAACATAGAGTGCATACTTGGTGTATGGCAAAGCTATTGTTTAAGAAAAACATAGTGTACATGCTTGGAGCATGGGGCAACTAGTGTTTTTAATTCCAGTATAAAGTTGATAAAACCGAAACAATGAATAATGAGTAATCAGTATGGTGATAAATAAAAGTGTTTATTTATATTCATAGGGTTTGATACCATATTTGATTCATTTATTCTTGTGTTTCACTTTGCATGTTTTGACTTCCAGAATAAGTAAGTCGCTCTTCCTGAATGATTAAGTTATTCAAACCATCCATAGTCGGTCATATGTTGGAAGTAGATATGAATCAAGACTGTCATGGGTTGGTTTGTAGAGGTCCCAGTTGGTGGACAAAGTGGTGCTATAACACTCATGAGTGCTCATAAGTTCTGAGTATTGGATTCAACCCGCACTCATTTGAATCACTTCATGGATTTTATCACGAGTGATCATGAGACGATAATATCTTATATTCTTCAAACCTAGAGATATGAGTTTTTACTATGAGTTGGTTATACATTGATTGCACGAAAACGCATTTGGTAACTCGATGTTATAAAACGTGCCTTTGTGTATGATTCAACAAGTAGTAGAACAAGCCATATGAGTCGAAGTTTATCCATTCCTTTTACCTTCGGGATAAAAGCGATATCTGTGGCCCCCTCGATGATTTAGCAATGACACATGTGAGTGCTTGGCCAAGCCAGGACTGATTTGATTTGTTCAATCAGTCAGTCATCATAAATTGAAAATTGGGAAACAACAAATGGACAGAGAGAATGATTATAATCCATGTCTCAGTCCATATGATATCTAGAATGGAGGAATATATGATCCCTTATCTAATGGACAAGTCATTGACAAGGTCAGAGTTCGACAACGGCTTTAAGAGCTACGATTGCCAGTTAGGTTTTGAAGTCATACTCAATAATAGTTTTAGACTTATCCAAGTGGGAGACTGTTGGATTAATGTCTAAGTCCATAACTATATTTGGTATGTACTTGACTCGACCCGGCATGGTCTATTTGGGTTGCACTTCACCGGCACAATTTATATGGATTGTCGTTTGAGAATAGTATATTTATGATTTATATTAATATATTATAAGTTCTAATATATTAATATGGAATCATATTATTTAATTAGTATTGATCAAGAATTAATTTAGAATTAATTAAGTGATCAAAAAGAACTAATTAAATATGGACTCTTATATATATGGAATGGGCCAAGTTCAATTAGGTTGGGCTAAGCTTTCATGGATGGTCCATGGAGCTTTTAACCCATGGATCCTATGTAAATGAAAGGTCATGGGTATTAGGGTTTACATGGATGTAACCCTAATCCTCCATAATATATAAAGGGGTCCTTGGCTCACAAAATGGGAAAAGTGTGTGAAAAAAAGTATGGGCCGTTTTTAGTGAGCATACATATTCTCTCAAGTTCTTCCAAGGTGTTTTTGGTGATTTGTGATTCCACTTGAGGCTTCCACACTATTGGGGCTAAGCTCTTAAAGTTCAAGACTTCAAGAAACATCAATGGTATGTCATCTAACTAGAACTTTGTAGTATAGTTGCTTCATAATATGCTAGTTAGGATGAAACCTTGGAATATTGATTATTTGCATGTATAATAGAGAAAACATAGATCCAAGGTTTATAGGGTTGCATGTACACCATAGGAGTGTTAGAATGCTCAAACCCCAACTATTATATCCATATATGTGTCATTATATGCTTAATAGGATCCGTTTGTGCTCAAGACTTCACTTGACCCTTAGCATCCTATATCGACCTTTCACTCGAATCACTCACTTCACGTGAGTTCATAACCCCGTATTTTCATAGTTTTTACTGTTTTAAAGGGGGAGGGGGGGGGGAATACAAGTCTTACACAAAGATTTTGTGTTATAAACAAATTGTTTCAAATATCTTATCAAAATGTATTTCAGTTATCATCAAATCAAATGGTTTTCAATGATTGTATCAAAATGACATCAAGTCAACAAAATGAATTTCAAAATATCAAACTTCTTTTAAATGTTTTTATAAACCTATATTTCTCCCAGAAATCATACTTATATATATATATATATATATATATATATATATATATATATATATATATATATAATAAGATTGAAAAGACTTAGGACTGATAACCCACTTTGGTTCCTTTTCCTTGTTTGTCTGAGTGTCATTTAAATTTTACTTATATATATTTGTATGTGTATACAAGTATAAAAGTTAGTTCATTAAGTTCAACTACCCTTTGTAACATGTTGAGCAAGGGGTTGCATTCATGAATACTCGGTATCAATTCAGAAAGTACATATAAATTATAATAGGTATAATTTATGATTCACAGAACATTAATTCACGATTCAAGTATACTAAAGTACATTGTTTTATAAGAACAAAGGTTTAATTTAAAATTATTCAAGGGTATACATCTTTCAGATACATGTTAAGAATACTAATTCAAGAACATACTATCATTCATTTATTTCAGAATGATTGGGTTTTCATAACTATTATACATGTAACATTTATATGCTTTTTATGAGTCATTTGATACATGTTGTTTAATTCATTTAAACAATATAGTTAAAGTCCTGATATTATAACCGGAATCTCCAGCCGGGGATCGAAACAATGTGTGTATAGATCTATATTGGGATTGACAACCCTGCACTCGAACTGTTAGCTACAGTCAGACATACACTGCTGAAGGCAGCGCCTAGCCCTCACAGCTGAACATAAAGCTGGTCCACGCTGTGGTCTCTCGCCCTGAATCACCATGTCTCCCCCACTTGGGGTCCGGACACGAACCAACTACTGCTCATAGTCGATCACCGCCCCATTAGGGCTTAGCCAATCCATGCCGATGATAACCTTGTTCCCCCTCAAAGGTATGGGAACCAAATCCACGAGATAATGCTCGTCATACATCCTCAAGACACAATCTCTGAAAACCTCTGATGCCCGGAGGGATCAGTCATCAGCAATCTCGACCTCTAAAGGACAATTCAACATGCCTGAAGACTTAGGAAACCTCTTGCTAAGTGCAAGAGAGACAAATGGAGTCAAATAACACCTGTACTCGGATGTCATTCACATGGAACGATCCTAAACAATACACATAAAACATAGAAAATAAATATCATAACCGACATGTAATAAGAGTTAAGGAGAAGAAAATATACCCGTCACCACATCCAGTGCAGCACGCGCCTCCTCGGCGGTCAGCTGGAAGGCTCGACTCCTCACCACCGGAGCATCTGTCTTGCCCAGTCGGCCATCTGTGATCCGCAGGGTCGCTGGGGATGGCGCCCCCACTGGCGCTCCTGATTCATGTTGAGCAAGGGGTTGCATTCATGAATACTCGGTATCAATTCAGAAAGTACATATAAATTATAATAGGTATAATTTATGATTCACAGAACATTAATTCACGATTCAAGTATACTAAAGTACATTGTTTTATAAGAACAAAGGTTTAATTCAAAACTATTCAAGGGTATACATCTTTCAGATACATGTTAAGAATACTAATTCAAGAACATACTATCATTCATTTATTTCAGAATGATTGGGTTTTCATAACTATTATACATGTAACATTTATATGCTTTTTATGAGTCATTTGATACATGTTGTTTAATTCATTTAAACAATATAGTTAAAGTCCTGATATTATAACCGGAATCTCCAGCCGGGGATCGAAACAATGTGTGTATAGATCTATATTGGGATTGCCAACCCTGCACTCGGACTGTTAGCTACAGTCAGACATACACTGCTGAAGGCAGCGCCTAGCCCTCACAGCTGAACATAAAGTTGGTCCACGCTGTGGTCTCTCGCCCTGAGTCACCATGTCTCCCCCACTTGGGGTCCGGACACGAACCAACTACTGCTCACAGTCGATCACCGCCCCATTAGGGCTTAGCCAATCCATGCCGATGATAACCTTGTTCCCCCTCAAAGGTATGGGAACCAAATCCACGAGATAATGCTCGTCATACATCCTCAAGACACAATCTCTGAAAACCTCTGATGCCCGGAGGGATCGGTCATCAGCAATCTCGACCTCTAAAGGACAATTCAACATGCCTGAAGACTTAGGAAACCTCTTGCTAAGTGCAAGAGAGACAAATGGAGTCAAATAACACCTGTACTCGGATGTCATTCACATGGAACGATCCTAAACAATACACATAAAACATAGAAAATAAATATCATAACCGACATGTAATAAGAGTTAAGGAGAAGAAAATATACCCTTCACCACATCCGGTGCAGCACGCGCCTCCTCGGCGGTCAGCTGGAAGGCTCGGCTCCTCACCACCGGAGCATCTGTCTTGCCCAGTCGGCCATCCGTGATCCGCAGGGTCGCTGGGGATGGCGCCCCCACTGGCGCTCCTGATGTTAATCTCGGGCAGTTGGACTTTTTATGGCCCTTCTGACTGCAATGAAAGCAAATCAGGTTTGATGTCTGAAGGGTGGGGGTAGGGGCAGTACAATCCCTGCCAAAGTCCCCAAGATTGCCGCACTTATAGCAGCCCGACGACCCTAATCTGCAAACTCCCTCATTCGTCTTGCCGCATTTACCACAACGGCTCCAGCCCTGCTGGCCCATCGACCTCGAGTCGACTCCCTTGGGTTTCTTCCCAGAAACCCAGTCACCTGCCCGGCCTCCGCCTTCCTCTTCTGGATGTGCTCTATATCAATCTCCCACTCTCTCGCCCTGGCTATCATATCCTCCAAAGGTAGGCATGCGAAGTAGCTGACATGTTTCCGAATGTCAGCTCTTAACATATCGTAGTACCGGGTCTTCCTCATCTCCTCATCACCCGCATACTCAGGCACCAATAAGGCCCTCTCCCTGAACTTGGCGGTAATCTCCTTCACTGACTCAGTCGTCTGTCTTATATCAAGAAACTCCCGGGCTAGCTGCGGAATCTCCATAGAATGGCTGGGGCTCCCAACGAATCACTGACTGCCTCCCACCAGTCTCTAGCTCAGTCACTCAAACAGCTCGCAACATACCGGACCTTCGAGCCCTCAGGGTAGAAGCTTGTCAACTGTGCAGACTGGATGTCTGCAATCCATATCCTGGCCACAATGGGGTCCTTTACCCCGTGAAAGTTTGCCTCTCGTAATCACAGATGTAATGAACTCGCGTAATCCGTCATCAACCGGCTCAGAACTTGCACCCGAACCTGAACCTGAACCTGATCCAGACCCTGAACCTCCTGCTCCGTGACGTGTCACCACCATTCTGAAATGAAACACATAATCGTCAGGGTCACACATAACCTCGAGAGGTATCACTCACGCTACAAGTTTCCTGGTTCTATCTCAGCCCTCCTTGACTCAAGTACGGATCCTCTGCTTTCAATAGTACGCACCCATACTACCTTCCACATATATCCGTACTTTCCTCAAGGATTGCCTTGACTTCACCAAGTCCCTTTCACTACTATTGCTCGCTGCACTACTCTCATCCTAGGCTTGCCCTAGGGTAACTCTCTGACCTACTCTCCGCCATCAGTTGCAAAAGAAATCCCTGCTACCTTTACCTAACCAACTCGCGAATACCATTACATATCACTAAGACAAGATAATTCTTCGAATGAGAGGTCCTACCCTACAACGGTTGGACTCAAACAAGAGCTGCGAAATAGCGCTAGACCTAACCTTCTGAAATTATTTAGTCCTCGTAATATATAACTTAACGTATTCGTTTACTAATTAGTTAAAGATAACTAGAACTCCTAAAATCACAAAGCAAGCAGCATTAGGGTTTTGAGTAACCAACCAAACATATCCTAATCAGGCCATCATATCACTGCCTAATCAGTTCTAGCATGTAATTCATTAAGCATATATAGCAGGCATATAAGGCATCTTCGAAGATCCTTAGCCCTAAATAGCATGCAATTATCATACACATACAGTAGGCATATAAGGCATCCTTCCTAGATCCTCTGCCCTAATCTAGCATACAATTCTCATAATCATATCGTATATCATAACAAACATGTATGGGTATCTTGGGGAAAACGTAGTTGAGCTCGACCGATTGCACGCATCACACACCTTGTTCTTTCCTAAAACTGTTTATTTTAATTTTTTAGAAAAAAATATTTTCTTGTAAAAATCTTTCAAACCCTCGATTTGAGTCCAGACACCCCCGAAGGTGTGTCCGAATCCCTCAAACCAAGGCTCTGATATCAAGTTGTAACATCCCAAAATTCAAGACCAAATATTTCACTTTTGATTTAACAATTCATAAAACAGATTATGGAAAACATTATCGAGTTATCTCATTTCATAAAAACCATAGATCATATGTCTCAAAAGCATGTCATAAGATAATAATAATGTCAGAGTACAAATCCCAAGAACATCATAGTGCAGAAAATCGTGGTGTGATTCGCTGCTATCATGCCGGCTCATTTTCCTTCGAAGAAGAAGGACCTGAAACAAAAACTGAAAACCGTAAGCACAAATCTTAGTGAGTTCCGCCATCATTCCACATACCATACAATAAACCTACTGTCTAACATGTTCGGGTACTGGAATACCCCTTCGGTCTCTTTCAACCGGTAACTGCCTAGCATATTCGGGTGCTGGCCTACCCCTTCGGTCTCTTTCAACCGGTAACTTGCCTAACATGTCAAGGTGCTAGCCTACCCCTTCAGTCCTTTCGACCGGTACCTCGCCTAGCATATCAGGGTGCTGGCCTACCCCTTCGGTCCTTTCGACCGGTACCAGGGACTATTTCACCCCTAGTTCTACCATATAACATCCTAGTATATAAACACATAAGCCACATACTGCCTAGCTTATCAGGGTGTTGGCCACCCCTTCAGTCCTTTCGACCGGTACTGGGGCCTATCCTACCCCTCCTACCACTATCACATAATATCATAGCATAGTAACACATAAAGCATAATAGATAGTGGCATACCGGATAATTATCACAAAGACAATCATCTCTACTATAACTATTACTAGAGCACCGACATTGGTGCCTTCGACCCACTTCTATTGGAAGTTAACTCACCTCAAATGTCGTGAAGTAGCTGAACTGTCCTCGACTCTGGAAATCAACTCTCTCAAACTCTTACACATAAAAATCTCCTTTAATTACCCTTTCAAACTCATAACCCTTTTAAGGTTCACTCTGGTCAAGATCATAGTCAAAGTCATCATCCTGGTCAAATTCAACATTCTGGTCAGAGTCAACATTCTGGTTGAGTCAACACGCTGAGTTGCTCCAGCAACTCGTCGAGTTCCATGAATCAGGAACCCTTAATCGCGATCCAACTCGTCGAGTTCTTTCACAACTCGTCGAGTTCCTCCTTATCCGTAGAATCAAGACTTCTTCAATCAACTCGTCGAGTCATCCTTGAACTTGTCGAGTTTTTCCCTTTACAGACTCGGGATACTTCGACCTAACTCGTAGAGTTCCTCTATGGACTCGACGAGTTCTTCAGTCTGTTAAGCCATCTTAACAGATTAAGCTCCTATCCTTCAGATTCGGACACCAAACTTCTTCTAGACACTGAAAAATGTCCTTTTAAAGGAAAAGTTTCCAACTTTACCCGTTAATAGCTTCCTTTAATGGATTTAGCCCAAACCCTAATTCTTCAAGATCTAGATCTTGATCTAAAAGCCATATATACTTCGAACTAAGGCATACAAACTGAGATCTAGACCATAGACGTCATTTGAACACATAAAGTTTCTGCCTTTAACTCCATGCATGGCCTTTTGGGGCTTGAAAGGCCGAACTGACATCCTAGAGCTTGCATGGGGCTCCAATGGCCATAAATTTGCACCTTTATCCCATAACATCCCATCAAGGTCCTATATCTGGCAGAATATCCACTTGGGTCGTGCATTATGCAAAAGCTTACATTCTTGGACCAAAAACCCCATAAAAGTGAAATGAAGAGATCTAAGAAATCATTGAGCAAGTTTGAGACTTGCTTACCCGAAAATGATGCAAATGAAGTGAAGTTTCTGGATCTACTCTCTTCTTCTTGATTCATCTAGCTTCCTCTCCTTCCACAAGCTTCAAAAGCACAAGTTTTCTCTCAAAAAGGTCTCACAAGCTCACACAAGGATCTAGGGTTTTGTGGCTAGGGTTTTGGGACTTGGAGGCTGTAAATGAGGCCAGCCTTTAGAGATTAATGTGTTTAAATAGGGTGCGAAACCCTGAAGTTAGGGTTTCACTCTGCCAGACCTAGTCGTCGAGTTGGGGCTCTCAACTCGTCGAGTAGGTTTCTTAACCCGCGTCCCAAAATAATTCCTACTTGACGATTTCGGGGCCTCCAAATCGTCGAGTTCTCGTATAAAAGTGAATAAATTTTATTTAAAATACATACCAGGAACTGGGTGTTACAAATCTCCCCCACTTATTTTAGACTTCGTCCTCGAAGTCTGCTGCGTCTGGAAATAACTCGGGGTAGTGCTCCCTCATCTCATCCACCGACTCCCAAGTCCATTACCAGCCCTTGCGATGCTGCCACTACACCTTCACTAACTTTACCCTCTTGTTCCTCAGATCCTTTGTCTTCCTATAAAGGATTGCTACGGGTCGCTCGATGTAGTTCAGGATGTCATCCACCTGAATATATCCTCTAAGGGCACCACTGCAGAGTCATCTACCAAGCACTTCTATAGCTAGGTGACATGAAAGGTGTTGTGGATCTGACTATGTTCGGATTGCAGATCCAGTCGATACGCAACCCGGCCTGCCCGGGCCGATACCCTGAACGGTCCAATGTATCTGGGGCCCAACTTGCAAAGCTTTTTGAACCGGATGACACCTTTCCACGGTGACACCTTCAGGAGGACCATATCTCCTACCTGAAACTACAGATCTGATCGTCGTCTGTCAGCGTAGCTCTTCTGCCGACTCTGGGCCGTCTGGAGTCTACTCCGGACCTGCTGGATCTTCTCCGTCATCTTGAGCACCACTTCGGTACTCCCCATGACCCTATGTCCTACTTCATCCCAGCATATCAGGGTTCTGCACTTCCTCCCACAAAGCATCTCGAAGGGAGGACGGTCGATGCTCGCGTGGTAGCTATTATTGTAGGAAAACTCTGCCAAGGGAAGGTAGGTATCCCAGCTACCACCAAAGTCTAAGACACACGCTCGGAGCATATCGTCCAAGGTTTGGATGGTCCGCTCACTCTGACCATCCGGCTGCGGGTGAAAATTCGTACTAAAGTTCAGACGAGTACCCAACTCGTCATGAAATTTCTTCCAGAATCTAGAAGTAAAACGCACGTCTCGATCAGAAATCACGGAAACTGGCACTCCATGTCGAGCTACTACCTCTCTGATGTAGATGTCAACCAACTTCTCGGCCGAAATACTCTCCTGGATTGGGATGAATTGGGCACTCTTGGTCAAGCGATCCACGATGACCCAAATCGAATCCACTCCCCATGCGGTCCTGGGAAGCTTCGTGATGAAATCCATAGTAATATCCTCCCATTTCCATATAGGGATACCCAATGACTGTGTCTTGTCGTGAGGTATCTGGTGCTCAGCCTTGACCTTACTGCAGGTCAGGCACCTCTCGACGTACCAGGCTACATCCCACTTCATGCAGGGCCACCAGTAATCATGAAAAATATCTCTATACATCTTCGTCGCCCTGGGATGGATGGAAAATATGGACTTGTGCGCCTACTCCATGAGGATCTGGTGCGCACCGCCTACGTACGGAACACACACTCTGCGGTGAAGTGTCAACAACCCGCGACTATCATATTCGAAGGAGGAAATCTGGCCCACGATATGCTCACTCTTTCGGTGTTACTCCTTCATAGCTTCCTGCTGGGCCTCCCAAATCTTTTCCAGAAGCGGAGTCACTACTGTCATCCTTAGACAGATCCTGCATGAACCGGAGTCACTACTGTCACTACTCTCTTATAATTATTATTTTCATAAAACAATAATTATTCCCTAATTAAAATACAAGAATCGATATTATTTATTAATAATCACATTAAAAATAAACATACAAAATGGGCCAACTTGATAAAGGTGTGACCCTATAGGATCATATATTATTAGCAATATCACTCCATAATGATTCTTAGGCATATAGATTCAACAATCTCCCACTTGCACAAGATTCATTATAGACTAACATAGACAGTAGCTGACGTCTAGCAACAGGCTACTGCACCTAACAACATATGAAGGGTGCCATCTCATCAACAACCAGTTGCACGAGCTCTAAGCTACAATTGTTACTAAAGGCGTGGTATCAATTATTACTTTGCCTCAGACATCATGTCAAACATGAGATATGGATCGCCATCAATCTCATTTACCGCTCAACTTTAAGTAAGGCCTTAGATGTCTAGCTCTCAACGAATAAGAGGGGCAAATCCCATCTCGAATACATACGCCCATCAATGTAGTTCATGTCATACCCAACGATGGCCCATATGATTTCCCTTTTACGGAACAACATTAAACCATGTCAATCACAACAATTCCTACACTTTAAGTGCCAAATATGTGTATCTCAGGTCTAGGAATACGAAGATACAACCTTGATCAAAACATCACTCTTGACTACAATCCATAAATTGGTTTTGATGCGGGTCAAGTCGAATACTTATTGTCTAAATCAAGTACCTATGAAGTTTGTAGCAACTCTTGCTATCCTCAACTCCATGAGAATCCACCAATCCACTCATATTAGTCTTACCTCAGAGATGTTCCCACAACTATGAACGAATATGGACATTTAGAATAACCTAGTTATTCAAGGATTTAAACATGCTAATAGAGAACACAACAAGTATTCAATGAATGACTCATATCCAATATCTCAACCCATTATAATATATGTTGTCTTTATTGTTCCAATATCCAAATACTAAATTGCAATCAATACATTTACTTATATAAAAAAGGCCCCTATAGCACCACCTTGACTTTCATGCTTTAGGTAATGATGGAGCTTTGTCAAGTAGATTTGTCAAACTTGATTTATGTAAACTTTGTGAAAACAATCATTTTCAGTTTTATATATAACTCATATATAAACAAAACTATTGAGAATGAATTAGATGCTTGAATATGACTTAGATACCAATACTTGCGTAATGGGATTACTTGTAGTCATAATGAACTATACATAAAGCATCTTTGTACGTGGTTCTCCAAACCACGAGGTACTCTAACTCTGATGTGTAACTGTAATTAAAATCTACATGGAACCACTATCCATGTAACTATCTCTTCATTTATAATGAGGACACGCCTGATTGTGACTGAGAGTCATCTCAATCTATTTGAAAATTTTAGCACATGTTTAACAACTTTAAACATAGCTTTCTTTCAAATACTCCGTAGATTAGGAATATTTCTTTAGTTCTCGCAAGTAATATATAATGTTCCTATAAGTCACACAATGACTTGTTCTCGGATTATATTGGTATCATTCGACATGCTCTAAGCATACAACGTATTTTGCCTTTATGCCTAATCATGACATATATGATTTCTCCAATTGCAGTAGCATATAGAATACAATCATGATATATAGTTCAAGACATTTACACTAGGATTTTACTCAAAATCATGTCATGTCGATTTTGAGAAGATAACTCTCTCAGAGTCCTTTATCTTAAGTTCTTTAAGATCCTTGAAAATCATTGCAATTTTACTCAACTCTTTAAGTTGTCATGATCTATCTTTACAGATCTATATTCCAAGAATTAGTATGTCAACTACATATAAAACTACGAATGTTACCGCGCTCCCACTAGCTTTGTAGAAAACACAAGAGTCATCTAGATTAATGATTAAATCACACTATGTAATTAACTTATAAGAAAGAAGATTCTTACTTTGAGATGTTAGCTTAAATTTGAGAAGATTTTCAATCATGTATGTTTTCTCCCTTGAAAACACAGTTATTCTTTATAGTGAAACTATATCGAGGAAGATTAATCAAGCCCATACTTGATAATCATACATGAATGCATCTCTATATGTTTTATTAGTTTCTGATCAACTATTGAGCAGATTCAACAACAGTTGAAAACTTGCTAGTTCCAAACTATGATGCATTTTGCTTATGGATCTTTAGCTCTTAAATCTCCAAATTGCTCTCACTTAGAAAGAGCACTTTCTAATCACTTGTCTTATGGAATAACAATTAGTGGGATTAGTAGAAACTTCATCCTAAACAATCATTTAGGATATTCTACATGAATGCAGTTAGTAGATGCTAAAGTGGTTAAACTTATTGTCTAACATAAGTTCTATAACTCTATACCTTTTAGATAAGGATAAACCATTTCATCCTCAGTCTAATATAAGTATCTAATCTACTTGTTTGGTTGGAATATATATTTGTTGCAGTGATCATAATTCCAAATTTTTTTAAAGTACATAGTTCCTTTAAAACATCATATAATAGACTGCAAGGTCTATGTTTTATCCTCTCTAAAAGCTTGTACTATCGACATTCAGCTAGTGGCCAGGTGACCCTATCCCACTAGAGAATACAAAGGCTACCTCGAATATCAAAAGATGGATTCAAGTGACCAGGTGAGCCTGTGCCACAAAAAAACAAAATAATGATGAGTGAGTGTTTTTGTCGGAATGAGTTGTGAATCGATTCCATAACTCCTAAGATGTTCGAAGAAGACTTGGTTTATAAAACTCATTTTCTTTATCACAGCAAAAGGTTAATGATGGTGTCATTAAGTCGTATTTTAATATTCACTATGAAGAAATTTGATCAAATCAAAAGGTTTGATCAACAACGAATAAAAGTCGTTAGTGAGATTGATTAAGTATCTATCACCAAATCTATTCATGGATTGAAAAAGATTACATACATCACTTATGTGTAACTCTTTGTCAAGCCATTTGTTCTTTAACTACTAATAGAGAAAGTAACTTATGAATCATCTTCCCATATAAGTATGATTAACAAATATCAAATGAATCAAGCTTATTTTCCTTTAAAAATTCCATCCTTTTGAACTTGGTATATGTATTTATTATTTATATTGTCATGATGATTATGACATAGATAAGTTCCAATCAAATATTGTTTGATTATAGAGGTGTCATGATCAGAACTATTAACTTAATGAAGACTTATAGATTTACTTCATAAAGAACATTATGAGAAAATATTCTTAAACACAGAATACATCGTTTCAGAACATGAATATGAATATCCATTAAACGATAAGTAAATCTAGATTTATTCATAAATTACAATGGCTATATGTCCCTATAAGGATAGGTACAATACATCTATTGTTTAAATAAAAGACTATAACAACACTTGTTATATCTTCAACATGAAATGCCATTCGTTTGTAATCAGTTGATTATTTCTTCCAATCATCAGCACATAATATCAATTATTAGTGTCACTTTAAGTATAACATACTCAAGTAAATGATGGAAAAATAAGTAGTTCTATCATATAGATATTTGAAGTCTTGTCCAAGTCAGACTTCTCCAGCTCGATGAGATGAGAGGAGTAACTCCTCTTTTAGTGTCCAGTTTCTTCCACAATAGAAACAACACTAATCATTTGGTTCTTTCTTGATTGCTGGGTTTATGCTATATTTCCCTTAACTGTGCTATAAGTCTATATGAGTGCACAATCTCTTAGACTTCCTTTTATTCAATGCTTGAATAAAGTTGAAGCTAATTTTGGTGTTCTGATTGAATATCTGCTTTACTTGATGAAACATCTGATATGCTTCATAATTATCCAAGACTTTCTGCAAGTCATGGTTAATTTCTTCAGTATGATGTGAGACACATCAATATCATCACACTAATATGTAACATACAATATTTATCAGGTATTGTATTGCCTTTTATTCAAGTTATAATTATTAAAATGTTGGGATTTTTGGGGCGGAGTGTACGCTGGGCGTACAGGGTGTACGCACAACATACACATAAAATGCGCAGAACGGGGAGCTCCATGCGTACGCTGGGCGTAGGGTGATCAGATGCAAACCCTAAATTTTAGGGTTTGCACCCTATTTAAACAACTTATAACCCTCCAAACCCTTATCCTCTCAGCCTCCCTTGTTCTTTCAGTGCCCAACTCGAACCCTAACTCCGTTCCATGTATCTTGAGCTTACTTTGAGCATTTTGGTGTTGTTTTGGTGGTATTGAAGAGCTAGGAGTTTAAAGAAGGAGCAAGGACTTGAAGAGAGCTTGTATATCCAAGGGATTAGCATATTTTCTTACTCATTTGAGGTATCAAGCTTCAAACGTGACCATTGCATGTTTAGTTGTAGTTTTGTGGTGTTTTATGTGATATTTTGACTCGATAGTTGAGATTCTTGTGTTATGGTAGTTCCAGCCCATAAGTGCTGTCCTTTTGAGCTCTTGGAAGCATTTAGAGTCATAAAAATCAGGCCTTGATGGTTAAGCGACAACCATTCAAGTGTTAGATGGTCTCAAACTGTGTTTAAGGATTTAAATCATGTCTTAACCCCCATCTATGCATGCAAAGACATAAGGTTTGTAACTTTATGGTTTTGATGGCCTTAAAGTGTGTTATATGGATCTATGTTTTGGACGTTAGCACTTAATGGATTAAGTCACAAAAGGAGTTCTAAGGAAACTGGCCAGTACGTTGGGCGCACCCTTGGTAAGTTGCGCGTAGTGGGTGAATTTCACGCTAGGGCAAGGACTAGTGGACCTTGCCTTGGGACATGAATTAGAAGTTGGGCCATAAGAAAGTTATACTTGGACCCAATAACTAACTAGGGGACTTTTTATGCTTTAGGAAGAGGAGTCCCGAGCCAACCGAGGAGTACGATTTCGTCACATAGTTGAGGTGAGTTACCTTCCTGGTATGAGTGGTTCAAAGGCACCAATGCCGGCCCACTAGCAGTTGTTACAGTAGAGATAATTGTCTGGTATGTCACTATCTGATGAGATTTATGTGCTTGAATGCTATGTTATTACGTGGTAGTGGTAGGGGTGAAATAGTCCCCGTAACCGGTCGAAAGGATCGAAGGGGTTGGCCAGCACCCAAATATGCTAGGCAGTATGTGATTTAGGTGTATATGCTAGGATATTATGTGGTAGTGGTAGGGTGAAATAGTCCCCATAACCGGTTGAAGGAGAATCGGTTGAAAGAGACCGAAAGGGTAGGCCAGCACCCTGATATGCTAGGCGGTTACCGGTTGAAAGAAACCGAAGAGGTAGGCCAGCACCCTGATATGCTAGGTGGTTACCGGTTGAAAGAGACCGAAGGGGTAGGCCAACACCCGGATATGCTACACAGTATGTTTATTATGTGGTATGTGGTATGATAGGGGAACTCACTAAGCTTCGTGCTTACAGCTTTAAGTTTTGGTTTCTATTACTTCTTCTTCGAAAGGAAAGGAGCCGACATGATCGCAGTGCATCACACCATGATTTCCGCACATGAGATCTTTAAGAGTTATACTCTGATGTTGTCTCATTATGACATGTTTTGATTATTGACATATTTGTTTTGATATGGGATGACACTATGGATGTTTTCAGACTATTGGTTTTATTATTACTTAATTAAAAATGAAATTTTTTGGTCTTGAAATTTGGGATGTTACAAGTTGGTATCAGAGCCTTGGTTTGAGGGATTCGGGCACACCTTCGGGGGTGTCTGGACTCAAATCTAGGGTTTGAGTAATTTTTACAAGAAAAATAATTTTTCTAAAATTTAAAATAGGGGTTTTAGATAAAGAACAAGGAGTGTGATGCGTGCAATCGGCTGAGCTCAAGTAAGTTTTCCCTAAGATACCCATACATGTTATATTATGATATGAAGTGTGAGTATGTGAACTGCATGCTAGATTAGGGCTAAGGATCTAGGAACGATGCCTTGTATGCCTATTGTATGTGCTTATTGAACTGCATGCTAGATTAGGGCTAAGGATCTAGGAAGGATGTCTTGTATGCCTACTGTATATGCTTATTGAACTACATGCTAGTACCGATTAGTAAGTGATATCATGGCCTGTTTAGGATATGACTAGTTTGGTTACTCAATGCATAAATGTTGCTTTCTTTGTGCTTATAGGAGTTCTAGTTATCTTTAATTAACTAATAAACGAATACGTTAAGTTACATATTACAAGGACTAAATAATTTCAGAAGGTTATGTCTAGCCCTATTTCGCAACTCTTGTCTGAGTCCAACCATTGAAGGGTAGGATATCTCATTCAAAGAATTATTTGGTCTTAGTAAATGTAATGGTATTCGTGAACTATTTAGGGAGAGATAGGAGGGATTTCTTATACAGCTGATGGCGGAGAGTGGATAGGAGATTACCCTAGGGCAAGCCTAGGATGAGATTAGTGTGGAGAGCAGAAATAAAGAAAGGGACTTAGTGAAGTCAAGGTAATCCTTGAGGAAAGTATGGATAGATGTGGAAGGTAGTATGAGCCTGTACTACTGAAAGTAGAGGATCCGTACTCGAGTCAATGAGAACTGAGATTAAACCAGGGAACTTGTAGTGAGCATGAGGTCTCTCGATATTATGTGTGACTGTCACGATTGTGTGGTTTGTTTCAGAATGGTGATGACATGTCATAAAGTAGGAGGTTCAAGGTCTGGATCTGGTTCGGGTACGAGTTCCGAGCCGATTGATGATGCATTGTGTGAGTTCATTGCATCCGAGATTGCGAGAGGCATCCTTGAGTCGACCCCGTTGATTTCGGGTCGATCAAGGAGGGTATCATTGAACTGATGGAGGATCGCCTTAAGGCATTCAAGAGCGACATGGCACCTGGCCGGTCGGGGACTCATACGCTCTCCTTCAAGGATTTCAGGGGATGCAGAGCACCAGATTTATGCGGGGTGAAAGACTCCATTGTGGCTAGGTGATTGATCGCAGACATTGAGTCTGCACACGTGACGAGCTTCTGCCCTGAGGGGTCGAAGGTCAGGTTTGATGCTGGTTGTTTGAGGGAGCGAGCCAGAGACTGGTGGGAGGCAGTCAGTGACACTTTTGGAGCCCCAACCATTGAGGTTATGACCTGGTCAGATTTTGTATTTCAGATTCCGAGTAGAGTTTGTGCCAGCTGTGGATGTTCAGTAGCTAGCTAGCGAGTTCTTGGATATGAGACAGACTACTGAGACGGTGGCGGAGATTACTACCAAGTTCAGGGAGAGGGCCTTGTTGGTTCCTCAGTACATGGTTGATGAGGAGATGAAGAAAACCCGATACCATGATATGCTGAGAGCTGACATTCGGAAATAGTCAGCTACTCCGCGTGCCCGACCATGGATGATATGATAGTCAGGGAACAAGAGAGGGAGATCGATATAGAGCACATCAGGAAAAGGAAGGTGGAGACTGGGCAGACGATTGGGGTTTCAGTGAATAAACCCAAGGGATTTGACTCTAGGTCGAAGGGCCAGCAGGGTCGGAGCCGTTGCGGGAAATGCGGCAAGACGCATGAGGGAGTTTGTAGATTAGGGGGATCGAGCTGCTATAAGTACGACAAGTTGGGGCACTTTAGCAGGGATTGTACTTCCCCTACCGCCACTATTCAGACATTAGACATGGTTTGTTTAAACTGCAACCAACAAGGCTATAAAAAGGTCAACTGCCCTAGATTGGTATCGGGAACGCCAATGGCGGCGCCAGCTCCAGCAACCCTACGGATCACAGATGGCCGACAGGGCAAGTCGGATGCTCCTATGGGGAGGTGCCGAGCCTTCCAGCTGACCGCCGAGGAGGCACGTGTCGCACCAGATGTGGTGACGGGTATGTTTCTTCTACCTATCTTTTATTATGTTTCAGTTTTTTATATTTATGTTCCATGTATTCTGTTTTAGGATCGTTCCATGTGAACGGTATCCCAGTGTTGGTGTTATTTGACTCAGGAGCTACCCGATCTTTTGTCACTCTTGCACTCAGCAAGAGGTTTGCTGAGTCTTCAGGAACGTTAGATTGTCCTTTAGAGGTCGAGATTGCGGACGACCGATCCGTCCAGGCATCAGAGGTTTATAGAGATTGTGTCCCGAGAATGTATGGCGAGCGTTACCTCGTGGATTTGGTTCCCATTCCTTTGCGTGGGAACAAGGTCATCATAGGCATGGAATTATTAAGCCCTAATGGGGCGGTGATCGACTGTGAGCAACAGTTAATTCGGGTCAGGACCCCAAGTGGGGGAGAGCTGGTGATTCAGGGTAAGAGACCGCACCGTGGACTGGTCATGTGTTCAACAGCGAGAGCCAGACACTACCCTTATCAGGGATGTACAGGTTTTGTCGCCTATGTTATGGATACCCGGGAGGAGGATAAGGCGATCATGAGTGATGTGCCAGTTGTGCGGGAGTATCCGGATGTGTTCCCGGAGGACTTGCTTGGGGTACCTCCGGAGAGACAAGTGGAGTTCAGGATTAACCTAGTTCCGGGTGCAGCTCCCATAGTTAAGGCACCGTATCGGTTGGCTCCTCCCGAGATGCAGGTGTTGTCTACGCAGCTGTAGGAGCTGTTAGACAAAGGATTTATCAGGCCGAGCAGTTCATCTTGGGGAGCCCCGATTCTGTTTATGAAGAAGAAAGACGGGTCTCACCGGATGTGTATAAACTATCAGGAGTTGAATAAGGTAACGGTGAAGAACCGTTACCTGCTCCCGAGGATTGACGATCTCTTCAAACACCTTCAGGGGGCATCTTGGTTTTCCAAGATCAATTTGCGTCCAGGCTATCACCAGATGAGAGTCAGAGATGACGATGTATAGAAGACTGCTTTCCGGACTCACTATGGCCACTATGAGTTTGTGGTGATGCCATTTGGGCTCACCAATGCTCCTGCCTGATTCATGGATCTCATGAACCACATATGCTGACCGATGCTGGATCGGTATGTGATACTCTTTATTTATGATATCTTGGTTTATTCCAAGAAGCAGGAGCAGCAGGAGGAGCACTTGAAGGAGGTGCTGGAGACACTGAGGTGGGAGAGACTTTTCGTAATGTTCTCCAAGTGCGAATTTTAGTTGTGCGCGGTCAAGTTTCTAGGGCACCTTGTCAAATAGAACGGTATACTCGTCGATCCGGCCAAGGTGGAGGCTGTGATGAGATGGGAGGTTCCGAGGTCTCCATCCGAGAAACGTAGCTTCCTTGGTTTAGCAGGCTATTATTGGAGATTCATTCAGGATTTCTCAAAGATAGCGATACCCCTAACCCGACTGACCAAGAAGTCGGTGACTTTCCGTTGGGGGCCTGATCAACAGGCGGCTTTCGAGGCAGAGGTTGTGCGAGGCACTGATCTTAGACCTTCCAGAGGGCGTGGAGGATTCTATAGTGTATTGTGACGCATCTATCTCGGGTTTGGGCGCAATATTGATGCATATAGGGCACGCCATTGCTTACACCTCGAGGCAGTTGAAGCCTCACGAGGCGAATTACCCGACACACGACCTGGAGTTGGGGGCAGTTGTTTTTGAAGGGTTTTGAGCATTCTAACACTTCTATGGTGTACATGCAACCCTATAAACCTTGGATCTATGTTTTCTCTATTATACATGCAAATATTCAATATTCCAAGGTTTCATCCTAACTAGCATAATATGAAGCAAGTACACTACAAGAGTCAAGTAGAACGACATACCTTTTGATGGAGCTTGAAGTCTTGATCCGTTAAGAGCCTAGTGCCTCAAGTGTTGCACCTCAAATGGTTCACACAAAACCAAGAACCCTTGGAATAACTTGAGAATAAGGATACTTGCACCAAATCGGTTTTGCCCTCTTGTGTACTATACACTAGTGCTTAGCCCTCATTTCATGTATGCCCTCTAGTGCCATTTCATGAACCATAGACCTCTTTATATAGTTTGGAGGATCAGGGTTACATTCATGTAAACCCTAATACCTATGACCTTTCATTTCTATAGGATCCATGGGCTAAACACTCCATGGACTATCCATGAAAGATTAGCCCAACCTAAGAGTCCATACTTAATTAGTTCCTTTTGATCACTAAATTAATTCTAAATTAATTCTTGATCAAGACTAATTAAATAATGTGATTTCATATTAATATATTAGAACTTATAATATATTAATATAAATCATAAGTATCCTTTTTCTCATTTTGTCTATCCAATTGTTCCGATGCCATGCAACCCAAATGGACCATGCCAAATCGGGTCAAGTACATACCAATTATAGTTATGGACTTAGACACTAATCCAACAGTCTCCCATCTTGGATAAGTCTAAAACTATTATTGTGTATGACTCCAAAACCAGACTAGAAATTGTAGCTCTTAAAGCCGCTGTCGAACTATGACCTAGTCAATGACTTGTCCATTAGATAAGGGATCATATATTCCTCCATTCTGGATATCATATGGACTGAGACATGTATTATCATCATTCTCTCTGTCCATTTGTTGTTTACCGATTTCCGATTTATGACGACCGACTAATTGAACAAATCAAATCAGTCCAGGCTTGGCCAAGCACTTACGGTGTCATCACTAAATCATCGAGGGGCCCACATATATCGCTTTTATCCCTTAAAGGGTAAAAGGAATGGATAAACTTTGACTCATATGCTTGTTCTACTACTTGTTGAACTATACACAAAGGGATGTTTTATATCATCGAGTTACCAATGCGTTTTCGTACAATCAATGTATAACCAACTCATAGTCAACAACTCATATCTCTAGGTTTGAAGAATATAAGATATTATCGTCTCATGATCACTCGTGATAAAATCCATGAAGTGATTTAAATGAGTGTGGGTTTAATCCAATACTCAGAACTTATGATCACTCATGAATGTTCTAGCAACTCTTGCTATGTCCAACACCTTAGACATCTACAAGCCAACTTCATGATAGTCTTGCCTTAATACCTACTACCAACGTATTCTTGACTGTGGATGGTTTGAATAACTTAGTCATTTGGGAAGAATGACCTAGTTATTCTGGAAGTCAAAACATGCAAAGTGAAACACAAGAATAATCGAATTCAATATGGTCTCAGAACTTATGAATATAAATAGAACACCTTTTATTTATCACCATATTGATTACACATTATTCATTGCATAATCTTTCAAATCATCAACTTTATACTTGAATCTAAACAATAGTCATGCCATGCTGTAAGCATGCACACTATGTTTATCCAAACTATAGTTATGCCATACACCAAGTATGCACACTATGTTTTTTCTATGATCCTTACTTAGTGGAATAGATCAATTGAACATAATTCTAATGATTCTCATTTCACAATCCCAAATCCTTACCCGTAAATGTACGAATTCCAAATTCCTGCCATTTACCGAAATCTGTTAGATTCTAAACTTATATGCATTGATCAATTCCATGGAAACGAAGTCTCAAAATTCACAAAGACTTGTCATCATACATTACAGAGTATTCCAATGGAGATCAATTCCATGGAAACGAAGTCTCAAAATTCAAAGTACATTGCTGTGAACATCCTTCTTGCATTAAGGTTCCTAATCTTACACATATTTAATGAATGACTTCCACCTATAAGAACATTTCCATATTCCCATTTTGACAATCACTTCTGAACAAGAGTTGCCTCTTTTCAAAATATGTCAATATGGTCCTCTCCAAAAATTTACACCATACTTCCAACTGTCCCTGAGCAACCAATCTTTGGTAAACCTTAGATTTTTCTTGAGTATTGATTAATCACTTTAGTCATATCCAGTTCTAGTACTTTTTCCCTCTTAATGCCATAGGCATTTGGAAAAATTTAGAACAGATGAATATTATAGCACATGTAATCGATCCTATATCCGAAGCATATGGGACACGATTCATAATGTCTCACATAAAGACATGATACTAGACCCCAGTCTTTTGCTATAATATTTATATATCTATTTGCCATGTTCTCATAATTCAGATTATGAAAAGGGATGCCGTAATCACAATCGAATTTTAGAACGCAAATAATGTTCCCATATATAGAATTTCCTTATGTTGAACCATTCCAACATAACATTCATATATATACTTGACTAAACTTGATTAAAATCTCACGATCTAATCTTTTAGATTCAAAATGAAGTATAATTTCCTCTCCCTTAATTATAGCAAAAGAACTTTTTCCCAATTGAAACTTTTGTTTTTCTATAATTAACATTGCTGACTTGAAAAACTTGTAATAATTATCATGCTGCCACTAACATGATGATTATTATCATAACACTTATGCTCCCACTAGCATTGACATGTACTCAGAAATCAGCTGGACTTCTAGAAATCATTACTTTATTGACTTTCTTACCAAAGTTCAGATTTCTGATACGAGATGCTTTGATAAAACTTTAACAAAATCATACACCTTTCCTTAGATAGCTCACAAGTGTGTCTAAACAATTTAAGAACTATGAAAAGGAATGTCGTAATCATAGTCTCAATTGTTTAGACCTTTGCCATTCCTCACAAGTCGATGTTAGTGTGCCGGTTAACCACACACGCTCCACTAACGACTTTGAGAATGCAAATATCACACTTGTTATCTACTTAAAATATATTTAGTGAAAGTGTTTCCTGACCATCATTTTCAGGAATCAGAGAGAACCCTTATGACACTTAGATTTTATGGTGTATGTGTACCTATCCATGTGAATTTGTCAAAACCATAATCACAAGACAATGTTAGTGACAAATCCAAACTCATATGGACTGAACTTGTTTATTTTTAATTTCTTGCCACCTAACAGCACAAGGGCCTGACATTGCTTCCAAGTAGTTATGCAAACAACTGAGAACTTGTAGAACTCAGATGCATAGTCAACTTTAACTGGAATGGCACAAAAATAAGAATATGTCAACACGATAGGTTACAAACCTCAAGTTGTGTGCTAGTGATAAGAAAGAAGTTTTATTCTTAATTAGTTCTTGAAACTTTTTCAAGATCTTTAAGACTCCGACTGACCTCTTGACATATAAGATTCTCTTGTCAAGAACTATTCTTTGACAAAGCAAATATTCAAGAGTTAGTGCCGATTCTTATCAAGACAAACACTTCGCACAATTGGCCCTAGTTGGTCTCTGTTTTATCCAAAACATCACAACTTCCAACTGCAAATGTACATGAGTAGAACACATTTTACTCTTACATTTGAAAAGTGTTATAAACCTTTTTTGCGATATGTCACTCAGGTTACAATCTTGGAGTATGACTCTAAGAATAGTTTTGGAACGAAGGATGACTCATCTTCTTGATTTAACCAATTCAACAATTCACGATTCCTCTTCTTAGCCATAGGAATGCACTAAGATGTCCTTAGAGGACCAATTGTGATATGGTTTCTTAATCATTAAGATAATCACAAAACATGATACTAAAGTACTCTCCCATCTTTTCAGATTTGAGAAACTTTTATCTTTCTGCCTAATTTTATTCTTCTCATTCGTTCTGCCATACATCGAAACTTTTCCAATGTTTCAGAATTATACTTAAACTTGTAAGTATAACCATATTTACTAAGCTTTAGTAAATCATGACAAATAGTCTTATCACTCTTTTGTGGTGGACTTGACCAGTGCACAAGAATGTGTACTGGATCCCTTAGTCCTTCACTTGACTCACATATACATGTGAACAAGGAATTAGTCTTAATTTTCCAAAGATGAAAATTCTCGTACGATACAACTTGCATGATTCCAAATTTCTGTCCAATTGAAACTTGGGTGATAAGAATCTTTCCTTATTTGGTAAATTTAGACACTACGACAAAAGAAAGAATCAAATTCATATTACTAGAAACATACAAACATCAATTTTCCATAAATGCCATTGCAAGGAGATATAAAATAAAATAAAACAAAATTTTATTTATTTATAAAATGCAGAAAAACTTTTCCTTACAATGCAACTTTAAATGAAAATTATGCTATTACATATTTCCTAGCAATCTATCATAACTCCTAGGTAGTAGCTCAAGAATCCGATCTTCGAACCATGTGATTGAAGTCCATATTCGCGATCAGATTCATCATACTCTTCCTTTAAGTTTCCTTCCCTTTGCTTGATCCTTCCAAACATCAAAATGTAACCGAGTCACATTTTGTATTAAGAATCATCAACTAGAAACTTAACAGAGTTAGATAGTGGACTTACCTGAAGCATAGTCAAACTTTTTGATTCTTCCTTCTCTCAGATCCTTCAGGTAGTTAGGGCAGCTTCCCAACAAAAGCCCCTTCTCTTGACAATGAAAGCATATAGACTCTTTGGGAATGGTACACGGGGCTATGACAGACTTAGCCTTTCTCTTTACCTTTTGGTCAACTGGGTTGACTAAGGCTGATCCCTTTCCATTAGGAAGAGAAAGCTTTTCTGGACTTCCAGTGTTACCATTTCCAATGTCCATGGAAGTTTGAGAAATAGACCTTCCACCCATATTTGCTCGATCATTGCGCCAAATCATTTCTGACTCAGCAGCAACAAGCAAATAAGAAAGATCTATTAGGGTCATGTCGTGATCTGTCACATAGTAATTCTTAATGAACTGACTATATGACTCAGGAAGTGACTGAAGAACCCAGTCAATAGCCAACTTCCTTGGGACAACGACACCCAACATTCTCAACCTGTCAATGTGTGACTTCATTCCTAAGACATGAGTGCACACAGGTCTTCCATCTTTATGTTTCATTGCAAGCAAGCCTTGAGTGATCTTGAACTTTTCAAGTCTTCGAGCTTGTGGATCAGCGATAATAATTAGAGGAGGTGGAGGAAGAGAAGTATGATTTCCATGATTCAATCGTGGGACATCATGTTCATTAGTAAAGCTTGTTCCAAGAGATTTGGGAAGATCATAATTGTCTGAACCAGATATCTACAATGGGAGAAATTCAAGTTAGTTGATTTAAAGTCCTTAATATAACACCCAATATGAAATACTAAGGCTAGGACCCAACACAATATTTTATAACTTGGAAGAGGGATGTCGTAATCCAAGCTACAAAATATTTGAAGGTAGGCGAATGACGATTCACCAATTTCCACCATGAAAAAACGAAATAATTTATTAGGTTTTCAATTGGATTTGAAACTCCTAGATCTTTTGAGATTCATTGAACTTTTCAATGGCATGTTTCAATCTCGATTGTGCCCTCTCATGTTTGTGACTGGGAGGCGGAGGATCACAAACAAGGTGTGAATAACGATGCAAATATACTTGGTACCCTTAATATTTATCACTTAATCGATGTGCCCGTTAACCACACGCGCTCCACCGATCCTATGATAAACATTAAGTTACCCTTTGCCTATCTTGTTAAATCCAACCTAGTGTGCCGGTTAACCACACACGCTCCACTACCGACTTAAGCAAAGTGCAAAGTGTAATTTCATGGATTAGCACCAAATTCACATTTTCCTAAAGTAACTAAGATCGGGAATTTATAAAAGGTTTAGTTACTTTGTATTTATCATTATACTTATAATGAAGGGAGAATTAGAGTCCTGTCAAACCCGTTCGGCTAACGACCCTCCACCAGTCAAGGAAGCGGTGGGTGAGAGTGGACACCCATTAAACTGCCATTTTATAGGCAGTAACCTTATACCCCCCTTATAGACCGACTTCGTGAATGAGGCCTAGTAACAGTAAGACTGACTTTGTTCTTATACATATATATATATATATATATATATATATATATATATATATATATATATATATATATTATTAATTTATAATACTATAAAGTATAAGGGTTGAAATTTAACTTTTAAAATTCTAAGGGTTTAACTTGGAATTAAAGTATTCATGAGGGGAAACTTTACAAATTCCAAAACTTGAGGGCAAGTTTTGAACTATTCAAAAACTTTTGGATTTTCATAACTTATGAGTTTAATTAAGGTTTTAAAAAACTTTAATGAAGAGACTCTTGAACATCCATAATTTGAGGACAAGTTATGGAGTTCATAAAACAAAAAGACACTTCAATTGTGTAACCTATGCATTTTAATGGATCTTTAAAAGAAATGACTTTTGGTAATCCATAACTTGAGGACAAATTATGGACTCCATTAAAAACATTAAGTTCAAGAATTAACTAACAAACAATTTGCAAATAATTCCTATGATCTACCAAAACTCATATGTGTATGAACAATCATATCAACAAATTCAAGAAATACATAAACACACATAAAACTTGAAATTTTGATAACAACCTTGAACTTGGTTTACCATAATCATTACCACATCAAAAACAGGTTTTATAAGTCCAAAACAGTTTAAGGTAATGATTCTAGACCAATTCCAGCCTTAAAACTTGAAGATATGCTGTCAGGGGGTCCAACTCGTCGAGTGCATGAACCAAATCGAAGAGTTGAATGAATTTAGGCATGGACTCGTCGAGTCCCTTAATGGACTCGGCGAGTCAGCCGTCTAGACAGCATACAAACTTCGATTTTTAGCAATTTGCATCAAGTATAAATGAAAACAGGCCTAGTCTCTGATACCACTGAAGGGTTTTGAGCAATCTAACACTCCTATGGTGTACATGCAACCCTATAAACCTTGGATCTATGTTTTCTCTATTATACATGCAAATATTCAATATTCCAAGGTTTCATCCTAGCTAGCATAATATAAAGCAACTACACTACAAGAATCTAGTAGAATGACATACCTTTTGATGGAGCTTGAAGTCTTGAACCTTTAAGAGCCTAGTGCCTCAAGTGTTGCACCTTAAATGGTTCACACAACACCAATAACCCTTGGAATAACTTGAGAATAAGGATACTTACACCAAATCGGTTTTCCCCTCTTGTGTACTATACACTAGTGCTTAGCCCTCATTTCATGTATGCACTCCAGTGCCATTTCTTGAACCATAGACCTCTTTATATAGTGTGGAGGATTAGGGTTACATTCATGTAAACCCTAATACCCATGACCTTGCATTTCCATAGGATCCATGGGTTAAACACTCCATGGACTATCCATGAAAGCTTAGCCCAACTTAAATGAACTTGGCCCATCCTACATATATAAGAGTCCATACTTAATTAGTTCCTTTTGATCACTAAATTAGTTCTAAATTAATTCTTGATCAATACTAATTAAATAATGTGTTTTCATATTAATATATTAGAACTTATAATATATTAATATAAATCATAAGTATCCTTTTTCTCATTTTGTCTATCCAATTGTTCCGATGCCATGCAACCCAAATGGACCATGCCAAATCGGGTCAAGTACATACCAAATATAGTTATGGACTTAGACACTAATCCAACAGTTTTTTCCCTCAATATTTGGAGACACTACCTCTATGGGGTCTGTTGTACCATTTACACGGATCATAAGAGCTTGAGGTACTTGATGGACTAGCCAAATCTGAACATGAGACAGAGACGGTGGTTGGATGTGGTGAAGGATTACGATTGTGAGATCCTTTACCAGCCGAGGAAGGCCAATGTTGTAGCCGATGCACTTAGCCGCAAGGCATTCGCGGCCCCGATCAGAGACATCTGTCTGAGGATGACAGTAGTGACCCCGCTTTTAGAGCAGATTTGGGAGGCTCAGCAGGAGGCTATGAAGGAGGAACAATGGAAGAGTGAGCGTATTGTGGGACAAATTTCCTCTTTCGACTTTGTTAGCCGCGGTCTATTGACTCTCCATCATAGAGTGTGGGTTCCATACACGGGCGGTGTGTGCCAAATCCTGATGGAAGAGGCGCACAAATCTAGATTTTCCATCCATCCCGGGGCGACGAAGATGTATAGAGATCTCTGTCCTGATTACTGGTGGCCCTGCATGAAGCGGCATGTAGCCTGCTACGTCGAGAGGTGCTTGATCTACAGGAAGGTCAAGGCCAAACACCAGATACCTCACGGCAAGATGCAGTCGTAGGATATCCCTTTGTGGAAATGGGAGGATATTACCATGTACTTCATTACGAAGTTACCTCGGACGACGCATGTAGTTGATGCGA
The DNA here is from genome assembly GCF_052849685.1 of Lactuca virosa. Lineage (NCBI taxonomy): Eukaryota > Viridiplantae > Streptophyta > Magnoliopsida > Asterales > Asteraceae > Lactuca > Lactuca virosa. The sequence goes on along the minus strand of NC_136429.1, from coordinate 459,977,500 downwards.
TATGTGTCATCGTGGATCGGTTGACCAAGAGCGCCAATTTCTGTTGGATAAGGTGCCTAAGTCCATAACTATATTTGGTATGTACTTGACCCGATTTAGCATGGTCCATTTGGGTTGCACTTCACCGGAACAATTTGGACTTTGAGAAGAGGATATGTATGATTTATTAATATATTATTAGTTATAATATATTAATATGAAATCATATTATTTAATTATTATTGATCAATAGTTAATTTGGAATTAGTTTTGTGGTCAAAAGAGACTAATTAAATATATAGGGATTGATTGTGTAAAGCATTCATTCTTATAAAGTGGGCTAGTGATCCATAATTCCTTATGATGGGCTTAACCTATGTGGTGACCCATGGGTTCTCCATGGAGGTTAAAACCCATGGATCACGAGGAATGTGGAAAGTTATGAGTTACATGGTGTAACCCTAATGTGCACACTATATAAGAAGCCCTTTGGTTCAAGAAAAAGGCACCCTAGTGATAAATGAAGGAGAGGCTGATTTTGTGAGCTACAGAGTTATCTTCCAAAGTTTCCAAGTGTTGGTGCTAGGATCTTAAAGCTCCAAGCAATCAACCACAACAAAAGGTATGTTTCCTAACTTGTTTTATTCACTGTGTATCAAAGTTTTATATGCTAGTTAGCGTAATACCTTGGAAACTTCAAGTTTGCATGTAAAATAGTGAAAACATAGATCCAAGGTATTTAGGGTTAAATGAACACCTTAGGAGTGTTAGTATGCTCAAAAACCCTTCAGTGGTATCAGAGCCTAGGCTTGCTTTCAATTATACTTGATGCTACTTACTGTTTTAAGTTGAAAAAATCGAGTTTTTTGCCTCCTGACTGATGAACTCGCTGAGTCCCCTGCTGGACTCGACGAGTCCATGTACAAATTGAGCTACTCGACGAGTCCAGTTCATGGACTCGCCGAGTTGGCTGTGCTGAGTGTAGAAAAACGATTTTTGGCCCCAAATGGATAGGATCATTATCCCAAACTGTTTTGAATCATAAAAATATGTTTTCTAAGATATGGTAATGATCATGTTAATCCATTTGTAAGGTTATTGTCAAAATTTTATGTTTTGTTTTAGTTTATATGATTAGTCTAAATTACATGGAATTTGTTTGATTTGAATTGCCTTGATCATATGAGTTTAATCTAGAACTTGAAGATTCTTGTTAGTTGAATTGTTGTTCTTGATTATTTTAATAGACTCCATAACTTGTCCTCAAGTTATGGAATTCCAAAAGTTTTTCCATTTAAATGAATCATTAAAAATCATAGGTTATAGAAAAATGAATAGTGTCTTTTTAAAAGACCGTTAAACTCATATGCTATGAAGTTGAAAAGTTTTGAAGAGTTTCAAAACTTTTCCTCAAGTTTTGGAATTTGTAGAGTCACACATTAAAACTTTAATTCCAAATTCTAGAATTTTAAAAGTTTAAATTCAACCCTTATACTATTATAATATTATAAGTTTAATAATATACATATATATATATATATATATATATATATATATATATTATATATATATATATATATATATATATATATGTATGTATAAGAACAAGTTAGTCTTACCGTTAGTAGGCCTCATTCACGAAGTCGGTCTATAAGGGGGTATAAGGTTGTTGCCTAGAAAATGCCAGCTTAATGGGTGTCCACTCTCACCCACCGCTTCCTTGACTGGTGGAGGGTCGTTAGCCGAACGGGTAGGACAAAGACTATAATTCTCATTAAAAGTATAATGATAAATATAAAGTAACTAAATGTTTTATAAATTCCCAATCTTAGTTAGTTTAGGAGAATGTGAAATTGATGCTAACCCATAAAATTACACTTTGCACCTTACCAAGTCGTTAGTGGAGCGTGTGTGGTTAACCGGCACACTAACATGGACTAGTAAGGGTTGAAAAGGGTGGCTTAATGTTTGTCATAGATCGATGGAGCGTGTGTGGTTAACCAACACATCGATTAGGTGATAAATGACATTAAGAGTACCAAGTATATTTGTATGGTTATTCACACCTTGTTTGTGATCCTCGGTATCCCAGTCACAAACTTGAAGGGAATAATCGAGATTTAAACATGCCATTGAAGAGTTCAATGAATCTCAAAAGAATCTAGGAATTTCAATTCATCTAAAACCTAATAATTCAATTTTGTTTTTCATGGTGGAAATTGGTAAATCGTCATTTACCTACCTTCAAATATTTTGCAAGATGGATTACGGCATCCCTTTTCCAAATTGTAAAATATTGTGTTGGGTCCTAGCCTTAATATTTCATTTTGGGTGTTATATTAGGAACATAAGGATGGTCACTCGTTATGAGGACAAGGAGTATGTCCTCGACAAGGAGCTTAAGGATATCAATGAGTCTGCTGCTACTCCTCAGGAGATTGCTGATTTTAGGGCACATGAGAAAGATGCCACCAATGTAGCTTGTATCATGCTTGCCACCATGTCTCCTAAACTCTAAAAGTCCTATGAGGACTTCTAACCTTTTGAGATGCACCAGGATCTGATGGAAAGATACCATCAGAGTGCTCGTCTAGAGCAGTATGAAATCATCTACTCCATGATTACAAGAAAGATGAAGGATGGTGAACCCATCACGAGCCACTTGCAGAAAATGCAAAGTTTTGTGGACCGTCTGATCAAATTGAATGTGAACTTTGATGAGGAGTTGGCTATAGATATTATCCTACACTCCATACCTCCATGTTATGATCAGTTCCGCATGACATATCATATGAACAAGGAGGAAGTCACTTTGAGCAAACTTCAGGGCCTTTTGAGGACTGTCGAAAGTGGTCTCAAAGCTAAAAATTTTGTAACCACTCCAACTGCTAATGCCCATGTTCTGGAAATCGGGCAAGGTAAGGGGAAGAAGAGGAAGGCTCATTCCAAGAGCCGCATGTGAAAGTCTCTTGATGAATCCTCTTCAAGTGGAACCAAAGGAGGTTCTGCTACTCCCTCGGCTAACCCAAAAGAAGAAGAGTGCTTCTATTGTCATGATAAGGGGCACTGGAAGTGAAGCTGCCCAAGTACTTGCAGGATGTTAAGGATGGTAAGGTTAAACCCACCCATGCAGGTATTTACATCATTCTATCTAAAAACTCATCACATTCTAACTCTTGGGTTCTTGACACAGGTTGTGGTATTCATATTTGTTTTGATGTGCAGGGCCTAAAAAGAAGTAAGGATGTGGAGCACGGGAAGATAAACTTGATCATGGGGAATAGGAAGGTTTCACCTGTCACCAAGATTGGTGTTTACTCTTTATTGCTTAGTAGTGGGCTAGAAATAGATTTGAATAATTGTTGCTACTTGTTTGAAATGGAGAGAAATGTTATTTCTTTTCCTGGTTTGTACAAACAAGGTTTCACATTTTCTTTTGATAATGAAATTGGTGCAATAAATGCTTATTATAATGGTGTTTTTTTTAAGCATTACCTTGCAATGGTGTATATGAAATTATGATGGTTGTAGACAACTTAGGAAATAATGTGTTGCATATCGATTCTTCTAATGATTTGGATAAGGCATCCTTGTGGCATTGTCGTCTTGTACATGTAAACAAGAAGCACATAGGCCAACTCCAGAAGGCTGGAGTTTTGGAGCCATTCGACTTAAGGTCGGAAGACACTTGCAAGTCTTGTTTACTTGGAAAAATAACAAAGTCACCCTTCACTGGTTCTTTTGAAAGGGGTGAGGGTTGTTGGATCCCATACACCGATGTGTGTGGGCCCTTCAGAACCACCACACGGGATGCTAACCGCTTCTATGTGACTTTTATTGATGATTACAACAGATATGGCTATATCGACTTAATCAAGCATAAGTCAGAAACCTTTGAGAAATTCAAAGAGTTTAAGCAAGAAGCGGAAAATAAACTGGACAGGAAGATAAAGATGCTCCGATCCGATCGAGGTGCTGAGTATCTTAGTATCGAGTTCAAGGACTATCTTAAAGAGTGTGGAATTGTTTCACAGTTGACGCCACCTAGGACACCACAGCTTAATGTTGTGGCTGAGAGGCGCAACAGAACCTTGGAGACTGCCGCCCATATCCTTAATAGAGTCCCAACTAAAAAGGTTGCCAAAACACCTCACGGGATGTGGACAGGGAAGGTTCCCTCGTTAGCACACATCAAGGTGTGGGGTTGCGAGGCTTTCGTTAGGCGCGAGACTCATGACAAGCTCGAACCTCGAAGTGAGCGGTCTATTTTCATCGGCTACCCACAAAAGTCCTTTTGTTATCTGTTCTACACACTGAGTGACAATGTTGTTTTCGTTGCAAGGAGAGGGATTTTTCGTGAGTGGGAACTTATATTCCAAAGGGACAGTGGGAGGAAAATTGACCTTGAAGAACTTCAAGAGTAAAGTGGTGATGGAACCTCACACACTAGCGATCAACCTGAGGAGGAAACTCCTGTCGATCCGATTGACGAGTCCGTACCAATGAGGCGTTCTAGTAGAGTTAGAAATACACCTGAGTTTTATGGTTTTCATATTACTACAGAAGTTGATACATTTATCAGTGATAGTACACTGGTAAATTTGGATGAACCTAACACTTACAAGGAAGCCATGGCAGGCCCCGAGTCTGTAAAGTGGAAAGAGGCTATGGACAGAGAGATTCAGTCCATGTATGACAATCAAGTTTGGAACTTGGTTGACAATGTATCGGGTCGTAAGACAGTAGGGTGCAAATGAATCTTCAAGAAGAATACCGACATGGATGGGAAGGTACACACTTATAAGGTGTGACTGGTTGCGAAGGCTTTACTGAAACTCTGGGAGTTCACTATGATGAGACCTTCTAACCAGTGGCGAAGATTAAGTCTATTAGGGTTATGCTAGCCATTTCTGCATTTCGTAACTATGAAATATGGCAAATGGATGTCAAAACCTCTTTCCTTAATGGAAAGTTGGCTGGGAATTTTTACATGAGTAAGCCATAGGGTTTTGTCGATGCTAAGTACCCTATTAGATTGTGTAAGGTTGAGAAATCCATTTATGGATTGAAACAAGCATATCGTAGATGGAATCTTTGTTTCGATGAGAAAGTCAAAGAGTTTGGCTTTTCGAGAAGTGAGGATGAGTCTTGTGTATATGTCAGAGCTAGTGGGAGTATAGTTAGCTTTTTGGTACTGTATGTGGATGACATACTATTCATAGGAAATGACATCCCAATCTTGCAGGAGGTGAAATCCTGGCTCGGGAAGTGTTTCTCTATGAAGGACCTTGGAGAAGCTGCCTATATCCTAGGGATAAGGTTATTGACAGACAGGAGTAAGAGACTAAATGGACTTAGTGAAAGTACCTACTTGGACAAGGTGTTAAAGACGTTCAACATGGAGAATTCCAAGAAAGGTGATTTACCGATCCAGCATAATTCCAGACTGAGTAAGACTCAGAGTCCGAGTACAGAGGCTGAAATAGCTGAGATGAGTCGATTACCATATGCTTCCGTAGTTGGCTCGATCATGTATGCTATAACTTGTACTCGCCCTGAAGTGGCGTTTGTGTTGAGCATGGCCAACATATATTAGGGAAACCCTGATAAGGCTCACTGGACTGCGGTAAAGAATATTCTCATGTACCTGCGAAGGACTAAGGATTGGGTTCTTGTCCTCGGTGGGAGTGATGACTTGAGAGTGATAGGATACAGTGACAACAGTTTTCAGACCGACAGAGATAATTTCCGCTCTCTGTCGGGCTAGGTGTTTACCCTGAATGGAGGAGCAGTAACTTGAAAAAGTTCCAAGCAGGAGACCGTAGCTGATTCAACGTGCGAATCAAAGTACATAGCAGCGAGCGAAGCGGTGAAGGAGGCGATATGGCTAAAGAACTTCATTGGGGACCTTGGAGTTGTACCAGCTATAAATGAGCCTATGGATATTTTCTGTTACAGTAACAGTGCGGTTGCCTTAGCCAAGGAACCAAGAGATCATGGCAGATCCAGGCACATTGACAGAAAATATCACTTCATAAGACACAAGATAGAAGAAGGACTCCTCGTAGCAAAGAGGGTATCGTTAGAAGAAAACCCAGCAGATCCCCTCACGAAGGGACTGAATAGGGTTAAGCATTTACAGCATGCGAGGAGCATCGGGCTAAAAGACGATATTAGTTTTAATAATTAGATAGTTATTTCTGAAACTTGTAATAGATAAAATGAAATTGACATTTGATGATTAAATAAAAGTTGTTGTTTACTTATGAGTAAAGTTACTATCTTGTGTCAATTATTTACTCTTGTTTCAATTTTGCATGTTTTGACTTCCAGAATAATTAGAGTATTCAAACTGTCCCCAGTCGGCGATACTTTGGAAGTAGGTATTGAATCAAGACTGTCATGAATTTGGCTTGTAGATTGTCTGAAATGGTTAGACATTGCTATGACATTCATGAGTGCTCATAAGTTTTGAGTATTGGATTAAACCCACGCTCACTTGTATCACTTCATGGAATTTATCTCGAGTGATCGTGAGACGATAATATCATATAAGTCTTAAAACCTAGATATATGAGTTGTTGACTATGAGTTGGTCGTACATTGATAGTACTAAAACGCATTTGTAACTTGATGTTATAAAACGTGCTGTTGTGTATGATTTGGCGAATAGTTAGTACAATTAAAAGCGATATCTTTGGCCCCTCGATTATTTTTCTTTGACTTATGTGTCAGGCCCGGTCAGAACTCAATTGATGTGTTCGATTAAGTTCTATGTCAAGCAAATCAGAATTCGGGAAACAAACTGCTGGACAATAAGTATGACGTTGTTCTGTGTATTTGTCCGACTGATATCTTGAGAACAGAGAATTATATGATCACTTGTCTAAAACGGCACGTTCTAGTTCAACAGGTTTTAAGAGCTACGATTGTTGGTCGGATCCTGAAGTCATACTTGCAATTATAGTTATTGGACTTATCCAAGTGGGAGACTGTTGGATAAGGTGCCTAAGTCCATAACTATATTTGGTATGTACTTGACCCGATTTAGCATTGTCCATTTGGGTTGAACTTCACTGGAACAATTTGGAATTTGAGAAGAGGATATGTATGATTTATTAATATATTATTAGTTATAATATATTAATATGAAATCATATTATTTAATTAGTATTGATCAATAATTAATTTGGAATTAATTTTGTGGTCAAAAGAGACTAATTAAGTATATAGGGATTGATTGTGTAAATCATTCATTCTTATAAAGTGGGCTTGTTGAATCATAAAAAGTGACCCTCTTGAACTTCAGCTACCGCAGCCAACAAGCACCCGCAGTCATGCTTCCACATCAACAACCACATCCGGAGTCTCTACCTACCGCAGTCACTTTACTAGATTACTTTACTTGTCTTTTATTGTAATACTCTCTATTGTCTAGTATGCCTTGCATGGCTACTGATAGAGATGTAATCTACTGTACTTCGTGAGTCTCTATAAATAGAGCTCATTCTCTTGTATTGAAATCACGCATCTATCTATTCTGAATACACATCTCTGAAGTTATCTTTTCTATCTCTCTATCTTACTACGCATCCCTTCTTACTCTCAAATCTTACTAGAATACAACTGATTATAACCTCTATTCGGAGCAAGTCTTTTCTGACTTAATCACTAAGTTTGATCTTCCTTATTAACTTGGTTTGAATGCATTCCTTGTTATGAATCAACTTAAGTGTATACTTGATATAACAATTGTTGTCATTTCTATTTCTTTACTTTTCCGCAACTAACTCTCTAACTATATTATTGTTGAGCTTTGAGATCCTTCGAGATTAACTATTCCGCAATATACTTGTTCTAACGTTTGTTCAAGTGTGTCTCTAAGTTTTTCTCTCAACAATTGGTATCAGAGCCATAGTGGTTGCTTTTTGAAAACGGAACTCTGATTTTCAAAGAGCCTTCTATACCACTAAAGCTCATTTAAAAAAAAAACTCAAAAAATGGCACAATCGTTATCTCTGAATGTTTCCAACAGTGTTGGTGGTTCTAACCGAGCCCCAATACTGGTAGCAAATGAATATCATCACTGGTCACAAAGAATGGAAAGATACTTAAGGAGACTTGGTAGAGATGTATGGCGATCCGTAGAAGAAGGACCACATGTCCCAGTCCTTACACCAGTCCAAACTGACGGCGCTACAACCAGACTAGGAGGAGGACAACCAGTCATGAGCCGTCCCACCAAGGATGATCTCGATAAAATGGAAAATGATGCCGTTGTTTTTTATGAAATCTCCTGCGGAGTTGCTCCTGACAACTTCGATATTATCATAAATTGCAAATCAGCAAAAGAGATCTCGGAAGTTCTCAAGAATCTGTACGAAGGCTCAGAACAAGCACAAGACAAGAAGCTTACTACCGCACTCAACGAGTTCAACAACTTCAAAGCTCATACCGGCGAAAGCCTGGAAGACTCCTTCAAAAGGTTCAACCTGATAGTCACCAAGTTGTCCAATGCGGGCACCGTCCGCAGTAACCATGAACCAAATCTTCAGTTTCTTAATGGTTTGGGAAGACATTGGAATACGGCTAAGATGATAGTCCAAGGCGATAGAAAGATTCATTCTTTGTCACTCTACAAGCTCTATGGAGAACTGCAAGCATAAGAATCCACCGTAGTCAAAGACTGTGCTGACTTCGGAGGACCACTTGCTCTCATAGCCTGTACTCAAAGATGAATGGTTAATTGACAGTGCCTGTTTCTTGCACATGACCGGAAGGTTAGAATACGTTCGAGATTTCAGGCCAATATGCAATGATGGAAATATCACATTCGGCAACAATGCGAATGGAGTCATCCGAGGTTACGGTGTTCTCACTACGGGGAACTTTTCTATTTAGAAGGTTGCTTATGTAGAAAGCCTTAAGCACAATCTCATCAGTGTTGGCCAACTATGTAAGGCAGGCCATCGAGTCGAAATTGATGATCAATTTTGTTATGTAATGACAAGTAATAGGAGCACATGTTTGATCAAATCTCGATATGAAGGTACTATGTATCCTTTGGATGTCTCTCTGATCATTGGTAGACCGCAGTTGTGCTTCCTATCCAAAGCCGTATCCGAAGTCAGCTGGCTATGGCACCGCAAGCTAGCTCATCTCAACTTCAGGTACATCAACAATTTGGTCACCAGAGAACTAGTCAGAGGTCTCCCTATTCTCAAGTTCAGCAACGATACTCTCTGTCCGGCGTGTGAATGTGGGAAGCAATCCAAAGCAAGTCACCCCATGGTAATTGATTCTTCAATCTCTGAACCTCTAGAGCTCTTACACATTGATCTCTGCGGTCCATCAACCGTAGCCAGTCTCCATCACAAGAAATATATACTGGTTATTGTAGATGACTTTACACGCTTCACATGGGTCTTCTTCCTTAGACGCAAGTCAGAAACACCGTAGATTCTCATCAATTTCATCAAGGAAATAGAGCTTCAGAACAAGCTTCCAGTAAGACGTATCCACAGTGATAATGGAACCAAGTTTACTAATCATCTTCTCAACAGTTTCTTGGTTTCCAAAGGCATCACTCACAACTTCTCAGCTCCTTATACACCACAACAAAATAGAGTAGTAGAGAGAAGGAACCGCACTCTAGTAGAAGCCACTAGATCCATACTCAACTTCGCACACCTTCCTCTCTACTTCTGGGCTGAAGCTGTAGCAACCGCATGCTTTGTTCAAAACCGAAGCATTGTGTGCAAACGCCTCAATAAAACACCGTATGAGGGCCTTAACAACCACAAGCCAAATGTTCGCTTCTTTCATAACTTTGGGTGTAGATGTTTCGTGATCAACAACCGAGATCAGCTTAACAAGTTTGCACCGAAGTCTGATGAAGGCATCTTTCTTGGCTATTCCACTAACAAAGTTTCTTACTGGGTCCTCATCAGACGAACAAGGCTAATCATTGAAAGCTTCGATGTGAAATTTGATGATTCTCACATCCGCAACGCCCCTCCATCCACTGAAACCACCGTAATCATGGAAAGTGATATTCCTGCCTCTCTTCAGGTCCTTTAAATCTTGTTGAAGTCAATTATGATGATCTCTTCGACCCTGTAGAAACAGCCAAGTTATCCGAAGTTCTTGTGTCACCGGCTGCTCAACAACAACACGCTGATGTTTCTGGTCCATCACTATCAGAAGTAGCATTTCTCAACACTTCCACCTCTCCGGTTGAGGGGGAAAGCTCTACTCCGGATCAAGCAACAACCGTCGAGGTTCCAGTACTTGATATTGCTGAAGTTCCTATCCGCAGAGAATCATTACCATCAAATGTATCCTCGGATTTGGATGACAAACTCATAAAGAACATTGACACAAGAACCGATTCAAGGATTATCACTCTTCCATCCGCAGTCCAAGGGGAACCTTCTAAGGTTCCAGAGGAACTCCCATCAGCAATCCAGGGGGAACCTCTTCCAACTGCTCAAGAGAATTCCTCTCTCATTCCAACAACCCAAGATGATTCTGCAGGATGTTCTCAAATCTAGGGGGAACTGCCATCTCCAACCGCATAATCTTCTGATATTGAAGATATTCCCACTACCGCAGCTACTGATCATCTACAACCCCATCTACACGTATGGACGAAGGACCACCCACCAGGTCAAATCATTGGCAACCCATCCGCAGGTATCCAGACTCGATCTTCCAAGGACTTATCTGATCATTGTCACTACGCATCATTTATGTCCTCAGTCGAGGCCCGAACGATCAAAGAAGCATTACTAGAACCTGATTGGATATCCGCAATGCAAGAAGAGCTAGAAGAATTCAAAAGGAACAAAGTGTGGAAGCTCATCCCAAAGCCACGTGGTCACACCATTGTTGGCACTAGATGGGTATTCAAAAACAAGCTGGATGAATCTGGTGCGGTAGTCAGAAACAAGGCAAGGCTAGTTGCAAAGGGCTACAGTCAACTTGAAGGTGTTGACTATGATGAAACGTATGCTCCGGTGGCACGAATGGAAGCCATCCGAATCTTCTTAGCATACGCAGCCCACAAAAACATCAAGGTACACCAAATGGACGTTAAGAGTGCATTTCTCAATGGGGAATTAAAAGAAGAGGTTTATCTTCAGCAACCTCCAGGCTTTGAAAGTATTGAATTCCCAGACCACTGCTACAAACTTGAAAAAGCAGTCTATGGTCTGAAGTAAGCCCCAAGAGCATGGTACGAGACTCTCTCTGAATTTCTTGTCTCGTCCGGGTATAAAAGAGGAGTGATTGATCCCACTTTATTTAGAAAAGCAAATGGTGACCATCTTATGCTTGTACAAATATATGTGGATGATATCATCTTCGGATCGACTGATCAAGGAATGGTGGATGAATTTGCTAAGCTCATGACCAACAAGTTCAAAATGAGCCTGAATAGAGAGATTAACTTCTTTCTAGGACTTCAAGTGAAACAAGTTCCGCAAGGGATATTCATTCATCAAGAGAAATACACCACTGAACTGTTAAAGAAATATTCTATGGACAACTGTTCTTCGGCTAAGGTCCCCATGGCCTTCGGATATAAGATCTCTGTTGATCCCTCAGGCGAATCTGTGGATCAGAAAACTTATAGAGGTATCATAGGCTCTTTGATGTACCTCACCGCAAGCAGGCCAGACATTGTCTTTGCAACAAGTGTATGCGCAAGGTATCAGGCTGACCCAAAAGTGTCACACATGACCGTAGCCAAACAGATACTACAGTACCTGAAAGGAAGCAAGTCTCTTGGATTATGGTACCCCGCAGACAATGATTTCACCCTTCAAGCATTCACAGATGCGGATCACGCCGGATGCAAACTAGATCGAAAAAGCACTTCAGGTGGTTGTCAATTTCTGGGTGGAAGACTCGTCAACTAGTCATCAAGGAAACAAAGTTGTGTATCGCTGTCTACCGTAGAAGCTGAGTATGTGGCCGCAGCCAGCTGTTGTTCTCAAGTCCTTTGGATGAAAACTCAACTATTGGACTACGGATATAGAATGCTGCGGATACCGATCTATTGTGACTCTGAAAGTGCTATTGCTATTTCTCACAATCCAATTCAACACTCCAAGACTAAGCATATTGAACTACGGTATCACTTCATCAAAGACCACATCTTGAAAGGTAACATTGAACTCATCTTTGTCCATTCTCATGAAGAGATTGCTGATGTGTTCACAAAAGCGCTCGACTCCACAAAACTTAACACCTTCCTGCAAATATTAGGAATGATGAATCCATACCCGCAATTCTTTTTGAATTGATAGATACCGCAGACCATCATTGGTCTCCGTTGCGGTTCTAACTGAAAGTTACTTATGATAGATGGTTTTGGTACCGCAGTCTATGTACCGCAACCATATATCATACGTATCTTTCATGGGTCCTTATTGTTTGTTATTACTAACCATTTGTACAAGTGCTCTCCTGAGTTCCTATACTGCAGACACTCATTTTTCATCTGCAGTGACTTCAGCTCATCCGCAATGGCAAAGGATCCATCTGCAATGACTTCAGCTCATCCGCAATGGCAAAGGATCCATCCGCAATGAAGTTTCCATCCACAATCACATTGATAATTTCTCAACTATTTCATCAACCCTTGAATCATGGTGTGCTATTTAATGATCCTTCATTAAATAAGAAAACATTAAATAAAAAAAACATTCCTTGAGAAACCATCTCATTCTCTTTTGAATAAACCTTGTGTAAGACCTATTTTAGGTATGATGACAAAAAGAACGTTTTTCCATACACACATCCTTAATCTGTCTTTTCCTCTTACCCAACACGTCCCATCCATTACAACTTCTTTTCCCCTCACCACACGATCACCTGACGTAATGATGTACGTCTGACTTTTCATTAAATGCAAATCCCTTTTTGGTAAAATCTCAAAAACTTTTTTAAACCGTTTCGTCTTATGTGGCTGAGATTTAATTTCCAATTCAAAAGATTCCCCCCAAACGACCTTTTACCTTATCCTTTCTTTTACCTAGGGTAAAAACAGTTACTGTTCCAATTCATCCCTAGATAAACCCTTCTTCTTCCCCAACATTACTTTACGCTTTCTGAACATTGAATCTTCCCTCTCAAATTCCTTCAAAGCACTCTGTTTTCTACTCTTTCTCTTAAGCTTCAACAATGGTGAAATCCGGTGTTTCCAAGAAACAATCCAAGGCATCTGGATCAGTGAACCCTACTGGTTCAGACTCTCCCACGATTTCTTCAAGCAACTTCAGAGCTATATTCGAAGATCATTCATCCTACAATGCTCCGATCAAGCTGATGATCAAGTTTCTAAAGAATCACCCCCCGGTTTCGCCCCTTCGATGCTTTCACAGATGTTATCCCAATCTCAACCCTATTCAAATGTGCCTTCTCAGCCTATCGCCCACTCGAAAACCCACAGGAAGTTCATCTTAACATGATTAACGATTCTTTGGTCATTCTGTCCAAAGAAAAGTTTCTTTCTGCCATTAACCTCCTTGTTCATCCTTCCATCAAGATTTTCACCCCATCCATGGCGGACGTTACTTCTGCGCTTTACCAAATGGGATATCAGAAGAAGATTAAAGGAATTGGGGAATTCAAGAAAAATCAACTGCCTGCGGTCTTGCAATTTGTTTGCCACTTCGTCATCCGCAGTCTATCCGGCAGAACCGGAGGCACCGATAATATAGGACTCAAACTTCTGGAGCTGGTGTGGAGTATCTTCACAGGTCATGACGTGAACTACGGGCAGATCCTATGGGACGACTTTGTTCAATACATTCCCAAGGAAAGCCCAAGGGAGAACCCAACTGAACTCACTTTTGCAAGGTTCTGGTCCCTCTGCATTTCAGACCTCCATGTGGATGCAGGGATCGATATGGGCAGTGACATCAATTTCTTTGTCCCCAAGGATCTTAAAAGGTACAATTTTCCTCTGATCAATCTATTTGTGGACCAATTCGAAGACTTCCTACCCATATTCTTTCAACTCTTGGTCTTGAGACTGCTGATGTCTCAGATCATATTGAGGCTACGGAAGGTATTGCCCCATACCTTCCTACCCTGCCTCTTCAAAATCCATCCGCAATCATTAACCCTGAAGGTACCGTAGTCCCTTCTTCGACTACTCTATCCAATCTTTCTCAAAGAAGAAAGCAATTGGCCTCCAAGAAGAAATAAAGAACTCCCAAGAAGGATGCTCCCAAAACAACCGCACCCTCCAAGAAACGTAAAACCAAACCAACCGCACCCACACCTGATAGTTATTCTGATGAGGATGCGCAACCAATTACCATCCTTAAGAAAAGGAAAACCAATACCTCTGGCCATATGCGTGACCAAACTGATACCTCAGCCTCTCAAAAGGCTCTGGTAGTCCTTGGGGTGGCCGCAAACCCAGTCAACACCACTATCATTTTCCAATCAGACTCAGAAAGTGAGTCTGATTCACCACATCGTGGAGACTCCCCCCTAGTTCACTCCCATGAGGATGAAACTGGTGCTCGCCCTAAGGTCTCCAGGGTTCCCCGACTGCATTTCTTTTCTTCTGAGGAGTTGAACTCCATCCTCTTGAACGTAACCCATACACTTCAAACACCTCCCCAACCGCAGGGCACTTCTTCCGCCCATGCCAGAACTGAGCCGAGGCCAAACTTGACTACGGGTCAAGGAGACCAAGGAAGCTCAGGAAATCCTACTCTGCTTACATCCACAGCAGGTGGTTTAGGCACGGTGAGCACAAATATGCAAGGATCCGTGGACCCGAAGGCCACTTCGGTGCGATTTCAAGGATTTGACGGAGATGAATCTAATGACTCATGGTTGAACTACACTCCGGTGACTGAGTCAGACATCAAGAAATATGCCGCTTTCAGGAGGGCAATCCAAGCTCGCAAGGAACAACAGATCAAGCAACAATAACAAAAGGAGAAAGAAATCCAGTCAGTGGCAAAGTATTGGGCATATGCAGTCAATAATGTCAATACCGTAGCCACCATTCAGAAGGTTCAACACTGGATGACCGAGATGGCTGAAACAATCCTTAAAGCTCAAGCAACAGGTGAAGGTGCAGGCCCCTCCAGAGTAACTCCAACTCCAACTCCAACTCCAAATCCAATTCCAACTCCAACAGTTCACGAATCACAAGACGAAGGAACCGCAATAGAAGTCAGTTCTGCTCCCACCTTCGGTCTTGATGATGATGATATTCAAGAAGTAAACAAACCCTCTCCCTCTGATGATGACCTTATGATGTTCGATGAAGAAGAGGAATCCAGTGGCTCTCACCATTCAACTACAAAACCCAAAGAGAAGAAGAAAAAGAAGAAGAATGTTGTCACAAGGAAAGAATTTCTGAGCTTACAGGCAAAAGTTGATCAAATCCTAGCTGCGGTCAAGCCAACTCAACCGCAACCAGCAGACACCCCCGGACCGTAGTCGTTGATCGAAAGAATAGAGCGCCTGGAAACGCGTGAGCGATTGGCTGCAAAGAGAATTTCTCTCAAAGTCGAAATGGGAATCCGGTCCCTTGACAACAATCGACAGGCAGATCACAAGGACTTAATGGATGCTGCGGAACACCTCATCTCTGAGGTGAGCGCAATCAAGAAAGATCTCCAAGCAGCCATTGCGGATCAAACCACACAGTCTCAAAAACTGATAGCTGAGACTCACACTGCGTATGAGTCCACTATCTCAGTTCTTCAAGCCACAATCAATAGACTGCAACGATCCCCGTCCTCCAACTTCCATGGTCCCGAGATTCTTCAGCTCACCAAAGAATTTCATAGACTACTCTTCAACTCCTCCATTCCCAATAATCAACAGTTGGCCGATGCCCTCAAAGCTCAATTTCAAGACGTTTTTGCCAAAGTTGATGGCCTTCGAAAATGGCTTGAGGAAGATCTTGGGTTGCATTCCTCAATAGGGGGAAGTGAAGAAGAAGTCCATCATTAACATCACTCCATCTCACAGCATCAGAGTCCCCCCATCATCACCGAAAAAATTCCTACACTACAACCCTCACCGCAACCATCTCATCATACTCCACCTCATAACACTCCACCGCAAGAGGAGATCAATCCTGACAAACCAGAGACTCCCCCTCACTTCAAAAACCTGGTTGAGCACATGTCCTCTCCAAGCTCAAACGACTCTCCTGCCACCTCCCAAAGGAAAAAAGATTGGAAGGCAGCTAAACTGGCAGAGCTCATATGGAGAGAATGCGGTTTTGATACCATCATGGACGAATCCTTGATAAATTCCTGGATAAATCCTCACCGCAGACTGTTGGATGAAGATTACAGACCTCACCTTACCTATGTTGAACCTCCTTCGGATGGCTACTGGGATGTCCCAATCTCCCCAAACGCCAAATACTTCACTGTGTTTGAACAGTTTGACTGCAGCCTTCCAGACCACAAAAGACTGCCAATGGAATTTGAGAGACTTAGTCATTTCTATGCTAAGCATGCCTCTCCCATTGAGAAAATATGGTCTAACGATAGACCATCCGCAGTCAAAAACTACAAGATTCGAAAGTTCATGAAGGCTGACTTCATCCAGTACACCCTCACTAGAAGGGAACACGACTATGTTCGTACCCAAGCTGACTTCCCTTGTATGAATCCAGAAGAAGTCTTTCTCATTGCAAAGGTGTTCCAGAACAAGTCGGAGAAACATCCGAAGATGAAGATTGCGCTTGTAAAGGCTAATATTTTCTTGAAGGAAACTGTTTGCGATTTTGCTAAAATCGATGCAGACATCTACCCCACCATTGCCAAGAAATTTGATCTGCCACCACTCGATCCTGCACCAATGCCTACCGAAGGCTATCAAGAAAGATCCTTAGGTGCAACCAACTTTCCTGAACTTGGAGTCATTTTCAAAAGGAAGATCGATAATGTCAAATACTTCATTCCTATGACTGCCATGCATCGCCTCACCAGGAAGCAACTTGACATCTGCCGAACCGCAGTTGAAAAATCGAAGCACACTACTGCAGAAGTCAAGTTTGAGATCTTAAGGAGAATCATCTGGTTGGAAAACATCAGGAAGTTCTGGTGGATCCTGATCAAGTTTCTTAAACTTGATAGCTGAACAAAAGTTAAAGAGGTCACTTAGGGGGAAATTGTTGAATCATAAAAAGTGACCCTCTTGAACTTCAACTACCGCAGCCAACAAGCACCCGCAGTTATGACTCCACATCAGCAACCATATCCAGAGTCTCTACCTACCACAGTCACTTTACTAGATTACTTTACTTGTCTTTTATTGTAATACTCTCTATTGTCCAGTATGCCTTGCATGGCTACTGATAGAGATGTAATCTAGTGTACTTCGTGAGTCTCTATAAATAGAGCTCATTCTCTTGTATTGAAATCACGCATCTATCTATTCTGAATACACATCTCTGAAGTTATCTTTTCTATCTCTCTATCTTACTACGCATCCCTTCTTACTCTCAAATCTTACTAGAATACAACTGATTATAACCTCTATTCGGAGCAAGTCTTTTCTGACTTAATCACTAAGTTTGATCTTCCTTATTAACTTGGTTTGAATGCATTCCTTGTTATGAATCAACTTAAGTGTATACTTGATATAACAATTGTTGTCATTTCTATTTCTTTACTTTTCCGCAACTAACTCTCTAACTATATTATTGTTGAGCTTTGAGATCCTTCGAGATTAACTATTCCTCAATATACTTGTTCTAACGTTTGTTCAAGTGTGTCTCTAAGTTTTTCTCTCAACAGGGCTAGTGATCCATAATTCCTTATGATGGGCTTAACCCATGTGGTGACCCATGGGTTCTCCATGGAGGTTAAAATCCATGGATCATGAGGGATGTGGTGTACCCTAATGTGCATACTCTATAAGAAGCCCTTTGGTTCAAGAAAAAGGCACCCTAATGATAAAGGAAGGAGAGGCCGATTTTGTGAGCTAGAGAGTTCTCTTCCAAAGTTTCCAAGTGTTGGTGGTGATTTGTGATTCCACTTGAGGCATTCACATTATTGGTGCTAGGCTCTTAAAGCTCCAAGCAATCAACCACAACAAAAGGTATGTTTCCTAACTTGTTTTGTTCACTATGTATCAATGTTTTATATGCTAGTTAGGGTAATACCTTGGAAACTTCAAGTTTGCATGTATAATAGTGAAAACATAGATCCAAGGTATTTAGGGTTGCATGAACACCTTAGGAGTGTTAGTATGCTAAAAAACCCTTCAATTTCATACCAATTCAGGAGAGTATTGCTGCCAAGAAGCTGGCAGACATCTACATTAGGGAGATAGTAGCTCGACACTGGGTACCAATTTCTGTGATTTATGACAGGGATGTGCGGTTCGCTTACAGATACTTGAAGAAATTTCATGACGAGTTGGGTACTCGTCTACACTTCATCACAACTTTCCACCCGCAGACGGATGGTCAGAGCGAGTGGACCATCCAGACCTTGGAGGATATGTTGCGGGTGTGAGTTCTAGACTTTGGTGGTAGCTGGGATACCTACCTTCCCTTGGCATAGTTCTCCTATAATAATAGTTACCACGCCAGTATCGAATGGCCTCCCTTCGAGATGCTTGACGGGAGGAAGTGCATGACCCCAATATGTTGGGGTGAGGTTGGCCAGAGAGTCATGGGGAGTACTGAGGTGGTACTCAAGACGACGAAGAAGATCCAACAGGTCCGGAGTTGACTCCAGACGACCTAGAGTCGGTAGAAGAGCTATACCGACAGACGTCGATCAAACATGGAGTTTCAGGTCAGGGATATGGTCATTCTGAAGGTGTCACCTTGGAAAGGTGTCATCTGTTTCAGAAAATAGGGCAAGCTGGGCCCCAGGTATATCGGACCATTCAGGTTGGTAGCCCGTGTGGGCAAGGTAGCATATCGGTTGGACCTTACAAAGGAGCTTAGACAAATCCACAACACTTTTCATGTTTCACAGCTGCGGAAGTGCTTAGCCGATAATTCCGCAGTGGTTCCTCTAGAGGACATACAGATAGATGCACACATGAACTACATCGAGAGGCATGTATCCATTCTCGACAGGAAGACGAAGGCTCTGAGAAACAAGGAAGTAGAACTGCTGAAGGTGCAGTGGCAGGACCGTCGGGCTCAGAATGGACGTGGGAGCCAGAGGACGAGATGAGGGAACATTACCCCGAGTTATTCCCAGCAGCAGCAACAAACTTAGAGGACGAAGTCTAATTCAAGTGGGGGAGATTTGTAACGTCCAGGATTTCTCAAGTTATAATTATTAAAATGTTGGTATTTTTGGGGCGGAGCGTACGTTGGGCGTACAGGGTGTACGCACGGCGTACATATAAGATGCATGGAACGGGGAGCCCCAAGCATACGCTAGGCGTACCCATGCATACGTTGGGCGTAGGGTGATCAGATGCAAACCCCAAATTTTAGGGTTTACACCTTATTTAAACAATTTACAACCCTTCAAACCCTTATCCTCTCAGCCTCCCTTGTTCTCTCAGTGCCCAACTCGAACCCTAACTCCATTGCATGTATCTTAACCTTACTTTGAGCATTTTGGTGTTGTTTTGGTGGTTTGAAGAGGAAGGAGTTTGGAGAAAGAGCAAGGACTTTAAGAGACCTTGTAGATCCACGGGATTAGCATATTTTCTGACTTATTTGAGGTATCAAGCTTCAAACTTGACCATTGTATGCTTAGTTGTAGTTTTGGGGTGTTTTATGTCATATTTTGACTCCATAGTTAAGATTCTTGTGTTCTGATATTTCCAGCCCATAAGAGTTGTCCTTTTGAGCTCTTGGAAGCATTTAGAGGCATAAAAATCGGGCCTCGACGATTAGCCACAACCATGCAAGTGTTACATGGTCTCAAAGTGTGTTTAAGGACTTAAATCATGTCTTAACCCCCATCCATGCATGCAAGACATAGAGTTTGTAACTTTATCGTTTAGGAAGTCTTAAAGGACCTGGATCAATGTTTTGGACGTTAGGAATTAATGGATTAAGTCACAAAAGCGGTCCTAATCAAACTGGCCAGTACGCTGCGCGTACTGGGTCAATTTTCCGCTTCTGGTCAAGGCCAGTATATGACGGGCGTATGTGCCAAGTACGTCGCGCGTACGTATATAGAATGGTTAATGTGGTTTTTGGGACTTGGGTGATTGGTCCTGGATTTGTTGGGCCTCATGGCACACTGTGGAGTAAGGAGTCTGGGCCTAGGATTGAGATTTATGGTATTGGGCCTTTTTGGGCCTTATTGTGTAACACCCATGACTTGAGGTAATGATAATTATTTAATTTCTTTATAATTAATTGTTGGACTATGAGATTAATATTGGATTGTTGAGTTGGGCCTTAGTGAGTGGGCCGTTGTATATTGGGTTGGCTGAAGATGTACGCTGGGCGTAAGCTTGGCGTACGTGGGGCGTAGTGAAGGCATTAGATGCGGGGGGTTGATGCGCGTACGCGTAGCGTTTGTGAGCAGACTCAAAACCCTATTTTTTAGGGTTTAAGCCATATAAATACCACATTATGTCCCAAACCCTAGCCTCCTTACCAGCCTCTCAAAATCAGAAACTCTATAAAGCCTGCCATTCCTCATCTTTGTGTGATTTTGTTCTTGTGAAGCTCATTGTGGTGGTTTAAAGCTTGGAAGGAGAAAGAGGAAGATGAAGAAGAAGAACTTGAGTAGCTTGAGCTTAAGGATCTGAGATACCATCACCATGTAACACTCATTTGAGATAAAAAGCTCACAACTTGCCTCATGTATGCTTAGATCTAAGATAATGGTGTTTTGGACCTGTTTGGTCCCTAGAACGGATTTTTATGGTCCATATTTGTTTCTAGGCTTGGGGTTGCCACCCTTAGTGCTATATGAGTCCCAAGAACAGAAAAGTTTCCATACTCACTGGATTCGTTTAGCGTACAGAGCAGTATTCCCTCCGTACTCACTGGATTCGGGTTCTTCATCGTTTGGGCCTCGGGTTTGGGCCGATCTTTGGACTTATTAGCTATTGGGCCTTAGTGGGCCATCAGAAGTCAGTTATTGGGCTAAGGACATGTTTGGGCTTAAGGGAAGGCCCATTTGAGGAGTTGGGCCCAATTTAGAAAATTGGGCCATAAGTGGGCCATTAGTGGGCTTGGAAAGGCTATATAGAATTGGACCATGGATGTTATAGAATTTGGCCTAGGTTATGGTCCAAATTAGATCAGGGGTAATATGGTCATTTTACTCTAAGAATGATTATTAGTTTTTTACTAAGCGTTGTTGTGGTAATGTTACCTCGGGGAGTCGTTGGAGCTGCCGTTAGAGATTCCTTACCGTGAGATTCTACATTCAGCTTTGCGAGGTGAGTTTCCTCCTGTAGGAATAGGTCGAAGGCACCAATGTCGGCCCGTTTATGTATGTTAGTATGTTCCGGACTATGGTCCGATGTCGGGCGGTGCCGGATGAATGTTTATATGCTTTCCAGATTTCAATCCAATGCCGGGCGATGCCCAAGGAATGTTTGTATGTTTGATGTCTTCGTGATTCTTGCATGTGTCTGTATTTGTATGCTTCCGGATTTCTGTCCGATGCCGGGCGGGGACCAAGGAATGTTTATATGTTTATGTTATGTGATTATTTATGTGTATTTGTTGATATGTTTATATGTATACCGAGCTTTAATCGATGCTGGGCGGGGCCCGATGCCGGATTTCGGTCCGATGCCGGGCGGGGCCCGATGCCGGACATTGTCCGATGTTGGGCGGGGCCCATGATATTTTATATGTGATTATGTGATATGTGTATTATATGTGGTATTTTGGGGAGACTCACTAAGCTTCATGCTTACAGCTTTCAGGTTTTCTTTCAGGTACTTCCGGTAGCAAGGGGAAAAGCTCGGGATGACTGCATTGCACACACCACGATGTTTTAGCCTGGGATGTTTACTCTGATATTTTGACATCTGTTTTTGGATATGATGTTTTGAGATACTATGACTTACATTTTGGATGAGATGATTTGATAACTATGGTTTATTTATGATTTAGAAAGAAAATTTTTGGTAATGATTTTCGGGGCGTTTCAAGTTGGTATCAGAGCCTTGGTTTGACGGATTCGAGCAAAGTCTCGGGTGTGTCTGAAATAAAACTGAGGACTTGGTATGAAATTTTAAAAGGAAAACCATTTTCATAAAAAGGATTTTGAAAAGAGAAAAGCGTGTGGTGCATGCAATCAGCCGAGCTCAAGTAAGTTATCCCAAATTACCCATACATATTTGTTTTGTTATGATATGATTATGAGAAATGCATGCTAGATTAGGGCTAAGGATCTAGGAAGGATGCCGTGTATGCCTACTATATGAGCTTTATGAACTGCATGCTAGTACTGATTTGTCAGTGATATGACGACCTTGTTAGGATATGCTTGGTTTTGTTTACTCAATGCTCGAATGTTGCTTGCTTTGTGCTCTTAGGAGTTCTAGTTATCTTGAACTAACTAGTAAACAAATATGTTAAGTTACATATTACGAGGACCAAATAATTTCAGAAGGTTAGGTTTAGCTCTATTTCGCAGCTCATGTTTGAGTCTAACCGTTGTAGGGTAGGACCTCTCATTCGAAGAATTATCTGGTCTTAGTGATATGTAATGGTATTCGCGAGCTAGTTAGGGGAGATAGCAAGGACTTCTTATGCAACTGATGGCGGAGAGTGGGTCGGAGATTACCCTGGGGAAAGTCTAGGATGAGACTGTTGGATAAGGTGTCTAAGTCCATAACTATTTCTGATATGTACTTGACCCGATTGGCATGGTCCATTTGGGTTGCATGGCATTGCAATAGTTGGATAGACCAAAATGAGAGAAAGGACACTTAAGGTTTATTAATATATTATAAGTTCTAATATATTAATAATATTATTTAATTAGTATTGATCAAAGAATTAATTTGGAATTAATTAAGTGATCAAAAAGAGACTAATTAAATATATGGGGTTGATTGTGTAAATCATCTGTTCTTGTATAGTGGGATAATCATCCATGGTTTGTATGGATTGGGCTAAAACCCATAAGGTGCTCCATGGATAGTCCATGGAGGTTACAAACCCATGGATCATGGAATATGGAAAGCCATGACAATTAGGGTTTACATGGTGTAACCCTACTTGTGTCATAACTATATAAAGAACCCTTGTCTAGCAAAATTGGCACTTGTACAAGCAAGAAAGAGGGCTAGCCGATTTTGAGGTGTTAGTGAATTTCTCTCAAGGTTATTCCAAGTATTGTGGTGTTATGTGAGACATTTGAGGCATCACACTTGAGGTGCTAGGCTCACAAGGCTTTCAAGGAATCCAAACGACATAAGGTATGTTCTACAACTAGCATTTACGTTTAAAAGTTCCCAATGCTATGCTAGATAGGTTATGAACGTTGGAAATCAAATTTGCATGTATCATAGTAAAACATAGATCCTAGGTTTATAGGGTTGCATGTACACCATAGGAGTGTTAGGATGCTCAAAACCCTCAGTGGTATCAGAGCCTAGGCTTGTTTATTTGATACTTGATGCAAACTTGTTGAAAAAACTCAGTTTTATGCATTCTGCAGCATGAACTCACCGATTCCATGGGGGACTCGACGAGTCCATGAGTTAATTCATCATACTCGTCGAGTAGGTTCGTGCACTCGACGAGTAGGAGGCCCTGAATGCAGATTTTTGAGTTTTGCTGCTGGAAATGGACTAGAAACATTACCCTAAACTGTTTTGGTGTTATAAACTTGTTTTAGATGGTGTAATGGTTATGCTAATCCATTTTCAATCGCTATTATCAAAATTTCAAGTTTTATATCGTTTATTTATGATTCTTGAAATTGTTGATATGAACATTCATGAACTTATGAGTTTAGAAGATCATATAAATTATTTGTAACTTGCTTGTTAGTTTAATTCTTGATCTTGATGTGTTTTAACGGAATCCATAATTTGTCCTCAATTTATTGATTAACAAAAGTCACCCTTTTAAAGTCGATTATTAAACACATAGGTTACATAAAATGAAAAGTCTCTCATTTTATTAATCCATTAACTCATAAGTTATGAAATATGAAAAGTTTTGAAAGTTACAAAACTTTCCCTCAAGTTTTGGAACATGTAAAGTCACTTTAAAAACTTTAGTTCCAACCCTTAGAATTTTACAAGTTAAAATTCAACCCTTATACTTTATAATATTATAAGTTTAATAATAATTATATATGTATAAGAACAAGTCGTTTTACCGTTAGTAGGCCTCATTCACGAAGTCGGTCTAATAGGGGGTGTAAGGTTGCTGCCTATAAAATGGTAGCTTAATGGGTGTCCACTCTGACCCACTGCTTCCTTGACCGGTGGAGGGTCGTTAGCCGAACGGGTAGGACAATGACTTTAATCCTCATTAGAAGTATGATGATTATAAAGTAACTAAATGTTTTTATAAATTCCCAATCTTATTTACATGAGGAAAATGTGAATAAGGTGCTAACCCATGAAATTACACTTTGCACTTTGTTTAAGTCGTTAGTGGAGCGTTTGTGGTTAACCGGCACACTAACCTGGACTTAACAAGGTAGGAAAAGGGTGACTTAAGGTTTATCATAGGTCGGTGGAGCGCGTGTGGTTAACCGGCACGTCGGTTGAGTGATAAACATTAAGGGCACCATGTAATTTGCATGGTTACTTCACACCTTGTTTTGTGATCATCGGCATCCCAGTCACAAAACTTGAAGGGCACACTCGAGATTGAAACATGCCATTGAAAAGTTCAATGAATCTCAAAGAATCTAGGAGTTTCAAAAACCAATTAAAACCTAATAATTTATTTCGTTTTTCATGGTGGAAATTGATGAATCGTCATTCACCTACCTTCAAATATTTTATGGCTTGGATTACGACATCCCTCTTCTTAGTTATAAAATATTGTGTTGGGTCCTAGCCTTAATATTATATTTGGGTGTTTTATTAAGGACTATCTTTATATCTAATATAAACTTGTCTTTCTTCTTTTTAGATGTCTTCCAACAATGCTGCTTCTGGCTCAAACCCTACCGGCTCCTTCTCTCTCATGAACCTTTGTGGGAGAGTCATCTTTGATGGATCCAACTTTTTGGAGTGGATCAGGAACATCAGGATGGTCACTGGTTATGAGGACAAGGAATATGTCCTCGACAAGGAGCTTAAGGAACTCGATGAGTCATCTGCTACTCCTGAGGAGATCGCTAAATACCGGGCACATGAGAGAGATGCCACCAAAGTGGCATGTATCATGTTGGCCACAATGACAGCCGAGCTCCAAAAGTCCTATGAGGACTACTACCCTTTTGAGATGCACCAGGATTTGATGGACCACTACAATCAGAGTGCTCGTCAAGAGCGGTATGAAATCATCTCCTCCATGATAACAACCAGGATGAAGGATGGTGAATCCATCACGGGCTACATGCAAAAAATGCAAAGGTATGTGGACCGTTTGCTGAAACTGAATGTGAACTTCCCAGAGGAGTTGGCAATTGATATCATTTTGCACTCCTTACCTTTGTGTTATGATCAATTCTGCATGAAATACCACATGAACAAGGAGGAAGTTACACTCAGCAAACTTCAAGGACTTTTGAAGACCGCAGAAAGTGGTCTTAAAGGTAAGTCGGTTGTTACTGCTCCTACTCCTACCGCGGCCCCTGTCTTGGTAATCGGGCAAAGCAAAGGAAAGAAGACGAAGAGCCCTTCGAAGGGTACCAAGGGAAAGTCCCTTGATGGCTCCTCTTCAAGTGGAACCAAGAAAGGTTTCATCACTCCTTCTGCTAACCCTAAAGAGGCTGAATGCATCTATTGCTATGAAAAGTCGCACTGGAAGCGAAACTGCCCAAAGTACTTGCAAGATGTTAAGGATGGGAAAGTAAAACCCAACCATGCAGGTATATACACTATATTGTCTAATAACTCACCCTATTCTAATTCTTGGGTCCTTGATACAGGTTATGGTATTCACATATGTTTTGATTTGCAGGGACTAAGAAGAAGTGAGAATGTGGAGCATGGGAAGATAAACTTGATCATGGGGAATAGGAAAGTTACACTTGTCACCAAGATTGGAGTTTATTCTTTGTTGCTAAGTAGTGGGTTAACATTAGATTTAAGTAAATGTTTATACTCGCCTGAAATGGCAAGAAATATTATTTCCTTTCATGGTTTGTACAAACAAGGTTTTACCTTTTCGTTTGATAATGAATGTGGTGGTATTAATGCTTTCTTAAATAATGTTCTTTATTTTAAAGCATTACCTTGTGATGGTGTATATGAAACTATGTCGGTTGTAGATAACCTAGGAAATAATGTGTTGTGTATCGATTCTTCCTCTAGCTTGGATAAAGCATCATTATGGCCTTGTCGTCTTGGACATCTAAGCAAGAAACGCATAGGCCAACTCCAAAACTATGGAGTCTTGGATTCATTTGACCTAAAATCAGATGGTAGTTGTGAATCTTGTTTGCTTGGGAAAATGACAAAGTCACCCTTCACTGGTACTTGTGCTAAGGTGAAGGTATGTTGGATCCTGTACACACAGATGTGTGTGGACCCTTCAGAACCACCACAAGGGATGATAACCGCTTCTATGTGACTTTTACTGATGATTTTAGTAGATATGGATATGTCTACTTAATCAAGCATAAGTCAGAAACCTTTGAAAAGTTCAAGGAGTTTAAACAGGAAGTGGAGAATCAGTTGGGCAGGAACATTAAGATGCTTCGATCCGATCGAGGTGGTGAGTATCTTAGTACAGAGTTCCTTGACTATCTTAAGGAATGTGGGATTGTCTCACACTTGACACCTCCCAGGACACCACAGTTGAATGGTGTGGCTGAGAGGCAACCGAACCTTGTTGGATATGGTTCGTTCCATGATGAGTCGAGCTTTGCTACCAATCTTATTTTGGGGGTATGCCAAAACACCTCATGAGATGTGGACTGGAAAAGTTCCCAATCTAGACCACATCAAGATTTGGGGTTGCGAGGCTTTCGTGAGGCGCGAGACTCATGATAAGCTCGAACCTCGAAGTGAGAGGTGTATTTTCATCGGCTACCCACAGAGATCCTTTGGTTACCTCTTCTACAGACCCAGTGCTAATGTGGTCTTTGTAGCAAGGAGAGGAGTCTTTCGAGAGAGAGATCTCATAAGCCAAGGAAACAGTGGGAGGCAAATTGACCTTGAAGAAATTCAAGAGTCAAGTGGTGAAGGAACCTCAAACCCTAGCAATCAACTTGAGGAGGAAACTCCTGTTGATCCGACAGAAGAGTCTGTACCTCTGAGGCGTTCAACGAGAGTTAGGAATGCATCTGAGCATTATTATGGTTTCCATTTTAATGCGGAAGGTGATACACTTATCAGTGATAGCACTGGTAAGTCTGGATGAACCTAACAGTTACACGGAAGCCATGGCATGCCCTAAGGCTGCTAAATGGAAAGAGGCTATGGACAGCGAGATACAGTCCATGTATGACAATCAAGTTTGGAACTTGGTTGACAATGCACCAGGTCGCAAGACAGTCGGGTGCAAATGGATCTTCAAGAAGAAGACTGACATGGATGGTAATGTGCACACTTATAAGGCGCGATTGGTTGCAACGGGCTTTTGTCAAACTGCGGGAGTTGATTATGATGAGACCTTTTCACCAGTAGCAAAGATTAAGTCTATTAGGGTTATGCTATCCATTGCTGCATTTCATGAATATGAAATATGGCAAATGGATGTCAAAACCGCTTTCCTTAATGAAAAGTTGGCTGAGGATGTTTACATGAGTCAGCCAAAGGGTTTTGTCAGCGCAGAGTACCCTAATAGAGTGTGTAAGCTTGAAAAATCCATCTATGAATTGAAACAAGCACCTCGCGGATGGAATCTTTGTTTGCATGAGAAATTCAAAGAGTTTCGCTTTTCGAGGAGTGAAGATGAGTCCTCTAGATATGTCAAGGCTAGTGGGAGTATAGTTAGCTTTTTGGTATTTATGTGGATGACATACTACTCATAGGAAATGACATCCCAACTCTGTAGGAAGTGAAGTCCTGGCTTGGGAAGTGTTTCGCTATGAAGGACATTGGTGAAGCTGCCTATATCCTAGGGCTAAGGATTTTGAGAGACAGGAGTAAAAGACTAAATGGACTTAGTCAGAGTACCTACTTGGATAAGGTGCTGAATAGGTTCAGCATGCATAATTCCAAGAAAGGAGAGTTATCGATGCAGAGTAACGCCAGATTGAGTAAGACTCAGAGCCCAAGTACAGAGGCTGAGATAGCCGAGATGAGTCGAGTACCGTATGCTTCCGCTGTAGGCTCGATCATGTATGCTATGAATTGTACTCGTCCTAATGTGGCCTATTTATGAGTAAAGTGTTGCTATCTTTTGTCAACTCGTTTTCTATCATTTCATTTTGCATGTTTTGACATCCAGAATAATTATGTTATGATATATCATATTATTCAAATTCTCCACAGTCGGTTATATGTTGGAAGTAGATATGAATCAAGACTGACATGAGTTGGTTTGTAGATGTATAAGATGTTGGACATAGCAAAGAGTTGCTACAACAGTCATGAGTGCTCATAATTTCTAAGTATTGGATTCAACCCACGCTCACTTGTATCACTTCATGGAATTTATCTCGAGTGATCGTGAGACGGTAATATCATGTAAGTCTTCAAACCTAGAGATATGAGTTGTTGCCTATGAGTTGGTTATACATTGATTGTACGAAAACGCATTGGTAACTCGATGTTATAAAACGTGCCTTTGTGTATAATTCAACAAGTAGTAGAACAAGCGTATGAGTCGCAGTTTATCTGTTCCTTCTTGGATTAAAAGCGATATCTGGGCCCCTCGATGATTTTGTTGTGACCTATGTACCGGGCCCGGTCAGAACTAAATTGATGTGTTCGATTAAGTTCTATGTCAAACAAATCGGAAATCGGGAAACAAACTACTGGACAATAAGTAAGACATTGTTCCGTGTATTTGTCCGGCTGATATCTAGAACAGAGGATTATATGATCACTTATCTTAAAATGGCGTATCATCATCATCTCAATTCCGCGAGACCTTGAAAGAGCTACGATTGTCGATCGGTTCCTGAAGTCATACTTGTGGTTATAGTTATTAGACTTATCCAAGTGGGAGACTGTTGGATAAGGTGTCTAAGTCCATAACTATTTTTGGTATGTACTTGACCCGGTTGGCATGGTCCATTTGGGTTGCATGGCATTGCAATAGTTGGATAGACCAAAATGAGAGAAAGGACACCTAAGGTTTATTAATATATTATAAGTTCTAATATATTAATAATTTTATTTAATTAGTATTGATCAAAGAATTAATTTGGAATTAATTAAGTGATTAAAAAGATACTAATTAAATATATGGGGTTGATTGTGTAAATCATCTATTCTTGTATAGTGGGCTAATGATCCATGGTTTGTATGTATTGGGCTAAAACCCGTAAGGTGTTCCATGGATAGTCCATAGAGGTTTCAAAACCATGGATCATGGAATATGGAAAGCCATGACAATTAGGGTTTACATGGTGTTAACCTACTTGTGTCATAACTATATAAAGACCCCTTGTCTAGAAAAATTGGCACTTATACAAGCAAAAAAGAGGGCTAGCCGATTTTGAGGTGTTTGTGAATTTCTCTCAAGGTTATTCCAAGTATTGTGGTGTTGTGTGTGATATTTGAGGCATCAAACTTGAGGTGCTAGGCTCACAAGGTTTTCAAGGAATCCAAACAACATAGGGTATGTTCTACAACTAGCATTTATGTTTAAAAGTTCCCCATGCTATGCTAGATAGGTTATGAACCTTGGAAATCAAATTTGCATGTATCATAGTAAAACATAGATCCAAGGTTTTTAGGGTTGCATGTACACCAAGGAGTGTTAGAATGCTCAAAAACCTTCAGAGACTAGCATGAAGAACAGTACTAGTAGAAGGGACGAGGTGGAGTTGAGGCAATTCTTGAGGAATGTACGGATAGATGTGGAAGGTAGTATGGGCTCGTACTACTAAAACTAGAGGATCCGTATTCGAGTCAAGGAGAGCTGAGATAAATCCATGGAACATGTAGTGTGTGTGATCCCTCAAGTTATGATGAGTATTCTAATGTTTGTTATGGTGTATTTTCAGTATGGTGACGCTACGCACTAGAGCAGTTGGCAGCTCTGGCACCAGTGAGGGATCATGCTCGGGCTCTAGAGGCAGGCAGCTCGATGATCAGATGAGGGAGTTCATTTCATCTGAGATTACACGCAATATATTGGACCAGACTCCTGTGATCTTCGGTACGGTCAAGGAGGACATTCTGGAGATTCTTGACGATATGTTGAGTGCATTCCGCACCGAGATGGCGGCATGGTAGGGGCACACACGATGACATTCAGGGAGTTCCGAGCTTGTGGAGCTCTAGATAATCATGGGGTTTGGGAACCCATTGCTAGCAACAGGTGGTTGACAGATGTCTCCAATGCCTTTCGCACCAGCTGTTGTCCCGAGGGGAACAAAGTTTGACTTGCTTCCTGCCTTCTAAAGGACAGAGCACGTGATTGGTGGAAGGAGGTTGGACATGCCATTGGAGATGATGTAGCTCTTGATGCGATGACCTGAAGTGACTTCTCGTCTAGGTTCAGGGCCGAGTTTGCACCTGTGATTGAGGTGCAACATCTTTCTAGGGAGTTCCAGGATCTCCAGTAGACTACTGAGACGGTGACTGAGATCACCGCCATTTTCAGGGAGAGGGCCCTTCTGGTTTTGCAGTACGTGGCAGACGAGGAGATGAAAAAGGCCCGATACCATGAGATTCTGCGGAGTGATATCTGCCAGTTTGTGAGTCGATCCAGCTGCAAGACGCTGGAGGATATGATTGTGAGGGCTCGGGAAAGGGAGCTAGATTTGGAGATGGAGAAGAAGAGGAAACCAGAGGGGGTTCAAACAGGGAGTTCGGGCAAAAGGCCCAAGGTATCGGATCACAGATCATGGTGCAAGCATGGCCTCAACCACTGTGGCAAGTGCGGCAAGATGTATGAAGGGGCGTGTGCAGGGCGGGTAGTTCGGGCTGCTTTAAGTGCGGCCGAACTGGTTATGTCAGCAGGGATTGTACTGCTACCACCACCAGCACCACATAATCAGATCTGATTTTCTTCCAGTGCAATCAGAGGGGACACAAGCGATCCCAGTGCCCGATTTTAGCAGCAACAAGATAGGTCGCGGCACCCGCTCCTGCTACATTGATGATTACGGATAGCCGACAGCGCCAGACGGAGTCACCTGTGGCGAAGAGCAGGGCCTTTCTGCTAATAGTAGAGGAGGCACATGCAGCTCCTGATGTTGTGACGGGTATGTATCTTCTCCTTATCTCTTTATTTATATTAAGTTATTTCTTTTGTTTAGGTGTTTCATTATAGGATCGTTCCTTGTGAATGGTATATCTACTCTGGTATTATTCGATTCGGGGGCTACCCGATCTTTTGTATCGCTCGTGCTCAACAAGCGATTTGTGGGAGCTCCAGGAGAGTTGGACTGTCCACTTTATATAGATGTAGTGGATGATAGGACCGTTCGGGTTGCGGGGGTTCATCGGGGATGTACACTGTAGTTATTTGATGACCAGTTTTCCGTGGATTTAGTCCCCATTCCCCTGCGAGGGAATAAGGTCATTGTGGGTATGGACTGGTTGAGCCCCAATGGGGCAGTGATCGACTATGAGTAGCAGCTAGTGCGAGTTCGCACCCCAAGTGGGGGAGGGTTGGTGATTCAGGGCGAGAAGCCGCAACATGGGCCGACTTTGTGTTCAGCAGCAAGAGCTAGGCGCTACCTTCAGCAGGGTTGCACGGGTTATGTCGCCTGTGTTATGGGTACCCGTGATAAGGGTAAGGTGACCGTGGATGATGTATTGATCGTAATAGAGTACCCAGACGTCTTCCCATAGGATTTTCCTGGGGTACCTCCGGAGAGGCAGGTAGAGTTCAGGATTGCCCTAGAACCTGGTGTAGCTCCGATAGCCAAGGCACCATATCGGTTGGCTCCTCCCGAGATGCAGGAGTTGTCTACACAGCTGGTGGAGCTGTTAGACAAGGGATTTATCAGGCCGAGCAGTTCGCCATGGGGAGCCCCGATCCTGTTTGTGAAGAAGAAGGACGTGTCAGATCGGATGTGTATAGATTACAGGGAGCTGAATAAGGTAACGGTGAAGAACTGTTATCCCCTCCCATGGATTGATGACTTATTTGACCAACTTCAGGGTGCATCTTGGTTCTCCAAGATTGATCTGTGATCGGGTTATCACCAGATGCGAGTCAGGGACGACGATGTGCATAAGGCAACCTTTCAGACTCCTTATGTTCACTATGAGTTCATGGTGATTCCGTTTGGGCTCACCAATGCTCCTGCCGCGTTCATGGACCTCATGAACTGCGTGTGCAGACCGATGCTTGACCGGTCTATGATAGTATTCATCGATGATATCTTAGTTTACTCCAAGACTTAGGAGCAGCATGAGGAGCACCTGAGGGAGGTGGTGGAGACACTGAGGGGGGAGAGACTTTTCGCAAAGTTCTCCAAGTGTGAGTTTTGGTTGCACGAGGTGCATTTTATGGGATACCTTGTCAACCAGAAGGGTATTCTGGTCGATCCGGCCAAGATAGAGGCCGCGATGCAGTGGGAGGTTCCGAGGTCTCCATCTGAGATTCAGAGTTTTCTTGGTCAGGCGGGTTATTATCGTAGATTCATCCAGGATTTCTCCATGATTGTTGTTCCTTTGACCCAACTGACCAAGAAGTCGATGAGATTCTGTTGGGGGCCTGAGCAGCAGGCAGCCTTGGTGACTCTTAGATAACGGTTATGCAAGGCACCGATTCTGACTTTGCTAGAGGACATCGACGATTTTGTGGTTTACTGTGACGCTTCGATCACGGGTATGGGTACGGTGCTGATGTAACGGGGTCACGTGATAGCGTATGCTTCGAGGTAGTTAAAGCCTCATGAGGTGAATTACCTGACGCACGATTTGGAGTTGGGGGATGTGATTTTCTCCCTCAGGATTTGGCGACACTACCTCTATGTGGTTTGCTGTACCATTTAAACGGACCACAAGAGCTTGAGGTACCTGATGGATCAACCGAATCTGAACATGAGGCAGCGTCAGTGGTTAGATGTGGTGAATGATTATGAATTTGAGATCGTTTATCAGTCGGGGAAGGCTAATGTGGTGGCCGATGCTCTTAGCCTCAAGGCAGTGGCGGCTCCGATTCAAGATATATGTCTGAGGATGACAGTGATTACTCCATTGCTGGAATGGACCCGGCAGGCGTAGGTCGAGGGTATGAAGGAAGAGCGCTTGAAGTGTGAGCGGATCGTAGGCCAGGTGGCCTCATTTGATTACGACAGACGCGGGTTGTTGACCCTGCATCAGAAGGTGTAGGTTCCTTACTGGGGCGGTGTACGCCCGGTTCTGATGGATGAGGCTCACAAGTCGAGATTCTCTATCCATCACAGGGCGACGAAGATGTAACGAGATCTTCGCCATGATTATTCGTGGCCCTGCATGAAGTGGGACATAACATGGTATGTGGAGCGGTGTTTGACTTGCAGGAAAGTCAAGGCCGAACACCAGCAACCTCACGACAAGATGCATCCGTTGTATATTCCCGTGTGGAAATGGGAAGATATCACTATGGATTCCATCACGAAGCTTCCTAGGACCGCACGTGGAGTGGATTCGATTTGGTTCATCGTGGATCGGTTGACCAAGAGTGCACACTTCACCCCGATCCACGAGAGTATATCGGCTGAGAATCTAGCCGAGATCTACGTACGTGAGGTGGTGGCATGACATGGAGTTCCGGTTTTGGTTGTGTCAGACCAAGATGTTCACTTCACTTCAAGATTTTGGAAGCGGTTTAATGATGATATGGGTACTCGTCTTCACTTCAGTATCGCTTTTCACCCTAAGACGGATTGGAAAAGTTAGAGGACGATTCAGACTCTAGAGGAAATGTTGCGTGCGTGTGTATTAGATTTTGGAGGGAGTTGGGATAGGTATCTTCCGTTAGGGGAATTTTCATACAACAACAGTTACCACGCTAGCATAGATTGACCTCCCTTCGAGATGCTCTACGGGAGGAAATGTAGGACCCCAATCTGTTGGGGCGAGGTCGGTCAGAGAGTCATGAGGACTACTGAGGTGATACTCAAGACCACAGAGAAGATCCAGCAGGTCCGGAGCAGGCTCCAGACTGCTTAGAGTCGGTAGAAAAGCTATGCCGATAAGCGCCGTTCAGACCTAGAGTTTCAGGTAGGGGATGTGGTCCTCCTGAAGGTGTCACCTTGGAAAGGTGTCATCCGGTTCAGGAAGCGGTGCAAGCCGGGCCCCAGGTACATCAGTCAGTACAGGGTTTTGGCTCAGGTGGGCCGGTTTGCTTAACTATTGGTTCTTCCAGCAGAGCTCAGCCAGATCCACAACACTTTTCATGTCTCCCAGATGTGGAAGTGTTTAGTGGATGACTCCATAGTTGTGCCTTTAGAGGATATTCAGGTGGATGACAGCCTGAACTACATCGAGAGACCAATAGCCATTCTTGACCAAGAAAACGAAGGAGCTGAGGAACAAGAGGGTGGAGCTAAAAAAAGAATAGTGGTTGCACCGCAAGGGGTCCGAGTGGATTTGGGAGCCTGAGGAGGAGATGAGGGAGCACTATCCGATGTTTTTCATGGCAACAGACTTCGAGCACGAACTTTGATTCAAGTAGGGGAGAATTGTAACACCCGTTACTTGAGGTAATGATAAATATTTAATTTCTTTATAATTAATTATTGGACTATGAGATTAATATTGGATTGTTGATTTGGGCCTTAGTGAGTAGGTCGTGGTATATTGGGCTGAATGAAGACGTACGATGGGCGTAAGCTTGGCGTATGCGGGGTGTAGTGAAGGCATTAGATGCGTGGTGTTGATGTGCGTATGTGTAGCGTACCAAAGAGTACGCGCAACGTACGCGAGAAGACTCAAAAGCCTAATTTTAGGGTTTAAGCCATATAAATACCACATTATGTCCCAAACCCTAGCCTCCTTACCAGCCTCTCAAAATCAAAAACCCTAGAAAGCCTGCCACTCCTTATATGTGTGTGATGTTGTTCTTGTGAAGATCATTGTGGTGGTTTGAAGCTTGGAAGGAGAAAGAGGAAGTTGAAGAAGAAGAACTTGAGTAGTTTGAGCTCAAGGATCTGAGATATCATCACCATTTAGCACTCATTTGAGGTAAAAAGTTCACAACTTGCCTCATGTATGCTTAGATCTATGATAATGGTGTTTTGGACCTTTTTGGTCCCAAGAATAGATTTTTATGGTCCAAATCCATTTCTAGGCTTGGGGTTGCCACCCTTAGGGCTATATGAGTCCCAAGAACAGAAAAGTTTCCATCTTGAAGGTCTTATTGTGGCCATGCATGAGTTTTAGTCATTTCCATCGAAGCTAGTTTCCATATTTCATGTTTGGGTCCATTTGGTGGGTTGCAAGCCACCAAGTAATCGACTTTATGGGTTAAGATACTTTAGTGGACTCAGATCTGTGTTAGGAGCTTAAGGTCTTAAGGGATTCATCCTTTTTGGAGTTTACAAGCCCGTACTCGTAGCTTACAAGCCATGCAGCCTATACGCTTAGCGTACAGAGGAGTACGCCCCGCATACTCACTGGATTCGGGTTCTTCGTCATTTGGACCTCGGTTTGGGCCGATCTGTGTACTTCTTAGCTATTGGGCCTTAGTGGGCCGTCGGAAGTCAGTTATTTGGCTAAGGACATGTTTGGGCTTAAGGGAAGGCCCATTTGAGGAGTTGGGCCCAATTTAGAAAATTGGGCCATAAGTGGGCTTGGAAAGGCTATATAGAATTGGACCATGGTTGTTATGGAATTGGGCCTAGGTTATGGTACAATATAGATCATGGGTAAAATCATCATTTTACCTTAATTAGTTTTTGACTAAGTGTTGTTGTGGTAATGATAGCTCGGGGAGTCGTTGGAGCATCCGTTAGAGATTCCTTATCGTGAGATTCTGCATTCAGCTTTGCGAGGTGAGTTTCCTCCTATAGGAACAGGTCGAAGGCACCAATTTCGGCTCGTTTATGTATGTTACTATGTTCCGGACTAAGGTCCGATGTCGGGAGGTGCCCGATGAATGTTTATATGCTTTCCGGATTTCAGTCCGATGTCGGGCGATGCCCGAGGAATGTTTGTATGCTTGATGTCTTCAGGATTCTTGCATATGTCTGTATTTGTATGCTTCCGGATTTCGGTCTGATGTCGGGCGGGGCCTTAGCAATGTTTATATGTGTAACACCCATAAAAATCATGCCAAATTTAAACTTTTAAAAACATTTCAAATCTATTAACCATCACAAAACTTGTTTTCAAAATGTATCATATCAGAGTATCCCAGAAACAAAGTCATAAAAAGTGAGGAGCTGTAAGATCACGCCTTTGCCTTGCCACGATCCCCTGATGTACCTCAAACAATAAACTGAAACAGTAAGCCCGAAAGCTTAGTGAGTTACCCCAAAATACCAACACCATACAATTATAACCATATCATATAACAAATACAGAACAACATACATAATGAGCCTTCAGCCTGACTGGACCGCCTCGCAGGGCCTACAGCCTATCTGGACCGCTCCCGAGCCTTCGACATGACTGGACCGCCTCGCAGGGCCTACAACCTATCCGGACCGCTCCCGGGTATGCGCCTTAAACCCTGTTGATATAGTGAGGATAACTCACCTCAAAATGCTGAAGTCCCGTAGACACAATCCCAGCTGTTGGATGACAGATTCCCGAACTGAAAATATCAAAACATCACCCAATTAATAATTGGGTCCCAACACATAACCACAGGTTCTTGGAGTAACAGGCTACATTACCCCATCTTGGCTTGATTCAAGCCCAAGGCCCATTCCAAAGGCCCAAAAGTCAAACTAGGAATCAAAGCCCAACATATGGCCCAATTTTCCAAATTGGGCCCAAACCTTTACATGGTCATAATTAAACGCCCAACTACTTAGTCCAGTCCAAACATTTGACATGTCCTATGGCCCAATATCATATAATCATCAAGGCCCAAACTATGGCCCATCTACGGCCCAATTTTCCAAATTAGGCCCAAACCCTCATATGGGCCTTACCCTAAAGCCGATTAAATTATTCTTGTCCATTTGCTTGTTCTTGGATGGCCCATTAATAACCCAATTACCAAAACCCAATAGAAAGGCCCAACTCAAGGCCAAACTAAAAATTAGGGTTTCTTACATGAAATGATGATTAGGGTTAAGTGTTCCTACTTAACCCATTAAGGACATAATCCACCAAGTCCAATATTGCTTTAGGTTGATTGCAAATGATTATTAACTAATATATTAAGTTTAGTGAATGATTCAAGCGCGGGTCCCGATCAAATTCCCAAAATTATGGTTCCACATAAAATTACCACTAGGGTTAGGTGTTTCTCACTTAACCCATTAATGACTTACTCCATTAAGTCCATCACTCTTCTAAATAAATCATATGGTATGATTGGGCTTTACACACAACTCCCATTCCAATGGCCCAAAGGTGGGTCCCGATAAGTCCAAGGCCCATAAATCCAATATTTGGGTTTTCTAACCCCATCTTAGCCCAATAGGCCCAGTGGCTAGGTCTTTTGATTAATTAAGGTTCATTAGGCCCATTAGGGTTTAGCTAGGCCCATTAGGGTTTCAATAGTCCAATCGTCACAAACGAGTCCAAAACACAAACGAGGCACACTGCCACCCAACATGGCGGCTGGTAGCGGCAGGAGGCGGCAGCCACCACCCTACGGTGGTGGTTTGAGTTTTTCTTTTCATTATTTCATTTTTTGTTACAATGTACACTGCTAAACCCCAAAGAACACACATACTAACACAACACACACACATAGAGCCACCTCGTGGTGGCCGACGGTGGTAGATGGTGGCAGCCACCACCTCACGGTGGTGGTGGTGGCGGTTCTTGGTTTTCCAGCCAAATAAACTAAACACACAACATACACTACTTCAGAAACAAACACCCACATATTTCTTGCTTGCAATGGATTCGGCCACCCTCCTGGTGGCGTTTGGCGGCGAAAGCGGCTGTCTCACGATAACAGTCACCACGTCACGATGGTGGCAGTGGTCTCTTTTGGTTTCCAAACATACAGCTACACACACCAGCAACTAGAACACACACACACACACACACTCTTTTTATCGAAAACGAGCCCAGCCACCCCATCTGGTGGAGTAAAAAAACGATGGCGTCGCGAAACGATGGCAGCAGCGGCGACCATGGTGATGCGGTGAGACAACACGACGACTTCTTGGTGATTTTTATAACTTCACAGTGGCAGCAGAAGTCGTAGAAGAAGGCAGTCGTAGTGGAGAATGGAGGTTGCGCCTCCACCGGAGTACGAATTCGACAGCAGCGGCACTCAGTGGTCCTGCGACCCACTAAACCGACGTCACTTGAGTTCCTCGTCGCTATCGTGGTTGCCCCGAATGTTGGCTTTGATCGGCGAAACCGGTTGGCAGGGAGGCTGCCGGATATGGCAGCAATGGAAGTGGTAGCTGTTGAAGATGAGAGGGAGGTATAAGGGTTGGGACGAGGGGAGTGACGGGTTATAAGTCCCGCATAGTCTCAAACATTGGCCCATATTGTCACTTTCAGTCCCTCCTCCTTTATTCTTTTCAAGTCAAATCCCAACATTTACCATTTGGCCCTTGCTCTCATAATTCTTTTCAATATAAATCCAATAGTTACAAAACAATCCCTCCTCTACAAAGGGTTCTCAATTAAGATCCATAAATTACCATTTCCACCCTGGCTTCAATAATCCTTCCCAGAATAAGTCTGATACTTACTCTTTAACCCTCGTAAATCAAAAGTATATCATTTGGCACCCCGAAACCAACACCCCACTAATTATTATTTGATCTTGGGCTATAATAATATAAAATAATCATAATAATTACTCTCCGGGGTTCCTGATTTATTATTTAATTACTCTATTTAAACGGGACGTTACAACTCTCCCCCACTTAAATTTGATTTCGTCCTCGAAATCGTCTCTTATCATTCCTTACACGCGAGACAACTTGAACTACATGGCCACAATCCAGAGCATAAGCTCAGTCTTCCCAAGGCAATCAAAGCTAACCCTAACAAGGTTTTAAAAGTTGATGATAGATGGGTTCCCCACATGATGATCACATTACTCAATCCGAAATATGAAGTCTCGAGATGGTGTGGCTCCCTGACAGACCTCTCATACCAAATAATTATTGTTGAGCCCAGTCCGCTTGTCTCTCATCTAACTATTCGACTTTTGATATCTGGGGGTTCCAACATCTAGATACTTCTTATACACCTGAAGACCCAACTCGTCAATACCGCCCTAAACATGGAAACTGTCTGAACACTGATATGCATGAAGCAGTATGCTGCCACGTGGTTGCTTTCCAAAATCTACCGAGACCTCCCTGGTCTCAATTCGTTCACCAATCATCTGACATACCGGGTTCCGGCCCGGTCGTGGAGCTAATGGACTCCCACATAGTTGCCTCACACGACTTCGGAACGAAATCCTTCCCTGGAACTACTTTCCACTAGTCATCATGCCACTGCGAATCTAACAACCTTCTGATCCAACCGATCAGATCCATGTGTCAAATCCTGACGACACCAAATCCATGGCTAAAAGTGATTGCTACCCGACCAATGGTAGCCTTATCTCATGCGTCCTTAAGCAATCTATTGCTTTCCTGATCTCATAATTATAGTGACGTTCCTACAGTCTTATCACCGGCTTAACCAGATCTAATCCCTCTGGGGAGATCCATAAACCAAAGTATGGATTTCCATATCCTCACTACTACACCCGAACTGGTGGTAACTACTGTTCCTTCCGCATCCTAGCAACGCGCTCATACTATCTACCAACCTAGCGAATGTTGCGGCTACACCCACATACTTACATCACTCTAGCACTATTTGCTAACCTTGTGAATGCTACGGCTACACCCGTAGATTTATAACACTTCTCACACTATCTGCCAACCTGGTGAATGGTACGACTACACGCGGAGAATTACAACACTTCTAGCACTATCTGGTGCTAGTGAATGCTACGGCTACCCCCACAGTCTTACACCACTTTCCATACTACCAGATCGCTAGTGAATGCTACGGCTACCCCCGCAGTCTTACAACACTTTCTATACTACCTGATCGCTAGTGAATGCTACGGCTACCCCCACAGTCTTACAACACTTCCCACACTACCTGATCGCTAGTGAATGCTACGGCTACCTCCACAGTCTTACAACACTTTCCATACAACCTGATCGCTAGTGAATGCTACGGCTACCCCTGAAGTCTTACAACACGTTCCATACTGGTTGAACACGTACTCGACCTAACACACAACTGAACTTAATTCATGGCTAAAATCCCAACCTGATTTCCCAAATTCTGGTATCAAGCACCGAGAGGACGCGATTCCCATGCTGGGGAGTTTTACTGAACTCCCAACTCACACAACCCTCAAACCAAACAACCACTTGGGTTGTCTTCCTTCCTGACAATGATGTGAAAACGAGATCAGCCACCCCATCTGGTGGCATAAAACAACGATGGCGGCGTGAAACGATGGCAGCAGCGGCGACCATGGTGATGCGGTGAGACAACACAACGGCTTCTTGGTGATTTTTGTGGCTTCAGTGGCGGCAGAAGTCGTAGAAGAAGGCAGTCACAGTGGAGAATAGAGGTTGCGCCTCCACCGGAGTACGAATTTGACAGTGGAGAATGGAGGTCCGCCGACCCACGAAACCGAAGCCCCTTGAGTTCCTCGTCGATGTCGTGGCTGCCCCGAATGTTGGCTTTGATCTGCGACACCGGTTGGCAGGGAGGCTGCCGGACATGGCAACAATGGAAGTGGCGGCTGTTGAAGATGAGAGGGAGGTATAAGGGTGTAGGCTACAGTATGTTGCTAGGTTTAGGGTTAGGACGAGGGGAGTGACATGTTATAAGTCTCGCACACTCTCAAACATTGGCCTATATTGTCACTTTCAGTCCCTCCTCCTTTATTCTTTTCAATTCAAATCCCAACATTTACCATTTGGCCCTTGCTCTCATAATTCTTTTCAATATAAATCCAATAGTTACAAAACAATCCCTCCTCTACAAAGGATTCTCAATTAAGATCCATGAATTACCGTTTCCACCCTGGCTTCAAGAATCTTCCCAGAATAAGTCCGATACTTACTCTTTAACCCTCGGAAATCAAAAGTATATCATTGGCACCCTGAAACCAACACCCCACTAATTATTATTCGATCTTGGGCTATAATAATATAAAATAATCATAATAATTACTCCCCCGAGTTCCTGATTTATTATTTAATTACTCTATTTAAACGGGATGTTACAATATGTTTATGTTATGTGATTATTTACGTGTATTTGTTGATATGTTTATATGTATACCGAGCTTTGCTCAATGTCGGGCGGGGCCCGATGAAGCGGGAGGGGCCCATGATATGTTATATGTGATTATGTTATTATGTGTATGGTATGTGGTAGTTTAGGGTGACTCACTAAGCTTCGTGCTTACAGTTTTCAGTTTTGGTTTCAGGTACTTCCGGTAGCAAGGGGAAGAGCTCGGGATGACTGCATTGCACACACCATGATGTTTTAGCCTGGGATGTTTACTCTGATATTTTGACATATGTT
Source organism: Lactuca virosa (assembly GCF_052849685.1). Taxonomy (NCBI): domain Eukaryota; kingdom Viridiplantae; phylum Streptophyta; class Magnoliopsida; order Asterales; family Asteraceae; genus Lactuca; species Lactuca virosa. Next base: position 459,935,665 of record NC_136429.1, on the reverse strand, counting down.
TTTGGATATGATGTTTTGAGATACTATGACTTACATTTTGGATCAGATGATTTGATAACTATGGTTTATTTATGATTTAAAAACAAAATTTTTGGTCATCATTTTTCGGGCGTTTCATATTGGGCTTTAAAGCTTAAAGTGATGGACTTGGGCCTTAAATTGATTATGGACTGGAACTTGGGGAAAAGGCCCATAAGGGCAAGGACTATGGGACCTTGCCTTGGGACATGAATTAGAAGTTGGACCATAAGAAAGTTATACTTGGACCCAATACCTAACTAGGGGACTTGTTATGCTTTACGGGGAGAAGTTCTGAGCCATCCGAGGAGTACGATTTCGGAACACAGTTGAAGTGACTTACCTTCCTGGTATGAGTGGGTCGAAGGCACCAATTCCGACCCACTAGTAGTTGTTACAGTAGATATAATTGTCTTTGTGATAACTGTTTGGTATATCACTATCTGTTGAGATTTATGTGCTTGAATGCTATATTATTACGTGATAGTGATAGGGGTGAAATAGTCTTGTAACCGATCGAAAGGATCGAATGGGTAGGCCAACACCCAGATATGCTAGGCAGTATGTGATTTAGGTGTATATGCTAGGATATTATGTGGTAGTGGTAGGAGTGAAATAGTCCCCGTAACTGGTTGAAAGAGACGAAAGGGGTAGGCCAACACCTTGATATGCTAGGCGGTTACAGGTTGAAAGAGACCGAAGGGGTACTCCAGCACCTTGATATGCTAAACGGTTACCGGTTGAAAGAGACCGAAGGGGTAGGCCAGCACCCGGATATGCTAGGCAGTATGTTTATTGTGTGGTATGTGCTATGATGGTGGAACTCACTAAGCTTCGTGCTTACGGTTTTTAGTTTTGGTTTCAGGTACTTCTTCTTCGAAAGGAAAGGAGTCGGCATGTTCGCAGCGCATCATACCATGATTTCCGCACAAGAGATCTTTAGGAGTTATACTCTGATGTTGTTTCATTATGACATGTTTTGATTATTGACATATTGGTTTTGATATGGGATGACACTATGGATGGTTTCAGACTATTGGTTTTCTAATTACTTAATTAAAAATGAAATTTTTTGGTCTTGAATTTTGTGATGTTACATAATACTTCCATCAAAGTATCATGATAAGACTAATTGGTATCAGAGGTTATTCAGGTATGGGATATTTCAGTATATATATTTTATATTTATCTTAAAGGTAGAACCTCAAATGTTATTGTCTCTTGAAACTCAACAAGAGAGAGGTTTTGCATGGCGTAAAATTATTAACTGTTATCAACAGAATTTAACAAAGTTTCATTTAGTATTTTCAATATTTAGTCTTTAAAAATTAATACCTTTTATTGTTACTTAAAACATTAATTTATTAAAGTCTAGGATCCAAGTAACGAAAAAACTAAATGGTTAGGTGACCTTTATCCCATAAACTTAATCAAACTCGGTAGTTAGTGATTACCAATTGCATATGATATGTAACTCCTAGATTATGGGATCCTAAACAACTATTGCTTAGCTTGGCACGTTTATCCCATCTATGACTCAGACCTCTCATGCTCAGGTGAACTTTATTACATAAGATTCGGATCAAGTTATCCTACTTGAAACAACTTGTAGCATTGCAACTAACCAGTAACAAGGTGACCTTTTAGAAATTAAAAACTAGAAAACTACCCCGAACATCAAAATCCAATCCTAGGCCCAGGTGACCCCGTGAGGCTAAAACCCTCAAATGATAATGAGTGTTCATCAAAAGGACCGCATTGACTTGCTTTTTTAGAAAAGGTTTTATATATGTTTTACAATTATAGTTTATAAAAACATGGTCTCATGAATATTGCATGCATCCAACAATTCATGCACCATTTTGTAAAATTCATATAACTTGTTATGAGGTTCTTTAGGTGCCAAATCAAGCTTCATTTTATTTTCCATTAACCGCGATCAAATATAAACTAAAATCAGGTATTTTAAATTTTAGTCGTAGATCTGTTTTAAGAACCGATAATAGTCTTAATAAAACTTTATTTTATACTTAAGACTTGGAGTTTTGGATGAGTTATGAAATCACTATTTTAAATCTCCTTTTAACAATCAAAAAACTTATGTCTTCATGAATTTGTAGAATAAACTCATTTTATTTTATACACTCAATTGTATGCATCTTACGAGAAAAGTCATATTCTGAAAAACCATAACTTGGGTGATGAAAATTATGTTATAAATCTCATTTAGCATGCATAAAACATAATATCAACATGTTGCATTATGTTTAAAACACCAATATCATATATTAAGTTTCGAGCAAAAATAATCAGTAGTTTTATGATTTGCCGTTATAACGCTCTAAACCGATTTTAGTCTTTTTAAGAAAAACTCCTTATTTATTATAAAGACATGGAGTTTATATAAAGTTTAAACATCTTTTAAACCATGTCAAATATTTTAAATTTGGGTATTTATAAGTTCTACAATAAAACTATTTTCAACAAAAAAAATAAGTTTTAACCGGTAACCGGTAAATTTTTTTTATAAATATTTATTTATGAACATCTTATGTTATCTTTTAAATATTTTTTACTTGAACTCCAAGTAATATTATCTTATGAAAAATTTTTGTTTGACATGTAAAAACCAGATTTATACATAAAACGTAACATATATTTAAGGTAAAACAAACATCACAATCATGCATTAAAATGTCTATAAACCAAGCTATGTCTAGTAATAATTTTTGTGAATCATCACAAGAATTATCAAGTCTTTCCTAAAGGACTTAAGGGACACTTCTAAAAGTCTTCAAGCTCCCACTTGCCAAGTCAACTCTTGCTTGGAAAAGGACTTCAAATCTTCATGTTGTGAAAGTTGCACCACTTAAACCATTTAGACTATAATTAAGCCAAAAACCAAAAGTGGAAGCTTGTGGTTGGGATTATGGTCTTAAATGGTTAAGTCATCTTCAAGGAGGTCATTTCTTCAACTTGTTACATTTAAAGGAATACAACTAGTCTTACTAATTTATTACAACAAGTCAACAAATGAAAAAAATACATATTTATCTGTTACATCTTATAAATAAATAAATATCAACCAAATACAACACAGTGGTCCAAATGGCTTGTTTATACACAACAACATATTAAATATTACAACAAACAACTCTTTGTTTTTTCTAAGGCAACTTTTATATAACCAAAATGCACGAAAAATGGTTATATATAAAAATAAACAATTTTAACCAAGAAGTTGCCAAAGAAGACAAATATGGATTTTTCTTAACCAAAAGAAATCCATGCTTGTTTTTCAAAAATCAAAGATTATCAAACATAAAAAATCATTCTAACATATAAAAGATGGCTCTGATACCATTGTTGGGTTTTGATTCAAAATATAAGTTTGTTTTTGACAAAAACCGACAACGGAAGACTTTAAAAATAACAAGTTTATTTTTAGTTCATAACAAAACCAACCATCATGGATCCATTTACAAAGGTTAGAATGAAATAAAAACAACCATAGGATGTTTTAGAGATAACCTTTATAGCCTTTGAACCCACTTGGTTTTGGGGTGTTGATGAAGATGTAAAGATCAAAGAACATGATCTTATCTACAAGTATCCACCATCAAGATTAAGGCACTTGGAATGCTAGTTCCTTCTTGTATTCTTGAGTGTCTTAAACCTTTAAGTGCTTAACTCAAATAGGCACTAAATGAGACAACTCAAGAGGGCATCTAATCACTAAAGTAAAGAACCAAAGTTCAAAAGAAGAGATCTCTTCATACTCATGGTTTTGGTGAAGAAAAAGGAGGAAGAAGAGAGTGTTTCACTTGCCAAAATGCAAGCCTCATGCATCTCTTATATAGTCCATGCAAAGTAAGGCCTTTGTATTAAAATACTCTAAAGTATTTCTAGGTTTTAGAAGCATGGGAGACAAAGTATGGAGGTTGAAAAGCAACCCCCATTTTTGGCCATACTTCTTGAAAAGAGGAGGATTATTTATTTTTTATAAACTCGAAGTTTATAAAATATAAACTTTGTCTTTAGGTAAAAGACAAAAGAATCCAACTAGTCCAAAATACTATGCATGACTTATTAATTCATAACATATGAAATAATAACTAGTTATACTTTCTTATAATTATTATTTTTATAAAACAATAATTATTCCCTAATTAAAATATAAGAATCGATATTATTTATTAGTAATCACATTAATAATAAATATACAAATGTGCCAACTTGATAAAGGTGTAACCCTATAGGATCATATATTATTAGCAATATCACTCCATAAAAATTCTTGGGCATATAGATTCAACAGAGGTACGAGGGAATTTTAAGAAATTGTGTTAAACATGACTTGAATGTGCAACAAAAAGTCTCTATTTTCTATGATGGGGTGAACGTTACAACAAGACAACTTCTTGATTGTGAAGGGCTAATGACAAAGAAAGAATTGACCACCATTAAAGAGCTAATTGAAGAATTCTCAAAACACTCACGAGCATACCATAATCTCCACGAAGATGTTACACGAGGTAAAGTAGATGGAGGGAACGAGAACATTGCTGCATTTAAAAAACATGGATTAAAGAATGACGAAATTGGATCAATCTATACATGCTATAAGAGTTGGTTGTGAAGATTGTAATGGGCCTCACTTAACTAAAGATTATGATTTGTATAAATATGGAAATAGAAAATCTCAAGTATGTTATGTAAGGTCACACCTTATGATGTGATGAGTCGAACACTTTACACTATCCATCAGCGTCAAAGTCTACAATATCGATAGCGCCAACATATCAAGCTTATCAGCGTCAGCGCATAGCTTAGTCATTCTATGTAATCTTTTGTATATTAGGAAATGATATACATAAGCATTGAATAGTTCGTAGATCCGGTATCTTTGTGATAAGATTGGTTCTTAGTATAGATTAGACGCAATCCCTATAATCAAGGGACATACTTGTATAGATTAGTATATATACAAAATTAGGGTAAACCCTAATGTTGTGAATACTGCTTGGTGTTGAAATCGTCTTTGTGAAAACCGACTTCTTGGTGAGGACAAAACCTCTTTCTTGGTGAAAGAAAAAATTTGGAGAACTATCTGTGTCTTTTAATTTTTGTTCTTTATTTTCTTAAATTAAGTTTTTCTTTTGTAATTATACTTGAAGTGTATCCGATCGATACAAACCTTCAATTGCTATCACATTGGGTTTATGATACACTCAAGTAATCATGTCGAATCCCAAATCCATTAGTCTCAGAAGAATTCCTCCTTTTGATGAACATAATTTCGCTATGTAGAAAACGAAGGAAATGGTTGTTCTTGAAACCATTGACCATGAGATGAGAAATATTGTTCAAAAAGGTCCCCATGGCCAACAATGCTCATGTTAGCCCACTGAAGAAAAATCCAGAGACAAGTTATGATGACGATGAAAAAAGACTGCTTAGTCTTGAAGTAAAAGCCAGGGCTGCTATTAGAAACTCTCTTCCACACCACGTGTATCATCCCGTACAGAATTGTGAATCAACCTAAGAGAAGATGGATACGCTGTCAGTGGCTTATGAAGGCATTGTGGAAGTTCAGGCCACAACCATCAACAATCTTAATCGGAGATATGAGCACTTATTTACTAAACAAGGTGAGACTTTAACCGAAACCTTTAATATGTTTAATTATTTGGTTAATAATATGCGCAGGCTGGGAATTGACAAGAATTCATCTCAGTTGGTTCTAAAAATCCTTGATTCTCCAGGGAAAAGCTGGGAAGATCACACTGATGTTCTCAAGAATGGTGAGAAGTGTTTGATTAGGCGTCTAAGCCCATTACTATAATTGGTATATACTTGACCCGAGAGTAGCATGGTCCATTTGGGTTGCATTTCACCAGAACAATCTGTAAGGATGGATGTTTGAGACCTAGTTTATGATTTGATAATATATTATAAGTATAATATATTGAGAAATCATATAATTTAATTAGTGTTGATCAAGAATTAATTTGGAATGAATTTAGTGATCACAAGAGGCTAATTAGATTAATGGGGACTAATTGTGTAAATCATATATGTATGGTTTGGGCTTGTGATACATGATGGACTAAGTTTATGGATGAATCCATAAAGAGTTGGTTCATATGGATCATGGATCATGGACAATAAGCCCAAGGGCATAGATTAGGGTTTAACCATGACCTTTAGTATTCTACCATATATATATATATATATATATATATATATATATATATATATATATATATATATATATATATATATATATATATATATATATATATATATATATATATATGTTAGCCTATAGCTTAAATCGGACACACATATGTTCTAGGAGTTCATAGTAGCCGATTTTGTGTGCAAGAAACTCTCTCTCAACTCCTCCTGGTGGTGTTTTGTGAAGCATTTGAGGCAACACATTTGAGGTGCTAAGCTTTTAAAGGCCAAAGTTAACTAGCTACAACAAGAGGTACAGTTTCTAACCATTTGTATTGTTCAATTGTTAATTGCATGCTAGATAGGATATGTATGCTTTGGAAAATGAAATGCATGTATAATTAGAGAAAAGATAAATACAAAGCATCTAGAGTTGCATGTGCACCATAAGGTTGTTAGAGTGCTGAAAACCCATCAGTGGTGTTAGAACAAAGTTCTATTAGGATCGATAGATTCTATGCAGGCAAAACAATTAAGAACGTAGTTATGAACACAAGAATAACTTTAAATATGTCGTATGATTAAAACTACAACACCTCAGAAGAGCTCGATTAAGAACTTCGACTGTAGAGGTGCTTAGGGTTACAAAACTATAATCAACGATAATCACGAACGTATCTAATGCATACATGCATGCACTATATATAGTCTAACCCTACTAGATAATCACAGATGGACAGGCCCAATCCGGATATAAAAAACAAGCCCATGACGCAACACAATAATACCCAACAATCTGCCCCTTTGCGTCAATGGAGCCGAAAGCTCACTTCGGTTGAGCTGCATAAGACTTCTTGATTGTCTTGAAAACCTTCGGTATGATGGCCAATAGATGATGACGAAACGTAATGTACCACCGAAGCATGTCCGTGAAGTTCTTCTTATCTGCTTCTGAGTTCTGCTTGCACTGATGGATGATATTGATAATGTGCTCCAAGCAGTCAGTTGAGAATAAATGTTTATCAACAAGAGCTAACATAAAACGATTGGCTTCGCCTCTTATGAACATCACAGTAAGATGTGTAGAATCGATTTGGCCCATCTTCATTTTGTTCACATCTCCTGGTTTTGGTGTTGGCTTGACAGTTGGGTTCTTGTTCATCACTTTCGCTATCTCCTGATCCATAGGAGCAACCTCATGGATGTAAGAGGCCAACATCCTCTTCAAATGATCCAGTATCGGCTCGTATTCTTTCTGATTAGTGGGAAGAATGTTAAACAATAGGATCCAATCATGAGGATTTAAATTTGGAAGCTCCGCCAGGGAAATAGTCGACATCGAGTTTGTTGATCCTCATGTGATTTTGAAATTAACATTTATGACCTTCCCAGCAAGCGAAGGTTTTAGTACCTTGACAGTGACTATCTTCTGTGCGCTCCATGTCAAGTACTGCGGTTGACCATACTTCAGATAAAAATCAATAAGCTCACGATCAACTTTTGGATGAGGGAAAGGAACATCAACAGTCGAATCAAAACAATGAAACGTGAATGCCTTTCGTGTTATTGGCATGTCGAACTGTGAGTCCTTAGAATTGTCACAATCAAACGAAGCGACAGGTTCGAGCTAGTAGACGCTTCGAAACTCTATTGCCTCATTGATAAGTTTCTCTTTTGTCCATAGGGGAAACAAGGCCTTCTTGCAGTTTAAGGCTTCTTCTTCTTCCTTGTTCCTCCTCTCCTTTTCCTCAGCTTCCCTCGCAACCCTCAAGGTTTCATCCAACTCTCTGTCCCTCTTCTTTCGTTTAAGGGCCTCAGCAATAGTCTATTCTTCTTCGTCATCACTGTCATCATCAACCCCCTTCTTCTTAGCTTGAGAACCATAACCCAAAGCTTCATTACCCTTCGGTTCGGTTGTAACTTTGACTTTCGGTTGAGCAGATTCAGTTTCGGTTTTCATAGTAACCTTCGGTTGAGCACCTTCTCCCCCTTGTTTTGGAGGTATCAATCTCTCCGAAACACCCTTCATTTCATGTAACATTGCAAGGGAAGGAAGAAGTTTTGATGTTAGATGATTTCTGATAGTGAGAGTAAGGATAGGATCATGAGCACCAAGAAGATTGGTAAGCATATCCTTGACATCCCCAGCACAACTACGAAAGACAGCTCTTTCAGTCTTCAACAAAGAAATTTCCTTTTCAGCTTGAGCGAGCTGCACCTTCTGAACTTCAATTGTTGAGGCTTGGCGGGCAAGATCTTCCTTCGGAGCGCTCTCTTTTGCTAAATCAGCAAGAAGAGATTCAAGCCGAGAATTCACAGAACTGATAAGTGAGGTGTTCTCTGCTTGTATTGAAGAACGAACAGTCTCAAACTTTGTTTGCTCCTCTTGAAGTGATTTGGATAAAGGAATCCACAGAAGCATTCACCTTGGCTGCATTGGTATCAGCATGCCCTTTGAGTGACTCGAGAAAGATCTGAGAACTGTGAACAATTTCAGTAACATCAGTAGTGGCCTTCTTGCAAGAAGAAGTAGACTCATTAACAGCCTTTATGGATTTGTCAATTGACTCAGTATATTGCTCAAGAGCAGTATCCATGAAAGCTTTGAGCACAACATCATTGTAGGACTTGTTGGCATTAAGCAATCTATCAAGTTTCTCATCAATGCTCTGCAATTGTTGGCGTGTGACTGGAGCTTCATCATCATCATATGTAGGAAGCCTATAGGGACTGTAGTAAGTCGAATCAAACTCATCATTAGCACCACCGAGAGTGGCACCAGAATCGGTTGAAGGTGAGGGTGAAAGTGGTTTGGAAGTAACTGGAGGTTCGGTTTCAGTAGTCGCCCCCGTATCAGATATGTTGACTCGTACTGTCGGTTCTGGGATAGTGGTGGAAGTGGATTGGGAAATAAGAGGAGGAGGGATTGGAGTTTTAGAAATAGGAATGGTAGTAACTAGTAGTGGTGGTGGTGTAGAAGTCGTTGTTTGAGATGTGGTAGGTGGGGGAATAGGAGCAACCGAAATAGGAACTGTCTGTTTCTGTGATGGAGGTGGTGTTGGAAGTTTGTCATGAAGAGGTTCGGTTGGAGTAGGGGATCGGGGAGGGGTGTTACCTCTCGGTGATTCATGATGAATTTCCTCTTCTTCATCTTCCTCATCGTTTTCTGAACTGGAAGGAGAGAGGGACTCTTGGATTTCTTCGCCATCTTCTTAATCTTCTTTGGCTTAGAAGAATCCCCTTTCTCAGACTTTCGCTTCCTTGACTTATGTGACAACCGTCAAATTCTGGTCAAGTCAAAGTCAAACTAAGTCAACAAGTCAAACCAGTCAACTCAGTCAACCCTTGTATATTAGGGTTTACGCTATGTAATTACTGAACAGTTCGCTAATTTAAAGAGAAAACATCAATTGGAAAATTCGTGTATTTAATTTTTCCTTAGCCTTGATAGTGCTAAACAATGAAACAAAGCGATAAAACACTATTGCACACTCATCGGGAGTGTGTAGGACACTAAATCATGGCTTAACGGGGTTTACGGACCTTGCGTTGCGAAGCCGGATGCTCAAAAAGGTCATAAATGGAACCTCTCTAAATCTCCTTCACTCTATCTCTCTCTATTCGAAATCTCTCCCAAATCTCTCCCAAATCTCTCTCAAAAGTTCCCGTAACTTTTTGTAATCATTTGGGCCATCCCGACCCTTAACCGGGTCAAAAACCGCTTAAAACGGTGTAAAAACGAGTAAAATAGGCTTAAGGACCCGAAACCCATCCTTTTGGGCCGAAGCCTCTTAGAGCCGAAAGTCCCCTATAGGGACCGAACTGCTGAGCGGAAGCCCCAAGAACCGAACCTGCCTTTCGGACCGAGCCTCGCAAGGACCGAACCCAAAGGTCCTCTCGGACCCGAACCTCGCGCGAACCGAACCCGAACCCTTCGGTCCATTTCCCTTCCTAGTCCACCTTCGCCTTCGGTCCCACCCTCTAAAGGAGCGAAACCTCGCACTTTCGGTCCCTCATGCGAGAGGCCTCGCAGAAAAGCCTTTTCTTCCCGGTTTTCGACTAATTTTGCGTTCTAAGCCTGATTTTAATTATTTTAACGTGGGATTTTCACCCAAAACTTTATTTTAACATATAAGGCCCCATATTTATTAATTAATCACGTTTTTGGGGATAAATCTTATCCAAGATTTAGTGGGTGAAGTACAACAGGTGGAGTGTTGACTTTTCTTTAGTTTATGACACAAGCAACCACCCACACCCACTCCATGACCAGCCATACTACTTCCACCATACCTAGGTCCTTTCAATGTACTTATCATCATTTCCAGCCATTTCCCACGTTCTTAGAGCTGGAACATCCACCCTCTCTCCTCACACTTCATTCAATCTCTCATTTTCCTCCAAGAATCACACTCCAAACTCTCTCATCTTTCTCTCTCAATTTCGAGAACTTCAAGGCATACTCCAAGGCTTATCTCCTTCATTTGGTAAGTATCATCATCTTTCTTATGATTATTACACATCCTCCTACTCAAAATCATAGATTGCTTACACGAATTCCATCACATTAGTGTTAGATTCTCGAATCTTCAAGCAATCCTCCAAGTGTTCTTGAGTTGAACACTTCTCTTCTTCAACACTCACCCACTGAAATCACTCAAGGTGAGTTCATACCCCTACATTTTCATGTTTTCTTAAGTTTTAAGGGGGGGGGGGGGGAATACAAGTTAAATCATCAAAAACACAACAAAACTTTTCCAACAGCTTCATCAGAAAAGTTGGACATCAATCACGGACTGTTTTGGACAACCTAAACATTTTAGTTTTCAAAACTGTACAAGGTGCAAGTAGTTCAAGTCCTTAGCTTTAAAATGGTTACTTGCACATCTCCATAAGATTTTTCTACAATTTATGGTGATTTTTACAAAACTGCCTATCATTTCAAACATCAATCCGGATGAGTCTGTGGTTATGGACATTTTCACACAAGTCAGAGGTCACTAAAAATTATGAGAAAAATTATGAACAAACTAGACTCATTTCCCAAACTCTCAGAATTTACGGATTCTGATTTGGACCTTTGATGATTTTTCTACAGATTTTCTAAGAACAGTAATAAAAATTGTTAACAACAGAAAAATGCTATCAACTTCATTACACCTTGTAACATGTTGAGCAAGGTGTATATCTTTATGTGATTATACATTATTGCATTATATGACATTTTTTCTTAATATAAGGACATACAACAGTTAACAAATGGATTTTCCTAGATAAAGCATAGAAATAACAAATTGTTATAATCAAAGTACATCCATTACATACAAACATTTGGATAAACTATGTTAAGTATAGTTTACATACATTACTACTACTACCCTTGTTTTGATGAACTATAATAGGTATAGTTTAGGTTCACTATCACTAGCACTAGTTGATAAACTATAATATGCATAATTCATGAGCACCATCACTACCACTATTTGGTGAATTATGATATGTATAGTTTATGTTCACTACCACTAGCACTAGTTGATAAACTATCATATGCACAATTCATGAGCACTATCACTACCACTATTTGGTGAATTATGATATGTATAGTTTATGTTCACTACCACTAGCACTAGTTGATAAACTATAATATGCATAATTCATGAGCACTATCACTACCACTATTTGGTGAATTATGATATGTATAGTTTATGTTCACTACCACTAGCACTAGTTGATAAACTATAATATGCACAATTCATGAGAACCATCACTACCACTATTTGGTGAATTATGATATGTATAGTTTATGTTCACTACCACTAGCACTAGTTGATAAACTATAATATGCATAATTCATGAGCACTATCACTACCACTATTTGGTGAATTATGATATGTATAGTTTATGTTCACTACCACTAGCACTAGTTGATAAACTATAATATGCACAATTCATGAGCACCATCACTACCACTATTTGGTGAATTATGATATGTATAGTTTATGTCCACTACCACTACACTCTATCTAGCATTGTTAGTTTTCATCCATAATTACTAAGGGTATATGCTAAAGTTATATAGAATTTAGTCATGATCGACTTAGCATTGGTGGGCCCACCTCATCTCCTGTTCCTCGTTGGGTTGTGGACCTAGGGCAGACCCATTATATTCAACGGTTTATTTAACTTAAATTGTATATAACTTATATACACTTAGAGATTATGGAAGGAAACTATAGGAAATTCTAGGATGCACTATTTACTAACATAGAAACTTACGATTCACTCTTTAAGGAAAATATTGGATTTTATGGAAATCATACTTTATCGCTTTTACAAGGAAAACGGTTTCTTTCTCAAACAAAACTCTTATGAACTCACCAACTTAATTGTTGACACTTTTTCAAAACTACTTGTATTCTCAGGAAATCAGTGAAACAGGAAAACATCAGCACTTTGAGGATGGGACGTTAAATCGTCAAACAGTTATTTTGTCATCATAATGTAATTGATATTGAATCATGTAAACATATGCTTTGGTGTAACTTTTTCAATTATATTTATGATTGGTTGTATTTACTTTGAACACTATTATACTCGTTGTTGTGATACTATACATGAAGTCCTCCACCCCCGGACGTTTCCGCCATCCTTGGTTTGGGGGTGTGACAGATTGGTATCAGAGCATTGTTTATAGTGAACTAAGTATATCGAACCACATAAGATATACAAACTATAAATGCATTGGGACTGAGGTCTCTGATTTAACATTTTCAAATAACTATACTTTTAGAAATAAAAAGTTTCTTATATAAAGTATACGTGCCTGCATCCATACTAAAATCAATGTCACAATGACAAGAACAAAAGTATTACGATTGTTGAATATCACATATAAGCTTGGGGATGTATGGTCAGTCCTGGGAATGGCATAGCCTGATCAACTATGTTGGTCCGAGGAGTGATTAGAATATGCCCAAGAATGGTTGTGATGTGGCAACAAGTCTAAAAACTTACCAACACTACCACAATGAAATACCATAGGGGTATTTGGTGTTACTATAATTACTTATCTGAGAACTAAATAGATTTTTATCAATAGGTCAATAATTGCTTAGTGGATACATTAAGATTATATGTATCCAGGACGTCATAGACTTAGAATTTGTGGACTTAGAGTTAGGGTCGCTTATTCGAAGGCCTATCCTGTCCCGAATACATATAACTAGTATGCACTAAGCAAGTATTGAAGTATCTGATAAAGATCATCTTATAATTATCTAATTAGTACGTCTACTTAGTTATCTCTTATATTCCCTTCTCTCGCGAAGATATCATGGTTGGATTCCATCCCCACAACGACCCGTACTACCCTAACCATGGCAATGCTGGATGACTCGGAGAGGAGCCAGAGAATGATCACCCAATCGCTGTGGATGGTCACTAAGCTGAAGGCTTTGCGGATGGTTCTGAATCCGAACCTGAAGTGGAGAACCTACCCTCGATGGCTCTTGTTCCGAATCCTAACCCTCGTCCAGCTTTTCAAGGCCCGACGCCTCCTTGGGTAGAGTGCTTGGAAACCTGGAGCGAAGATCAAGACCAACCTATGCCGTTTAATGGAGACCGAAGCTTCTACAACATAAGCGAAGGAAGCTCAGCAGACAAAATTCTTCCAATTCTAGTCCGTAGAGTTGCCCGAAACGAGATTCAGGGCAGAACAGCTCTCCATCGTATCGCAGAGGTTGATGCAAATGCAAGAATGCATACAATCCGCACCAATCGCCTTGAGCACACTCGTGAAAGATCCGAGGAAGACCATGAAACTCTGCTGCAAGCACTGGCTGAAACACGAGCCGAAGTCATAGAACTCCGAGTACGCAAGAGGGTGTACGAAAGGCACATGCTTGATATGGGGCGGCAACTGGCTGAACTGAGGGTTCACCAGGGGGATGACCGCCGCCAGTAGTAGATGCCTTACTTTCTTTCCCTGTTAAAAAGGAATCGTTTTTCCTATCTATGTCCTATGTGGCATTTTCTATGAAACTATCTTGTACTGTATGTGCTTTTAGTTAGGCCTTTAGGCGGCCAAAACTTTCCTACTCCGGATGTGATGTAAGACCCTCTACAAGGTCAACTTTCCCAAGCCTGTTACAACTTAAAAATCAATGACATTGTCAGTCGGCTAAATTCTGTGCCACTCTTTGTTCAAATTCTTCCATCATACTATCATAGGAGTCTACCTGAAACCCACTCTAGTCAAGTTGTTGGACTAGGGCAATTTATCTCCGAGATCATTCCTAATTCTCTATCAAGGGTTGGATCATGTTGTTCACCAACCAATGGAACCCCGGTTTGAACGACAAACATCATGAGACCATTCTACGAACTTACTTCCACTTCGTAATAGGACTGCATCATAGGGATGTAGGTCAAACCTTCGAGAACATACTTCTACTCTATAGGTGAACGGTCGAAATACATCTAGGTTCAATGATAGCCTTTACTAGGAATTCTAGTTCATTAAGAAGGATTAGTAAGAATGTTATTATTACGATTTCCTCACTTATACATTCCCCAGTTATATATAACGAGGACCTGGCAGACAATAGAATGTGAGATTTCTAACTTAGTTTCTTTTCCTCGTTGGGATGTGAAACTAAAAGTAGAAGCACACATTTTACTATCCGCCCAGTCTTGGTTATATCATAATGTGTATAAGATAAGTTTTCATGTATAATAACTCATCTCTTAGTCAGAATCAAAATAATATAGAGTCAACCCTAGTCACTCACGAACTCCTTGTCTTTCGTGTTGCAGAATCATGTCATCATTCGGAATTTGTCAGCACCGAAGGCGTCGACGGGAATTCGCCGAAATTCTAGGTCTCGCTGACCTACCGTCTTAGTTCCTTTAGAACTTCTCGCAAATTACGGAACCCCTTACGACTTTGACCCTGAAGGGAGCAACCCTTGACTGGGAAGAGAAGCAACAGGGAGAAACCTTTAGAACTCCAAAGTGAGAGACCAAATTCCTCTGGAAGTCTCACTCTGGGAAGGCTTAGTACGCTTCGGAAAGTGTGGAAAGCTAAAACTCAAGATAATTAGGCCCTTCGAGATTCTTGCCAGAATCAGCCCTGTAACTCGCAACTTCAATCTACCCCGCTAGCTTAGTAAAGTACATTCTACCCACCACGTCTCGAACTTGCAGAAGTATCTATCTGACGAGACTCTTGTGATCCCCCTCGATGAGATCGAGTTCCACAAGAGTCTCCACTTCGTGGAAGAACCGGTAGAAATCATGGATCGAGAGAAAAAAAGAACAAAGCAAAGTCATATTCCCATTGTGAAGTTCCGCTGGAGTGCTAAACGAGGACCCCAATTCACCTGGGAATGCGAGGATCAGATGAAACAAAAATATCCACATCTCTTCCCAAACTCTTAAAGTCCCAGCCAAAATGCAAATTTCGGGACGAAATTCCTTCTAACGGGGGGATGATGTGACAACCGTCAAAATCTGGTCAAGTCAAAGTCAAACTAAGTCAACAAGTCAAACCAGTCAACTCAGTCAACCCTTGTATATTAGGGTTTACGCTATGTAATTACTGAACAGTTCGCTAATTTAAAGAGAAAACATCAATTGGAAAATTCGTGTATTTAATTTTTCCTTAGCCTTGATAGTGCTAAACAATGAAACAAAGCGATAAAACACTATTGCACACTCATCGGGAGTGTGTAGGACACTAAATCCTGGCTTAACTGGGTTTACGGACCTTGCGTTGCGAAGCCGGATGCTCAAAAAGGTCATAAATGGAACCTCTCTAAATCTCCTTCACTCTATCTCTCTCTATTCGAAATCTCTCCCAAATCTCTCTCAAAAGTTCCCGTAACTTTTTGTAATCATTCGGGCCATCCCGACCTTTAACCGGGTCAAAAACCGCTTAAAACGGGGTAAAAACGAGTAAATTAGGCTTAAGGACCCGAAACCTATCCTTTTGGGCCGAAGCCTCTTAGAGCTGAAAGTCCCCTATAGGGACCGAACTGCTGAGCGGAAGCCCCAAGAACCGAACCTGCCTTTCGGACCGAGCCTCGCAAGGACCGAACCCGGAGGTCCTCTCGGACCCGAACCTCGCGCGAACCGAACCCGAACCCTTCGGTCCATTTCGCTTCCTAGTCCACCTTCGCCTTCGGTCCCACCCTCTAAAGGAGCGAAACCTCGCACCTTCGGTCCCTCATGCGAGAGGCCTCGCAGAAAAGCCTTTTCTTCCCGGTTTTCGACAAATTTTGCGTTCTAAGCCCGATTTTAATTATTTTAACGCGGGATTTTCACCCAAAACTTTATTTTAACATATAAGGCCCCATATTTATTAATTAATCACGTTTTTGGGGATAAATCTTATCCAAGATTTAGTGGGTGAAGTACAAGAGGTGGAGTGTTGACTTTTCTTTAGTTTATGACACAAGCAACCACCCACACCCACTCCATGACCAGCGATACTACTTCCACCATACCTAGGTCATTTCAATGTACTTATCATCATTTCCAGCCATTTCCCACGTTCTTAGAGCTGGAACATCCACCCTCTCTCCTCACACTTCATTCAATCTCTCATTTTCCTCCAAGAATCACACTCCAAACTCTCTCATCTTTCTCTCTCAATTTCGAGAACTTCAAGGCATACTCCAAGGCTTATCTCCTTCATTTGGTAAGTATCATCATCTTTCTTATGATTATTACACATCCTCCTACTCAAAATCATAGATTGCTTACACGAATTCCATCACATTAGTGTTAGATTCTCGAATCTTCAAGCAATCCTCCAAGTGTTCTTGAGTTGAACACTTATCTTCTTCAACACTCACCCACTGAAATCACTCAAGGTGAGTTCATACCCCTGCATTTTCATGTTTTCTTAAGTTTTAAGGGGGGGAATACAAGTTAAATCATCAAAAACACAACTAAACTTTTCCAACAGCTTTCATCAGAAAAGTTGGACATCAATCACGGACTGTTTTGGACAACCTAAGCATTTTAGTTTTCAAAACTGTACAAGGTGCAAGTAGTTCAAGTCCTTAGCTTTAAAATGGTTACTTGCACATCTCCATAAGATTTTTCTACAATTTATGGTGATTTTTACAAAACTGCCTATCATTTCAAACATCAATCCGGACCAGTCTGTGGTTATGGACTTTTTCACACAAGTCAGATGTCACTAAAAATTATGAGAAAAATTATGAAGAAACTAGACTCATTTCCCAAACTCTCAGAATTTACGGATTCTGATTTGGACCTTTGATGAGTTTTCAACAAATTTTCTAAGAACAGTAATAAAAATTGTTAACAACAGAAAAATGCTATCAACTTCATTACACCTTGTAACATGTTGAGCAAGGTGTATATCTTTATGTGATTATACATTATTGTATTATATGACATTTTGTCTTAATATAAAGACATACAACAGTTAACAAATGGATTTTGCTAGATAAAGCAAAGAAATAACAAATTGTTATAATCAAAGTACATCCATTACATACAAACATTTGGATAAACTATGTTAAGTATAGTTTACATACATTACTACTACTACCCTTGTTTTGATGAACTATAATAGGTATAGTTTAGGTTCACTATCACTAGCACTAGTTGATAAACTATAATATGCATAATTCATGAGCACTATCACTACCACTATTTGGTGAATTATGATATGTATAGTTTATGTTCACTACCACTAGCACTAGTTGATAAACTATAATATGCACAATTCATGAGCGCTATCACTACCACTATTTGGTGAATTATGATATGTATAGTTTATGTTCACTACCACTAGCACTATTTGATAAACTATAATATGCATAAATCATGAGCACTATCACTACCACTATTTGGTGAATTATGATATGTATAGTTTATGTTCACTACCACTAGCACTAGTTGATAAACTATAATATGCACAATTCATGAGAACCATCACTACCACTATTTGGTGAATTATGATATGTATAGTTTATGTTCACTACCACTAGCACTAGTTGATAAACTATAATATGTATAATTCATGAGCACTATCACTACCACTATTTGGTGAATTATGATATGTATAGTTTATGTTCACTACCACTAGCACTAGTTGATAAACTATAATATGCACAATTCATGAGCACCATCACTACCACTATTTGGTGAATTATGATATGTATAGTTTATGTCCACTACCACTACACTCTATCTAGCATTGTTAGTTTTCAGCCATAATTACTAAGGGTATATGCTAAAGTTATATAGAATTTAGTCATGATCGACTTAGAATTGGTGGGCCCGCCTCATCTCCTGTTCCTCGTTGGGTTGTGGACCTAGGGCAGACCCATTATATTCAACGGTTTATTTAACTTAAATTGTATATAACTTATATACACTTAGAGATTATGGAAGGAAACTACAGGAAATTCTAAGATGCACTATTTACTAACATAGAAACTTACGATTCACTCTTTAAGGAAAATATTGGATTTTCTGGAAATCATACTCTATCGCTTTTACAAGGAAAACGGTTTCTTTCTCAAACAAAACTCTTATGAACTCACCAACTTAATTGTTGACACTTTTTCAAAACTACTTGTATTCTCAGGAAATCAGTGAAACAGGAAAACATCAGCACTTTGAGGATGGGACGTTAAATCGTCAAACAGTTATTTTTTCATCATAATGTAATTGAT
The DNA here is from genome assembly GCF_052849685.1 of Lactuca virosa. NCBI lineage: Eukaryota > Viridiplantae > Streptophyta > Magnoliopsida > Asterales > Asteraceae > Lactuca > Lactuca virosa. Next base: position 459,916,751 of record NC_136429.1, on the reverse strand, counting down.
ATTGAATCATGTAAACATATGGTTTGGTGAAACTTTTTCAATTACATTTATGATTGATTGTATTTACTTTGAACACTATTATACTCGTTGTTGTGATACTATGCATGAAGTCCTCCACCCCCGGACGTTTCCGCCATCCTTGGTTTGGGGGTGTGACAACTTAACAGACTTAGACTTATCATCCTCGGTTGTCCCTTTCTTGGTAGTAGCCCTTTTTCCTCGGTTTCCAGACTTCTCCACAGCATCCAAGGCAGCCTGTTGTTCAGGAGATAAGACTCTCGGTTCCTTCGGAGGAATCTGGCGATACTCAGCCATGACCTTACTCTCGGCTGAGACACACCTGTATATTGTCTCAGGTATAGAGCCATTGTGTGGGAACTTTGTAGGATCAGAAATGATGATTTTCTTGGTGTGAAACGTAGCCACAGACGTGACTAGGGCATCCTTCATTACCGGAATCTGCAAAGTATCAATCGCCCTTCTTGTAATGAGAGTCCAGAATCGACCACACGAAATTTCAGAGTGCCTCGTTGAAGTGTTGAGGCTTTGCACCACTTGTGACCAGATAATTGACCCATAGTCGAGATTTATACTATTGTAAAGACCGTATAGAAGAGTTAGAAAACCCTTACTAGTACCATCAGACCCACCACTCCTCTCTGCTAAACTATTGATGAGAAGAGTAAGCAATCCATTCCATTGGGACGGTAAGCATGACTTCTTAACCTTCGTTACCGTGGTAAGCACATCGAGAACAGTTGAGTAGTGGTGATGAAGTCCGGTGAGATCACAGACGAATCCACAGCAAGTTGCAATAGTGAACAAAATCTCCCTTTTGAAATCGAAGCCTTGTGAGAGAAGATTTGGAAGTAGATTCTCTCCTTGTTCTTATCATATGAAGCGGTAGTGTAGACTTGCGATAGGAGTGACATTGTGTGACACCCGTTTATTTATTAAGTTAAATAAATTAATTAAAGAACGATTAGTAGCCCTAAAATAAATAATTATATATCAAAAGATGGTCTCGAAGAGATAACTGTCACGATCTTAGAATTCGGGGGTTAAAAGTGTAAGTTCCGGATTGGTTTCATAAATATTATTGGAGGCAGGGACTAAATGGTAATTTTTGGGACTTCATTTGAAGAGATTTTGGAGGCTAAGGGGCTGGTTGGTAAATCAGGTATCGAATTTGAAGGGATTTTCCGAAGCTGGGGTAGAAAAGGTAAAAATTGGACTTGATTTATAAAGGTTTAAAGAGGCAGTGTTCAAGGGGTAACTATTGGACTCGTTTTGAAGAGAATGGGGAGGGAGGGACCGAAACTGTAATTATGGGATGAAGATTGTTATGGTAGCGGGTATATAACAGTTTCCTTGCCTAACCCTAACCCTAATCCATGTACAGCCGTCACCCCCCCCCCTTATGACTCCCACCGGCCGCCACTCCCACTTCTCCACCTCCGTGAGTTCGCCAACCACCGTAACCAGAGAATTCCAGCGAGAATGTTGTGCTGCCGTCGCTGGCATGTCCGTCAAAGTCGAAAGCCGCTGTTGAGGCGGCGTTGTAGTCGGGGATGGTCGCCGTTCGCTGCCGCCATCCTTATTCCTCCTTCCTTTCATTCTGCTACCAATGGTCGCCGCCCTATCGCCACCACCTTCTTTGCTTCTTCCCACAAGTCGCCACCACCTGCCGCTAGTTCTTCTATTTCGGCCATCGCCGCCGTTAGCTGGTGCTGCCGTCGGCTGATCCTCTCACCGCCATCGCCACCAACCACCGGTGGGTGTGGGTTTCTTTTACGAGCAAAAGACGAAGGGGGTGCGTTTTTGCATTATTGTGCATACAGTGGGGTGTTTGATGGCCAACAACAGCGAAGAACTTCCAGGGCCGCCACCAGCCGCCATTTTTGTTGAAACCAGTCGTCGTGGAAGGTGGTTGTGTGTGTGTGCTGCCATGTGTTTAGGTGTGTGTATGTGTCGTATGCAGTTTCGTTGGCCGAAAAATTGAGACAAGGCCACCACCACCACCGTGTACCACCACCGACCACCATAAGGGTGGTTGTGGGTGTGTGTTAATTTAGTATAGTGTGTGTGTGTGTGTGTGTTATTTCGTGAGTTCATTGCAATTGTAAAAATTGGAATAATGAAATGGAACTCAAACCACCACCGTAGGGTGGTGCCGCCTCCTGCCGCCACCGGCCGCCGTGTCGGGTGGCGGTGTGCCTTGTTGGATCGTGACTTGTTTGGATGTTTGGACAAAGGGACTAACAAACCCTAATGGGCCCAATGAGGCTTAATGGGCCTAATGAACCCTAATGGGCATAATGGAGATTAATGGACCTAAAAGCCCAAACAGATGACTAGTGGGCCTAGTGAAACCTTAATGAGTCTAGTGGACCTTAATTGATTAAAAGACATATCAGTTGGGCCTCATGGGCTAAGATAGGGTTGGAAACCCTAATTAGGATTTAGAAAACCCTAATATTGGATTTATGGGCTTGGACTTATTGGGACCCACTTTTGGGCCATTGGAATAATGGAATTGTGTGATTAAGCCCAATCACACCATATGACTTATTTAGAAGAATGAACTTAATGGATTAAGTCCTTAATGGATTAAGTCCTTAATGGGTTAAGTGAGAAACACTTAACCCTAATCGTCATTTTATGTGAAACCCTAATTTCACATGGGTGTATTGTTGGGCCTTCTATTGGGCCTTGATGATTGCGTTATTAATGGGCCATCCAAGATCTAGCAAATGGTCTAGAATGATTTAATAGGCCTAGGGTAAGGCCCATGTAAGGGGTTTGGGCCCAATTTGGAAAATTGGGCCATATGATGGTCATTGATTTCTAGTTTGACTTTGGGCCTATGGATTGGGCCTTGGGCTTGAATAAAGCCAAGCCAGGGGATAATGTAGTAATTACCCAAAGTACGTACTTATGATTATGTAGTGGAACCCAATTATTAATTGGGTGATGTTTTGATATTGACAGACCGGGAATCTGTCATCCAGCAGCTGGGGTTGAGTCTGTGGGACTTCAGCATTGTGGGGTTGAGTCTACGGGACTTCAGCAGTGCAAGGTGAGTTACCTTCCAGTAGGGGTGGGTCTAAGGCACCAATGCCGGCCCACCAGTAGGTGATTATGTTTGAGATGATTGTCTTTGTTATAATTATCTGGTTGCCATTATTTGATATGCTTATTGTGTTGGGATGCTATGAGATATGTGTTAGTAGTAGTAGTAGGGGTGCAATAGTCCCCAGTTACCGGTTGAAAGATACCGAAGACGGTTACCGGTTGAAAGATACCGAAGGGGTGGGCAGAACCCATGCATGCCTAGCAGTATGGTTATGATATGTTATTATGCGACCTGTATGGTTATGATATGCCATTATGTGATTTAGTATGTTTATGTTATGTTATCATGGAACCAATATGTTTATGACTTGTTGATAGGGGGTGAAATAGTCCCCGATTACCGGCTGAAAGATACCGATGACAGTTACCGGTTGAAAGATACCGATGTCGGATACCGGTTGAAAGATACCGATGGCAGTTACCGGTTGAAAGATACCGATGGCAGGTACCGGTTGAAAGATACCGATGACAGTTACCGGTTGGAAGATACCGAAGGGGTATACAGAACCCATGCAATGCTTATCTGTCTGTTTATGATATGTTAGTATGTGATCAACATGTTTATGATATGTTAGTATGTGATCAACATGTTTATGATGTTAGTACGTGATCAATATGCTTATGATATTATTATGTAATGGTGATAGGGGTGAAATAGTCCCCGGTTACCGGTTGAAAGATACCGATGTCGGATACCGGTTGAAAGATACCGATGGTAGTTACCGGTTGAAAGATACCGATGGTAGTTACCGGTTGAAAGATACCGATGGTATTATGTAGTATGTGGTATGATGGGGTAACTCACTAAGCTTCGTACTTACGATTTACAATTTTGGTTTCAGGTGCTTGTTTTCAAAGGAAAGGAGCCGGCTTGATCGCAGCGCATCATACTACGTTTTCCGCACGCGAGATCCTTGGGATTACACTCTGATATGGTTTCATGATATTATATTTTGACTATTAACACTTTGGTTTTATGTAATAACCGAATTAAAAATGAAATTTTTGGCATAGAATTTTGGGATGTTACACATTGGGACGAATTCCACCTGTGTTAGGGCTAAAACCACAGGTGAATACTTCAAACACTCAACCACGTGTAGCATATACGAATCGTACAGAAATGGGTTGAGTTCAATGGTCATGTTCTAGTTTGGCTTGATCGAGAGCAATGTGGACGATGCAGTTTGATCGTGAGCCGATGAAGAAGTCGCCATTGTGGATTGAAGAAAGAAGATGAACAGTTGTAATTCGCCGTGTATTTGGAGAGAGTTTGTTGTAGGTAAAAGAGACAAATGTAATTAGGAACCCTTTATATACCGTTGCTAGGAGAGAGAAAGAATCGTCATGATAATGATGAGATCACTGAAACGTCGCCTGAATAAGCGCGATGTGACAGGGTGGTTTCTCCCAGGTATACGTTAGCACGCGTGGGTTTAGGGACCGTTCAAATTCATGCGCCCAAAAGCTTATCCTCTATTCGTCGTTTGAAATTCAGCTTCGCTCCAAAATTTAGTATAACCTCTGTTGCTCCAAATGATAAACAAAAATCGAACCAACAGCAACCAGAATGTTGGAAAATAAAAATTTCCGTGCAATACGGTGACAAAAGATAAAGAAATAAAGCAAAATGTGTATTGGATGTGAGTGATGTCTATTAAAAGACATAAAGCAGATGATTCTGGGCAAGAATCGCTTCCTTCAAAGTCAAGAGAGACTTGAAGTGCTTGTGTGGATTCCCGAGAAGATACGATCAAGTGTTTGTAGAGAAACATTGAAAGGCTTCTTTTAAAGTATAGGCTAAGGGTAACTTATCTTCAACCAAACGTCGATTCTTAACATAAGACCGAACGTTGGAAGAAGTACTTGTGAGACCATTGTGGTCTGTTGAACAAGTAGGTTGGATATAATTTATAGTGACTTAAGATGTGATAGAAATCTCAAAAACAAAAACAAACTTGATCTTTTAGGGAAGAAAAGCCTTGGTATTAGACAATTTCATATAAGACCACTCAAAAAAAATATCATTAGGTAACAAGTAAGATCTTGAATATAATGATTCACCGTCAATTCATTGTAGGTGTTGGTTTTTGGGTTTCACTCAGCACGTGGTGTACGTATCTAAGATCACAAACACAGATTTTATGCAACCATAAACCCCAGTGGTAAAGACCGAGAGTCTCAAAGGTTACAGTGGTGAACTGAAAGTTGATGGAGAATGTAAGGAGGGTGGTTAAAGAACCGAAAGTACCTTCTGCTATAAAGACATGACAAAGCAGAAAAACTCTTAACTCATTTGAGAAGAGTAAGGCAGCTCTTGACTTGAGTTGATTTTGACAGCCTGATTGGGAAGAAACGATAGGTATAGATCGAATAATTAAGGCCTTGCTCTTAGTCGTAGAGGCTTCGGTCAACATGCAGCAGCATGCTTCTAGGGACACTTAACTAGTTCAGATGGAAACAATCATACCTGCCTAAGCTCCAAATTCTGTTGTACTGGTATACTTGGGACCTAATTAGAAGAACAAGCAAACAAACACACCACACAAACAAAACAAACAAACCAAACAAAATAAAAAAAATAAAAAAACGATTAGAAAAATATTTTTTGGAGTTTTGAAATTTTCTTAAAAATAATAAAAACAGAAAGATAAAATATTTTTTTTGGAGTTTTGAAATAAAAATAAATTATCACAAAATACTTAAAAAAAATAGAGGTAAAAAAAAATAAACAAAATGTACAACCGAAACCTTATCTTAAAAGAATGAAGCGAAATAAGCCGAGCGTTCGGTTCATTTCGGTTCCTTAAAATTCCAGAGCCGGAATAGACCGAGCGTTCAGTTCATTTCGGTTCCCGAAAATTATGGAGCCGAAATAGACCGAGCGTTCGGTTCATTTCGGTTCCCGAAAAATCCGGAACCGAAATAGACCGAGCGTTCGCTCTATTTCACTTGTCTAATTTTTAGAGAGAGATTTGAGGATTCGGTACCGACTCTGCTTCCATCATTCCCAAACATTGTAAAATTTTATTGAAGCTTGCTTCAGGTAAGGCTCTAGTGAATATGTCAGCCAGTTGATCAGAGGACCGAACGAAATGTACTTCCACGTTCCCATCTTCTACATGGTCCTTGATGAAATGATATCTAAGTGCAATATGCTTAGTCTTTGAGTGTTGCGCAGGATTGTGGCATATTCTTATTGCACTTTCTGAGTCACAATAGAGAGGAATCTTCTTCATACTCAACCCATAATCTCTTAGTTGACTTTGAATCCATATTACTTGAGAAGTACAAGATGCTGCAGCTATATACTCAACTTCGGCTGTTGAAAGTGACACACAGGTTTACTTCTTGGACTGCCAGCTAACAAGTTTACCGTCAAGGAATTGGCATCCACCTGTGGTGCTCTTTCGGTCCAGACCACATCCTCCAAAATCAGCATCAGAAAAAGCTTGAATAAAGAAACCAAATCTAGCAGGGTACCAAAGACCGAGAGATGAGGTTCGCTTCAGGTAACGGAAAATATTTTTCACTGCCACCATGTGAGGTTCTCTTGGATTAGCTTGGAACCTGGCACAATAACAAATAGAAAACATAATGTCTGATCTACTAGCTGTTAGATACATAAGGGACCCTATCATTTGTCGATATAGTGTTATGTCAACAGCAGGTTTTTCCAGAGAAGGTGTTAACTTAGTGCCAAATGCCATAGGAACCTTCACTTTTGAATCTCCCGTCATACCAAATTTTTCCAGCAAGTTCTTTGTGTAGGCCTCCTGGTTGATAAATATACCTTCTGGTCCCTGTCTAATATTCAAACCAAGGAAAAAGTTAATCGAACCCATTGCGCTCATTTCAAATTTAGTCTCCATCAACTTCCTGAATTCACCAGTTAATCTAGGATTCGTGGAGCCGAAGATGATGTCATCGACATAAATCTAAACTATCATTATATGTTTGCCTTCTTTATTTAGAAAGAAGGTTGGGTCAACCGAACCTTGCTTAAATTTCGACATTTTCAGAAAGCGAGTTAAAGTTTCATACCAGGCCCTTGGTGCTTGCTTCAAACCATATACAGCTTTATTCAGCACATAGCAATGATCAGGGAACTTCTCGTTCACAAACCCGGGAGGTTGCTCAACATACACTGTTTCTTCTAGTTCTCCATTCAAGAAAGCGCATTTTACATCCATTTGGAAAACTTCGAAGTTTTTATGAGCAGCATATGCCAGAAAAATTCTAACTGATTCCAACCTTGCTACTGGAGCGAAGGTTTCCTCATAATCTATCCCTTCCTCTTGGCAATATCCTTTTACTACCAACCGAGCCTTGTTTCTAATGACGTTCCCCTCTTTGTCCAATTTATTCCTAAAGACCCATTTCAATCCAACCACTGAAGCATCCTTTGGTGTGGGAATCAGCCTCCAAACTCGATTGCCTTCGAACTCATGGAGCTCATCTTGCATTGCTTGTACCCAATCAGAATGATCAAGTGCAACATTAACTGTTTTCGGTTCGACTTTGGAGACAAACGAATTAAACATACAAAATTCAACTTTAGAGAATAATACAGTTTGTTTCGCTTTCAATTGAGAACGAGTGAGAACTTTCTCAGATGATTCACCAATGATTTGTGCTTTGGGATGATCCTTGGTCCATTTCACTAAAGGAGGATAATTTGGGTCATTTCCATCGAAGCTAGTTTCCATATTTCATGTTTGGGTCCATTTGGTGGGTTGCAAGCCACCAAGTAATCGACTTTATGGGTTAAGATACTTTAGTGGACTCAGATCTATGTTAGGAGCTTAAGGTCTTAAGGGATTCATCCTTTTTGGAGTTTACAAGCCCGTACTCGTAGCTTACAAGCCATGCAGCCTATACGCTTAGCGTACAGAGGAGTACGCCCCGCATACTCACTGGATTCGGGTTCTTCGTCATTTGGACCTCGGTTTGGGCCGATCTTTGTACTTCTTAGCTATTGGGCCTTAGTGGGCCTTCAGAAGTCAGTTATTTGGCTAAGGACATGTTTGGGCTTAAGGGAAGGCCCATTTGAGGAGTTGGGCCCAATTTAGAAAATTGGGCCATAAGTGGGCTTGGAAAGGCTATATAGAATTGGACCATGGATGTTATGGAATTGGGCCTAGGTTATGGTACAATATAGATCATGGGTAAAATCGTCATTTTACCTTAATTAGTTTTTGACTAAGTGTTGTTGTGGTAATGATAGCTCGGGGAGTCGTTGGAGCATCCGTTAGAGATTCCTTATCGTGAGATTCTGCATTCAGCTTTGCGAGGTGAGTTTCCTCCTATAGGAACAGGTCGAAGGCACCAATGTCGGCTCGTTTATGTATGTTACTATGTTCCGGACTAAGGTCCGATGTCGGGAGGTGCCCGATGAATGTTTATATGCTTTCTGGATTTCAGTCCGATGTCGGGCGATGCCCGAGGAATGTTTGTATGCTTGATGTCTTCAGGATTCTTGCATATGTCTGTATTTGTATGCTTCCGGATTTCGGTCTGATGTCGGGCGGGGCCTTAGCAATGTTTATATGTGTAACACCCATAAAAATCATGCCAAATTTAAACTTTTAAAAACATTTCAAATCTATTAACCATCACAAAACTTGTTTTCAAAATGTATCATATCAAAGTATCCCAGAAACAAAGTCATAAAAAGTGAGGAGCTGTAAGATCACGCCTTTGCCTTGCCACGATCCCCTGATGTACCTCAAACAATAAACTGAAACAGTAAGCCCGAAAGCTTAGTGAGTTACCCCAAAATACCAACGCCATACAATTATAACCATATCATATAACAAATACAGAACAACATACATAATGAGCCTTCAGCCTGACTGGACCGCCTCGCAGGGCCTACAGCCTATCTGGACCGCTCCCGAGCCTTCGACATGACTGGACCGCCTCGCAGGGCCTACAACCTATCCGGACCGCTCCCGGGTATGCGCCTTAAACCCTGTTGATATAGTGAGGATAACTCACTTCAAAATGCTGAAGTCCCGTAGACACAATCCCAGCTGTTGGATGACAGATTCCCGAACTGAAAATATCAAAACATCACCCAATTAATAATTGGGTCCCAACACATAACCACAGGTTCTTGGAGTAACAGGCTACATTACCCCATCTTGGCTTGATTCAAGCCCAAGGCCCATTCCAAAGGCCCAAAAGTCAAACTAGGAATCAAAGCCCAACATATGGCCCAATTTTCCAAATTGGGCCCAAACCTTTACATGGTCATAATTAAACGCCCAACTACTTAGTCCAGTCCAAACATTTGACATGTCCTATGGCCCAATATCATATAATCATCAAGGCCCAAACTATGGCCCATCTACGGCCCAATTTTCCAAATTAGGCCCAAACCCTCATATGGGCCTTACCCTAAAGCCGATTAAATTATTCTTGTCCATTTGCTTGTTCTTGGATGGCCCATTAATAACCCAATTACTAAAACCCAATAGAAAGGCCCAACTCAAGGCCAAATTAAAAATTAGGGTTTCTTACATGAAATGATGATTAGGGTTAAGTGTTCCTACTTAACCCATTAAGGACATAATCCACCAAGTCCAATATTGCTTTAGGTTGATTGCAAATGATTATTAACTAATATATTAAGTTTAGTGAATGATTCAAGCGCGGGTCCCGATCAAATTCCCAAAATTATGGTTCCACATAAAATTACCACTAGGGTTAGGTGTTTCTCACTTAACCCATTAATGACTTACTCCATTAAGTCCATCACTCTTCTAAATAAATCATATGGTATGATTGGGCTTTACACACAACTCCCATTCCAATGGCCTAAAGGTGGGTCCCGATAAGTCCAAGGCCCATAAATCCAATATTTGGGTTTTCTAACCCCATCTTAGCCCAATAGGCCCAGTGGCTAGGTCTTTTGATTAATTAAGGTTCATTAGGACCATTAGGGTTTAGCTAGGCCCATTAGGGTTTCAATAGTCCAATCGTCACAAACGAGTCCAAAACACAAACGAGGCACACTGCCACCCAACATGGCGGCTGGTAGCGGCAGCCACCACCCTACGGTGGTGGTTTGAGTTTTTCTTTTCATTATTTCATTTTTTGTTACAATGTACACTGCTAAACCCCAAAGAACACACATACTAACACAACACACACACATAGAGCCACCTCGTGGTGGCCGACGGTGGTAGATGGTGGCAGCCACCACCTCACGGTGGTGGTGGTGGCGGTTCTTGGTTTTCCAGCCAAATAAACTAAACACACAACATACACTACTTCAGAAACAAACACCCACATATTTCTTGCTTGCAATGGATTCAGCCACCCTCCTGGTGGCGTTTGGCGGCGAAAGCGGCTATCTCACGATAACAGTCACCACGTCACGATGGTGGCAGTGGTCTCTTTTGGTTTCCAAACATACAGCTACACACACCAGCAACTAGAACACACACACACACACACTCTTTTTATCGAAAACGAGCCCAGCCACCCCATCTGGTGGAGTAAAACAACGATGGCGGCGCGAAATGATGGCAGCAGCGGTGACCATGGTGATGCGGTGAGACAACACGACGACTTCTTGGTGATTTTTATAACTTCACAGTGGCAGCAGAAGTCGTAGAAGAAGGCAGTCGTAGTGGAGAATGGAGGTTGCGCCTCCACCGGAGTACGAATTCGACAGCAGCGGCACTCAGTGGTCCTGCGACCCACTAAACCGACGTCACTTGAGTTCCTCGTCGCTATCGTGGTTGCCCCGAATGTTGGCTTTGATCGGCGAAACCGGTTGGCAGGGAGGCTGCCGGATATGGCAGCAATGGAAGTGGTAGCTGTTGAAGATGAGAGGGAGGTATAAGGGTTGGGACGAGGGGAGTGACGGGTTATAAGTCCCGCATAGTCTCAAACATTGGCCCATATTGTCACTTTCAGTCCCTCCTCCTTTATTCTTTTCAATTCAAATCCCAACATTTACCATTTGGCCCTTGCTCTCATAATTCTTTTCAATATAAATCCAATAGTTACAAAACAATCCCTCCTCTACAAAGGGTTCTCAATTAAGATCCATAAATTACCATTTCCACCCTGGCTTCAATAATCCTTCCCAGAATAAGTCTGATACTTACTCTTTAACCCTCGTAAATCAAAAGTATATCATTTGGCACCCCGAAACCAACACCCCACTAATTATTATTTGATCTTGGGCTATAATAATATAAAATAATCATAATAATTACTCTCCGGGGTTCCTGATTTATTATTTAATTACTCTATTTAAACGGGACGTTACAACTCTCCCCCACTTAAATTTGATTTCGTCCTCGAAATCGTCTCTTATCATTCCTTACACGCGAGACAACTTGAACTACATGGCCACAATCCAGAGCATAAGCTCAGTCTTCCCAAGGCAATCAAAGCTAACCCTAACAAGGTTTTAAAAGTCGATGATAGATGGGTTCCCCACATGATGATCACATTACTCAATCCGAAATATGAAGTCTCGAGATGGTGTGGCTCCCTGACAGACCTCTCATACCAAATAATTATTGTTGAGCCCAGTCCGCTTGTCTCTCATCTAACTATTCGACTTTTGATATCTGGGGGTTCCAACATCTAGATACTTCTTATACACTTGAAGACCCAACTCGTCAATACCGCCCTAAACATGGAAACTGTCTGAACACTGATATGCATGAAGCAGTATGCTGCCACGTGGTTGCTTTCCAAAATCTACCGAGACCTCCCTGGTCTCAATTCGTTCACCAATCATCTGACATACCGGGTTCCGGCCCGGTCGTGGAGCTAATGGACTCCCACATAGTTGCCTCACACGACTTCCGAACGAAATCCTTCCCTGGAACTACTTTCCACTAGTCATCATGCCACTGCGAATCTAACAACCTTCTGATCCAACCGATCAGATCGATGTGTCAAATCCTGACGACACCAAATCCATGGCTAAAAGTGATTGCTACCCGACCAATGGTAGCCTTATCTCATGCGTCCTTAAGCAATCTATTGCTTCCCTGATCTCATAATTATAGTGACGTTCCTACAGTCTTATCACCGGCTTAACCAGATCTAATCCCTCTGGGGAGATCCATAAACGAAAGTATGGATTTCCATATCCTCACTACTACACCCGAACTGGTGGTAACTACTGTTCCTTCCGCATCCTAGCAACGCGCTCATACTATCTACCAACCTAGCGAATGTTGCGGCTACACCCACATACTTACATCACTCTAGCACTATTTGCTAACCTTGTGAATGCTACGGCTACACCCGTAGATTTATAACACTTCTCACACTATCTGCCAACCTGGTGAATGGTACGACTACACGCGGAGAATTACAACACTTCTAGCACTATCTGGTGCTAGTGAATGCTACGGCTACCCCCACAGTCTTACACCACTTTCCATACTACCTGATCGCTAGTGAATGCTACGGCTACCCCCGCAGTCTTACAACAATTTCTATACTACCTGATCGCTAGTGAATGCTACGGCTACCCCCACACAATTGAACTTAATTCATGGCTAAAATCCCAACCTGATTTCCCAAATTCTGGTATCAAGCACCGAGAGGACGCGATTCCCATGCTGGGGAGTTTTACTGAACTCCCAACTCACACAACCCTCAAACCAAACAACCAATTGGGTTGTCTTCCTTCCTGACAATGATGTGAAAACGAGACCAGCCACCCCATCTGGTGGCATAAAACAACGATGGCGGCGTGAAACGATGGCAGCAGCGGCGACCATGGTGATGCGGTGACACAACACAACGGCTTCTTGGTGATTTTTGTGGCTTCAGTGGCGGCAGAAGTCGTAGAAGAAGGCAGTCACAGTGGAGAATAGAGGTTGCGCCTCCACCGGAGTACGAATTCGACAGTGGAGAATGGAGGTCCGCCGACCCACGAAACCGAAGCCCCTTGAGTTCCTCGTCGATGTTGTGGCTGCCCCGAATGTTGGCTTTGATCTGCGACACCGGTTGGCAGGGAGGCTGTCGGACATGGCAGCAATGGAAGTGGCGGCTGTTGAAGATGAGAGGGAGGTATAAGGGTGGAGGCTACAGTATGTTGCTAGGTTTAGGGTTAGGACGAGGGGAGTGACATGTTATAAGTCTCGCACACTCTCAAACATTGGCCTATATTGTCACTTTCAGTCCCTCCTCCTTTATTCTTTTCAATTCAAATCCCAACATTTACCATTTGGCCCTTGCTCTCATAATTCTTTTCAATATAAATCCAATAGTTAGAAAACAATCCCTCCTCTACAAAGGATTCTCAATTAAGATCCATGAATTACCGTTTCCACCCTGGCTTCAAGAATCTTCCCAGAATAAGTCCGATACTTACTCTTTAACCCTCGGAAATCAAAAGTATATCATTGGCACCCTAAAACCAACACCCCACTAATTATTATTCGATCTTGGGCTATAATAATATAAAATAATCATAATAATTACTCCCCTGAGTTCCTGATTTATTATTTAATTACTCTATTTAAACGGGATGTTACAATATGTTTATGTTATGTGATTATTTACGTGTATTTGTTGATATGTTTATATGTATACCGAGCTTTGCTCAATGTCGGGCGGGGCCCGATGAAGCGGGAGGGGCCCATGATATGTTATATGTGATTATGTTATTATGTGTATGGTATGTGGTAGTTTAGGGTGACTCACTAAGCTTCGTGCTTACAGTTTTCAGTTTTGGTTTCAGGTACTTTCGGTAGCAAGGGGAAGAGCTCGGGATGACTGCATTGCACACACCATGATGTTTTAGCCTGGGATGTTTACTCTGATATTTTGACATATGTTTTTGGATATGATGTTTTGAGATACTATGACTTACATTTTGGATCAGATGATTTGATAACTATGGTTTATTTATGATTTAAAAACAAAATTTTTGGTCATCATTTTTCGGGCGTTTCATATTGGGCTTTAAAGCTTAAAGTGATGGACTTGGGCCTTAAATTGATTATGGACTGGAACTTGGGGAAAAGGCCCATAAGGGCAAGGACTATGGGACCTTGCCTTGGGACATGAATTAGAAGTTGGACCATAAGAAAGTTATACTTGGACCCAATACCTAACTAGGGGACTTGTTATGCTTTACGGGGAGAAGTTCTGAGCCATCCGAGGAGTACGATTTCGGAACACAGTTGAAGTGACTTACCTTCCTGGTATGAGTGGGTCGAAGGCACCAATTCCGACCCACTAGTAGTTGTTACAGTAGATATAATTGTCTTTGTGATAACTGTTTGGTATATCACTATCTGTTGAGATTTATGTGCTTGAATGCTATATTATTACGTGATAGTGATAGGGGTGAAATAGTCTTGTAACCGATCGAAAGGATCGAATGGGTAGGCCAACACCCAGATATGCTAGGCAGTATGTGATTTAGGTGTATATGCTAGGATATTATGTGGTAGTGGTAGGAGTGAAATAGTCCCCGTAACTGGTTGAAAGAGACGAAAGGGGTAGGCCAACACCTTGATATGCTAGGCGGTTACAGGTTGAAAGAGACCGAAGGGGTACTCCAGCACCTTGATATGCTAAACGGTTACCGGTTGAAAGAGACCGAAGGGGTAGGCCAGCACCCGGATATGCTAGGCAGTATGTTTATTGTGTGGTATGTGCTATGATGGTGGAACTCACTAAGCTTCGTGCTTACGGTTTTTAGTTTTGGTTTCAGGTACTTGTTCTTCGAAAGGAAAGGAGTCGGCATGTTCGCAGCGCATCATACCATGATTTCCGCACAAGAGATCTTTAGGAGTTATACTTTGATGTTGTTTCATTATGACATGTTTTGATTATTGACATATTGGTTTTGATATGGGATGACACTATGGATGTTTTCAGACTATTGGTTTTCTAATTACTTAATTAAAAATGAAATTTTTTGGTCTTGAATTTTGTGATGTTACATAATACTTCCATCAAAGTATCATGATAAGACTAATTGGTATCAGAGGTTATTCAGGTATGGGATATTTCAGTATATATATTTTATATTTATCTTAAAGGTAGAACCTCAAATGTTATTGTCTCTTGAAACTCAACAAGAGAGAGGTTTTGCATGGCGTAAAATTATTAACTGTTATCAACAGAATTTAACAAAGTTTCATTTAGTATTTTCAATATTTAGTCTTTAAAAATTAATACCTTTTATTGTTACTTAAAACATTAATTTATTAAAGTCTAGGATCCAAGTAACGAAAAAACTAAATGGTTAGGTGACCTTTATCCCATAAACTTAATCAAACTCGGTAGTTAGTGATTACCAATTGCATATGATATGTAACTCCTAGATTATGGGATCCTAAACAACTATTGCTTAGCTTGGCACGTTTATCCCATCTATGACTCAGACCTCTCATGCTCAGGTGAACTTTATTACATAAGATTCGGATCAAGTTATCCTACTTGAAACAACTTGTAGCATTGCAACTAACCAGTAACAAGGTGACCTTTTAGAAATTAAAAACTAGAAAACTACCCCGAACATCAAAATCCAATCCTAGGCCCAGGTGACCCCGTGAGGCTAAAACCCTCAAATGATAATGAGTGTTCATCAAAAGGACCGCATTGACTTGCTTTTTTAGAAAAGGTTTTATATATGTTTTACAATTATAGTTTATAAAAACATGGTCTCATGAATATTGCATGCATCCAACAATTCATGCACCATTTTGTAAAATTCATATAACTTGTTATGAGGTTCTTTAGGTGCCAAATCAAGCTTCATTTTATTTTCCATTAACCGCGATCAAATATAAACTAAAATCAGGTATTTTAAATTTTAGTCGTAGATCTGTTTTAAGAACCGATAATAGTCTTAATAAAACTTTATTTTATACTTAAGACTTGGAGTTTTGGATGAGTTATGAAATCACTATTTTAAATCTCCTTTTAACAATCAAAAAACTTATGTCTTCATGAATTTGTAGAATAAACTCATTTTATTTTATACACTCAATTGTATGCATCTTACGAGAAAAGTCATATTCTGAAAAACCATAACTTGGGTGATGAAAATTATGTTATAAATCTCATTTAGCATGCATAAAACATAATATCAACATGTTGCATTATGTTTAAAACACCAATATCATATATTAAGTTTCGAGCAAAAATAATCAGTAGTTTTATGATTTGCCGTTATAACGCTCTAAACCGATTTTAGTCTTTTTAAGAAAAACTCCTTATTTATTATAAAGACATGGAGTTTATATAAAGTTTAAACATCTTTTAAACCATGTCAAATATTTTAAATTTGGGTATTTATAAGTTCTACAATAAAACTATTTTCAACAAAAAAAATCAGTTTTAACCGGTAACCGGTAAATTTTTTTTATAAATATTTATTTATAAACATCTTATGTTATCTTTTAAATATTTTTTACTTGAACTCCAAGTAATATTATCTTATGAAAAATTTTTGTTTGACATGTAAAAACCAGATTTATACATAAAACGTAACATATATTTAAGGTAAAACAAACATCACAATCATGCATTAAAATGTCTATAAACCAAGCTATGTCTAGTAATAATTTTTGTGAATCATCACAAGAATTATCAAGTCTTTCCTAAAGGACTTAAGGGACACTTCTAAAAGTCTTCAAGCTCCCACTTGCCAAGTCAACTCTTGCTTGGAAAAGGACTTCAAATCTTCATGTTGTGAAAGTTGCACCACTTAAACCATTTAGACTATAATTAAGCCAAAAACCAAAAGTGGAAGCTTGTGGTTGGGATTATGGTCTTAAATGGTTAAGTCATCTTCAAGGAGGTCATTTCTTCAACTTGTTACATTTAAAGGAATACAACTAGTCTTACTAATTTATTACAACAAGTCAACAAATGAAAAAAATACATATTTATCTGTTACATCTTATAAATAAATAAATATCAACCAAATACAACACAGTGGTCCAAATGGCTTGTTTATACACAACAACATATTAAATATTACAACAAACAACTCTTTGTTTTTTCTAAGGCAACTTTTATATAACCAAAATGCACGAAAAATGGTTATATATAAAAATAAACAATTTTAACCAAGAAGTTGCCAAAGAAGACAAATATGGATTTTTCTTAACCAAAAGAAATCCATGCTTGTTTTTCAAAAATCAAATATTATCAAACATAAAAAATCATTCTAACATATAAAAGATGGCTCTGATACCATTGTTGGGTTTTGATTCAAAATATAAGTTTGTTTTTGACAAAAACCGACAACGGAAGACTTTAAAAATAACAAGTTTATTTTTAGTTCATAACAAAACCAACCATCATGGATCCATTTACAAAGGTTAGAATGAAATAAAAACAACCATAGGATGTTTTAGAGATAACCTTTATAGCCTTTGAACCCACTTGGTTTTGGGGTGTTGATGAAGATGTAAAGATCAAAGAACATGATCTTATCTACAAGTATCCACCATCAAGATTAAGGCACTTGGAATGCTAGTTCCTTCTTGTATTCTTGAGTGTCTTAAACCTTTAAGTGCTTAACTCAAATAGGCACTAAATGAGACAACTCAAGAGGGCATCTAATCACTAAAGTAAAGAACCAAAGTTCAAAAGAAGAGATCTCTTCATACTCATGGTTTTGGTGAAGAAAAAGGAGGAAGAAGAGAGTGTTTCACTTGCCAAAATGCAAGCCTCATGCATCTCTTATATAGTCCATGCAAAGTAAGGCCTTTGTATTAAAATACTCTAAAGTATTTCTAGCTTTTAGAAGCATGGGAGACAAAGTATGGAGGTTGAAAAGCAACCCCCATTTTTGGCCATACTTCTTGAAAAGAGGAGGATTATTTATTTTTTATAAACTCAAAGTTTATAAAATATAAACTTTGTCTTTAGGTAAAAGACAAAAGAATCCAACTAGTCCAAAATACTATGCATGACTTATTAATTCATAACATATGAAATAATAACTAGTTATACTTTCTTATAATTATTATTTTTATAAAACAATAATTATTCCCTAATTAAAATACAAGAATCGATATTATTTATTAGTAATCACATTAATAATAAATATACAAAATGTGCCAACTTGATAAAGGTGTAACCCTATAGGATCATATATTATTAGCAATATCACTCCATAAAAATTCTTGGGCATATAGATTCAACAGAGGTATGAGGGAATTTTAAGAAATTGTGTTAAACATGACTTGAATGTGCAACAAAAAGTCTCTATTTTCTATGATGGGGTGAACGTTACAACAAGACAACTTCTTGATTGTGAAGGGCTAATGACAAAGAAAGAATTGACCACCATTAAAGAGCTAATTGAAGAATTCTCAAAACACTCACGAGCATACCATAATCTCCACGAAGATGTTACACGAGGTAAAGTAGATGGAGGGAACGAGAACATTGCTGCATTTAAAAAACATGGATTAAAGAATGACGAAATTGGATCAATCTATACATGCTATAAGAGTTGGTTGTGAAGATTGTAATGGGCCTCACTTAACTAAAGATTATGATTTGTATAAATATGGAAATAGAAAATCTCAAGTATGTTATGTAAGGTCACACCTTATGATGTGATGAGTCGAACACTTTACACTATCCATCAGCGTCAAAGTCTACAATATCGATAGCGCCAACATATCAAGCTTATCAGCGTCAGCGCATAGCTTAGTCATTCTATGTAATCTTTTGTATATTAGGAAATGATATACATAAGCGTTGAATAGTTCGTAGATCCGGTATCTTTGTGATAAGATTGGTTCTTAGTATAGATTAGACGCAATCCCTATAATCAAGGGACATACTTGTATAGATTAGTATATATACAAAATTAGGGTAAACCCTAATGTTGTGAATACCGCTTGGTGTTGAAATCGTCTTTGTGAAAACCGACTTCTTGGTGAGGACAAAACCTCTTTCTTGGTGAAAGAAAAAATTTGGAGAACTATCTGTGTCTTTTAATTTTTGTTCTTTATTTTCTTAAATTAAGTTTTTCTTTTGTAATTATACTTGAAGTGTATCTGATCGATACAAACCTTCAATTGCTATCACATTGGGTTTATGATACACTCAAGTAATCATGTCGAATCCCAAATCCATTAGTCTCAGAAGAATTCCTCCTTTTGATGAACATAATTTCGCTATGTAGAAAACGAAGGAAATGGTTGTTCTTGAAACCATTGACCATGAGATGAGAAATATTGTTCAAAAAGGTCCCCATGTTCCTATGTACCAACCCATGGCCAACAATGCTCATGTTAGCCCACTGAAGAAAAATCCAGAGACAAGTTATGATGACGATGAAAAAAGACTGCTTAGTCTTGAAGTAAAAGCCAGGGCTGCTATTGGAAACTCTCTTCCACACCACGTGTATCATCCCGTACAGAATTGTGAATCAACCTAAGAGAAGATGGATACGCTGTCAGTGGCTTATGAAGGCATTGTGGAAGTTCAGGCCACAACCATCAACAATCTTAATCGAAGATATGAGCACTTATTTACTAAACAAGGTGAGACTTTAACCGAAACCTTTAATATGTTTAATTATTTGGTTAATAATATGCGCAGGCTGGGAATTGACAAGAATTCATCTCAGTTGGTTCTAAAAATCCTTGATTCTCCAGGGAAAAGCTGGGAAGATCACACTGATGTTCTCAAGAATGGTGAGAAGTGTTTGATTAGGCGTCTAAGCCCATTACTATAATTGGTATATACTTGACCCGAGAGTAGCATGGTCCATTTGGGTTGCATTTCACCAGAACAATCTGTAAGGATGGATGTTTGAGACCTAGTTTATGATTTGATAATATATTATAAGTATAATATATTGAGAAATCATATAATTTAATTAGTGTTGATCAAGAATTAATTTGGAATGAATTTAGTGATCACAAGAGGCTAATTAGATTAATGGGGACTAATTGTGTAAATCATATATGTATGGTTTGGGCTTGTGATACATGATGGACTAAGTTTATGGATGAATCCATAAAGAGTTGGTTCATATGGATCATGGATCATGGACAATAAGCCCAAGGGCATAGATTAGGGTTTAACCATGACCTTTAGTATTCTACCATATATATATATATATATATATATATATATATATATATATATATATATATATATATATATATATATATATATTACCCTATAGCTAAAATCGGACACACATATGTTCTAGGAGTTCATAGTAGCCGATTTTGTGTGCAAGAAACTCTCTCTCAACTCCTCCTGGTGGTGTTTTGTGAAGCATTTGAGGCAACACATTTGAGGTGCTAAGCTTTTAAAGGCCAAAGTTAACTAGCTACAACAAGAGGTACAGTTTCTAACCATTTGTATTGTTCAATTGTTAATTGCATGCTAGATAGGATATGTATGCTTTGGAAAATGAAATGCATGTATAATTAGAGAAAAGATAAATACAAAGCATCTAGGGTTGCATGTGCACCATAAGGTTGTTAGAGTGCTGAAAACCCATCAGTGGTGTTAGAACAAAGTTCTATTAGGATCGATAGATTCTATGCAGGCAAAACAATTAAGAACGTAGTTATGAACACAAGAATAACTTTAAATATGTCGTATGATTAAAACTACAACACCTCAGAAGAGCTCGATTAAAAACTTCGACTGTAGATGTGCTTAGGGTTACAAAACTATAATCAACGATAATCACGAACGTATCTAATGCATACATGCATGCACTATATATAGTCTAACCCTACTAGATAATCACGGATGGACAGGCCCAATCCGGATATAAAAAACAAGCCCATGACGCAACACAATAATACCCAACAATCTGCCCCTTTGCGTCAATGGAGCCGAAAGCTCACTTCGGTTGAGCTGCAGAAGACTTCTTGATTGTCTTGAAAACCTTCGGTATGATGGCCAATAGATGATGACGAAACGTAATGTACCACCGAAGCATGTCCGTGAAGTTCTTCTTATCTGCTTCTGAGTTCTGCTTGCACTGATGGATGATATTGATAATGTGCTCCAAGCAGTCAGTTGAGAATAAATGTTTATCAACAAGAGCGAACATAAAACGATTGGCTTCGCCTCTTATGAACATCACAGTAAGATGTGTAGAATCGATTTGGCCCATCTTCATTTTGTTCACATCTCCTGGTTTTGGTGTTGGCTTGACAGTCAGTTTCTTGTTCATCACTTTCGCTATCTCCTGATCCATAGGAGCAACCTCATGGATGTAAGAGGCCAACATCCTCTTCAAATGATCCAGTATCGGCTCGTATTCTTTCTGATTAGTGAGAAGAATGTTAAACAATAGTATCCAATCATGAGGATTTAAATTTGGAAGCTCCGCCAGGGAAATAGTCGACATCGAGTTTGTTGATCCTCATGTGATTTTGAAATTAACATTTATGACCTTCCCAGCAGGCGAAGGTTTTAGTACCTTGACAGTGACTATCTTCTGTGCGCTCCATGTCAAGTACTGCGGTTGACCATACTTCAGATAAAAATCAATAAGCTCACGATCAACTTTTGGATGAGGGAAAGGAACATCAACAGTCGAATCAAAACAATGAAACGTGAATGCCTTTCGTGTTATTGGCATGTCGAACTGTGAGTCCTTAGAATTGTCACAATCAAACGAAGCGACAGGTTCCAGCTAGTAGACGCTTGGAAACTCTATTGCCTCATTGATAAGTTTCTCTTTTGTCCATAGGGGAAACAAGGCCTTCTTGCAGTTTAAGGCTTCTTCTTCTTCCTTGTTCCTCCTCTCCTTTTCCTCAGCTTCCCTCGCAACCCTCAAGGTTTCATCCAACTCTCTGTCCCTCTTCTTTCGTTTAAGGGTCTCAGCAATAGTCTATTCTTCTTCGTCATCACTGTCATCATCAACCCCCTTCTTCTTAGCTTGAGAACCAGAACCCAAAGCTTCATTACCCTTTGGTTCGGTTGTAACTTTGACTTTCGGTTGAGCAGATTTAGTTTCGGTTTTCATAGTAACCTTCGGTTGAGCACCTTCTCCCCCTTGTTTTGGAGGTATCAATCTCTCCGAAACACCCTTCATTTCATGTAACATTGCAAGGGAAGGAAGAAGTTTTGATGTTAGATGATTTCTGATAGTGAGAGTAAGGATAGGATCATGAGCACCAAGAAGATTGGTAAGCATATCCTTGACATCCCCAGCACAACTACGAAAGACAGCTCTTTCAGTCTTCAACAAAGAAATTTCCTTTTCAGCTTGAGCGAGCTGCACCTTCTGAACTTCAATTGTTGAGGCTTGGCGGGCAAGATCTTCCTTCAGAGCGCTCTCTTTTGCTAAATCAGCAAGAAGAGATTCAAGCCGAGAATTCACAGAACTGATAAGTGAGGTGTTCTCTGCTTGTATTGAAGAACGAACAGTCTCAAACTTTGTTTGCTCCTCTTGAAGTGATTTGGATAAAGGAATCCACAGAAGCATTCACCTTGGCTGCATTGGTATCAGCATGCCCTTTGAGTGACTCGAGAAAGATCTGAGTACTGTGAACAATTTCAGTAACATCAGTAGTGGCCTTCTTGCAAGAAGAAGTAGACTCATTAACAGCCTTTATGGATTTGTCAATTGACTCAGTATATTGCTCAAGAGCAGTATCCATGAAAGCTTTGAGCACAACATCATTGTAGGACTTGTTGGCATTAAGCAATCTATCAAGTTTCTCATCAATGCTCTGCAATTGTTGGCGTGTGACTGGAGCTTCATCATCATCATATGTAGGAAGCCTATAGGGATTGTAGTAAGTCGAATCAAACTCATCATTAGCACCACCGAGAGTGGCACCAGAATCGGTTGAAGGTGAGGGTGAAAGTGGTTTGGAAGTAACTGGAGGTTCGGTTTCAGTAGTCGCCCCCGTATCAGATATGTTGACTCGTACTGTCGGTTCTGGGATAGTGATGGAAGTGGATTGGGAAATAAGAGGAGGAGGGATTGGAGTTTTAGAAATAGGAATGGTAGTAACTAGTGGTGGTGGTGGTGTAGAAGTCGTTGTTTGAGATGTGGTAGGTGGGGGAATAGGAGCAACCGAAATAGGAACTGTCTATTTCTGTGATGGAGGTGGTGTTGGAAGTTTGTCATGAAGAGGTTCGGTTGGAGTAGGGGATCGGGGAGGGGTGTTACCTCTCGGTGATTCATGATGAATTTCCTCTTCTTCATCTTCCTCATCGTTTTCTGAACTGGAAGGAGAGAGGGACTCTTGGATTTCTTCGCCATCTTCTTAATCTTCTTTGGCTTAGAAGAATCCCCTTTCTCAGACTTTCGCTTCCTTGACTTATGTGACAACCGTCAAATTCTGGTCAAGTCAAAGTCAAACTAAGTCAACAAGTCAAACCAGTCAACTCAGTCAACCCTTGTATATTAGGGTTTACGCTATGTAATTACTGAACAGTTCGCTAATTTAAAGAGAAAACATCAATTGGAAAATTCGTGTATTTAATTTTTCCTTAGCCTTGATAGTGCTAAACAATGAAACAAAGCGATAAAACACTATTGCACACTCATCGGGAGTGTGTAGGACACTAAATCATGGCTTAACGGGGTTTACGGACCTTGCGTTGCGAAGCCGGATGCTCAAAAAGGTCATAAATGGAACCTCTCTAAATCTCCTTCACTCTATCTCTCTCTATTCGATATCTCTCCCAAATCTCTCCCAAATCTCTCTCAAAAGTTCCCGTAACTTTTTGTAATCATTTGGGCCATCCCGACCCTTAACCGGGTCAAAAACCGCTTAAAACGGTGTAAAAACGAGTAAAATAGGCTTAAGGACCCGAAACCCATCCTTTTGGGCTGAAGCCTCTTAGAGCCGAAAGTCCCCTATAGGGACCGAACTGCTGAGCGGAAGCCCCAAGAACCGAACCTGCCTTTCGGACCGAGCCTCGCAATGACCGAACCCAAAGGTCCTCTCGGACCCGAACCTCGCGCGAACCGAACCCGAACCCTTCGGTCCATTTGGCTTCCTAGTCCACCTTCGCCTTCGGTCCCACCCTCTAAAGGAGCGAAACCTCGCACTTTCGGTCCCTCATGCGAGAGGCCTCGCAGAAAAGCCTTTTCTTCCCGGTTTTCGACTAATTTTGCGTTCTAAGCCTGATTTTAATTATTTTAACGTGGGATTTTCACCCAAAACTTTATTTTAACATATAAGGCCCCATATTTATTAATTAATCACGTTTTTGGGGATAAATCTTATCCAAGATTTAGTGGGTGAAGTACAACAGGTGGAGTGTTGACTTTTCTTTAGTTTATGACACAAGCAACCACCCACACCTACTCCATGACCAGCCATACTACTTCCACCATACCTAGGTCCTTTCAATGTACTTATCATCATTTCCAGCCATTTCCCACGTTCTTAGAGCTGGAACATCCACCCTCTCTCCTCACACTTCATTCAATCTCTCATTTTCCTCCAAGAATCACACTCCAAACTCTATCATCTTTCTCTCTCAATTTCGAGAACTTCAAGGCATACTCCAAGGCTTATCTCCTTCATTTGGTAAGTATCATCATCTTTCTTATGATTATTACACATCCTCCTACTCAAAATCATAGATTGCTTACACGAATTCCATCACATTAGTGTTAGATTCTCGAATCTTCAAGCAATCCTCCAAGTGTTCTTGAGTTGAACACTTCTCTTCTTCAACACTCACCCACTGAAATCACTCAAGGTGAGTTCATACCCCTACATTTTCATGTTTTCTTAAGTTTTAAGGTGGGGGGGAATACAAGTTAAATCATCAAAAACACAACAAAACTTTTCCAACAGCTTCATCAGAAAAGTTGGACATCAATCACGGACTGTTTTGGACAACCTAAACATTTTAGTTTTCAAAACTGTACAAGGTGCAAGTAGTTCAAGTCCTTAGCTTTAAAATGGTTACTTGCACATCTCCATAAGATTTTTCTACAACTTATGGTGATTTTTACAAAACTGCCTATCATTTCAAACATCAATCCGGATGAGTCTGTGGTTATGGACATTTTCACACAAGTCAGAGGTCACTAAAAATTATGAGAAAAATTATGAATAAACTAGACTCATTTCCCAAACTCTCAGAATTTACGGATTCTGATTTGGACCTTTGATGATTTTTCTACAAATTTTCTAAGAACAGTAATAAAAATTGTTAACAACAGAAAAATGCTATCAACTTCATTACACCTTGTAACATGTTGAGCAAGGTGTATATCTTTATGTGATTATACATTATTGCATTATATGACATTTTTTCTTAATATAAGGACATACAACAGTTAACAAATGGATTTTCCTAGATAAAGCATAGAAATAACAAATTGTTATAATCAAAGTACATCCATTACATACAAACATTTGGATAAACTATGTTAAGTATAGTTTACATACATTACTACTACTACCCTTGTTTTGATGAACTATAATAGGTATAGTTTAGGTTCACTATCACTAGCACTAGTTGATAAACTATAATATGCATAATTCATGAGCACCATCACTACCACTATTTGGTGAATTATGATATGTATAGTTTATGTTCACTACCACTAGCACTAGTTGATAAACTATAATATGCACAATTCATGAGCACTATCACTACCACTATTTGGTGAATTATGATATGTATAGTTTATGTTCACTACCACTAGCACTAGTTGATAAACTATAATATGCATAATTCATGAGCACTATCACTACCACTATTTGGTGAATTATGATATGTATAGTTTATGTTCACTACCACTAGCACTAGTTGATAAACTATAATATGCACAATTCATGAGAACCATCACTACCACTATTTGGTGAATTATGATATGTATAGTTTATGTTCACTACCACTAGCACTAGTTGATAAACTATAATATGCATAATTCATGAGCACTATCACTACCACTATTTGGTGAATTATGATATGTATAGTTTATGTTCACTACCACTAGCACTAGTTGATAAACTATAATATGCACAATTCATGAGCACCATCACTACCACTATTTGGTGAATTATGATATGTATAGTTTATGTCCACTACCACTACACTCTATCTAGCATTGTTAGTTTTCATCCATAATTACTAAGGGTATATGCTAAAGTTATATAGAATTTAGTCATGATCGACTTAGCATTGGTGGGCCCACCTCATCTCCTGTTCCTCGTTGGGTTGTGGACCTAGGGCAGACCCATTATATTCAACGGTTTATTTAACTTAAATTGTATATAACTTATATACACTTAGAGATTATGGAAGGAAACTATAGGAAATTCTAGGATGCACTATTTACTAACATAGAAACTTACGATTCACTCTTTAAGGAAAATATTGGATTTTATGGAAATCATACTTTATCGCTTTTACAAGGAAAACGGTTTCTTTCTCAAACAAAACTCTTATGAACTCACCAACTTAATTGTTGACACTTTTTCAAAACTACTTGTATTCTCAGGAAATCAGTGAAACAGGAAAACATCAGCACTTTGAGGATGGGACGTTAAATCGTCAAACGGTTATTTTGTCATCATAATGTAATTGATATTGAATCATGTAAACATATGCTTTGGTGTAACTTTTTCAATTATATTTATGATTGGTTGTATTTACTTTGAACACTATTATACTCGTTGTTGTGATACTATACATGAAGTCCTCCACCCCCGGACGTTTCCGCCATCCTTGGTTTGGGGGTGTGACAGATTGGTATGAGAGCATTGTTTATAGTGAACTAAGTATATCGAACCACATAAGATATACAAACTATAAATGCATTGGGACTGAGGTCTCTGATTTAACATTTTCAAATAACTATACTTTTAGAAATAAAAAGTTTCTTATATAAAGTATACGTGCCTGCATCCATACTAAAATCAATGTCACAATGACAAGAACAAAAGTATTACGATTGTTGAATATCACATATAAGCTTGGGGATGTATGGTCAGTCTTGGGAATGGCATAGCCTGATCAACTATGCTGGTCCGAGGAGTGATTAGAATATGCCCAAGAATGGTTGTGATGTGGCAACAAGTCTAAAAACTTACCAACACTACCACAATGAAATACCATAGGGGTATTTGGTGTTACTATAATTACTTATCTGAGAACTAAATAGATTTTTATCAATAGGTCAATAATTGCTTAGTGGATACATTAAGATTATATGTATCCAGGACGTCATAGACTTAGAATTTGTGGACTTAGAGTTAGGGTCGCTTATTCGAAGGCCTATCCTGTCCCGAATACATATAACTAGTATGCACTAAGCAAGTATTGAAGTATCTGATAAAGATCATCTTATAATTATCTAATTAGTACGTCTACTTAGTTATCTCTTATATTCCCTTCTCTCGCGAAGATATCATGGCTGGATTCCATCCCCACAACGACCCGTACTACCCTAACCATGGCAATGCTGGATGACTCGGAGAGGAGCCAGAGAATGATCACCCAATCGCTGTGGATGGTCACTAAGCTGAAGGCTTTGCGGATGGTTCTGAATCCGAACCTGAAGTGGAGAACCTACCCTCGATGGCTCTTGTTCCGAATCCTAACCCTCGTCCAGCTTTTCAAGGCCCGACGCCTCCTTGGGTAGAGTGCTTGGAAACCTGGAGCGAAGATCAAGACCAACCTATGCCGTTTAATGGAGACCGAAGCTTCTACAACATAAGCGAAGGAAGCTCAGCAGACAAAATTCTTCCAATTCTAGTCCGTAGAGTTGCCCGAAACGAGATTCAGGGCAGAACAGCTCTCCATCGTATCGCAGAGGTTGATGCAAATGCAAGAATGCATACAATCCGCACCAATCGCCTTGAGCACACTCGTGAAAGATCCGAGGAAGACCATGAAACTCTGCTGCAAGCACTGGCTGAAACACGAGCCGAAGTCATAGAACTCCGAGTACGCAAGAGGGTGTACGAAAGGCACATGCTTGATATGGGGCGGCAACTGGCTGAACTGAGGGTTCACCAGGGGGATGACCGCCGCCAGTAGTAGATGCCTTACTTTCTTTCCCTGTTAAAAAGGAATCGTTTTTCCTATCTATGTCCTATGTGGCACTTTCTATGAAACTATCTTGTACTGTATGTGCTTTTAGTTAGGCCTTTATGCGGCCAAAACTTTCCTACTCTGGATGTGATGTAAGACCCTCTACAAGGTCAACTTTCCCAAGCCTGTTACAACTTAAAAATCAATGACATTGTCAGTCGGCTAAATTCTGTGCCACTCTTTGTTCAAATTCTTCCATCATACTATCATAGGAGTCTATCTGAAACCCACTCTAGTCAAGTTGTTGGACTAGGGCAATTTATCTCCGAGATCATTCCTAATTCTCTATCAAGGGTTGGATCATGTTGTTCACCAACCAATGGAACCCCGGTTTGAACGACAAACATCATGAGACCATTCTACGAACTTACTTCCACTCTGTAATAGGACTGCATCATAGGGATGTAGGTCAAACCTTCGAGAACATACTTCTACTCTATAGGTGAACGGTCGAAATACATATAGGTTCAATGATAGCCTTTACTAGGAATTCTAGTTCATTAAGAAGGATTAGTAAGAATGTTATTATTACGATTTCCTCACTTATACATTCCCCAGTTATATATAACGAGGACCTGGCAGACAATAGAATGTGAGATTTCTAACTTAGTTTCTTTTCCTCGTTGGGATGTGAAACTAAAAGTAGAAGCACACATTTTACTATCCGCCCAGTCTTGGTTATATCATAATGTGCATAAGCTAAGTTTTCATGTATAATAACTCATCTCTTAGTCAGAATCAAAATAATATAGAGTCAACCCTAGTCACTCACGAACTCCTTGTCTTTCGTGTTGTAGAATCATGTCATCATCCGGAATTTGTCAGCACCGAAGGCGTCGACGGGAATTCACCGAAATTCTAGGTCTCGCTGACCTACCGTCTTAGTTGCTTTAGAACTTCTCGCAAATTACGGAACCCCTTACGACTTTGACCCTGAAGGGAGCAACCCTTGACTGGGAAGAGAAGCAACAGGGAGAAACCTTTAGAACTCCAAAGTGAGAGACCAAATTCCTCTGGAAGTCTCACTCTGGGAAGGCTTAGTACGCTTCGGAAAGCATGGAAAGGTAAAACTCAAGATAATTAGGTCCTTCGAGATTCTTACCAGAAACAGCGCTGTAACTCGCAACTTCAATCTACCCCGCTAGCTTAGTAAAGTACATTCTACCCACCACGTCTCGAACTTGCAGAAGTATCTATCTGACGAGACTCTTGTGATCCCCCTCGACGAGATCGAGTTCCACAAGAGTCTCCACTTCGTGGAAGAACCGGTAGAAATCATGGATCGAGAGAAAAAAAGAACAAAGCAAAGTCATATTCCTATTGTGAAGTTCCGCTGGAGCGCTAAACGAGGACCCGAATTCACCTGGGAATGCGAGGATCAGATGAAACAAAAATATCCACATCTCTTCCCAAACTCTTAAAGTCCCAGCCAAAATGCAAATTTCGGGACGAAATTCCTTCTAACGGGGGGATGATGTGACAACCGTCAAAATCTGGTCAAGTCAAAGTCAAACTAAGTCAACAAGTCAAACCAGTCAACTCAGTCAACCCTTGTATATTTGGGTTTACGCTATGTAATTACTGAACAGTTCGCTAATTTAAAGAGAAAACATCAATTGGAAAATTCGTGTATTTAATTTTTCCTTAGCCTTGATAGTGCTAAACAATGAAACAAAGCGATAAAACACTATTGCACACTCATCGGGAGTGTGTAGGACACTAAATCCTGGCTTAACGGGGTTTACGGACCTTGCGTTGCGAAGCCGGATGCTCAAAAAGGTCATAAATGGAACCTCTCTAAATCTCCTTCACTCTATCTCTCTCTATTCGAAATCTCTCCCAAATCTCTCCCAAATCTCTCTCAAAAGTTCCCGTAACTTTTTGTAATCATTCGGGCCATCCCGACCTTTAACCGGGTCAAAAACCGCTTAAAACGGGGTAAAAACGAGTAAATTAGGCTTAAGGACCCGAAACCCATCCTTTTGGGCCGAAGCCTCTTAGAGCTGAAAGTCCCCTATAGGGACCGAACTGCTGAGCGGAAGCCCCAAGAACCGAACCTGCCTTTCGGACCGAGCCTCGCAAGGACCGAACCCGAAGGTCCTCTCGGACCCGAACCTCGCGCGAACCGAACCCGAACCCTTCGGTCCATTTCGCTTCCTAGTCCACCTTCGCCTTCGGTCCCACCCTCTAAAGGAGCGAAACCTCGCACCTTCGGTCCCTCATGCGAGAGGCCTCACAGAAAAGCCTTTTCTTCCCGGTTTTCGACAAATTTTGCGTTCTAAGCCCGATTTTAATTATTTTAACGCGGGATTTTCACCCAAAACTTTATTTTAACATATAAGGCCCCATATTTATTAATTAATCACGTTTTTGGGGATAAATCTTATCCAAGATTTAGTGGGTGAAGTACAAGAGGTGGAGTGTTGACTTTTCTTTAGTTTATGACACAAGCAACCACCCACACCCACTCCATGACCAGCGATACTACTTCCACCATACCTAGGTCATTTCAATGTACTTAGCATCATTTCCAGCCATTTCCCACGTTCTTAGAGCTGGAACATCCACCCTCTCTCCTCACACTTCATTCAATCTCTCATTTTCCTCCAAGAATCACACTCCAAACTCTCTCATCTTTCTCTCTCAATTTCGAGAACTTCAAGGCATACTCCAAGGCTTATCTCCTTCATTTGGTAAGTATCATCATCTTTCTTATGATTATTACACATCCTCCTACTCAAAATCATAGATTGCTTACACGAATTCCATCACATTAGTGTTAGATTCTCGAATCTTCAAGCAATCCTCCAAGTGTTCTTGAGTTGAACACTTCTCTTCTTCAACACTCACCCACTGAAATCACTCAAGGTGAGTTCATACCCCTGCATTTTCATGTTTTCTTAAGTTTTAAGGGGGGGAATACAAGTTAAATCATCAAAAACACAACTAAACTTTTCCAACAGCTTTCATCAGAAAAGTTGGACATCAATCACGGACTGTTTTGGACAACCTAAGCATTTTAGTTTTCAAAACTGTACAAGGTGCAAGTAGTTCAAGTCCTTAGCTTTAAAATGGTTACTTGCACATCTCCATAAGATTTTTCTACAACTTATGGTGATTTTTACAAAACTGCCTATCATTTCAAACATCAATCCGGACCAGTCTGTGGTTATGGACTTTTTCACACAAGTCAGATGTCACTAAAAATTATGAGAAAAATTATGAACAAACTAGACTCATTTCCCAAACTCTCAGAATTTACGGATTCTGATTTGGACCTTTGATGATTTTTCAACAAATTTTCTAAGAACAGTAATAAAAATTGTTAACAACAGAAAAATGCTATCAACTTCATTACACCTTGTAACATGTTGAGCAAGGTGTATATCTTTACCGTGAGGTGGTGGCTGCCACCGTGTACCACCACCGACCACCATAAGGGTGGTTGTGGGTGTGTGTTAATTTAGTATAGTGTGTGTGTGTGTGTGTGTGTTATTTCGTGAGTTCATTGCAATTGTAAAAATTGGAATAATGAAATGCAACTCAAACCACCACCGTAGGGTGGTGGCTGCCGCCTGCTGCCGCCACCGGCCGCCGTGTCGGGTGGCGGTGTGCCTTGTTGGATCGTGACTTGTTTGGATGTTTGGACAAAGGGACTAACAAACCCTAATGGGCCCAATGAGGCTTAATGGGCCTAATGAACCCTAATGGGCATAATGGAGATTAATGGACCTAAAAGCCCAAACAGATGACTAGTGGGCCTAGTGAAACCTTAATGAGTCTAGTGGACCTTAATTGATTAAAAGACATATCAGTTGGGCCTCATGGGCTAAGATGGGGTTGGAAACCCTAATTAGGATTTAGAAAACCCTAATATTGGATTTATGGGCTTGGACTTATTAGGACCCACTTTTGGGCCATTGGAATAATGGAATTGTGTGATTAAGCCCAATCACACCATATGACTTATTTAGAAGAATGAACTTAATGGATTAAGTCCTTAATGGATTAAGTCCTTAATGGGTTAAGTGAGAAACACTTAACCCTAATCGTCATTTTATGTGAAACCCTAATTTCACATGGGTGTATTGTTGGGCCTTCTATTGGGCCTTGATGATTGCGTTATTAATGGGCCATCCAAGATCTAGCAAATGGTCTAGAATGATTTAATAGGCCTAGGGTAAGGCCCATGTAAGGGGTTTGGGCCCAATTTGGAAAATTGGGCCATATGATGGTCATTGATTTCTAGTTTGACTTTGGGCCTATGGATTGGGCCTTGGGCTTGAATAAAGCCAAGCCAGGGGATAATGTAGTAATTACCCAAAGTACGTACTTATGATTATGTAGTGGAACCCAATTATTAATTGGGTGATGTTTTGATATTGACAGACCGGGAATCTGTCATCCAGCAGCTGGGGTTGAGTCTACGGGACTTCAGCAGTGCAAGGTGAGTTACCTTCCAGTAGGGGTGGGTCTAAGGCACCAATGCCGGCCCACCAGTAGGTGATTATGTTTGAGATGATTGTCTTTGTTATAATTATCTGGTTGCCATTATTTGATATGCTTATTGTGTTGGGATGCTATGAGATATGTGTTAGTAGTAGTAGTAGGGGTGCAATAGTCCCCAGTTACCGGTTGAAAGATACCGAAGACGGTTACCGGTTGAAAGATACCGAAGGGGTGGGCAGAACCCATGCATGCCTAGCAGTATGGTTATGATATGTTATTATGCGACCTGTATGGTTATGATATGCCATTATGTGATTTAGTATGTTTATGTTATGTTATCATGGAACCAATATGTTTATGACTTGTTGATAGGGGGTGAAATAGTCCCCGATTACCGGTTGAAAGATACCGATGACAGTTACCGGTTGAAAGATACCGATGTCGGATACCGGTTGAAAGATACCGATGGCAGTTACCGGTTGAAAGATACCGATGGCAGGTACCGGTTGAAAGATACCGATGACAGTTACCGGTTGGAAGATACCGAAGGGGTATACAGAACCCATGCAATGCTTATCTGTCTGTTTATGATATGTTAGTATGTGATCAACATGTTTATGATATGTTAGTATGTGATCAACATGTTTATGATGTTAGTACGTGATCAATATGCTTATGATATTATTATGTAATGGTGATAGGGGTGAAATAGTCCCCGGTTACCGGTTGAAAGATACCGATGTCGGATACCGGTTGAAAGATACCGATGGTAGTTACCGGTTGAAAGATACCGATGGTATTATGTGGTATGTGGTATGATGGGGTAACTCACTAAGCTTCGTACTTACGATTTACAATTTTGGTTTCAGGTGCTTGTTTTCAAAGGAAAGGAGCCGGCTTGATCGCAGCGCATCATACTACGTTTTCCGCACGCGAGATCCTTGGGATTACACTCTGATATGGTTTCATGATATTATATTTTGACTATTAACACTTTGGTTTTATGTAATAACCGAATTAAAAATGAAATTTTTGGCATAGAATTTTGGGATGTTACACATTGGGACGAATTCCACCTGTGTTAGGGCTAAAACCACAGGTGAATACTTCAAACACTCAACCACGTGTAGCATATACGAATCGTACAGAAATGGGTTGAGTTCAATGGTCATGTTCTAGTTTGGCTTGATCGAGAGCAATGTGGACGATGCAGTTTGATCGTGAGCCGATGAAGAAGTCGCCATTGTGGATTGAAGAAAGAAGATGAACAGTTGTAATTCGCCGTGTATTTGGAGAGAGTTTGTTGTAGGTAAAAGAGACAAATGTAATTAGGAACCCTTTATATACCGTTGCTAGGAGAGAGAAAGAATCGTCATGATAATGATGAGATCACTGAAACGTCGCCTGAATAAGCGCGATGTGACAATGTGGTTTCTCCCAGGTATACGTTAGCACGCGTGGGTTTAGGGACCGTTCAAATTCATGCGCCCAAAAGCTTATCCTCTATTCGTCGTTTGAAATTCAGCTTCGCTCCAAAATTTAGTATAACCTCTGTTGCTCCAAATGATAAACAAAAATCGAACCAACAGCAACCAGAATGTTGGAAAATAAAAATTTCCGTGCAATACGGTGACAAAAGATAAAGAAATAAAGCAAAATGTGTATTGGATGTGAGTGATGTCTATTAAAAGACATAAAGCAGATGATTCTGGGCAAGAATCGCTTCCTTCAAAGTCAAGAGAGACTTGAAGTGCTTGTGTGGATTCCCGAGAAGATACGATCAAGTGTTTGTAGAGAAACATTGAAAGGCTTCTTTTAAAGTATAGGCTAAGGGTAGCTTATCTTCAACCAAACGTCGATTCTTAACATAAGACCGAACGTTGGAAGAAGTACTTGTGAGACCATTGTGGTCTGTTGAACAAGTAGGTTGGATATAATTTATAGTGACTTAAGATGTGATAGAAATCTCAAAAACAAAAACAAACTTGATCTTTTAGGGAAGAAAAGCCTTGGTATTAGACAATTTCATATAAGACCACTCAAAAAAAAATATCATTAGGTAACAAGTAAGATCTTGAATATAATGATTCACCGTCAATTCATTGTAGGTGTTGGTTTTTGGGTTTCACTCAGCACGTGGTGTACGTATCTAAGATCACAAACACAGATTTTATGCAACCATAAACCCCAGTGGTAAAGACCGAGAGTCTCAAAGGTTACAGTGGTGAACTGAAAGTTGATGGAGAATGTAAGGAGGGTGGTTAAAGAACCGAAAGTACCTTCTGCTATAAAGACATGACAAAGCAGAAAAACTCTTAACTCATTTGAGAAGAGTAAGGCAGCTCTTGACTTGAGTTGATTTTGACAGCCTGATTGGGAAGAAACGATAGGTATAGATCGAATAATTAAGGCCTTGCTCTTAGTCGTAGAGGCTTCGGTCAACATGCAGTAGCATGCTTCTAGGGACACTTAACTAGTTCAGATGGAAACAATCATACATGCCTAAGCTCCAAATTTTGTTGTACTGGTATACTTGGGACCTAATTAGAAGAACAAGCAAACAAACACACCACACAAACAAAACAAACAAACCAAACAAAATAAAAAAAATAAAAAAACGATTAGAAAAATATTTTTTGGAGTTTTGAAATTTTCTTAAAAATAATAAAAACAGAAAGATAAAATATTTTTTTTGGAGTTTTGAAATAAAAATAAATTAGCGCAAAATACTTAAAAAAAATAGAGGTAAAAAAAAATAAACAAAATGTACAACCGAAACCTTATCTTAAAAGAATGAAGCGAAATAAGCCGAGCGTTCGGTTCATTTCGGTTCCTTAAAATTCCAGAGCCGAAATAGACCGAGCGTTCAGTTCATTTCGGTTCCCGAAAATTATGGAGCCGAAATAGACCGAGCGTTCGGTTCATTTCGGTTCCCGAAAAATCCGGAACCGAAATAGACCGAGCGTTCGCTCTATTTCACTTGTCTAATTTTTAGAGAGAGATTTGAGGATTCGGTACCGACTCTGCTTCCATCATTCCCAAACCTTGTAAAATTTTATTGAAGCTTGCTTCAGGTAAGGCTCTAGTGAATATGTCAGCCAGTTGATCAGAGGACCGAACGAAATGTACTTCCACGTTCCCATCTTCTACATGGTCCTTGATGAAATGATATCTAAGTGCAATATGCTTAGTCTTTGAGTGTTGCGCAGGATTGTGGCATATTCTTATTGCACTTTCTGAGTCACAATAGAGAGGAATCTTCTTCATACTCAACCCATAATCTCTTAGTTGACTTTGAATCCATATTACTTGAGAAGTACAAGATGCTGCAGCTATATACTCAACTTCGGCTGTTGAAAGTGACACACAGGTTTGCTTCTTGGACTGCCAGCTAACAAGTTTACCGTCAAGGAATTGGCATCCACCTGTGGTGCTCTTTCGGTCCAGACCACATCCTCCAAAATCAGCATCAGAAAAAGCTTGAATAAAGAAACCAAATCTAGCAGGGTACCAGAGACCGAGAGATGAGGTTCGCTTCAGGTAACGGAAAATATTTTTCACTGCCACCATGTGAGGTTCTCTTGGATTAGCTTGGAACCTGGCACAATAACAAATAGAAAACATAATGTCTGATCTACTAGCTGTTAGATACATAAGGGACCCTATCATTTGTCGATATAGTGTTATGTCAACAGCAGGTTTTTCCAGAGAAGGTGTTAACTTAGTGCCAAATGCCATAGGAACCTTCACTTTTGAATCTCCCGTCATACCAAATTTTTCCAGCAAGTTCTTTGTGTAGGCCTCCTGGTTGATAAATATACCTTCTGGTCCCTGTCTAATATTCAAACCAAGGAAAAAGTTAATCGGACCCATTGCGCTCATTTCAAATTTAGTCTCCATCAACTTCCTGAATTCACCAGTTAAGCTAGGATTCGTGGAGCCGAAGATGATGTCATCGACATAAATCTAAACTATCATTATATGTTTTCCTTCTTTATTTAGAAAGAAGGTTGGGTCAACCGAACCTTGCTTAAATTTCGACATTTTCAGAAAGCGAGTTAAAGTTTCATACCAGGCCCTTGGTGCTTGCTTCAAACCATATACAACTTTATTCAGCACATAGCAATGATCAGGGAACTTCTCGTTCACAAACCCGGGAGGTTGCTCAACATACACTGTTTCTTCTAGTTCTCCATTCAAGAAAGCGCATTTTACATCCATTTGGAAAACTTCGAAGTTTTTATGAGCAGCATATGCCAGAAAAATTCTAACTGATTCCAACCTTGCTACTGGAGCGAAGGTTTCCTCATAATCTATCCCTTCCTCTTGGCAATATCCTTTTACTACCAACCGAGCCTTGTTTCTAATGACGTTCCCCTCTTTGTCCAATTTATTCCTAAAGACCCATTTCAATCCAACCACTGAAGCATCCTTTGGTGTGGGAATCAGCCTCCAAACTCGATTGCGTTCGAACTCATGGAGCTCATCTTGCATTGCTTGTACCTAATCAGAATGATCAAGTGTAACATTAACTGTTTTCGGTTCGACTTTGGAGACAAACGAATTAAACATACAAAATTCAACTTTAGAGAATAATGCAGTTTGTTTCGCTTTCAATTGAGAACGAGTGAGAACTTTCTCAGATGATTCACCAATGATTTGTGCTTTGGGATGATCCTTGGTCCATTTCACTAAAGGAGGATAATTTGGGTCATAGGCTGGATCCAACTCTGCATTTACTTCCTCTTCAAGTTCTGGTTGATCACCTTCGTCGGTTGTATTCTCTTTCTCCCCCTCGACCGGCGAAGTGTAACCTGTGTCAGGATCAAAGTTTTCATTCTCTGTGCGAGTCGGATTCTCCCCCTCGATTGGACTATTATTGGGTGGGTTTGGAGTTGTATGCTCCCCGTCGCCTGGACCTTTATGAGTTGGGGATGGAATTGGATTCTCCCCCTCAAAAGACATTTCGGTTGTCTTTGGTGCTGATGAACTCTCCCCCTTGAACATTGAGTCGTTGTTTGGAGAGTCAGTGGAGGGTTGACCACCTATCGGTTTAGGTGGTTCACTTTCCATTTCTTTGGCAGCTTCATCTATGATCTTTTTGAGATTGTCGATTTTGTTGTCTGCTGCTTTCGCTTCTGAGTGTGCTGCTTTCTCTGGTTCATCAAACAGCCGAATGTACTCTTCAAACAAGTTGGATATTGGAACCGAGACTTGTCCTGATTCAGGAAATATTTCTCCTAAGGCACTTTCGCTCCTTTGAACTTTCTTCATGTAATTATCGTCAAAGGTTATGTAATATGTTTCTTCAATTCGTTTGGAGCGTTTGTTCAAAACTCTATATGCTTTTGAAGTGAGTGAATAACCAAGAAAAATTCCCTCATCTGCTTTGACGTCGATGCCACAACCAGCTTTCATCAGTGTTCGCCTTTGATAGCAGACATATTGCTGGTTTTCCTCGAATTGGGTTGAGATTTAAAGGATACATCTCTCCCTTGAGTTCAGACTTCAACAGAACCTTTTTAGATTGCTTCTCAATTATTTCTGAGCCCTCATCATCAAATGAAACCTTCAAACCTGTTCCCACAACTAATTGTGACACACTGATGAGGTTATGCTGCAATCCTTTCACATACGCTACTTTTCGAGTCGAGAAATCTCCATTGGTTATCATTCCATATCCTTTGATTGTGCCATATGAGTTATTTCCATACTTCATACATCCACCATCCTTTAGGGACCGAAACTCCCTTAGCTCTTCCTTCCTTACCGTTAGTAGGCCTCATTCACGAAGCCGGTCTATAAGGGGGTATAAGGTTACTGCCTATAAAACGGTGGTCTAATGGGTGTCCACTCTCACCCACCGCTTCCTTGACTGATGGAGGGTCGTTAGCTTAATGGGTAGGATAGGCCATTAATTCTCGTTAAAAGTATAATGATAATTATAAAGTAACTAAACTTTTATTAAATTCCCAATCTTAGTTACATTTGGAAAAATGTGAAATTTATGTTAATCCATGAAATTGTACTTTGCACCTTGCCAATTCGTTAGTGGAGCGTGTGTGGTTAACCGACACATTGATTAGGTGATATATGACATTAAGAGTACAAAGCACATTTGCATGATTATTCACACCTTGTTTGTGGTCCTCGGTATCCCAGTCACAAACTTGAAGGGCATAATCAAGATTTAAACATGCCATTGAAAAGTTCAATGAATCTCAAAAGAATCTAGGAATTTCAATCCAATTAAAACATAATAATCAATTTCGTTTTTCATGGTGGAAATTGGTAAATCATCATTTATCTACCTTCAAATATTCTGCAATTGGATTACGGCATCCCTCTTCCAAATTGTAAAATATTGTGTTGGGTCATAGCCTTAGTATTTCATTTGGGTGTTATATTAAGGATAATTATCTAATCTAAACTTTGTCTTTCCTTTTCAGATGTCTTTCAACACTGATGCTGGCTCAAACCCTACTGGCTCTTTCTCTCTTATGAACTTGTGTGGGAGAGTCATCTTTGATGGTACCAACTTCAATGACTGGATCAGGAACATCAGGATAGTCACTCGTTACAAGGACAAGGAATATGTCGTCGACAAAGATCTTAAGGAAATTGATGAGTCATCTGTTACTCCTGAGGAGATCGTTGAGTTTCGGACTCATGAGAAGGATGCTACTAAGGTGTCTTGTATCATGCTGGCCACTATGACAGCTGAACTCCAAAAGTCCTATGTGGACTTCTACCCTTTTGAGATGCACCAGGACCTGATGGAAAGATACCATCAGAGTGCTCGTCAAGAGAGGTATGAAATCATCGCCTCTATGATAATAACAAAGATGAAGGATGGAGAATCCATCACGACCCACTTGCAGAAAATGCAAAGGTTTGTGGACCGCTTGCTGAAGTTGAATGTGAACTTCGATGAAGAGTTGGCCATAGATATCATTCGACACTCTTTACCTCAATGAAGAGTAGTCTCAAAGGTAAATCTGTTGTTTCTACTCCTATTGCTACTGCCCCTGTCTTGGGAATTGGACATGGGAAAGGGAAGAAGAGGAATGCTCCCTCCAAGAGCCGTAAGGGAAAGTCTCTTGATGGATCATCTTCCAGTGGGACCAAATCTGGTTATGCTAATCCCTCTACCAACCTGAAAGAAGCAGAGTGTGTCTACTGTCATGATAAAGGGCACTGGAAGCGAAGCTGCCCCAAATACTTGTAGGATGTGAAGGATGGGAAAGTAAAAATCACCCATGTAGGTATTTATACTATTCTATCAAATAACTTATCAGATTCTTGTTCTTGGGTCCTTGATACAGGTTGTGGAATTCACATTTGTTCTTATTTGCAGGGACTAAAAAGAAGCATGGATGTGGAGCATGGAAAAATGAACTTGATCATGGGGAATAGGAAAGTGTCGTCTACCACCAAGACTGGAGTTTATTCTTTATTTCTTAGTAGTGGGTTGGAATTAGATTTGAATAATTGTTGCTACTCGTCTGACATGGCGAGAACTATTATTTCCTTTCATGGTTTGTACAAACAAGGTTTTAGTTTTTCATTTGATAATGAAATTGGTGCTATTAATGCTTTTTATAATGGTGTTTTTTATTGTAAATAATTGCCTTGTACTGGTGTATATGAAACTGTGATGGTTGTAGAAAACTTAGGAAATAATGTGTTGCACATTGATTCTTCCAATAGTTTGGATAAGGCATCCTTGTGGCATTGTCTTCTTAAGGTCAGATGACACTTGTGAATCATTTTTGCTTGGAAAGATGACCAAGTCACCCTTCACTGGTACTTGTGAAAGGGGTGAAGGTTTGTTGGATCTCATACACACCGATGTATGTGGACCTTTCAGAACCGTCACAAGGGATGCTAACCGCTTCTATGTGACTTTTATTGATGATTACCTCAAATATGGATATATTTACTTAATCATACATAATTCAGAAACCTTTAAAAAGTTCAAAGAGTTTAAGCAAGAAGTGGAGAATCTGCTGCGCAGGAAGATAAAGATGCTCCGATCCGATCGGGGTGGTGAGTATCTTAGTATCGAGTTCCTAGACTATCTTAAGGAATGTGGGATTGTTTCACAATTGATGCCACCTAGGACACCACACCTTAATGGTGTGTCTGAGAGGCGCAATCGAACCTTGTTGGACATGGTTCATTCCATGATGAGCCGAGCTTCGTTACCTATCTCATTGTGGGGGTATGCCTTAGAGACTGCCACCCATATTCTTAATCTAGTCCCAACTAAGAAGGTTGCCAAAGCACCTAACGAGATGTGGATATGGAAGGTTCCCTTGTTAGCACACATCAAGGTTTGGGGTTGTGAGGCTTTCATGAGACGCAAGACTCACGACAAGCTCGAACCTCTCTTCTATAGACCGAGTGACAATGTTGTCTTCGTTGCGAGAAGATGAGTCTTTTGCGAGAGAGAACTCATAGGCCAAGGGGACAGTGGGAGGCAAATTGACCTTGAAGAATTTTCAAGAGTCAAGCGGTGAAGGAACCTCAAACACTAGCGATCAACATGGGGAGGAAACTCCTATTGAACCAACTGACGAGTCCGTACCTCTGAGGCGCTCCAGTAGAGTTAGTGTTCCACCCGTGTTTTATGGTTTCCATATAACATCTGAGGGTGATACATTTATCAGTGATAGCACACTGGTAAATTTGGATGAACCTAACAATTACAAGGAAGCCATGGTAGGCCCCGAGTCTGCAAAGTGGAAAGTGGCTATGGACAGCGAGATTCAGTCCATGTATGACAATCAAGTTTGGAACTTGGTTGACAATGTACCGAGTCGTAAAACAGTCGGGTGTAAATGGATCTTCAAGAAGAAGATCGATAGGGATGGGAAACTACACACATATAAGGCACGACTGGTTGTGAAGGGATTTACTCAAACTCATGGAGTTGACTATGATGAGACCTTCTCACCAGTAGTGAAGATTAAATCTAAAAGGGTTATGCTAACCATAGCTGCATTTCATGACTATGAAATATGGCAAATGGATGTCAAAACTGCTTCCCTTAATGGGAAGTTGGCTGAAGATGTTTACATGAATTAGCCAGATGGTTTTGTCAATGCAAAGTACCCTAATAGAGTGTGTAAGCTTGAGATTTCCATTTATAGATTGAAAGTCAAAGAGTTTGGATTTTCGAGAAGCGAGGATGAGTCCTGTGTGTATGTCAAGGCTAGTGGGAGTATAGTTAGCTTTCTGGTGTTGTATGTGGATGACATACTACTCATAGGAAATTGGACTTAGTCAAAGTACCTTCATGTACAAGGTGTTGAAGAGATTCAGCATGGAGAATTCCAAGAAATTTGACTTACCTATCCAAAGCAATACCAAACTGAGTAAGAATCAGAGCCCGAGTACAGAGGCTGAGATAGCTGAAATGATTCGAGTACCATATGCTTCCGTAGTTGGATCGATCATGTATGTTATGACTTGTACTCGCCCTAATGTGGCTTATGCTTTGAGCATGATCAGCAGATATCAACGGAATCCTGGTAAAGCTCATTGGACTGTGGTAAAGAACATTCGTAAGTACCTACACAGGACTAAGGACTGGGTCTTTACCCTTGGTGGGAGTGATGACTTAAGAGTGATGGGGTATAGTGACACCAGTTTTCAGACCGACAGAGATAATTTCCTCTCTCAGTCGGGCTGGGTATTTACCCTTAATGGAGGATCAATAACTTGGAAAAGTTCCAAACAGGAGACTGTAGCTGATTCAACGTGCGAATCAGAGTACATAGAAGCAAGCGAAGCGTCGAAGGAGGCGATATGGCTGAAGAAATTCATCAGAGACCTTGGAGTTATACCAACTATAAAGGAGCCTATGGAAATTTTCTATGACAGCGAGAGTGTGGTCGCCATAACCAAGGAACCAAGGGATCATGGCAGATCCAGGCACATCGACAGAAAATATCACTTCATAAGACATCGGATAGAAGAAGGACTCCTCGTGGTAAAGAGGGTATCATCAGATGAGAACCTAGTATATCCCCTCACGAAGGGGCTGAGTAGGGTTAAGCATTTGCAGCACGCAAATAGCATTGGGCTGAAGGATGATATTAGTTTTAATTATTAGATAGTTGTCTTAGAAACATGTAATAGATAAAATGTAATTGACATTTGATGATTAAATAAAAGGTGTTTTATTTATGAGTAAAGTTACTATCTTGTTTCAATTGTTTACTATTGTTTCGTTTTGCATGTTTTGACTTCCAGAATAATTATATTATTCAAACTGTCCACAGTCGATCATACTTTGGAAGTAGGTATTGAGGCAAGACTGTCATGAATTTGGCTTGTAGATTTTCTGAAGTGTTTTGCACATAGCAAGAGATTCCTACAACATTCATGAGTGCTCATAAGGTCTGAGTATGGGATTAAACCCACCACCACTTGAATCACTTCGTGGAATT
This sequence comes from Lactuca virosa, assembly GCF_052849685.1. Taxonomy (NCBI): domain Eukaryota; kingdom Viridiplantae; phylum Streptophyta; class Magnoliopsida; order Asterales; family Asteraceae; genus Lactuca; species Lactuca virosa. The sequence continues at coordinate 459,873,681 of NC_136429.1, read as the reverse complement.
TATCAGTAGTGATCGTGAGACGATAATATCATATATGTCTTCAAACCAAGATATATGAGTTGTTGACTATTAGTTGGTTGTACATTGATAGTGTGAAAACGCATCAGTAACTTGATGTTATAAAACACACTGTTGTGTATGATTTAACAAGTGGTTAGTACAAGCATATAATGTCGATGTTAATCTGTTCCTTTTAATTCTTGGAGGATTAAAAGCGATATCTTGGGCCCCTCGACGATTTTTCTTTGAATTATGTGTCGGGCCCGGTCAGAACTAAATTGATGTGTTCGATTAAGTTCTAGGTCAAACAAATCGAAAATCAGGAAACAAACTGCTGGACAATAAGTATGACTACGTTCCATGTATTTGTCTGGCTGATATCTTAAAGAACAGAGGATTATATGATCACTTATCTAAAATGGTGTGTCAAAGTTAGACAGAGGCTTTTAAAAGCTACGATTTCTAGTCGGTTTATTAAGTTGTACTTGCAGTTATAGTTATTAGACTTATCCAAGTGGGAGACTGTTGGATTAGGTGTTTAAGACCATAACTATAATTGGTATATACTTGACCCGAGAGTAGCATGGTACATTTGGGTTGCATTTCACCAGAACAATGTGCAAGGATGGATGTTTGAGAGGTTGTTTATGATTTTATAATATATTTTAAGTATAATATATTGAGAAATCATATAATTTGATTAATGTTGATCAAGAATTATTTTGGAATTAATTTAGTGATCACAAGAGGCTAATTAGATTAATGGGGACCAATTGTGTAAATTAGTTATATATATATATATATATATATATATATATATATATATATATATATATATATATATATATATATGTGTGTGTGTCTATATATATATATATATATATATATATATATATATATATATATATATATATATATATATATATATATATATATATATATATATATATATATATATATATATGGTTTGGGCTTGTTATACATGATGGACTAAGTTTATGGATAAATCCATAAAGAGTTGGTTCATATGGATCATGGATCATGGACAATAAGCGCAAGGGTATGGATTAGGGTTTAACCATGACACTTAGTAATCTACGACATATATATGTTACCCAATAGCTAAAATCGGACACACATATGCTCTAAGAGTTCATAGTAGTCGATTTTGTGTGCAAAAAACTCTCTCTCAAGTCCTCCATTGTTGGTGGTGTTTTGTGAAGCATCTGAGGCATCATATTTGAGGTGTTAAGCTTTTAAAGGACAAAGTTAACTAGCTACAACAAGAGGTAAAGTTTCTAACCATTTGTATTGTTCAATTGTTAATTGGATGCTAGCTAGGATATGTATGCTTTGGAAAATGAAATGCATGTATAATTAGAGAAAACATAGATCCAAAGCATCTTGGGTTGCATGTGAACCATAAGGTTGTTAGAGTGCTCAAAACCCATCAAGAAGATTGATACCATGGATCTAAATTCCATGTTCGGTAATTTGCAAAATTATGAAGAGACCAAAGCTCTTCGTAAAGAAATCATGAAGGACTTGAATAAGGAAAAGTATGCAGCACTGATTTATAGAAAAGAAGCAATGAAACACATCAGCGACTTAGATAATTCAGATCAGGGTGAACAGAGTGATGAATATCTGAACGATGAGCGTGTTGCCAGTGCTGTACTTATCGTCAAGTGCTATGAAGAAAGTAGAGAAAATAGGGTTAGAAGAGCTCAGTTCAAGGGAAGCAGTTTAATTAAGAGATCCACTTCGGAGAAGAGAAACTCAAGTAATTTCTTTAATTGTGGTAGCCCTAACCAATTTACTAAGGATTGTAAGGAGAAGAAAGAAGCTCAGAGCCCTGATAACTATGAAGTCTTGTACAAAAAGTTGGTAGCTCACCTGAAGAAGGAAAACATCTCGCATCCTAAAGCCTTTATTACAAAACAAGAGGATCTTGAGGAATGGGTAAAATAAGAGGAGACTTCTGAAGATGAAGGGCTGAATGTCAAGGGTCTTATGGTTGTTATAAATGATTCCCCTGATGGCATATGCGACGCTGATAGTTCTCACGCTAACACCAGATCAAGTACAAATCTATGAAAAACTTGGTACCTACATAGAGGAAAATCTAGACACTTGACCGATTACAAGTCCCTCTTAACAAATTTTTCAGAAAAGGATGGTCTAATGGTGGCAATTGGTGACAATAGTGGAAGAGTTGTAACAGACGTTGAACTTTTGAATGCAGAACAATTAAGTTGAAGGACGTGTTTTATGTAGAGGGTCTGAAAGGAAACTTGATCTCCTTTAATCAACTTTATGACAATGGTTACAAAGTTCTTTTCAACCATCATGATAGAAAAGTATTTGATTTAGGAAACAAAGACGTACTTACTGCTCTAAGGAACAATCACATTTGTATGGTTGGATGATTATCTGTTTAGACACTGATACTTTATTTTTGCTTCCTGCTATTCTTAAATTTTTGAACATAAGTTGCTACATTCTTAATTTATTTTTGGTTTGTTTGCATTATAATTTTCTTTTATTCTTTACCAAATAAGTATACATTGTACATACACATTTTGCTACTAACATTGCCAATGTTCGTTCTTCTCTTTCCTCTATATGTGTCAGGACCTTCCGTTTTCCTCTAAACATTGATCTTAGCTGATTAAGATCAGTGTGCCACTTCTTGAATGCCTCACCCTCCTTGTAAGAGCTAGTTAACGCTGGCTCTGCATCTTTTCTTCAGCAACATCGGCCCTCCCACTGATGCTGATGCACATGTTGATTGATATGTTGCTTCATGTTGATGAGATCAGATGGGGGGATAATTATGCCACCAAGTGTTCTTCTGGACACATATATATTCTGTCTTGAATAACCAATTTTTGTTTCAATGGGATGAGATGAAGTTAGGTTATATGGCATGCCTAACTTCTATAGACGTTGTCACTGCAAATCCATCACCTCAAGGATCCAAAGGCGTCTTCAAAAAGATAGTGATCCCACCTTCTCTTCCCTTAGGGATCTCAATGTATGGAACCTTCGAGTTTTGTCTTGGTGACTCTCATAACTTGAAGGTTACAAAGATTGGATCGCTCTAACTCCTTGGTTACAAAGGTTGGTTCATATTCTTCTTTTGTTCTTGGTGAACATGAAGCTTAGAATCAATCTGCCGAATCTCAACAATTAAAGTCATTCTCTTTCTTTTTTTACTATAAATTGTATTGTTTTTATGCGATATGGTTAATCTTGTTTTTTCTCTTTTATAGATGAAATTTCAAGTGGTAGATATCTCAGAAAATGGAAGGGTATTAATGACCATTCAATTCCAAAGATTTGATGGAACAAGTCTTTATCACCTTTCGGAAAAAGCTGCACATATTTCGCTGTTTAAACTATTTTTTTGTTTCAATAATTATTTTGTTTGTATTCTTATATTCTTTATTGTTTTGTACCATTTTTTTAAAAAAATGAATCTGATGGTGGTTATTCTAAGCCTAGTATGCAACTTTTGACACATCATCGTCCCTAGAAGCATGCTTTTGTATGTGACTAAATCTCTCTAAGTTTCTCATCAGCGAATCCATCTGCTGAGAGCATTGAGTCACCCACTCACGCTGACTGTCTAGAATTGTCGAAACTTTCAATGTGAGATTGCCTGGTCCTAATCAGAAAAATTATCTAAAGGCTTGGGTGTTTATTTTCATGGTTAATCATCTCTCACCTGACCTTGTCCCTTGAAGCATGCTTGTCGTATGCATCAAGTCTCATGTTCTGCTGAAACATTGAGCAAAACCCAATGGCTTACCCTGATTGGATAGTCATCAGGGTAAGAGATGCTTGTCGGGTCCTTAAATGAAAAAGGGTTGTTCATGTCCCTGACCTCCTAGTTTGAGATATGACATGGTACCTTTATGAACTAACGGTGAATCTTTGATTCTATATTGCAACTTACTCTATGATACGGAAGTTTAAACCACTTCTTTTTTATGAGTTAAACTATTAATGATTCACATTGATTTCACCTCAGCATGACTGAAACAATCCATTCTCTGCTTTATCTTCTTAATAAAACTTAACGATTCACTGTGATATACCACACACTGATGAAAGTTTGAAACTCTGTGCCGATGGTTAGTCTATGTACCATAGGGTATCACACGAACCAATCTATTCTCACCCTTACATTCTTCTTTAAAGTTTTATGATTCAGCATAATGTACCATACGCTGATGAGAGCTTGACAAATCTGTGTCGATGGGTATATCATTTTTCATGATATATTACACGCACCTATCCACTCTTGCCACTTTTCTTCTTATAAAAGTGATTTATGATTCAGCGTAAGAAACTACACGCTGAAGAGATATGACAATACTTTGTCGATGAATGATAGTTTAAACCCACACTATCATGAGACATCATAAAATTAATGTTTCAAGGAACTTGTTGATCGCTTATGCTGATGTTCATTACTGTTGATAACACGTCACCTGTTTTAATGGTAACTTTTTGGATGACGACTTAAAAATCCATCATTATCTTGGGATACAATATTTTTACGGCGAATATATCTTTATTCATGATTACGTAAAAGCGAAGAAACTTTTTGGGTATGTATTGGGAATTCTTTATTCTAGGTCACGTGTACGAGCCATTCAAACAACTGCTCTCTCTCTCTCTCTCCCTCCCTCTCTCTCTCTATCTCTCTCTCTCTCTTAAAAAGACTCCAAACTATCATCTTCCTCACAGCGTTTTCCACGTCAAAGCCTTTGTACGAGTTTCTTCACAGTGCTAACATCATCACAGGTCATCATGCTCCTGACTCTACCATCATCATTCAATCGAAAATGTGGCATTCTCGATGATATCCCAAAACAGTTTGTGAAATCAAGAATCAAAGATTTTGTCAACTATGTCTACAGCGGTCGTCTTCGATAAGAACTATGAGACTTCCCAGACCCTTTCTACCCTAAAAAAGTATGTGAATTTTACTATACATACCCGTTTGACACTGTTGGTCGAACCATCACTGGAACCATTGGAATTGGTCGATATAGGGCTACTATTCGTGTGAAATCCCTTCGAACTGCACTTCGTCTTCCTCAATTTGAAAGTTACTCTAAAACTCCTTCTGAAGAAAGTTGCAAATCTGTTCGAGAAAAAATATGGTATAATTTCAAACTTCAGGGCCTCACTCGTGAACCATACAAAAACACTCTTCATTAGTGTTTTAATGTAGGATGGAAGTACTTAACAAGTGTGATTTGAAAATGTCTTGGTCACAAGACTGTATGTTTGGATCAACTGAATCTCTTTGATTAAAGGATCTTATACTCTATTGTTTACAACAGATGACAGGATTTTGCTCAACTTTTTTTTGATCAAATGGTTGACTGCATTACTGGGAACAAAAAGCCATTCAATGTTCCTTATCCTCGTTGGCTTGGTCTGATCTTGTCTTGAGATGAAGGCTATATTGAAATTCATGGGATTATTATTCCAATTCCTGCCCTTTCCTCAAAGATCATTAATGTTGCTCCATCTCAGGGTGATTTGCCTATTACTGCACAGATGCAAAAGTGGATTAAAACACCGTATGTGGTTGAATCCTTAGATTCTAAAGAGGATGATGATAATGATGATGCTGGTAATCAAGAAGATAATGATGATGAGGATGATGATAATAATGTTAATGATGATGTTGGTGATGAAGAAGATAATGATGATGATCCATAAGTTGGTAATAAAGAAGGGGATGATGAGGAAGTAGACACTGAAAAAGGAGAATCAGTCGCTGATATTGGAGAAGATCTTGCTCAGGGAATGAATTATCCTCCAAGGTTGAACAAGCACATTCGTTTTTCAGCTACCTCCTCATCCTCTTTCCTCTTTAGATGATACTGCCCAACAAGGATCAACTCCTCTATTTGTGGAAACTACTAAGCCAATGATTCAAGATGTCAATTCTCCAAATCCAATGTCTCTTCCTCCTCAAGCTGAGACCGTTCCCATCATTACTGTTGCCTTTCTTCAGGATAATCAAGAAGAATTTAGCTCTAATTTTCAATCTACTATGCTCTCCCAACTTTCTTTAATTGTACATATTAATCAATCTATGGAGAAAAGGTTGATTAAAGTTGAAAGATATGTTGCTACAATGAAGCGACTTATGGCTTTGTATGATGATGATATGATTATTGATGACACTCCACCAAATTCTCCAGGTGATAACCCTCCTCCTCCTCTACCTCCATAAATAAATCTTCCTCCACCAACTCCTCCACCATAAAATACTCCTCCTAGAACTCCACCATCACCTCTTAACTCTCCTCCCCAATATGATGTTCCCAAAAAGGGGGAGAATAATCAAGGGGATCCTCAGCTAATGCAAATGTAGGTGATGATTGTACAAACTCGATCTCAGCTTGAGATGACTGGAAGAGTTGAAGCTGAAGTTGATCCTTTAAAGAAGATTAATGTTGTTAATATTTCAGAATACAATCAGCACATTCCAGACATTGGTGATCAATCAGAGACCAATGATTATGAAGGGTTTCTTGATCATGGTTTCATACAACAAGCTGCTATTCCTGCTATTCCCTTAAATATTGTCTACCCTGAATCTTTCTTTGTGGGGGAGATTTCTCAAGAGGCTCCTCAAGTAACTGATAGTGACATTGACTCTGACAATTATTAGCTGAATCCTCGAAAGAGGAAGGCTTCCTTCTTAGGGGGAGCGTATGACGCTGAAGATGGAAGCTCTTCTCCTGTTGCTGGTGATCCTTTAGCATCTCCTCCTAAAAATAAAAGTAAACTCATCTTTGATCTAAATGAATTAGCAGAAACATGGAGGTTACCCATTAAGGAAGTTAGAGAAATAATAGTAGAATATAATGATGTTATTCGTCAAAAAAAAGAAGCAAGAAAAGCAGAACTTATGTTTACCAAACTTACTCAAGCTCTAGCCTTCGTTGATGAGAATGCTAATATTCAAAGCACTGATAATCAGGTCAAGTAAATCTTTAATAATAATGTGTAGAATCAAAACATTGTTTCGGACCTGAATAACCGGATTGATAGGAAGAAGTTTGGAGATGTTCTTACTTGTAGGTCAAAGCCTGATCTTATCATCTAAGTGAGATGCACCAAACCGAGGATGAGTCACTGAAGCTTCACTTGGTTAGAAAGAAAACCGAATATGAATACAATGAGGTTGTATTTTCTCATTTTCTAGATCTAGTGGATGAAAATTCAATAAATTATCGAAAAACACAAGGGTACTCATGATCAAGAAGTGAAGTTGGCAATTCAGCAGCTACTCAACAAAGTCATGAAGTTAAACCTTGTGTCATCAGCTGGTCCATCTAGACCATCTTCCTCAAAAAGTAAAGGCGCTCCTAGACAGACCAAAAATACCAAGTTTCTTCTTCCTTATGGAACTCAATATATCACCAATGAATTAGAACCGTGTATTGAACCAATCCAACATATGTTCATTGCAGAACCAGAGCATGGGATATCTTATCTTGACAGTCAGAATCAAATGTGCTTTCAACGCACTGTTGATCTTCCTTCTGCTCCCATTGAACATTTGTTTCATCTTCTATTGGAAGGAATTGGCCATTGTGAACTATAAAGAGGATATCGTGTGGTGATATCACTGGAGCTTAGCAGAAGACTGGGTATACTTAAAATTGATCAATTCATATCGGTCAAGCCTGAGATCTTGAAAGAAGATGATAAGTTTTACAATGTCTCTTCTAATGACTCTGAAGAAGATTAGTTTTGACATCATCAGATAGGGAGATTGTAAGGTCACACCTTATGATCTGATGAGCAAACACTCTACACTATCCATCAACGTCAGCGTCTACAATATCGACACTGCTAGTGTATCAAGCTTATCAACATCAACGTATAGCTTAGTCATTCTTTGTAATGTTTTGTATATTAGGAAATGACATAGATAAGTATAGAATAGATCACAGATCCAATATCTTTGTGATATGATCGGTTCTTAGTATAGATTAGACCGAATCCCTATAATAAAGGGATATACTTTTATATATTAGTATATATACAACATTAATTTATGTTCTTTATCTTCTTAGATTAAGTTTTTTTTTCGTAATTATACTTGTAGTGTATCCGATTGATACAAACATCATGTTATTCAAGTGGTGATAAATAGTATGAATATTAGAGGAATCCAAAGAAAGAGTGGTTGTCATATGACGAGTACAAGAAACAAAAAGAAGAGAAGTATAGGCATACAAGTCGAGGATACAACCAAAAAGATCAACCACCGCCCGAGAGGAAGACGAATTTTGAGTCATGGGTATTCCAATTAATACCCGAATATACAAAATTTCTACAAGACCTTCTTGACACTCGCCAACAATTAGAGAAGACTTCCAAGGTGTTTATTAATGAACAATGCCCAGCAGTAATCATTGATGGCATACCAAAAAATTTGTGAGATCCAGGACGCCATTCACTGCCATGTGAATTTGGGAAATCCACAAAGAACATTTTCTTTAGCCAATTTTGGAGCTAGCACTAATTTGATGCCTTATTCATTTTATCAAAAGCTCAACCTTCCAAAATTGAAGACTACAAGAATGGTAATCCACATGGAAAATTGGTCGGTAACTTATCCTCGAGGAATCATTGAAGATTTGTTGGTCAAAATTGGAAATTTTGTTTTTCCAATTGATTTTGTAGTAATAGACATGAAAGAAGATGAGCATGTACTTATTTTACTTGGACGCCCACTACTCAATACCGCTAGAGCCTTGGTAGATGTTCGTGAATCAAAGCTTAATTTACAAGTGGGAAAAGAAGAGATGACATTGGGAGTTGAAGAAGGATTCAAGAAGTCTAAGAATCAAGATGAAGTGTTCTCTATGGATGAAGGCAATAAGCTTGAAGAATTAGAGAAATTGATGGAAGAAGAGGTTCAAACAAGAGAAAAGACTAGATAAGAAGTTAAGCCCACCAAGCCAAGAGGCTCGATCCAAATGATCTTTGAAATCTCTTCCTTTACTACACCACAAATTCAAGAGGAAAAGGTTTGTGAAAGCGAAGAGATAAGTTCAAGTGCTGAAGAAGATGCTCAAGGAGGCAAGGAAGTGAAGCTTGATGGAATGGAGCTTGACAAGGAGTTAGCAGGAAATGAATTGAAGAGTTCGAATGAAGCTAAGTCCCAAGGAGTTAAAATAAAGCTTGAAGCTTGCGATAATAAACCGAAAAGGAAAAATTAAAAGAAAGTGTACATTCGACGAGAACAATCATACAAGCACATATACAAGGATCAAACAGAGAAAAGGGAGAGTCCACTCCCACCCACAACAACAAAGCGTGGGAAGGAGTCGAGCTCACGATTCTACAAAAAGAAGTGCTTTTTGGGAGGCAACCCGATGTTTTAAGAGTTTGCATTTTCTTTTCCATTTGATTTTTCTTTTTAATTTTTAGTTTTATTTTAGTTTAACCAAATGGTCATGTGTTTCTCTATTCTTTAGATCTTATTTTGTATTTTTGAAAAAATGTGAAGCAGTACATGAGCTTATTTAAAGAAAAAAAGTCATGAGATTTTTGGAAGACTATAATTGAAGACCATATTTTTTTAATAAATGTGGGGTTCCCATTAGATGAAGAGAAGAGTTTTGAAGAATTTTACAGAAAGAAAAGGTCGGGAATGGTTCTAAGACATTAAGAAGAAAAGATGCATTATTTTCGCTCTTAATGACATTCTGAGAAGTCACCACGATATGGCTATCATCTCCACGTCGTGGCATTTGTTTTTATCATGACTGAATTTTGTCAGACCTATTCCCATCTCATGGCTGAGGTTCAACATACTTTTTGAAGATGGTTCATTGGTCTATTTTAATCCGGCACATTTACATTCACGAGAAAAGAGTTCAGAAGTATTGTTTCTAGGGATTATATGAGATGTCAACCACACAAGTTTCAGAATGCGATCTCACAACTACTATCCCATGGGAGTCTATTCCAATTTCTCCTTTTTACTTTTATGTTCTTAAATTGTTTAAGTATCCAATGGGGACATTGCACCAATTAAGTGTGGGGTAGATGGTTGAATTTAGGAATGCAATCATACTGATAAAAATTTAAAAATTGACTAGGAATTAAGATATTTGAAATAATAATTTAAAATTGAATTTAGTTAAAAAAAATTGTTATATTTTATGTTATAATCTAGGTTGCTAGTATTGTGTGGGACGATCTGATGCAAGTTTTAATGTTTATTTCAGCCAAAATATTTTCTAGTGTATTTGTGGCCTCCCTATCCTATTGAAATCTTAGAAAAAAACACAACTTTACGTAGTTTGAGGGACATAATATGTTTAGCACCTTGTACGTGAATTGTATCTAGGAGAGCTTATGTAGTCATTGTACTTTTGATTAAAGCCTTTAACCATTATGGGTTGAAGTTAAGTTCTCTTGATTAAGCATATGTTTTTTTATTTTAGGTTTTTAGTTTTGAGTGAAAAACATGTGAAAAAAAAATGAAAAAGTTGTGAAAAAAAAAGTTGCAAAGTTGAGAGAGTAAGAGTCTACAAAGGTATGATGATCAAAGAATTATCATGAAGAAAAGTTACAAATTATTGAAGACTCAAGAATAAGGCAATCTGCCAAGTTATTATTTATTGTAACTTTTCTTTCTATGTTATTTTCCATATATATGCTTTGGACCTGAACCAAAAATATCTTGAGGTTAACAAAGTTTTCAGGGGATGGATTCGGAGGGATGTATAAAACAAATATTTTTCAAAAGAAGTGGGAAACTGTTTATGAGGATCGTAAGTATTTAGGATTGGGGAGATTTTTCGGAAATTTAGACACAAATACATGCATTGCGGTCTTGATGTAGCGGAGAGGCTCAAATTGGATTGTCTTATGTGATGTTGGTAGCTAGGGTTTTAATGTGATGTTATGATAATAAAAATCAGTTTTTCTTGAGGGCAAGTAAAAGCCAAGTGTGGGGTATTTTTATATGTGCATATTTAATCAAGTATTTTGTGCATATTTCTAATACTTTTAGGAAAAAAGGTACTTATGATGGTTGAAAATTGTTTTGTAGTAGCAAAGACATGCTCGAGATAAAAAGAAAGCAAATGAGGAGCTGGAAGCAGTAAACTGTGGGCTAAGTCAAAAAGAGGACAAATAAGGCTTAAAGACGGAAGACCATGATATGGTAATCATTCACCAAGACATGGAGAATGCAAGATTCACGATCATTAATGTTGACATGGAGATTACGAGATATCCATGAAGACCACGACGTAGTGATCAGAATTTTGGACACTATATATATCTGAACATTAGGTCGACTGGGGGGGACTTTTGGCTGATTTTCTGAGAGCGATTGTGACTAAAACCTTCTGGAAACCTTGGAGAAGATCAGGAATCGATTGGAGCTCAAGAGTTGAAGAGATTTAAAAGAATTCCACATATATTTATTCGGTTTGCAAAGCATTACTCATGTCTAGTCGTATTTTCATGGATTATGTGTGTTTTACTATTTTCTATGAGAGGCTAGAAGCCTTATACTTCTGGTTGGTGAATATGAACCTGACCCTTATGTTTTTATTTCGATTTATGGATGATTTATGTGGATTTTACATGTGTTTGGTAATTAAAACCCTAGCATGTAACATCCAGTTTCGAGAAGTTTCTTATTTCGGGATTGTGGAAAATAAATGGATCAAGTCAAGGCCTTGGGCTTCGAGAGAATAAGGTTTAGACACTCTTCGATGATGATAGTATTCGTTATGCGATCCAAGCCCTTGGTTGTGTTTTAGAGTCAAAGGGTAAAACGGGAAAACTGATGTTTTAGACTTCTTTTATGAATTTAGGATTTTATTTTGATATGTTCTAAATCAAAATTAATTATATAGGGTTGTAGAGCCTTTCAAAACCTTTCCGTGGGCATAAAGAACACCGAAATTGGTGTTGGAATGAAGAAGTTATGGTCGTTTGAAGTTTAAATGAAAAGCAGAACTTTATCTAGTATGATGGGCATACCCAAGGTAGTACATTGGGCGTACTGACTACAGAAGACGTAGGCTCACCCTAGTACACTGGGCTTACTTAAAGGTACACTGGACGTACGCTGGCAAGAGAAAAACCTTTATTTTTAGGGTTTTTATAACGTCCCAAAAATTATAAGGTAAAACTTTCATTTTTAATTTAACCATAAACACCCATTTGCCTTTTTCCAATCATTCAAAAACTATTTGCGAATAAAAATAGTTATCTGAGTACAATCCCAAAATCACATAGTTGCGGAAACATGGGAGGATGCGATGCGATCAAGCCAGACCCTTCCCTTTCGAAGCGGAAGTACCTGAAACTATAACCATAAAAACTGTAAGCACGAAGCTTAGTGATTTCCCCAAAATACAACATATTAAAAACAAACAAGTGCCATAGGCTACCTCGAAGGTCGTTCTTTGCAATGTCGAGGGCCAAATATCGGTCTTACATTGTAATATCCCGGGTTTTAGGTATTTTCAAATCCTTCCTTTGGTTTTTAAATATGTTATTTTTGGGTCCTTAGATTATAAAGATGTAGCCCTAAGAAGCCCTAGTGGCAAAATAGTAATTTTGTGAGCAAGAGTAATATATTGGGCATACATGTGAGTATGCTAAGCATACTAGGGCGCGCCCTATTACGCTGGGCGTAAGCATATGTACGTTGTGCGTACTAATGTCCGGGTGAAACCCTAACTTTTAGGGTTTGACGTGTATTTAAACACCTTTATGGATCATTTAGCCCCACCCTTTCAGCCTCCAAGCTCTTGAGTCGTTCTTAGCAAACCCTAGCCCCATAAGAGAGTGTTTTGAGCTTAAAGTGTGTTGTTTGTGTGCTTAATAAATAAGGAAGTGCATTAAGGAGTCTAAAAGGGAAAGCAAGCTTGTAGATCTTGGATTACCATCTTCTTGGAAAGCTCTAGAAGGTAAAAAGTTGCTACATTTATGCTTGGTTTGCTTAGATCTCATCTTGGTAGCTTTATGATGTTCTTTTGTCCCAAAAAGTCCCATTGTTGTGCATGTTTATTGTTGGACGTTTCGGGTTGTCCTTTCAGATCCTAGGAAGGGTTCTAAGCCATAAAAATGAGCTCCCTTTAGCTAGTTTGGATCCATGCTTCTTATGCAAGATCTTAATGGATTAAGTCCATGTATTAAGGACTTTTTGGACGTCTAATGTCATAAAGTTGGAGACTTTATGACTCTAAGGTGCATTTGGACCATGGATCTGAAGTTTAGGCTTAAGTGCTTAAGCCATTAAGCACTTGTTGAGGTGTTGGACTCTACGAGGGTACGCCCCGCGTAGAAGGGAGTACACCCTGCGTACTTAGTCAAATGCAATGCTTATGTATGTTGCGCGCACCCCCGGAGTACTCCCCGTGTACTCGCATGGTTTTGTCGTTTGCGAATTAACTCGGTTGGGTTGACCCGGCTGGTTGACTCAATGGGTTTATGGATTTTGACCAGTTGACCTTGAGTTGACCATGTTTGACCATGTTTGACCAAGTTTGACCTTTAAGGGTATTTTAGGTATTATTGGGTTTTGATGGAATTAGTCACATGGTGGTTGTAGGCATTTGAGTTGTGAGCTGAGATTTGGAGTTAGGCCTTATTAGTTCTGTGCTACTTGCGAGGTGAGTTTTCCTCACTGTACTTTCGGGTCGAAGGCACCAAGGCCGACCCATTGGTTTGAAAACCTGATATTTTTGATATGCTGAGTATGAGATAGATATGTATGCTAGTTTTCATGTGCTAGTCTGGTAGATCTCTAGGACTGCCTGTGATACTATCTGTTTATCTGTATATATGATATTATATGTTATATGTTGACATATCGTGTGGGTTGGGTTGAGGTTGTACTGCTCCGTGTTGTATCTAACAAACCTTGGGGCAAGCCAGATATGAGCTGAGGGCCGGGAAGGGCATGTCAGACTCATACTGAGGGCTCATAAGCATTCCACATATGAGATGAGGGCCAGGAAGGGCATATGAAACTTGTACTGGTGGATTAGTGGTATTTAGTCTGAGAGACTGATCAGGTCAGGGAGCAAGCCAGATATAAGTTGTGGGCCCAGGGGGCACGACAGACTTATTCTATGGGCTCAGGGCTAATCTAGTCTGTTAGCTGTGGACCCATTGCATGCTCTTATTATATTTGTGCTATTTGTTATGTATTGGTATATTGGGGGAACTCACTAAGCTTTGGGCTTACAGTTTTGTATTATGTTTCAGGTACCTCAGAGGATCGCGGGAAGGCGAAGGCGTGATCATGCACCTCCTCATGTTTTGTTTTATGATTTTGGGATTACTCTGATATTGAACTCATTTTGAAAACAATTTGTAAACAATGATGGTTTTGGGCTTGTTTAAAACTTTAAATTTGTCATGAATTTTATGGATGTTACAAGTTGGTATGAAAGCCTTGGTTTCAGTGATTTGGAGGAATACTCGTGTGAATCCAGTCTCAAACTAAGGAAAAGATTTTTAAAATTATTTTCAAATGGTTTTCAAAAAAATTAAGGAGGATGCGATGTGAGCGATCAGCCGAAGCCAGTAAGTAGACCCCAAAATACTATAATGTTATATGATATTGTGATATGTTAGAACAACATGTAGTGATAGGCTAGGGATCTTCAGGTTTTGCATGATAAAGTTTCCTGATTATATGATGCCTGTTAGCCTAGGGTTCTTCTCTAATGGAATTGACATCATTACTATAGTTGCTTAGTGTATGCATCATGGTTATACATAACTAAGATCTTATAGCCTAAAAATGTTTGGTTTGGACTTATTTCATGTTCTTGTTTGATTAAGGGCATAGGGTAGAATCAGATATTCGAATGACTATAGGGTCCAACGTTATGTATGGCTAGCATAAACGAGTGTTGCAGGGTTGGTGGAAGTTTCATGGATGAGTTGTGTGGGGTCAGCTGGCCAGTTTGAGATACATATATAGTAGTCCTCTAGGGTGTGAGGATTGAGCATATTAGTATAGTATCATGTATTGTTAGGGTGTTGTGATGACTCTCTGATATAACTACGGGTAGGTGTGGAAGGTAGTATGGGCTCGTCCTACTGAAAGCATAGGACCCGTACGCGTAACAGAGAAGTCACAACCCCTAGGGCTTTGTTGGGAGTTGGTTCCCCGTTATGATATGCATGTTATCTGATATCCTCTTGGTTTATTTTTCGGTATGGTGACTATGCGTCGAGTTGAGGCAGGATCTGAATCGGGATAATGAGCTGGCCGTCAAGGTGAGTCAGCTGCGTTGGATGACAGGATCAGGGAGATCCTGCAGGAGGAGGTTATTGCTCGGTTACGATCTCAGTTTCCAGAGATGTTTTGGTCTCTCAAGACCGCCATGGTTGAGTACTTTGATGAGCGTTATGTTGCGTTGTCTGAGACAGCAGCCGTTGTAGCCACTGCAGCCGTTGAGGCTGCAGAGGTTGGATCGGGTGGGGCTTTTCATTATCAGGACTTCAACAATACAAAGCCCCCGACTTTCGATGGGTGCAGGACCCGATCATCGCCATGAGGTGGCTATCTGATGTGGAGGGGGTGCTCCTTCACTTGTTTGTGCCCTTCTGACTAGAAGGTTAGGTGTGCTCTGAACCTTCTGAGGACCAGAGCAAAGGATTGGTGGAGGCTCGCTACCAGTTCCTATTTTGCTGAGCAGAGAGCTGCTGTGACCTACAATCAGTTTTCTGAGATGTTCCGCTCCCGATATGTGGCACTGGTGGAGCGAGTGAGGTTGGACCAGGAGTATCTAGACTTGAGCCAAGGTTCTGAGATGGTGATGGAGATCACCAAGATGTTTACGGAGAGGGCTATGTTCTGTCTTGATTTTGCTTCATCTGAGTAGGATCAAATGAACCGTTACTTGAGCATGCTCAGGACAGAGATCACATAGTTTGTTTCTACTCAGCACTATGGTACATTGTTGGAGATGCAGGAGGCCGCCAGGAAGCATGAGATTAAGATTGTTCTACAGGCGAGGGAGCAGAGGCCGGCCCTGGTGAAGTTGCATCATGCGCCAAAGCGTTTTAAGACCGTTGATGTCAGATCTAGGGTCCGGAACGGCCGCACTTGTGGGAAGTGCAGCAAGTCGTATGAGGGTGCTTGTCGATCATCCTCTGGGTGCCACAATTGTGGCCGGTAGGGCCACATGGAGAGGGATTTCCGCCAGCAGGCTCCTGCACTCAGTTCCAGGATTTGTTATCATTACGACCAGGTTGGCCATGTGAAGGCCAACTGCCCATCTCTAGCCGCTAGGCCGGCGCATGTTCCAGCGCCAGTTACTTTGAGGATAACTGACGGGAGTCAGGGGAAGGCGGAGCCCCCAAGGTCTCAAGGTCGTGCTTTCCAGCTTACTGCAGAGGAGGCCAGAGCAACTCCAAATGTTATGAATGGTATGTTGATGTCCTTTATCTTGTTGATTATGTTTTGTGTTATGCTTATATTTGTACCTCTGCTAGGTACGTTCCTAGTGAACTCTTTTCCTGCTCTAGTGTTGTTTGACTCGGGTACAAATCGGTCTTTTGTATCTCAATCGTTCAGTAGGGAGTTTGATATGCCCATTGGGGAGTTAGAATGTACGTTGCGAGTCTCCATCGCCAACGAACACGGGGTTTCTACATCATCGGTGTATCAGGGTTACGTTCTGGAGATTTTCGGGGTGCGTTATCCGATCGATTTGATCCCTATCCCCATGGGGGATATCTTCATGATTGTGGAAATGGATTGGCGGAGCCGTTTCGGTGCTATGATTGATTGTGAGGGCCAACGCGTGGTAGTTCGAACCCCAAGTGGGGAGAACTGATTATCTATGGAGAGGGCACCAGGATAGGTTCAGGGTTTTGTTCTATAGCCAGAGCTCGGCAGTATATTCAACACGGGTGTGCAGGTTATTTGACTTATGTGGTGGATATGCGTGTTGGGGATTAGGTTTCAGTTTCAGAGGTGTCGGTGGTAAGGGAGTTTGCTTATGTATTTCCGGAGGAGTTACCCGGTGTGCCTCCTCAGAGGCAGGTTGAGTTCAGGATTGACCTCGTGCCAGGTGCGGCCCCGATTGCCAAGGCGTCGTACCGTTTGGCACCGCCTGAGATGCAAGAGTTGTCATCTCAGTTGCAGGAGCTGCGGGGCAAGTAGTTCATCAAAGCGAGTAGTTCTCCGTTGGGAGCGCCGATTTTATTCTTCAAGAAGAAGGATGGTTCACACCGGATGTGTATTGATTAGCGGGAGTTAAACAAGCTAACATTAAAGAACCGTTATCCCCTTCTGTGGATTGATGATCTCTTTGATAAGTTCCAGGGTTCATCTTGGTTTTCCAAGATAGACCTGAGGTATGGGTACCATCAGGTTAGGGTGAGAGAGGAGGACGTGGAGAAGACCGCGTTCCGGACTCGTTATGGGCATTACGAGTTCGTGGTAATGCAATTCGGGCTCACCAATGCGTCTGCGGTATTTATGTATTTGATGAATCTTGTATGCAGGTCGATGCTCGATCGTTTGGTTACCGTGTTAATTGATGATATCTTGTTATAGAGGAGATTTATTCAGGATTTCTAAAAGATTTCAGTACCCCTCACTCGTATGACGAGGAAAGGAGTGGATTTCCAGTGGTGCCCTAAGCAGCAGTCAGCATTTGAGACCCTTCGACAGAGATTATGTTAGGCACCATTTTTAACCCTCCTAGAGGGAATTGAGTATTTCGCGGTATTCAGTGATGCTTCCATCACTGGTTTAGGGACAGTCATCATGTAGAGGGAATTGAGGATCACGGGTGAGATCACCATATTTGTTCCGGATAGTCGTGATTTGTTGTCCCATTGTGGTCGGGTATGGGTTCCTATGTCTGGAGGGGTCAGATAGATTGTGTTGGAGGAGGCTCATAAGTCTAACTTTTCTATCCATCCGCGGGCCACCAAGATGTATCGGGATATGAGATTGAGCTACTCGTGGCCGTGTATGAATAGGGAGTTCGCCAGGTACGTTGACAGGTGGTTGACCGGCAGGATGGTCAAGGCCGAGCATCAGAGGCTGCATGGCATGCTGCAGCCTCTCGAGGTTCCCATGTGGAAATGGGAGCAAATATCGATGGAATTCATCACCAAGTTGCTGAAGACAATAAAGGATTTTGATGCTATTTGGGTCATCGTGTGTCGATTGACCAAGAGTGCCCATTTCCTAGCGATTCAAGAGAGTTCTTAGGCCGAGAAGTTGGCCGATGTGTATAGTCGCGAGATCGTTGCTCGCCATGGGGTTTTGGTCTACATTGTTTCAGATCGTGATGTTCGGTTCACCTCTCGTCTTTGGCAGAAGTTCCATGAGGAACTGGGCATGAGGTTGCACTTCAGCACAACTTATCATCCGCAGACCGACGACCAGAGTGAGCAGACGATACAGACCCTTGAGGATATGTTGCGGGCCTATGTCATTGATTTTGATGGCAGGTGGGACTCCTACCTACCTCTTGCAGAGTTCTCCTACAACAAAAGTTTTCACTCCATCATTGGTGCTCCGCCTTTTGAGCTCTTGTATGGGCGGAGATTTCGTACCCCGGTATGCTAGGGCGATGTTGGTCACAGGGTTATGGGATGGACCGAGGTGTGCCTTCAGACTACGTACATGATTCAGCATACCGGACAGAGATTGCAGACTGCTCAGTGTCGGCATAAGAGCTATGCTGACTGGCGCCGATCCAAGTTCGAGTTTCAGGTCGGTGACATGGTGTTATTGAAGGTCTCACCTTGGAAAGGTGTGATTCGCTTCAGGAAGAGGGGGAAATTAGGTCCCCGATATATTGTGCCATTCCGAATTATTTCCAGGGTTGGCAAGGTCGCCTACAGATTAGATCTTCGTAAGGAGCTCAGTCAAATCCATAGCACTTTCCATGTTTTTCAGCTACAAAAGTGCGTATTGGATGAGGATGCGCTTGTGTTATTGGATGATATTTAGGTTAATGAGCACCTGAACTATGTTGAGAGACCAGTAGCTATTTTGGAGAGGAAAGTAAAGGTTTTGCGAAGCAAGGAAGTACCTTTGGTAAAAGGTATGATGGCAGCATCGGATGGGCTCCGAGTAGACTTGGGAGCTGGAGGCTGAGATGCGGGAGCATTACCCAGATTCGTTTGTTGCAATAGACTTCGAGGACGATGGACACAAAATCATCCTAAAGAACAAGTTCTACCATCACTGGACAAATGGACACAAATGAAATGTTCGAAGATGCACCATTGGATTTCGATCCTGCATATCCACCACTGGACAGATGGACACCAAATCTGTTGGGTTTTGAGCATTCTAATACTCCTATGGTGTACATGCAACCCTAGAAACCTTGGATCTATTTTCTCTATTATACATGCAAACTTTCATTTTTCCAAGGTTTCATCCTAACTAGCATATGATTGGGGTATATGTAATATAAAACTAGTAGAATAACATACCTTTCTTATTGCTTGGATTCCTTAAGATCTTGTGAGCCTAGCACCCCAAATGTGACGCCTCAAATGCTTCACACAACACCACCCACAACTTGGAATAACTTGAGAGAATATTGATATGCACCAAAATCGGCTAGCCCTCACTAGAATCACTTAAGTGAAGATTTTACAAGGATGAGGCTTCTTTATATAGTGTTCATATTAGGGTTACACCATGTAACTCATGCCTTTCCACATTCCTCATGATCCATGGGTTTTAGACTCCATGGAGCATCCATGGCTCACCACATGGGTTTAGCCCATCATGAAGAATTACGGATCATAAGCTCAATATATAAGAATGAATGATTTACCAAATCAATCCCCATTTATTTAATTAGTCTCCTTTGATCACAAAATTAATTCCAAACTAATTCTTGATCAATAATAATTAGATAATTCATATTAATATATTAGAACTTATAATATATTAATAAACCATAAATATTCTCTTCTCAGAAAAGTCTATCTAAATTGTTCTGATGCCATGCAACCCAAATGGACCATGCCAAGTCGGATAAAGTACATACCAAATATAGTTATGGACTTAGACACCTTATCCAACAGTCTCCCAATTGGATAATTCTAATAACTATAGCTTGCAAGAACGACTTCAGGATCTGACCAGCAATCGTTGCTCTTTCAAAGTCTCGCGGAACTAATTTGTGCCATTTTATATAAGTGATCATATAATCCTATGTTCTCAAGATATTAGCCGTACAAATACATGGAACAATGTCGTACTTATAGTTCAGTAGTTTGTTTCCCGATTTACGATTTTTTTTGACATAGAACTTAATCGAACACATCAATTCAGTTATGGCCGAGCCCAACACATAAGTCAAAACAAAATCATCGAGGGGCCCAATATATCGTTTTTAATCCTCCAAGGACTAAATGGAACAGATAAAATTCGGCTCATATGCTTATACTGACTAATCATCAAATTGTACACAACAGCACGTTTTATAACATCATGTTACTAATGCATTTTCATACTATCAATGTATAACCAACTCATATCTCCTGGTTTGAAGACTTACATGATATTACCGTCTCACGACCACTCGAGATAAATTCCATGAACTGATACAAGTGAGCGTGGGTTGATTCCAATATTCAGAACTTATAAGCACTCATGATTGTTGCAACAACAATTGCTATGTCTAATACAATTCAGACATATCTACCAACCCAATTCATGACAGTCTTATTTCAATACCTACTTCCAAAGTATGATCGACTGTAGATAGTTTGAATAATATGATATACTATAACATAATTATTCTGGAAGTCAAAACATGCAAAATGAAACAATAGTAAATGATTGAGACAAGACAGTACCATATTAGTAAATAAAAACATATTTTATTTAAACATCAAATGTCAATTACATTTCAACTATTACAAGTTTCGAAAGCTATCTAACTACTAAAACTAATATCATCCTTCAGCCCAATGCGTCGTGCATGTTGTAAATGCTTAACCCTACACAGTCCCTTCGTGAGGGGATCTGCTGGGTTCTCATCTGATGATACCCTCTTTTCCACGAGGAGTCCTTCTTCTATTCGATGTCTAATGAAGTGGTATTTTCTGTCGATGTGCTTGGATCTGCCGTGATCCATTGGTTCCTTGGCTAAGGCAACTGCACTCTCGTTATCATAGAAAATCTCCATAGGCTCCTTAATACCTGGTACAACTCCAAGGTCTCCAATGAAGTTCTTCAGCCATATTGCCTCATTCGCCGCCTCGCTTGCTGCTATGTACTCTGATTCGCAAGTTGAATCAGCTACTGTCTCCTGCTTGGAACTTTTCCAAGTAATTGTTCCTTCATTTAGGGTAAATACCCAGCCCGATTGAGAGCGGAAATTATCCCTATCAGTCTGAAAGCTAGCGTCACTATACCCTACTACTCTCAAGTCATCACTCCCACCAAGGGTAAGGACCTAGTCCTTAGTCCTCCGCAGGTACTTGAGAATGTTCTTTACCGCAGTCTAGTGAGCCTTGCCTGGGTTCCCTTGATATATGTTGGCCATGCTCCAAGCAAAGGCCACATCAGGGCGAGTACAATTCATAGCATACATGATCGAGCCTACAACAGAAGCATATGGAACTCGACTCATCTCAGCTATCTCAGCCTCTGTACTCGGGCTCTGAGTCTTACTTAGTTTAGCGTTACTCTGGATCTATAAGTCACCTTTCTTGGAATCCTGCATGCTGAACCATTCCAGCACCTTATCCAAGTAGGTACTTTGACTAAGTCCAATTAGTCTCTTACTCATGTCTCTCAATATCCTTATCCCTAGGATATAGGCAGCTTCTCCAAGGTCCTTCATAGCGAAACACTTCCCAAGCCAGGACTTAACCTCCTGCAAGGTTGGGATGTCCTTTCCTATGAGTAGTATGCCATCCACATACATATACATAGGACTCATCCTCGCTCCTCGAAAAGCCAAACTCTTTGACTTTCTCATCGAAACAAAGATTCCATCTGCGAGATGCTTGTTTTAATCCATAGATGGATTTTTCAATCTTACACACTCTATTAGCGTGTTTTGCATTGACAAAACCCTCTGGCTGACTCATGTAAACATCCTGAGCCAACTTTCCATTAAGGAAAGCGGTTTTGACATCCATTTGCCATATTTCATAATCATGAAATGCAGTAATGGCTAGCATAACCCTAATAGACTTAATCTTCGCTACTGGTGAGAAGGTTTCATCATAATCAACTCCCGGAGTTTGAGTAAAACCCTTCGCAACTAGTCGTGCCTTATAAGTGTGTAACTTCCCATCCATGTCAATCTTATTCTTGAAGATCCATTTGCACCCGGCTGTCTTACGACCCGGTACAGTGTCAACCAAGTTTCAAACTTGATTGTCATACATGGAATGAATCTCGTTGTCCATAGCCTCCTTCCATTTGGCAGATTCAAGGCCTGGCATGGGTTCCTTGAAATTGTTAGGTTCATCCAAATTTGTCAGTGTACTATCACTAACAAATGCATCACCCCTTGTAGTAATATGGAAAACATAATAAAACTCAGGTGTGTTCCTAACCCTTGTGGAACGCCTCAGAGGTACGAATTCATCAATCGGCTCAACAGCAGTTTCTGTTGGATAAGGTGTCTAAGTCCATAACTATATTTGTTATGTACTTGACCCGGCTTGGCATGGTCCATTTGGGTTGCTTGGCATGTCAACAATTGGATAGACAAATTGAGAAAAAGGACACTTATGATTTGTTAATATATTCTAATATATTAATATGAAATCATATTGTTTAATTAGTATTGATCAATAATTAATTTGGAATTAATTTTGTGATAAAAAAGAGACTAATTAAATATATGGGGATTGATTTGTAAATCATTCATTCTTATGTAGTGGGCTTATGGTTCATGATTCACTGGATTGGGCTAGGACCCATTGGGTGCTCCATGGATGCTCCATGGAGGCTATAACCCATGGATCACGGGGGAAATGAAAAGCCATGCACATTAGGGTATAAATGGTGTAACCCTACATGTGACACACTATATAAGGAACCTCATATGGAGCAAAATTGGCGACTAATACAACACAAGGAGGGCTAGCCAATTTTTGAGTGAAAGTGTTCTTCTCTCAAGTTATTCCAAGAGTTGTAATGTTGTGTGAAACATTTGAGGCATCACATTTGGGGTGCTAGGCTCACAAGGTCTTAAGGAATCTAAGCTACAAGAAAGGTATGTCATTCTACTAGTTTTATTATATTACAAGTACCCCATGCCACGCTAGTAAGGATGAGAACCTTGGAAAATCAAATTTGCATTAATATTAGAGAAAACATATATCCAAGGTTTCTAGGGTTGCATGTACACCATAGGAGTGTTAGAATGCTCAAAACCTATCAGTTTCCTCCTCAGGTTGGTTGCTAGTGTTTCAGGTTCTTTCACCACTTGACTCTTGAATTTCTTCAAGGTCAATTTGCCTCCCACTGTTTCCTTGGCTTATGAATTCTCTCTCACGAAAGACTCCTCTCCTCGCCACGAAGACAACATTATCACTCGGTCTGTAGAAGAGATAACCAAAGGATTTATGTGGGTAGCCGATGAAAATACACCGCTCACTTCGAGGTTAGAGCTTGTCGTGAGTCTCGCGCCTCACGAAAGCCACGCAACCCCAAATCTTGATGTGGTCTAGAGTGGGAACTTTCCCAGTCCACATCTCGTGAGGTGTTTTGGCAACATTCTTGGTAGGGACTAGATTAAGGATATGGGCGGCAGTCTCTAAGGCATACCCCCAAAATGAGATTGGTAACGAATCTCGACTCATCATAGAACGAACCATGTCCAACAAGGTCTGATTGCGCCTCTCAGCCACACCATTCAGCTGTGGTGTCCCAGGAGGTGTCATTGTGAAACAATTCCACATTTCTTAAGATAGTCAAGGAACTCGATACTAAGATACTCACCACCCCTATCGGATCGCAACATCTTTATCGTCCTGCCGAACTGATTCTCCACTTCTTGCTTAAACTCTTTGACGTTCTCAAAGGTTTCTGACTTATGCTTGATTAAGTAGACATAGCCATATCTATTATAATCATCAGTAAAATTCACATAGAAGCGGTTAGCATCCCTTGTTGCGGTTCTGAAGGGTCCACACACATCAGTGTGTATGAGGTCCAACAAACCTTCACCCCTAGCACAAGTACCCATGAAGGGTGACTTAGAAATTTTTCCAAGTAAACAAGATTCGCAACTATCATCTGACTTTAAGTTAAATGACTCCAAGACTCCAGCCTTCTGGAGTTGGCCTATGTGCTTCTTGTTGATATGTCCAAGACGACAATGCTACAAGGATGCCTTATCCAAACTAGTAGAAGAATCAATATGCAATACATTATTTACTAAGTTCTCTACAACCGACGCAATTTCATATACACCATTACAAGGTAATGCTTTAAAATAGAGAACACCATTATAAAAAGCATTAATACCACCACATTCATTATCAAATGAAAAGTAAATCCTTGTTTTTACAAACCATGAAAAGAAATAATATTTCTCGCCATTTCAGACGAGTAACAACATTTATTCAAATCTAATAGTAATCCACTACTAACCAATAAAGAATAAACTCCAATCTTGGTGACAGGTGACACTTTCCTATTCCCCATGATCAAGTTTATCTTCCCGTGCTCCACATCCTCACTTCTTTTTAGGCCATGCAAATCAGAACAAATGTGAATTCCACACCCTGTATCAAGGACTCAAGAATTAGTATGTAGTGAGTTATTAGACAATATATTGTAAATACATGCATGGGTGGGTTTCACTTTAAGATCCTTAGGATCCTGCAAGTACTTGGGGCAGCTTCGCTTGCAGTGCCCTTTTTCCTAACAATAGAAGCATTGTGCATCCTTCGGGTTGGAAGAGGGAGTGGCAGAACCACCTTTGGTTCCACTCGATGAGGAGCGATCAAGAGACCTTCCCTTGGTACCCTTCGAAGGGGCTTACTCTTTTTCCCTTTACCTTGCCCGATTGCCAGAATAGGGGAGGTGGTAGGAGTGGTAACGGCATTCTTTCCTTTGAGACTACTTTCAGCAGTCCTCAAAAGTCCTTGAAGTTTGCTAAGTGTGACCTCCTCCTTGTTCATATGATAGGTCATGCGGAACTGATCATAACAGGAGGGTAAGGAGTGTAGAATAATATCTATTGCTAACTCCTAATCAAAGTTCACATTTAACTTTAGCAAACGGTCCACGAATCATTGCATTTTCTGCAGGTGGCCCGTGATGGATTCTCCATCCTTCATTTTCGTTGTTATCATGGAGGTGATGATTTCATACCTTTCGTGACGAGCACTCTGATGGCATCTTTCCAGCAGGTCCTGGTGCATCTCATAAGGGTAGAAATCTTCATCGGATTTCTGGAGTTCTGCTGTCATAGTAGCCAACATGATACAAGACACCTTAGTGGCATCCTTCTTATGGGTAGTGTACTCAGTAATCTCCTCTGGAGTAGCAGAAGACTCATAGCGAGTGACCATCCTTATGTTTCTAATCCAATCATTAAAATTAGTCCCACCAAAGATGACTCTCCCACAAAGATTCATGAGAGAAAAGGAGTTGGTAGGGTTTGAGCCAGAAGCATTGTTGGAAGACATTTGAAAAGGAAAACAGACAAGTTTAGATTAGATATAGAGTCCTTAATAAGACACCCAAATGAAATATTAAGGCTAGG
The DNA here is from genome assembly GCF_052849685.1 of Lactuca virosa. Taxonomy (NCBI): domain Eukaryota; kingdom Viridiplantae; phylum Streptophyta; class Magnoliopsida; order Asterales; family Asteraceae; genus Lactuca; species Lactuca virosa. Next base: position 459,847,903 of record NC_136429.1, on the reverse strand, counting down.
AACCAACACAATATGTTATAACTTGGAAGATGGATGCCGTAATCCAAGCTACAAAATATTTGAAGGTAGGTAAATGACGATTTACCAATTTCCACCATGAAAAACGAAATAGATTATTAGGTTTTAATTGGATTGAAACTCCAAGATCTTTTGAGATTCATTGAAAAATTCAATGGGATGTTTAAATCTCGATTATGCCTTTCAAGTTTGTGATTGGGATACCAACGATCACATACAAGGTGTGAATAACCCTGCAAATTAACTTGGTACTCTTAATTTTATCACCTAACCAATGTGTCGGTTAACCACACACACTCCACCGATCTATGATAAACCTTAAGCCACCCTTTTCCACCCTTGTTAAGTCCAAGTTAGAGTGTCGATTAACCACACACGCTCCACTGACGACTGTAGCAAGGTGCAAAGTGTAATTTCATGGGTTAGCATCATTTTCACATTTTCCTAAAGTAACTAAGATTGGGAATTTATAAAAGGTTTAGTTACTTTATATTTATCATTATAATTTTAATTAGAATTATAGTCCTTGTCCTACCCGTTCGTCTAACGACCCTCCACCAGTCAAGGAAGCGGTGGGTGAGAGTGGACACCCATTAAGCTGTCATTTTATAGGCAACAACCTTATACCCCCCTTATAGACCAGCTTCGTCAATGAGGCCTACTAACGATAAGACTGACTTGTTCTTATACATATATATATATATATATATATATATATATATATATATATATATATATAATTAACTTATAATACTATAAAGTATAAGGGTTGAATTTTAAACTTTTAAAATTCTAGGGTTTGGAATTAAAGTATTAATGTGTAACTTTACAAATTCCAAAACTTGAGGGAATGTTTTGAAACTATTCAAAACCTTTCATTTCTATAACTTATGAGTTTTAATGATTTTAATGGAAAAGACTTTTGGAATTCCATTAAAATGCATTTAGATCAACAATTAAACTAACAAGCATGTCAAATAATTTCTATGATCTAACAAAACTCATAAGCATGCATAATTCATATAAACAATTTTCAACAATCATATGAAACTTTGACAATTATCATTGAAATTGGATAAGCACAATCATTACCACATCAAAAACAGGTTTAACAATCTAAAAACAGTTTAGAGTAATGATCCTAGTCCAATTCCAGCAATAAAACTCGATATTCTGCACTCAGGGCCTCCTACTTGCCGAGTGCAAGAACCTACTCGATGAGTAGGATGAGTTTTCACATGGACTCGTCGAGTCCCCCCATGGACTCGGCGAGTTCACTGAATAGTGAGCAGAAAAATTGATTTTTTAAGCAATTTGCATCAAGTATAATTGAAAACTAGCCTATGATCTGATACCACTGTTCGGTTTTGAGCATTCTAACACTCCTATGGTGTACATGCAAACCTAGAAACCTTGGATCTATGTTTTCTCTATTATACATGAAAACTTTTATTTTTCCAAGGTTTCATCCTAACTAGCATATGAGTGGGGTATATGTAATATAAAACTAGTATAATGACATACCTTTCTTGTTGCTTGGATTCCTTAAGACCTTGTGAGCCTAGCACCCCAAATGTGATGCCTCAAATGCTTCACACAACACCACCAACAACTTGGAATAACTTGAGAGAAGATTGATATGCACCAAAATCGGCTAGCCCTCACTATTATCACTTAAGTGAAGATTTTACAAGGATGAGGCTTCTTTATATAGTGTTCATATTAGGGTTACACCATGTAACTCATGCCTTTCCACATTCCTCATCATCCATGGGTTTTAGACTCCATGGAGCATCCATGGCTCGCCACATGGGTTTAGCCCATCATGAAGAATTATGGATCATAAGCCCACTATATAAGAATGAATGATTTACCAAATCAATCCCCATTTATTTAATTAGTCTCCTTTGATGACAAAATTAATTCCAAACTAATTCTTGATCAATACTAGTTAGATAATTCATATTAATATATTAGAACTTATAATATATTAATAAACAATAAATATCCTCTTCTCACAAAAGTCTATCCAAATTGTTCCGATGCCATGCAACCCAAATGGACCATGCCAAGTCGGATCAAGTACATAGCAAATATAGTTATGGACATAGACACATTATCCAACAAAATCATGCTAAAGAACAAGTTCTTAGTGATCCTCAAGTTGGGGTTTTGACAAGAGCTCAGCTTCATGCTAAAAATGAGGTACTAAATGTGCATCAAGAATATTTTATTTTTAATGTTTTTATTTTGAAAATAGAACCGAAATCAGTAATGCTTGCTTTGGAAGATCCTGACTGGATTGTCTCTATGCAATCTAAACTTGCTGAATTCGTAAGAAACAAGGTTTGGAGATTTGTTCCAAAACCTGATGATGTATCCGTCATAGGCTTAAAATGGATTTTTAAAAATTAAACTGGAAAAGAAGGAAACGTGGTTCGGAACAAAGCAAGGTTGGTTGTTAAGGGGTATTCGCAACAAGAAGGAATTGACTATGATGAAACCTTTGCCCCTGTCGCGACAATCGTGGCTATTCAAATATTTTTTACTTATGCAGCACACAAAGACGTCGATGTTTATCAGATGGATGTCAAGTGTGCTTTTCTCAATGGAGTATTAGAAGAGACTACGTATGTTGAACAACCACTAGGTTTCCTAAATTATAAATACCCTGATCATTGTTATATTCTCGATAAAGTTGTTTATGGATTAAAACAAGCCCTCGAGCCTGGTATGAAACTCTTACCAATTTCTTGAAATTCTCAAAATTTAAACAAGGATCTGTTGATCCCACTCTCTTTCGAAAGAAAGTGGGGGATCACTTGATGCTCGTTGAAATTTACGTGGATGATATTATTTTTTGTTAGACTGATCTTTCATTGTCTAGACAATTTGAGCATATGATGAAAAGTCTATTTGAGACGAGGATGATGGGTAAGATCAATAATTTTCTGGGAATGAATATTCGTCAAAGCAGAGAAGGAATTTTCACAAATCAAGAGAAGTATTCTCTTAATCTTGTATAGAAGTTTGGAATGACGAATAGTTCGAAATTATGAGTACCAATGGCTGTCAGCACACGCTTAGGACCTTTGTTCGACAAGCCTGTAGTCGATATTACGTTATACAGGAGCATGATCGGTTCATTACTATACTTAACTTCTAGTAGACCTGACATTATGTTCGTTGTTTGCAATTTTGCCAGCTATCAGTCGAATCCCAGGGAAGTGAGAGAACAAAATAGATCTAATACGCACAGAAAAGGTTTGAAAACTAAAACCTTGAGTTAATACTTTAAGATCAATGTCTGCTTGCTAATAAATGTTGCAATCAAGTCTGGATAGACCAGTCGAGTCTGAGCTAAAGTATTCAACAAATGATCAAGCCATAAATGAAGAACAGGAATGAAGATCAAGGTAAGGTTAATAAATGAAGAACAAAGAGAATGTTGTGAAGTGAGAGAAGTGAATCAGATATTGCTAAAAGGTTTGAACAATCCGTCTTTTAATTTAACATTGAATGCTCCTATAAATAGGAGTACATGAAACATGGTACTAACCAATTCCAAACATAGGGTTGGATAAAAGAGTTACATCTGACACTATGAATATCTGTGTTGACAAATTAAGCTAAGTTCTATGACAAGTCAAATAAAACAAAAGACAAATGTATTTAATACATAACGACAAAATATGGATTCCGGAACAGCAAGCATTCTGGACACAAAATCCATTCCGGAATGCCTTCACTTTATCTTCACTTCACCATCTGACTTTAGGTCCGGACATAAAGGAATTCCGGGCACTCTTCACTTCGGAACTAGATTGACTTCGGAATTGATTTGGGATTGCTAGAGGTTCACTTTCATGAATTCCGGAGCACTCTTCACTTCGGAACTATCTTGACTTAGCAATCAAGTCAGCTTAGATCGCTTATTCTTTGGTGAACGTGTAGGCTCGGAATAACCATTCTAAGACTTCAATGTACCAGGTCAGCTGACTCACAAACTTTGCTTTTACTTGCTCCGGAGCTTCAGACTTGGTCGCACGGCTGATGAACTTTTTGAGGGCTTTTGTAGGAATCAGGTGTTTGTCAAGGACTCGGAAAAAGTCCTTTTTGTTTGTCTTCTTCGTCTTGTACACAAACCCTAGAACCGGATCATAAATAGGGCCTTCTGCTAGAAGATTAACTTCCTAAAGCACAAAGTCAATCTTAGCAACATTGTCTTCAGTTCTGAAGAGATGATCCAGCTCATAGTCGTGTCGACAGAATTCCGCGACATAGTCTTTGAGGAAGCTCAGAGCAGCATGGTAAGTACCCATGATGCTATCATCTTTTTGGAGTCCTCGGAAGTGAGCAGCTAAGTTAAGAATGTCATTCAGATTCATTGCCGTAAAGTCATCATCGGTGATGGTTTGGTAAGTTGGTTTGTTTCTGATGACATGGTACCGGAATAGTGGACAGTTGAGTACAAACTTGGTCAGGACCTTTCTTCCGTACCCTGAAATCTTGGTGATCTTCTTCTTCGTCCATTCTTCCTTTAGGGGAAGTGCATTCTTGGCATAGAAAGTTTTCAACCTTTCTCGCTCAGTCCGGATAGTGACCTCCGGATTGTCATTGGGATGGAGAGGAGCGAACTTGATGTAAAATTTGCTGAATGGAGAGAGAGGAAAATCAAGCTGTTCGAAATCATCAGAAGGAATGTCATAGTACATAAATGGTACTATATCGACATCCTTAAGAATACCTTCACGATAGAGAGGAGAAATGTCACACATCGGATCAGGATTGTCTTTGAGCGCTTGGATCTGGATGCTGTCCTCTAAAGCTTTGTTAATTTCCTACTGAGACCATCCATGTTTTTGCTTTGGTGGAGGTCCGGAGTCTGTGATAGGCTTCTTGCCTTTGTCTTTTAATATGGCAGAGATGACATGCACCATGTTTTCATCAAATACGAATTTCGGAGTGGGGGTCTGAAGAGGTTCTTCCGGTATGTCATCAGGGATCCGGAGTGGATAACCTTCATCTATTGGATCAAATTTAGGTTCCAAAATTGGAGGAGATACTGAAGGGGTGGCTCGGAAGGCTTGAGCAGTCATGAAGGATTTAGCCTTATCCATTATGATTCCCCTTCGAAGAACGTCAGGTAAGGAAGATGGCCAAGAAACTGCAGACCAAATCCTCTGTTCTTCATCAGTCATCACCTTTGGAAAAAGTTTCTTTGGAGCTTAAAGGGCAAGAACTCCATTGGTGACATATTCCTCTTCATCACTGTCATTATCATCATCATCATCATTTTTTCCTAGAAGTCCGGAAAGAACATTGACTTCATCGTCGGAATTGATATCTTCATCTTGGAGTTGAAAAACAGAGGCAGGCTTCCATGGTTGACTAGGACCTTCTCCCCCTCTTGCATCGGTGGCTTTTCGAACCGGTGCAAGCATTAATGAGTCCTTCATATCATCAAATTTGGTAAACACCTTTTGAAGACCGGTGTTGACTTGACGAGTGAGCGCATCATAAGCTTCGGAAGTGGGCGATTGGGAGGAGAGATGATCAAACAGGTGTCCAAGAATAGCAAGCATCTCATCAAACTTGCGATTCAGAACGTCAACAATGTTCCAAGTGGAGCGGAGCAATTTGATGAGGACTTGATGGATGATCAGGTTCATTTCGTCCTTCTTCTTGATTTCCTTCTCCAGCCTCTAAACTTGCTTTTCATGGCGAACGTGGGTCTGATTGATGAGATCATTGGTAGCAGCAACCAACTCATCATGGACCTTCAGCATTATGGTAATGGTGTCGAGATAATCCTCAACTGAAGCATCATACTTAGCTTCAACTTCTTCAATTGAGTGCTTGAGCTGGATGGAGATCAGTTCATCTAGTTGAGCTTCTCTTTCAGCCACGGAAGGTTCGGACTGATTTGATAAGGACTGGAGAATAGTGTCTAGCTTGGAGTCTAGTCGGGACACCTTTTCATCGATTTTGGAGTTTAGCCCAGCCACGGAAGTCTTGAGAGTGGTAACCTTCTTCATTGTGTCCGAAACATTGGATTGAATATCCAACAGGGCAAACAGATCAATACGATTTCCTGCTGAGGATCCGTTGTCTGAGCTGGAAGGTTGAGGATTGGGTTTAGGAGATTCCGGAGTGATTGGAGTGACAGAATGACCAGGTTTGTTGGTGGCATCATCATGGAGTTTTTGTGTTGATTCGGATTCATCATTAGTGGAGGATGAGGATCCGAAATCATAAGCAACATGTGCAGCATCTGTGGTGTGACACCCAAATTTTTTCAAAAATTTTAAACTTTTAAAACGCATCTTAAATTAAATTAAAACAACTGAAATAGTCATCACATAATCCATCAACTTAATAATCATATAAAATAAGTGTGGAAGTAATAATAATAATAAGGTCCCAACAAAAATAACTAGTAGCGATGTCCCGGTGCCCCATGTCAAGCCTTAGCCTCTTTAATCTTAACACCTGAAAAGTTATAAGGGAAACCATAAGCACAAAGCTTAGTGAATTTAAACACAGACATTGTACTAACATTCATATTTACTAACCCTAATCCATTTTCCAGTTATAATTATATGATAAGGGCAAAGAACGAATCAATGCCTATAATACAGGAAGGACTTGTTGGTTTGAACCGCACCGGGAGGATCCTGTATCATTTGGCCCTAATGACCGCACCTCACGATGAGTATAACATTGGTGATCTTACCTACCCACCGCAATGCACATATCCATAATTAGTTACATACAGTGCACATGTACGAATTAAAACAATGCTTATATAGCATGCCTTTATAATAAATTCAAATAATCACACACGAGCTAACTAGCAAACGCAAACATCAATACAGCGGTGTGAGAGAACTCACCTTGAGTGAGTAGTAAGGATAGCTAACAATCAAATAATGCTACCAAGCTTGAGCAAACTTCAAAACCTCGCCTAAGAAGGATTAAAGGTTAGAGAGGAGAAGTAATGAAGCTATGAGTTGAGAAAAGAGTAATCACAGCAAGGTCTCTAAAACAGACCTGCTGTTCAAAACGGATTTAATCCAAAATCTAAAACAGAAACATAGCTTTAACTAAATTTTATAGGAAACTATGATTACTCAGGATTCCAGAACTATAAAGAACTCCTTCTAACTCCAAAAGATGAATTAAATATGAATTTTACAAAATGGTGTATCACTTTTGTCTCCAACAATACAGTCAAGTGATGTTGGCCAATTCTACCCAACTTGTGAGTAGAATTCGTCCAAACCAAAATTCAGAGAAGTAAAGGACATAAAAATGAAAGTCTCAGAGTTGGAATTGAATGAAAATTGCATCTCCCAAACTCCAGATATAAAATTCACATTGTGGACAATCACAGCACTAGCAAAAGCTGGTGACTGCCCACTGATCTGGAGTGTGGATCCATTATAACCAATTTATAATTTGAAATAACACCCGATTTGCTCCAGATCTTAAATTCATAATATCAGGAACATATAGAAACTTGGAATCACTCTAGATCCTTTTCCAAGCCTTAGAAATGATGAAAACAAAATGACATATCAGAACAGACCCGGATCAGACCTAACAGTAAAGATGCCATTCTTTCCCATAGATAAATTCCTTATCAGTGAGGTTGGCCTGCTTAAGAAAGTTAGCCAACTAACTTTGTGAACTTTGGGAACTAGTTTGGGGTCCGTTTGAGTTCTAGAGCTCAAGATATAAGTTTTACAAAATGACCACAGATCTGATGGAAAACAGAATCTCAGCCACCCGTGATTCCTTTTTGGCTCATCCATCCTTCTCCCTTTGAAACACATTTTAAGATGTGTTCATCATCCCAATTTAGTCCCCATGATCATGGTGGTACTAAAAAGGGTTAGGCATCATTAGGATTTCATTTTGCCACAAGATTATAATAATAATCAATATGAAAATGAACATAATGCACATAAAATCACCATTCTCCCTTTTAGGGTTTCCATGATCTTTTGCAACATGTAATCCCCTAGATCCATCATCCACCATACATGGGGTGAAGATAGGTTCTTGAGATGATGTATAACATACAATTATTTGCAAATAACAAAAGAGATACAAGTCAAATAAGAAGGAGAAGAAGTGAAGATGAAATCTTAAAACTAGAACAAGGTTATGAATCAAGTTGTAAGAAATGATAAGGAGGTTCATACCAATGTGAATCAAGGCTAGAAATGAACAAGAATTAAGCTCCAAACAACAGCCCCTTGGCTGCTATTGATCCCAAAGAGAGAGAGAAGGACGATGTGTGTGTGAGAGAGAGAGAGAGAGTAGGGTTTAGAGTGTTTTTCTTGTGTGTGTTCCAAATGACTCAATTAACACATTAAGTACTATTTACTAGATGGACTTTGCAAATAGGCCCATAGCCCATGGACTTCAATAAAAGGAGTTTACAAGATGATCAAAAGAGTCCAATAACATAAGAAATCAGACCTTGGTTGAATAAATTAACCCGAGGTTACAAGAATAATTAAATTAAAATAACCAAACGTAGAAAAACAGGGGCGTTACAACTATCCCCCACTAAGAACGGACTTCGTCCGCAAAGTCAACGCCTAGAAACAGATCCGGATAATGAGCCCGCATCTCGCATTCCGGTTCCCAAGTCCATTCCAAACCCTTCCTATGTTGCCGCTGCACCTTAACCAGGTTTATAGTCTTGTTGCGGAGAGCTTTCGTCTTTCGTTCTAAAATAGCGATTGGTTTCTCAACATAATTGAGACACTCGTCAATCTGTATGTCCTCCAGTGGTATCACAGCGGTCTCGTCACCAACGCATTTTCGTAACTGAGACACGTGGAACGTATTATGAATTAGTCTAAGCTCGCCAGGCAGCTCTAAACGGTAAGGCACCTTTCCCACACGGGCTATGACCTTGTAGGGTCCAATGAATCGGGGTCCGAGCTTTCCACGCTTTCGAAATCGAATCACACCTTTCTAGGGGGAGACTTTGAGCAACACATAATCTCCCACCTGGAACTCAAGATTGGAGCGTCTTTTGTCGGCATAACTTTTCTGACGACTCCTCGCTGTGACCAAATGATCCCGAATCACTTGGATTTTCTCCGTAGTCCGTAGCACGATATCGGTACTCCCAAGTACCCTCTGCCCAACCTCGCCCCAACAAACGGGCGTCCTGCAGTTCCTCCCGTACCAGGCTTCATACGGAGGCATTTTAATGCTCGAGTCATAGCTGTTGTTATAAGAAAACTCAGCTAGATGTAGATGGTCATCCCAACTACCCCCAAAATCAATCGTACATGCCCTAAGCATGTCCTCCAAGGTCTGAATCGTCCGCTCACTCTGCCCGTCTTTCTGCGGATGGAAGGCGGTGCTAAAGTGTAATCGTGTACCCAACTCCTCTTGAAACTTCCTCCAGAACCGAGAAGTAAATCGGGTGTCCCGATCGGAGACGATAGAAACGGGCACCCCATGTAATGAGACAATCTCCCGAACAAAGATCTCGGCTAATTTCTCTGCCGATGAGCTCTCCTTTATATCCAGAAAGTGAAGAGGAAGTTCTAGGAAGTTTTGTAATGAAGTCACCCATATCGTATCGGCTCCTCGGGCAGTTCTAGGAAGTTTTGTAATGAAGTCCATGGTTAGATGCTCCCATTTCCATTCAGGAATCTCCAATGGTTGCAACTTCCCATGCGGTTTCTGGTGTTCCGCCTTGACCTTCCGACAGGTCATACATTCTTCCACAAATCCAGCCACATCATTCTTCATTCCATGCCACCAGTAAGCCTCCTGAAGGTCCCGGTATATTTTAGTAGCACCAGGATGGATAGAAAATTTTGACTTATGAGACTCATCCATTAGGGTTTTCCGATTTCCCCCAGTATATGGAACCCACACCCTACCGTAGCGAATCAGCAAACCCCGCCCGTCTCGTTTCATCTTAGGCAACTCTTTCCCAATCTTCTCACGCCTGATGTTTTCCTCCAGTATTGCCGTCTTTTGGGCGTCCCGGATCAGATCTAACAAAGACGACACCATCGTGATCCGGAGACACTTAGCTCGAATCGGTTCGACAGATTGTTTACGACTGAGAGCATCAGCTACCATATTAGCTTTACCGGGGTGGTAGTGAATTTCACAATCATAATCTTTTACCACATCCAACCATCTGATCTGCCTCATGTTCAAATCCCGCTGCTCGAACAAATATGTCAGACTCTTATGGTCAGTGTATATGATAAACTTCACTCCATAGAGATAGTGTCTCCAAATCTTAAGAGCGAAAACAACAGCCCCAAGCTCCAAATCATGAGTGGGGTAGTTTCGTTCGTGGGGTTTCAGCTATCGAGAGGCATAGGCTATCACCCTATCTCGTTGCATTAACACGACACCAAGACCCTGAAGCGATGCATCACAATAAACCACCATATCCTCAACCCCATCAGGTAAGGCCAAAATCGGAGCATCACACAATCGTTTCCTCAACTCATCAAACTCCAACTGCTGCTCCGGGCCCCAAACGAATTTCACTGATTTCTTGGTCAATCGGGTGAGTGGCAAGGCGATTTTAGAGAAATTTTCAATGAACCTCCGGTAATAACCGGCTAAACCCAAGAAACTGCGAATTTCAGAAGGTGTTTTTGGAATATTCCATTGTTTAACCGCATCAACCTTGGCTTGATCGACCTTAATACCGTGTTTGTTTACCACATGCCCCAAGAACTGAACTTCTTCCAACCGAAATTCACATTTTGAGAATTTAGCATAAAGCCTTTCTCTTGCCAGAGTTTCCAGAATCTCCCGAAGGTGTTGCTCATGCTCCTCTTTGCTCTTAGAATAGACCAAGATATCATCTATGAACACTATGACCGAACGGTCAAGCATCGGGCTACACACCCGGTTCATGAGATCCATAAACGTTGCGGGTGCATTGGTGAGCCCAAAAGGCATCACCACGAACTCAAAGTGCCCATAACGAGTACGGAATGTTGTTTTCTCAATGTCTTCTTCACGAACCTGCATCTGATGGTAACCGGAACGTAAATCAATCTTGGAAAACCAAGACGCTCCGTGAAGCTGATCGAAAAGATCGTCAATACGTGGTAACAGGTGCCTATTCTTTATCGTGCGCTTGTTTAGCTCCCTATAATCAATACACATTCGTTGGGATCCATCTTTCTTCTTCACAAAGAGAATAGGAGCACCCCAAGGCGAGCAGCTTGGCCGTATAAACCCATTATCACTTAGTTCTTGAAGTTGATCTTGGAGCTCTTTCATTTCAGGTGGTGCCAAGCGGTAAGGAGATTTCGCTACCGGATTCGCACCTGGCACCAAATCAATGCGAAACTCCACTTGCCGAATAGGTGGCAAGCCAGGGAGTTCCTCCGGAAAGACATCGCTGAAGTCGGAAATGATAGGAACGTCGTCTAGTGCTATAGCAGAAGAGCAAGAAGCCATGGCCAGGCGGGGAATGTCCCCCTGAATAATAAGTTCTCCACCTCTAGGGTTTCGAACACGAACTTGCTTCTTACGACAGTGGATTTCCGCATCAAACACATCAAGCCAATCCATGCCTACGATAACGCAGAGCTCTCGCATCGCAATAGGGATAAGATCAATGGGGAATTCAACTCCAGAAAACTCGAGAGTGCAACCCTGATAAACATCGGTGACATAAATAGTGCGGTTGTCGGCAACTTCGACAACCATTAGGCGAGCCAATTTTCCGATACTACGCCCCAAACGATTAATAAACGTGCGAGATACAAAAGAATGGGTAGCACCGCTATCAAACATAACAACAACGGGCTTGGAATCTAGCAAGTAAGTGCCTGATTCAGCACATACAATCATGTAAACAATTCTAACTACCATTTATTAAATAATGCAAGGGTGGAGAGAAAGGAAAAAAAAAATTTACCTGCCACTGTCGCGGTAATCACCGGCTCATCCGCAGTCATCTGGTGAGCACGACCTTATGTCACCATAGTGGGTCCCTTAGAAGATGATGCAATTGCAGGATATGTAGCCCCTTCTCCTTTACCAGCCTTCAACTTCGGGCATTCGGGCTTCTTGTGTCCCGTCTCGTTGCAGTGATAGCAGACGGGAGCAGCAGAAGTAACCTGAGGAACTGCACTCGCATTGGGAGCCCTACAATTCTTCCAATGATGCCCTGGCTTTTTGCAGTTGTAGCATATCAACGAATTTTTCTCGCCCTGACCTGAAGACGGCCTGTACTCATACCTTGACTTACCACCCTGCTTTTGCTTTTTCTAGGCATCTCCGGATGTCTTGGAAGACGTGTCATTGGCCTTCCTCTTGGACTGGGTCTGCAACTCGATTTCCCTCCTCCTCGCTGCATCCATGATCGTGGATAAAGTCGGGAACTCCTGCATGCTAACGAATTCCCGAATCTCGGTACGTAGAATGGCAGTGTATCGGCTGACCAACCAGGCCTCGTTCCCAGCAAACAAGGGACAAAAAGATAGCATCTCCAAGAACTTGGCGTTCAGGTCGCTAACGGACTCGGTAGTCTGCTGTAAGGCCATGAACTCTTGCTGCATCCGCTGCTGCTCCACCTTAGGCACATATTGTGCCTCGAACCTCTCCACAAATTGGGCCCAAGATATGGCCCCCACTTCTTCTTCGTTTAATAGAGCGGTGATGGTGTTCCACCATGTATTTCCCCTTTTTCGCAGCTGATTCATGGCGATCACAACTTTGTACTGGTCCGGACACCCAACACACATGAAGGCGCCCTCAACATCTGACACCCAGTGCTTAGCAGCAACTGGGACGGATTCACCGTTCCAAAGAGGAGGGCTACACTTGCTGAACTTCTCGAAGTAGTATGTCGAATCCCGAACGGGCGGAGCCGGTAACGCTCCCCTGGGAATAGCTGCGAGGCGCTCATCCAGAAGAGCACCGACTTGGTTGATTATGTCATTGGTCACACCCGGGATTAGTTCGTTGAAAGCGTTATTGAATTCCTCAGCGACAATTTCCCTAACTTGCTCCATTTGGAGCTGATTAAGTCGAGCAGGCGGAGCCATCTGTATCCGTAGAAGGAGGAAAATACTTAGAAATAATTCAGCCTAGATATTTCTAGGAAGACGAAGCACTCAGCTTGCCGAAAATTTCTCAACCTTGCCCCGACCGGAAACCAGCACCGATGTTTCAAATAGTAGGGGCCCTTCTACTACCTTCCACACAAGTTCCAATTTCGTATTCGCGTCTAGTTTCAAAATTTCCAGCTCTCTCTAGCCGTTAATTTTACAACTCTCTCACATGTTAACACTAAATAAGTGTTTAATCTAACATTTTAAGACTAGTAGAATCCAATTCATAGTCAACAATTTAACATAAACATTTAACATAAGAAATAAGGCTTACTTGGTTGGCCGACTGGCACACCGCGGCATCTTCCACTACTAGTCTTCAGAAAGTTTGAAAAATCTTTTAAAAAGAAAATAAACTCTTATAGAGCCTCAAATTTGAGTCTAGAACATCCACAAGAATGCCTAGTTCCCTCAAACTGTGGCTCTGATACCAACTTGTGACACCCAAATTTTGCAAAAATTTTAAACTTTTAAAACGCATCTTAAATTAAATTAAAACAACTGAAATAGTCATAACATAATCCATCAAATTAATAATCATATAAAATAAGTGCGGAAGTAATAATAATAATAAGGTCCCAACAAAAATAACTAGTAGCGATGCCCCGGTGCTCCATGTCAAGCCTTAGCCTCTTTAATCTTAACACCTGAAAACTTATAAGGGAAACCGTAAGCACAAAGCTTAGTGAATTCAAACACAGACATTGTACTAACATTCATATTTACTAACCCTAATCCATTTTCCAATTATAATTATATGATAAGGGCAAAGAACGAATCAATGCCTATAATACAGGAAGGACTTGTAGGTTTGAACCGCACCGGGAGGATCCCCTACCATTTGGCCCTAATCAACGCACCTCACGATGAGTATAACGTTGGTGATCTTACCTACCCACCGCATCAGTAAATCCGTATCCTTTGGTGGTGTCCCCATATCCATAATTAGTTACATACAGTGCACATGTACGCATTAAAACAATGGTTATATAGCATGCCTTTATAATAAATTCAAATAATCACACACGAGCTAACTAGCAAACGCAAACATCAATACAACGGTGTGAGAGAACTCACCTTGAGTGAGTAGTAAGGATAGTTAACAATCAAATAATGCTACCAAGCTTGAGCAAAGTTCAAAACCTCACCTAAGAAGGACTAAAGGTTAGAAAGGAGAAGTAATGAAGCTATGAGTTGAGAAAAGAGTAATCACAGCAAGGTCTCCAAAACAGACCTGCTGTTCAAAACGGATTTAATCCAAAATCTAAAACAGAAACATAGCTTTAACTAAATTTTATTGGAAACTATGATTTCTCAGGATTCCATAACTATAAAGAACTCCTTCTAACTCCAAAAGATGAATTAAATATGAATTTTACAAAATGGTGTATCACTTCTATCTCCAACAATACAGTCAAGTGATGTTGGCCAATTCTACCTAACTTGTGAGTAGAATTCGTCCAAACCAAAATTCAGAGAAGTAAAGGACATACAAATGAAAGTCTCAGAGTTGGAATTGAATGAAAAGCATCTCCCAAACTCCAGATATAAAATTCACATTGTGGACAAATACAGCACTAGCGAAAGCTGGTGACTGCCCACTGATCTGGAGTGTGGATCCATTATAACCAATTTATAATTCAAAATAACACCCCATCTACTCCAGATCTTAAATTCTTAATATCAGGAACATATAGAAACTTGTAATCACTCTGGATCCTTTTCCAAGCCTTAGAAATGATGAAAACAAAATGACATATCAGAACAGACCCGGATCAGACCTAACAGCAAAGATGCCATTCTTTCCCATAGATAAAGTCCTTATCAATGAGGTTGGCCTGCTTAAGAAAGTTAACCAACTCAATTTGTGAACTTTGGGAACTGGTTTGTGGTCCGTTTGAGTTCTAGATCTCAAGATATGAGTTTTACAAAATGACCACAGATCTGATGGAAAACAGAATCGTAGCCACCCGTGATTCCTTTTTGGCTTATCCATCCTTCTCCCTTTGAAACACATTTTAAGATATGTTCATCATCCCAATTTAGTCCCCATGATCATGGTGGTACTAAAAAGGGTTAGGTATCATTAGGATTTCATTTTGCCACAAGATTGTAATAATAATCAACATGAAAATGAACATAAAGCACATAAAATCACCATTCTCCCTTTTAGGGTTTCCATGATCTTTTGCAACATGTAATCCCCTAGATCCATCATCCACCATATATGGGGTAAAGATAGGATCTTGAGATGATGTATAACATACAATTCTTTGCAAATAACAAAAGAGATACAAATCAAATAAGAAGGCGAAGAAGTGAAGATGAAATCATAAAACTAGAACAAGGTTATGAATCAAGTTGTAAGAAATGATAAGGAGGTTCATACCAATATGAATCAAGGCTGGAAATGAACAAGAATTAAGCTCCAAACAACAGCCCCTTGGCTGCTCTTGATCCCAAAGAGAGAGAGAAGGACGATGTGAGAGAGAGAGAGAGAGTAGGGTTTAGAGTGTTTTTCTTGTGTGTGTTCCAAATGACTCAATTAACACATTAAGTACTATTTACTAGATGGACTTTGCAAATAGGCCCATAGCCCATGGAATTCAATAAAAGGAGTTTACAAGATGATCAAAAGAGTCCAATAACATAAGAAATCAGACCTTGGTTGAATAAATTAACCCGAGGTTACAAGAATAATTAAATTAAAATAACCAAACGTACCGAGAAAAACCCGAACGTTACATGTGGTCAACAGTACCTCTTCGGAAATTTCATCATCCGAAGCCGATGGATTGGAAGCATGAGGATCAGGCGTTGGAGTTTCTCCGGATGTGAATTCAAGATCAGCAAGCTCATCAGTAGGAGCAACATAAGGAAGGTTGCTTTGAATGGCCCAGTTCCGCATGGAGATAAGAGTGGCTTCCACTTGGGATCTTGTAAGTTCTGGATGTCGTGAGTGTGCCCTGTCCACAAAGTATTCCCACAAAGGATCATTAGTTCCTGGTCGTCCTGTACCCTTACCAGGTATCAGTCCAGTTGCGGCACCAAAGGTTGGACGGACAACTCCATCCTCAGAATGCTTAGGGTCCGGAACAGGGGTTTCGGAGTGTGTGTGTGTAGAAGAAGTTGGGATTACAAATGTGACACGTGGGTTTGTTCCAGGGGGCAAGGAACTTCGTTCAACACCGGCATCACCTTTTTGATAAGGTGAGGGTGGATTATGTGCAGACTCCCCGTGAGTGTGTGCATATGCTTTTGAAACATCGAGGAGTACCTCGGATGAGTGGGTAGGATGGGTGTTCGGAAGGCCAGAATTAGCCTGAATGTCATGAGCTCCTTCCTGTTGAGAGGAGGAGCTGACTTTGGTTTTCTTTTTAGGCTTTGGTTTTGAAGGAGAAGTGTAATATCCCAAATTTCAAGCCCAAAAATTTCATTTTTAATTAAGTAATTCACAACATAGTTTACCAAAACATTTCCCATGCCATGTCATTTGTAAAAAGAAACTTAACAATGTGTCTGAAAATCATATCGTCAAAAGTAAAATAAATCAGAGTACATTCCTAGAAAACTCCATGCGGAAACCATGTGTGTGTGTGATGTGCTGCTACACCGCCGGCTCCTTCCCCTTAGACGACGAGGTACCTGAAACCAAAACTAAAAATTTAAGCACAAAGCTTAATGAGTTCCCCCATCATACAACATACCATACAACCACATAGCATACATACTGTCGGGCAACTATGAGGCGCCCATCCTACCCATGTCAATCCATTCTGGGGTGCTGACCTACGCATGTCGAGCCATTCTGGGGTGCTGACCTACCCATGTCAAGCCATACTGGGGTGGTGACCTACCCTCCGGTCTATCTCAACCGAACACGGGGACTATTTCACCCCCTACCGCTAACACATAATACCATATCATAATCATGTTGTCAGACATATATGGGGTGTCCGACCTACCCATTGGTCCTAAAACCGAATAGGGTACTAGTCCCCTCCTACTGATACTATCTCACATAACAAAGCAACTAGCATACTTCCATAATAAGCAATCTAGCATAATCAAATATCCAACAATAACAGACCAGAAAATTATCACAAAGATAATCATCCCAACTAACAATCACTAGTGGGCCGGCCTTGGTGCCTTAGACCCACTCCTACTGGAAGGCAACTCACCTCGATGTCGTGTAGTGTCCGAACTGTCCTTGGCATGAAGGTCGTCTCTCCTCGACTCCTCAATCCCTACACGACAACCCTCAAGTCATCAAATAGAACATACAAACCTAACCCGGGTCCATACCAAAACCAGGCAAAGTCAACATTGGTCAAAGTCAACACCCAATTGACCTGACTCGCCGAGTTGTCCTACCAACTCGTCGATTCCATGTTCCACTAACCCGATCCAACCCCGACTCCACTAGTGGAGTCTCGCAAGGACTCGCCGGGTTCTCCTTCATTCAAAACAACAGGACCATCTTCATCCAACTCGTCGAGTTCCTCCTTGAACTCGGCGAGTTCATCTCCCTCATAAGAATGTGTCCGGTCTACGACTCGTCGAGTCGTATGAACAACTCGTCGAGTTCATCTTCAAAGATTGGGAGATTGCCTTGGACTCGCCGAGCCTGTTCATACACTCGTCGAGTCCCATTATTCCTAGGTCCTTTTTCGCGTCTAAACATCTACGGGACTTTCCTCCCTAACAACTGGTCCATCCACAGAAAGGATTTGGTGGTCATTACACCGCGACTCGTCGATCCCAAGAACAACTCGTCGAGTCCATCCTTGAGCAATACTATACAGTCGATTTCAATGGGTCTTAACACCTCAAAACCATAGATTTGGCCCCCTAATGTCCATTTGATACGTAAAGTTCCAAACTTGGTACACATACAAGGGGGTCTTTGGCCCAAAAAGCCATAAAAGATGGCCTCCATGGTGCATGGGGTGTTCATGGCAACAAAATGGGCACCTTTGTGCCATAAAAAACCCCCAATAGACCTGGATCTAAAGCATACACTGACTTCCAACACTAAATCCCGAATACCACCTCTCTAAGGCTTAGAAAGGTGAAGGAAAAGGCCTAAAAATGAAGATTTATAGACAAAGGTTCAGCTTCATACCTCCAATAAGCTGAAAATGAGCTCCAAACTCTGGATCTTCTTGTTTCCCCTTGGTCTCACAAGCTCCTTTCCTCTTCTCAAGCTTCACAACCCACCAAAAAGAACCAAAATGGCCTTAGAACACACAAAAACGGCTAGGGTTTCGTTACACAGCTTTTTGGGAGTGATAAGGCCGATGGAGGCTGAGATAAGGTGTTTAAATAGGGTGCAAACCCTCAGATTTAGGGTTTCACTCAAACAGCACCTACTCGCCGAGTCTGTCTCCGAGTCGTCGAGAAGGTCACTTAAACTGTCCGCGGGTCTCGACTCTACTCGACGAGTTGGGCCGCCAACTCGTCGAGTCCCAGAGAAAATACATACAATTATTGAATAAAATACATACCATGAGTCAGGTGTTACATCTGCCTTAGCCTTCCGGCCATCCGTAACCCGCGTCGTGACTGGAGTCGGCGATGCCGCTGGCGCTGCTATTGTCGCTGCTGTCAACCTAGGGCAGTTGGCCTTCTTATGGGCCCTCTGATTGCAATGGAAGCAAATTAGATATGACATCTGCACTGTGGGGGCAGGGCAGTACAATCTCTGCCAAAGTGCCCCGTCTTGCCGCACCTGTAGCAGCCGGACGATCCCGCTCTACAAGCTCCCTCATGTGGCCTACCGCATTTCCTGCAGCGGCTCTGGCCCGGTTGGTCCTTCGACCTAACGTCGGATCCCTTGGGTTTCTTCCCCGAAACCCATGTAACCTGCTCAGAGTCTGCTTTCCTCTTCCTGACATGCTCCAAATCGAGCTCCCTCTCCCGCGCCTTGGCAATCATGGACTCCAGGGTCGGGCAGGCTGAATAGCTAACATGCTCTCTAATACCAGCCTTCAACATATCATGTTAGCGGGTCTTCCGCATCTCCACATCCCCCGCATACTGGGGTACCAACAGGTCCCTCTCCCTAAACTTGGCGGTGATCTCCGCCACTGACTCAGTCGTCTGCCTCATATCACAAAACTCCCTGGCCAACTGCTGAAGCTCCACAGCCGGCGCAAACTCAGCCCTGAATCTGGTCACGAAATTTGACCACGCCATAGCCTCGACGGCTGGGGCTCCCAACGAGTCACCAAACGACTCCCACCAGTCTATAGCTCTATCCCTCAGACATCCTGTGGCAAAGCGGACCTTCGACCCTTCTGGGTAGAAGCTCGTCAACTGCACAGACTCAATGTCTACGATCCATCTCCTGGCAGCAATGGGGTCCTTCACCCCGTGAAAATTCGGCGCACCACTCCCTCGGAAGTCCTTGAAAGACAGTGTGCGTGTACCCGTCTGGCTAGAAGCCAGATCACTCCTAAATGCCCAAAGGCGATCCTCCATCAGCTCAACAATCCCCTCCTTGATCGACCTGAAAATGATCGGGTTCGCATCAAGGATACCTCTCGTGATCTCAGACGCGATAAACTCACTTAGCCCGTCAAGGTAGTATGGGCCCGTACTACTTGAAGCAGAGGATCCGTACTCGAGTCAGGGAGGGCCGAGATGGAACCAGGGAACTTGGAGAGTGTGTGAGATCTCTCGAGAGCATGAATGATCCTGACGTTTATGTGTTTATTTGCAGTATGGGAATCACACGACATGGAGCGGGAGGTTCAGGATCAACCTGCTCAGATCCTGCACCCGAGCCTGATCCTGATCTTGATCCTGAACCTCCCGCTCCATGTCGTGTGATTGCCATACTGCAAATAAACACATAAACGTCAGGATCATTCATGCTCTCAAGAGGTCTCACACACTCTCCAAATTCCCTGGTTCCATCTCGGCCCTCCCTGACGCGAGTACGGATCCTCTGCTTCAAGTAGTACGGGCCCATACTACCTTCCACATCTATCCGTACTTTCCTCAAGGATTGCTCCAACTTCACCAAGTCCCTTTACAGATACCCTTTTCCACTAATCTCGTCCTAGGCTTTCCTAGGGCACTCTCCGACCTACTCTCCGCCATCAGCTGCACAATGGGTCCCTGCTATCCTTCCCTATCTAGCTTGCGAATATTGTTACATATTCGCTCACTAGATAGTTAAAGTTAGCCAGAACCCTTATAGCACAAAGCAAGCAGCATTCGTGCATTGAGTAACTAATTTAGGCATAACCTATACAGGCCATCCTACTGCTGACTAAACAGTCCTAGCATACAGTTCATACAACAGGCATATAAGGCATCCTTCCTAGATCCTTAGCCCTAATCTAGCATGCAGTTTCTCATAATCATGTATCATATATCTTATCATAACAAGTATGGGTATCTTGGGGAAAACTTACTTGAGCTCGGCCGGTCGCACGCATCAGACACCTTGTTCTCTCTCAAAACTCTTTGACTCAGATTTTTGAAAACCATTTTCCCTGTAAAAATCTTTTAATCCCTCGGTTTGAGTCCAGACACCCCCGAGGGTGTGTCCGAATCTCTCAAACCAGGGCTCTCATACCAACTTGTAACATCCCAAATTTCAAGCCCAAAAATTTCAGTTTTAATTAAGTAATTCACAACATAGTTTACCAAAACATTTCCCATGCCATGTCATTTGTAAAAAGAAACTTAACAATCTGTCTGAAAATCATATCGTCAAAAGTAAAATAAATCAGAGTACATTCCCAGAAAACTCCATGCGGAAACCATGTGTGTGTGTGTGATGCGCTGCTACACCGCCGGCTCCTTCCCCTTATATGAAGAGGTACCTGAAACCAAAACCAAAACTGTAAGCACAAAGCTTAGTGAGTTCCCTCATCATACCACATACCAGACAACCACATAGCATACATACTGCCGGGCAATTCTAGGGCGCCCGTCCTACCCATGTCAAGCCATTATGGGGTGCTGACCTACCCATGTCGAGCCATTCTAGGGTGCTGACCTACCAATGTCAAGCCATTCTGGGGTGCTGACCTACTCTCCGGTCTATCTCAACCGAACACGGGGACTATTTCACCCCTTACCGCTAACACATAATACCATATCACAATCATGCTGTCAGACATATCTGGGGTGTCCGACCTACCCATTGGTCCTAAAGACCGAAGCGGGGACTAGTCCCCTCCTACTGATACAATCTCACATAACAAAGCAACTAGCATACTTCCATACTAAGCAATCTAGCATACTCACATACCCAACAATAATAGACTAGACAATTATCACAAAGATAATCATCCCAACTAACAATCACTAGTGGGCCGGCCTTGGTGCCTTAGACCCACTCCTACTGGAAGGCAACTCACCTCGATGTCGCGTAGTGTCTGAACTGTCCTTGGCGTGAAGGTCGGCTCTCCTCGACTCCTCATCCCTACACGACAACCCTCAAGTCATCAAACAGAACATACAACCCTAACCCGGGTCAATACCAAAAACCAGGCAAAGTCAGCATTGGTCAAAGACAACACCCAATTGACCTGACTCGCTGAGTTGTCCTACAAACTCGTCGAGTCCATGCTCCACTAACCCGATCCAACCCCGACTCTACTCGTCGAGTCTAGCAAGGACTCGACGGGTTCTCCTTCATTCAAAACAACATGACCATCTTCATCCGACTCGTCGACTTCCTCCTTGAACTCGGCGAGTTCATCTCCCTCATAAGAATGTGTCCAGTCTACGACTCTCCGAGTTGTATGAACAACTCGTCGAGTTCATCTTCAAAGATTGGGAGATTTCCTTGGACTCGCTGAGCCTGTTCATACACTCATCGAGTCCCATGATTCCCAGGTCCCTTTTCGTGTCTAAACATCTACAGGACTTTCCTCCCTAATAACTGGTCCATCCACAGAAAGGATTTGGTGGTCATTACACCGCGACTCGCCGAGTCCTAAGAACAACTCGTCGAGTCCATACTTGAGCAATACTATACAGTCGATTTCAATGGGTCTTAACACCTCAAAACCATAGATCTGGCCCCCTAATGTCCATTTCATACGTAAAGTTCCAAACTTGGTATACATGCAAGGGGGTCTTTGGCCCAAAAAGCCATAAAAGATGGCCTCCATGGTGCATGGGGTGTTCATGGCAACAAAATGGGCACCTTTGCTCCATAAAACCCCCCAATAGACCGGGATCTAAAGCATACACTGACTTCCAACACTAAATCCCGAATACCACCTCTAAGGCTTAGAAAGGTGAAGGAAAAGGCCCAAAAATCATGATCTATAGACAAAGGTTCAACTTCATACCTCCAATAAGCTGAAAATGAGCTCCAAACTCTGGATCTTCTTGTTTCCCGTTGGTCCCACAAGCTCCTTTCCTCTTCTCAAGCTTCACAACCCACCAAAAAGCACCAAAATGGCCTTAGAACACACAAAAACAGCTAGGGTTTCGTTACACAACTTTTTGGGAGTGATAAGGCCGATGGAGGCTGAGATAAGGTGTTTAAATAGGGTGCAAACCCTCAGATTTAGGGTTTCACTCAAACAGCACCTACTCGCCGAGTCTGTCTCCGAGTCGTCGAGAAGGTAACTTAAACTGTCCGCGGGTCTCGACTCTACTCGACGAGTTGGGCCGCCAACTCGTCGAGTTCCAGAGAAAATACATACAATTATTGAATAAAATACATACCATGAGTCAGGTGTTACATCTGCCTTAGGCTTCCGGTCATCCGTAACCCGCGTCGTGACTGGAGTCGGCGCCGCCGCTGGCGCTGCTACTGTCGCTGCTATCAACCTAGGGCAGTTGGCCTTCTTATGGGCCCTCTGATTGCAATGGAAGCAAATTAGATATGACATCTGCACTGTGGGGGCAGGGCAGTACAATCTCTGCCAAAGTGCCCCGTCTTGCCGCACCTGTAGCAGCCGGACGATCCCGCTCTACAAGCTCCCTCATGTGGCCTGCCGCATTTCCTGCAGCGGCTCTGGCCCGGCTGGTCCTTCGACCTAATGTCGGATCCCTTGGGTTTCTTCCCAGAAACCCATGTAACCTGCTCAGAGTCTGCTTTCCTCTTCCTGACATGCTCCAAATCGAGCTCCCTCTCCCGCGCCTTGGCAATCATGGACTCCAGGGTCGGGCAGGCTGAATAGCTAACATGCTCTCTAATACCAGCCTTCAACATATCATGTTAGCGGGTCTTCCGCATCTCCTCATCCCCCGCATACTGGGGTACCAACAGGTCCCTCTCCCTAAACTTGGCAGTGATCTCCGCCACTGACTCAGTCGTCTGCCTCATATCACAAAACTCCCTGGCCAACTGCTGAAGCTCCACAGCCGGCGCAAACTCAGCCCTGAATCTGGTCACGAAATTTGACCACGCCATAGCCTCGATGGCTGGGGCTCCCAACGAGTCACCAAACGACTCCCACCAGTCTATAGTTCTATCCCTCAGACATCCTGCGGCAAAGCGGACCTTCGACCCTTCTGGGTAGAAGCTCGTCAACTGCACAGACTCAATGTCTACGATCCATCTCCTGGCGGCAATGGGGTCCTTCACCCCGTGAAAATCCAGCGCACCACTCCCTCGGAAGTCCTTGAAAGACAGTGTGCGTGTACCCGTCTGGCTAGAAGCCAGATCACTCCTAAATGCCCAGAGGCGATCCTCCATCAGCTCAACAATCCCCTCCTTGATCGACCTGAAAATGATCGGGTTCGCATCAAGGATACCTCTCGTGATCTCAGACGCGATGAACTCACTTAGCCCGTCAAGGTAGTATGGGCCCGTACTACTTGAAGCAGAGGATCCGTACTCGAGTCAGGGAGGGCCGAGATGGAACCAGGGAACTTGGAGAGTGTGTGAGATCTCTCGAGAGCATGAATGATCCTGATGTTTATGTGTTTATTTGCAGTATGGGAATCACACGACATGGAGCGGGAGGTTCAGGATCAACCTGCTCAGATCCTGCACCCGAGCCTGATCCTGAACCTCCCGCTCCATGTCGTGTGATTGCCATACTGCAAATAAACACATAAACGTTAGGATCATTCATGCTCTCAAGAG
Organism: Lactuca virosa; assembly: GCF_052849685.1. NCBI lineage: Eukaryota > Viridiplantae > Streptophyta > Magnoliopsida > Asterales > Asteraceae > Lactuca > Lactuca virosa. The sequence goes on along the minus strand of NC_136429.1, from coordinate 459,823,675 downwards.
GTCTCACACACTCTCCAAATTCCCTGGTTCCATCTCGGCCCTCCCTGACGCGAGTACGGATCCTCTGCTTCAAGTAGTACGGGCCCATACTACCTTCCACATCTATCCGTACTTTCCTCAAGGATTGCTTCAACTTCACCAAGTCCCTTTACAGATACCCTTTTCCACTAATCTCGTCCTAGGCTTTCCTAGGGCACTCTCCGACCTACTCTCCGCCATCAGCTGCACAATGGGTCCCTGCTATCCTTCCCTATCTAGCTTGCGAATATTGTTACATATTCGCTCACTAGATAGTGAAAGTTAGCCAGAACCCTTATAGCACAAAGCAAGAAGCATTCGTGCATTGAGTAACTAATTTAGGCATAACCTATACAGGCCATCCTACTGCTGACTAAACAGTCCTAGCATACAGTTCATACAACAGGCATATAAGGCATCCTTCCTAGATCCTTAGCCCTAATCTAGCATGCAGTTTCTCATAATCATGTATCATATAGCTTATCATAACAAGTATGGGTATCTTGGGGAAAACTTACTTGAGCTCGGCCGGTCGCACGTATCACACCTTGTTCTTTCTCAAAACTCTTTGACTCAGATTTTTGAAAACCATTTTCCCTGTAAAAATCTTTTAATCCCTCGGTTTGAGTCCAGACACCCCCGAGGGTGTGTCCGAATCTCTCAAACCAGGGCTCTCATACCAACTTGTAACATCCCAAATTTCAAGCCCAAAAATTTCAGTTTTAATTAAGTAATTCACAACATAGTTTACCAAAACATTTCCCATGCCATGTCATTTGTAAAAAGAAACTTAACAATCTGTCTGAAAATCATATCGTCAAAAGTAAAATAAATCAGAGTACATTCCCAGAAAACTCCATGCGGAAACCATGTGTGTGTGTGTGATGCGCTGCTACACCGCCGGCTCCGTCCCCTTAGATGAAGAGGTACCTGAAACCTAAACCAAAACTGTAAGCACAAAGCTTAGTGAGTTCCCTCATCATACCACATACCATACAACCACATAGCATACATACTGCCGGGCAATTCTAGGGCGCCCGTCCTACCCATGTCAAGCCATTATGGGGTGCTGACCTACCCATGTCGAGCCATTCTAGGGTGCTGACCTACCAATGTCAAGCCATTCTGGGGTGCTGACCTACTGTCCGATCTATCTCAACCGAACACGGGAACTATTTCACCCCTTACCGCTAACACATAATACCATATCACAATCATGCTGTCAGACATATCTGGGGTGTCCGACCTACCCATTGGTCCTAAAGACCGAAGCGGGGACTAGTCCCCTCCTACTGATACAATCTCACATAACAAAGCAACTAGCATACTTCCATACTAAGCAATCTAGCATACTCACATACCCAACAATAATAGACTAGACAATTATCACAAAGATAATCATCCCAACTAACAATCACTAGTGGGTCGGCCTTGGTGCCTTAGACCCACTCCTACTGGAAGGCAACTCACCTCGATGTCGCGTAGTGTCTGAACTGTCCCTGGCGTGAAGGTCGGCTCTCCTCGACTCCTCATCCCTACACGACAACCCTCAAGTCATCAAATAGAACATACAACCCTAACCCGGGTCAATACCAAAAACCAGGCAAAGTCAGCATTGGTCAAAGACAACACCCAATTGACCTGACTCGCTGAGTTGTCCTACAAACTCGTCGAGTCCATGCTCCACTAACCCGATCCAACCCCGACTCTACTCGTCGAGTCTAGCAAGGACTCGACGGGTTCTCCTTCATTCAAAACAACATGACCATCTTCATCCGACTCGTCGACTTCCTCCTTGAACTCAGCGAGTTCATCTCCCTCATAAGAATGTGTCCAGTCTACGACTCTCCGAGTTGTATGAACAACTCGTCGAGTTCATCTTCAAAGATTGGGAGATTTCCTTGGACTCGCTGAGCCTGTTCATACACTCATCGAGTCCCATGATTCCCAGGTCCCTTTTCGTGTCTAAACATCTACAGGACTTTCCTCCCTAACAACTGGTCCATCCACAGAAAGGATTTGGTGGTAATTACACCGCGACTCGTCGAGTCCCAAGAACAACTCGTCGAGTCCATCCTTGAGCAATACTATACAGTCGATTTCAATGGGTCTTAACACCTCAAAACCATAGATCTGGCCCCCTAATGTCCATTTCATACGTAAAGTTCCAAACTTGGTATACATGCAAGGGGGTCTTTGGCCCAAAAAGCCATAAAAGATGGCCTCCATGGTGCATGGGGTGTTCATGGCAACAAAATGGGCACCTTTGCTCCATAAAACCCCCCAATAGACCGGGATCTAAAGCATACACTGACTTCCAACACTAAATCCCGAATACCACCTCTAAGGCTTAGAAAGGTGAAGGAAAAGGCCCAAAAAGCATGATCTATAGACAAAGGTTCAGCTTCATACCTCCAATAAGCTGAAAATAAGCTCCAAACTCTGGATCTTCTTGTTTCCCGTTGGTCTCACAAGCTCCTTTCCTCTTCTCAAGCTTCACAACCCACCAAAAAGCACCAAAATGGCCTTAGAACACACAAAAACGGCTAGGGTTTCGTTACACAGCTTTCTGGGAGTGATAAGGGTGATGGAGGCTGAGATAAGGTGTTTAAATAGGGTGCAAACCGTCAGATTCAGGCTTTCACTCAAACAGCACCTACTCGCCGAGTCAGTCTCCGACTCGTCGAGTAGGTCACTTAAACTGTCCGCGGGTCTCGACTCTACTCGAGGATTTGCGCCACCAACTCGTCGAGTCCCAGAGAAAATACATACAATTCTTGAATAAAATACATACTAGGAATCAGGTGTTACAAGAAGTCTTCCTTTTGGCAGACTTTTTAATTTTTTGTCCGGACACATAAGGATTGGCCTCTTCCGGAATGGGCTCGACAGAGACTGGGACAGGTTGTGTTGGGTAAAACACAACTGAATTCTCCAAATGTTCTTTCAAATAAATGGAATCGGAAGGGATTAAGGACAACATGTGGTACGGAAGATGTCTAACCGGACTAAAGGAAGATTGGTCCGGAACTCTATAATGTTTCACAGTTTTAAAAGTGAGATATACCTCCTTCGGAATGGTGGCAACAGGAATAGGTTCGGACCTTTCTCTATAGAGTTGCTGAATTGCCAGGGCCCAGAACCTAGGTCTTGATATCTCGTTGGGCTTCCTTTTGATCGTGAATTTCTGGAAGTCCTGCCATAGCACCTCCGGAAGGTCAACAACATTGTCGCGTCCGGAGTAGATATTGTACACCACCTAAAGCCAATCCTTGCTTAGGGTGTCTGTACCACCATTCTTTCCGGACAATCCTCGAATAATGAAGTGCATCAGCACGGTCCAGAGTCCGGAAACGCCTGATTTCTTGATGTCATTTGCGTTGTAGTCCTGGTTGTACCCAATATGATTCAAGAACAGTTGGAACTCTTCTGCAGTGGGTTCTTGTACCTTAAAACCCTTGGGGTTTTCTTTCACACCAATAGCCTTCGAAAACGTCGATTTGTGGATTGGCATGATCCTATCACTCATGATTTTGGTTTCTAGAACACCATTGTCGATTTTGATTCTAGTGAAAGCGGTGTGCAAGAGACTGAGTGGTAGAGGGGGGGTTTGGCATTTTGGTGAGATGGATGGATATGGGATGGTTTACGATGAACTCGATCATCACCCTAATGGGTTCATCAAAATCCAGTGGATCCATTTAGAAAAGTTGAGTCGTATCCCTAAGAAACGGCTCAAGTGATTGTGATGAGGATGAACCTTTCGATGATTTCTTCTTGGGAGCAAAGTTCTTTGGTGATGAAGCAGTGGCAGGAGATTGCTGAGTTGAAGAATGGTCCGCCATTGATGAACTGGTATGAGAGCTTCAAGAACACAATGAACACAGAGAATTTTGAAGTTTTGGAGGGTTTGAGCGCATAAAGAGGTAAAAGAGGGTTTATAATGGTTTATATAGGTAAGTGAAATGGGTCGGGTAAAGAAACATAATGATGAGGATCCGAAGCCAAAGCGGGTTGCATTTAATGAATAACCATTTTTGGTAATGAGTTGACTTGGGAAAGGAAAGGTAGGGATGTTTTAGAGCTTAGAGAGAAAAACCCAAACGATGATTTGATGGTTGCTTTTTGGTGACGTGCAATCGTGGCACGAATTTCTAGGAAGATAAGGATCCACAAAAGTTATCATTACAAGAAAAACGTTTCACCTTATTGACTCTTGGGTTTCCGAAGGATCGATTCCAGACAGTTTGAGATCCGGGGGATAAAAGGTTGAGTTCCAGATTGTGAAAAATTGAAGAAATGGTCTGGAATGCGATCAGTCCGGAGTGAATCTTGAAATTCCGGAGTAAAAAAATTGTTTGCGATTCCGGAGTACAAATTTGAAAAATCTGGAGCAAAAATTCTGAAATGATAATTTTGAGTTCCGGAGTGAAAATTTGAAATCATTTCCAGAAAAAGATTTGCAAGACATTCCGGAACACGGTTTGAAAGACTTCCAGAGTGAAATTTTGAATATTCCAAAGTATAGAATGCAATACCTTTCCGGTGTGGAATTTCGGGATGCCATTATGAAGTATATTCTGAGACAAAATTGTGACCGTTAAAACTATATTGGTCCTTGGACATCAAAAAGCTTTGAGACTGCACACTTTAACACTGAGATGGGAGGTTAGATTAAAAAACACATAAAATGATCCTGATTGTTCCGAGAGATACTGATTTCGAAGAGTAAAAAGATTTTGATCCGGAATCATTTTATACTTTATGATGTTGCCATCAAAGAGTACATTTCTCTTGAAAGAATTGAGGATCAAGCATCATCATACCCATCTTGTTTAGAAAACCATTGAACTTGGTTTCGTCTAATGCCTCAATAAATACATCAGCAATCTCATCATCAGATGGAACAAAAATGAGTTCAATATTGCCATTTAACACATGATCTTTTATGAAATGGTACCATGTGTCAATGTGCTTCGTCATGGAGTGTTGAATTGGATTGTGTGAAATTGCAATGGCACTTTGAGAATCACAGTAGGTAGGAATGCGTTGAAAACGGTAACCATAATCCAAGAGTTGAGACTTCATCCATAGAACTTGAGATGTACAGCTGGCAGCAGCAATGTATTCTGCTTCTGATGTAGAGAGAGCAATGCAGTTCTGCTTCTTGGATGACCAACTAACCAAACGACCACCTTAAATTTGACAGCCGCCTAATGCGCTTTTTCTTATCCAGTTGAAGACCACCATAGTTTGAATCTGAGTATGCTTGAAGTAGGAAGCTCTCATTTGCTGGGTACCAGATTCCGAGACTCTTAGTACCTTTGAGGTATCGGAAAATTTGCTTCACTGCCAAGAGATGAGACATCTTTGGGTTGACTTTAAATTTGGCACACAAACATGTTGCAAACAAGATGTCCGGACGACTTGTTGTGAGATAGAGCAGGGATCCAATCATTCATCTGTACTTTTTTTCATCAACTGTTACATCTGAAGGGTCGTCAAAAATCTTATGTCTGAAGCCCATTAGTACCTTGGCTGAGGCACAGGTGTCCATTGAGTACTTTTTTAGGAGTTCTGAAATGTACTTCTCTTGGTGAATGAAAATTCCTCTGTTATTTTGTTTGACTTGTAGACCAAGAAAAAGCTTAACTCCATATTCATGCTCATTTGGAATCGATTGATCATTAGTTTAGCAAAGTCAGCAACCATTGATGAATCCATAGATCCAAAAATGATGTCGTCAACGGAAATTTGGACCAACATGAGATGCTTTCCATTTGACCTTTGGAATAGAGTGGGATCTAAAATTCCTCGTTGAAAAGCTGAATGCTTGAGAAAATCTGTGAGGGTCTCGTACCATCCGCGAGGAGCTGGCTTTAGGTCGTAGGCAGCTTTCCGGAGCTTGTAACAGTAGTTCGGATATTAAAGATTAACAAAACCAGGTGGCTATTGAAGATATACTTCAGTGTCAAGTTCACCATTAAGAAAAGCACTCTTAACATCCATTTGGTAAACTTTGAAGCCTTTGTCAGCAGTATAAGCAAGAAAGATTCTGATGGCTTCAAGACGTGCAACAGGAGCAAAGGTCTCATCATAATCAAGGCCTTTAATCTGTGTAAATTCTTTAGCCACCAATCTTGCTTTGTTTCGAATGATAACTCATGCATCATCTAACTTGTTGCAAAATACCCATCTAGTACCAACAATGGGGTGATTTTGAGGAGGAGGGACGAGAGACCGGACTTCATTTCTATCAAATTCTACCAATTCTTCCTGCATGGTTATAATCCAGTAAGCATGTTCTAATGCTTCCTTGATGGATTTGGGTTCAACCATGGATATAAATGCCGAAAAATGACATTCGTTTTGAAAACTTGTGGCAGAGCGAGTTTGTACACCAGCGTTTAGGTTTCTGATGACTTGGTTCGGAGGATGATCCTTGGTCCAGAAATGTAACCTTGGAAGTTCTTGTGCAGCAGACCATCCAATATCAACAATAGGATTGAGTTGCTCCCCCTGAATGGTTTGAACCTGAGGGTGATGCTCCCCCCCTGAACTTCTGAACCAGAGAGGTTGACATCATCATCAGCAGGAAACTCAAAGAAATTTTCGTTATCATCAATGTTGATAGGATTGGAGTCGTCGAAATCAGCAGCTGCATCTTGTAAACCATCCACATTTGATTCAAGAGAGGGTTGACCATTCTCACCCTCAACATGAGAAGGTTAAAACGGTTCGGAATCAAATGGAGAAAGAGAGGGAAGAGGACCGGAAACAGGAGCTTCCGAAGTTTAAATTTCCCTTGTTCGAGATTCCGAATCAAGGGTGGTTTCTGAAGGTCCAAAGAGAGTTTGAAAGTCGACTTAAAGGATGGTTTGCTGGTTCGGACATCCTGGCGGTGGAGAATCGGACTTCATAATGTCAGTTCTAACATGAGTTGGGCCAGAATTCCGAACGAAATTATCATCGAATGTAACATCAAAGCTTTCTTCCAGACCACGAGTTCTCCGATTGAGAATTCTATAAGCCTTTGATTTGGAGGAGTAACCGAGGAAGATGGCTTCATCAACATTAGGTTGGTACTTGGTAAGCTGATCACGGTTGTTCTTGATGAAGCATCTGCATCCGAAAACATGAAGAAACGAGATCGATAGCTTCCGACCATTCATTTCTTCATATGGAGTCATGTTGAGGCGTCGATTGATGATACTCCGATTTTGAGTGAAGCATGCAGTTGATACGGCTTCAGCCCATAGGTAGAGTGGTAGATTTGCGAAGTTAAGCATAGATCGAGTAGCTTAAACAAGAGTTCTATTGCGTCTTTCAACTACACCGTTCTATTGTGGAGCGTACGGTGCTGAGAAGTTGTGGTCAATTCCTTTCTCGGTGAGGAATTTCTCAATGGTTCCATTGGTGAATTACGAACCATTATCACTTTAGATATGCCTAACAGGAAGTTTGATGAGGACTTCAATTCCTTTAATGAAGTTGATAAGTTCAGAAGTTGGTTCGGACTTCAGTCTGAGGAAGAAAACCCAAGTGAACCTTGTAAAGTTGTCAACAATCACAGGAATGTATTTCTTATGATGAAGACTCTCTATAGTGGATGGTCCATAAAGATCAATGTGGAGGAGCTCCAATGGTTCCGAGATTGATTTTTCGATGATAACAGGATGACCCTTCTTTGATTGGTTTCCACACTCACATGCAACACATAAATGATAATTTTCAAATTTGAGAAGAGGTAAACCTCTCACCATTTAACCAGAAACAAGATCATTCATGTACCGAAAGTTCAGTTGAGCGAGCGTTCGGTGCCATAACCAACTGACGTCAGGAACGGCTTTGGAAAGAAGGCAGAGTTATGGTTTGCCAATAATCATGGTAATGTCGAGTGGGTACATGTTGTTGTTACGATTTGACTTGATTTACCACTCTTTTCGGTCTTCAGTCATAACATAGTTGTACTTCTTGCAAAACTCGACACGCCGATTTGAGTCAGTGAGTTGAGCTACACTTATCAATCTATGTTTCAGACTAGCTATATAAGCCACATTTGAGATAGAGAATTTTCCATTGGTGAGAATTCCATAACCACGAATTTGAGAGTTGGAGTTGTTGCCATACGTCATGTAACCAGCGTTTGGAGAAAGCTTAAGATCCCACAGAAAGTCTTTCTACCCTGTCATGTGCATGGAGCAAGCATTATCAATATACCATATTTTTTCTTTCTCCGAAGCACAAAGTGCCTGTAAAATTAGTGAGTGATGAATTTTTTAGGCTCCAAGTTAGGTTTAGGGACATCGGCACGGGCTTTGGTTGATTGTGACTTTGGAACAACTTTGTGTTTCGTGGATATGTCTTTTCAGTTCCTAGGAAATAGACAAAATGCTAATGTCTTTTCATCTATCCAGTAGTCATATTCGATGACTTGAGGATTCGGAATGGCTTTCTTCATACCTGATGTTTCCGAAGTTGTGGAAACAACTGTAATCTTTGGAACTGTTGTTTTATCAATTTGAGATTTAACTTTCCACACAAGATTTTGCTTTGACGATTTTGAAAAAATTGTTTTCTTAGAAATTTTTGATTTGTTTGATGACACATTTGTTTTCGAAAGGTTGGGTTTAAAAATTGTGCCATCAGATTTAGCAATGAAAACAGATGAAACAATCTGAGGAGAGGTGTTTTGGACAGTCATGGCATTCACACGAGATTTAGGTTGAGTAGTATTGACTACTTTCTTGGGTTCTATAGGACTGAGAGAATTAGAAGGTCTCTTGAGGATCTTAGTGGGTGTGAAGGAGTTTTGACTATGGGTTGATGACTGCAAATTCTGAGATACACTCTTTTTCGAGTTCTCAAGGAACCTGGAATTTTGTCTAGTCTTAACTTCCTTTTTATGTGCATTTCGAGCTTCCACTTTAGAGGTGAGACGAGGATTTTGAATTTTGCCCTGCAAATGGATTGATAAACTTGGGGTCAATGGGAAGCAAACTTGTTTTTGAAATTACTAAAGAGTCTGATTCACAAGAATCAGAGGATACACAACTTGATATTTCAACTTTATCACCTAAGGATGCCCATACAACCTCAGAGGTAGCAGTTTCAGTTGTCATCGGAAAAAATTCTTCAACAACACAATTGTGCGGAGGATTATGTTTCAGAATGTAATTTATGCAATTTGAAACACTGTGGTGGAATTCCGTGGTCTGATTCAGGTCTAGGTTTATTAGAGGTGGAAGAGGCATGGAATCGGGACACTTGACAATAATTGGTTGAAACTCAGGAATTAGGGACTCAAAATGGTTTGTGGTCTCAAGAAGGGGTGACAAGGGAGAAACAGGGGTATCCGAATGTTTGATGTTCGGAACCTCTCCCATGAATGTCAAATTTAGCAATTCCTTCAAGGGACGAGCAATTGGTTTTGGAAACTCGCTTCCGAGACCAGGAGCTTTTGACCATGGATGTCGAAAATTATGAGTCATCCGTAGATTCGATTCAAGTATGTTAGTAGAATTATGCAAAGCATCTATCTTAGCATTGAGACGTTTGTTATCAGAAATCAAGACATTTCTTTCAGAATAGGTGATTTCACATTTGTCTTTCAAAATGATACATTCATCTTTAGACATTACAAGCTTATTCTCTCAAGACTCGTTTTTTCAATTTTTTATCCTCAAAACGTAACCTAAGACGATTTAATTCACATTCCTTCTTCTCAATGGCTTCTATGGCAGACTCATAGGCTTTATAAATGGTGTTCATATCTGTTTGGATCTGGGTCAGATAAGGTTCACAAAGAGACAAATCAAAATTATTATCAGTAATCATAGATTTTACCTGTTGAACGATGCTTCGACCAGGTGGATCGTTGGTGGCCATATAGCAGTAGTGTGGTTCAGTAACATCATCTTCATCTTCAGAACCGGAGGACCAATAGCCTTCATCACATTCAACAGATTGTCTTGCCATCAAGCACATGTTTCTTCCAGTCACCATGTCATCATCATCTCCAGATGACCAATATCCTTCAACATCCCTTGATACAGTTGCTACGAAAGCCTTTTCAGTTTCTGCCATCTCTTGAGCTCTTCGGGCGTAGTAAGCAGAGTCCTTGATTTTTGGTTTTTGCGGAGCTTTAGCCAGGCAATCTTTAGCAAAGCGGTTTGCATGTCCATACTTGTGACACACAATTTTTGGTTTGTCGGATTTTGGATTCTATTGTGGTTCCGAAGTAGAGTTTGGTTTTGAGATGTTCGGTTTATATGAGGGAGGATTTTCCGGAGTTGGTTGTGGTTCCGGAGCTGAGTATGGTTGAGGATTGTTTTGGTGAGGAGCATGGAACCGATTTTGGTATGGTTTGTAAGAGGGATTGAAAGGACGTTTCTATTTCATGGAAAGTAGAGGAAACTCCTGTTCGAAACAGAGTTCAGATTCCATGGCTTCGGAATCATCAATAGGATAGTTTTGTGTGGGTAAGATAGGTAAGGAGGATTGAATAAATGGAACTTTGGGTTTGAAAAGGTCTGAAGTGGATGTGTTCGGAATGGTTGGTTCAAAGGAACTGACAAGAGCAAGAGGACCTCCGGAGAGTTCCCTTATGGTATGAGCAACATTAGATTCATGTCCTTGAAGTTCATCAAAAAGTTGATAAAGCTTTAACTTTTTCAAAGAACCATTACTTTGGAGACAAGATTTCACATATCCTCATCCTTTACCGAGACTGTTTATGAACTTGAGATTGTACTCCAAGGGAGTTCAGACAATCCCATGAGTAGTCATGTTATTGACCATGATTCGATAACGGTTAGAGGCTGAGGCCACTGATTCACCAGGACTGGTAGTGAAGGTGTCAAAATCATTAACAACTGAGGTGAGACGCTTGTCTTTCATGTTTTCCGAAACTTCAATCAGGTCTTGGAGAGTGTCCCAAATCTCTTTTGCTGATTTGCACAACTTAACGTGCTCAAAGAGTGAAGGAGGAACACCAAACACCATTTCTGAGAAAGCAAATTGATCAGCATGCAACTTCTCAATATCATCTGCAGTTAGAGGAGCTGGACGAGTCTCATCTTGACCCATAAGCTGAGCAGCAGCATCTCTTACAATCGTTCTTACAAGAACATGAGGACCTTCTTTGACAGATCTCCAAATCTCTTCACCTTTCTCTTTAGCTAGTAAAAATCTTTCCATTCTAACTTTCCAGTGATCATATTCTTCCACAACTAGCAGTGGGGCACGTGTAGGGCCACCCACGCTATTTGTGATTTGCGATGAAATCATTTGTTGGGGATTAGAAGCAGCCATTGAAGTTAAGATATCTTCAAGCAAAAGTGGTATTATGAAGAACTTTTATCCTTAACACAGAAATGGCTGAAATAACAAGGTAATTTCAAACCAACTATAATCTGATCTTATAGATTCAAAGGAAAACCACTCAAGCTCTGATACCAATTGAGAGAACAAAATAGATCTGATGTGTATGGACAAGGTTTGAAAACTCAAAGCTTGAGTTAATACTTTAAGATCAATGTCTGTTTGCTAATAAATGTTCCAGTCAAGTCTGGATAGACCAGTCGAGTCTGAGCTAAAGTATTCAACAAATGATCAAGCCATAAATGAAGAACGAGAATGAAGATCAAGGTAAGGTTAATAAATGAAGAACAAAGAGAATGTTGTGAAGTAAGAGAAATGAATGAGATATTGCTAAAAGGTTTGAACAATCCGTCTTTTGATTTAACTTTTAATGCTTCTATAAATAGGAGTACATGAAACATGGTACTAACCAATTACAAACATAGGACTGGATAAAAGAGTTACATCTAACACTCTGAATATCCGTGTTGACAAATAAAGCTAAGTTCTATGACAAGTCAAATCAAACAAAAGACAAATGCATTTAATGCATAAAGACAAAATATGGATTCCGAAACAACAAGCATTCCGGACACAAAATCCATTCCGGAATCCCTTCACTTTATGTTCACTTCACCATCTGACTTTAGGTCCGGACATAAAGGAATTCCGGAGCACTCTCACTTTGGAACTAGCTTGACTTCTGAATTGATTTGGGATTTCTAGAGGTTCACTTTCAGGTTCCAACAAGAACCCCATCTCACATCCGTAATATATTTCGATATCTCAAAGGGACAATTTCGTTGGGTTTATGCTACCCTTCGAAGACTGGTTTCTTCATTCATAAGTTTTCCGATGCAAATCTTGGTGGGTGTCAACTCGACAGAAAGAGCACTAGCGGGGGATGTCAGCTATTGGATGAGAAGCTTGTTAGCTAGCAATCGAAGAAACAAACCTATGTTTCGATTTCTATAGCAGAAGCAGCATATGTTGCTGATGCAGCTTGCACTTCTCAGGTCATATGGATACAAAGTAAACTTCGTGATTATGCAATCAACATGAAAAAGATACCTTTGTATTGCGATTCACAAAAATGCAATATGTATCTGCCATAATCCGGTGCAACATTCGAAGACCAAGCATATACCACTTCGCTATCATTTCATCAAGGATCATGTCGAGCATGGAAATATAGAGGTTCACTTTGTGAAAAAAGACACATCAACTTGCTACCATTTTTACAAAAGCCTTTGGATGAGAAATACTTTCTAAATATCTTGTCTGGATTAGGAATGCTTAATGCAAATGCTGTTCCAAGCTTGTCTTCATTGTGAAATAACGAGGAGTCGAAACATCGCTGAAGGATTCAGAAGTTACTGTTCAATATTCAGCGTTCGACCCCTTTCGTTTTCGAAATCTCTCTGAATGATCCATATCCTACTTCGTTTTCTGAGAAGACTTTCTTTTTTGAAGTACTATGTCTGGACGTCGATACTTTTCACTTCGAATGTCCGGTAACATTTTATTGTTTTTAATATTGTTTTTATAAACCAAAAATACCAAAAATATTTTATTTCATTTTATTTAATTTTCAAAAACACCAAAACTCCAAAAATATTTTTTCTTTTTTCATTACATTTTAAAAACAAAAATTCCAAAAAGATTTTTTTATTTTTGTCTTTTCCATTTGAAAAACAAAAATCCAAAAATATATGTTTTGTGTTGTTTTGTGTGTTTAACGATTTTCTGTGTAGTTCTTGGTCAACATATTATGGCGGTTATTGCTTCGTGACTGTGGGAGAGGTATATTTTCGAATCTTTACACTAGTTAGGTGTCCCTAGAACCATGTTGTTATATGTCGACCTAAGCCTCATAGAATCAATGTGTTTTGAAGCCCTAATGGATCACTAACTACGTAGGTTCCTTCCTAATTAGTCTATATTCGCATTAGTCGACCAGCTACCTTTCTCTTCTCATTTTGATTTAAGAGATTTATGCTATGTCAATATCATTCACAGAGGTACACTATGTTTCTTAACCAATCGTTTTCACCAACTTACTTCTTCAGGATTCACACACTTCACTTGTGGATGCTCGACGTCTCTGGTAGAAACCAATCAGAATGTAGACACTGCACAAGTCTGAGTTAATAATCTTGATTCATGAGTCTGTGATGATGGTGCAACCCAACATTCCCAACTTATAAATGAATTGACAGTGAGCTTTAAGTTCAAAATTTTCACGAAACATTTGTTTCGATACCTTTCTTCGATATTCAAAATCGTATCCCTTTAATTTTGCGTGATCTTGATAAAATGTTCTTTACCCAAGACATTTTTGTCCAACACGATCCAATTTTTTTTTGGAATATGATTTCAGTCTGAATATCAGTCCGTATCTTTGTCACATCACAAATTTATCTCACCTTTGCTTGTCCCTGACTACACTTGTCATATAGGTAATTTTGATCATTGAACTCACACTTATGTTAAGTTGTGATTATGACCAAATTTAGCCTACCTTCGAAGCCTAAGTAAAAGAAGCACTTCGATACTCCTTTACGAGTATTCGATTGTATTTCATGGGATACCACACAAGCAGTTCGATATCACTCTTGATACTGAATGAAGTGATCTTTGCCTGGGATCCATCTTCTTTTACTTCGAATGTTTATTTGATGTCACTATAAGCACATTTTCTTTACCTTGTTCCCACTATCTCTTGGGCACACATTTGCATAGAAATCCTCGAGTTCTTGGGTACTACCAAATCAAACCTAGATTTCCTATGTACGGCTATGATTTCGTTTCTCATCCCAAAAGCGAATGAGCCTTGCCTCGAAACGAAGGTCCAGTGATGGTTCTTATCCTCTTGGGGAAAACGAAACATTTGATTCATGTGACGGTTTGGTTACTTCACAGTTTTCCAGGAAAAGGTGTTCATTGCTTTTCAAACATGGCGACTTTTACGTCAACTGGACCACTTTCCTAGGACAGACTGGCAGAATTTCATTGATGGCCGGTTCATTTCAAATTATGTACTAAGTATAAAAGGAATTTGGGGGCCTCAAATCAAAACTTTACGCATCCTGGTTGAATTTTTCCCCAAAATCTTATTTCCTTATACTTTTTTCTTCACATAATTCTCCAAAACCCTAACAATGGCAACACAACTTGGTCATGTTGATCAATCCAACACAACTGAAGATGTAACATCGCAACTGATTTCAAATATTTCAAGTTTAAATTATCGGGTTCAGCCTGACATTTCGAAATACCCACCAGTATTGAAGATGTTGATTGTTGCCCTCAATCATTATGTTCTCTCAACTGTTATGTCTGCTTCTTTCTCTAAGCCCATGAATTGGTTGTACTTGGTTGGTTCTAAAGTTGTGTTCAATAAGACATCCAAAGTGGTAAGGTTTCAACTTACCAATAACAAGAAGTATAAACTCACAAAAAAGCAGTTTTCTCAAATCTTAAAGATTCCTAATGCTGGTCCGTTTTACGAGGTTACAAATGAACAGGTGGTTCATATGTTCAATGAGATGGTTCGTCAACCTCCACCCACCGGAATTAGTCAGTTGAAGAAGTCTTCGTTACCTTGTGTATGGAGCTTCTTGTTTGGGATATTTCTACGCTGTTTAACTGGTCGTAGTGTTGGTCTTGATAAAGCAAAATTAAAAATATATGCCATGATTGTTGGGCTATATTATGATTCGAATGTTGATTACGCTACTCAATTATGGGATGACTTTGGAATGGTTTTCTCTCACACCAATGTTAAGAATGGTGTTTCTTATGCCAGATATTGGAGTTTAATTTTCAGAGATGTCTATGAGAAAGAAGGTATCATGGTACCAGCATATGATGTGAATTGGTAGTTCTTCATATATCAATATCCTAAAACTATTGAAGATGATCCTGATTTGTTTCCATCAGTGGCACGAGTTCCTGATGCAATGCTTCAGAAGGTGGATCCTACTAATCCGGTTCTTGTTGCTTATCTGTCAACCATCAACCCTGATGTGCAAATAGGGGTTTTGTTGCCCAAAGGAATTGAAGCTACTTTGAAATGTGGTAAAGGTTCAAAGAAATCAACAAAGGATGTATAACCTAAGTCTGATCATGTGACAATGGAAAAGGAGGTTACAAAGCCTGTTCAAGATCCTGTTGTTCACGAAACTCAAAAGGAAGTGGTTCCTTCGAAAACAGGAGTTCTTAAAAGAACTAAGAAGCCAGGACACAAACGTCGTCATTCACCAGAAAGGCCCATTGTTGACGAAGTTCCTGAGGAGCCTCTCTCTTCACCAAAAGCAGATTATGTATCGAAAATCAAGAAGATTCGCAAACCTCAACTCAATCGAAGGGGTGTGATCATTCGTGAAATTCATGCTCCTGTTTCTCCCGCTTCAAAGAAACAAAGAGCACATGCCATGGTAAAGAAGATCAAGAAGAAGAAGAATCAATTAGAAGATCCTCTAGATGAAGTTGTTCAGGAGACTGATTTCGAAGATGGTAGTGATGAATCTCCTATTCGCACTACAAATAATGGCTTCGCATCACCTCAAAAGGACTCTCCAGTCAAGTCGACTTTCGAAGCGACTGGAAGTCTTGGTGTCTCTGTGAAAGTATCAAATACAGACACAACCACTACTTTGGGTGATACTTGAAGTATTTCCATCCCTGAGCGGACAGTAGTCATACCACTTGAAGTTTCGATGGCTGAATCAGCTTCGGAGGAGGTTCGAACTTCAGGTATCCATGTGAACATATCTCATATGGACACAAATGTCAAAAAGGGTGATGGGATGTCGAATTTAGAAGCTCAAGGTAACACTTCTGTTCCAACTTCATCAGTTCATATTTCTCTTATTTTATCATCCACAATCGAAACTACACTCATTGACACTTCTACTTCCTTACCACCATTTCATACACCAAATCCCACTTCGTTACCATCTTCGACTATATCACCTACTTATGCCAATATCATCAATCAATCCATTACTTCTATTTTATCTTCTCAATCCACCGAGGGTCAAAAGTCAGTTCCTGAAGCAGATCATGATGAAGATGATGTGATGGTCTCTTTTGCTGAGATTCACTTCGACCTCAAGGAGGAAAACATTCCTGATCATATGCTTATGTCAGGAAAGCGGTTCAAGATTTTAAATCACAAGTTAAATCTATTGTGACAGATTCAGGCTAATACTGGTGGTCGGAATACTATTTCTAGGATTAAGGTTGATATGATGCTTAAATCACAAGAGCATCGGTTGAAGTTGGCCATGGCGAATATCGAAAGACAACAGGAAGATCGTTTGAAACTTCATGCAAACAATTTGAGTTTGAAGTCAAGAAGCTTCATGATGTAGCAAAAGAAGGGCATGTTCTTTTTGTTAACGAAGTGAAGAAGGTTCAGGAGTTTGTCAATCTTAAAGTGGCGGAGCTCAAGTCTGAAATGAAAAAGGAGGTTTCCAAACTTGATCAGAATTATTCAACTCTTCATACCAAGGTTGATGTAATTGTTGAAGCTGTTAAGAAGTTTGTGGAGTATTTCACTTCACTTCCTACTACGGTTGATTCTAAGACAGTGTTTGATTCGAAGGTGTTTGCCAAGTTGGAAGAATTTTTGGTGAGCTTGAAGGAGTCAATTTCAAAGATTGATACGTCTTCTAAACCTCTGTTTCTCAGGAGTCCTTATCACAGATGCTTTCTTCCTTAGAAAATATGTTCAAAACCGAACTTGCTCCTCTTCTCAAAATTGTTAATTTGCTGCCAACGGATTCCCCACCGGTCAAACCAGTGGTGCAAGGTTCAGATAAGGGGGTTGGCACATTAAAGGATCCTGATCAAGGAAAGGTTGTTGGGAAGGTGATAAGCACGTAAATTCCAACATCACTTCCTACTTCTATGTCATCAATCTCAACCACAATGACTTCGAAGCCATTAACTAAAGTCATAGTCATTCATTCTACTGCTAGGGGTTCAAGTTCGAATCCACCACCTTTAAAACAAGATAAAGGTGATAGAGGAAAAGGTATTGATAAGGAGATTTCGGAGGAGGAGAAAAAGAAGAATGTTGAGAAGCAAATTGAAAGACAAAGACAGATTAACAGTATCATGAGACAACGGCAAGGTGATCCACCAGCTCTTCAGAAAGGAGATCCAACCAAGCAATATTGTTACGAGACAATTGAACAGATTGTTTCCTCTGGAGAGATGTATGATTTTGATAAAGTTTCGAAGAAGAGCTTTGAGATTAAAAATACTGATTTTAATCAACTGGATTTTCCCATCAATCATATGATGTTTATCTCAACTCAATATCAGTTGGTGGATAAATTGATGACAATGAAGAATATAAGAGAGTAAAGTTGAGGTTTCATGCAGACCTTGGAAAGAAGGAAGAGGAAGTATGGTCCTTAGTAAAAAATTTTAAAGTTCTAAGTGTATCCAAGGATAAATTGTTCGAAGGGTTGTTACAGAACGTTATTTATCATGTGGTTCGGGCTAACAACGTTGCATGTGACTTCTCAGTGGTAGATTTTCCTCTGATGAATCTTAATGATCTCATATGTTTTGCGAAGATCTTGAGTAGTGTTGATGTGTCGAAATTTCAAGTTAATAGCAAAGAAGATTTCTTGATAGGTTTTGCTCATATCAAGCTGTTCATATACAATTACTATGATTGTCTAGCTTTGACTGATATAGAGGTTGCTTTGGCAATGGGAAGACACGTGACAAGGCCTCATTCATTGCTGAAAGGTCAAGGAAGTCTTAAGAATTTCAAAGATGGGGAGATTTGTGTTAAGCCTCTGGGAGTTGTATTTGTTGGGAAGAACAAGAATCAGAAGATGACAAAGTTTTTGTTCAAAGTTGAAGATGTGGAGAGGTATACAAATTTGAAGTACACGAGTCTTCTTGTTCATCTTAATAACTGCAAACGGAATACAGCTGGTGATAAGGCTGAGATTCGAAAGACGATTATTTGGTACACGGAGATTCGAAGAGTACTTCATCAAGCAACGAAGATGCTAATGACATAAGATTCGGCACTTCTCACAAAAGGGGAGAATGTAGAGTTTGAAATGTGTTGTGAGATGTCGAAGCATATTTTGTCATGTCTAGTTTTGAAGTATGTGTTCATGTATTTGATGTATGTATTTCATAAGGGCATTTTAGAGTTCGAAGCTTAAGTTTCTTAGCCCTTATGTATTTTTTGTGCTTCTGTTAACTCCTATAAATAGGGGTAGGTATATGAGTTAGAGTAACTTTTGTGAACCTTAAGAACACTTTACTCTTTCATATAGTGTACTCTTTCAGAAGCAATAAAGAGCCAAACATATTATATTTACGTTTTGTGTTCTTGACTCAATTTATACTATGATTTCATTCTATACACTTGATTCATACGAACTACACCATCCATAGATATAATGAGAAGACTCATCTAAATTACGATGCAGATTAAAGCCTCGCGCAATATCGCACCTATCACAACCAACAGCTCTCACCTCCAAAGATGTGTGCAAAACACATCTTAGAAATCCACCCGAGGTAAACCCTAAGTCTACTTCTAAAAATAGAGATTGACTAAAAAGTCAACCCATGCCAAAAGTCAACGGCCCATCATGTCAACTATCCATTCTCACGTCGTGACTAGCCCCTTGGTCACATCGTAAGAGCTTACTCGGTTCGATTCCAACGCATCCCGACTCAACTCATGCCAACTCAGTCATGAAAAATCATCTGAGCTATCCTCACGACGTGAGCATCCCTTCTCACATCATGAGCTCCAAGAAACTCATCAGAAACGGGGTCATCCAATCCTCACGTTGTGAGACTCCATATCTTACATCGTGAGAACAGTCTGAAGCCAAAAACCCAACTTTTAAGTCCTTAATCCATTAAGCCTTGATCTCTAACTTTCCAGAAGGACTTATAACTCCATATTACACTGGAAATTTGATGCTTTTAAGACATATACGTCGAATACATGTCTAGATCTCATTTGGGTCAAAAGTTGAAGAAAAGACATCCAACTCTCAAGCAAGGCTCCAAAACTAAACCATTCTTAATATCTGAACTCCAAGACACTCCTAAGCCCCTCCTAAACAATAAAGTTGCCAACTTTATGGTTTCTATTCATCAAACTTACACAACCAAGAAGAAAAGTGGTACGAACTTAGATCTAGCCTCATATAACAATAAAGGTGACAACTTTAGCATTTAGAAATGTCCAGGAACAATGTAAGGTAATGATGATGATGATTCCTTGCAAGCCTATGCACAAGATCACCTTCTTCTTCTTCTTTCCTTTTTCTTCCAAACCTAGATAAGCTCCAAAATGACCAAAGATCAAGCAAGGTGTGATGGCTAGGGTTTTTCTTAGGTGAAAGAGGGTTTGGGACTGATAAGAAACCCTAAAATGCGATTAGATGTGCTTAAATACGAAAAAAAAACCCTAAAAGATCATGGCCTTGGGATGCAGCACTCCTCACATCATGAGGTCATATTGCTCTCATCGTGAGCTCAACATAAATACAACTTCTTCATTTAATTACTCCTCACATCATGACCCTTCTATGGTTCACATCGTGAGTCTTGGTTTTACCCAAAAACCATGCCTTTGGCTCCTTGAAACCCTAATTCGACTCATCCAAGAAAGCGGGTGTTACAACTCTCCTCTACTTAAATTAGATTTTGTCCTAGAAATTAATCATTGCTACCTTCCAGACACGCCAGACAACCTGTACAGTTCTTCCATAACCCCGATATGGACTGAGGAAGCAACTCATGCATACATCAGCCTTCCAAAACTATAACCAAACCCAGCCTTAGCAGGGCGCTCAAACCCTGGCGACGAACGGGTCCTTGCCCCACTTGTCGTTAGCCACTAATAATAACCACCACTACTCTGCCTGGAAACCGAAATCCCAAAACCTTGTCTGACTCCCCGACAGACAGCCCAAACTGAATCACAGCAAATTCAACTCCACATTGTATTCCAAACTGAGCATAAACTTTTCCAACCGTGAACTATCTTGTTGTCCCATAATTTCATTTTTTATGCAACCGAGACCTCCCTAGTCTCGCACTTACCTGCCAATTAACCTATATGCTAGATTTCCAACCAGTTGTTAAGGCTGATAGACTCACACAATCGCACCACACGACTACTGAACGAAGGTGTATCTGGCAAGAGTTTTCCAATCTTGCTTGCCTTAATGGATCTAACAGCCCTCCTAGTCCAACCGAGGATAACCTAACCAACCATTCATCACTGTTGAATCATTCAATTGAGATAAAGGGTGACTTCCATCGTAGTTCTCACACCTATGTGCCAAACCAGCCTAAAAACTCACATCCTGATAACCAAAAATTGGTAATTCCGATCTATGCAAGATCTCCAGCATCCATGGTGACTTCCCATTGAACAGAGATATATACTCCTCAATCGAACACCGAGATTGCAGTCTCACACCTGATCCCACCATTGACCACAGGGTCAGCCCACTCTAACGTGATCCAAAACCACACTCCAACCTATTCCACTGGGTCTCACCCACACTATCATAACCATACGGGCCTCGCCCATGGGTAGGGGTGTAAGTGAGCCGAGCTACTCGGGATCGACTCGTTAAAAGCTGGACTCGAGATCGAATTAAACGAGCCCGAGCCGAGCTCATGCCTAAATATGAGGCTCGTTTATTAAACGAGCTCGAGCCGAGCTTCAGTTAGTGGGCTCGCGAGCCTAAATGAGCCTAAACGAGCCTATATATATATATATATATATATATATATATATATATATATATATATATATATATATATATATATATATATATATATATATATATATATATATATATATATATATATATGCTCGTTTAAGCTCGTTTAGGCTCGCGAACTCACTAAATTGTTCACGAGCCGAGCTCGAGCTTGGTTAGGCTCGGGCTCGGCTCGACTCATTTACACCCCTACCCACGGGTCTCGCCTAGTCGAGTGCTAATCAAGCCTAACCTTGCCTAGGATCCAACGATCCTCATAACAAACATATCATGCATACACACATACATAGGCCCCACCCGGCATCGGGCCCCGCCCGATACATCCATCAGGCCCCGCCTGGTATCAGCCCCCTGCTACATCCATTAAGCCCTGCCTGCCATCAGGACCCACCCGATACATCCATGTACCATACAAACCATAATCATCATGAGTCGAATCCGAATATGCCCCAACCAAGTGTTCGGGTAATGCTTCGAACCCCAAAAGCCTTAATCAGACAAGAACATGCAGAGAGGCTCTAACACAACCCACAACCGTAAGCAACCTCTATCGAGAATGCCACTTGAACTGGCTTCCCTATTGACTAGGATGTGGAACTTTTCCTGGTTTGCACTTGATGTTATCCCCGAAAATGCAAATGGTTCTCCCCCACTTGGATTCGACTGGCTCTTCCTAATCCAAAATAAAATTGATGGGCTTCCAACCCATCTCACATCTTTACGATCTTACTATCGACAACCTGAGCTTACAATAACTAGCATTACATTACTAGCCAATCTTAACGATCACACACATATTCCAAATCCAAATGAATATTTCCCGAAATCTCAGCAAGTTCAATTATCCCAAACACTTCCCATGATACAGCTCCAAATCATTAAGTTATTACTACTCGCGGAAAAGACTATAACCCTTGACCGGAACAGATGGATCACCAATCCAACTACCCACTCACTGAAGGATATCTACATTCTAACCATCTCCAGCCAATATGGTTCTGAAATTCTCTTGTCAATTTCGGTGTCAGAACACACCCACTCAACCTCCATCATTATCCACTTGTTACCGCCCCTTCCCTAGTAACAGTAGCGATCGGACCCCAAAGTCCTTCCATAAACATCGGCCATCTCTACTGTGTGACGTAACACTTTTGAACTTTGACTTAATAGTTGAACTAATCACTCTAGCACACTTGCTAATCTTCTAAACGCTACACCCTAAATTCCCTTCACCAATGGACCACAACAAATAATTGACAATCCAAATCCAACTCCAATAGATGTGCCCCACTCCTAACTCTCGGTATGCAGACATGGCATATACCCATCTTTGATATTATCAACCAGGAAATTATAGAGAAACTATACCGAAGACAATGCCTTACACATATAATCACTTAACTAAAGGATGTATATATATATATATATATATATATATATATATATATATATATATATATATACACACTAAGCCATGACGAAAACAAAAGGTAATATACCCGTGAAAGTGTCTGATGATATTCTAGCCTCCCCTGTCTAAAAATGCAATGCTCGGCTCCTCTCTTTTGGAGCTCCTGCCCTGCCCTCACGACCGCCAGTGATCCTCAAAGTAACTGGAGCAGGTGCACTCATTGCTCCACCCCTCAACATCGGACAGTCGGCCTTTATGTGGCCCACTTGGTTTCATTGAAAACATAACGGGCTCATCCCATGGGGACAATCTCTGCTAAAAATACCAATCATGCCACACTTGTAGCAACGCATACCCCTAGATCGACAAACCCCATCGTGTTGCTTCCCGCACATACTGCACTGACCCCGACCCTTCTAGCCCCTCGATTGCTAATCTGAAGTCTTGGGTCTCTTTGCAGGACCCCCAATTGGCTACACCAGCTCTGCCTTCCTCTTCCCTAGGTGCTCCAAATCGATGTCCCGCTATCAAGTTCTAGCAATCATGTCATTCAGGGTCTTGCACCCTGACAAACTCACAAACTCCCTGATGTCATCCCTCAACATATCATGGTGCCTTACCTTCTGCATCTCCTCGTCTGCTGCATACTACAGAACCAACAAGGCCCTCTCTCGGATCTTGGCAGTGATCTCTGCCATAGTCTCGGTCGTTTGGAAAAGGTCCTGAAACTCTCTCGCCAAATGCTGGAACTCAATAGTTGGTGCAGACTCTTCCCTAAACCGGGTCACAACTCATCCTAATTCATCGTCTCCAGGGCTTTGCCTCCCAAATCGAAGTCTACCTCCACCCACCAATCTAGAGCTCTGTCTTTCAGAAGACAGGAAGCAAATCTAACCTTCGACCCTCGGGGAAAAATATTGTCCGGAAAGCGTTCACCATATCTGCCAACCATCTCATATTAGCAATAGGGTCCTTCTCCCCAAGGAACTCTGGTCCTTCTCCACAATAGTCCTAATCTTAGATTGAAATGTGCCCAGACACTCATCCAAAATCTCCATGATCCCCTCCTTGATCGTACCAAATATCACAAGAGTCTACTCCAAAATGTCGCAGATGATCTCCGACGAGATGAGCTCCTACATCCGCCTGGCTTAATGTTTGCGCCTGAGCCTAGTCCAGATCATCCACCACGAGTGCTCATCACCACACCGAAAAGAAACCATACAATAATCAGAACATACTCAAAGAATCCTCAATCCATACGCTTTCCAGATTCTCTGTGACTCCCCTCGATTCGAGTGTTGATCCTATGCTTTTGGTAGTACGGGTTGAATACTACATTCCACACCTATCCATACTTTCCTCAAGAATTATCCTGAATTCCATGGGTCACCTTCTTAAACTGGTACTCCAAGTACTCACGAAACAGCGCAACCAAACCCAGTAAGGCACTTCCTAGACTCTCCTAGGTTCCCGACCTCACTCTGCCATCAACTGCTGAAAAACTCCCTATAATCTCAGCTAACCACTTCATGAATACAATTACATGCAACAAAGCTTAGATAATCCTTCGAGTAAAAGGCTCAATCCTACCACGGTTGGACTCAGACAAGAGTTGCGCAATAAAGTCAAATCCATCACTCTGGGATTATTAACCTTTGCAACATGTGACGTAACGTATTCACTTAATAGTTAACTCATATCACTAAGAATTCCACAGAGCACAAAGCAAGCAGCATTCGCACAGCAGCACTCTAAACCATAAAACAAACAAAGGGCATCCTAAACGCACCTGCTACTACCATGCTAGGAACTTCTCCTCTAGCTTCCGGTTGCCTTATGCTTGCAAATTATACACAATATAAGAAATATGATCCTAATCGTAAACAATTTTTACAGCATACACTTAGAAATAACTTCTATTACTAGAGATTCCAAATCTAGCATAGCATCCGATCCTCCTAGGCTATGTGGCATCACATATCAGGCCAATCCATCCAATAATCTGAAATCCATACTTGCATGGAATTCTAAAAGCTCAATTAGGCATATAAATGCATCACTCCTAACATGAAATACTAAGCAGATCCTTATCCCTAATCTAAAATGCAATTCTTATAACATATAACATAACAAAGATGTATGGGTATTCTAGGAATCACTTACTTGAGCTTAGTTGTCACACCCCGCTAAAGCGGAAACATGGGACGCGACAGTACAACGGTCTCATAGAAAAAGTTAAAAGACAACACCAACCATAGTATTAAAAAGCATTACAATTTTACAATGAGTTTGAACAACTTTTTAAAAGAAATTACAATGTATTTGAAACACAACACATACGAATGCTCCTACAAGTGATGTGTCTTTAGGTGCCTCTTACTAGATGATTCCTGAAAAACCATGTAAAACGAGCGTCAACTATAAAAATAGTTATTGAGTTCACAGATTTACAAAAATATTGGTTTCATGGATCGTAATCAAGGTTTTGATAGAAGTTTCCATAAATAATAGTACATTGCTAAAATGAGAAAAATAAGTTTGCACAAACAAAGTTCGTTGTCATCATGAGAAATAAAGTACGTTGCCAAAATGAGATGCAAAGTTCATTTTCTCATGGGAAATAAAGTTCGTTGCTAAAACGAGTAAACAAGTTTCATTGCTAAAATGAGTATACAAGTTTTGTAGCTAAAATGAGTATACAAGTTTCGTTGCTAAAATGAGTATACAAGTTTCATAGCTAAATTGAGTATACAAGTTTCGTTGCTGAAATAAGTACACAAGTTTCGTAGCTAAAATGAGTATACAAGTTTTGTTGCTAAAATGTGATGTAAGATTTATATGTGCATCAAGTTTCCATTCATGAGTTCACAACCAAGCCGAATGACCGAATTGTGCCCTATTGACTACTATGTGTATCATAAACATAGTGTATAAAAATATAGTAAAATGCACTCAAGCGAATCGTGCGAGTGAAGAGTTGTGTACCTCCTAATAGCACTACCCATAATGATCATGGGCTCAAAAGAGTTAATAAGTTGTGTCAAATGTTTCGAGGGACTTAACCGTGATACAGTCCTCATGAATTAAAGTAACATACACATACATGCAAAATATAGCAACCAAGTTCATATGAGTCAAAATAAATACAACGAACATAAATAGTTTAGGACATCCTTTTCCACCCCAAAACATTTGAAAACCGAAAATAGGGGAGGCATGAATACTCACAATGATGTGTGAATGTATTTGTGATGCCTTGAGCTAACTTCCCTCACGTCCTACTACCGCTTCCCTACGATAAGGTATCACACTACTAAGTCTCTAGTCGAAATCTAACACTAGTATACTTAATTTCTACAATAGAATTATGCCAATATTTTGTCAAAATTAAGTTTTTTATAAGTTGCAAACATTTTTCAATAAATTCAGATTTCCATTGATGAATTTGTTAAATAACAAATTTAAGTGAAAAATCCCATTTTTGGTAATGTCAATTGAACTGTGAATATAACATTTTGGAATGTGTTTCAAATGGTTAAATATTCAAAACTAAGTTAAATAAGTTATAAAAATTTTCAAACTTCGTATTTCAGTTTTAACTAAAAGTCAAAGACATTAAAATAAATTTTCTTGAATTTTTTATTTGTCTAACTATTTGTCCTTTATTTAATTGCTCAAATCAACACAAATTCATGAAAAATAGCAACCAGTTAGGAAAATTCTCTAAAACTCTTGTAACACTGGTATTCATCATGTATAATCTGGAAAAATATAAAACTTGGTTTTTAAACATATTAACGTGATTTTATGATTTTTGTGTATTTATTATAGCAAAAATCCAAAATAAAAAGGAATTTGTTTTAAAAATTCACCAAAAAAAATTTGCCACTATCATTTAACATATATAAGCTGGGAAAAATATCAACGTTGGTTTTTAAATAGTTTAACTATTTTTCTTTGTTTTATTCATTTAAATAAGCATTAATTCGTAAAAAATTCTTAAACAGTAGCTAAAATTTACTAAGCTTTTTATTTTCTATTAATATATAATATAACATATTCTGATGAACTTTCATAATATTTGGATAAGTATAGCTATTTTTCATCAATTTAACCCCTTACAAATTCATTAAATCGTGAAATATAAGAAATTATCTTGGAAAAATCTAAAAACCATTGCATGTAGTCTTTATGATTTCTAGAAGATTTGAAAATTATCAAATATGGTTTTGGACAATCATAACTGCATTTTACAAATTATTCCACTTCAACAAAAATGAAATCAAAATAAACAGAAAACAGTCACAGAAATACATCAAACTTTACAAAATGTCTTTAAACAGTGTATGGCTCATCTCGAAATATTTTCAGAATTTATTTACCAAACAATTATTTTATGTGAATTATTGCTCTATTTTCTTGCAATAATTATACTAATTCGAGAAAAATGAATTATTTTCTGAAAATTTTCAGATCATCTTATTTTGTTGTTTGGATTCTAGGAAAAATCGGATTTGAGCAGAAAAATAGTTTTAGATATTTATTTGTGAATAAATCGTTTATGACATATTTGAAAGCTTTTTAACAACATACTTTGATCATCTAGCATCTAATCTTGAAGATCATCACATGAATGTTAGTTTGAAGACCATGCATAAGTTTGAAATGTTCAAAATTCATTTTTGAAAGAAAAATCATGGTGCATGAGGTGATTTTCCACCAAAACTTGTAGAAAAGTGCATTATCTTGATTTTGACTTAGGTTTTGGTCATGGGACTTCACTATTTGCAACATGCATGTTGTTTTTGGTGAAATCCTACCACCATCATCATCAAAACCGACATGTATGAACATGCATGTGAATAATCTCAAAGAAAAGTGTATGTGGAGAAGAAAAATACAAGAAAACTTTTAATTTTTTATAGGAGTATGAAGCAGGATGAAGGAAATTTGTGTTTACCTTTAAGAGCAACTTCATAGGATTAAATTTTTTGAGTAAAATGGTATCCTTTCTGTCAAAATTTTGTTAGTTAGAAAGAGGGAAAAGAGTAAGGGGTTTTAGAGAAAAGAAATGAAAGAAAAGAGAGATTTTGTCTCTCTGGATACCCAATCTCTCTCGTCATCTCTTTGTGAGAACTCATGAAGAATCGAATGTAAAAATATGAGAACTCATGAAGAATCGAATGTAAAAATATCTCCCAGTGATATTGCTTCTAGGTTCGTCGTTTCTAGAGATAAGGAGGTGAGAAAATTTTAGAGAGAGAGAAGTGGAAGGTGGAATGAATGGGTGATCAAAATGATTAGTATTGGGAAGGGGGAGGGTATGGACAAAATTTTGAACTTATGAGGAGGTTTCCCACTTTCTTATTTCTAAAAAAAATAAACCCTTTAATTTTTATTTATTTATTTATATATATATATAAGTTTTTCCATGTTTTTATAAAGTATACATTTGTCTATATTTTATTTTCATAAAATCCCTGGTTTTTAGCTTATAAATTTGGGATAAATTTTATTGATTAAATTATATTTTCCTTTATTATATTCTCTAATTTAAAATATTTTAATTGGTGTCATAAAATTATAGAATTCTTGATGTTAAACCTTATAAATTTGAGTTTTTATAGCTTGTAGGGTTTTAAGGAGTTTGTAATCTTTGGATATCAAAATAATTTGAAATTTTGAGGCTTCAAATTATTTTTGAGTTTCATAACTCTTTCTGGTTATAAAAATGCTTGAAATTTGTTTTTGTCAGTTTATTGGCATTTCTATGTAGTGATTCGGAGATTCAAGTGAAATTGAAGAACAAAGTATACTAGTCATAGTTTCAACTTTGACTTAAGTTCCTACGAGACTTGGACCTAATTTATACTACTAGGTCAAGTGCATGACGTGTCTATATGAATTACAAAGATTCTCGACTCAAGGAATGACCCGAATTTGGATAGTTGTTACAGTTAGAGTGGCTATAGAAGTTTCGTATTAATGTGAATTCATGTACACTATCCCTCGTTTCTAATTATTTCCAAGTTTCAAGTAGGTTATGACTTATCCTCTAGCTACTAAAGTTAGCATGTGTTGTGCCTACACGTGAAACTAAGTTTAATCAACTCTAGAACCGACTCAAATTTTGACGGTTGTCATATCGGCTGATTGCACGCATCACACCCCTTTTTCTTTATAAAAATCTTTTTAGAAAATTTATTTCCTTTCAGAAGATTACCAATTCCTTAGTTTGAGTTCAGACACACCCGAGAGTGTACCCGAATCCCTCAAACCAAGGCCCGGATACCAACTTGTTACATCCCAAAAATTATAAGGTAAAACTTTCTTTTTTAATTTAACCAGAAACACCTAATATCCTTTTTCCAATCATTCAAAAAATATTTCAGAATAAAAACAGTTATCTAAGTACAATCCCAAAATCATATAGTTATGGAAACATGGGTGGATAGTCGGGCCCTTCCCTTTCAAACCGGAAGTACCTGAAACCATAACCATAAAAATTGTAAGCACAAAGCTTAGTGAGTTTCCCAAAATACCACATACCCAAAACATACAAGTGGCATGGGCTACCCCCATAGTCTTTCGTTTCAATGTCAAGGGCCAAATCTCAGTCTTACATACAAGTGCCATGGGTTACCTGTTGGGTTATGGGAATAACATCAATCCTATGGTGTTCATTCAACCCTAATTGCTTTGATCTAGGTTTTTCTAATTTGAACATAAAACATTGAATACCAAAACAATAAACCCTATGAACTAGCATATAATTCGAAATTGACATATGATTAGGGTTAGAAACACTACCTTGATTTTTATGTAGCAATAACAATCACAATCCTTCTTGATCTTGACTTCGGAAAGCTTAGTACCTCAAATGTTTCACCTCTAATGGAGTCACAAACACCACTAGCAACAAGGAAGAACAAATGAGAGAGGAGAGGCTTCAAAAACGTCCAAGGGTTCTCTTAGAAGGTTAGGAACGTTTTTGGGAGCCTTTAGGGTCTCTTTTATAGTTAGGCTTCTTGGGTTATCAACTTGGAAACCCTAATTTCCTTGTTAAGACCCTAAGCAACATATGGACTCCTTATTGGACAAGCCTTGGACGAAATCCTTATGGACTCTCATAGAGATTTCATCCACCCTATACCAATAAGGTCCATGAGCCTAAACTATAAGTACTATTGATTTACATAACCAGTCCCCGTCAATTTAATCAGTCTCTTTTAATCACCAAATTAATTCCAAATTAATTTCTGATCAATAATAATTAAATAATATGATTTCTCTTTTAATATATTATTCTCATAATACATTAATAAACCATAATAGATCCTCTTTCTCCATAATTTATCCTACAAGTTGCCGTGGTGAAGGCAACCCAAAAGGACCATGCTCATAATCGGGTCAAGTACATACCAAAATAGTTATGGGCTTAGACACCGGATCCAACAATCTCCCACTTGGAAAAGTCTAATAACTATTTTTCAAGTACGAGTTCAGAACCTGATTAGTAATCGTAGCTTTCAAAAGCTGTTGTCGAACTCTGATCTTATCAGTAACGCGACCTTTAGATAAGGGATCATATATTCCTCCATTCTAGATATCGTATGAACTGTGACATGGATTATAATCATTCTCTATGTTCATGTTTTGTTTCTCGATTTCCGATTTATGACGACTGACAATAGACTTCAGTTGAGCACATCAACTTACTCCAGGCTTGGCCAAGCGCTTAGGGTGTCATCACTAAATCATCGAGGGGCCCACATATATCGCTTTTATCCCTCTTAGGGTAAAAGGAACGGATAAACTTAGACTCAAATGCTTGCTTGTACTTACTCATCAAATCGCACACAACAATATGTTTTATAACACAAAGTTACTAGTGCGTTTACATATGTCAATGTGGAACCGACTTGCAAACTACAACTCACATGTCTCCGTTTCAAGAATATAAGATATTTATGTCTCATAACCACATAACACATAGCATATTAGCTATAAAAGCTATCTCTACCGCATACCACATATCAATTAGCTATAAAAGCTACCTCTACCACATAATACAGATCAATTAGCTACAAAAGCTACCTCTACCATATATCACATATCCATTAGCTATAAAAACTACCTCTACCACATATCAAATATCAATTAGCTATCAAGCTATCTCTACCATTAGCCACAAAGGCTATCTCTACCGTCAGCCCCAAAGGCTATCTCTATCGTTAGCCCCAAAGGCTATCTCTACCGTTAGCCCCAAAGGTTATCTCTACCGTTAGCCCCAAGGGCTATCTCTACCATCATCCCCAAAGGCTATCTCTACCGTTAGCCCCAAAGGCTATCTCTACCGTTAACCACAAAGGCTATCTCTACCGCATATTACCACATATTCGAGTCGCACACCTCTACACAACAAGTATACCAACTATCATAAAATGGGTCGGCCTTGGTGCCTTAGACCCATTGGTATGGTGAGAAGACTCACCTCGCACTGCAGAAGCTTCCCGCATGAATTCATTAGTTGCTGCCCCGCCAGCTTCCCGAGCTGTCACTACCAATCAATATACCCAATTAGCAATTGGGTCCCATACCATAATCCTTAATCATGCATGGGGTAAAATGACCATTCTACCCCTGGCCCAGTACGATCTAAACATAGGCCCAAACCCAAAACAAAAGCCCAACACTAGGTAGGCTTTCCAAGCCCACTAGTGGCCCACTAATGGCCCAATTTGCCAAATTGGGCCCAACCCCTTTAATGGGCCTTACCTTAAGCCCAAACATATTCCTGGCCCAAAACATCTGACTTCAGATGGTCCACTAAGGCCCAAAGGTCCAAAGTCCACTGCCCGGCCCAACCCGAGGCCCAAAACACTCCAAACCCAATACTGATGAGTACACGGGGCGTACTCCCTTGTATGCTAAGTGTACTAGCCAAATGGTGTGTACGTGGGCGTACCTGCATGTACGCTCAACGTACTCCCGTGATAAGTCATTTTCCCATTAAGTGCTTAATACTCAGATCCAGAAGCTACAATCACAGATCCAAGTCCTCTTCAACGTCTAAAACCATAAAGTTGCTTACTTGATGACTTTGCATGACCCACATAAGCTCAAACTCCAAAAATGATAAACTACTTCCATGGAAATGGTCTTAACTCATGCATGAACCCATAAAGACCTCCAAGATGGCAACTGTCTGCCTTAGGGACTCATCTAACACTGAGAGTGGCAACTCAAAGCTTAAGAATCATATTTCAACCATAAAGTTCCATCCTTGGGACCAAAATGAACTAAAAATCACAATGGTAGATCTAAGAGATGAAAGATCAAGATCAAAGCTTTATACCTTCATCAAGCTGAGAATGAGTCCCAAATGCTATATCCACAAGCTCCTCCTTGAGTCCCATCTTTGCAACAAGTTCCAACTTCTTGAAATGCACCACAAACCACCCAAAAATGCACCCACAAAGCTCCCAACACTCTTGGATCAAGCTACCACTCGAAATTAGGGTTTAAGGATCTGAGTATGAAAGGGAGGCACACCCCCCTCGGACTTAAGGTGCTTTAAATAGTGATCCAACCCTAAAAATTAGGGTTTAGGGACTCTGAGCGTACGTTGGGCGTACTTCTCGTACACTGGGCGTACGCCTCTCCGCAACTGCGACCACAAATCCTTAGACTCTGAGCTAAACACGCGCATGCATTCCTTGCATGCATGGGCTGCCTTGTCACAAAACTCCATTAGGGGCTAAAATTGACAATAACTTCAAAATGCCATAACTCCTTCATTCTAAATTCGTTTCCGACGAACTTGATATCCATGAAAAGGTGGAGGGAAGCCCTACGCTCCTAGCCACACTCCCAAGCCTAAAACCTTCCGGATAAACCTGAGACCTCATAAAAGACCGAATCGCTTATACCCTGGACCTCCGAACCCGCAACCGAAGTACTTTTCAAAACCGGGTGTTACAACTCTCCCCCACTTAAATTAGATTTCGTCCTTGAAATCATTCCATACCATCCTCATGCCAAATAACTAAGGCCTCATGGCCACAGCCTCGAGCATACCCTAGCCTTTCTAAGGCAACCGAAACCAACCCTCATAGGATTCTAGAACCCGAAGATGAACGAATTCCTTGCAACCTGATCACCCTGCTTCATCCAAAATCAGAGGTTTCGAGATGGTCTGACTCCCTGACAACTGCCCACATCGAATCATTATAGAACTGATTTCACAAGAACCCTGCCTAGATATAATACTTCCCACTCGCAATACCTTGAGGCTTCCTAAAGGACAAAATCACCGATCAACTGGGACTACCGAATAACAAGCAATTCCACACACTGACCCCAAATCACTGAAGTCGCTCCTACTCCTTTTGCTGCAACATGGCTACTTTCATGAAGAACAATCGGGGACCTCCCTGGTCCCAACCTGTCTGCCAACTGAATTCGACGCAAAAAGCATGAATACTACCAGAATAGTTGTAGTCTTGCATCATATCCAGACACCTTCGACCTGCAGTTTCCTGATTCCGACTTGTCGTGGCTCTATTACGGATAGAGCTACCCGAGGCACATCACAATGGCTCAAACTACCATCAATACCAACCCATTCACCACCCTGTAATTATGCCCTTGGCATATAGATGCCCCACATCCCATCTCACTGAAACAAAATCCTGCACGAATTCAGATTTAGAATCCTATCCAAATCCGAATTGTTACTCCGCTCCTACCCGGAGATCCTCAAATCGGCATTTCCATAATGCTCCCTAACTTCCCGTCATCCTTTACTCGACCGATTAATAAATACCCTTAGCCGATTCCCTGAGACTTCCAGTCTCGCACCCGGTCTAACATCCAGGTTCTTATGAGATCCAATAACAGGACTACCCAGACATAGCCCTACAAAAACATGCAACACTCATCCACATGATCCTTCATCTCAAGACCCAACCCTTCGCTCATCAGTGTCTACCAGTTCCAACCTGAATTCACATAACCACCCGGGCTCGCCCCCGAATAACTGATCGGTTAAACACATCTGGTACTGATCCTAACTAAGATGTGGCTCCCCCACAACCCTGAGAACTAGCCTGCCCTAGCCCAAATCACCTGAAAGAGTCCGTGAACGCTACAGCACCCCCTCAGTCTTACAACACTCTCTACTTCTAGTGAATGCTACGGCTCCCCCATAGTCTTACAACACTCTTTACTGCTAGTGAATGTTACGGCTCCCCCATATTCTTACAACACATTCACCCTTGCTTCTGTCCTGGATACCTGGACGGCTCTCCCCCACTTAGATCCAACTAAGTCCGCTCGGCACACGAAAACTGAAGGATTCCCAATCCTCATTACGTTCCAATGTTCACCTGGCTGACGACCAGTGCTTACCAAATCTTGAACACCCTGAATAACCTTTCCAAATCAATACGATTCCCGTCAACGACTAGGAGCAATCACAGTACACGCCGAATCCATTCTGCGAGACACATCCGTCTGAAGATCTCTCAAAGATTCCTTGACATGCTGAATGGCATCTGACAACCCTTGCTAACCCATAAAATCGCAAAAAACCGACTCGAGATTTTAACTTATCATAATTCCCAAGCGATACAAATACCCGATATCCACCAGAAATGGCTGAAGATAGCATATCCGCCAGCATCTGGACGAATCCTGACCACCTCCTCCTGGGTCACCTCGACCACCCTGAGAACATGATGAACCACTTTATTCCGATTCCAATGACAATCCAAACCCTTGGAACGAAACTCCGTCGTGCAGTTTCTGCAAGCGTTGCACTGGATCCGACCCTGCTGGTGTAACAACGTGAATTTTCAAAACAATTTTTC
The DNA here is from genome assembly GCF_052849685.1 of Lactuca virosa. Lineage (NCBI taxonomy): Eukaryota > Viridiplantae > Streptophyta > Magnoliopsida > Asterales > Asteraceae > Lactuca > Lactuca virosa. The sequence goes on along the minus strand of NC_136429.1, from coordinate 459,789,209 downwards.
ATTTTTCAAACATGACATTTCTCATTTAAATCATCTCAAACATAAGTGTAATAAATGTTATCACGGTAAAACACATCCCAGAATCTCAAATACAAATCCTCTGTCAGTGTGTACAAATCATGTCGGCGCCTTCCCGCGATCCTCGCTAGTACCTGAAACACATATCACATAACACGGTAAGCATAAATGCTTACTGAGTTCCCCAAAATACTACATACAGCACATAAGCCACTCGAGGCTGTAGCTCTACGAGACCTTCCGGTCAATGTGTCTCAGGGGCCTTCCAGTCCTACTCTGTCGACCTTCCGGTCTATACCATATTGACCTTCCGGTCCATCCACTGCTGACCTTCCGGTCCATACTTTGTTGACCTTCCGGTCCATACCATACTACTCATAACATACATAACAAATACATATCACATAGAAACATATATCGCATACACGTCATAGCACATAAGACCTTCCGGTCACACATAATTACCACTCTAGGTAAGGTATAGTGAGAAAACTAACCTCGTATGATGTCTAGTAAACTCTCGGAAAGACTCAAACTTGAATATCCGATCTAGCCTCCGCCTAATCACATAAAGTAATTATCTCTAATTAATACGTCTCTCAAAGGCTAGACTAGTCCCTCCCAATATTCTCTCAGAAGGGGAAAAGACCATTTTACCCCTCCAATGGTCCAATGTCCAAATGTTGACCAAACCCTAAAACTCAACCCCAGTCAGCGGCCCAACTTTGACCAGACTCGTCGAGTGCACTCGGGTGACTCGGCGAGTCCATGCGTGTCCTCTGAATCCTCCTAGGGCCTCACTCGACTCATCGAGTTAACCTTTCTCTTGATGGGTTACCACTGATCACGAATCGTGGTGCAATACGGTCCGACTCGTCGAGTCCGCTAATGGACTCGGCGAGTTTCTTCCATGAGAATGCTCAAACGACCTTCTGAGGTCAGATCTGTTTCTCTAACCTATAGATCTGACCTTCTAACACCCTAAAGTCACGTGAAGGTCTGAACTTTACATTCATGCATTGCACATATAGCTCTATTTGATGAAATAGCTCTAAAAATGGAGTCCTAGGCCCAATACCCTCATGTAACATCATAAAGCTTGGTTGTTGGGACACTCTGGACCTCTCAAGGTCCAGATCTAAAGTCTATTCCTCAATGGGACTTCACATGCTCCATAATCCAACTAAAGAAAGGGTAAAGAAACCCTAGATTCCATAAATCTACTATATACACGAAAATAGGCATGGATTCATACCTCAAACAGAAGCCCTTGATGAAATAGAAGAAGTTCTGAGCCCCCTCTAAGCAGCCTAGCTTGAATCTTCCTTCCTTCCTTGCAAGAATGCACTATGGTGGTGAAATTAGCCCTCTCTCTCTCTCTAAGCTCTATGGCTCGCTAGGGTTTCTCCAGGGTATGAGTGGCCGCAAATGAAGGCCATAAGGACCCTTAAATAGGGCACAGGCCCAAAGATTTAGGGTTTCTATCAACATCGCGGACTAGTCGTGTCGACTCACTGACTCGTCGAGTCCATTCATTAATCCTGGTCAGCAGTCGCGATCCTACTCGACGAGTCTAGGCGTCAACTCGTCGAGTCCCTCTCCTTAACTCAAAAATAAATACTCAATTTATGATACCTGAAAATCTGGATGTTACAATTCTCCTTCACTAGAATCAGACTTCGCCCTAGAAGTCTCGCTCTGCAAACAACTCTGGATGCTGCTCCCGCATCTCCATCTCCGGCTCCCAAGTCAGCTCGGACGCTCTCCGATGTTGCCACTGGACCTGAACCAGGAGCACCTCCTTGTTCCTCAGAACCTTGATCTTCCGATCCAAGATCGCAATCGGCATGTCAATGTAATTCAAACTCGCGTCCACCTGAATATCCTCTAGCGGCACAACCGCCGTCTCATCGGCTATACACTTCCTCAACTGGGATACATGGAAGGTATCATGGATCTGACTCAACTCCTCGGGTAGGTCCAGACGGTATGCTACCTTACCCACCCTCGCGATCACCCTGAACGGACCAATGTATCGGGGCCCCAGCTTGCCCCTCTTCCTGAATCGGATCACTCCTTTCAAAGGAGATACCTTCAGGAGTACGAAATCTCCAACTTGGAACTCGAGCTCGTATCGCCGCCTATCCGCATAACTCTTCTGACGGCTCTGGGCTGTCAGTAACCTCTGTTTGACCTGATGTATCTGCTCAGTCCTCTTAAGCACTATCTTAGTGCTACCCATCACTCGCTGCCCTACCTCTCCCCAACATATCAGAGTTCGACACCTCCTCCCATAAAGAAGCTCAAAGGGAGGCATACCAATACTCGAATGGTGGCTGTTGTTGTAAGAAAACTCAGCCAAAGGTAGGTATGTGTCCCAACTTCCACCGAAGTCCATAACACATGCTCGAAGCATGTCCTCGAGTGTCTGTATCGTTCGCTCACTCTGGCCATCCGTCTGTGGGTGGTAGGCAGCACTGAAGTGCAATCTCATACCCAGCTCCTCATGGAACTTCTTCCAAAACCTGTAAGTGAAACGTACATCTCGGTCTAACACAATCGAGATCGGCACTCCATGCCGCGACACCACCTCTCTCACATATATTTCTGCCAGCCTCTCTGCAGAAGAGCTCTCACTGATAGCAACAAAGTGAGCGCTCTTCGTCAGCCGATCCACAATCACCCAAATTGCATCAACACCCCTCGCGGTCCTCGGCAATTTGGTGATAAAATCCATAGAAATTTGTTCCCACTTCCACTGGGGAACCTCTAGTGGCTGCAACTTGCCATGCGGACGCTGGTTCTCGGCCTTAACCCGGCGACAGGTCAACCACCTCTCTACTACCCATGCAACATCCCTCTTTATATAGGGCCACCAGTAGTCCCTCTTCGGGTCCAAATACATCTTAGTGGCCCCGGGATGGATCGAGAATCTCGATCTATGCGCCTCCTCCATCAGAGTGCTACGTGCCCCGCCCGTATAAGGCACCCATATCCGACCTCGAAAGGTCCTCAGCCCTCGGCTATCCGTCACAAACTCGTATACCTGCCCAACCACCCGCTCTCTCTTGAGGTTCTCTGGTCTCACAGCCTCTGCCTGAGCCTCTTGGGTGGTATCTAACACCGAATTCATCACCGTCATCCTCATGCATATATCTCGAATCAGGGCGCTCTCCGCCCTGCGGCTCAGAGCATCGGCTACCACGTTAGCCTTGCCCGGGTGGTACAAGATCTCACAGTCATAATCCTTTACCACATCCAACCATCTCCTCTGACGCATGTTCAGGTTGGGCTGATCCATCAGATACTTCAAACTCTTGTGGTCCGTGTATACGGTACACCGAACCCCATACAGATAATGACGCCATATCTTGAGGGCGAACACTACTGCCCCCAACTCCAAATCGTGGGTGGGATACCTCGTCTCATTAGGTTTCAGCTGCCTCGATGCGTATGCTATCACGTGCCCCCTCTGCATGACCACCGCACCCAACCCCGATATAGACGCATCATAATACACCACAAATTCCTCCATTCCCTACTGAAGCTGCGAGGATAACGCCTGCATCTCCGGCGGTGCAAGGCGATAGGGTGCCTTGGCAATAGGCGCTGCCCCCGGAACCAAATCGATGCGGAACTCCACCTGCCTCTCGGGAGGCACCCCCGGAAACTCCTCGGGAAAAACATCTAGAAACTCTCGCACTATCGGTACATCACCGACAGAACTCGGCCTCTCTGCGGCGACTCGTGTATCCATCACATAGGCTACAAGCCCTCTACAGCCCTGCTGTAGACTCTGTCTCGCTCTGGCAGCCGAACAAAATGCTGACCCAGACCGGGTACCCTCGCCATACACCGTAAGCGCTCGCCCACTATGGTCTCGTATGGTCACCAACTGCCGCTCGCAGTCTATAACAGCTCCAAATCGGCTCAACCAGTCCATGCCCACGATGACACAGACATCACCCATCGCAATCGGTACCAGATCTATCGTGAACTCAACACCGAAAATCTCGAGTACACATCCTCGAATCACATCAGTAGCATAAACCGCTCGCTCGTCAGCTATAGAAACTCGTAGATGTCGACTCAACGCCTCTCGTCGGGTACTGATGTGCTGGCTAAACGCTAATGACATGAAAGATCGACTCGCACCCGAGTCAAATAACACCCAAGCAGGTACAGAACTCACAAGAAAAGTACCTATGCATACCACAGAATAAGCACAATATCTCAAACTCAGTATAAGTAAAAAAAAGAATACATACCATCCACGACATCGGGCGCTGCGCGGACCTCCTCCGCTGTCAACTGAAAGGCTCTTCCGCGAGCCTTCGGTGCCTCGGCCTTCGCTGGCCGGGCCTCGGTAGCTCTGGCAGTAGGTGTAGATCCCTATGCTGATCCCTGAAGTACCTGTGGACACTCAGCCTTCCGATGGCCAGTCTGGTTGCAATGAAATCAAACCATAAATCCCTTAGGGCAATCCTTGGCTATATGCCCCTCCTTGCCACATTTGTAGCAAGCACCTGCTCGACAAACTCCATCACGTCCCTTACCACACTTCCCACAAGTGCGGCCCTTCTGGCCTCCAGATCTCGTATCGGCAGGCTTTGCCCGCTTGGCTGCTGGCTGAGACTGCACCGGCCGCCTGTCCCTCCTCTGAGACCCGGCCTCCTCCCTGGCCTGATTCTCTAGCTTAATCTCCCTCTTCCAAGCATTTTCCTGGAGCTCGGCAAATGTTTTGTACATCGAGTTCGCCATGAACTCCCGAACGCCTCTCCTCAGTATGCTCAAATATCGACTCATGCGTGCCTGCTCAGTAGACACGTGCTCAGGGAAGAACAACGCCCTCTCATGAAACATCCGCGTGATCACCGTCACAGAGTCCGTCCCCTGCTTAAGGGACAAGAACTCCTGGGCCAAACGTTCCCTCTCCACCGGGGGAACATAATCGTCTCTGAACATAGTGGTGAACCTCTCCCAGGTCACCGCGGTAACCTCTGCAGGAGTAAAATCTGCCGTCACAAACTTCCACCAGTCCTTCGCTCCCAAGCGAAGCTGGTTCAATGCGAACCGTACTCTCAAATGTTCCGGACAGGAACAAGTGTAGAAACATCCCTCAATGTCAGAGATCCAGCTCATCGCGGCTATCGGATCCTGAGTCCCATCAAGCTCTGGTGGCTTCGTGTTGTTGAACTCTCGGTACAACAACGAGTCACCCCCCTGTTTCCTGACAGCGGCGACGGCTGCGATGGCTGCAGCAACAGTAGCCTCGGTAAGTGAAGCATACCGCTCGACAAACGTTTCAATAAAAGTGGTCTTCATAGACCCAAACATCGCAGGAATCTCATCTCGTATGGCTGCAGCCACCTCCTCGTGAATCAACCTACGGATCTCCTCATCACTGGTACCACTGGTATCACTGCCTCCTGGGTTGTGGCGCGTCCCACCCATGATGTCTCTGATATACACCACAAGAAAATCAGAGACTCTCTCGAGTATACTCGCACTCGATACTCAACCCTACTTGTTCTTTAGTACCCTAAGGATTCTTACTTGGACTGCTCACCGATCCGGTGTTTCCAGTAGTACGGGCCCTATACTACCTTCCACAATGCATCGGTATTCACACCAAGTCCTCCTCCTAGGATCCCAGATCACAAGTACTCTATATATCACTAACCTCAGGCTACCCTCCAGTAGACCACTCATAAGCTCCTCGCTGCTACCTACTTACTCTAGAAGTATCTCATAGCAGCAGTAACTCCTAGGCTAAGGCATCACAAATCAGGCCCACTCTAGTCCTAACAATGAATACCTAGCCTACTCTAGCATGCATAGCATATCACATAATATCTCATAACACATAATGTAAGGGTATTTTGGGAAATCACCGTTCGGGTGCTGGCTGATCGTACACACTGCTCCGTTCTGCGTTTCTCAAAAATATTTTTCTCTTTTTAGAAAAATTGTTTCTTTTATGAAAACTTTTCTCAAATCCTCAGTTTGAGTTCAGATACGCCCGAAGGTGCATCTGAATCCCTCAAACCAAGGCTCTGATACCAACTTGTAACAACGTGAATTTTCAAAACAATTTTTCATTTTTCAAACATGACATTTCTCATTTAAATCATCTCAAACATAAGTGTATCAAATGTTATCATAGTAAAACACATCCCAGAATCTCAAATACAAATCCTCTGTCAGTGTGTACAAATCATGTCGGCGCCTTCCCACGATCCTCGCTAGTACCTAAAACACATATCACATAACACGGTAAGCATAAATGCTTAGTGAGTTCCCCAATATACTACATACAACACATAAGCCACTCGAGGCTGTAGCTCTACGAGACCTTCTGGTCAATGTGTCTCAGGGGCCTTCCGGTCCCACAATCTGAGTAGACCTTATGTTCCTACTCTGTAGACCTTCCGGTCTACACCATATTGACCTTCCGGTCCATCCACTGCTGACCTTCCGGTCCATACCCTGTTGACCTTCCGGTCCATACCATACTACTCATAACATACATAACACATACATATCACATAGAAACATATATCGCATACTCGTCATAGCACATAATACCATCCGGTCACACATAATTACCACTCTAGGTAAGGTATAGTGAGAAGACCCACCTCGTATGATGTCTAGTAAACTCTCGGAAAGTCTCAAACTCAAATATCTGATCTAGCCTAAGCCTAATCACATAAAGTAATTATCTCTAATTAATACGGCTCTCAAAGGCTAGACTAGTCCTTCCCAATATTCTCTCAGAAGGGGAAAAGAACATTTTACCCCTCCAATGGTCCAATGTCCAAATGTTGACCAAACCCTAAAAGTTAACCCCAGTCAACGGCCCAACTTTGACCAGACTCGTCGAGTGCACTCGGGTGACTCGGCGAGTCCATGAGTTTCCTCTGAATCCTCCTAGGGCCTCACACGACTCGTCGAGTTAACCTTTCTCTTGATAGGTTACCACTGATCACGAATCGTGGTGCAACACGATCCGACTCGTCGAGTCCGCTCATGGAATCGGCGAGTTTCTTCCATGAGAATGCTCAAACGACCTTCTGAGGCCAGATCTATTTCTCTAACCTATAGATCTGACCTTCTAACACCCTAAAGTCACGTAAAGGTCTAAATTTTATGTTCATGCATTGCACATATAGCTCTATTTGATGAAATAGATCTAAAAATGGAGTCCTAGGCTCAATACCCTCATGTAACATCATAAAGCTTGGTTGTTGGGACACTCTGGACCTCTCAAGGTCCAGATCTAAAGTCTATTCCTCAATGGGACTTCACATGCTCCCTAATCCAACTAAAGAAAGGGTAAAGAAACCCTAGATTCCATAAATCTACTATATACACGAAAATAGGCATGTATTCATACCTCAAACAGAAGCCCTTGATGAAATAGAAGAAGTTCTGAGCCCCCTCTAAGAAGCCTAGCTTGAATCTTCCTTCCTTCCTTGCAAGAATGCACAATGGTGGTGAAATTAGCCCTCTCTCTCTCTCTCTCTCTTTAAGCTCTCTGGCTCGCTAGGGTTTCTCCCAGGTATGAGTGGCCGCAAATGAAGGCCATAAGGACCCTTAAATAGGGCACAGGCCCAAAGATTTAGGGTTTCTATCCACAGCGCGGACCCGTCGAGTCGACTCACCGACTCGTCGAGTCCATTCATTAATCGTAGTCAGCAGTCGCGATCCTACTCGACGAGTCTAGGCGTCAACTCGTCGAGTCCCTCTCCTTGACTCAAAAATAAATATTCAATTTATGATACCTGGAAATCCGGATGTTACAGCTGGCCTTTCAAGGCTGGTCAAAACCCTTGGGTCTCCGCCCGAGACCCTCCAATAAATTCACCTGACTGGAACCTCTCTCATTGAGGTACTCCTAATCAATCTTCCGTCCTTGGCTCTAAGATCCATATCATTTAGGGTCTCACACCCTGATCCACTTACTAGCTCAATCGTCACGGCTACACTGCAATAGCTAGAGCAATCTCTGCTCTAAACCGGGCTACAAACTATCCCTGAGACTTGGTCTCCAATCCCGAATGTGCAATAGATCACACAATCCTTGCCGCCTGATCCAAGGTGAATTAAAAGTCATGGCAGTCCTTGTCACACCCCGGCCGTCAGCGGAAACACCGGATGGTGTAACATCATTCTTCGTATCAAAGTTATATAACATAGATTGAATAGTACTAAAGAGTTTTATTAAATACAATCCTTTATTGATGATTGAAAGTTATATTATTGTTTTCCTAGTACTTATTACATAATATCCGACTATGGCATACTTTTTAATGAACATAAACGATAATAGTAAAACTTCTCCTGTTCGAATACATATTAGCTTTTCAAGTTCCTAAAAACACATGCATTTTAAAATACGTCAACATAAAGTTGGTGAGTTCACAGGTTTTGACTCCATATAAAAATAATACTTTTCCTAAGTTCAAAAGTTTAGTTTTGAAAGTATCATTTTGACGGTCCAACACTTAGTATATAAATATATATTAGGTATAATAGTCTACTTATCAAATAAGTGTTATACCTAAACATTCCTTGAACCTAGGGTATAAGTATGGGGAAACTTATACTTCACATTAATACTTGTATACGAAAAAGTATAATGTTTCTAACAATTTGCTACCATGAGCCTGTAACCGCTGCTATGACATAATACCTCTGATAAAACCCACTCATGATTTCCATGAGGACAACCCACTCATGATTTCCATGAGGAACACCGCACGCTTCATCGACGCCGGAACAATAAACAACTAAAAGGATAGTTCGTCACTCGCTTTTGTTTGAATGTAGCTAGCAATCACGAGTGGGGTTGTCAACCCGTATACTAATTATACACGACTTCCTCGCTCACACGAGATTAACGGTTACAGTTCAGAGGATTTATGCTAAGATCCCCAATCTTAGTTGATGAATACAATTACTCATGTAGACTTCGACGGCTTCCAATAGCTCTAACAACAAAAGCATTTACGTGTCTAAAACCCTAAGTTATTAGACTATGCTTTTAAACATTACTCCTAAGTTCACGTTACTTTAGGCAGTACAACCATTATAACTTGAGGAATAACCAGGTTTTATCTGAACATAAAACCATTAATAACAACATAAAGTATACCAAGTTTTATCTTAACATAAAACTAACAATAACAATATATATCATACCAAGTTTTATCTTGATATAAAACCAATAATAGCAACATACTTTATAAATTAGCTTATAGAGCTTCCGAATATAACTTCGGAATGATATCGCACACAACATATATATAGAATCTTAAGTATAACTCAAGATCTACATTAGTATAATAACATACTAACAAGTTGATAATAATTGAATATTTTCAAAATATTATATTTAAAACAACTATATCCCGGTTAATATAACTATCAATGTCGATACGGATATACATAATATTAACATATACATAATATTTAGCATGCGTTTTCCCCGAAAATATTGAAAAATGGGGCCGTGAAACTCACTTTAATATCGCGCTTTGACAGAATCTAACTGAAAACAGTCGGCGGTTCGCGATCGTCGGGCTCAGGAAGCGAAACGACTCCAGCAAACGAGAGAGAAAAAAGAGATTTTAGGTGTACTAAGCCTTGGGTCGAAATGGCAATTTATCAGCTGATTTTTGGCCCTCGCGACGTGAGAATGATAGGTTCACGTCGTGAGTTATGGCAAGAGTGGCACACCCCCAAACCAAGGATGGCGGAAACGTCCGGGGGTGGAGGACTTCATGTATAGTATCACAACAACGAGTATAATAGTCTTCAAAGTAAATACAACCATCATAAATATAATTGAAAAAGTTACACCAAAGTATATGTTTACATGTTTCAAATCAATTACACTATGATGACAAAATGAATTGTTTGACGATTTAACGTCCCATCCTCAAAATGCTGTTGATTTCTTGTTTCACTGATTTCCTGAGAATACAAGTAGGTTTGAAAAAGTGTCAACAATTAAGTTGGTGAGTTCATAAGAGTTTTGTTTGAGAAAGAAACCGTTTTCCTTGTAAAAGCGACAAAGTATGTTTCCAGAAAACCCAATATTTTCCTTATAAAAGTTATGTAGTCCTAAATCCCAAGACCGAAAATAAACAAGTATTTTTCCATACTTAAAGATATAAAAGTGATTTTAAATCGGCATAAAACCCTTTTTGATTTGAGAAAAATCTCGTAAACTTTATGTGTTGTTAACTCCCTATGTGTAGTCTTAAATTCCAAGACCGAAAGTATACAGTAATATCCATACTTATTGATATAAAAAGTTATTTTAAATCGACATAAAACCCTTTTTGATTTGAGAAAGAATCCCGTAAACTTTATGTGTTATGTGTTGTCTTTAATCCTAAGACTGAAAGTGTACAAGTATTTTTCCATACTTAAAGTAATTCATGTGAGTTAAATTGACATAACTCGCTAATTTAAAAGTAAAACCCGTAAATCTTATGATTTGTTAATACCACATGTGAGCTATTATAACCATGCTAAGACTCAGACGGCCTCGTAATACGACGTTCTTCAGGCGTCGCAAGTTAAATGACACTTGTCACCTCAGACCTGTCGGTCTAGCTGTTGCATGCAGCTCAGGTGCGGGCTTGTCAGACCCAATATCGATCTATACACAACTATCACGCTCTCCCTACAAGAGACTCTGGTTACAATTTACAGGACTTTTGACTTTGTTACTATGAAGGTAACACGAAGCGAATATCTCACAAATTTATTCATTAACAAATTTACGTGAACTGAACTGAAAACCTTTGGTAAATGAGTTTGAAATGTAAATGATACATAAACTATACCTATTATAGTTTATCCAAAATGTTTGTAATGTAAAAGAACCCCTTTTATGAAAATACATTAGTGCTATGAGTCCATAAACTATTACTATTATGTTGTATATGAAAAACCCATTTGTTTTGAGAGTAAAACCTTTCTCATGTAGGTAAAAATCCATAAACTATGCTTATTATAGCTTATTATATGTGTTCGAAATGAATGAAGAATCATTATCATGAATGACTAAATTTCAGTTTATGATGATAAACTAACAAGAAAATACATTCAATATTTAGAACTTATTGTTACACACTTTGCTCAACATAATACAAAGTGTTATGAAAGTTATAAGCTGTTAACTAGTTTTTAACCTTTCTACACTGTTTTAGAAAAATCATAGAAAAATCATACGAACCCGAAAACTAAATCCGTAAATTCTGAGAGTTCATAAAATGTGTCTAGTTTATTCATAATTTTTATTATGATTTTTAGAAGTCATTAACTTGTGTTAAAATTTTCATATTCACAGACTGGTCCGAATTCGTTTCTAAAATGATAGGCAGTTTTGTAAAAATCACCATAAATCGTAGAAGAATCGTATGGTGATGTGTAAATAGTCAATTTAAAGGTATGAACCTGAACTATTTGCAACTAATACAGTTTTGAAAACTAAAATGTTTAAGTTGACCAAAATAGTCCGTGAATTGAGTTAAACTTTTCTGATGAAAGCTGTTGGGTGAGTTTAGTTGTGTTCTTGGTGTTTTAACTTGTATTCCCCCCCCCCCCTTAAAACTTAATAAAACATGAAAAGATAGGGGTATGCACTCACCTTGAGTGATTTCAGTAGACGTATGATGGAGAAAAGAAGTGTTCAACTCAAGACCACTTAGATGATGCTTGAAGATTCAAAGATCTAACAACAAATATGACGATATTTGTGTAAGGAACTCATGCTTTGAGTGAAGAAGTGTAAGGAAATCAAGTGTGGGAAGAGATTTACTTACCAAGGTAGATGAAGAACTTTAAAATCAGCCTTGAAATCTCGAAATTTAGAGAGATAAGTGAGAGAGAGAATGAGTTTTTGCTTCTTGGTTAAGTGTGAGTGAATGGGAGGAGATATAAGGGTTTTTCTACCCTTGAGTCAAAGTACTTGGCTGGAAAGAGGGGGTAAAGGACAATGAAATGACCAGGTATGGTGGAAGGACAAGGGTTGGTCATTGAATGGGCATGGGTGGTTGCTTGTGTCATACACTAAAGTAAAGTCAACACTCCACCAATAATATCCCACCCACTCTTCTTGGATAAGGATTATACCCCAAAAATGTGATTAATTATGAAGTATGGGGTTCTATATGTTAAAATATGATTTTGGGTGAAAATCCCGCGTTAAAATTATGTAAAACGGGCCTAAAATGAAGTCGTAGTCGAAAACCGGGTGAATTTGGCCTATCTGCGAGACTTCTCGGTACTGAGCCAAGGTTCGGTCCCTACTGCTGTTGGGCCCGAAGGCGAAATGGGCCGAAATGGAGCGAAGGTGGTCAGGAGCGAAATGGGGCGAAGGCGAAGGGAAGGTTCGGTCCGAAGGGAGGTTCGGTTCGGTTCGCAGGCTTCGGGTTCGGTTCGCATGGTTTCGGTTCTTCAGCAGTTCGGTTCTAAGCACTTTCGGTCCAAGAGGGTTCGCTTCCTAAAGGGAGGCTTCGGTCTATTAAGGCTGTTTTACCAAATATTACCCTGTTTCAAGCGGTTTTTGACCCGGTTAAGTGTCGGGATGACCCGAAAGATTATAAAAAGTTAAAAGAGATTTTGAGAGAGATTTGGGAGAGATTTCTTATACTTGGAGAGATTTGGGAGAGATTTCACATAGAGAGAGAGATAGAGTGAAAGAGGTTGAGAGAGATTTCGTTTGCGACCTTTTTAAGTGTTTGGCTTTGTAAATCCCATTAAGTCTCATTATGAATGTTATACGCGCCCGAGGGTTAAGGAATAATGTTTTATCGAGTAGATTCATCACTTGTCCTGATTAGGGTTTAGAATTTCCGAACACGTGAAAACTCTAAGTGATACTTTGTATTAAGATTGCGATTTGTTCAATAAGAATCATAATGGAAACCCTAATATACAAGGGTTAGATGAGTTGACCGGTTTGACTTGTTAACTTTGGTTGACTTTGACTTGACCAAAAATTGACGGTTGTCACATCATCCCCCCGTTAGAAAGAATTTCGTCCCAAAATTAGTCTTTCGACTGGGACTTCAAGAATTTGGAGGAAAGATGGAGGAACTTTTCGTAGTACAAGAAATTGATTATGGTGGGGACCAACCCGCCTGATGTTAAATAACGACCTTGGAATTTCTTATTGTAACTTGAGTTGAGCCGATTTATAAGGAGTTATTGTTTTGGAATGATAGTGTATTCAATGGTGGGGACCAACCCGCCTGATGTTAAATGACGACCTTGGAATTTCTTATTGTAACTTGAGTTAAGCCGATTTATAAGGAGTTATTGTTTTGGAATGATAGTGTATTCAATGTGTGCTTGTTTTATCCTTGTTGTTACCACTATGAATATTTTATAATGTAGTTACTGAGTACTGGTATTACGAATGCTTTAACAATTTGTGATGAAATTTGCATTATAAGTCCTACCAGATCTTTTATAATCGCTTGGTGTAAACTAGTCGTATATCATTAAAATTGCAAGGGCATCCGAATGAGTGACTCTGCCTTAAGCCCACAACCAAACAAGGAACAGGAAATAAGGCGGAATTACACATTCTACGTCCATAGAATATTAATGATATATGGCCATAATAGATTCACTAGTAAAAACCCTGTGTTTTTATATAGAAGATAAGACTTATTCGGGTTTTGCCGTGTTCTCGAGATGCTTTCAGCCTTTCTCGAACTTGTACTAAGCCATAAGTGATAACTTCTCCTCGAAGCGCTGCATAGGGTCTGCTTTAGTGTTTCTCGTTTGATTAGATCGGTAGGGAACATATGGTTTCGGTTTACACGGCTAAACTTATTCGGATGATGGAACGTTCACTCGCTCTCCTGGGTAGCCTTGACCCGAAGTTCATGGTAGGATTCGTACCTGGTCTATCTATCATTAACTTGCGCATATAGGTCATATGTCCTTAAGGTTGGCAATACAATTGGATGGGTGACTCTGCCCCAAGTCCACAACCAGACAAGAAACAGGAAGTAGGGCGGAAACACACATCCAATGTCCGTAGAATCTTAATTATACATTATCCTCGCGTATATAGTTAGTAGTGATAGACTAACCGTATTCGTCCCAAGCTTCTGTGCTTGAACTTTATCTGCTGCGTGAAGGGTCTCCTGGAAATACTTGTGGTAAGGTTTTGGAAGGTATAATACTCCTCTGGTGAGTGTTTTGGGGTTTCACAGCGAGATATGACCCGGAAGTCCGTGTCGGATTTGTGTTTATGAGAGACGAAGGTTCCGATATTCAGAGGTTTAGGTGAAGGGTCCTTTCGTAGCCGTTAAATCGGGAAGGTGAGGACTATACCAATCGAAATTGAATGACGACAACAGTATCTTTTTAGGTAAAACATGTGTTAAGTTGTATTCGTAAGAAGTGCTCATTAGGGTGATAAAGTATCATGTGTTTCTTTTCAGTGTGTTCCGTTTTGATCGATGTTATTGTTACTGCAATTGCTTCGTATTGATGTTACTAGTACTGATGGTGAGTGTGTTCTGATAGCTAGTAACCGGTCACTCTATGATCGAGCGGTATATGCAAGTCGCTTGAAATTTGGTATTGGTGAAATCGTCGAGTGAGTGGCTCTACCCTAATCCCACTGCTAGACATGGAACAGGAGTCAAGATGGAATTCTTCGCTTTAAGTCTTTAGTATTTTGATTATAATTAACCCCGATGTATGCACAAGGTCATCACAGCTTACAGGTAATGATTCTAAGGTCATATATGAGTGTCTTTGATTTGATTTGTACGAGAGAGTATTTTAACTACTTTTTGAAAGACGGTAATTTTAGCAAGCATACCAAATTCGTTACAAACATATGGTACTTAAACGTTTTTGTCGTTGGAAACATTACAAAAGTCCTAATAGGGTTCCCTTGTTGCTCCTGCCGGTTTGTTCATCACACTCCTCCTGCTCCCCCGCCATTCTTCTCAGTTTGACATTCTCTCTTGAAGTGTCCCGTTTCACCGTATAGGTAGCATCCTAAGCCTACCCTGGTGTTGGTGGTTGAAGCGAGGTGTTGGGTCCGGTTTCTGCAGAAGCGGACAGTATGTCCGTTCTTGTTGCAGTTTTTACAGTGCATCACCCAGCAAACCCCATGGTGATGGTAGACACACTTGCTACACTTTGGGAGTGTTCCCATATATTTTCTGACCGGTGCTTGGGTGACAGACCTTGTTGCTAGTGCCGAGGCATGTGTCGTGACTGCTGTTGTAATGGCAGGGGCAGCCATGGGTTGTTGTCTTTTAGCGAATCTTTGAGATTGGTTGCGCTCCTTTTTGTTCCAAAACTTTCGCTTCTTGTTCGTAGGTTTGTGGACTGAGGCGCCTTCATCGGCAGACACCCGCCGATGTTCCTGATTGTTACAACAATTTGTATTGTCGGTACCGCTTCCATCTCTGCTAGTATTGTTAGCATTGAGTTGCATCATGACAGCTGTCACGGCTGCCGTGACTGCAGCTTGAAAGGTAACAAGATCTATCTGTAGGATTGCTGCCTTGCTAGTCGGCTGGTTACCTTCTTGTGAAGACATAATCTTTACTGAACTATTCTCGGTGTTTCTGCTAACGTTCCTGAGACGGAGTTATGGTAGTGGGTAGAAGTAGGTTTCATACGGGCGTTAAGCTTAACTCATCTTGGGATCATGTTTGTCAAAACACACTTAGCTGAGAAGTTTTGATGGGATCCGGTGCATTAGTGCTGGTATGATCGCACCCTCATAGGTCTACGAAAAAGGCACCTTTCAACTATGAGGCTTAAAAAGGTGAGATGATAGTGAGTCTTGAATAAGGGCTTATATGTCGGGAGTTATTTATCTTAGTTCTGAGTGTATCGTGTTCCAGTTGTTTATGGTGTTCTGAAAACGGTTCATAACGAGAGTCTATATATGATAAACTTATGAATTTTAGTAGTATTTTTCCCAATTAAATAATACGCATGCCCCTTTTAATTGTATTATTTTAGCATATTTAGTTTTTAGAGGAAGGTTTTGAGCCTGATGCAGGTCTACACCACATCATTGCAAGAAAAGTTTGGACCGCAAATAAATCTCTCGACTAGTGTAATCACTAACTCGTGGGGTTAACACTACACATGGAGGGGAGTAACACCAACGCATACTCATAGACCTAATCTACAAGGTCTTGTGAGTAAAATGAACTCTGCTTACGATAATACGTCTCCAAATGGCGATTTGCTGTTGCAGATGGCGGCTCCATCCCTCGATCAATGCTGCCCAACGGGGCACAGGTCTGATGGAGTCGAGATGGTTCATGAGAGCCCAGGCTATGTAAGGAGAGTTGTCGACCTCTGGCTCCACCTCCGACTCCTTTCCTCATCACTCACTAACTTTCCGGGTTCGGAAAGTAAGGGTCTCCTGGTATGTAAGATCTTGTCGTGATGTCCGTGCGAGAATAGGGGTGGAAGGGATAATTAATAGACGTCTAATCCTATAATTACTTATACGGGTGATCCTTATCAGTCACGTCTATAATAACATAGTGCATACCTGTTATACATAATCTGAGATAGAATAGACCTTCGAATAAATGACTCTACTCTAAGTCCACAACCAAACAAGGAACGGGAAGTAGAGCAATAGTCATTGATTCTGAGTCTATAATATCTTTAATTATATATAACCTTAGCATATGCACTTAGTCATTATAGACCTACAAATAGGGGTCTTTAGTTTTCACATAAGTTGGTCATAGTATCACCAAATACTCCTATAGTATTTTAATATTATGTTTGGTTCTTAACGATTTTCTTGTATGGGAGTTGGTAAGTTGATAAACTTGTTGTCCACCATGACTATCCCCCGGCACATGCTAGTCATTTCTCGGATAAATATAGTTGATCAGGCTATATCCCTCCCAGACTTGATTGCATATCCCTGGGCATATTCACATTGCACAACTCCTCTATATTTAACTTTTGCGTTTTCCTTAGACATGACACTAAACCGGTATGAATGTATGTACTTTTAACAAGAAACTATTTATTTCTAAAATTATAGTTATTTGAAAATGTTTAATCAGAGACTTTAGTCCCAATGCATTTATAGTTTGTATATCTTATGTGGTTCGATATACTTAGTTCACTATAAACAATGCTCTGATACCAATCTGTCACACCCCCAAACCAAGGGTGGCGGAAACGTCCGGGGGTGGAGGACTTCATGTATAGTATCACAACAACGAGTATAATAGTGCTCAAAGTAAATACAACCATCATAAATATAATTGAAAAAGTTACACCAAAGTATATGTTTACATGTTTCAAATCAATTACATTATGATGACAAAATGAATTGTTTGACGATTTAACGTCCCATCCTCAAAATGCTGTTGATTTCTTGTTTCACTGATTTCTTGAGAATACAAGTAGGTTTGAAAAAGTGTCAACAATTAAGTTGGTGAGTTCATAAGAGTTTTGTTTGAGAAAGAAACCGTTTTCCTTGTAAAAG
The DNA here is from genome assembly GCF_052849685.1 of Lactuca virosa. Classification (NCBI taxonomy): domain Eukaryota; kingdom Viridiplantae; phylum Streptophyta; class Magnoliopsida; order Asterales; family Asteraceae; genus Lactuca; species Lactuca virosa. The sequence continues at coordinate 459,771,658 of NC_136429.1, read as the reverse complement.
CGACAAAGTATGTTTCCAGAAAACCCAATATTTTCCTTATAAAAGTTATGTAGTCCTAAATCCCAAGACCGAAAATAAACAAGTATTTTTCCATACTTAAAGATATAAAAGTGATTTTAAATCGGCATAAAACCCTTTTTGATTTGAGAAAAATCTCGTAAACTTTATGTGTTGTTAACTCCCTATGTGTAGTCTTAAATTCCAAGACCGAAAGTATACAGTAATATCCATACTTATTGATATAAAAAGTGATTTTAAATCGACATAAAACCCTTTTTGATTTGAGAAAGAATCCCGTAAACTTTATGTGTTATGTGTTGTCTTTAATCCTAAGACCGAAAGTGTACAAGTATTTTTCCATACTTAAAGTAATTCATGTGAGTTAAATTGACATAACTCGCTAATTTAAAAATAAAACCCGTAAATCTTATGATTTGTTAATACCACATGTGAGCTATTACAACCATGCTAAGACTCAGACTGCCTCGTAATACGACGTTCCTCAGGCGTCGCAAGTTAAATGGCACTTGTCACCTCAGACCTGCCGGTCTAGCTGTTGCATGCAACTCAGGTGCGGGCTTGTCAGACCCAATATAGATCTATACACAACTATCACGCTCTCCCTACAATAGACTTTGGTTACAATTTACAGGACTTTTGACTTTGTTACTATGAAGGTAACATGAAGCGAATATCTGACAAATTTATTCATTAACAGATTTACGTGAACTGAACTGAAAACCTTTGGTAAATGAGTTTGAAATGTAAATGATACATAAACTATACCTATTATAGTTTATCCAAAATGTGTGTAATGTAAAAGAACCCCTTTTATGAAAATACATTAGTGCTATGAGTCCATAAACTATTACTATTATGTAGTATATGAAAAACCCATTTGGTTTGAGAGTAAAATCTTTCTCATGTAGGTAAAAACCCACAAATTATGTTTATTATAGCTTATTATATGTGTTCGAAATGAATGAAGAATCCTTATCATGAATGACTAAATTTCAGTTTATGATGATAAACTAACAAGAAAATACATTCAATATTTAGAACTTATTGTTATACACTTTGCTCAACATAATACAAAGTGTTATGAAAGTTATAAGTTGTTAACTAGTTTTTAACCTTTCTACATTGTTTTAGAAAAATCATAAAAATATCATACGAACCCGAAAACTAAATCCGTAAATTGTGAGAGTTCATAAAATGTGTCTAGTTTATTCATAATTTTTATTATGATTTTTAGAAGTCATTAACTTGTGTTAAAATGTTCATATTCACAGACTGGTCCGAATTCGTTTCTGAAATGATAGGCAGTTTTGTAAAAATCACCATAAATCGTAGAAAAATCGTATGGTGATGTGTAAATAGTCAATTTAAAGGTATGAACCTCAACTATTTGCACCTAAAACAGTTTTGAAAAATAAAATGTTTAAGTTGACCAAAACAATCCGTGAATGGAGTTAAACTTTTCTGATGAAAGCTGCTGGGTGAGTTTAGTTGTGTTCTTGGTGTTTTAACTTGTATTCCCACCCCCCCCCCCCCCCCCCTTAAAACTAGAGAAAACATGAAAAGATAAGGGTATGAACTCACCTTGAGTGATTTCAGTAGACGGATGATGGAGAAAAGAAGTGTTCAACTCAAGAACACTTAGATGATGCTTGAAGATTCGAAGATCTAACAACAAATATGACGATATTTGTGTAAGGAACTCATGATTTAAGTGAAGAAGTGTAAGGAAATCAAGTGTGGGAAGAGATTTACTTACCAAGGTAGATGAAGAACTTGAAAATCAGCCTTGAAAAATCGAAATTTAGAGAGAGAAGTGAGAGAGAGAATGAGTTTTTGCTTCTTGGTGAAGTGTGAGTGAATGGGAGGAGGAATAAGGGTTTTTCTACCCTTGAGTCAAAGTACTTGGCTGGAAAGAGGGGGAAAAGGACAATGAAATGACCAGGTATGGTGGAAGGACAAGGGCTGGTCATTGAATGGGCATGGGTGGTTGCTTATGTCATACACTAAAGTAAAGTCAACACTCCACCAATAATATCCCACCCACTCTTCTTGGATAAGGATTATACCCCAAAAACGTGATTAATTATGAAGTATGGGGTTCTATATGTTAAAATATGATTTTGAGTGAAAATCCCGCGTTAAAATTATGTAAAACGGGCCTAAAATGAAGTCGTAGTCGAAAACCGGGTGAATTTGGCCTATCTGCGAGAGTTCTCGGTACTGGGCTGAGGTTCGGTCCCTACTGCTGTTGGGCCCGAAGGCGAAATGCGCCAAAATGGAGCGAAGGTGGTCAGGAGAAAAATGGGGCGAAGGCGAAGGGAAGGTTCGGTCCGAAGGGAGGTTCGGTTCGGTTCGCAGGCTTCGGGTTCGGTTCGCATGGTTTCGGTTCTTCAGCAGTTCGGTTCTAAGCACTTTCGGTCCAAGAGGGTTCGCTTCCTAAAGGGAGGCTTCGGTCTATTAAGGCTGTTTTACCAAATATTACCCCGTTTCAAGCGGTTTTTGACCCGGTTAAGTGTCGGGATGACCCGAAAGATTATAAAAAGTTAAAAGAGATTTTGAGAGAGATTTGGGAGAGATTTCTCATACTTGGAGAGATTTGGGAAAGATTTCACATAGAGAGAGAGAGATAGAGTGAAAGAGGTTGAGATAGATTTCGTTTGCGACCTTTTTGAGTGTTTGGCTTTGTAAATCCCGTTAAGTCTCGTTACGAATGTTATACGCCCCCGAGGGTTAAGGAATAATGTTTTATCGAGTAGATTCATCACTTGCCCTGATTAGGGTTTAGAATTTCCGAACACGTGAAAACTCTAAGTGATACTTTGTATTAAGATTGCGAGTTGTTCAATAAGAATCATAATGGAAACCCTAATACACAAGGGTTAGATGAGTTGACCGGTTTGACTTGTTGACTTTGGTTAACTTTGACTTGACCAAAAATTGATGGTTGTCACAAAGAGTCATCCCGTAGCCTTAACGCGTGTTTTCTAGCCTCGAATAGTGTCCTGCAACGTCCTCGCGTCATCAGAAAACCTTGATCACGTCGTGAGCTTTTGGGTTATCGTTCCGTAGACTTCTAGCTTCGAAATGTGGCGTTTTGACTCCTCACGTCTAGTCAAATTAGGGTTTCTGCCAGCTATATCTTCGGAAGGTCGTAACTTTTGCATACGAACTCCGTTTTTGACGTTCTTTATATCCACGCGTAGGTATTTAAGGGCACTACAACTCCCTTTTAGACTCCAATAGGTAGTTCTAAGTCTATTTTAAATTTCTCTTATTATAGAGATTTATAGTGTTCGGTTTATCATAACTTCTTCACGATAAGTCAGATTTAGACATTCTCTATATTTTTGGAATCGTATGGACATATACTTTGAGTTGTATAATAAAAGTTCATACTTGTATTAGAATTTATCACAAATTACATAGTAAGTTTGTCACTTTACTAGTTTAACAAAATCACATTATATCATTGGTATAATCACATGTGATTGTTATTGACCTATATTGACTGGTGTTACATTCTCTCTGACAACCCGATATTTTGAATCAATGTAATGACCTGAAAAGTCAAGAATTGTAATCTCTTTTGATATAATGAAATTAGCATAAAAAAATAAAATGTTCAAAAGTCTCTATTGGGTTGCCTAAAATGATAGTTATCATGTCAAGGTTTTCAGAAATATAAAAAACACTAGAATCCGAGTTATAACGAAGAAGTTATGACCAACCTAAGATTCACAACAAAACCGTCAATACGATTAAATGTTAAACGCGAAGTTTTAATAAAATACTTTTTAACCTTAAGTATCTAAACGAAAGTCGTAGATATCGTTAAACCGTGAACATACATAAAAAGAACGCCCAAATCTGACTTCGTATGAGGAACTTACGATTTTTTCGAAGTTTCGGATATAACAGTAGACAGCTAAAAACTCGAAATAGAGATCGAGGGATTTTTGGCCGAAACAATCTAAATGAGAATCGAAGATCTCAACAATAGTAGCGCAATGGTAAAAAGTCTGACGAAAACGGGCATCGGATGAAGGAGTTATGGATTTATGACGGAGTTTTCGTGTCCCGGCCTGTTAAAAATTAATTAATTAAAAATAAATCAAAATTAGCCGACGAAATCTAAACGAGAGTTGTAGAGCATGTTCTCACCTACGCGTGCATATATAGAATGTCGAAAACGGAGCTCATACGCAGCAGTTACGGATTTTATAAGTTCGAGACACAAAATCCGAGGCTGTCAGGCTGGCCACGACGTGGCACAGATGGCCACGACGTGGGGGCCCTGATTGATGGGTTTTCAGGTATGGCAGCAGACGTCTCATCCATGGAAGAGGATAGGATCGACGCCACGACGTGGCAACCTTATGGCCACGACGTGGGACCCAAAAATTGAGCTATAAATAGAGCTCAAAGGGTTCCGAGTTTCATTGCTCAATTCTCTTCTTTCTCGTGCCGAAGCTCTGCGTTTTAACCCCCAAAGCCATCCCAAAGCCCCGGTCTTCGCATCCAAGTTCCGAAGGAAGGTCTTACACTCTCGAGAATTCCCGAGAATCCCGAGAAAATCCGCTTTCTCCTGTCGAAGTTCTGCTCGGTTTTCATCTCACCATCTTCACTCTATCAGGTGAGTTCATACCCCTATAACTACGTTTTCAAATGCTTTGTAAATGCTTTTATACACTTTTAAGGGGGGAATACAAGTAAACACATGTTTATCCTCGTGTGAATAACATAAATCTTTTGTTATACTTTTTGTTATAATCAATCATATGTGATTTATAACTATCATACGAAAACGTTCTCATACAACATATCACGAGAACACTTTCTCCTTTTTGCAATGAAACGTGTTGTTAAGTAAATACGAAACACTTTATTTATATTTTGAGTATAAATGTTCAATAATGTTATTACAAATGTTATACTTTACATACAAAGTCGACACTACACTAGGGTTTATCATACAAACGAATCACACTTTTGGAAAAACTATAATAGGTATAGTTTACTAGATATTCATGAGATTTCACATACTATAAATACTATATCAAGGGAATACTTTCATATACAAGAACAAATGGACTTTTCATACGTAAATCTATTTGATACTAAGTTTTGTGAGACATTCAACTTCACGTACTCTCAAGTATGCAGTTAAAGTCCTGTATTATATACCATAATCTCTTGTAGGGAGAGCGTGATTCTTCTGTATAGATCTATACGGGATTGACAATCCCGCACCTAAACTGTTAGCTACAGTTAGACCGGCAAGTCTGGGGTAACAATCGTCATAACATTCCAACGCCTGAAGAACGTTGTTACGGGCAGTCTGGGTCAATAGCATGGTTATAAAACTCACATGGAGTATTAAAAGCACGTTGATTTACGGGGTTATCAAATGCCTTAGTGATTTTTACATACATAAATCTACTATTCTAGGCATGAAAAACACTTTTGCATTTCAGTTTTGGAACTTTTAAACTACCACATATTTATGGAAAAACATTGGATTTCTAAAAGCAAACATTCAAATCAGTCGGGTCTTGGTAGAAGACTACTTTTATACTAGTAGGAAATATAGGATTTTCTAGGAGTTTTCAAACATCTACAAAGAATTTCATTCAGATTTATACAAACATTAACATTAAATACTTATGAACTCACCAGCTTAAATGTTGATCTACTCTTTCAAATCTACTTGTATTTCTCAGGGATTTAGTAATACAGGTAACTTTAGCTTTTGGAGAAGTGACGCCAAGGCATCAGTATAAAACTCATTTTGTCATCATATTGTAATTTGTTTTGAAACAAGTATCATTCAACGATGTAACTTTTAAATTATATATATGATGGTTGGTTTACTTTCTTTACTATGTATTCAACTGATACGATACTACATGAAGTCATCCGCCCTCGAACGATTCCGCCGTTCTGGTTTGGGGGTGTGATAGATTGGTATCAGAGCATTGTTTATAGTGAACTAAGTATATCAAACCATATAATATATACAAACTATAAATGCATAGGGACTAAAACTCTCTGACAAAACGTTTTTACACCTAAACCGCGTTTCATGTAGCTTAAATTATTTGGGTCATAAAAGCACAAATACATGCATACAACGAGTCATTTTGATAATTAGAACTATACAAGAAGTATTAAGACAAGTTGGACACTATGACTAGGCCTCGGAATATGTAATCGGATTTGGGACGAATATAGCCTGATCAACTATATTTATCCGAGATCGGACTAATGTATGTCGAGGAATGGTCGTAGTGAGCAACAAGTCAAAACTTACCAAAATGACACTAGTATCAAACATACAAGCTTAAATACTATAGGAGTATTTGGTAAATACTATAGGAGTATTTGGTAAATACAATATTCTAACTTACATGTTTAGATTCACATGTTTTTAATTTCTAGACAATTCTCATACCTCTATTCTCGTACAGACACAATGGATGGATTCTATCCACCAGGGGATCCCTACTACCCGAATCCGGGCAATGGAGGATGGATAGAGGAGGACCCCGAAGAGGATGAGTGTAGAAACAAAGAACATGGTTTGGCATGCGGAATTAAAGTTTGCACAATGAACATGGTGATTTGGGTGTTCAAGAGATGTATTGAATATGTATGGTGTTACAAAAAGGGACATAGATCTACATCTAAATAAATAACACACACTTACACACTCACTTTTACATCTCTCAAGCACACCTCTACAAGTGGTATGAACCCACCTTATATAGAGGTGTTTACATGTCTCTCTCTCACTCTCACTAACACATGGGTCTAAAGGCTAATGCACCACATGCAAGTGGGTCTACAAGAGTCAAACCATTACAAAGTCATACATGAAGAACTTTGCACCCCAACATTCTCCCCCTCAAAGTTAGGAATGGATGACCCACTTCAAATCTTCCAAAATCGAGCAACTACGCGACCCGAGCCTCAAGCGTGACACATGTCGAAACGAACTTCAATCTTCAATTCTTCCATTATTCTTCAATTTGGGCTCTAGGATGTGAAACCATACAAACCGAGCAGCAACGAATGATTAACTCCAAATAATCATCCAAAAGTTGCGCATAAAAACACATCCCAAAAATCTTCAATAAAACCAAACCCATTTCGAAAATAAATCATTTCCGAACTTCCAATCGCATCATTTCGTAAGCTTCAAAACTTCAAGATCACTTCGGTATTCAAATCCGCGTAATATAAAAAATTCAAGTTCGAATTTCCATATAAAACTTCTCCCTCTTTTATAATCGAAATTTGATTATAAAACTCCCAAGGAAAAAGAACGTGCTCTATTCGGAACCAGAAGTAATCAATCCACCAGTCGCTCAACCTCCCGCATTTAGGGGAAACTTTCAGGGACCAACTCCCATTTGGGGAAGCCACATTCACCATTAGAACCGACAGCAAGGATTACGTCCTCCCAACGGTATGTGTCGGGACTTCTACGACGTCAGGGGTGGAGGTTCAGCCGACCGAGCACTCCCAGTCATGGTGGGAAAAGTAGCCAACCAGTCTTATCAATCCGGGGTTCAAGCAGACCGGATTCGTGAAGTCAACGTGGAAGTACAAGTTCACACTTCCGACATCCGTCGACTGGACATATTGCATGAAAATGCTCAACTCCGCACCGACACATTCCAAGATCAAATGATTGCATCCCTATCTGAAATAAGGGAAATGAGGGAACAACAAGCCGCTTTTGATAGGCGTCTTATGGGAGCAAAGCAATCAGACACGGAGTCGAGCTCCAGGCGCAACCTACATCGCAAGTAGTACTTGCTCGGATCCCAAAGATTTTGTTATAGAATAGGAACTCGGCTAAAAGTCATACTTTTCTTTAACTTCTGTATCGGAGACCCATAGAAGGGTCGAATTTTTCTTAAAAATGTAACTCAACGTATGTTTAATATATATGAAGAAATTTCTTTGTGTGTTAATTCCTTGAATACCACTCAGATTCATAAGTCTATCTATCATTATGCAAACTTATATTATGAAACAAACTCTAAACCTTGGGTAGGTCAGTCAAATTCATAAATTGACGAAAATAGCAAATTTATTAACACGCAGCTTCCAATCATCAAAGACTTATGTTATGCATTCTAATTCTCTAACAGAACGATGCCGCCTTGTAGATCTACACGCCGCGTCAACAACACAACACCTCCACCACCACCACCTCCATCAACGGATAATTGATAGCTGTTGTAATAGGTGCAGTGACAACAGCAATGGCACAGATGAGTAGTAATGGGTCCGGAGGGGGGGTAAATAGCTCTACGAATGGCCAACGTCAGGGTCGTTCAGGGGATTGCACCTTCAAGGACTTCACCAGTAGCAAACCCATATCTTTTAATGGATCCGGAGGGATAATGGCTCTATCACAATGGATAGAGAAAACAGAAGCGGTTTTCGAGATCTGTGCTTGTCTGGAAGTGAGCAAGGTAAAATTTGCTGCTTGTACATTCTCCGAGAGAGCTCTGACATGGTGGAATGGCCATGTCAAGTCACTAACTCTGGTAGTGGCTAATTCTATGGGCTGGGAGAATCTAAAGCAAATGTTAATGCAAGAGTACTGTCCAAGGGGCGAAGTACAAAAGCTAGAGCAGGAACTTTGGGGCCTTACTATGGTAGGCTCGTACATCACAACCTATACCAATAGGTTTAGTGATCTAGCAATCCTTTGCCCAGGGATGGTTGATCTAGAGAGCAAGAAGATCGAAAGATACATCTGGGGACTGTCACCCCAGATTCGAGGAAGTGTACTAGCTTCCAGACCAGTCACTTTCGATAGCGCCAAACAGTTGGCACAAGCTCTCGTTGACCATGGAATCTGTCAAGGCTTCACAACTGCTGTCCCGGAGCAAACCATAGGAAACAACAACAACATCAGTACCAACAACAACAACAAGAAGAAGTTTTGGAACAAGAGGAAGAGTCAGTTTTCACAAGAACCTTCCAAGAAGCAACAAATAATGGCAGTCCATGCCGCTACTACCCCTACTGCTGCTCCCGTTACCTCTGCACCAGCAAAGCAATATGTTGGGAACCTACTGAAGTGCAGCAAATGCAATTTCCATCACAACGGAAATTGTCGGGAGATGCACTGCAACAACTGCAACAAGAAAGGGCACACTGCCCGTTTCTATAAGGCACCAGCATGACCAATCACCCAAGTCCCTGGAGTCGGTGTGGGCCAGGCGTGTTATGGGTGTGGTGAGGCTGGACACTACAAGAGAGACTGCCCTAAGGCAAGGAATGTTGGCGGCATAGGAAGAGTGCTGGCAATAGGGCAGAACGAAGCAATAGCTGATCCCACGGTGGTTACGGGTACGTTTCTCCTCAATAACGCTTATGCATGCATACTCTTTGATTGTGGTGCGGAGAGGAGTTTCGTGAGTCATAAATTCAAACACATACTAAAACAGAATCCTAAATCACTCAATAAGATATTTACAGTAGAAATGGCAAACAGTAGAACAGAAAGCACAAACGATATGTACATAGGCTGCACACTAACTCTAAACGAACATTCATTTCCAATCGATCTAATGTCGATCACTATAAAGAGCTTTGATGTCATCATCGGTATGGATTGGTTAAGCCTACACTATGCTGATATACTTTGTCACGAAAGGGCCGTTCGCCTAAATCTGCCAAACGGCAAAACTCTTGTCATCTATGGTGACAAACCCGGTACCAATTTACAAATCATCTCTTGCATCAAAGCCCAAAAATACCTGCGTAAGGAGTACCATGCCTTCTTAGCCCACGTAGTAGATATGGAAAAAGAAGCGAAAGACCTCAAGGATATTCCAGAAGTCTGCGATTTTCCCGATATGTTCCCTGAATATCTTCCAGGAGTCCCACCAGAACGACAAGTCGAGTTCAGAATCGATTTAATCCCCGGAGCTACCCCAGTAGCTAAGTCGCCGTATCGTCTAGCGCCAGCTGAGATGCAAGAATTATCCAGCCAATTAACCGAACTACTCAACAAAGGATTCATCAGACCGAGCTTCTCACCTTGGGGAGCGCCAGTCCTGTTCGTAAAGAAGAAGGATGGATCTTTCCGTATGTGCATCGATTACCGGGAATTCAACAAGCTCACTATCAAGAACTGATATCCCCTACCACGCATTGACGACTTGTTCGACCAACTCCAAGGAGCGAGTTATTTCTCGAAGATCGATTTGAGATCCGGGTATCATCAGCTACGAGTCTTGGAAGGAGATGTTCCAAAAACAGCCTTTCGAACTCGTTATGGTCACTACAAGTTTGTAGTGATGCCCTTTGGATTAACAAATGCACCGGCGGTGTTCATGGACTTAATGAACCGAGTGTGTCGTTCATTCCTGGACAAATTTGTGATCGTGTTCATAGACGATATACTCATTTATTCAAAGAGTAAAGAGGAACATGGTCAACACCTCCGACAAATCTTGGAAACTCTAAGAAAAGAGAAACTATACGTAAAGTTCTCAAAGTGCGAATTTTGGATTCGGAAAGTAGATTTCCTAGGTCACGTGGTTAGCAAAGACGGGATACACGTGGACCCTTCCAAAATCAAGGCAATAGAGAACTGGTCAGCACCAAGAACCCCAACAGAAATCCGATAATTCTTGGGCCTTGCTGGCTATTACCGAAGATTTATACAGAACTTCTCGAAGATTGCTAAACCACTTACCACCTTGACCCAGAAGGGGGTAACTTTCAATTGGGAAGAAAGACAAGACGCTGCATTCCCAACACTGAAGCAAGCACTATGCAGCGCACCTATATTATCCTTGCCAGAAGGAACAGAAGACTTTGTGGTCTACTGTGATGCATCTAATCAAGGTCTTGGATGTGTTCTAATGCAACGAGGAAAGGTCATCGCCTACGCCTCGAGACAACTCAAGACGCACGAGGTCAACTACACTACACACGACCTCAAACTGGGAGCAGTTGTTTTCGCCTTAAAGATTTGGAGACACTATCTCTACGGCACAAAATGCACAATCTTTACCGATCACAAGAGCCTTCAACACATCCTCAATCAAAAGGAACTCAACATGAGGCAAAGACGATGGTTTGAACTTTTGAATGACTACGAATGTGAAATTCGTTATCATCCAGGAAAAGCGAATGTGGTAGCTGATGCTCTTAGTCGAAAGGAATACTCGGGCCGCCGAGTGAAATCCTTAACCATGATGGTCCATTCACACCTGTCCACACAAATCAAGGAAGCTCAGAGGGAAGCCTTGAAAACAGAGAATGTGATGGGTGAAGCCTTAAGAGGAATGGATAAGAACCTTAAACTGAAGGGCGACGGAGTTCGCTACTTCATGGATCGGATCTGGACACCGAGGTTTGGCTGATTCAGAGACGTGGTCATGAATGAGGCTCATAAAACTCGATACTCCGTGCATCCAGGTTCGGACAAGATGTATCAGGACCTCAAGAAACTGTATTGGTGGCCGAACATGAAAGCAGAGATCGCTACCTATGTGGGCAAGTTTCTGACTTGCACCAAAGTCAAGGTAGAGTACCAAAAGCCATCAGGATTACTACAACAACCCGAAATACCTGAGTGGAAGTGGGAACGGATAACCATGGATTTCATAACCAAATTACCCAAGACAGCAGGTGGGCTAGACACCATCTGGGTAATCGTCGATAGATTAACAAAATCCGCACACTTCCTACCCATAAGGGAAACCGACAAGATGGAGAAGCTAGCTCGAACATTCATCCGAGAGATTGTACGACTGCATGATGTACCAATATCCATTATCTCTGACAGAGATAGTAGGTTCACCTCGCGATTCTGGCAGTCGCTACAAAAGTCTCTAGGAACGAGGCTAGACATGAGTATCGCTTGCCATCCACAAACCGACGGTCAAAGTGAGAGGACCATACAAACCTTGGAAGATATGCTGAGAGCTTGTGTAATCGATTTTGGTAAAGCATGGGATACCCATTTACCACTAGTCGAATTCTCATACAACAATAGCTATCACTCCAGCATTAAAGTTGCTCCATTTGAAGCCCTCTATGGCCGGAAGTGCAGATCACCACTATGCTAGGCTGAAGTGGGTGACACGCAACTAGCCAAGGGACAAGTACCCGACAGCGCTCTCACAGGCCCGGAAATCATAAGAGAAACAACTGAGAAGATTGTTCAGATTCGGGAACGACTAAAGGCTTCAAGAGATAGACAAAAGAGTTATGCGGACAAAAGACGGAAGCCCTTGGAATTTCAGGTCGGGGACCGAGTGCTGTTAAAGGTCTCGCCCTGGAAAGGGTTAATACGTTTCGGAAAACGTGGGAAACTAAACCCAAGGTATATCGGACCATTCGAGATCCTTGCAAGGATCGGTCCGGTAGCATACAAACTTCGACTACCGCAGGAACTGAATAACGTACATCCTACCTTTCATGTGTAAAACTTGAAGAAATGTTTGTCCGATGAGACCCTCGTCGTCCCTCTAGACGAAATCGAAATCAACGAGAGTCTCCACTTTATAGAGGAACCAATTGAGGTCATGGATAGGGAAATTAAACGAACAAAACAAAGTCGCATACCCATTGTGAAGGTCCGCTAGAATGCAAAACGGGGACCTGAATACACTTGGGAGCGCGAAGATCAAATGAAACAAAAGTATCCGCATCTCTTTCCCTAATCCACAAATATTTATCTTACATTAAATTTCGGGACGAAATTCCCTCTAACGGGGGGATGATGTGACAACCCGATATTTCGAATCAATGTAATGACCTAAAAAGTCAAGAATTGTAATCTCTTTTGATATAATGAAATTAGCATATAAAAAATAAAATGTTCAAAAGTCTCTATTGGGTTGCCTAAAATGATAGTTATCATGTCAAGGTTTTCAGAAATATAAAGAACACTAGAATCCGAGTTATAATGAAGAAGTTATGACCAACCTAAGATTCACTACAAAACCGTCAATACGATTAAACGTTAAACGTGAAGTTTTAATAAAATACTTTTTAACCTTAAGTATCTAAACGAAAGTCATAGATATCGTTAAACCGTGAACATACATAAAAAGAACGCCCAAATCTGACTTCGTATGAGGAACTTACGATTTTTTCGAAGTTTCGGATATAGCAGTAGACAGCTAAAAACTCGAAATAGAGATCGAGGGATTTTTGGCCGAAAATGTTCATACGAAAATGTTCTCATACAACATATCACGAGAACTATCATACGTGATTTATAACTATCATACGAAAATGTTCTCATACAACATATCACGAGAACACTTTGTCCTTTTTGGAATGAAACATGTTGTTAAGTAAATACGAAACACTTTATTTATATTTTGAGTATAAATGTTCAATAATGTTATTACAAATGTTATACTTTACATACAAAGTCGACACTACACTAGGGTTTATCAGACAAATGAATCACATTTTTGGAAAAACTATAATAGGTATAGTTTACTAGATATTCATGATATTTCACATACTATAAATACTATATCAAGGGAATACTTTCATATACAAGAACAAATGGACTTTTCATACGTAAATCTATTTGATACTAAGTTTTGTGAGACATTCAACTTCACGTACTTTCCAGTATGCAATTAAAGTCCTGTATTATATACCATAATCTCTTGTAGGGAGAGCGTGAATCTTGTGTATAGATCTATACGGGATTGACAATCTCGCACCTAAACTGTTAGCTACAGTTAGACCGGCAAGTCTGGGTGATAATCGTCATAACATTCCAACGCCTGAAGAACGTTGTTACGGGCAGTCTGGGACAATAGCATGGTTATAAAATTCACATGGAGTATTAAAAACACGTTGATTTACGGGGTTATCAAATTCCTTAGTGATTTTTACATACATAAATCTACTATTCTAGGCATGAAAAACACTTTTGCATTTCAGTTTTGGAACTTTTAAACTACCACATATTTATGGAAAAACATTGGATTTCTTAAAGCAAACATTCAAATCAGTCGGGTCTTGGTAGAAGACTACTTTTATACTAGTAGGAAATATGGGATTTTCTAGGAGTTTTCAAACATCTACAAACAATTTCATTCAGATTTATACAAACATTAAGATTAAATACTTATGAACTCACCAGCTTAAATGCTGATCTACTCTTTCAAATCTACTTGTATTTCTCAGGGATTCAGTCATACAGGTAACTTCAGCTTTTGGAGAAGTGACGCCAAGGCGTCAATTTAAAACTCATTTTGTCATCATATTGTAATTTGTTTTGAAACAAGTATCATTCAATGATGTAACTTTTAAATTATATATATGATGGTTGGTTTACTTTCTTTACTATGTATTCAACTGTTACGATACTACATGAAGTCATCCGCCCTCGAACGATTCCGCCGTTCTGGTTTGGGGGTGTGACATTCTCCCCGCGTTAGAACAATTTCGTCCCAAAATTTATCTTGTGGACGAGGAACTGGTAATTAGTTGAGGAAAACATTGTGGATATTGCTTAGCTCTTGATGTAACTTAAGTTGATATGCGACATAACCAATTCTTGCTAGAATTTCAAAAGGTTCTATATGCCGCGGGTTTAGTTTGCCTCGTTTCCCGAATCGAATCATGCCTTTCCAAGGAGAGACCTTCAACATTACTCTATCTCGAACTTGGAATTCCAAAGGCTTACGTCTTACGTCAGCATAGCTCTTCTGACGATCATGTGCTGCCTTTAATCGATCCTTAATTTGCACGATCTTTTGAGTTGTCTCGTGGATTATTTCTGGTCCATTGCGTAAGGCATCGCCTCTACGTTCTTTGGCCGTTTGCGTATCTCCAACTTCTGCCCAATATATTGGGGAACGACATTTTCGTCCATAAAGAGCCTCAAACGGTGCAGTCTTGATGCTGGTGTGATGACTATTGGTGTAGGAAAACTCAATTAATGGTAAATGAGTATCCCATGCATTTCCAAAGTCAATAACACAGGCTCGGAGTATATCTTCTAAAGTCTGAATGGTTCTCTCACTCTGACCATCAGTCAGTGGATGGTAAGCTGTACTCATATCTAGACGTGTTCCTAAGGATTTTTTTAGAGATTGCCAAAATCGTGAAGTGAATCTACTATCTTGGTCAGAAATAATAGAATTTGGAACTCCATGCAATATGACAATTTCCTTAAGATAAACTCTAGTCAGCTTCTCCATCTTATCGTTCTCCTTAATTGGTAACAAATGGGCGGACTTAGTCAATCTATCGACTATTACCCAAATAGTGTCGAACCCACAAGGAGTTTTGGGTAACTTAGTGATGAAGTCCATTAATATATGCTCCCATTTCCATTCAGGTATTTCCAGTTGTTGAAGTAAACCTGAAGGCTTTTGATGTTCTGCCTTTACTCTAGAACAAGTCAAGCATTTGTTCACATAAGTAGCAATTTCAGCCTTCATGTTTGGCCACCAATAATGTACTTTTAAATCTAAGTACATTTTGTCAGAGCCTGGATGTACGGAATATCTGGACTTGTGGGCTTCTTCTAAGACCAAGTCCCTGACTCCACTGAACTTAGGCGTCCAAATTCGGTTCATAAAGTGTCGCGTTCCGTCATCTTTTTGTATAAGTTGCTTTTCCATTCCTCGCAAAGCTTCGTTATTGATGTTTTATTCTTTTAGGGCCTCAAGTTCAGCTTCTCTAATTTGTGTGGCAAGGTTATAATTGATAGTTATGGTTAATGCTCGTACCCGATGGGGTTTAATATAGTATTTCGGGCTCAAGGCATCTGCTACCACGTTTTCCTTTCCGGGATGATAACAAATCTCTCATTCGTAATCATTCAACAATTCAACCCATCTTCGTTGTCTCATATTTTGGTCGAAGATGTGTTGGAGACTCTTGTGGTCGGTAAGAATAGTACACTTAGTACCGTATAAGTAATGTCTCCAGATTTTTAGTGCAAAAACTACAGCTCCCAATTCAAGATCATGGGTAGTGTAATTATTCTCATACACCTTAAGCTGTCATGATGCATAGGCGATAACTTTTCCTCTTTGCATCAACACTCATACCAATCCTTGATTTGATGTGTTGCAGTAAACGACGAAATCATCTGTCCCATCTGGAAGGGATAGGATTGGTGCACTACACAACATTTGCTTTAGTTTCTGAAAAGCAGCTTCTTGTTTGTCTTCACAGTTGAACTTCATATCCCTCTGGGTTAGTGTTGTAAGTGGCTTGGCTATTTTGGAGAAATTCTCTATGAATCTTTGGTAATAGCCATCAAGTCCTAAGAATTGACGCACTTCTATTGGCGTCTTCGGTGCTTCCCAATTCTTGATTGCTTCAACTTTGCAGGGTTCGACATGAATCCATTTTATTGCGAACCACATGCCCTAAAAATTGTACTTCTCTAATCCAAAATTCACATTCGAGAATTTGGCGTACAACGTTTCTTTTCTTAGTAGTTCCAAGATTATTTACAAGTGTTGACCGTGTTCTTCCTTCGTTCGTGAATATATCAGTATATCATCGATAACTACTATCACGAATTTATCCAAGTACGGTTTGCAAACACTTTTCATGAGGTCCATGAACATTGTTGGAGCGCTGGTCAATCCAAAGGCTTAACTAGGAACTTAGATTGTCCATACCGAGTCCTAAATCTTGTCTTCAGAACATCGTCTTCTTGTACTCCGAGTTGATGGTATCCTAATCTGAGATCTATCTTGAATCTTCTAAAATCTTCAAGTGTTTTAGTCTATCAACCACCGTATCCAAGTTTAGTTGTGCATTGGTCTGACCATAATTAAACATAGGTGATCAGTCTACGTTTAGTTGTGGTTCGAACCATGTATAATAAAACTCGATTATAGAGTTTGACCTAAAACATTGTGTTGTATTGCTATCGAGGGTTTAGGTTTTCTATATTATTGGGTTATACATGTGTTCTCATCGCGGGACTGAGTTCATATATAACTCTATATCTTTGTGTTTGTTGTATTCATGGGTATTATTAATTATCATTTGTTACTTCAGGTCTAGCTGATAAGGCACCGGCCAGTCAGGACAATCGATGGGCAGGATCATTTTACCATATAGCCGTTTTGAAATCCAGCAACCCAAGCAACGTGGCTATCCTGTCACCGCTCCCGTAAGTAGTCCTTCAGTAGTAGAATTTTATAATACTTTTATTTGTAGGTTAAGGGATACACCTAAACCGAAAGAGTAAGCCCTAGACTATAGTCGTGCTTTCCTAAGAAAGTATTAGTTCACTATAGTCAATAGCTCTGATACCAATCTGTCACACCCCGGCCGTCGGCGGAAACACCGGGTGGTGTAACGCCATTCTTCGTATCACAGTTATATAACATACATTGACGAGTACTAAAGAGTTTTATTAAATACATACATTTATTGATGATTGAAAGTTACATTATTGTTTTCCTAGTACTTATTACATAATATCCGACTATGGCATACTTCTTAATGAACATAAACGATAATAGTAAAACTTCTCCTGTTCGAATACATACCAGCTTTTCAAGTTCCTAAAAACACATGCATTTTAAAATACGTCAACATAAAGTTGGTGAGTTCACAGGTTTTGAGTCCATATAAAAATAATACTTTTTCTAAGTTATATTATATTATATATATATATATATATATATATATATATATATATATATATATATATATTAGGTATAATAGGTTTTGACTTCATATATATATATATATATATATATATATATATATATATATATATATATATATATATATATATATTAGGTATAATAGTCTACTTATCAAATAAGTGTTATACCTAAACATTCCTTGAACCTAGGGTATAAGTATGTGGATACTTATACTTAACATTAATACTTGTATACGACAAAGTATAATGTTTCTAACAATTTGCTACTATGAGCCTGTAACTGCTGCTATGACATAATACCTCTGATAAAACCCACTCATGATTTCCATGAGGACAACCCACTCATGATTTCCATGAGGAACACCGCACGCTTCATCGACGTCGGAACAATAAACAACTAAAAGGATAGTTCGTCACTCGCTTATGTTTGATTGTAGCTAGCAATCACGAGTGGGGTTCTCAACTCGTATACTAATTATACATGACTTCCTCGCTCACACGGGATTAACGGTTACAGTTCAGAGGATTTCTGCTAAGATCGCCAATCTTAGTTCATGAATACAATTACTCATGTAGACTTCGACGGCTTCCTATAGCTCTAACAACCAAAGCATTTACATGTCTAAATCCCTAAGTTATTATACTATGCTTTTAAACATTACTCCTAAGTTCACGTTACTTTAGGCAGTACAACAATTAAAACTTGAGGAATAACCAGGTTTTATCTTAACATAAAACCATCAATAACAACATAAAGTATACCAAGTTTTATCTTAACATAAAACCAACAATAACAATATATAGCATACCAAGTTTTATCTTGACATAAAACCAATAATAGCAACATACTTTATAAATTAGCATATAGAGCTTCCGAATATAACTTCGGAACGATATCCCACACAACATATATATAGAATCTTAAGTATAACTCAAGATCTACATTAGTATAATAACATACTAACAAGTTGATAATAATTGTATATTTTCAAAATATTATATTTAAAACAACTATATCCCGGTTAATATAATTAACAATGTCGATACGAATATACATAATATTAACATATATATTATATTTAGCATTCATTTTCCCCGAAAATATTGAAAAGTGGGGCCGTGAAACTCACTTTAATATCGTGCTTTGACAGAATCTAACTGAAAATAGTCAGCGGTTCGCGATCGTCGGACTCGGGAAGCGAAACGGCTCCAACAAACGAGAGAGAAAGAAGAGATTTTAGGTGTACTAAGCCTTGGGGTCGAAATGGCTATTTATAGGCTGATTTTTGGCCCTCACGACGTGAGAATGATAGGTTCATGTCGTGAGTTATGGCAAGAGTCATCCCGTAGCCTTAACGCGTGTTTTCTAGCCTCGAATAGTGTCCTGCAGCGTCCTCACGTCGTGAGTTTTTATGCTTACGTCGTGAGTCCAGTCAAATTAGGGTTTCTGACAGATGTATCTTCGGAAGGTCGTAACGTTTACATACGAACTCCGTTTTTGACGTTCTTTATATCCACGCGTAGGTAATTATGAGCACTACAACTCTCTTTTAGACTCCAAAAGCTAATTCTAAGTCTATTTTAAATTCCTCTTATTATAGAGATTTATAGTGTTCGGTTTATCATAACTTCTTCATTCGAAGTCAGATTTAGACGTTCTCTATATTTTGGAATCGTATGGACATATACTTTGAGTTGTATCATAAAAGTTCATACTTGTATTAGAATTTATCACAAATTACATAGTAAGTTTGTCACTTTACTAGTTTAACAAAATCACATTACATGATTGGCATAATCACATGTGATTGTTATTGACCTATTTTGACTGGTGTTACAGTCGTTCCACTAACTGGCTCACCGCCGGAGCTGGGACTAAACCCTGGTCCTACCCATGCGCGCTCATCCCCATTCTGCGAAGCAACTATTCCCACGATCAACGCATAACCAAGAACTCTCCTTCCCATAAGCTTCTCAGATTCTCCAAGACTCTCACTGATTCGATTATGGATCATGTGCTTTCAGTAGTACGAGCCCAATACTACCTTCCACACCTATCCATACTTTCCTCCGTAATCCTCCCGTATCCTCCAAGTCACGTACTCCACTGTTGCACCAAATATCCGCTAAGCAGCAACACAATATCCACCGAAGCACCTCCTAGGCTCCCCCTAGGTTCCCCACCCACCTAGTCCTTAGCTGCTGTAAGATTTCCAGAAATGTCAACTAGCTACCTTATGAATATATCCACATGCAACAGAAATCAGATAATCCTTCGAGTAACAGACCCAATCCTAGAACGGTTAGACTTAAACGAGAGGTGTGCAATAGGGCCAAATCCATCACTCTGAGATTATCCAGCCTGTGCCACATGTGACCTAGTATATTCACTTAGTAGATAGATCACATTGCTAGAAGTTCCACAAAGCACAAAGCAAGCAGCATTCGGACAACGGAAAACTAACCAACATATTCTAATCAAACAATTCTATCTATACATACAATTCACAATCAGATGACTCCTGTCACTAATCTCATCCTAGGTTCACCCTAGGGAAATCTCCGACCACAAACTATCATAGAATATTCGGCCCACATACCACAACCCATGCTGTCCACATCCATCCATCCTCGCTGCCGGCTGCCTTATGCATGCAAATTATACACAGAACAGGATCTAATAGACTGTCGAATAATAGACTCTACCCTAAGACCACAGGAAATAAGGTCAAATCAGCTATTCTAAGGCTATAAGATCCTAACTGTATATAATTTTTAAAACATACACATTACATGTACAAATACCAATTATCATTTTCATTCCAGCATGACATCCGATATCCTCATGGCTACAAGCACTATATATCAGGCCAACCTATTGCTGACTACTCAGCACTAGCATGCAAGTCTACCAGCTCATACAACATATACATGCGTCTCCCCTAGCCCTAACTAGCTTGCGATTCACAGATTCATAATCAAATCATAACAAATAACAAATGTGGGTATTCTGGGGAAACTTACTCGAGCTCGGCTGATTGCATGCACCACCTTATTTCTTGTCTTAGAAATTCTTTATTTAAAACATATTTCTTTTGAAAGCATAACTGATCCTCAGTCTAAGTTCAGACACATCCGAAAGTATGTCTGAATCCCTCAAACCAAGGCTCTGATACCAACTTGTAACGACCCAAAATCAAGGGTAAAAATTTCATTTTTAACATAGCTAAAACATTATTACCATTTATTTCGAACATTTCAAATCATTGTTAAGTAAAACAGTTATCAGAGTTCATCCCAAAATCATTCATTACGGAAGTCATAGGTTTGTTCACTGCGATCAATCCAAGCTCTTCTTTTCCAAAACATTGATACCTGAAACCAAAACTGTAAACTGTAAGCACAAAGCTTAGTGAGTCCCCCAGAGCATACCCCACACACAATCCACATAACACATATCACATTAGCCATAAAAGCTATCTCTACCGCATACCACATATCAATTAGCTATAAAATCTACCTCTACCACATAGTACAGTTCAATTAGCTACAAAAGCTACCTCTACCACATATCACATATCCATTAGCTATAAAATCTACCTCTAACACGTATCACATGTCAATTAGCTATAAACGCTACCTCTACCTCTACCACGTATCACATATCAATTAGCTATAAAAGCTACCTCTACCACGTATCACATATCAATTAGCTATCAATCTATCTCTACCATTAGTCATAAAGGCTATCTCTACCGTTATCCCTAAAGGCTAACTCTACCGTCATCCCTAAAGCTACCTCTACCACGTATCACATATCAATTAGCTATCAAGCTATCTCTACCATTAGTCACAAAGGCTATCTCTACCGTCATCACATATCAATTAGCTATCAAGCTATCTCTACCAAACTTAGGCCCAAACCCAAAACAAAAGCCCAACACTAGGTAGGCTTTCCAAGCCCACTAGTGGCCCACTAATGGCCCAATTTGCCAAATTGGGCCCAACCCCTCTAATGGGCCTTACCTTAAGCCCAAACATATTCCTGGCCCAAAACATCTGACTTCTGATGGTTCACTAAGACCCAAAGGTCCAAAGTCTACTGCCCGGCCCAACCCGAGGCCCATAACACTCCAAGCCCAATACTGATGAGTACGCGAGGCGTACTCCTTTGTACGCTAAGCGTACTATCCAAATGGTGTGTACGATGGGCGTACCTGACTGTACGCTCAGCGTACTCCCCTGATAAGTCATTTTCCCATTAAGTGCTTAATACTGAGATCCAGAAGCTACAATCACATATCCAAGTCCTCTTCAACGTCTAAAACCATAAAGTTGCTTACTTGATGGCTTTGCATGACCCACATAAGCTCTAACTCGAAAAATGATAAACTTCTTCCATGGAAATGGTCTTAACTCATGCATGAACCCATAAATACCTCCAAGATGGCAACTTTCTGCCTTAGGGACTCATCTAACACTAAGAGTGGCAACTCAAAGCCTAAGAATCGGATTTCAACCATAAAGTTCCATCCTTGGGACCAAAAAGAACTAAAACTCACAATGGTAGATCTAAGAGATGAAAGATCAAGATCAAAGCTTTATACCTTCATCAAGGTGAGAATGAGTCCCAAATGCCAGATCCACAAGCTCCTCCTTGATTCCTATCTTTGCAACAAGTTCCAACTTCTTGAAATGCACCACAAACCACCCAAAAATGCACCCACAAAGCTCACAACACTCTTGGATCAAGCTACCACTCGAAATTAGGGTTTAAGGCTCTGAGAATGAAATGGAGGCGCACCCCCTCGGACTTAAGGTGCTTTAAATAGTGATCCAACCCTAAAAATTAGGGTTTGAGGACTCTGAGCGTACGCTGGGCGTACGCCTCTCCGCACCCGCCACCATAAATCCTTATACGATGGGCGTTACCCAACTTACGTTGGGCATACCCAGCTAAACACACGCATGCATTCCTTGCATGCATGGGCTGCTTTGTCACAAAACTCCATTAGGGGCTAAAATTGACAATAACTTCAAAATGCCATAACTCCTTCATTCTAAATATGTTTCTGACGAACTTGATATCCATGAAAAACTTGCGGGAAGCCCTATGCTCCTAGCCACACTCCCAAGCCTAAAACCTTCCGGATAAACCCGAGACCCATAAAAGACCGAATCGCTTATACCTGGGCCTCCGAACCCGCAACCGAAGTACTTTTCAAAACCGGGTGTTACACATGAAGTGATTCACGTGAGCGTGGGTTTAATCCAATACTCAAATCTTATTTCAAGAGCACTCATGAACACTGCAGCAAACTTTTGCTATGTCCAAAATGCTTTAGACAATCTACAGTCGGATTCATAACAGTCTTACCTCATAACCTACTTCCAAGGTATGATTGACTATGGATGTTTGAATAACCTAGTTATTCTGGAAGTCAAAACATGCGAAGTGAAACACAAGAATAATCGAATCCAATACGGCCTCAAACTCTTGAGCATAAATAAAACACCTTTTATTTAATCACCATATCGATTACACATTATTCATTGTATAATGTTTCGGATAATCAACTTAATACTTGAATTGAAACAATAGTTATCCCATGCTCCAAGCATGCATACTATGTTTACCTATGGTCCTTACTTTGTGAAATAGATCAATTGAACACATTTCTAATGACGCTCATTTCACAATTCCCAATCCTTATCACATGTGTAAGAATACCAAATTCTTGCCACTATTAAAATATATTAGATCTAACATTTCATGTAATGGCCCTTTTGTAATTTCACAGCACAAAAGTCATAAAGACTTTGCCAATGATATTACAAAGTGCTCTATTGGAGATTGTTACAAGACAACTCCATAGACATGAAGTCTCAAATTCAAGGTACATTCCTTTGAACATCCTTCTTGCATAAAAGTTTCTAATCTACATAGATTCTTAACATCCAACTCCCATTATGGAAACATTTCCATATTTGCCATGCGACAAAACATTCTAAATAGAATCATATCTATTCATAATAATGTCGATATGTTCCATCCAATACTATACTTCCAACTTCCCACAAGTGATCAATCCTTGGTGAACCTTAGATTTTCCTTGACAGTTGTTTAATTAATTTCAGTCATATCCGGTTCTTGTATTTTTCCCTCTTAACGCCCTAGGCATTTGGAATAGACAGAATGGTTGAATATTACAGCATATGTAATCGATCCTATACTCGAAGTGTAAGGGATACGACACATAATGTCTTACATAAAGACATGGTACTTTCCCAGTCTCTTGCTATAATATTGCCATATATAAAATTCCCTTATGTTGAATATATGTCCTTTGACTAAATTTGATTAAAATTTCTCGATCTAAGCTTTTAGATTTGAAATTAAGTATAATATTTTCTCCCTTAATTATAGCAAAACAACCTTTCAACCTCTACAAATTTGTGAATTGAAACTTTTGTTTTCTATAATTAACATTGCTAACTCGCAACATAATAATCATGCTCTCACTAACATGATAATTATTATCTTACTAACATAATACTTATGCTCCCACTAGCTTTGACATGTAATTATTATCATATGTAATCGATCCTATACTCGAAGCGTATGGGATACGACACATAATGTCTTACATAAAGACATGGTACTTTCCCAGTCTCTTGCTATAATATTTCCATATATAGAATTCCCTTATGTTGAATATATGTCCTTTGACTAAATTTGATTAAAATTTATCGATCTAAGATTTTAGATTTGAAATGAAGTATAATATTCTCTCCCTTAATTATAGCAAAACAACCTTTCAACCTCTGCAACTTTGCGAATTGAAACTTTTGTTTTCTATAATTAAGATTGCTAACTCGCAACATAATAATCATGCTCCCACTAACATGATAATTATTATCTTACTAACATAACACTTATGCTCCCACTAGCTTTGACATGTATTAAGAAATCAGCTGGACTTTCTAGAAATCAATACTTATTGACTTTCTTACAAAAATTTCATATTTCTGATACGTGATGCTTCGATAAGACTTTATCTAAGCTCATACACCTTTTATTAAGAAAGCTCATATGTGTGTCTAAACAATTTCAAAAATTACAACAATAAGTCTTAAATATTAAACTAATTGCCAAATCTCACAATTCGGACTATGAAGAGGGATGTCATAATCATAATCGAATTTGATAATGCAATTTACACAATCGTTATCCCCTTAAAATCTTCCTAGTGAAAGCGTTTCCTCACAATCATTTTCATGAAGTGGAGAGAAACCTTGTCACTTAGATTTTTTAGCGTATTTGTTCCTATCCATGTGAATTTGTCATAACCATAATCATAAGACAATGTTTGTGACAAATCTAAACTCATATGGACTGAACTTCTTCAATCTTAATTTCTTACCACTTGGCAGCACAAGGTCCTACCATGTCTTCCAAGTTGTTTAGCAGCTCACCCATACAGATCAATGAACTTTCATCGATTAAGGTGCTTTGCCTTTATGCATTCAAACGAGAGCTCATAGAACTCACATGCATAGTCAACTTATCTGGAATAGCACAGAAAGAAGAATATGTCAACACAATAGGTTATAAACCTCAATTCGTGTGCTAGTGACAGACAATAGGTTTATTCTTGATTAGTTCCTGAAGTTATTCAAGACCATTAAGACTCCCACTGACCTCTTGACATATAAGATTCTCTTGTCAAGAAACATTCATTGACAAACAAATATTCAAGAGTTAGTGCGGGTTCTTATCAAGACAAACACTTCACACAATCGGTCTTGGTTGGTCTTTGCCTTGTCCAAGACATAACAACTTACCAATTTTAAATGTGCAGGAATAAGAATACATTTTTCTACTTCACATTTGATAAGTGTTATAAACCTTCTTAAGATGATGTCACTCAAGTAATATCTTGGAGTACGACTCTAAGACTTGGTTTTGGAACGAAATATGATTCACCTTTTGATTAAACCATTTCAACAATTTCTGATTCCTCTTCTTAGCCATACTAGTGCACTAACGTGTCCTTAGAGGATCAATTGTGACACGGTTTCACAATCATTAAGCTAATCATAAAACATGATACTCAAGTACTCTCCCTTCTTTTCAGATTGGAGAAAATTTTATCTTTCTACCTAATTGATTCTTCTTATTCGTTCTGCTATATGAGGATCAATTGTGACACGGTTTCACAATCATTAAGCTAATCATAAAACATGATACTCAAGTACTCTCCCTTCTTTTCAGATTGGAGAAACTTTTATCTTTCTGCCTAATTGATTCTTTTTATTCGTTGGCTATACATTGAAACCTTTTCAATGATTCAGAATTACACTTAATCTTGTAAGCATGACCATATTTGCCAAACTTTTAGCAAATCATGATGAATATTCTTATCGTTCTTTGTGGGGGACTTGACCTAGTGCACAACAATGCATACTAGATCTCCTAGTCCTTCACTTGACTCACATACTTATGTGAACAAGGAATTATTCTTAATTTCCCAAATATGAAGGTTCTCATTCATTATACAATACAAGTTGCATGATTCCAAGTTTCTGTCCAATTGAAACTTGGGTGATGAGAATCATTCCTTATCTAGTAAATTTTTTGACACTACCATAAACAACATAACTAAGAATCACATCCATTTTTCAATATTGCTAACAATACAAACATCAATTTTCACAAATGCCATTGCAAGGAAATATAAATAAGAAAATCAAAATTTATTTTATTCATAAAAACGCGGAAAAATCTTGTCCTTACAACGCAATTACAAATGAAAACTATATAAATACTCCTAAGCAATCTATCATAACTCCTAAGTAGTAGCTCAAAAATCCGATCATCGAACCATGCGATAGAAATCCATTTCTCCGCGATCAGATTCAGCACACTTCTTCCCTTAAGCTTCCTTTCTTTTATTCGATCCTACAAAACATCAAAATGTAATCTTATCACATCATGTATTAAGAATCTACAAATAGGAACTTAATAGAGTTAGATAGTGGATTTACCTGAAGCAAAGTCATACATCTTGACTCTCCCATCTCTTAGATCTCTCATGTAGTCAGGGCAGCTTCGCAACCAATGCCCCTTCATTGGCAATATAAACATATGGACTCTTTGGGAACGACACAAGAAACAATCTCAGACTTTGCCTTTCTCTTATGGTCAAACTTATTAACCATGGCAGACATCTTTCCCTTAGGAGAACAAATCATCTCTGGACTATCGTTGCGATTACCTATGTCTATGGAAGTTTGAGAGGAAATATCAATGAGAAAATAGGTAAGATCAATGAGGGTCACATCGTGGTCCATCATATAGTAATCCTTAATGAAATCACTATACGATTCAGGAAGCGATTGAAGAACCAAGTCAACAGCCTGCTTCCTTGAGACATCGACACCCAACATTCCCAACCTATCAATATGCAACTTCATATCCAAGACATGAGCACATACAAACTTTCCATTTTCGTGTTTGCTTGCCAAAAGGGCTTGAGTGACCTTGAACTTTTCAAGTCTTCGAACACGTGGTTCAGGGAGAATTACTGGAGGAGGTGGAGGAAGTGAAGCAGGATTTTCATTTCTACAATCCAATCATGGAACATCATCTTCATGTGGAAAACGTTTTCCAAAGGATTCAGGAAGACCATAGTTGTTTGAATTTGACATCTACAAAACGGGAGAAATTCAAGTTAGTTGATAAGAATCCTTGATATAACACCCGAACGAAATATCAAGGCTATGATCCAACCCAATATTCTACAACTCGGAAGAGGGATGCCGTAATCCAGTTGCAGAATATTTGAAGGTAGGTAAATGACGATTTACCAATTTCCACCATGAAAAATGAAATGGAAAAATTGGGTTTTAAATGAATTGAAACTCCTAGATCCTTTGAGATTCATTGAACTTTTCAATGGCATGTTTAATCTCGATAATGCCCTTCATGTTTGTGACTGGAATGTCGAGGATCACAAACAAGTTGTGGATAACCATGAAAATTAGCTTGGTACTCTCGATGTCGATCACCACCCAATCAATGTGCCGGTTAACCACACACGCTCCATTGATCAATGATAATCTTACGAGAAACCCATGTCCATCCTTCATTGGTCCCATATTAGTGTGCCGGTTAACCACACACGCTCTACTAACGACCAACAAGGTGCAATGTGCAATTTCATGGATTAGCATCAATTCCACATTTTTCCTAAAGTAACTAAGATTTGGGAATTAATAAAGTGTTTTGCTACTTTGTATTTCATTATACTTATAATGGAAAGTTGTGTCCTATCCTACCCATTCGGCTAACGACCCTCCACTAGTCAAGGGTGCGGTGGGTAAGAGTAGATACCCAATGGCGGTCATTTTACAGGCCGCTTCCTTAAACACCCCTTATAGACTAGCTTCGTGAATGAGGCCTACTAACGGTAAGACTGACATTTACTTATACATATATAATATTAAACTTTTAATTCTATATAGTATAAGGGTGTATTTTATACTTTTAAAATACTAGGTGGTTTAATCTATTAATAAATTAATCTTTTAATTTGATTAATCTTAAACCATATTATTATGGATTTATTAATTTTCTCTTTTAATTAAACTCTTAATTAATTTAATAAAATCCACAAAGGTGTAATTTGAACTATTCAAAATACTATGGTTCTAGAATTTAATATTTCAAAATTAATACCCTGTAATTAAATTTTAAATTCCAAAACTTGAGGACAAATTTTGAAACTTTTCAAAACATTAGGGTTTAACTATTTAAATTTCAAAAACTAAAACTTTTAAGTTCAAATTTAAACTACAAAACCTAAAGGGTGTAAATTGAAAATTTTCAAACTTACTAGGTCAAATATTTGAATCATAATAATCCTATATTATCCATATTTAACCAAATCCATTAATTTTGATAAGGATAATCATACCAAATATAAAAAATCGATTTTAGGCAAGAAAAACGAGTTTTGGTAGTTATCTTCATCAAAATCTGCTCAAAAAATCGAAAATCCCGGCAACGGCACCCTGGACTCGCCGAGTCCACTGATGGACTCGCCGTGTTGTCTCCGCAGACAGCAAAAATTTGACTTTTTGATCCTTTGTCAGTTCACTTTTGCATCTATTCAACTAGAAAAACGACCTAGGCTCTGATACCACTGTTGGGTTATGGGCATAACATCAATCCAATGGTGTTCATGCAACTCTAATTGATTTGATTTAGGTTTTTCTAATTTGAACATACAACATTGAATACCAAAGCAATAAACCCTATGAACTAGCATATAATTTGAAATTGACATATGATTTGGGTTAGAAACATTACCTTGATTGTTATGTAGCAATAAAAATCACAATCCTTCCTGATCTTGACTTCTGAAAGCCTAGTGCCTCAAATGTTGCACCTCTAATGGAGTCACAAACACCACTAGAAACAAGGAAGAACAAAGGAGAGAGGAGAGGCTTCAAAAACATCCAAGGGTTCTCTTAGAAGGTTAGGGATGTTTTTGGGAGCCTTTAGGGTTCCTTTTATAGTTAGGCTTCTAGGGTTATCAACTTAGAAACCCTGATTTCCTTGCTTAGGCCCTAAGAAACATATGGACTCCTTATTGGACAAGCCTTCGACGAAATCCTTATGGACTCTCAAAGAGATTTCGTCCACCCTATACCAATAAGGTCCATGAACCCAAACTATAAATACTACATATTTACATAATCAGTCCCCGTCAATTTAATCAGTCTCTTTTAATCACCAAATTAATTCCAAATTAATTTCTGATCAATACTAATTAAATAATATGATTTCTCTTTTAATATATTATTCTCATAATATATTAATAAACCATAATAAATCCTCTTTCTCCATAATTCATCTTACAAGTTGTTGTGGTGAAGGCAACCCAAAAGGACCATGCTCATAATCGGGTCAAGTACATACCAAAATAGTTATGGGCTTAGACACTTAATCCAACACTAACCCAATGGTTTTTCCTTGCAATGCCGAGGGCCAAATCTCAATCTTACATACAAGTGCCAGGGGCCAGATCCTGGTCTTTCATGTAATTTCCAGGGGCCAGATCCTGGTCTTTCATACAATTGCCACAGGCCAGATCCTGGTCTTTCATGCAAGTATCATAGAGACAACTAGCATTCCACATAACAAGTAATGGGCCAACATTGATGCCTTCGACCCATGGATATGATGATAATACTCACCTGAATCACAATGCAGACTAAAGCCTCACGTAATGTCACTTCGATCACAACCAACAACTCTCACCACCTAACGATGGGTGCAAAACACCTCCTAGGAATCCACACGAGGCAAACCCTAAGTCTACCTTATAAAAATAAAGATTAACTAAAAAGTCAACAATCAAAGTCATTGGCCCATGATGTCAACTATCCATTCTCACATTGTGACCAGCCCCTTGGTCACGTCGTGAGAGCTCACTCGGACTGATTTCAACTCATTCCGACTCAACTCAAGCGAACTCAGTCATGAAAAATCACCTGAGCTATCCTCACGACGTGAACAACCTTTCTTACGTCATGAGACCCAAGAATCTCATTAGAAATAGGTTCATCCAATCCTCACGTCATGAGACTTCATGTCTCACGTCGTGAGACTCCATGTCTTACGTCGTGATAACAGTCTGAAGCGAAAAACCCAAATTTTAAGTCCTTAATCCATTAAGCCTTGAACTCTAACTTTCCAGAAGGTCTTATAACTCCATATTACATTGGAAAGTCGATGCTTTTAAGACATATATGTCCAATACATGTCTAGATCTCATTTGGGTCAAAAGTTGAAGAAAAGACTTCCAACTTTCAAGAAAGAGTCCAAAACTCAACCATTCTCTAGATATGAACTCCAAGACACTCCTAAGGCCCTCATAACCCATAAAGTTGCCAAATTTATGGTTTCCATTCATCAAACTTACACAACCAAGAAGAAAAGTACGAAAAAATTAGATCTAGCCTGATATAACAATAAAGGTGAAAACTTTAACACTTACAACGGTCCAGGAACAATGTAAGGTGATGATGATGATGATTCCTTGCAAGCCTATGCATAAGATCACCTTCTTCATCTTTTGTCGTTCTTCTTCCAAACCAAGATAAGCTCCAAAATGACCAAAGATCAAGCAAGTGTGAAGGCTAGGGTTTTTATGAGGTGAAAGAGGGTTTGGGGCTGATAAGAAACCCTAAAATGAGATTAGATGTGCTTAAATACGAAGGAAACCCTAAAAGATCATGGTCTTGGGCTGCAGCGCTCCTCACTTCGTGATCTCTTATTACTCACGTCGTGAGCTTAGCATAAATACAACTTCTTCATTTAATTAGTCCTTACATCGTGACCTTTCTATGGTTAACATCGTGAGCCTTGATTTTACCCAAAAACCATGCCTTGGACTCCTTGAAACCCTGATTCGACTCATCCAGGAAAATGGGTGTTACAGTTTGGACCCTATTTAAGCATCATTAATCTTGGAACCCTCCCCATATTCAGCATCCATCCCTTCTCAACCTATAATCTTGAAACTCTAGCCTTCTCTCTCTAATTTTGAGTCTTGGCGTCATCTATGAGCTTATTTCTCCATTAAAAGGTGGGATCTTGAAGGACAAGGTGGTGGCAAAGTGTATGGATGTAGGATTCAAGCATAGATCTAGCAAGATTACATCATTTCAGGACCTTTGTGAGTAAAAAGCTTCAAACTTGCTCATTATTTTCATAGATCTTGCTAATTTTCATATTTTTCACTTTTTGGTTGCTTTAGTGCTTAAAGTTTAGATCTTGAAAGTTTGTGACCTTGTTATGGATAAAGTTACAAACTTTATCCATGTAAACATCATATTTTCCAATCTGAAGGTTAGAGACTTGGACTTAATGGATTAAGTTGAGAAAGATGCATTTTTGGTCCCTTTGAGACTTAAAGACTAGATCTTGGGTGTTTGGACCATTCTAATGGATAAAGTTGGAAACTTTATCCACTACGGAGTTGTTAGGAACCATAAAAATGTGCTATTGGTCCTTCCATGCATGAGTTGGTGGTCTTTTGATGAAGTTAGAGATTTAGGGATTTCTTTTGGACACCATTAAGCCATGCAAAGTCATAAAGTCAGGAACTTCATGACTTAGGACGTCCCATAAGAATCAGATCTGCTATATATGTATGTGGTCTTAAGGAATTAAGAGGATTGGAGTTGATTTTTAGGCTTCAGCATGGTAGGCTGGGCGTACGAGGATGGTACGCTGGGCGTAAGCAACTAAATGGATTTTGGGCCATTTTAGGCCATGACTCATTTTCGGTTTGGGCCTTGCCTTGTTGGGACAAGTAAAGGAAGGGTAAAATAGTCATTTACCTATTGTTATGAGAAGAAATGAATTGGACCTTGGTTTATGGGAAATTGTCTTAATTATTGATTAAGGATAATTTAGATGTGTTTAGTGTGAGGAGCCCAGTAGCAGCAGTGCATGTGATTTGGTTATCTCTAGATTGAGGTAAGTCTCCTACCACACCCATGGGTCGAAGGCACCAATATCGGCCCACTATGATATGTTATGTGATTATTGTCTTTGTGACTTTTGTTGTATGACTATATGCATGTTTATTATATGTATGTGGGGTGAAATAGACTTGGGGGTGAAATAGACCTGGGGGTGAAATAGACCCGTACGGTTGAAAAACACTGATTAAGTTGAAATAGACTCGATGGTGAAATAGACATGTTATAGCCTTGAGCTGACATATGAGTTGAAATAGACTCGGGGGTGAAATAGACCCGGTATAGCCTTGAGCTGACATAGATGTATGGTATGTGGTATTTGAGCAAGTCACTAAGCTTTGTGCTTACGATTTTATGGTTATGGTTTCAGGTATTTCTGGTTCGAAAAGGAAGGGTCTGGCTTGATCGCAGTGCATCCACCCATGTTTCTGCAACTTTATGATTTTAGGATTGTACTCTGATAAATATTTTTACTCTGATATACTTTTTGAATGATTGAAAAGGTAAATGGTGCTTATAGTTGAATATAAAAATGAAACTTTTACCTTATGTAAGGTCCTCAATACAAGGATCTTAACCAGTGATCAATCAAACAATCAAATGAAATAAGAAATGAGTAGAAGAAGAATAATGATCAAGCTTGCACACGTTGATAACTGAAAAACGTCAGGTACAACTTGATGACCGTAAACTCAATTAACTGACAGACTGACAACTTGACAACAACCACTCTGACAGACTCTGACAAGCTATATATATAAGAAGACAGACCGTAAACCTGATTACGGTCAGGCAGACCATAAATAGGTTTACGGTCACAACAAACCGTAAACACACAATAAGACCTATAACAACCACAAAAGCCCTATATCATCAATACATTCAATTGCCTAGCCCAAACTACAAAATAAGACCTTTCAATCTCCCCCTTGGTTTGGGACTAGCTTGACTTAGTCCTTGTCAACAAGAAGAACATCTGATTTGCCCATCGCCCCGTTCCACATCCTTTTGTTGATGATATCAGCAACCACGGAGGTATATTCTTTAGCAGCTGGCTCAAAAATGTCTTCTTCAACCTTGATCTGATGAAGGTTCAACTGATGAATATCCCATCTTCCAAATTGAAGCAGATCTCTTTTGTCATACAATCGAATGCATCCATCTTGAAGTTTTATGGCAGCAGATGTTGTAGTTTCATCAAAAACCCAGTAGAGCATGGACTTCAATGATCCATCTGGATAATTCTGAAGCACAAGAATCTGTTTTACTTGACTGGTAGCAGGCCACATCACATTTCGAATAGGAAGTTTTGTTTTGGGATCAAGTACACTTGGTTATAGTTTGATGATTGACTCTACAGTCTTCATTGAAGGAAAACCCTTTTTCACTTGATCTTCCAAAAAGAGCTTGAATTGTGTTGCCTTGGGATTTTGTGAAGGATTTGCAAAAGGAGCTTTTGATAATTCTGTAAGATCAACCCTGGTCCAGGAATGGAAATCATGAACATCTTTATAGTATTCTGTGTTGCCACTCTTGCGTCTCACGAGCCACATGTCTAGCGTATCATGAAAGCCCCATGAGACGATTCCTGACCTATCACCATATGTGTCTCTAAAACGGTTTTCTTGAAGGTCTGTGACGGTGATTTTTGGCTGATCTCCAGGAGCATTTTGATCTGAGCTCTTTTTAAACAGGAGTTGACCTTTCTCAGCTGCTTTGGCCAATTTGGCGCGTTTCACGGCTGCGACATTTGGAGCTTGAGCTGGTTCTTTTTCAAAACGGTCCACAATTCGAGATGTTTGAACAGGTGGTGGCGCAACCGGGGGAGCTTGGGAAGGCAGATACATCCTTGACTCATCAACAGATGATTTGAACTTATCTCCAAGTTCCTCTTCCAACTTCTTCCTCAGATCAAATAAGCTGGCAGTGAAGAGGCCAAAGTGAGTCTGAAGATCAGTGATCTGATTTGTCTTTAGAGTCTTGTCCTCTTCAAGATCAATAACTTGAATTTTGAGCTTGGTATTCTCAGTCATAAGATCAGCTACCCGAATGTCAAGCTCAATATTTTTCTGATTCAGCACATTTATTTCCTTTTGAAGTTCAAGGATAGTGGGATTATCTTCTCCAGAGTGGCCTTCCCCAATAGAAATTCCTTTAGCTCGGGGAGAAGGCAATGAGCTTTGTTCTTTAGCAAAATGCATAGAAACCCTCACAGAGGCAGCATCATGTTCAGGCCTAGGAGGAGATGATCTCATACCGGCTGATGAACCGCCAACTTCATGAATTGAGCTTGGGCCTTCTTGTGTTGGAACAGATGATGCAGAGACAAAAGTAGTTGAAAGAGGAATCACAGGTGCTTGAGCTTGTTCAGGAGTGAGCACTCCTGGCCTTGGATCATGTCTTCTTCTTTTCGATGGAGGCTGGGAGGTCAGAGTCGTCAGTGGATCACTCACGAGACGCTCAATGGTAGGAACAACATTATCAAGGGGAGGAATCCCTGATGATGCATCCATTAGAATTGAAGTATCGGCCATCTGGATGGAAGTAGGAGGCGTCGTCTCTCGATCATCTTCTTTCTCCCTTATCTCCGTTGTTTGATGAACAACATCATCGATATTGTCAAAAAAAATGTCGAATTCATCATTTGGCAAAGGGTTGTCATTGACTCCAAAATTCATAGGAATATCATCTTTGTCAAATCCCGATAAATCAATATTTTCAAAAGAATCATCTTCTCCTTCTTCAGTTTCAGTCATAACCTCCATTGTTCCTTCACTGTAGTTACTATCAACCCGTACAGATTGTAAATCATGTTCTTCGCCCACAATAGCACTAGGAGTGACCACGTTCTCTTCCTTATCAGAAACTGAAATCACATCATCTTCCGGATTGACATTTTCTTCAGATGAGACACGCTCTGATGATCCATGAGATTTATAAGCCTCACCAGAGTCGGCGAACATACCAAACTTTTCAAGAGGATAATTTCTTTGAATGTTGATCTTTCTTTTCCTGTTTTTCTTGATAAGACCTATTGTGTTCGGTCCAAGGGACTTCATGTCAAGAGTGTCTCCAGCCTTGATAATCTCCGGAAATTGTTCATCAATAAATGCTTGAACAAATCTTGGATACAACAAGAATTTCTCCCTAACCTTTCCGTTGGCATTGGCAGACATCTCTTCAAATATAAACCTTCAGAAAATGAAGTCAATTCCAGCAGCCAGAGCAATGATGGCTTGAGTGTTACGAGAGGAAATCTCATCAAATCCTGACTTTCTCCCAGATATGCAGCTCACGAACACATGAGCCAAAAACCTCCAATAGGGTTGAAGCAGCTTCTTGATTGTTGGTGGAATGTCGCCTTCATAACCCATCTTGATCAAAAATCTTTCAATCTAGCTGGCCTCAATCTCAGTAGGAAAGGATGATTGATCATCAATCTTGAGAGCATCCCGGATGAACTGCTCAGTAATTATCACCTTGCAATTTTTGACAGTGGCTTGAATAGAAATCACACCATCATCTCCTTTCATCACTTTTGCAGAACTCCAAAATTCTTTTATCAATCCTTGAAAGATGGTTGGATTTACAGTGAGTGCAGTAGCCAGGCAGCAATTCCTTAATCCATGCATCATTGATCTAAACTCTGCATGAGAAGCAGGAGGGTCAGCCAAGAT
This sequence comes from Lactuca virosa, assembly GCF_052849685.1. Taxonomy (NCBI): domain Eukaryota; kingdom Viridiplantae; phylum Streptophyta; class Magnoliopsida; order Asterales; family Asteraceae; genus Lactuca; species Lactuca virosa. The sequence continues at coordinate 459,735,742 of NC_136429.1, read as the reverse complement.
GATAGCCACATTGTGACTGTCTGCGAACTTCATGCTTGCCATCTTATCCTGCGCAAACCAAGCCAAGTGAGAAAACCTTTGATTTAACAGTTAAATTTTGTTTTTCTCATTGAAACAAATTAAATTGGCCTTGGAAATGATAAAAATCAAATTTTATTTGTTAAAAGCAAGTTTACGGTCAAAATGGTCAAGACCGTAAGCTCAGGTCGTAAGCCGTTTGGACCGTAAGCCGACTTGGACCGTAAGCCGACCGTAATCCGATTTGGACCGTAAGCCGACCTTAAGCCGATTTGGACCGTAAGCTCTGTCTGACCGTAAACTCGCCGACAGTTCGATTTTTAACGATTAAACCCTCAAAAATCAACGATTTGATGCGAGATATACTTTGCTAGGATCGAAATCATCATACCTTTGAGATAAACAGATCAATTTTACAAGAAATCGAAAAAAATTGAGAGAGTGAGAGCAGTTTACAGTTGGAGTTCAGAAAACTGAGGAGGAGGAGATTTCGGATTGAGACATTTTTCTTTATATACCTGGCCCAAAGACCAATGGGCCGCAAACCTTAGTGCTTAAAAAATAGAGTCCAAAATAAAACTAAAGGCTATTTAAAAATAATTCATTTTGAGGAATAGGAATAAAAAAAAAACTAAAATGAATTATCACTAATATTACCATAACTACTGCTAATAAACCTTTGTGTGATATTGGGATCAAAGTTGTTAGACATCCTTTATCCCTTTATCAGTACCTTTAATTTCATGTCGATGTCTGGTCGATCGCCGGTATTGTGGTCCACTTAAGCACGAAAGAAAGTGACAAAATTTTGGACATGCTATAAGTGACAAGACATTAGATCCTATGAACTTAAATACTATTCCTAAATGACCATTCAGCTGACGACGACCAAGGATATTGTTGTCCACTTAAATTGAGCAGCGAGATCTACAGACAACCTATTTAAGCATCATTAATCTTGGAACCCTCCCCATATTCAGCATCCATCCCTTCTCAACCTATAATCTTGAAACTCTAGCCTTCTCTCTCTTATTTTGAGTCTTGGCATCATCTATGAGCTTATTTCTCCATTAAAAGGTGGGGTCTTGAAGGACAAGGTGGTGGCAAAGTGTATGGATGTAGGATTCAAGCATAGATCTAGCAAGATTACATCATTTCAGGACCTTTGTGAGTAAAAAGCTTCAAACTTGCTCATTATTTTCATAGATCTTGCTAATTTTCATATTTTTCACTTTTTGGTTGCTTTAGTGCTTAAAGTTTAGATCTTGAAAGTTTGTGACCTTGTTATGGATAAAGTTAGAAACTTTATCCATGTAAACATCATATTGGTTCCGATCTGAAGGTTGGAGACTTGGACTTAATGGATTAAGTTGAGAAAGATGCATTTTTGGTCCCTTTGAGACTTAAAGACTAGATCTTGGGTGTTTGGACCATTCTAATGGATAAAGTTGGAAACTTTATCCACTACGGAGTTGTTAGGAACCATAAAAATGTGCTATTGGTCCTTCCATGCATGAGTTGGTGGTCTTTTGATGAAGTTAGAGATTTAGGGCTTTCTTTTGGACACCATTAAGCCATGCAAAGTCATAAAGTCGGGAACTTCATAACTTAGGACGTCCCATAAGAATCATATCTGCTATATATGTATGTGGTCTTAAGGAATTAAGAGGATTGGAGTTGATTTTTAGGCTTCAGCATGGTAGGCTGGGCGTACGAGGATGGTACGCTGGGTGTAAGCAACTAAATGGATTTTGGGCCATTTTAGGCCATGAGTCATTTTCGGTTTGGGCCTTGCCTTGTTGGGCCAAGTAAAGGAAGGGTAAAATAGTCTTTTACCTATTGTTATGAGAAGAAATGAATTGGACCTTGGTTTATGGGAAATTGTCTTAATTATTGATTAAGGATAATTTAGATGTGTTTAGTGTGAGGAGCCCAGTAGCAGCAATGCATGTGATTTGGTTATCTCTAGATTGAGGTAAGTCTCCTACCACACCCATGGGTCGAATGCACCAATATCGGCCCACTATGATATGTTATGTGATTATTGTCTTTGTGACTTTTGTTGTATGACTATATGCATGTTTATTATATGTATGTGGGGTGAAATAGACTTGGGGGTGAAATAGACCTGGGGTGAAATAGACCCGTACGGTTGAAAAACACTGATTAAGTTGAAATAGACTCGATGGTGAAATAGACTTGTTATAGCCTTGAGCTGACATATGAGTTGAAATAGACTCGGGGATGAAATAGACCCGGTATAGCCTTGAGCTGACATAGATGTATGGTATGTGGTATTTGAGCAAGTCACTAAGCTTTGTGCTTACGATTTTATGGTTATGGTTTCAGGTATTTCTGGTTCGAAAAGGAAGGGTCTGGCTTGATCGCAGTGCATCCACCCATGTTTCTGCAACTTTATGATTTTAGGATTGTACTCTGATAAATATTTTTACTCTGATATACTTTTTGAATGATTGAAAAGGTAAATGGTGCTTATAGTTGAATATAAAAATGAAACTTTTACCTTATGTAAGGTCATCAATACAAGGATCTTAACCAGTGATCAATCAAACAATCAAATGAAATAAGAAATGAGTAGAAGAAGAATAGTCATCAAGCTTGCACACGTTGATAACTGAAAAACGTCAGGTACAACTTGATGACCGTAAACTCAATTGACTAACAGACTAACAACTTGACAACAACCACTCTGACAGACTCTGACAAGCTATATATATAAGAAGATAGACCGTAAACCTGATTACGGTCAGGCAGACCGTAAATAGGTTTACGGTCACAACAAACCGTAAACACACAATAAGACCTATAACAACCACAAAATCCCTATATCATCAATACATTCAATTGCCTAGCCCAAACTACAAAATAAGACCTTTCAATCTCCCCCTTGGTTTGGGACTAGCTTGACTTAGTCCTTGTCAACAAGAAGAACATTTGATTTGCCCATCGCCCCGTTCCACATCATTTTGTTGATGATATCAGCAACCACGGAGGTATATTCTTTAGCAGCTGGCTCAAAAATGTCTTCTTCAACCTTGATCTGATGAAGGTTCAACTGATGAATATCCCATCTTCCAAATTGAAGCGGATCTCTTTTGTCATACAATCGAATGCATCCATCTTGAAGTTTTATGACAGCAGAGGCTGTAGTTTCATCAAAAACCCAGTAGAGCATGGACTTCAATGATCCATCTGGATAATTCTGAAGCACAGGAATCTGTTTTACTTGACTGGTAGCAGGCCACATCACATTTCGAATAGGAAGTTTTGTTTTGGGATCAAGTACCCTTGGGTATAGTTTGATGATTGACTTTGCAGTCTTCATTGAAGGAAAACCCTTTTTCACTTGATCTTCCAAAAAGAGCTTGAATTGTGTTGCCTTGGGATTTTGTGAAGGATTTGCAAAAGGAGCTTTTGATAATTCTGTAAGATCAACCCTGGTCCAGGAATGGAAATCATGAACATATTTATAGTATTCCGTGTTGCCACTCTTGCGTCTCACGAGCCACATGTCTAGCGTATCATGAAAGCCCCATGAGACGATTCCTGACCTATCACCATATGTGTCTCTAAAACGGTTTTCTTGAAGGTCTGTGACGATGATTTTTGGCTGATCTCCAGGAGCATTTTGATCTGAGCTCTTTTTAAACAGGAGTTGACCTTTCTCAGCTGCTTTGGCCAATTTGGCGCGTTTCAGGGCTGCGACATTTGGAGCTTGAGCTGGTTCTTTTTCAAAACGGTCCACAATTCGAGATGTTTGAACAGGTGGTGGCGCAACCGGGGGAGCTTGGGAAGGCAGATACATCCTTGACTCATCAACAGATGATTTGAACTTATCTCCAAGTTCGTCTTCCAACTTCTTCTTCAGATCAAAGAAGCTGGCAGTGAGGAGGCCAAAGTGAGTCTGAAGATCAGTGATCTGATTTGTCTTTAGAGTCTTGTCCTCTTCAAGATCAGTAACTTGAATTTTGAGCTTGGTATTCTCAGTCATAAGATCAGCTACCCGAATGTCAAGCTCAATATTTTTCTGATTCAGCACATTTATTTCCTTTTGAAGTTCAAGGATAGTGGGATTATCTTCTCCAGAGTGGCCTTCCCCAATAGAAATTCCTTTAGCTCGGGGAGAAGGCAATGAGCTTTGTTCTTTAGCTAAATGCATAGCAAGCCTCACAGAGGCAGCATCATATTCAGGCTTAGGAGGAGATGATCTCAGACCGGCTGATGAACCGTCAACTTCATGTATTGAGCTTGGGCCTTCTTGTGTTGGAACAGATGATGCAGAGACAAAAGTAGTTGAAAGAGGAATCACAGGTGCTTGAGCTTGTTCAGGAGTGAGCACTCTTGGCCTTGGATCATGTCTTCTTCTTTTCGATGGAGGCTGGGAGGTCAGAGTCGTCAGTGGATCACTCACGAGACGCTCAGTGGTAGGAACAACATTATCAAGGGGAGGAATCCCTGATGATGCATCCATTAGAATTGAAGTATCGGCCATCTGGATGGAAGTAGGAGGCGTCGTCTCTCGATCATCTTCTTTCTCCCTTATCTCCATTGTTTGATGAACAACATCATCGATATTGTCAAAAAAAATGTCGAATTCATCATTTGGCAAAGGGTTGTCATTGACTCCAAAATTCATAGGAATATCATCTTTGTCAAATCCCGATAAATCAATATTTTCAAAAGAATCATCTTCTCCTTCTTCAGTTTCAGTCATAACCTCCATTGTTCCTTCACTGTAGTTACTATCAACCCGTACAGATTGTAAATCATGTTCTTCGCCCACAATAGCACTAGGAGTGACCACGTTCTCTTCCTTATCAGAAACTGAAATCACATCATCTTCCGGATTGACATTTTCTTCAAATGAGACACGCTCTGATGATCCATGAGATTCATAAGCCTCACCAGAGTCGGCGAACATACCAAACTTTTCAAGAGGATAATTTCTTTGAAAGTTGATCTTTCCTTTCCTGTTTTTCTTGATAAGACCTACTGTGTTCGGTCCAAGGGACTTCATGTCAAGAGTGTCTCCAGCCTTGATAATCTCCGGAAATTGTTCATCAATAAATGCTTGAACAAATCTTGGACACAACAAGAATTTCTCCCTAACCTTTCTGTTGGCATTGGCAGACATCTCTTCAAATATAAACCTTGAGAAATTGAAGTCAATTCCAGCAGCCAGAGCAATGATGGCTTGAGTGTTACGAGAGGAAATCTCATCAAATCCTGACTTTCTCCCAGATATGCAGCTCACGAACACATGAGCCAAAAACCTCCAATAGAGTGGAAGCAGCTTCTTGATTGTTGGTGGAAAGTCGCCTTTATAACCCATCTTGATCAAAAATCTTTCAATCTGGCTGGCCTCAATCTCAGTAGGAAAGGATGATTGATCATCAATCTTGAGAGCATCCCGGATGAACTGCTCAGTAATTATCACCTTGCAATTTTTTTTACAGTGGCTTTAATAGAAATCACACCATCATCTCCTTTCATCACTTTTGCAGAACTCCAAAATTCTTTTATCAATCCTTGAAAGATGGTTGGATTTACAGTGAGTGCAGTAGCCAGGCAGCAATTCCTTAATCCATGCATCATTGATCTAAACTCTGCATGAGAAGCAGGAGGGTCAGCCAAGATGATAGCCACATTGTGACTGTCTGCGAACTTCATGCTTGCCATCTTATCCTACACAAACCAAGCCAAGTGAGAAAACCTTTTATTTAACCGTTAAATTTTGTTTTTCTCATTGAAACAAATTAAATTGGCCTTGGAAATGATAAAAATCAAATTTTATTTGTTAAAAGCAAGTTTACGGTCAAAATGGTCAAGACCGTAAGCTCAGGTCGTAAGCCGTTTGGACCGTAAGCCGACTTGGACCGTAAGCCGACCGTAATCCGATTTGGACCGTAAGGCGACCTTAAGCCGATTTGGACCGTAAGCTCTGTCTGACCGTAAACTCGCCGACAGTTCGATTTTTAACGATTAAACCCTCAAAAATCAACGATTTGATGCGAGATATACTTTGCTAGGATCGAAATCATCATACCTTTGAGATAAACAGATCCATTTTACAAGAAATCGAAAAAAAATTTGAGAGAGTGAGAGCAGTTTACGGTTGGAGTTCAGAAAACTGAGGAGGAGGAGATTTCGGATTGAGACATTTTTCTTTATATACCTGGCCCAAAGACCAATGGGCCGCAAACCTTAGTGCTTAAAAAATAGAGTCCAAAATAAAACTAAAGGCCATTTAAAAATAATTCATTTTGAGGAATAGGAATAAAAAAATAAAATAAAACTAAAATGAATTATCACTAATATTACCATAACTACTGCTAATAAACCTTTGCGTGATATTGGGATCAAAGTTGTTAGACATCCTTTATCCCTTTATCAGTACCTTTAATTTCATGTCGATGTCTGGTCGATCGCCGGTATTGTAGTCCACTTAAGCACGAAAGAAAGTGACAAAATTTTGGACATGCTATAAGTGACAAGACATTAGATCCTATGAACTTAAATACTATTCCTAAATGACCATTCAGCTGACGAAGACCAAGGATATTGTTGTCCACCTATATTGAGCAGCGAGATCTACAGACAACCTATAATTGTTCAATTTTAGTTGTACTAGAACGTGTTTCCCGCTTCCTGAAATACCCCAATAATCAGGAACTTCCAAAATACTCCTTACTTTAGGTGACCAGACAATTAGTCGGAGAGAGAATAGATTTAGAATGCATATTCTGTACACCCAGGTCGGATCTCTTCCAATCACGTAGAGGATGAAACATATGACTGACTGGAGCTTCAGAGGGATTGAGAAGTAGAATGGTGCATATGCTGTGTACCAGGTCGAATCTTTCGATCATGCAAAGGAGACAACATATGGCTAACAGATAGAAAGAATTGCATAGATAGAAGATGCAGAGAGATAGAATTGCATATGTTGCAGTCCAGGTCGGATGTATTTCAATCGCGCAGAGGAGGCAACATATGACTAACAGTAAGAAAGAAAGAAAACAATTTTCTACATACCTAATTTATCGGACTTCCCCAATCGCCCCGTCAATACTAGAATTAAGGACATGAGTCCGTATATCAAGGAAAAGTTAAACCACAGTTCTAGATACGGGTTCTTTTAATGTGACCGGTAGATTCCCATGTATATCTCCCTGCTCGACCTACCCGAGCGACGTATTGTCAGACAAAATGGAACTATCTAGGTCAAGATTTGTCAAGTCATTTGATTCCTTAAGTTCATTTATGCCTAGTCAAGTCCATAAAAATCTTTCGAGCCTACCAGCGCAGCGAACACAGAGCCTAGACAATTCAGCTTTGGTACCTTCACAGATTCAGATTGTCTGTTATCACTTAATTGATATCACTTCCCAAAACATCACCTACAGAAAAAAAAAACTATCAGTAATAATAATTTTTTTTGTTTTTCTGAATTTGTTGTTTTGTTTTTCGATTTTTGAGTTTTTTTTTTAAATTTTGTTTGGTTTTTTGTTTATTTCTCCCCCTAAATTTGTGCATGGGTGAGAATGAAAATAACATGCGCAAATTTAAACTAACCTAACAAAATTTAATCCTCAAAACGAATCATTTTCAAAAATCCTACAAGCACATCAAATCGAGCTTTGTTAAACGGATTTGAGAACAGATCCGCCACATTATTAGCAGTGGGAACCTGTTCTAGCCGAATGAGCGATCGCTTATAACAATCTCTGATAAAATGAATTTTGATGTCAATGTGCTTGGTTTTTGAATGTTGGACTGGATTTTTAGCAATATGAATCGCAGCCTCATTGTCACAAAAAATAGGGGTTTCTTGATAATTCAAACCGTAATCCAACAGCTGATGTTGGATCCATATGACTTGAGAACAAGCAGATGCAGCAACATATTCTGTTTCTTCTGTTGAAGTTGAGACAGTGTGCTGTTTCTTGCACTGCCATGACACCAGCCGGTCACCAAGGAATTGACACCCTCCTAAAGTTGATTTTCTGTCAAGCTCACAGCCTCCATAATTACTGTCAGCAAAAGCATATAAATCAAATTCAGAATTTTTCGGATACCAAAGACCCAATTTTGGGCTGCCTTTAAGATACCGAAAAATTCTTTTGACAGCAATAAGATGTGAAAGTTTAGGATTAGCCTGATAACGTGCGCATTAACAAACTGCAAACATAATGTCTGGTCGACTTGCAGTTAAATACATCAACAAACCGATCATCGATCTGTAGTGAGTTTGATCTACGGATTCGCCATCAGTATCTGGATTCAGCAGGGGTCTCTCCGCCATTGGTGTCAGGGCAGGTTTTGCATCTCTAAATCCAAACTTCTCAAGCATATCGTCCACATACTTTGCTTGATGGAGCAGGATCCCGGTTGATCTTTGTTGGACCTGAAGCCCCAGAAACATGGTCATCTCTCCCAACGAACTCATCTCAAACCTCTTCTTCATAACGCCTTCAAACTCTTTGCACAGTTGCGGACACATAGAGTCGAAGATGATGTCGTCAACATAGATTTGTACCAAGATTTGATCCGCACCAACATGCTTTATGAACAAGGTTTGGTCGATTGTTCCTCGCGAGTAGCCATGTTCGAGCAAATGCTTTGTGAGAGTCGCATACCATGCTCTAGGAGCTTGATGCAATCCATACAGAGCTTTGTCTAACTTGTAGACATGGTTGGGAAACTTCGAGTTAACGAACCCTGGGGGTTGATCAACATAGATTTCTTCCTTCACCTTGCCATACAGGAAAGCAGTCTTGACGTCCATCTGATATAATGTGAAGTTCATGTAGGAAGCATAAGCAAGGAAGATACGGATAGCCTCCAAGCATGCTACTGGAGCATAGACTTCAGTGTAATCAAGACCCTCGATCTGTCTGAACCCACGAACAACCAGCCTAGCCTTATTGCGTACAATTATCCCTGAATCATCCTGCTTATTATGAAAAACCCAACGTGTGTCAAGAGACTTCTTGCCCTTGGGTAACTCAACCAACGTCCAAACCCCAAGCTTTTCAAATTGATTCAGCTCTTCATGCATAGCATCTACCCAGCTGGGCTCATTCAAAGTCGTTTCTACATTCTTTGGCTCAATTTGAGAGATAAAGCAAGAATAGAGACATGTATTGACATCTCCACTCTGACTTCTAGTTTTCACACCATCGCCCAGCTGGCCAATGACATTCTCAATCGGATGATCGCGTTGAATACGAGAGGGGATCTCCTGGATGATATCATTGAGTGAAACAGGAAGATTATGAATGTTGATAGCTCCATCATTTGCTGAGGAATCCACTGTAGATGAATCAGTCTCATTAGATGGATTTGCCACAAACTCTTCAGCAATTTGTTCAGGAAAGAGCAGTTCCATAAATGTTTGAGTGACAGCGGAAGCATCTCGTGACATGAACTCTCTTTCATCAGGGGTAAGAGGAGTGGCATCAGCATCTGGAGTTTGTTGTTGACTAGGAGATTCTGGACTAGGAATTGGAACAGAGGACTCCACCGAAGGAATTGCAGAAGAAACTATCGGCGGTCTGTAGACAACTTCTTCTTCTTCATCTTCAGGTACAAACTTCGAACCAGATGTAGAACCAGAGACACTATCTGAACACATATTGAACGATTTGAACAAAGATGTGTAATCAAACAGCCAATCAGGACCCACTCTAGCATCTGTTTCATTCTCCTCCAGCCAGCGCACATCGAAGGATTCTACAATTTGCTTTGTCTTCTTGTTGTACACCCTATATACAGTGCGAGCAGCATACCCCACGAAATAATAGTCATCAGCTTTGGCATTAAATTTAGGGTTGGACTCCAGGTGAAGAAGGGTGCAAGGACAACCAAATACGCGGAAGTGGCTGACTGATGGCTTGTGTCCATATAAAATTTCATACGGAGTCTTCATTTGGGCTTTGTTGATCAAGACATGATTTTGAACATAGCATGCATTGTTGATCGCCTCAGCCCAAAAGAAGACAGGAAGCTTGGAATCACAGAGCATCGTTCTTGCAGCGTCTTGCAGCGTTCGATTTCTTCGCTCAACAACACCATTTTGTTGGGGTGTGCGAACGGAACTATATTGACGTACAATTCCCTTTTCTGCGCAAAAGTGATCAAGAACAACATTCTTGAATTCTGTTCCATTATCAGTTCGTAGCACCTTCAGCAGGTGGTTTGTTTGATTCTCAATCATCACAATAAACTTCTTGATCAGATCAGCAATCCCAGCTTTGTTGGATAAAAAGAAGACCCACGTAAAACGCGAAAAATCATCTATCACAACCAGTATGAATTTCTGTTGATGCTTAGGACATTGATCGGACCAAATAAGTCCATGTGCAACAATTGGAGCACTTCACTAATTGAGTTAACCTGTTTTGGCAGATGTGGTTTTCGATGATGTTTACCCTGAGCACATGACACACATTTCTCAAAAGTTATGAAGTCTCTAACTGGAAGACCACATACCATTTTGTTTTTCGCAAGACTATTTAGGTTCTTTGCATTGGCATGCCCGATTCTTCGATGCCACATCATAGCATTTTGTTCGGAGACCTTTGAAAAGAGGAAAGTGACTTGATCAGGGACGTTGCTATTCATGTCAATTATGTAGGCATTTCCATCTCACTTTGATTTAACAAGAATCCATTCTTCCGGGATGACAGTGTCAGGCTTTAAGATCAGACATTCCTTATCAGCGAAGTGGGTTGAATAACCTTTGTCGCATATCTGAGAAACGCTCAACAAGCTATGTTTTAACTCGGGAGCATAGTTGACGTTCTCAAAACTAAGCACTCCATTAGACACGGTTCCTTTTTGAGTGATTTTACCACCTTCTCCGCCCGCAAAGGAAACAAACCCCCCATTAAAAGTTTGAATGTTGTTCAATTGGGAGATGTCTCCTGTCATATGCCGGGAACAGCCGTTGTCGACATACTAAGGTCTGACGACATTCCTCCGCAACTGTCCCTGCAAAATGAGCGGGATTATTGAGATTTCGGGACCCAGATCATTACAGCCCTGGGTTTACCCTTGAAAATCACAGGTTTATCTTTTGAGACTTTTGTTTTTGAATTTTCACTTAAAACACTGTTAGAGGTTGATGATGATTGGCTGGAAATAGATTTAGGCACCCATTGAAATTTAGGTTTTTGAAAAGACACAGGTGATTTTGAAATGTTTTTCTTTTCTTTTTGCTTTGAGCATCTGGAGTTTGGACCGTTACTGGTTTAAAATCCAGATCCTCCTTTTGACGAAACCGATCTCGGCTTAGCTTTGTTCGATTTCGGAAAATTATTTTTGACTTTATATTTAAAAACCTGTCTATTTGGTTGAAAAACTGCCCTTTTCCTGTTATTATTTGCCTTCCATTCATCATCTCGAGGACGAGATCTCGAGGACTTTCTAGTTAAAGACCTTCCACGAGATTCGTTCTCTCTTCTTGGGGACAAGAAATGCACAAACGCTCGATTGAAACAGTTTCGAGCAATATGACCTGAAGTACCACAATTAAAGCAGATTTGCTTATTATTACTAGACTTGGTACCATTCTTATCAGATTTCAGGCTTTTATTATCTTTTCTAACATTTCCACATTTGCAAGTGCACGTATTAGATTGTGTAGCAAATGTAGAAGATGTAGATGCACTCGAATCCGATTTCGCAAAATTTTCAAAAACAACATCACAATTAGTCTGAGACATCACATCATCACAAACAAAATCATCAGTTTTAGAATTTGACACAGACTCATCACACATTTGAACACAAAACTTAGACACCAAATTATTTGACTCAAACTTCTCAGCCTCTTGCCCCCCATGGATTACTGACATATCTGCACTTGAAGTAGAAATGTTAGTATCCAAAACCCTAACACTAGATCCTGTAGCCTGTTCATCAGAAGGTTTGCCATAAACCATATAAGGTTCTCTGTCGATCTCTTCTTTTGATAAAGGTGTAACAGAATATGAATGATTAAATGGAGGGGGGACACTCTCATATCCTATTCCTATTGATCTTTGGTCCCTCCACTGCATTTGTTCCTCGATTATTTTTGCAACCCTTTCGCTTGACACATCGAATTTTTTAAAGTTAAAATCAGCATTTTCAAAACGGATTTTTAATGTGTCAAGTTCAGCGGTTACAGCAGCAAGTTTTCTTTTAATATGATCATAATTCTCACACTTGTTGCTGTAATCTTCTTGCAATTTCTTGAAATCTTTTATTTTGTTCTCTAATTGAGTTTTCAGAGGTTTCTGACTTTTCCTGAGGGTATAACCTTCATACTTAAGGTCCTCATTCTCTCTCTTAATTATCTCAATTTGGTCACGTAAAAATTGAACAGTTTTAATACAAGATTGAGAGCAACCTATTTCACTGACCTCTGGTTTAGCAGACTCTGGTGTGGACTGAACCATGAATGCAAATTGAAGATTCATCATTTCCGCCTCAGGATCCATTTCAGCTTCTTCTTCCGCACCATCATTGATCTGGGCAAGATGAGCATTTTCAGGTCCTGAAATGTTCAGGGCTTGAATTTAATCTTCCCAATCAAATGATTGAGTCACCATAGCAAGATTTGTTGTCTGATTGTTGACAGTAGATCCCTTGTTGCTGTTTACTGACACCAGAGTTCGTTCAGTATTTTCTCTTTTATCTGGTTTTGGGCATTCTCTGGCAAAATGTCCAGGCTCATGACAGTTATAGCACCGCAGCTTTCCCTTATTAAATCCCACCTTCTTGTCAGAATTCACTCACCAGTTGTTCTTTCCGGTTTTCTTTGCAAACTATTTTGCTCTAAATACTGCCATTGCCATTTGCCACGTGATATCCATTTCTTCAACATCTTCTGGATGAATTTGATCCAGATCAGCAAACGACAATTGAGGAGAAAGTTCTCCAGCTACAAAAGCATTATAACAATTCACAAGTCCAGTAGCAAAGGCCAGATTTTCATCATTTTCTTTAGATGTCGGTGCTTGAGAAGTATTTCCAGGAGTCTGAACAAATGCAATTGAAGATGAACCAGCTTGTTGAAAAGAAGTTGGAGTTTGAGAAACTTGAACGTTTTGCACAGATGGAATGACATATGATGTGGGCGGATGAGCAGGGAAGGTCTGAACTTGAGGAGTAGTGAAGGATGAAAAGGCATTGTTGAATTGAATGCCAAGATTAGTAGAAGAATATGAATTAACATGATTAATTTCTCTCTGCTTGTCATCTAGATCACAAGCTTTAATAATCGCCATTGTCTCAGCTAGGCTCAACCGATTCAGATCTTTAGTCTTCTTTATTACAGATACATTCATATCCCAAGATTTTGGCAACGTATTCAACAATTTCTTGTTGATTTCGGATTTTGTAACCAGAACACCAGAAGAACTCATCTTAATGGTGAGAGTGATGAACCTTTGCAGTTGAGTTTCAAGAGATTCCCCCAAGACATAATTGAACATGTTGAACTTTTGTCTCAACATGTCTTGAAGACTTTGCTTCATATCTTCATTCCCTTCATATACTTCAATCAACGCTTCCCATAACGCTTTTGCAGAAGTGTACTCACGAAAACCCTGTGCAATTTCTGGAGACACAAGTGCCTTTTCTTGTTCTTCAATTTTTTCAAAATCATCATCAGTATAGTTTTCAACTTGCTTGTCTGTAACAGTTCCATCTTCAAGTGTTATGGTGATGCGAATTGGTCCTCTCAAAATGCTTCTCCAAATTTTGAAATCTTTCATCTTAATGTATTTTTCAATGCGATACTTCCACTCAGGAAAACCTTCAACGGATAACAATCTAGGAATGCGTGAGGTGGTACCCATGATAGCATCCAATTCTTGATGAGTAGATATAGTATGAGATTCCATTTTTTTTGTTTTTGATTTTGTTGTTTTGTTTTTGTTTTTGTTTTTTTTTTAAAAAAACTTAAAAGAAACTCTAATCAAAATGCTAGATTACGGTTGAAAAACTTTTGACCGTAAACACAGTTTACGGTCGAGAATACGGTTGTGAATACGGTTGAGAATACGGTTGGAGTTTACGGTTGATGAAGATTGTCTGTATACGGTTTCTGAAGATTGGCTGTATACGGTTTCTGAAGATCTTGAGATTACGGTGGAAGTAGAGTTCACGGTTGTAACTAATTTGACCGTAAACACCCAGATTTCGACGAAAACACAGATTCCAAAGCTGAATTGATTCCCCACGCTATGAAAACACTAAACCAAGCTTCAAATGCATACGAACACACACCTATTGAGATCGTAAACGTGAAAAGAAGTGAGTTGACACCGGTTTGAGCTTTGATACCAATTGTAAGGTCCTCAATACAAGGATCTTAACCAGTGATCAATCAAACAATCAAATGAAATAAGAAATGAGTAGAAGAAGAATAATGATCAAGCTTGCACACGTTGTTAACTGAAAAACGTCAGGTACAACTTGATGACCGTAAACTCAACTGACTGACAGACTGACAACCTGACAACAACCACGCTGACAGACTCTGACAAGCTATATATATAAGAAGACAGACCGTAAACCTGATTACGGACAGGCAGACCGTAAACAGGTTTACGGTCACAACAAACCGTAAACACACAATAAGACCTATAACAACCACAAAAGCCCTATATCATCAATACATTCAATTGCCTAGCCTAAACCACAAAATAAGACCTTTCACCTTATAATTTTTGGGACATTACATATCATGTTTTAGTTCTAGTTTATATTGCTTCTTAATCATGTTCCGTGTGATATATGATCATTATAGTTACATGAATTTGTTACCTAATTGTTTATGACCATTAAATAATTAGAGCTAAGATTTAATACATATTAGATTAGGTAATTACAGCTAGTAACTTTAACTATGTTAGAGAGCATAATTAATCTTAATTTATGTTTGGTTGCTTGACTTGATCATAGGAGAGTAACAACTAAATTTATCATTCATAGTCTAATTTGTGCTTATTATCGATTTGGTGATTAACATGTGCTTGATCATTACATGTTAATTCATAAATTGGTAAATCTAGATATTTGATCATAATAGCTAGTTAATGAATTGGTAATTAGTATAACTCATCCACTAGAAATCAACCATAGGAGAAGGTGAAATCGGAACTGAACAGAAGTACTCCTTAAATCTTGAAGTAAAATCGTTTTATTTGCTTGCTTAGTTGTTAATTTGGTAGTAATTTGATTTAAGTTCTTAAGATCTTGCAAATTAAGTAAAAAAAACCGCACTTTAGGTTTGTTTTCTTATTTTAATTAAACGTAGTTATTTATTAATTAAATTACATTGTATGTGTTCGACACCCGACTTACCCAAACTATTCTGTAATCTGACTAGATACACTACCTATAGGTATATAATTTAGTTAAGTAGTTAGGTTTATAAATTTAAATCTAGAGAGGTATAAATTGCACGTATCATAACTATAACAAAAATGCAGCAAAATTGACTTACTTCTACACTAGATAGACTTGAAGCTAGGAAAAAGTACTCTATTGCTACCAAAATGACAATATTTTTAGGTTTCTTTATCGCCAACAGAAGCGAATCAGAGATGTTTAGATAATTTGTAGCAATTGAAAACTTCACAACTTTTAGTAACCCCCTACAAAACTCCATCAACATGTATTCTAAATCCACAAAAGGAAATGTGTTTTCTAGTAGGGAATGGAAATATCAGTACATATTTGCCCAACATTATCTGTTACGCCAAGCATTCCAAGTACTGGGAATGGATGCTTTAACATTAAATTGAGTTCTACACCTTTGGACAAGGGCTGCTTCAACTTTTGCTGATCTGAACTCGCTTGTTGTTGTGCCACCTACTGTTGCACTTGTTGTTGGACTAAAATACCCTTTACAGTCCATAAATAGAATAATGTTTTGGATTCTACTAACAAAAATCTTTTTCTATAATAAAATTTCCATGAAATTTGTCAGTAATTGTTGTAAAGAAAGAGTAGAACTACTGCTTCATAAACATGCATCACTAATTGTTGTAAAGAAAGAGTAGAAATACCGCTTCACGCAATAATAAACTTTCCAAGCTTATGAGAAAGATAATGATGATTGGTAATACTAATTCCTTTGAACAATAATGCAAAGAGTTTATTTAACCCCCATGTCTGATTAAATTGATGTAATATCTAACAATTTGGGAAGTTGAGAGAAATTGTAAGCATCTATATAATTATTATAATGGTGATCAAATATTAATATTAAAATATCTTTTATGCAAAATGCAACATAACCATTCCA
Organism: Lactuca virosa; assembly: GCF_052849685.1. Classification (NCBI taxonomy): domain Eukaryota; kingdom Viridiplantae; phylum Streptophyta; class Magnoliopsida; order Asterales; family Asteraceae; genus Lactuca; species Lactuca virosa. The sequence continues at coordinate 459,719,397 of NC_136429.1, read as the reverse complement.
TTCTTCAATGTGTCCATTCTTCAGCTTTTTCCCGAAAGCAGTCATCATTCACTACACAAAATTTAATTAAAAAAACCAAAAAACTAAATGTCCAGAAAATGATAGAATACCCAATTTAGTTAATATCCATAATTAGTTTCTCAAATTTGATTTGTAAGCCACCAAATGAAGTTCCCAATTTAGAATTGGTGCTAGATAGGTTCAGGATTTAGAGTAGAGGACTTCTAATCATAATCTGATTATTCAATATTACATTACAATAAAATTACATTAACTTGGGCTTCTATGGCATTAATTTTGACAGATAGCAGAGAACATCGATAGATGATGACGATGGCGACTGTGACCAATATAGGTTTAGGAAATCAGTAATTCAAATGACCTGCCTAGCTGAAGTCTTTTGGTAACGATTGGAAGCGCATCGCCGCTTTCTTCTCCATATTTGTAGAGCTTGAGGGAAAGCGGGTTGCATTACTTAGGAAATGGGTGGAGAATGCCTCTATGTAAGCATTGATCAGAAGAAATGAAGGTGAAGATGAATAACCTGCAAACGAAAGCCGAAAATTGAACCAGATGTCGAACATAAAACAAAAACGAACAAAGAACAAAAAAATCATCATAAATTTACTAAGAATCAGGGGACGAAGTAAGAATATCAAACCCTCCGTCTTCGATTTGTGCTCTTGTTACATTAATCGGTGGAGTATTTCTCTCAAATTTACCACAAATGAAGAGACGAAGTGACAAAATTAAACCCACCATCATCGATTTGTGCATTTTTTCTTTAATATACAATTTATTCTCCAAGAACAACGCCCGTCATATGAACCCTTCTTCGTCACTGCTTGTAGAGAGAAAGAACCAAAAACACTTTGAAGCACAAGTGCAGTGACAGAGGAAGCCGATGATGCTCCCTTTGATAATCCGATGATGTAGTTGATAAAAAAAATGACGAAAATAATATTTAAAAAAAATAAAAAAATTTCAATTATTTTGCATTTTAAAGATGTTTTTTTATCTACAAAATGAGTGGCTAGGATTACGTCTCCCCGTCTCACAAAATATAGTGGTCTCACATAAATCTAACCATATATATATATATATATATATATATATATATATATATATATATATATATATATATATAATACGAGTATTTTTGTTGAATTTAGATATAAGATATTGTAATATTGTAGATATATATATTTTGGTGATTTTAAATATTCAACTTTTTTTTACTTTTACCTAATTTCTTATTTTTTTACTCATTTAGTATACATTATGGATAAAATGTTAACTGAATCATCCATTCTTATATCCAATAAAATATTAGAGAAATAAAATATAGTCCTATTTTTTATTTTTATTTATTTTCTTATTTATTAGATAAAAAACAAGTGTTAATATTGAAAGAGGAAATTAAAACAAAAAATAAATGTTAGTATTGAAAGAGGAATTTAAAAGAAAGAGTTAATGGATTATATATGTCATAATTTTTATATGAGTAAGAAAATGGGTTGAAATAAAAATAACAAGCTATTTATTTTCTTAAATATTTGTAAACATGAAAAGTTAAAATTTTTGAAATATAGTCTTATGTAACAAATATAAAATAAAGTGATTTTATTCATATATCCCATTCATTATACACATTTATATAAATAAATGAGCATATATGTGTTTGATTTTTTATATAAATGGAAATATATGAATAATAGCACCCTACAACATAACCATACCTACACTCGTATTATAAAGTCTAATATTAGGGATCGCATCAGATAAAAAGTTATGAAGAATCAATTCTCCAAACACCCGCTAAAATCTTTAATTTGATGTTTTATGCTTATTTTCTATAAACAAAATGCAACTAAAGTGAGTAAGTTACCGCTTTTAGGAAGCAGAAATCTAAATTAAGATAATATGAATATTTCTCTGTTACACTTCTATCTTTTTAAAAACTAATGCTATGTACAACAAAATATCAATCTTTTCTTGGGTCTTCATAGATTTTATCTTCACACTTTTCTTCAAAGGCTCATCACTAGAAGACCTTTAGTTTAACGCATTTATTCTATGAGGAAATAAAGTTCTTTGAAGTAAGATAGAATCTAAAGCCTTATTTTTACATCTAAACTTGTTATTGGATGTTTACTCTAACTGGTACTAAGATTCATGTAAAACGCATTTTTATATGAAGTTTACAAACAAAACATTCAGAACATCTATATATAGCCCTAAAAGCTCATGATTTCATGTCATTATATATATATATATATATATATATATATATATATATATATATATATATATATATATATATATATATATATATATATATATAACTGACATTTAAAACGGTGTAATGCACTCTCACCAACACAGGCTTTCATCAATGTCTTGTAATGAGTATGTCTCAAAATGGTAGGAAGAATACACTTTACCAATTTTTTTCCTAACAATATTGATGACTCATTTACACAAAGTCGTACCGTTTTTATTTTTATTTTTGAACGGCAAAGACTATCATTAATCTATTAGAAAATAGCTTGCAAAAACATAACACAGTAGATAAATATCCATGAATATCAAAGATTGCAAATACACCAAAGCCAAGTGAGAACAACCGCAAACAAATACACTCATTACAAATCGCAAAAAGACCTATGTGTTTGACACATAACGTTGTAAACAAACACTAAAGAGTGTACGATATTTATTAAATTCAAGATCCGTCTATAGGTTTATATAAGGTCTTATATATAGGGTAATGCTAAATTTGATGGACATGCCGATAATGTATCCATGGGATCCCAAATTCCCGATGGATCAAAAGTTATGTCCGTTTTATGTTGGTTGTCTATTAGTCTGGTTTGTCTTTCTCTCATTTCTCCATAAATGTAACATTCTAAACATTTGTATGTTAATTAAGTTGCAAAATTTTGATATTGTCAATAATAACAAAATAGTATAAAGGGACAAAACGATACGTCCACATCTTTAATAATGATGGTGATGGCAATTGTGATCATTTCATTTGATTACACGAGTGCAAGAGCTTGCAAAATTCATTCGATGAAAGTAACTGCATTTTGTTTAATTATGTGCTTATTATGTTTATTACATGATAATGTTGGTATGAATTGTAATAACCTTGGTGAGAAGATGTAATGTGATATTGGTATAAATAACTATAGAAATATGTAATCGGATGAAAAGGGTAAAATAGAAACCTATACGTTCAAGACCTCTTAGGATATACCTTGTATACATAAAATGTAATTTTATCATTTGTTTTTATTATATTTCTGATCTGCAACTGTGTGCCTTAAGGGTTAAGGCTATTGCCTTAATTGACTTAAATCGAGATCCATTTGTTCTCCCTTTCACCCTTTAGTTCCAAATACGAATTTACAAAAAGTTGCAAGAAACAAAAGAATGGAAAAGGAAAGGAAAGGATGCAAGTGGAATTTTCTCTTTTACGTTCATGGATGCCATCTCTCATTGCTTTGTAAAAATGCTCATAAATAAAGAATGATGAATCTTAATTTAGTAAATAGCTTAAACTAATGGTCTGGAAATTTAAAGTTTACAGAATAGAAAATGATGTGAAATATATTATTAATTTGGAAGATACATAGTAAGCAGAATACACTATATATTGGAAAATACATCCTCACATTATGAAATATATGTTTTAACTTCAAAATTCTATCAAAGGGTTTCTTATAAAGAAAAAACCATTCATTTTGAAATAAAAAATTTACAGAAAAATCTTAATATTTTACACCAACTTACGAAATAGTCTCAAATTAATTATTTTTTAAATATATAAATAAATAAATAATCCTAAAAATCAGTAAAATAGTGCATTCTAACCATTTTCTTCAAGTTGTACAGATAACAAATTAATTTGAAACTATTTTGTAAACTAACCCAAAAAATTAAATTTTTCTATAAAAACTCTTATGATTATACATGTATTTAGTAATACATATAAATATGTTTAAATGAAAAACCAACTCTAAAAACGTTTATATATATATATATATATATATATATATATATATATATATATATATATATATATATATATATATAGTTCGTTTCCTGTGATAACTTATTTTAAATTGAGGACTCGTAAGGACACCTTAAAAAACTTTTAAATAAATTAAAAAAAAAAAACAAATCATAACATCGAACATAGATCTACGTCCGGAAGAAAAAAAGTTGCAAACAAAATTTGCATTATTAAAATTGATCCATGATTCAGTTTTAATTTTTTATTTTGGATCATTATGATCCATGATTCAATTTTAATGATCCAAATTTTTTTTTCCAATTTTTTTTCTCCGGACATAGATTTATGCTCTATTTTATGATTTGTATTTTTCTTTAGATTTTTTTTCAATTATTTTCAAATTTACTCACGAGTACTCACTTTAAAATTAGTCTTTACCTGATCTTCTCTCTCTCTCTCTCTCTCTCTCTCTCTCTCTCTCTCTCTCTCTCTCTCTCTCTATATATATATATATATATATATATATATATATATATATATATATGAAATAATACTTAGTAATTTTGGACCCTTTAAAATCGTGGGCCCCAGGTAACCGCCGAGGTTGCCTACCATCAGGCCGGACCTATGAAAAATGTATTTATATATTTTTATACCTTAAAAAATATTTTTAAAGCTTTTTTTCACTTAAACGTATTTATACGTATTATTAAAAAGATGTATAAAAGCTTTTAAATGAAAAGTAAACTTTTAAAATGTTTATATATATATATATATATATATATATATATATATATATATATATATATATATATATATATATATATATATATATATATATAATTTTTTAAAGTTTACTTTTCATTTAAAAGCTTTTATACATGTATTTAATAATACGTATAAATACTTTTAAGTGAAAAAAAAATTTAAAAATATTTTTTAAAGTATAAAAATATATAAATACTTTTTTCATAGGTCCGGCCCTGACGGTAGGCAACCCAGGCAGTAACCTGGGGGCCCACGATTTTAAAGGGTCCAAAATTCCTAAGTACGTGTGTGTGTGTGTATATATATATATATATATATATATATATATATATATATATATATATATATATATATATAGAGAGAGAGAGAGAGACACAGAGAGAGAGGTTTAGGCTCTATGGAAAACAAAAAACCCTAAAAATCATAAAAATGCATAAAAAAAAAACTTTGAGAACACAAAAACAAAAAATTGAATTTTTTTTTTGAAAAAATCTTATCTTTTATTAAAAATTCGCTGAAAGTTTTTTTGAAAAAAAAAATTGATTTTTTTAGCGAATTTTTAAAAAAATGTGCGGTTTTTTAATATATAAAATAAAAAAAAAGTTTTGTGATCTCTAAGTATCTTTTTTATACATTTTTATGATTTTTAGGGCTTTTTTGTTTTCTATATAACCCTTCCCTATATATATATATATATATATATATATATATATATATATATATATATATATATATATATATATATAGCAAGAATGTTTCATGTGGTATGTCAAAACTAGCAAGTTTGGACTCGCAAGGGTGGTACAAAAGTTTCATTTTGTTGCGAGTTTTGTCCATTTTGTTTTGATTTTTCATAGAATGACGATTTTGCCCTTTGTATTTTCTTTTTTAAGTTTTTTTATTAAAAAAATCTAAAAAAGAAAAGAAAGAATAAAATACTCATATCTCTCTCTCTCTCTCTCTCTCTCTCTCTCTCTAGAACATCAATGAACAAAAAATCAAAACCCTTTGAACCTACCAACAAAATCATTCATCTCTACTGCAGATCTTAGGTTTGTTCTTGCTTGACCGCCCAATCATTACCGAAGCTGTCGTCCGTAAAGCTCTAAAAACACCCGCAAAGTAACACCTTCACCGCCCATACCACTATCGGAGTTCTTTGGGGGTGTCGGCAGCGGCGAAACAGAGATCGAAGCTATAGTTTACACAGGCAAAATGAAGACCTTGGGGTAGATCGACGACAAGGGTTTCAATTGACGTTGTTTATTTGTATCTCCAGATCCTAACACGAATCGAACCACCACAACATCGTGTACTGCTCGATGAAGCTAGGGTTTTTTAAACCCACAACGAGATCTAGTAGGGGTTGAAAGTGGTGGCGGCTAGGGTTTAGACTTGTTCCCCTCGCCTCGTTCCTAGTTTAGATCTATTCGCCTAAGAAGGTGACATGAAGATGGTGTTGGTGGTGGTCAAAAATTTACTGAGAATAATAGAAACAAAGGTGGCAGCGGCTAGGGTTTGTTGTGGAAGATGGTGGCGACATAGATCTGAACTCCGACGAGAGGTTTCTACACTGTCCTTCGTCTCTCTAATCTCGTTTTCCAGGTCGTTGTGGTGGTGGCGTTCTGATTCCCCGTCATCTTCGCCAAATCATTGGTTTTGTTCGCTTCTATGTGTGTGTGTGTGTGTTTAATCTCTCTATCTCTCTCGATTGTGGTGGTAAAAATTTTACGGAGAAGGACAGAAACGAAAGTGGCAGCGGCTAGGGTTTGTCGAGGAAGATGGCGGTGACATAGATCTGAACTCCGACGAGAGGTTTCTACATTGTCCATTGATATTGCCATATTTATACATATTTTTAGGCAATATTTAAGTACATTTTTATATATATTTTACTCATTTGTATAGAATAATGATACTTATAAGGCTAAATTGTATTTTACAGCAAAAAAGAAGACATTTTGAAGAAAGGGACTAAAAGCGTTAAAGGATGGAACTTTGGAGGTTGAAGGCTTGAAAGACAAGAAAAACACCAAAAAAAAGACGTACTCACGACGTGAACAGTTGATGGTTCACGACGTGAGTGGAAAGAGTTAGAAGATAAGCATCCGGGTGAAGGAATCCTTGACGATCACGATTACCTCGAGTTCACGACGTGAGTTTTAAATTCTCACGACGTGAACAGTGATTTTCCAGAAAGTATATATATCCTTCTCCATTACGATTAGGGGGACTTTTGGCTGACTGAGAAGGGTTCCTGGAGACGAAATTCAGAGGAAAAGAAGACCTGGAAGTTGGTTTTAACACCAAGGAAGAAGAAGTTCATAATTTCGTTTAAAACATTGGTACACTTAAACATGTCTTTGATTATAGTTTTTGTTTGTTTAGCTGTTAGTATGTCCAGCTAAGTCTAGTTGCTTCTGTTAGCTAGATGAAGCTGGAACTCATGGTTTTAATGCATTAGATTTGACTTTACTTGTTGGTGATATGTTTGTGTTGATTGATTTTACCTAGCATGCTTTAGTTAATGATTTGATTGCTTTAAATTCTTATTCTGTGTAGTTAGTGAACAAAAATCTGCATGAATTTGAATACCTAATAATATAGTGAACACTAGTTGTTAGAGCTAAGATCAAACCAATCTTAGATAAGTAATTGAATCATTGAATTAAGCTGTGTTAGAGAACTTATATTATGACTGTAATTGTGTTTTGATTAATCAATCTTTCATAGCTCCAATCTTATTTACTAATTGATTCTGTGTTAACTATTGTATGACCATAAATAGATTTACATGAATTGATTAATAATTAGTAGATTTAGAACTAAATTGCTAATACTTCCTTAATTGGTCACCAACAGTAATAGTCATAGCTAATGTATAACCATTGAGTGAAAGCGGATTCGAACTAACAGAAGTGCTTTGTTTATTGATTGAGTTTCTGTTAAAGAATTAAGTTCATCTAAACTTGCAAAATTAGATAAAAACCCATTTTAGCTTGTTAATAAATAGATTAATTTAGTAGTAAATAGATTAATTAATAACACCGTTCCATGTGATCGACACCCGACTTACCTAAGCTATACTGTAATCTGACTAGGTACACTGCCTACAAGTGCATAGTTAGTCTAAGTTTGTTAGGTTATAAACATTAAAATTAGTGGGTACTTCCGTGCACATCAAGTTTTTGGCGCCGTTGCCGGGGAACGGCTTAGGTTATTATTTGTTTATTTGCTTTAGGTTAATCGATCCTTTTTGTAGGATAAAACCTGCAAAAAGTTAATTTTCCAGCAAGGTTTGAATTTTTTTTTTGTTCTGTTACAGGACTCACGACGTGAATCTTACAGATTCACGACGTGAGAACTGTGAGTTTTAGTTTTCTTTATTTTGTTTTTATTTATTTTAGTTCGTTTTTACGTTGTTATTTTGTTTAGTCTGCAGGACTTCATGACCAGAGGCTCGGACACACCTTTGGTGCCACCACTTGAAGATCCGGAGTCAGCCCTTCACAAAAATAAGAATAAGAACGCGAAGGAAGATCGGACGCAAAAAAAGACGCCATTACAAGAACTAAAATCAGCCTTTTCAAGGAAGCCGGGAAGGAAGACAAGAGAGTGAAGTTCAACCCCAAAGGATAAAGGCAAGGTTGAAGAATTTGGTCCGATTTCTATTCCACACGAATCAGAATACGAATCCGACACAGAATTTGGACTTTATACGAGTGAACCTGAGAACGAGCCGGAGAACGAAATGGCGAACATAGATGAGATGGCCATGGGAGACTACAAGAAGCGCATTCGAGATGATGTGGGGCCGGGGTTAGTACATCCTACGATTCCTGCCAATGCCACATTCGAGTTGAAGGGACATATCCTTACTGCACTTAAGGATATCCCATTTTACGGGAAGGATCAAGAGGATGCGTTCAAACATTTAGAAGAGGTGAACGATATTGCGGATTATTTTAATACTCCCAATATCCCAAGAGAGACAGCTTTGCTAAGGATGCTGTCAGTCACTTTCAAGGGAGTAGCAAAAGACTGGTTAAAGGCACTCCCACCTGGTACGATCACCACATGGGCCCAGTTGCGTGAGAGATTCCTAGATCAGTTTTGTCCACCCTCCAAGATCTCTAAACTCAAGAAGGCATTTTCCAACTTTGAGCAAAATCCGAGAGAGTCATTATACGAGGCCTGGGAACGTTACAAGGGGTTGTTAAGGAATTGTCCTCAACATGACCTCAATATTCAACAGGAGATGTTAATATTCTATGATGGGGTGAATGTCATGACTAGACAACTCCTTGATTCACAAGGACCACTAACAAAGAAGAACCCAATTCAGGCCAAGGAGCTGATTGAAGAATTCGCGAAGCACTCTCGTGAGTACCACAACCCTAGGCAAGATGGAATCAAAGGCAGTGGAGGCGCACAAACTGAAGAAATAGCAGCTATGGTGGCTATGATGAATAATATGGACCGGAGGTTAACAAAAATGGACCAATCAATTCATGCTATAAGAGTTGGTTACGAACGGTGTAATTGTCCACACTTGACTAAGGACTGCAACTTGGATGAGTATGGGAATAAAAAGGCTCAAGTATGCTACTCGAGTGGGGACAAGTACGATGAAGACTGGAGGAAACCGAAGAAAGAGTGGCTACCATATGAAGAATACAAGAAGCAAAAGGAAGATAAGTATAGGCAAACAAGCCGAGGCTTCTACCAAAAGGAGCAGCCACCAGCTGAGAAAAAACCCGATCTAGAGACCATGTTAGTTAAGTTTATGGATGCTTCAGAAAAGAGACACGAGGCTAGTGATTCTGCTATTGATGAACAAAGAACTTTGATGAAGAATCATCACGCAATTATGGTAGAACAACAGGCTTTAATAAAAAATCAACAAGCCTCCATCAATAATCTTGAAGTGCAACTCGGTCAACTAACCACTTTGGTTTACGAAAAGATGTTCCCGAAAAATCCTGAAAAGAATACCCAATCTCACGTAATGGCCATAGATACTGAAGAAGAAGCCATCTCAGAATTCCTAGAAGCATTAGAAGTGGAGCTACAACAGCCGGATCCAAAGCCAAAGAAGCCAAAGCTCGGAAATGAAGAAGCTGTTGGAACACCCAGTTCACGACGTGAGCCCGATATGCTCACATCGTGGGCTCAGTCTGAACAGAAAAATTCCATATTTGTTCCAGTTTATGAACCACCTTTGCCATTCCCGTCTAGAGCCAATCTCAGTCGACTAGAGAGAGAACATCTTGAGTTTATCAAACAATTAAAGGGTATTCCTATTAATACTCCTTTTGTTGATTCACTTGCGAAGATTCCAGATTCTACTAAGTTATTACAAAATTTATTAGATACTCGTCACCAATTAAAGGAGAATTCTAAAGTGATCCTAAGTGAGCAAAGCTCAAAAGCGGTGTTGGGAGAAATACCTAAGAAGATGGGGGATCCTGGACGCCTCACTCTTCCATGTGAGTTTGGGAACAACATGAAGGTTTATGCTTTAGCCGATTCTGGGGCTAGCATAAATTTGATGCCTTATTCATTTTATCAGAAGTTAGATATTCAGAAGTTGAAGGCTACAAGGATGACTATTCACATGGCGAACCGTTCAGTGACACAGCCCCGGGGCATTGTGCAAGATATTTTAGTAAAAATTGGGAAATTCGTTTTTCCAATAGACTTTGTGGTATTGGACATGAAAGAAGATCCCAATGTACCGATTATTCTTGGTCGGCCGCTACTAAACACTGCTGGAGCTCTTGTTGATATTCGGGAGTCTAAGCTCACGTTGAGGGTTGGTAATGAAAAGGAAATTTTTGGGATAGAAGATGGTTTTCAAGGGAATCATGCTCAAGAGGAGGTTTTCAACATTGATGAAGACAATGAACTTGAAGAATTAGAGAAGCTCATGGAAGAAGAAATAACAGCAATTCACCAAGTTAAAAGAATAAAACCAAGAGCATCTGTTTCATATTTAGTTGAAGTCATTGCCTACACGAGTCCAACTTCTTGGGTGAGCAAGGAAGATGATGAGATGACGAGTGATGAAGAGGAGGTTACTTCAAAAGTAACGATTCCAGTGGTGGAAGAAAAGAAGAATGTTGTGGAGTATAAGGAAGAGACTAAAGGGACCAAATGCAAGCTTGATGAAAACGAGGTCAAAGTTAAAAAGGAAAATTCGAAAAAGGCGTATAAAAGGCGAGTTCAAGCTCAAGAGGCGTTTCAAGGAACAAAAGATCCTAGTGGTGGATTCTTCGGATGACTCAACGTAGGAGGCAAGGAGTCCGGCTCATGACTCCAAGAAAAAGAAGCGCTTCTCGGGAGGCAACCCGAGTTTGGTTTGCAATTCTTTTCTTTTTAGTTTTTGCATTTTAAGTTCAGAAACATAGATCATATCATCCGACTCGCTTTATTCGTAATAGACAAAATAAAAATAATTTTTGTACAGGATCCACGACGTGAACAGTTACGAGCTCACGACGTGAATTCGGATTAAACCGGATAATATACCATTCATACGGGTCAGCCCATTTTCTGTTAAACTAATTGGCCCAAGACTAATCCATTTTTGATGAGGGATGCATGGCCCAATATTAAGCCCAGACAGGACTCACGACGTAAATCCTTAAGGACTCACGACGTGAGTTTTCAAAAACACGGGACCACAGTTGAAAAAGGGTAAAGAGCCAGTTTGACCCCCTTTTGTTTATTCCTCACGAAGTGAACACGAGATCTGGTCCCCCCTACTCCGAGTTTGGCCGCCAACATTCAATTTTCGTTTTTGCTTACCTAATACTTCCATCTAAGAAATGGCTCCCAGAAGAGAGATCCCAACTGGAGTAGCTGGGTTACATCCATTTTACCACTTTCCAAAAACTACACCCCGGGATATCTATACGCGGTGGAACAATCGGTTGGGATGGCTTTACAACCGAGAATTCGCTATTGCCCCCACTATTCAGTGGGCACGGTTGGACTGGTGGATCGAATGTCCCAATACCTTACGAAGATATTTTTGGGGGATGGGTTTTCCTTCACGTGCAAGGGGTGGTACAATCTGTTTGCCATCCAAGAGCGAGTCTATAAAGAGCTATGCGTGGAATTCTTTTCAACGGTGACATTCCATGAGAATGTCCAAGATCCTAGTTTGCCGCAAGCTTTGGTTTTCCATCTAGGAGGGGAACATAGGGAGTGCAGTCTGGTGGAGTTCTCTCGCCGAATGGGGTTATACGAGGCTCATGATACCAATACTCATGAGTTCATTTTATTTTTGAGGGACGCCACACGTGGTTATGCGGATGGGGTTTCAGGATCGGAGTTTTGGAGCAATATCGCAGCCGGTGTGTTCAATTCTGGTGTATCCCCCGAAAGTAGCATCAAATCACCGATACATCGCCTTATCCATCGCCTTATTACTTTTCTATTCACCACAAACGCCATGGTGATAAGGTTACTAAGGTCAACTTGTTCTTTTTGTGGTGCATTTTACAGCCCGGCGTGTGCTGTAACATTCCATATTTCTTGGCCCGATACTTGGCGGAGTATGCTACGAGTGCTCGTCCCGGGAGCCCCATTTGTGGAGGGCACTTTGTTACGCGCTTGGCCCGATCTTATGGCCTCCTTGTTCCCGGCATCACTCGTTCTTTGACATGCATAGAGGGGAATGAGTTTAGTATGGGGTATTTAGAGACAATGAAGGTGGTCAAGAATTATGGGACACATTGGGGAATTCTTGAGGATAATGATGATGGTGATGAGCAGCCGACTGACCAACCTGCACCACAACCGAGGCCGAGGCGCAGGAACGTAAGAGAAATGGGAGAAAGAGGGCAACCAATGCATCCACCTGCATCCATGGTGGGAGCACCTTTTGGGGGTGATACGGCTGGTTATTTTGACCAGTTATCTTTGAGTGTCAATTGGATTGGGGGCACCATGGAGAACGTCGTTCGACACCTTGGGGTGGAGCAGCCGCCTCATTTGGGGTACCACTACCCAATTTGCCGAGGTGGACGGAGTATAAAGGACATGGAGGCGACGAAGCGGGCACTAGCGGAGCAAATGAGGATGAAGAGGATGATTGATCGTTTCTTTTAGTTTTATTATTTTCGTTTTGTTTGGTTTAAGTTTTAGTTTATTTTGTTTTTAAATTCGTTTGGATTGTAAGAGTTTATGCTATTATGTTACTTCTCTCTTCTCGATTGTTACTTTCCAGAATTACTAGGAGCGCGTACAAAGGATGTCGAGATAAGAGTGCATATGTGTTTAGCCGGGAGTGTTTAAAGTCGAGCGTCGAGACCCATAATTTAAATTAAGTGTGGGGTGAGTCAATCGAGAAGAAGGTTAGAGAGAAGAGTTGGAATTAATAGGGTTAGAAGAGTCTTAATCCATTAAGACATGGGGATAAGAAAGAGAGGTTGGAAGAAAAATATTTCTGGGATTCCAGTTTTCACGTCGTGACCCCTTTGTTATTCACCTCGTGAGTCAGCATATGGTGACTTCCCAGAACCCACTTTACATCGAATTCACGTCGTGGATCTTCTTAAACTCACGTCGTGACTTTGAAATTTTTACAAAAGGAGTCTTATTTTTCCATATTCATTATGTGGTTCACCACCATTCTTTTTGGGAATATTATGAAGATAATCATGGCTCATTTCTCTACCATGCAATGTGGCGTCTGCTTTCCCACATTGTTCTGTCCATTTTGAACATTTTTCTACACCACATTTGTTGAAGATTGAAGACTCGATCCCATATTTTGCCGGTACATTACTTATCTCACGTGTTCAAGATCCAAGTTTCTATTTCTCAAAGTCTATATTCAAGATGCATATTTCAACCACACTTTTGGAGAAGCTCACGCCATTATCCCAACGGAGTCTGTTCCTTTTTCTCCCTTCTCTTAATTTTTATATTATTTTAAGCATACAATGAGGGCATTGTATGTAATAAGTGTGGGGTAGGGGGTAGAAAAAGAAAATTGCTAGATAATTTGCTAAACTTTAAAATTTAACTTGGATCTAGTAGTGATAACTTGAGCTGGAATGATCCGATAAGAGCTCAAATGTTTAGTTGAGCCGATACACGTTATAATGCATTTGTGGCCTCCCTTATTTTAGTGAAATCATAGAACAAAAACATAACCTCGCTTAGTTTGAGGGATGCAATATGTTTAGCAGCCTAAACCTGAAATGTATCCAGGAAAGCTATGTCTTAGCCAATAAAGGTTGAAGTTAAGCGCCCATGCTTAAGCATGTAGGTTTTTGAGTGATATAAAAAAGTGAGTACATGTAAAAAGAAAAAAAAGAGAGAGAAATTACCAAAAAAGTGAAATTCTTGAAGAATTTTGGAGCTATCAAAGTATGAAGATCAAAGATCGAAAATTCTGAAGTTTCAAAAGTTGAAGATACCAAAAATCATAAATATGGTGAATCCAAAGCAGTCAAAGATCAAATATCAAAGAAATGAAGTATTCAAGAGCTCCAAGTTGTGGTATCTTCTAAAAAGTTGTAATTCTCTAGTTTATGTATGCTTGGGTAGCTTTACAAAAATACCTTGAGGTTAGTAAGATTTCTGGGGATGGATTCGGAGGGTTGCATAAAATGAGCATTGTTCGAAAGAAGTGGGCGAATGTTTATGAAGATTGTTAGAATTTAAAGTATGGGGGGGTTACTTAGGAAAAATTTAGACACAAATGCATGCGTTGAGGTCGTGACGTAATGGCTGAGCTGGAAGTGGATTATTCTATGTGATGTTAGTAATAAAAGTTTGAGTTTAAATAAGTAGATTTGCTTGAGGGCAAGCAAAGCCTAAGTGTGGGGTATTTTGATATTTCCATATTTATACATATTTTTAGGCATTATTTAAGTACATTTTTATATATATTTTACTCATTTGTATAGAATAATGATACTTATAAGGCTAAATTGTATTTTACAGCAAAAAAGAAGACATTTTGAAGAAAGGGACTAAAAGCGTTAAAGGATGGAACTTTGGAGGTTGAAGGCTTGAAAGACAAGAAAAACACCAAAAAAAAAAAGACGTACTCACGACGTGAACAGTTGATGGTTCACGACGTGAGTGGAAAGAGTTAGAAGATAAGCATCCGGGTGAAGGAATCCTTGACGATCACGATTACCTCGAGTTCACGACGTGAGTTTTAAATTCTCACGACGTGAACAGTGATTTTCCAGAAAGTATATATATCCTTCTCCATTACGATTGGGGGGACTTTTGGCTGACTGAGAAGGGTTCCTGAAGACGAAATTCAGAGGAAAAGAAGACCTGGAAGTTGGTTTTAACACCAAGGAAGAAGAAGTTCATAATTTGGTTTAAAACATTGGTACACTTAAACATGTCTTTGATTATAGTTTTTGTTTGTTTAGCTGTTAGTATGTCCAGCTAAGTCTAGTTGCTTCTGTTAGTTAGATAAAGCTGGAACTCATGGTTTTAATGCATTAGATTTGACTTTACTTGTTGGTGATATGCTTGTGTTGATTGATTTTACCTAGCATGCTTTAGTTAATGATTTGATTGCTTTAAATTCTTATTCTGTGTAGTTAGTGAACACAAATCTGCATGAATTTGAATACCTAATAATATAGTGAACACTAGTTGTTAGAGCTAAGATCAAACCAATCTTAGATAAGTATTTGAATCATTGAATTAAGCTGTGTTAGAGAACTTATATTATGACTGTAATTGTGTTTTGATTAATCAATCTTTCATAGCTCCAATCTTATTTACTAATTGATTCTGTGTTAACTATTGTATGACCATAAATAGATTTACATGAATTGATTAATTATTAGTAGATTTAGAACTAAATTGCTAATACTTCCTTAATTGGTCACCAACAGTAATAGTCATAGCTAATGTATAACCATTGAGTGAAAGCGGATTCGAACTAACAGAAGTGCTTTGTTTATTGATTGAGTTTCTGTTAAAGAATTAAGTTCATCTAAACTTGCAAAATTAGATAAAAACCCCTTTTAGCTTGTTAATAAATAGATTAATTTAGTAGTAAATAGATTAATTAATAACACTGTTCCCTGTGATCGACACCCGACTTACCTAAGCTATACTGTAATCTGACTAGGTACACTGCCTACAAGTGCATAGTTAGTCTAAGTTTGTTAGGTTATAAACATTAAAATTAGTGGGTACTTCCGTGCACATCATCCATCGTCTCTATAATCTCGTTTTCCAGGTCGTTGTGGTGGTGGCGTTCTGATTATCCGTCATCTTCGCCAAATCATTGGTTTTGTTCGATTGTGTGTGTGTGTGTGTTTAATCTCTTTCGCTCTATATATATATATATATATATATATATATATATATATATATATATATATATATATATATATATATATATATATATATATATATATATATATATATATATGTGTGTGTGTGTGTGTGTGTGCGTGTGTGTCTGTTTTATTGAATTTGTTGAAGATTGATGGATGTTTGTGTTGATCTGTGTATATTCATCAGATTTCATGTGTATATGTTCATCTGATTTCGTGTGTGTATGTGTGTGTTCATCTAAACTGGTTTAGGTGGAGATAGAGGTGGCAGACTGCGGTGGTGTAGGACGGTGGTGGTAACGGATGATGTTCTTGAGGAAGAAGAAGACGGGTAATAAGACGTGTCTAAGATGGATAACATAAGAGAGAGAGAGAGAGAGAGAGTATTTTTTGATTTCTTTTCTTTTTTTGATTTATGTAATAAAAAAACTAGAAAAAGAAAATACTAAGGACAAAATCGTCATTTTATAAAAAATCAAACCAATTTGGACCAAACTTGCAACAAAATGAAACTTTTGGACCACCCTTGCGAGTCCACACTTGTTTTGACCAAACTTGCTGGTTTTGACATACCACAGGGACCATTCTTGCAATTTTTCATTAATATATATATATATATATATATATATATATATATATATATATATATATATATATATATATATATATATATATAGAGAGAGAGAGAGAGAGAGAGAGAAAAGTTCAATAGATAACCATAACTATTGGTTCTTCAAGGAACCAAATCTTTTTTTCAATTTCTAGAGCTTATTCTTTATCGAAAAAAATCTAAAAATATCTAAATTTATATATTAACATTGTGAATGTAAAAAATATTTTTCGGATTCACCGTGTGAATCCGGATTTACATTGTGAATTTCACGGTAAAAAAAAATCGAATTTGATATCATTGGAAAAAAGATAAAAAGTTATGAATTTCTGTATTTTTAGTTTTTTTTTTGATAAAAAATAAGTTCTAAAAGTTGAAAAAAAAATTGGTTTCTTGGTTCCTCGGTTAATTATGGTTCTCTATTGAACCTCACCCTATATATATATATATATATATATATATATATATATATATATATATATATATATATATATATATATATATATATATAACCAATAAATATTGAATGAATGTGTGAGCAATTGTGGTCCAATCAATATAAATGAGTAATTTCATCATTTTATATGTTATATTTATTTTATTTATTTCCTATTAATTAAGTAAGCTATATATTTGGAATGAATAAGATTTATGTTTGAATATATCAACAGTTTCCGTATTTTCATCAACATCTAATCAGTTATAATAATCCTCGAATAAGAGCAAAGTTATGTAAAATTTTTTCACAAATCGTAGATAGAAGATTAATTTGGATAATTTGTCAATAGAGTTCTTATAAACTAAATAGCTTGAAAAGGTGAAAAAGGAGTTTTCAAGGACCATGGTGTTGGACATTGTTAAATTGAAAAAAAAATGGGTGCAAGTTAACTTTTTGTTTTGCTTGTTTATAGTTAATGTAGTTGTTTGATGATTGTGAATTTAGCAATAAACAATGGAATTGTGGTTTTGATTTTGATCTAAAATATTACGATAACCATATTTTTGAATAATGGCGTTCATATTAGGTCGTATGTATAGTTTGAATTGATTGTCTAGATATTTTTTAAAGAGTTTGTAAATATAATTTTTTAAACGATTCTTAAACAATAAAAGGCATAACTTATACCCAAATGTTAATAATTGTTGTATTTTTTTATTTTTTTTACAATTGAATAATCATTTTCAATTGTTGTATTTTTTTATTTATACTATTACAGGTAGTGTTGGTTGTTCGAAGATAACAAGAGATGATAAAAAACAATGAAAATGAAAAAGAATGTAATGTTTTCGTATATTTCAGTTTGGACCGACAAACTGATTCTTAAAGATTTAAGTATATATATTTTTTATATTCTTCAAGAATATTGTATATTATATAAAGAATGTAATATATATGATAACTAATCCTTAAAGAATGTAGTATAAAAAGTTGTGTAAATTCTTTAAAATATTATATATATATATATATATATATATATATATATATATATATATATTCTTGTTTTATATTATAAAATGGTTGTTTTATGTTATAAGAATGGTTTTTCTTTTTATAGTATTTATTCTTGATTATATTGCAATGTATTTTTATTAAGAATAAGATGTTGATGCCTAATATATACGGAGATGTATTCTTTAAGAATGTTAACTTACAAAAAAAACTTTTTGAATGAAATCATATTCAATAAGAATGAAAGAATGAAAATATGTGCTCATATATGTTGAATGATGACGTTGTATTCTTAAAAAATATGATTATATTTTGATATGTTGAAAAAAAATATGAGATTTAAGTAATCTTTATTAATTAATTTGATTTAATTGCCAAAAATGTAAGTAACATTCATTTCTCTCTCTTATTAAAATGTCATAATTACCATTATAATTAATTAAGTGTAATAATATAGTGAATGTTAGTCCATGTTAATAATATGAACATTAAGATTACATCCTTTCATTTTTTTTAAATCTAATGGCTATAAGTTGGTCACACATTCACACAATACTTGTGATTTTCATTTAATCCTAACCCTATATATATATATATATATATATATATATATATATATATATATATATATATATATATATATATATATATATATTATCTCTTTGTCTATTTGTAGCATACGTAAGCCGAACATCAAATTAGCCTAAGAAAGAAATAAACTTATTGGACCGATAGACATCTGGAAGTAAGAACGGATGATGCAATGATCCTTTCACAAATCGACATCCATAGAGACGACATGGGAAAATCGAATCGACATCAACGTCCTATTTTATTGGTTAACCTTGTTAATCGAACATCACATGCAATATTTCTCTCATCTGCTTTCCTGTATGATTTTGATCTTGCATTCGCTCTTACGTAGTCCCTTAATCTGCATCTCACTTTCATCACTCTGATTCATCAAAATAGGGCGTTAAAAATTTATCAATTCAAGCTTAATGACTCATATTGATTAGCTTCTAACGGATAAGAGTTGTGATGCCTCCCACTTAGAGGTTAGAGTTGTTTTTTGTGGTTCTGATTTATGCCTCTAAGGTTTGATCTAACTTCCAAGATTCTGATTGTTTTTTTTTTTAGATTAGGCAATCCCATATTTTTTTTAATCAAAACTTTTGTATAATCAAAATTTTATGTTTGACAAATCATTTATCAATCTCTAATTTTTGTTTAAAATTTTCTAATGTTTGTTTGTGATTTGATTCTTGCAGAGTTTCAGTTTTCAATATATCAGATTTCTGAATTTTCAAAACGTTTAGGTGTATATATATATATATATATATATATATATATATATATATATATATATATATATATATATATAGGTAATGGGTAAAAAAACAATAATGATACTGAAAACATGAAAACACAACTTTTATATTATTACTAGTTGTGAGACCTGTATATTATACGGGTTGATTAAAACAAAATATTAAATACAAATGATTAAACCGTAAGTTTATTTGAATTTGAAATTTAAAATAAGTAAAAATTATGAAAAAAAACATGCAAAAAAATAAATTAAAATTAATTATAACAAAATGTTAAATACGAAGGTTTCAACTGTAAATTTATTTAAAATTGAAAGTGAAGTTTGAAAGTTGAAATTTAAAATTTAAAATTTAAAATTAATATTATCATTATGATATGTTCAATTTATAGAAACTAAATTAATGATATATTGAAAAATAAAAATTGAAATAAATGACAAGTGGAAGATAAATATTTCAAAATTATGACAAAATGACATTTGGCAAATTGAATGAAAGTATGACAAGTGGCAAAAAAAAACTTTCATTTATTAGAAAGGATTCTGTAATTAATTTTGTATCTACGGCTTTATGTTATTATTCAGAAATAAAAAGATGAATAATCCAACATTAAACTAATATGAGAATTTACTACAACATTGCACATACACAAAATTTATATTACCATAATAAGATTTTAATGAATATATGAATAATCAAACGTTAATGTTCAATTAAACTTACTTCAATAAAAAATATGTATAACACTCATTGCTGAATAATTACATAAATATAATGTTTTTACGTTACACGTTATTTACTGTTTTTATTTGACCTTATATATATATATATATATATATATATATATATATATATATATATATATATATATATATATATATATATATAAGGTTAGGTTTATGTGAGACCACTATATTTTGTGAGACGGGGAGACGTAATCCTAGCCACTTATTTTGTTGATAAAAAAACATATTTAAAATGAAAAATAACTGAAAATTTTTTATATTTATTTTTTGAAAATATTATTTTTGTCATTTGGTTTATCCAAAAAAAAATTTAAAAAATAAAAAAAAAATTACCGTTTTTGTGAAATATCTATAAAATATTCTAGTAGAATATTAGAATATTTTAGTAGAATATTATAATATTTTACATATCTGACAAATCTAGTAGAATAGTAGAATACATTAGAATATTTACAGTATAATATTCTATTAAAATAATTCACGTATTTAAAAAAAACGGTAATTTTAATTTATTTATTTTAATTTATTTTATTTTTTTATTTTTTATAGGTAAATAAAATGACGAAAATAATAATTATAAAAAGAATTTTCGGAATTTTTTATTTTATTTTGCATTTTAAAATTATTTTTAGATTGCGTCTCGCGGTCTCCCAAAATTAACTTGATCTCAAATGAACCTATATATATATATATATATATATATATATATATATATATATATATATATATATATATGTTGTAACAACCGGTTATTTCGGGTCAATAAAAGTCAAACAAGTCAAACGAAAGTCAAAGCAAGTCAACTATGTCAAACAAAAGTCAATAATTAAAAGTTAAACCAATAATAATGAATTATTTACCCCACTTTATGGGTTTTCGATTTTGAGAATTAAAATCATTCCATAGGACGAGAACCATTTTGGACCGAGAACCACTTGAGACCGAGAACACATCTTAGCCGCGGACCCACCTAGACGGAGAACTCCCATGACCGAGATCCCCTATAGACCGAAGACCCTAGGTTCTCGGTTGAACTTTTGACGGAAATCATGGGTTCTCGGTTTAGAAGATAAGCTGAAAACGCTTACTTTAATTGGTGGCACACTATTCTAGGTGATAATATACACATTCCAACGTAAATGTCTCTTCACTTACATCCCTTGTCCCATATATAAACCACAATTTGGAACTCCTCCAAACACTTCTCAGTAAACATATTCCTACCATTCTTGTTTCTCTCTCAAGTACAAGAGTACATTCCAATCAATATCCAAGCTAACTCAAAGAAGATTTTGGTAAGGTTCTTTATAAATCTAGTGTTTATACAACACTTTCATATTAATTTGTCTAATTTACATATTATTATGTGTCTAAGGCTATTAGGATACAACCCTCTTCAAGTGTTCTAACCCTAGAATCATCGCCATCACTTCGTTATCTAGTCAAAGAACACACTCGAGGTGAGTTCATACCCCTACATTTTTCAAGACTTTCTCTATGTTCTAGGGGGAATACAAGTAACACACAAGAAAATTATGTTTAAGCGCAGACATTCAAATACGTTTAATTACTATTTTTACGAAAAGTGATAAATACGTGAAATGGCTATACTACCAAACTCGTACACTCTTACATACAAAGTGTTGAGAAAAATGTAAAGATATGAAAAACGAGTTAGAAACATTACACTATTCTTATATATATATATATATATATATATATATATATATATATATATATATTGAGTACAAATTATTTACTACATTAAACTATATAAATATAGTTTGCGTAATCTTACCACCTCTGTAACCCGTTGAGCAAAGGGTGTAATTATATAAAGTACATATATAATTGTTTTACGTCACTTTCTATATTATTCTCGAAAATGGGGATAATTACATATACAAACGGTTTTCATTACAATAAAACACGTATACTCGTTGAATAAATTTGTGAGACATTGTCTACATCGTACCTAACTGAGGTATACACGAAAGTCCTGTTTATAACTGGAATCTCCCGTACAAGAGCGTGATACTTGTGTATAAATCTATACGAGACTGATGATCCCACACCCCGACTGTTAGTTACAGTCAGACCGGCAGGTTATGGGTGACAATTGTCATAAACGTTTCGACGCCTGAAGAACGTCGCGTCAAGCAACTTCATTTTCAGCACAGTTATGAAAACTCACATGGGGAAACGACAATACATTTATTTTTACACGTAAACACATTTCTTCAAATGGTTTTATATATGAATAAAGCTACATATTACTACTTTAAAGATGGAAAATTTCTTGTACATTTCGGACTTGGAACATTTAATACTACAACTCATTTCTATGGAAAATATTGGATTTTCTCGAACGAACACCATCATTTTACGAATAAACGGCTTACAACTCATTTTATGGAAAATATCAGATTTTCTGGAAACAAACACGATTACTTTATACGGAAAGACTTACAATTATTCATACAAACTCTTATGAACTCACGAACTTAATTGTTGACACTTTTTCAAAACAACTTGTATTCTCAGGGAAGCATTAAAACAGGTAACGACCAGCCTTTGAGGATAGGACACTAAGGCGCCAAACGAATCTTTTGTCATCATATTGTAATTAAATTTTGAAACATGTAACACTTACAATGATGTAACTTTTTCAATTATATATATGATGGTTGTGTTGGCTTTGATCATTTATACTCAATGGTTATGATACTGTACATGAAAGTCATCCACCCTCGGACGTTTCCGCCATCCTGGTTTGGGGGTATGACAAATTGGTATCAGAGCATTGTTTATAGTGAACTAAGTATATCGAACCATATAAGATATACAACTATAAATACAATGGGGCTAAACGCTCTGACTAAAAGTATACTTTTAAAATATAAGTATTTTTATAAAAGTATATGTATATGCATACATTCTAGGAACAGTGTCATAATAAGTACCATATAAAAAGTACTTAGATAAGTTAAACTCGATTAAGCCTAGACAGTTATGTAATCATATCTAGGATAAATATAGCCTGATCAACTATATTTATACAAGATATGACCAACATGTGTTTAGGAATGGTCATGGTGGGCAACAAATCTAAAACTTACCAACCGCATATACCAAGAAACTCTAAGAATCAAACACCAAATTTAAAATACTATAGGAGTACTTTATAGAACCACACACCTAGATTCTTTGTGTACCTCCATTCTCGCACAAACGACATGACCATATTTCCCCACAAAGACCCCTACTACCCTACAACGGCAACCAACAAATGGATAGAGGGGAAGATAGCCACCATAAGACGGCAAATCCTTGCAGCTGAAACTAGGGCATTCATAACGGAACGGGGAACGAAGGAAGCCACTCGCTAGATGTGTGAGATGGCAGGGCGCCTTGTGTATCATTTTGATATATGGTAGACTAGTATAGAATAGTGAGTTAGTGACTATACTACTCACACTATGTGGTGGATTTAATATATCTTTCGTCTCAACTACTAATAGTAAATCAAGGGAGATACGCCCTTCCCAAAGACCGATGTAACCCGAATCAACTTAATATTTTTACATCGATGTTCTAGTTTAGTAACTTAACATTTGTGTAATACTTACCACTACCTACCACCATAATTACATTACGATGACGTTAGTCGAAACATTGGGAATCATGAAACAAAACATGTAAATTTATGTGTACAACTAGCGATGACCACAGTCACTTACGAACTCGTTTATACCATACCGCAAGAATCATGCCATCGGACGGAAGTAACCAGCATAGCGGCGCAACACACATTCTACAAATGGACCTCGCTGAAAGGCCTAGTATACTCAAGAATCATATTAAAATGATATTTCTAAATAACATTTGATACTAATGGGTCACACTAACAACAACTTGATACAATTGATTATTTATTAGAAATTGATTTTAATAAATATTCAATAAAACTCTTATAATTAATTTGGAGATTATTTGTTTCATGGAAATAATAATTTTCATTAGCAAGTAACATTATATTATTTCATATGGTATGATTTATAAGTCATGTACAAAATTTTGGACTAGTTGCATCATTTTGTCTTTTTCCTAAAAGACAAGGTTTATATTTTATAAAAGAGTTTATAAAAGTTTGACTTTCTTTCTTCTTCTTTATGCAATTTTTGAGATATCCATAAAAAGAAGAAGTGTATGACTTGTCTAATCATCCTTTAAAGGCATGAGAGACATGCTTATGACAATGGGGACAAGTTTGCTTAAAGTGCTAAGGACTAATGGTTAATAACTTCACTTTATGCATATAAATAAGAGAGCTTGCACTTGGATTATTTGCTCATTCATTCCTTGATGCAAAATCAGAATCCTCTCTTCCCTCTCCCTTTCTCTCTAGTTTTGGTTAGAAAACTTGAAGAACACTTGCATCTTCAAGCCCTCTTTAAGTTCATATTGCTTATGAACTTAAAGCTTAAGGGTTTAAGAGTTTTGGACTAGCATCTACATCAAGTTGAGTCGTTGTTGGTGTCTCAAAGGTTCCACATTCTTTATCAACTTCCAAGCCTCCCGAGAGGACCCAAAGAACGATAAAGGCTGTTATTTCTTCACCTCTTCTTTGGTTGGTGTTTTAATCTTTCTATAACTTGCAAGAAGATCCTTGGTAGGTATAAAATGTTTATGTTATTTCAAAAAAATTAAAGTCTTCCGTTGCCATATTTTTCAAGTTTATGAAATTATTTTTGAACTAAAACCCAACAATTGGTATCAAAGCCATATTGCAAGTTTGGTTAGATTTTTGATTCTTGGAAATCTTAGTTTTTGGAGAATATGGATAACTTGTTTTTGTATAAAAATAAGTTCATACATATTTTCATGCATCTTTTGTCATTTAAAGTTGTCTTAGAAAAACAAAGGTTGTTTGATGTGTATATTGATGTATATGATGTGCATAAACTAGCCAAAGACCAATGTGTTGTTATGTTGTTGTGTTGGTTATTTTTTGTTATAAAATGGTTGTAATAATTTATTTATTCATATGGTATGTACTAATTAAATAGATTAGTTTTTTTCTTGGTTATTTTTGTAAAGTAATAGATTAGTTTTTAGAATTAATTTATTTGTACAAAAATGTAACAAGAAATCAAGTTATAACCATTTTTGAAGACAAAAGAGCAGTTTTTAAGTCTAAAAGGTGTGCAGGATTTTCAGTGACATTTTCTGAAAAGTGGCGCTAATGTTGTTCACAAAGGGCTGTTGGCTTTTAGCGACAGTTGCTGAATTTTAGCCTTCAAGAAGTTTTTCCAATCTTTTGCAAGCAATGGGTGCTTACTTAAGTGAGAGCTTCTTCAACAACATTACAAGAAGATTTTTGGTCCCCTTAAATTCCCTTTAGGAATGGACTTGGTATTTTTGTGTTGGCTCACAAAAATGCAATTAGTCGGTTATGTTTATGCACATATCTTTTTTATGCATGTTTGTGTTGTTTATTTTATGCATTATTTTGTGTGGTTGATAAAATTAGTTTTTCACATGCTAAAATAATTTTGGACAAAATAAACATCACATGGGGTTTGACTTTTCAAAATTAGATATAAGATGTAACAAGTTACTATTTTAAAAATAAAACCCGGTTTTATAAAATCGTTAATAACGGCAAATTTTGAAATACTCCATTATTAGTTTTAAAATGGTGATTTATATAACTTCTACAAACTTCAAATATATAAGTAATAAAAAGAAGTTTTATTAAAGATATAAAAGGTTCAAATGCATTCAAACTTAATACCGGTTATTAAAATTGAATTGCGTCAAATTATATAAAAACAAGCTTTTTATATAAAACCTTTAAAAGTGATTTTTCTTTTGAAAAATTGATACCATGGTTTATTATATGCATGTAATAAACGTGATATCATATGTTTTTAAACTAGAATTATAAAACATATATAAAGACCCATATTTTACAAAACTCAAATCTATGTAATCCTTTTGTAAAACATCTGCACGTCTCTTGTATACACTAGTGGGATAAATGATACCTAACCGCTTAGTGTTATCTTTTGATGGCCGGGGTGTCTTTGCGATTTCTATAACCAAGTTATAGGCCGATTACACAAGTTTTTCAAATTGGACGATTTGATCGGAAATCTTTTGTGATAAAGGATACCTAAGCAAGAGAGTTCTGATGCATAGATGTGATCAAACATGTCTAATTAAATTTGTTATTAGAGATCCCATAAATCTAGGAATTATATAGCAAGATATAATTGATAATCGATATCTACCGAGTTGAATTCAAATGGATGAGATAAATGATACCTAACCATTTATTTGTTTTGCAACTTGGATCCTAGACTTTGATAATTAATGTTTTTGGAAACTAAAAGGGTATTAATTATTAAAGATTAAATATTGAAAATACTAAATGAATTTTGTTGAAACTTTGTAGTTATATAATCCATTCTCATTATCATGAATTGTCATTTTATTTAATGACTTAATGAAACAATAACATTCACTAGATACAACTTCAATGAATGGGTTCATGTCTTAAGAGACAATATCGTAAGAGATATGAAATTGTATACACTTATAGGTCCTAGTCCTAAACTATTTGCTTTGAGCAATGAACCTGAACATGATACCTAGTAAAGGCATCACCGTGATGCTAAAGATGTTTCTAACATCATGCTAGGAGTAGTTATTCATGACTTCTAGGAAGTCTTGGATGATTTAAACATATATCTGATGATATGATAGGTCAAGCAATATTCCAATAAATATAGTGATATTTTATTTAATGCTAGGTTAAACATTGGAATAATGCAAGGCTAAAAGAATCACCTTGTGTGATCCAGGAGGCCCATGTTTTATGGACTGAACACCTTTAAGCCCAAGAAATCTACTAAAGCCCACATAGATGGATCTTGTTTCTTTTGTGAAGAAACTGGACACTGAAAGAGGATTTACTCCTCTTATTCAGAAAGAAAGTCTGGAAGAGACTAGCACTTCTTGTATCTACTAGATAGAACTTATACTTTTAATATAACACTTAGGTAATTGGTACTTAAATGTTAATCTAATATTTGTAAATGGCTTGCAAATATTTGTTGAAGAGTAACCAAGTTGAGCACATCAAGTTGAAACTACACTCTCGGAGTTTAGTTTGTTATTTATGCTTAGAACATAAATTACTTGTAATATAAAACAATATTTGTTTTGGAACAAAGTATGTTTTAATTTAGCATGTCTAAATTTATGTCTCAGTTATTTTATTCAAATGTTTGATAATTTACTCAATCGTTTTTTTATAAAGATAATATTAATATTTTGAAATGATTAACTTCTATTTATGAGACTAGATCTCTTAATAGAGTTGTGAAGTAAATATCAGCATTTCATAAATAAAATTAAGTTCTATATGCAAGGACTTTTTGACTTAAACTTGTTTTAAGTCAAACTCATATTTGACATTGTTATCTTTATTATATAAATGACATTCACATATTCCAACTTCAAGAAAGGGATATTTGAAGGCAAATCATGTAGTTTATTTGACATATATGAACCTTATTTATATGTAAAGGATTCCGAATGATATTTTCACTAATGTGTAGAGAAAATAATTAAGGAACTATACACTTTGGTGTATGACTTCCTTTCTAATGAATGTCTGAGATTAAGCGCAAGATACCAAATCAACTTTGTTAACAACTATAATACTTTCAATTATATTTTACGTGGTAGAACATAATCATGAAATCTTGGATGAAGGTTTCAAAAGTTGAGATACAAACCGGTAATAACCATCTAAGGCCTTAATGATAATAAAGGATGGATTAAATCTTACTTGGTATGATTTACTTTCTAATCGTTAGAAATATCCTCCTTTAATCTTTTTGGAATAATACCTCAATCACTATTAATTGTATCTTGATACAAATACCAACTAATAAGTAGATTAAACATTTTATAAGATTAAGTATGGAAATGCTCCATCCTCATCTTACTTAATGTGTTATGGATTTAAAGCCTATGTTGGACTAAAGCTTCTAAACCCAAAATCTACTAAATACATATTTGTATAATACTCTAAATGTGGCTTAGATTGTAATATGCAAACCCACCAAGAATAGGCTCTCTTGTTATTGTGAAAGCTAACTTAGCAGAAAGCAAGCTTCTAATGACAAAGCAAGTGGGAGGTACATGGTACTTGAAGCAGCTCAAGAACCATAACCTTATGTAGTAATAGTTAGCACTAGTTTTAACAAGGATTCTTAAAATTGAATAATAGCTATTCACAAACACAAATTGTTCGCATTAGTGATAGAAATCATCTATGACTTGAGAAATGTGGAATCTCTCATTGATGAGATTTTATTGATGGTTTCTGGAAAATCCATCAAATACCAAGATGCTATGTTAGATCTTGAATCTGATAAATGACTTAGAGTCGTAAACATGAGATGAAATCCATGTATGAGAATCAAGTATGGGCTTGATTAAAAATTATCCCTATAGCAAGGCTCGAAGGAGTAAATGATTCTTCTAGAAAGAACAAATTACATGGGTAACCATACACATTTAAAGCAAGACTTGTAGTAAAAGGATTCTCTTACACTCATGTCATTGACTGTGATCCTGATCATACTCATGACATTGATTGTGATCAAACCTTTGTTCACAAGTAGCTATGATTAGATCAACAAGGATATTATTTGATATAAATTCATATTCTTAATATGAGATATAGTAAATAGATTTCAAGAAAGACCGCTTTTCTTAATAGACATCTACTGGAAGATATCTATACAGATTAGCCTGGAGGTTTTCTTAATCCATGTTATCTTAACAAAATGTGTAGAGCTTGAGATCCACTTGTGGATATAAAGCAAACATCGCAATGTTGCAATTATCATTTCAATATAAAACCACAAGGTATGTTTTTATGTTAAAATGAATAGAACATGTATGTTTACTAAGAACTAGTGGGAGCATAGTGAAATTCCTAATCTTGTATTAATGAGACATACTTAATCTTTTGAAATCACATTCTAACTAAGCAAGGTCGTTTTCACCTTGACTCGGAAAGTATTTCTAAAATGAAAGACTTAGGAAGGAGAAGATACATTCTTGGAATGTAAAATATATAAGGGATAGATAAATGAATTTTATAAGTTTCATGTCCTTATACATATATTGGTAATATCTTGAAAGGGATCAAGACACAAGATTCTTTCGGAGAATTTTTAGTATTGTCATATGGCACCATTTTGAGCTAGCCTCAAAAGTTCATAGCTCATTGGCTTGAACTAGATGAAATGATTTATATTCTATTTGTCTGGCAAATGAATTCATCATTTACGCCATACTATGCATAGGACACATTATTTGATCATGTTGTAAGCTTGTTATAGGATACTAATAAAATACTTGGTTAAGTCACTAGATGACTAAGAGAGCATTCTAAGAGTACTTTAGAAGAACTAAGAGAATGTATATGAGACAATCAGTTTAGAAAGGATCTTTTCGGAAAGATCTACACAAGATGTTAATTTCTAAATAGATATAAATAATTATGAATTATAATTGGATTTTTTTACTTCATTATGGAATAAAGAGTAAGTTTTTGTTGGAATGAGGTCCAAGCAAAGCATAATGACACAATATAATACAAAATAAGAATACACTACTTTATAACTTGAATTCAAATATGATTGGATGAATGAGATCATTGAAAAACTATGTTGATTTCTGCCATTCGAGGATCACATAGAAATCTTTCTAACTTCGAGAGTATACTTAATCAAGCTAAGAGACTCTATGTCACGAAAGAACACCAATCATATCTCCAAGATACTTAACTATACTTAGAGTAAAGTTAAGTATGGAAATGAAAGTATTCATAGAATTCACACAAATTAAATTTTTTACAGATCCATTGATAAAGTCATTCTTTTGAGCTAAGTATGAATGGTCACACTTCAGCTATAAGACTTTATTATTCTGGAAATGGATTTTTGATTTGGATTTAGTATTTGGATATTGGAACATTATAACAACAACTATTAGATAATGTTATGATATATTGGGATATATTCATCACATTAATACTTGTTGTGTTCTATATTAACATGTTTAATCCATGAATAATGTTATTATTCTAAAAGTTCATAGTCGGTTATAATTGTTGGGTCAATTATGAAGTAAGACTAATATGAATTGGATTGGTTGACTTTCACTAGATGAAAGAAGGCAAGAGGTTGTAACCAAGTTTCATAGGTACTTCTTAGAGAACTAGTATTGAACTGACCCGCATCAAGATCATCTCATGGATCGCTATCGTGAATGATACTTGATTAAAAGGTACTATCTTTGTATCCTTAACACCTGGGATACATAGTGGGACTTAAGTGTAGGGAGTAATATGCTTGATATGGTCAAATGTTGTTCCATAAATGGGCAGTTATAAAATCCATTTTCAGGTATGGTGTGAACTATGCAAGAGGCTTATGTAGTTAAGATGGGATTTGTTCCTCTTATGTGTTGAGAGTTAGATATCTAAGGCGCCTTACCAAAAGTTAAACAACCAATGAGATTGATTGCGATCTGTATCTCATGTTCAACATGATGTCTGTAGCAAAGGGATAATTGATAAACTTACCTTATACACCAATTGTAGCTTTGAGCGTTTTGGGAATTGGGAGTTGATAGAATGGCACAAACAGTCGTATGGTCTTAGGGGCAGTGAAATGTTGCTAGACGTTCACCACTGTCTATATCAGTCTAATATGAGTCTTGCGTACATGGGAGATTAAAAGGCCTAGTATGCTCAAGAATCATATTAAAATGATATTTCTAAATAACATATGATACTAATGGATCAAAGTAACAACAACTTGATACAATTGATTATTTATTAGAAATTGATTTTAATAAATATTCAATAAAACGCTTATAATTAAATTGGAAATTATTTGTTTCGTGGAAATAATAATTTTCATTAGCAGGTAACATTATATTATTTCATATGGTATGATTTATAAGTCATTTACAAACTTTTGGACTAGTTGAATCCTTTTGTCTTTTTCCTAAAAGACAAGGTTTATATTTTATAAAAGAGTTTATAAAAGTTTGACTTTCTTTCTTTTTCTTTATGCAATTTTTGAGATATGCATAAAAAGAAGAAGTGTATGACTTGTCTAATCATGCTCTAAAGGCATGGGAGACATGCTTATGACAATGGGGACAAGTTTGCTTAAAGTGCTAAGGACTAATGGTGAATAACTTCACTTTATGCATATAAATAAGAGCACTTGCACTTGGATTATTTGCTCATTCATTCCTTGATGCAAAATCAAAATCCTCTCTTCCCTCTCCCTTTCTCTCTAGTTTTGGCTAGAAAACTTGAAGAACACTTGCATCTTCAAGCCCTCTTTAAGTTCATATTTGTTATGAACATTGTTGGTGTCTCAAAGGTTCCACATTCTTCATTAACTTCCAAGCCTCCCGAGAGGACCCAAAGAACTACAAAGGTTGTTATTTCTTCACCTCTTATTTGGTTGGTGTTTTAATCTTTCTATAACTTGCAAGAAGATCCTTGGTGGGTATAAACTGTTTATGTTATTTCAAAAAAATTAAAGTCTTCCATTGCCATATTTTTCAAGTTTATGAGATTATTTTTGAACTAAAACTCAACACTCGCCACATTCCAAGCTGTTGTAGCAGCCGCCGTGACAGCCGTCATGACACAGTTTGGCGCTAACAACATGAACAGAAACGGGAACGGTAACCACAGTCCCAATCAAGGTGACAACCAAGGACACTATCGAGTGTGCTCCTGCAAGGACTCCCCAAATTATGAACTTAAGAACATCCACGACAATGGAGGACTACTACCCAAGAAATGAAAGTTATGGAACAAGAAAAATGGTCTTCCGACTCATGGACCTGCCAAAAGACAACAAACTGTGGCAGCCTGTACCACCACTGTCCCTACTGCCTCAGTGCCGACAAGACCGTATGTTGGAAACTTGCAAAACTGCAACAAGTTCAACTTTCATCACCGTGGAGACTGTCGGGTGATGCACTACAAATATTGCAACAAAAAGGGGCACACCGCCCGTTTCTGTAGGACACCGGACCAACAAACCACTCAAGCCACCAATGGCGGAGCAAGCCAAACTTGCTACGGATGTGGGGAGGCGGGGCATTTCAAAAGGGAGTGCCCAAAGACTAGAAACAAAAATACCGGAGGCGTCGCAGGATCTCCAACAACAGGATATGAGGAAGCAACAGGGAACCCCACTACGACTACCGATACGTTCCTCCTCAAATAACTCATATACATGCATACCTTACAATAGCGGTACGAAGAAAAGTTTCGCGATTCACCAATTTAAAAACATATTCAGACAAAGGCTACAATCACTCAACGAAACATTCACAGTAGAATCAACAAATGATAAAACGGAAAGCACTAAAGATATATACGTAGTATGCACTCTAACGCTAAAACAACAAATTCTATCAAATGGACCTAATGCCAGCTACAATAGGAAAATTCGACGTGATCACTAGTATATTTTAGTTTAGTCCTCACCATGCCGATATCATGTGGTACGAAAAAGCCGTTATCCTTAATCTGCCAAGTATCGAAACCCTCGTTACATATGGCGGCAAACCCGGCACAACCCTTCAAATAATCTCTTATGTCAGGGCTCAGAACTATATACGCAAGAAGTACCACGCCTTCCTAGCCCACAATGTGGATGAGAAACAAGAAGCTAAAGACATCAAGGATGTTCTAGAAGTCTGTAATCTTCCCGAGGTATTTCCCAGAAGACCTTCCGGGAATACCACCAGCACGACGAGTCAAGTTCAAAATCAACTTATAACGCAATAGCTATGAAAAAAATAGGTGTAAATACGGTTTCACCCAAATTAATCACTTCACTCACCTAGAGACTAAGGACCCATGCCGAGTGGGATTGCTTATTCAACTGTCTTTTCAGTCTTGATTATATACGACTTTTATACACAAAACGATTATGGATAGACTAGGGTGGACACGCTACCACTTGGGCGATCGTAGACAAATTTTCCAAAACCACACACCTCCCACCAACCAAAGCCACAGAGAGAATAGAAAAGTTGATAGGAACGTATCACAAAGAGATTGTGAGACTGCACAATGTGCCAGTATCTATCATCTTGGATAAGGGACAATTGATTTAACTCACATTTTTGACAGTCGTTACGGAAGTCACTAGAAACCCAACTCGTTTGGAGTACAGCTCACCATCCCTAACCAGACAGTCGGAATGAGAAAAACATTCGAGCATCTGAAGGTGTACTTCATGTTGCATGATAAACTTTGGCAAAACACGGGATACTCACCTACCACTAGTTGAGCTTCCTTATAAACAATAACCATCCTGTCGGCATCAAAGCCACTCAGTTCGAAACACTATACAAACACAAGTGCAGATAACCTCTTTGCTGGGCTGAAGTGGGTAACACACAACTGGAAAAGCGGCATGTTCCTGACAGCACTCTCACCGACCCTGAGATCATACGAGAAACTTCAGAGAAGATCGTAGAATTCGGGAACGACTGAAAGCATCTAGGGACCGACAAAAGAGTTATGCAAATAAACGATGCAAACACTTGGAATTCCAGGTTGGTGACCGCGTTCTATGAAAGTTCTCACCCTAGAAGGGAATGATACATTTTGGAAAACGTGGAAAACTGAATCCAAGGTATGTCGAGCCATTCGAGATCATTGCTAAGAATTGGCCTGATAGCTTATAGACTCCGACTCCCACATGAACTCAGCAACTGTCACACCCCAAAACCGGAACGACGGAAACGTTCGAAGACGTACCGCTGCTCGCTGACGACTCCAGGGTTGATTCTCCTGCGGTGATCATCAAAATTCGTCTATCCGCTCCTGAGTTCTTTGTTATCGGGCAGTCCCTCTGGTAGTGTCCAGTCTCACCACAACCATAGCAGGCTTGGTTTTGTGACACCCAAATTTTTTTTTTTTTTTTGCAAAAATTTTAAACTTTTAAAACGCATCTTAAATTAAATTAAAACAACTGAAATAGTCATAACATAATCCATCAACTTAATAATCATATAAAATAAGTGCGGAAGTAATAATAATAATAATAAGGTCCCAACAAAAATAACTAGTAGCGATGTCCCGATGCTCCATGTCAAGCCTTAGCCTCTTTAATCTTAACACCTGAAAAGTTATAAGGGAAAGACGTAAGCACAAAGCTTAGTGAATTCAAACACAGACATTGTACCAACATTCATATTTACTAGCCCTAATCCATTTTCCAATTATAACGATAAAGACAAAGAACGAATCAATGTCTATATTACGAGAAGGACTTGTAGGTTTGAACCGCACCGGGAAGATCCCGTATCATTTGGCCCTAATCACCGCACCTCACGAAGAGTATTACGTTGGTGATCTTACCTACCCACCGCACCGGTAAATCCGTATCCTTTGGTGGTGTCCCCATATCCATAATTAGTTACATACAGTGCACATGTACGAATTAAAACAATACTTATATAGCATGCTTTTATAATAAATTCAAATAATCACACACGAGCTAACTAGCAAACACAATCATCAATACAACGGTGTGAGAGAACTCACCTTGAGTGAGTATTAAGGATGGCTAACAATCAAATAATGCTACCAAGCTTGAGCAAACTTCAAAACCTCGCCTAAGAAGGACTAAAGGTTAGAAACGAGAAGTAATGAAGCTATGAGTTGAGAAAAGAGTAATCACAGCAAGGTCTCTAAAACAGACCTGCTGTTCAAAACGGATTTACTCCAAAATCTAAAATAGAAACATAGCTTTAACTAAATTTTATAGGAAACTATGATTGCTCAGGATTCCATAACTATAAAGAACTCATTCTAACTCCAAAAGATGAATTAAATATGAATTTTACAAAATGGTGTATCACTTCTGTCTCCAACAATACAGTCAAGTGATGTTGGCCAATTCTACCCAACTTGTGAGTAGAATTCGTCCAAAAGAAAATTAAGAGAAGTAAAGGACATACAAGTGAAAGTCTCAGAGTTGGAATTGAATGAAAAGTATCTCTCAAACTCCAGATATAAAATTCACATTGTGGACAATCACAGCACTAGCAAAAGCTGGTGACTGCCCACTGACCTGGAGTGTGGATCAATTCTAACCAATTTATAATTGGAAATAACACCCCATATTCTCCAGATCTTAAATTCATAATATAAGGAACATATAGAAACTTGGAATCACTCTGGATCCTTTTCCAAGCCTTAGAAATGATGAAAACAAAATGACATATCAGAACAGACCCGGATCAGACCTAACAGCAAAGATGCCATTCTTTCACATAGATAAAGCCCTTATCAGTGAGGTTGGCCTTCTTAAGAAAGTTAGCCAACTCAATGTGTGAACTTTTGGAGCTGGTTTGGGGTCCGTTTGAGTTCTAGAGCTCCAGATATGATTTTTACAAAATGACTACAGATCTGATGGAAAACAGAATCGTAGCCACCCGTGATTCCTTTTTGGCTTATCCATCCTTCTCCTTTTGAAACACATTTTAAGATGTGTTCATCATCCCAATTCAGTCCCCATGATAATGGTGGTACTAAAAAGGGTTAGGGATCATTAGGATTTCATTTAGCCTCAAGGATGTAATAATAATCAACATGAAAATAAACATAAGCACATAAAATCATCATTCTCCCTTTTAGGGTTTCCATGATCTTTTGCCACATGTAATCCCCTAGATCCATCATCCACCATATATGGGGTGAAGATAGGATCTTGAGATGATGTATAACATACAATTACAAATAAAATAAGAAGGAGAAGAGGTGAAGATGAAATCATAAAACTAGAACAAGGTTATGAATCAAGTTGTAAGAAAGGATAAGGAGGTTCATACCAATACGAATCAAGGCTGGAAATGAACAAGAATTAAGCTCCAAATAGCCCCTTGGCTGCTCTTGATCCCAAAGAGAGAGAGGGGGACGATTTTTGAGAGAGAGGGAGGGTTTAGAGTGTTTTCCTTGTGTGTGTACCAAATGATTCAATTTACACATTAAGTACTATTAACTAGATGGACATTGCAAATAGGCCCATAGTCCATGGACTTCAAAAAGGAGTTTACAAGATGATCAAAAGAGTCCAATAACATAAGAAATTAGACATTGGTTAAATAAATTAACCCAAGGTTACAAGGATAATTAAATTAAAATAACCAAACGTATCGAGAAAAATCGGGGCGTTACAACTCTCCCCCACTAAGAACGGACTTCGTCCTCGAAGTCAACACCTAAAAACAGATCCAGATAGTGAGCCCTCATCTCGCCTTCCGGTTCCCAAGTCCATTCCGAACCCTTCCTATGTTGCCACTGCACCTTAACCAGGTTTATAGTCTTGTTGCGGAGAGCTTTCGTCTTTCGTTCTAAAATAGCGATTGGTTTCTCAACATAATTGAGACGCTCGTCAACCTGTATGTCCTCCAGTGGTATCACAGTGGTCTCATCAACAAGGCATTTTCATAACTGATACACGTGAAACTTATTATGAATTAGACTAAGCTCTTCAGGCAGCTCTAAACGGTAAGCCACCTTTCCCACACGGGCTATGACCTTGTAGGGTCCAATGAGTCGGGGTCCGAGCTTTCCCCGTTTTCGAAATCGAATCACACCTTTCCAGGGGGAGACTTTGAGCAACACATAATCTCCCACCTGGAACTCAAGATCGGAGCATCTTTTGTCGGCATAACTTTTCTGACGACTTCTCGCTGTAACCAAATGATCCCGAATCACGTGGATTTTCTCTGTAGTCCGAAGCACGATATCGGTACTCCCAAGTACCCTCTGCCAAACCTCACCCCAACAAACGGGCGCCACGAATCATATCTAACAAAGACGACACCATCGTCATCCGGAGACACTTAGATCGAATCGGTTCGGCAAATTGTTTACGACTGAGAGCATCAGCTACAACATTAGATTTACCGGGGTGGTAGTGAATTTCACAATCATAATCTTTTACCACATCCAACCATCGGATCTGCCTCATGTTCAAATCCCGCTACTCGAACAAATATTTCAGACTCTTATGGTCAGTGTATATGATACACTTCACTCCATAGAGATAGTGTCTCCAAATCTTAAGAGCGAACACAATAGCCCCAAGCTCCAAATCATGAGTGGGGTAGTTTCGTTCGTGGGGTTTCAGCTGTCGGGAGGCATAGGCTATCACCCTATCTCGTTGCATTAACACGGCACCAAGACCTTGAAGCGATGCATCACAGTAAACCACCATATCCTCAACCCCATCAGGTAAGGCCAAAATCGGAGCTTCACACAATCGTTTCCTTAACTCATCAAACGCCAGTTGCTGCTCCGGGCCCCAAACGAATTTCATTGATTTCTTGGTCAATCGGGTGAGTGGTAAGGCGATTTTAGAGAAATTTTCAATGAACCTCCGGTAATAACCGGCTAAACCCAAGAAACTGCGAATTTCAGAAGGTGTTTTCGGAATCTTCCATTGTTTAACCACATCAACCTTGGCTTGATCGACCTTGATACCTTGTTTGTTTACCACATGCCCCAAGAACTGAACTTCTTCCAACCAAAATTCACATTTTGAAAATTTAGCATAAAGCCTTTCTCTTGCCAGAGTTTCCAGAATCTCCCGAAGGTGTTGCTGATGCTCCTCTTTGCTCTTAGAATAGACTAAGATATCATCTATGAACACTATGACCGAACGGTCAAGCATCAGGCTACACACCCGGTTCATGAGATCCATGAACGCTGCGGGTGCATTGGTGAGCCCAAAAGGCATCACCACGAATTCAAAGTGCCCATATCGAGTACGGAATGCTGTTTTCTCAATGTCTTCTTCACGAACACGCATCTGATGGTAACCGGAACGTAAATCAATCTTGGAAAACCAAGACGCTCCCTGAAGTTGATCGAAAAGATCGTTAATACGTGGAAACGGGTACCTATTCTTTATCGTGTACTTGTTTAGCTCCCTATAATCAATACACATTCGCTGGGATCCATCTTTCTTCTTCACAAAGAGAATAGGAACACCCCATGGCGAGCAGCTTGGCCATATAAACCCTTTATCACTTAGTTCCTAAAGTTGATCTTGGAGCTCTTTCATCTCAGGTGGTGCCAAGCGGTAAGGAGATTTAGCTACCGGAGTCGCACCCAACACCAAATCAATGCGAAACTCCACTTGCCGAATAGGTGGCAAACCAGGGAGTTCCTCCGGAAAGACATCACTAAAGTCGGAAACGATAGGAACGTCGTCTAGTGCTATAGTAGAAGAGCAAGAAGCGATGGCCACGCGGGGAATGTCCCCCTGAATGATAAGTTCTCCACCTCTAGGGTTTTGAACACGAACTTGCTTCTTACGACAGTGGATTTCCACATCACACGCATCAAGCCAATCCATGCCTATGATAACGCAGAGCTCTCGCATCGCAATAGGGATAAGATCAATGGGGAATTCAACTCCAGAAAACTCGAGATTGCAACCCCGATAAACATCGGTGACATAAATAGTGCGGTTGTCGGCAACTTCGACAACCATTGGGTGAGCCAATTTTCCGATACTACGCCCCAAACAATTAATAAACATGCGAGATACAAAAGGATGGGTAGCACTGCTATCAAACATAACAACATCGAGCTCGGAATCTAGCAAATAAGTGCCTGCCACTGTCGCTGTAATCACCGACTCCTCCGCAGTCATCTGGTGAGCACCACCTCGTGTCACCATAGTGGGTCCCTTAGAGGACGATGCAATTGCAGGATTTGTACCCCCGTCTCCTTTACCAGTCTTCAACTTCGGGCATTCGGGCTTCTTGTGTCCCGTCTCGTTGCAGTGATAGCAGACGGGAACAACAGAAGTAATATGAGGTGCTGCACTCGCAGGGGGATCCCTACAATTCTTCCAATGATGCCCTGGCTTTTTGCAGTTGTAGCATATCAATGGATTTTTCTCGCCCTGAAGACGTCCTATACTCATACCTTGACTTACTACCCTGCTTTCGCTTTTTCTGGGCATCTCTGGATGTCTTGGAAGAGGTGTCATTGGCCTCCCTCTTGGACTGGGTCTGCAACTCGATTTCCCTCCTCCTCGCTGCATTCATGATCGCGGATAAGGTCGAGAACTCCTGCATGCTAACAAATTCCCGAATCTCGGTACGTAGGATGGCCATGTACCGGCTGACCAACCAGGCCTCGTTCCCAGCAAACAAGGGGCAAAAAGATAGCATCTCCAAGAACTTGGAGTTCAGTTCGCTAACGGACTCGGTAGTCTGCTGTAAGGCCATGAACTCTTGCTGCATCCACTGCTGCTCCACCTTAGGCACATATTGTGCCTCGAACCTCTCCACAAATTGGGCCCAAGACATGGTCCTCACTTCTTCTTCGCTTAATAGAGCGGTGATGGTGTTCCACCATGTCTTTCCCCTTTTCTGCAGCTGATTCATGGCGATCACAACTTTGTACTGGTCCGGACACCCAACAGTCATGAAGGCGCCCTCACCATCTGACACCCAGTGCTTAGCAGCAACTGGGTCGGATTCACCGTTCCAAAGAGGAGGGCTACACTTGCTGAACTTCTCGAAGTAGTATGTCGAATCCCGAACAGGCGGAGCCGGTAACGCTCCCCCGGGAATAGCTGCGAGGCGCTCATCCAGAAGAGTACCGACTTGGTTGATTATGTCATTGGTCACACCCGGGATTAGTTCGTTGAAAG
This sequence comes from Lactuca virosa, assembly GCF_052849685.1. Classification (NCBI taxonomy): domain Eukaryota; kingdom Viridiplantae; phylum Streptophyta; class Magnoliopsida; order Asterales; family Asteraceae; genus Lactuca; species Lactuca virosa. The sequence goes on along the minus strand of NC_136429.1, from coordinate 459,679,318 downwards.
CGTTATTGAATTCCTCAACGACAATATCCCTAACTTGCTCCATTTGGAGCTGATTAAGTCGAGCAGGCGGAGCCATCTGTATCCGTAGAAGGAGGAAAATATTTAGAAATAATTCAGCCTAGATATTTCTAGGAAGACGAAACACTCAGCTTGCCGAAAATTTCTCAACCTTGCCCCGACCCGAAACCGGCACCGATGTTTCAAATAGTAGGGGCCCTTCTACTATCTTCCACACAAGTTCCAATTTCGCAATCGCGTCTAGTTTCAAAATTTCCAGCTCGCTCTAGCCGTTAATTTTACATCTCTCTCACATGTTAACATTAAATAAGTGTGTAATCTAGCATTTTAAGACTAGTAGAATCCAATTCATAGTCAACAATTTAACATAAACATTTAACATAAGAAATAAGGCTTACTTGGCTGGCCGACTGGCACACCGCGACATCTTTCACTACTAGTCTTCAGAAAATTTGAAAAATCTTTTAAAAAAAGAGAATAAACTATTATAGAGCCTCAAATTTGAGTCTAGAACATCCACAAGAATGCCTAGTTCCCTCAAACTGTGGCTTTGATACCAACTTGTGACACCCAAATTTTTTTTTTTTTTTGCAAAAATTTTAAACTTTTAAAACGCATCTTAAATTAAATTAAAACAACTGAAATAGTCATAACATAATCCATCAACTTAATAATCATATAAAATAAGTGCGGAAGTAATAATAATAATAATAAGGTCCCAACAAAAATAACTAGTAGCGATGTCCCGATGCTCCATGTCAAGCCTTAGCCTCTTTAATCTTAACACCTGAAAAGTTATAAGGGAAAGACGTAAGCACAAAGCTTAGTGAATTCAAACACAGACATTGTACCAACATTCATATTTACTAGCCCTAATCCATTTTCCAATTATAACGATAAAGACAAAGAACGAATCAATGTCTATATTACGAGAAGGACTTGTAGGTTTGAACCGCACCGGGAAGATCCCGTATCATTTGGCCCTAATCACCGCACCTCACGAAGAGTATTACGTTGGTGATCTTACCTACCCACCGCACCGGTAAATCCGTATCCTTTGGTGGTGTCCCCATATCCATAATTAGTTACATACAGTGCACATGTACGAATTAAAACAATACTTATATAGCATGCTTTTATAATAAATTCAAATAATCACACACGAGCTAACTAGCAAACACAATCATCAATACAACGGTGTGAGAGAACTCACCTTGAGTGAGTATTAAGGATGGCTAACAATCAAATAATGCTACCAAGCTTGAGCAAACTTCAAAACCTCGCCTAAGAAGGACTAAAGGTTAGAAACGAGAAGTAATGAAGCTATGAGTTGAGAAAAGAGTAATCACAGCAAGGTCTCTAAAACAGACCTGCTGTTCAAAACGGATTTACTCCAAAATCTAAAATAGAAACATAGCTTTAACTAAATTTTATAGGAAACTATGATTGCTCAGGATTCCATAACTATAAAGAACTCATTCTAACTCCAAAAGATGAATTAAATATGAATTTTACAAAATGGTGTATCACTTCTGTCTCCAACAATACAGTCAAGTGATGTTGGCCAATTCTACCCAACTTGTGAGTAGAATTCGTCCAAAAGAAAATTAAGAGAAGTAAAGGACATACAAGTGAAAGTCTCAGAGTTGGAATTGAATGAAAAGTATCTCTCAAACTCCAGATATAAAATTCACATTGTGGACAATCACAGCACTAGCAAAAGCTGGTGACTGCCCACTGACCTGGAGTGTGGATCAATTCTAACCAATTTATAATTGGAAATAACACCCCATATTCTCCAGATCTTAAATTCATAATATAAGGAACATATAGAAACTTGGAATCACTCTGGATCCTTTTCCAAGCCTTAGAAATGATGAAAACAAAATGACATATCAGAACAGACCCGGATCAGACCTAACAGCAAAGATGCCATTCTTTCACATAGATAAAGCCCTTATCAGTGAGGTTGGCCTTCTTAAGAAAGTTAGCCAACTCAATGTGTGAACTTTTGGAACTGGTTTGGGGTCCGTTTGAGTTATAGAGCTCCAGATATGATTTTTACAAAATGACTACAGATCTGATGGAAAACAGAATCGTAGCCACCCGTGATTCCTTTTTGGCTTATCCATCCTTCTCCTTTTGAAACACATTTTAAGATGTGTTCATCATCCCAATTCAGTCCCCATGATAATGGTGGTACTAAAAAGGGTTAGGGATCATTAGGATTTCATTTAGCCTCAAGGATGTAATAATAATCAACATGAAAATAAACATAAGCACATAAAATCATCATTCTCCCTTTTAGGGTTTCCATGATCTTTTGCCACATGTAATCCCCTAGATCCATCATCCACCATATATGGGGTGAAGATAGGATCTTGAGATGATGTATAACATACAATTACAAATAAAATAAGAAGGAGAAGAGGTGAAGATGAAATCATAAAACTAGAACAAGGTTATGAATCAAGTTGTAAGAAAGGATAAGGAGGTTCATACCAATACGAATCAAGGCTGGAAATGAACAAGAATTAAGCTCCAAATAGCCCCTTGGCTGCTCTTGATCCCAAAGAGAGAGAGGGGGACGATTTTTGAGAGAGAGGGAGGGTTTAGAGTGTTTTCCTTGTGTGTGTACCAAATGATTCAATTTACACATTAAGTACTATTAACTAGATGGACATTGCAAATAGGCCCATAGTCCATGGACTTCAAAAAGGAGTTTACAAGATGATCAAAAGAGTCCAATAACATAAGAAATTAGACATTGGTTAAATAAATTAACCCAAGGTTACAAGGATAATTAAATTAAAATAACCAAACGTATCGAGAAAAATCGGGGCGTTACAGGTTTTCTTCAGCTTTGGGGACTTGAGAGATCGGTTGAGCTGGTGCCCTGTAGAAACGGACTGTGTGTCCCTTTCTGTGGAAGTTCAGACACTGCATTTCCCGACATACTCTGGTGTGGTGATAGTTGCACTTTCCACACTTCGGAAGGGTTCCAGCACATCGACTGGCAGGTGCTGGAGTAACAGGTGTTGTGGCGGCGTACATAGTACTCGTTTGTTGCTCCTGCGGGGTTTCGTGTGTTATTCGCTTCTTCTTCCTCTTGTTACCGACTTTCATTTATAGTCTTCTCCCTTTGATGGCTCCGGAACGAGGACTTCTATAGCATGGCGGACTCCATGGTCAATGAGTCGCTGGGCTAGGCGTTTGGCACTATCGAATGTGGCTGGGTTAGAAGACAACACATCTCCTTGGATCGGGGCAGTTAGACCCCAGATGTATCTTTCTATCTTCTTGCTCTCCAGGGTAACCACCCCGGGGCATAGTGTTGCTAGGTCGTTGAACCTGTCAGTGTAGGCCACGATGTCTGAGCCGACCATCGTGAGCTCCCATAGTTCTTGTTCCAACTTTTGAACTTCGCCCAACGGGCAGTATTCTTCCAACATTAACTCTTTTAGGTTCGCCCAACCTATTGAGTTAGCCACTGATAGGGTCAGTGACCTAACATGACTGTTCCACCATGTCAGGGCTCTGTCTGAGAAGGTGCAGGCAGCAAACTTTACTTTGCTCCCTTCTGAGCACGAACAGATTGCGAAGACCGAATCTGTTTTCTCGAACCATCGCATCAGAGCGATGACTCCACCATTTCCATTAAAGGAATTTCGTATGCAGTTCATGAAGTCCTTATACGAACACTCCCTTGGGTGTCCGTGAGTAACTTCGGGGTTGGTTAAGTGGGTACCGCTACCAGATCCGAAGGTACCACTTTCGCCAAAATGAGCTAGAGCAGTTGCCACTGCGAAAGATATTGCTGCTTGGAGAGCAGCCGGATCGAGTTGAGGCGTTGGAGTTGGAGTTATCAGAGTAGTGCGTCTGTTTGGTCTGTGAGGAGGCATCTTTGCTAAAAGAATACAAAGATGAGATGGAATAAGTCTACAGCAGTGGATATAAGCCGAAAGCTGAAAGACAAGTTTATCCTAGTTCTGAGTGTATCGGGTCCTGACTTCTACAGGGTTATGGAAACAACTCATAACAGAGTCTCTACCTAATAAACTTTATGAATTTGGAATGGCTATCCTCGAATGAATATTTGTGACCAGTATAACTGTTACCAGTTGCATGTAAAGAAAATAATCCTAACACATAATGTGAGCAGTGTTTCCACTAACTCATTAAGTTAATCAAGATTATTATTTATTAGTGTGACACATAAGACGTTTTGGTTACTTCGGTTGATCCTTCTTTGAAAACTTCTCATGAACTTGCTCTTGTTCCTCCTTGACTCTTCTGTTGTCCGTTATGAGGAAGTGGTTACATCTATCTGGGTTTGTCGTGCGAGAATGGATGTGACTAAAGAATATATGAGATTTAAGTGAAACATTATGGGGTGATCCTTATAGAGTCCTCCTATAATTGCACAATGTATACAAGTTGTATATAATTTAAGATTAGATAGGCCTTCGAATAAGTGACCCTACTCCAAAACCACAACCAAACAAGGAACAGGTAGTGAAGCGTAGATCACACATTCTAAGTCTATAAAATCTCAATTAAATAAAACCTTGGGAGTATACATTGCAAGATTATAGACCTATCCGTAAGGGTCTTTTAAGTTATCACATAGGTTATTTATATATGGTGCCTAAAATACTCTTATAGTATTTTAATGTAATGAATTTAGTATGTTCTAAACTTGTTATCGTGTTATAGCATCATAAAATACTCCCTTAGTATCTTATCTTTATGTTCCGATCTAGAATTCTCTATAATAGATTTAGGTAAGTTTTAAGACCGTTGCAACACCATATCACTCCCAAACACATGTTGGTCACGTCTCGAATGAATATAGTTGATCAGGCTATATTGATCCTAGCTATGATTACATAACTGTCCAGGTTTGACCGTAGTGTTCAACCTTTAAATACTACTGTTCTGTTCTTGTTGTGACACTTGTTCTAGTATGTATATATGTATAAGCACGTATGTATACTTTTATAAGGTCTCGTTATATATTTAAAGTATATTATTATCCAGAGCACTTCGGCCCCATTGTATTTATAGTTGTATATCTTTTATCGGTTGATATACCTAGTTCACTATAAAAAATGCTCTGATACCAATCTGTCACACCTCAATACCGGAACGGCGGAAACGTTCGGGGGTGGAGGACGTCATGTTTAGTATCACAAGACATGCATCATAGTAATCAAAGTAATAAACAACCATTTCATTAGAAAGAAAGTGTTTACAAAATATGTGTTCACATAACATAGACTACAAAGTAAATAACAAAACAAGACTTAAAGTTATAATGCTCCATCTTCTGAATTCCCAGAGCGCGTACCTGTCTACTGGTCTCCTGAGAAAGTTGTAGTAGTTTGTAAGTTCTGTTCAGAAAAGTTCTCCTGTTCCTCCAGAAAATCCTATATTTCCTGCTTTGATGAAAGATAAGTAAAATGACTCTACAATCCTTTCTATGAGTACTAAATAGATACAAGTTATATAAAACCCAGAGTAAACAAACAATCGGTTGTGTGTATCTGCCCTAAGTCCACAACCAAACAAGGAATAGGAAATGAGGCAGAAGACACACATCCCATTGTTTGTTAGATCACCGTTGTATATAACCCTGGCGTATTCACTTGGTACTCACGGAGTTAACTGTAATAGTTCCTTTATATTTGATGAAAAGATTCTTTAAGAAAACCCTTATTTCTTTTAGTAAAAATGGTAACAACAGTGGTTGCTTCTATAATCATTTAGTTTATACTAGCTATATATAATCTAATATCGAACATATAGTTAATTGTGTGAATCTTCCCTAAGCACACAACCAAAAAAGGAACAGGAAATGAAGCGGAAAGCACACATCCAACTACTCACCGGGTATTAATTATATATAACCCTAATGTATAAACTAAGGTATTAGAGAATTAACCACCTAAGGTCCTTTAAGTTATACTGGTTTAATAAAAGGGATTAAACCCTTTACTGGTAAGTTTCTAGTTTTGAATACCAAATGTTCTATATGAAAAGTATGTTTTGTACTAGAAAACTGTGCATTGAATTAGTGTCCTATGACCTGACCCATACCTGGTACCCCTTATGGTTACTTGGTGTATACGGAACATATATGTAGCTAATATCGAATAGATAGTAGGCTGGGTGAATCTGCTCTAAGCCCACAACCAAACAAGGAACAGGAAATGAAGCGGAGAGCACACATCCTACTCCCTGTCAGATCCGATTAATATATGTCCCTGATGTATATACTAAGGAATCATAAAGTTAGCATTATAGGCCCCTTTCTACTGAATGTACTAGACTCGACTGTTCTGTTTGTAGTTTGAAAAGATGTAAGTTTTCCCTAGTTTATAACTATCTTAACTCGAAAATAGTTTGCATTAACTTTCAAGTGGAACTGTCACAATATGAAAGTAATGGGAAAATGTAAGTACACAGTTGTCTTTTGAATTGACATCCTGGCGTACTGATTACCTTAAAACATGTTTGTTTTATTAAGGTCATAATGTGATGGATAGTACCCATACTATACGCTCTCCCTGCAAGAGATTTTGGGGACCAAACGCGACATCCGCAAACAAATTGTTGGGCCGTGTAAATTCACATTAAAGTTATATGATCATGTATACCCAATTTACTATCACCTTTTGTTTAGAACAATGAGTTAGTGATTATTGGTATAATTAGATCCTGTAGTATTCCTATGCTATAGCATCGTAGTTTGTTTGTTCTGTTATAGTATCTTAGTATGTTCTTTCTGTTATCATGTATGGTGTATAGTATGTCTATCTGTTGTATTGTATCTTCCTCCCTGTTTCTCTTTATAGTATGCTCTAGTATCTAGTATGAACTGAACCTCTAAACTATACCCCTTATAGTTTACTAGTGTTTTACTTGAACTGTTATTGAAAGGACTCATTTTACTACTAAGTTATGCTTGTATTTTAAAAAACGGAGTTTTGTTAAACTATAAAGTAACATAACTTTAAAAGAGTTTTTGAAACGTTTTGATCACTTATAAAAGACATAAACAATCTTTTGAAAGATGTTTATAACAAAAATTACACAATTATCATTGTGTTCAACTTGTATTCCCCCCCCCCCCCCCGTTAAAAGCATTTAAAACAGTTAAAAGATTCATTATAGGGGTATGAACTCACCTTATGTGGGTGATTCAATACGAATGTGCGCGTAAGGATGAGAAGTTCCACGAGTGAAGTCCCGAGACACAAACGAGTCCTAAATGACATATAATGGAATATATTGGTATACATATAGGGTTTAGAAGCAACCACATGCAAGGAACACCTTTAGGGACTAGGAAACACTTGGACCAAGTGTTAGAATCACATGTGATTCATCTAAGGGATGTTTAAGGCCACTAAATGGTGTTTACGGCCATGGGTTTATGGCCATGGAGCTTTGGGCCATAAACTCATGGTAAAAGGTGCATAAGAGGGTGTTTGAATGGTAGGGAAGCTTGAGGGACTATTGCTCTATAAGAGGGTGAGCAAAACTAACTTTTTAGGAGGAGTTGAGGTGTTTACGGCCACAACAAAAATGTATGGCCATAAACTCTCCAAATTGTGTCTTAAAGGGAAGTGTTCTCAAAGGTTCATGTGTCCCAAAGGATGGCTAGTGTCTAGAAGTGTTTAGGGCTCAATACTTGACCATAATTAGGGTTTACGGCCAAGGGAGATTCCATGGCCGTAAACTCTTGGTAAATATGCCTAGATTGTTGTTTCAAGACTATGATCTAGTGAATAATATGCCGAACTAGATGATAGAAGGAAATACTCACACTTTTGAGGGCCTTAGATGAGTTTACGACCACCAAGAACAAGTGTGTGTTCTTGGTGTTCTTGGTGAAAGATGAAGATCTTGAAAATCTAACCAAAAGAGATGATTTTATGGATGGAATCAAAGGGTTGTACTAGATTAAGAAGAATAACAACTCAAAAGGTGGAAGAAATACTTACGTTTTTGAAGATCAAAGTGAAGAACTCGATGATACTTGAGAGAGAATGGAAGTGTTCTTGAGTTGGAAGTGTAAGAATGAAGGAAAAGTGAAGGGAATGAGACTTATAGGGGAGTTTACGGCCAGCCTTGACTTTGTGGCCGTAAACTCATGTGCCATGGCTGTGAACTCCTTTTTGGTGGTGCTTAGGCTTGAATGTTGCACAATGACTCTAGCAGGTACATTCTAACACTCATTCCTTAAGTGTACTAGGCTTAAAACTCCTTAGAATGACCTTTAGCAAGGCTAGAACTCATTAGAAATGAGTCTGACACTCAGTTGAGTTGAATGGTTGGACTTTACAAGGCAAGAATTTTCGGGTTGTCACATCATCCCCCCGTTAAATGGAATTTCGTCCCGAAATTAGCTTTCTTAGCAGTACTACTGGGGTTGCGCTCCTCTGATTGGCAGAATATCCACTCGTAGACCTTGCACTTTGCCCTACTGTTCATGATAGGATTCATACTTTGTCCATCTATCATTACCTCGTGTATTCAAGTCGTATATAGTTAGGATTAGTAAGACGGTCGGATGTGCGATCCTGCCCCAGGTCCACAACCAAACAAGGAACAGGAGATAGGGTGGAAACACACATACCAGATCTACGTAATCATAATCATATACCACCCTCGCGTATACACCGAATAGTGATATGTGGGCTGTATTCGTCCTTAGGCTCTGTGCTTGAACTTGGTCTGCTGAACGAGTGGTATTTTGGAAAATTCTGTTGAACATATGGCGACAAGGCTTCGGAGGACAAAGTACTCTTCGCACGAGTACTTCGGGGTTTAGAATACGAAGGACAAAACTGAGGTTTTGGTCGGACTGTCGTTACAAATGACGGAGGTTTCGTGAAGTTGACGGTCGAGGCGATAGAAACATATGAACTTAGTATGGTGAGGACCACGCCAACTCATGACGAATGATAGAAACAGACTCTTTACTGAACAAAAGTTTGGCCGATTCGAAAGAAATGTCTGTTATACGATGATGTACTTCCGTAGTGTGCTCGGCAATGTACTCTTTGTAAATGTTCTAGTGCTTTCTGTTTTTCCCTTGATGTTAACACTTCTACGTATCGTACCGCGATGTGTGCGTACATACTGCGAAAGTGCGTTGGTAACTAGTATCGATACTTTATACTACGATCCTTCTCGGTACCACTATGATCGCCTGGAATATACAAGTTATGAATAATTAAGACGAATTAGACAGTCGACTGAGTAACTCTGCCTCAAATCCACAACCAAACAAGGAACATGAATTAAGGCGGAATCACTCACTCTAAGTATGCAAATTCTTAGCCATGCACAACCCTGATGTAAATACTAAGCCATCATAGCTTCTCTGAACGGATCTTTTAGTTCACTTGAATACTGTGACTTGTTATGATAAGTGAGTTATTATAATTACTTTTAAGTGTTTTCCCCAGATTTTAATCTTATATATTTATATAAATTAATTTTTAAAGTAATTCAAAGATCGAAGACGTACCGCTGCTCGTTGACGACTCCAGGGTTGATTCTCCTGTGGTGATCATCAGAATTCTTCCATCCGCTCCTGAGTTCTTTATTATCGAGCAGTCCCTCTGGTAGTGTCCAGTCTCACCACAACCATAGCAGGCTTGGTTTTCTTCAGCTTTGGGGACTTAAGAGATCGGTTGAGCCGGTGCCCTGCAGAAACGGACTGTGTGTCCCTTTCTGTGGAAGTTCAGACACTGCATTTCCAGGCATACTCCGGTGTGGTGATAGTTGCACTTTCCACACTTCGGAAGGGTTCCATCACATCGACTGGCAGGTGCTAGAGTAACAGGTGATGTGGCGGCATACATAGTACTCGTTTGTTGCTCCTGCGGGGTTTCGTGTGTTATTCGCTTCTTCTTCCTCTTGTTACCGACTTTCATTTATAGTCTTCTCCCTTTGATGGCTCCGGAACGGGGACTTCTATACCATGGCGGACTCCATGGTCAATGAGTCGCTGGGCTAGGCATTTGGCACTATCGAATGTGGCTGGGTTAGAAGACAACACATCTCCTTGGATCGGGGCAGTTAGACCCCAGATGTATCTTTCTATCTTCTTGCTCTCCAAGGTAACCACCCCGGGGCATAGTGTTGCTAGGTCGTTGAACCTGTCAGTGTAGGCCACGATGTCTGAGCCGACCATCGTGAGCTCCGATAGTTCTTGTTCCAGCTTTTGAACTTCGCCCAACGGGCAGTATTCTTCCAACATTAACTCTTTTAGGTTCTCCCAACCTATTGAGTTAGCCACTGATAGGGTCAGTGACCTAACATGACTGTTCCACCATGTCAGGGCTCTGTGTGAGAAGGTGCAGGCAGCAAACTTTACTTTGCTCCCTTCTGAGCACGAACAGATTGCGAAGACCGAATCTGTTTTCTCGAAACATCGCATCAGAGCGATGACTCCACCATTTCCATTAAAGGAATTTGGTATGCAGTTCATGAAGTCCTTATACGAACAATCCCTTGGGTGTCCGTGAGTAACTCTGGGTTGGTTAAGTGGGTACCGCTACCAGATCCGAAGGTACCACTTTCGCCAAAATGAGCTAGAGCAGTTGCCACTGCGAAAGATATTGCTGCTCGGAGAGCAGCCGGATCGAGTTGAGGCGTTGGAGTTGGAGTTATCGGAGTAGTGCGTCTGTTTGGTCTGTGAGGAGGCATCTTTGCTAAAAGAATACAAAGATGAGATGGAATAAGTCTACAACAGTGGATATAAGCCGAAAGCTGAAAGACAAGTTTATCCTAGTTCTGAGTGTATCGGGTCCTGACTTCTACAGGGTTCTGGAAACAACTCATAACAGAGTCTCTACCTAATAAACTTTATGAATTTGGAATGGCTATCCTCAAATGAATATCTGTGACCTGTATAACTGTTACCAGTTGCATGTAAAGAAAATAATCCTAACACATAATGTGAGCAGTGTTTCCACTAACTCATTAAGTTAATCAAGATTATTATTTATTAGTGTGACACATAAGACGTTTTGGTTACTTCGGTTGATCCTTCTTTGAAAACTTCTCATGAACTTGCTCTTGTTCCTCCTTGACTCTTCTGTTGTCCGTTATGAGGAAGTGGTTACATCTATCTGGGTTTGTCGTGCAAGAATGGATGTGACTAAAGAATATATGAGATTTAAGTGAAACATTATGGGGTGATCCTTACAGAGTCCTCCTATAATTACACAATGTATACAAGTTGTATATAATTTAAGATTAGATAGGCCTTCGAATAAGTGACCCTACTCCAAAACCACAACCAAACAAGGAACAGGTAGTGAAGCGTAGATCACACATTCTAAGTCTATAAAATCTCAATTAAATAAAACCTTGGGAGTATACATTGCAAGATTATAGACCTATCCGTAAGGGTCTTTTAAGTTATCACATAGGTTATTTATATATAGTGCCTAAAATACTCCTATAGTATTTTAATGTAATGAATTTGGTATGTTTTAAACTTGTTATCGTGTTATAGCATCATAAAATACTCCCTTAGTATCTTATCTTTATGTTCCGATCTAGAATTCTCTATAATAGATTTAGGTAAGTTTTAAGACCGTTGCAACACCATATCACTCCCAAACACATGTTGTCACGTCTCGAATGAATATAGTTGATCAGGCTATATTGATCCTAGCTATGATTACATAACTGTCCAGGTTTGACCGTAGTGTTCAACCTTTAAATACTTCTGTTCTGTTCTTGTTGTGACACTTGTTCTAGTATGTATATATGTATAAGCACGTATGTATACTTTTATAAGGTCTCGTTATATATTTAAAGTATATTATTATCCAGAGCACTTCGGCCCCATTGTATTTATAGTTGTATATCTTTTATCGGTTGATATACCTAGTTCACTATAAAAAATGCTCTGATACCAATCTGTCACACCCCAAAACCGGAACGGCGGAAACGTTCGGGGGTGGAGGACGTCATGTTTAGTATCACAAGACATGCATCATAGTAATCAAAGTAATAAACAACCATTTCATTAGAAAGAAAGTGTTTACAAAATATGTGTTCACATAACATAGACTACAAAGTAAATAACAAAACAAGACTTGAAGTTATAATGCTCCATCTTCTGAATTCCCAGAGCGCGTACCTGTCTACTGGTCTCCTGAGAAAGTTGTAGTAGGTTGTAAGTTCTGTTCAGAAAAGTTCGCCTGTTCCTCCAGAAAATCCTATATTTCCTGCTTTGATGAAAGATAAGTAAAATGACTCTACAATCCTTTCTATGAGTACTAAATAGATAGAAGTTATATAAAACCCAGAGTAAACAAACAATCGGTTGTGTGTATCTGCCCTAAGTCCACAACCAAACAAGGAATAGGAAATGAGGCAGAAGACACACATCCCATTGTTTGTTAGATCACCGTTGTATATAACCCTGGCGTATTCACTTGGTACTCACGGAGTTAACTGTAATAGTTCCTTTATATTTGATGAAAAGATTCTTTAAGAAAACCCTTATTTCTTTTAGTAAAAATGGTAACCACAGTGGTTGCTTCTATAATCACTTAGTTTATACTAGCTATATATAATCTAATATCGAACATATAGTTAATTGTGTGAATCTTCCCTAAGCCCACAACCAAAAAAGGAACAGGAAATGAAGCGGAAAGCACACATCAAACTACTCACCGGGTATTAATTATATATAACCATAATGTATAAACTAAGGTATTAGAGAATTAACCACCTAAGGTCCTTTAAGTTATACTGGTTTAATAAAAGGGATTAAACCCTTTACTGGTAAGTTTCTAGTTTTGAATACCAAATGTTCTATATGAAAAGTATGTTTTGTACTAGAAAACTGTGCATTGAATTAGTGTCCTATGACCTGACCCATACCTGGTACCCCTTATGGTTACTTGGTGTATACGGAACATATATGTAGCTAATATCGAATAGATAGTAGGCTGGGTGAATCTGCTCTAAGCCCACAACCAAACAAGGATCAGGAAATGAAGCGGAGAGCACACATCCTACTACCTGTCGGATCCGATTAATATATGTCCCTGATGTATATACTAAGGAATCATAAAGTTAGCATTATAGGCCCCTTTCTACTGAATGTACTAGACTCGACTGTTCTGTTTGTAGTTTGAAAAGATGTAAGTTTTCCCTAGTTTATAACTATCTTAACTCGAAAATAGTTTGCATTAACTTTCAAGTGGAACTGTCACAATATGAAAGTAATGGGAAAATGTAAGTACACAGTTGTCTTTTGAATTGACATCCTGGCGTACTGATTACCTTAAAACATGTTTGTTTTATTAAGGTCATAATGTGATGGATAGTACCCATACTATACGCTCTCCCTGCAAGAGATTTTGGGGACCAAACGCGACATCCGCAAACAAATTGTTGGGCCGTGTAAATTCACATTAAAGTTATATGATCATGTATACCCAATTTACTATCACCTTTTGTTTAGAACAATGAGTTAGTGATTATTGGTATAATTAAATCCTGTAGTATTCCTATGCTATAGCATCGTAGTTTGTTTGTTCTGTTATAGTATCTTAGTATGTTCTTTCTGTTATCATGTATGGTGTATAGTATGTCTATCTGTTGTATTGTATCTTCCTCCCTGTTTCTCTTTATAGTATGCTCTAGTATCTAGTATGAACTGAACCTCTAAACTATACCCCTTATAGTTTACTAGTGTTTTACTTGAACTGTTATTGAAAGGACTCATTTTACTACTAAGTTATGCTTGTACTTTAAAAAATGGAGTTTTGTTAAACTATAAAGTAACATAACTTTAAAAGAGTTTTTGAAACGTTTTGATGACTTATAAAAGACATAAGCAATCTTTTGAAAGATGTTTATAACAAACAATTACACAATTATCATTGTGTTCAACTTGTATTCCCCCCCCCCCCCTTAAAAGCATTTAAAACAGTTAAAAGATTAATTATAGGGGTATGAACTCACCTTATGTGGGTGATTCAATACGAATGTGCGCGTAAGGATGAGAAGTTCCACGAGTGAAGTCCCGAGACACAAACGAGTCCTAAATGACATATAATGGAATATATTGGTATACATATAGGGTTTAGAAGCAACCACATGCAAGGAACACCTTTAGGGACTAGGAAACACTTGGACCAAGTGTTAGAATCACATGTGATTCATCTAAGGGATGTTTAAGGCCACTAAATGGTGTTTACGGCCATGGGTTTACGGCCATGGAGCTTTGGGCCGTAAACTCATGGTAAAAGGTGCATAAGAGGGTGTTTGAATGGCAGGGAAGCTTGAGGGACTATTGCTCTACAAGAGGGTGAGCAAAACTAACTTTTTAGGAGGAGTTGAGGTGTTTACGGCCACACCAAAAATCTATGGCCGTAAACTCTCCAAATTATGTCTTAAAGGGAAGGGTTCTCAAAGCTTCATGTGTCCCAAAGGATGGCTAGTGTCTAGAAGTGTTTAGGGCTCAATACTTGACCATAATTAGGGTTTACGGCCAAGGGAGATTCCATGGCCGTAAAGTATTGGTAAATATGCCTAGATTGTTGTTTCAAGACTATGATCTAGTGAATAATATGCCTAACTAGATGATAGAAGGAAATATTCACACTTTTGAGGGCCTTAGATGAGTTTACGACCACCAAGAACAAGTGTGTGTTCTTGGTGAAAGATGAAGATCTTGAAGATCTAACTAAAAGAGATGATTTTATGGATGGAATCAAAGGGGTGTACTAGATTAAGAAGAATAACAACTCAAAAGGTGGAAGAAATACTTACGTTTTTGAAGATCAAAGTGAAGAACTCGATGATACTTGAGAGAGAATGGAAGAGTTCTTGAGTTGGAAGTGTAAGAATGAAGGAAAAGTGAAGGGAAGGAGACTTATAGGGGAGTTTATGGCCAACCTTGACTTTATGGCCGTAAACTCATGTGCCATGGCCGTGAACCCCTTTTTGGTGGTGCTTAGGCTTGAATGTTGCACAGTGACTCTAGCAGGTACATTCTAACACTCATTCCTTAAGTGTACTAGGCTTAAAACTCCTTAGAATGACCTTTAACAAGGCTAGAACTCATTAGAAATGAGTCTGACACTCAGTTGAGTTGAATGGTTGGACTTTACAAGGCAAGAATTTTCGGGTTGTCATAGCAACGTACACCCTACTTTTCATGTGTCCAATCTAAAGAAGTATCTATCCGACGAGACTCTTGTAATCCCGCTCGATGAAATTGAAGTAAACGAGAGTCTACACTTCGTAGAGAAACCTGTGGAAATCATGGACATGGAGGTCAAAAGAACGAAGCAAAGTCGCATAACCATAGTTAAGGTCCGATGGAATGCCAAGCAAGGACCTGAATTCACTTGAGAACGAGAAGACCAAATGAAACAAAAGTACCCACATCTCTTCCCTAGGTCATGAGTAACCACTCTAGAACTAATTTCGGGACGAAATTCCCTCTAACGGGGGGATAATATAACAATCGGTTATTTCGGGTTAATAAAAGTCAAACAAGTCAAACCAAAGTCAAAGCAAATCAACTATGTCAAACAAAAGTCAATAATTAAAAGTTAATCCAATAAGTAATGAATTATTTACCCCACTTTAAGGGTTTTCGGTTTTGAGAATTAAAATCATTCCTTAGGCCGAGAACCATTTTGGACCGAGAACCACTTGAGACCGAGAACACTTCTTAGCCGAGGACCCACCTAGACCGAGAACTCCCATGACCGAGATCCTCTATAGATCGAAGACCCTAGGTTCTCGGTTGGACTTTTAACCGAAATCATGGGTTCTCGGTTTGGAAGATAAGCAAAAAACACTAACTTTAATTGGTGGCACACTATTCTAGGTGATAAAATACACATTCCAACGTAAATATCACTTCACTTACATCCCTTATCCCATATATAAACCACAATTTAGAACTCCTCCAAACACTTCTCAGTAAACGTATTCCTCCCATTCTTGTTTCTCTCTCAAGTACAAGAGTACATTCCAATCAATTTCCAAGATAACTCAAAGAAGATTTTGGTAAGGTTCTTTATAAATCTAGTGTTTATACAACATTTTCATATTAATTTGTCTAATTTACACATTATTATGTATCTAAGGCTAATATGATACGATCCTCTTCAAGTGTTCTAACCCAAGAATCATCTCCATCACTTCTTTATCTAGTCAAAGAACACACTCGAGGTGAGTTCATACCCCTACATTTTTCAAGACTTTCTCTATGTTTTAGGGGGGGAATACAATTAACACACAAGAAAATTATGTTTAAACGTAAACATTCAAATACGTTTAATTACTATTTTTACGAAAAGTGATAAACACGTGAAATGGCTTTACTACCAAACTCATATACTCTTACATACAAAGTTTTGATAAAAACGTAAAGATATAAAAAACGAGTTCGAAACATTACACTATTCTTATGTGTATATATATATATATATATATATATATATATATATATATATATATATATATATATATATATATATATATATATATATTACAAATTATTTACTACATTAAACTATATAAATATAGTTTGCGAAACCTTACCACCTTTCTAACCTGTTGAGCAAAGGGTGTAATTATATAAAGTACATATATAATTGTTTTACGTCACTTTCTATATTATCCTAGAAAAAGGGGATAATTACATATACAAACGGTTTTCATTACAAAAAAACACGTATACTTGTTGAATAAATTTGTGAGACATTGTCTTCATCGTACCTAACAGAGGTATACACGAAAGTCCTGTTTTATAACCGGAATCTCCCGTATGAGAGCGTGATACTTGTGTATAGATCTATACGAGACTGATGATCCCACACCCTGACTGTTAGTTACAGTCAGACCGGCAGGTTATGGGTGACAATTGTCATAAACGTTTCGACGCCTGAAGAACGTCGCGGCAGGCAACTTCATTTTCAGCACGGTTATGAAAACTCACATGGGGAAACGACAATACGTTTATTTTTACACGAAAACATATTTCTTCAAATGGTTTTATATACGAATAAAGCTACATATTACTACCTTAAGTATGAAAAATTTATTGAACATTTCGGTCTTGGAACATTTAAAACTAAAACTCATTTCTATGGAAAATATTAGATTTTCTAGAACGAACACCATCATTTTACGAATAAACAACTTACAACTCATTTTATGGAAAATATCGGATTTTATGGAAACAAACACGATTACTTTGTACGGAAAGACTTACAATTATTCATACAAACTCTTATGAACTCACAAACTTAATTGTTAACAATTTTTCAAGACAACTTGTATTCTCAGGGAATCATTAAAACAGGTAACCACCAGCCTTTGAGGATGAGACGCAAAGGCGCCGAACGAATTTTTTGTCATCATATTTTAATTAAATTTTGAAACATGTAACACTTACAATGATGTAACTTTTTCAATTATATATATGATGGTTGTGTTTGCTTTGATCATTTATACTCAATGGTTATGATACTTTAAATGAAAGTCATCCACCCCCGGACGTTTCCGCCATCCTGGTTTGGGGGTGTGAAATATATTTTATATGTATTTATATGTATTTTTTAGATGTAAAATATTATATTTATATGTATTTTTTAAGTAGAAATAAGCTTTTATATGTTTAAATATGTATTAAAAATATATTTATTTTAATATTTGCTTTATAATATTATTGATAACAAATTCAAAAAATAATATATTTATTTTAGTTTTTAATAAAATAATAAAATTAAAATAATGTTTTTTGTAGAAAAGTTTTAATATTTTGGGTCAGTTTACGAAATAGTCTGAAATTAAGATGTTACCGGCTTAACCCGAAGAAAATGGTCAGAGTGCAAACTTTTTTTGGTTTGTAAGATTTATTTTTTAAAAAATTGAATTTATTTCGTAATCTTGGTGAAAATATTAAATTTTTAAAGATTTTCTTTTTGTAATTTGTAATTTTTTTTTCTTAGGCCAAAATGGAAAATGACTTGTGAGGGTAATTGTCTTTTCGTCTTGTTCACGTTTAAGTAACTTCATTTTTTTGTTCACATTTAACAATTTAAATTTTTAGATGTATTCACATATTACCATTGTCACGTGCTATAGCATGTGACAATGATAATATGATAACACATTTAACAAGTTAAATGGTCAAATGTCTACAAAAAACGAAAGTTGGATAAATGTGAACAATTTTTTATTTGCAAATTTCGTAAGATTTTTAATTATTTCTTACAGTATTTTTATGATATTTTTTTTGGGATATATACACTAAAGTTCCAATATTTTTCATCGATTTGACAAGAAAGTCCTAAACTTTATTTTTTTGACAGTAAAGTCCAAATTACCGGCAATTTTTGACACTTTTACCCTTTTCCCCGGTTAGCCGGTAATTATGATTTTTTTGTCAAAAAAATAAAGTTTAGGACTTTCTTATCAAATCGTCAATTAGGACTTTACTGTTAAAAAAAATAAAGTTGAGTACTTTCTTGTCAAATCATTGAAAATATTGGGACTTTAGTGTATATATCATTTTATTTTTGTTAGAAATTTAATGGTATGATACTCTTTAAATATAAGAGTTATTGAAATATTCTCTAGTCAGCTAGATCCTATTGAAATCTTTAACGTTTGCTTCTTGTTAAATCGTTTTTTCTAATCTCAACAACCCGACATTGAAAAAAATGAAGATAATAAAGAAAGAAATAAAGAATCAGGGTTGTGTTGACTTTTTGCAGTCCCAAAAATGGAGAAATAAGAAACCGAAAAAAAAAACGAAATTGCCCTTCTTTCCCTTCTCCACATTCACACCCTTTTGATTACGTATGTGTTGTTTGTGTTTGTATAATCTGTCCCAACTTTTTAGTTCAAGATTTGACGGCAAAGTAAGAAGAAAGTTTTGCAAGTTTTTTCACCATTGTAAAACTTTCGTCTTGCTTCGCCGCCAAATCTTGAACTAAAAAGTGGGGACATGTTATACAAACACAAACAACACGTGCCTAGTCAAAAGGGTGTGAATGTTGAGAATGGAAAGAAGAGCAATTTTGATTTTTTCGTTTTCTTATTTCTCCATTTTTGAGATTGCAAAAAGCCAACACAACCCTGGTTCTTTCTTTCTTGATAATCTCCATTTTTTTGAATGTCGGTTTGTTGAGGTTAAAAAAACGATTTAACAAGAAGCAAACGTTAAGGATTTCAATAGGATCTAGCTGACTAGAGAAGGTTTCAATAACTCTAATGCTTAAAGAGTATCATACCATTAAATTTCTAACAAAAAAAATATATATATATACACTAAAGTCGCAATATTTTCAGCGATTTGACAAAAAAATCATAAACTTTACTTTTTTGACAAATCCTCAATTAGGACTTTACTGTAAAAAAAAAATAAAGTTTATGACTTTCTTGTCAAATCGATGAAAATATTAGGACTTTAGTGTGTATATCCCTATTTTTTTCCTATAGGTTTTTCTAATACAGTGTTTTAAACTTTGCTTATAATTTTCTTTTTAACTTTTTTTTATATATACAATTTACATTTTCATACAATTTTTTTATAACTTCCATATATATATATATATATATATATATATATATATATATATATATATATATATATATCTAAATTTTCTTTTACAACATTTTTAAAATATTTCACAGATTTTGTATGACAGTTTAATATTTTTTTATAACATTTTAATATACTTTCGTTAAATACTAGTTTAAAGCGTTGTATTAAAAAAATTAATAATTTATAAACTTCTAATTAAAATGTATTAAAATGTTGGAATAATTTTAAAATATTTACATTATATAGATTTTTTTGTATTTTTATTTACTAAGTAATATTTATTTTTTTTTTTTTAAAAGACCCTCCATACTTATTGTTGCATATTTAATTCATTTAGTTTTATTGTTAGATACTATTTACTTTAAAAATATTGTATATACTTAAAAACAAAAGAAAAAAAATTATAAGATGCTATATAAAATATTTCACAAAAAAAAACATATTTATTAATTAAAAAGTAAAGTTAAAAATTGATCAATATGTAATTAATATTTAGGAAATTATGGATATTTTAAAAATAACTTTAGAAAAAAATTAATATAAACAAATATGAAAAATAAAATCGCTATTAAAAGTTGGAAAAATGACTCATCGGGGTAATTAACTTTTCGTTTTGTTCACATTAGACAAATTTCGTTTTTCGTGCATATTTAACTTGTTAATTTGTTCACATATTACCATTGTGACCTGCTATAGCCGGTAATAGTGAATTTACGATAGAGCGACTTTTAGCCTTAGCGACCTAAACGAAAGTCGTAGAAAACGTTAAACCGAGAGAGTTCATAAAAAGAACGCCCAAATCTGACTTCATATGAGGAAGTTATGATTTTTCGAAGCTTCAGCTTAACAGTGTACAGCCCGAAGTTCGAATATTAGATCGAGCGGTTTTTAGCCGACACAACCTAAACGAGAATCGAAGATCTGGTTAATAGTAGCATAACGATAAAAAGACAGACGAAAACGGACGCCGGATAAAGAAGTTATGAATTTTTAACGGACCAATCCTGTCCCGGCCTGTTAAAAATATAAAATTTAAAATAAATTCAAAATTAGCCGACGGAGTCTAAACGAAAGTTGTAGAGTACGGTCCCGCCTATGCGTGGATATAAAGATCGTCGAAAACAGAGCTCGTATGCGAAAGTTATGATTTTTAGAAGTCGGAAAGGAAAAATTGCGAAGCTGTTGCTAGATTGATGACGTGGCGCGATCCCAACCGTCCCTTGATGTTCACAGGCCTCGCTTCGAATGGAGACACCTGGCCTCGCTACGCAGCGTGTAGAAGGAACGCCCCGCGTTCGAATTGCTTGGTCTCTGAGCAGGCCACGTCGCACCATCAGGCTTCGGACACGTCTCGTACGAACGCATCACGTTGGAAGTCTACGCCCTGCGTCCGAGGAATGCCCAGCGTAGGTCCGAGGAGCGCAGCGCGTTCCCAGCAGCTCCGGCCCTATAAATACCATGCGAGCCTTTCCGGATTTCTCACTCATTTCTTCATTCTCTCTCTAATTTCTTTCTCTCTCTAAGACCCCAAACCACCCCTAAACCCTAGGTAAAACCCCTAGCACCCAAAGGAAGCCCCGAGGCTCCCGGAGTCCCGAGAAAAAGGGTCTTTCGGTTCGGAAACGCTGCTTCGAGCAAAGCCCGGTTTTTAAGAAAACCCGCTGTAAGTGAGCTACGCCTATGCAATTTTTAATATAACTTTTAAATAATTATAGTAATGTTATTAGGTCCTTAAAATAATTATTTGGGCTATTATTATGAGTTATATTGAGTGTTATTTAACGCTTATATAATAATAATAATAGCTAAACTATTAATTAGTCGCAGTTAACGTTAGACTAAACCCTAGTGGTATTGATACTAGGTTTTGTCGAGGGAAAAATTATTTTGAGATAACGAAGCGCTGTTCGAGTGACGAGTCACCACCTAATTAGGTGAGTGCATAGTGCCTTTCATATTACACATAGATATGAAGTATTTAATATAAATTACGTGCTATGTGTGCATATTGTCTGTATACTTGCCGTCTGTGCTAGGTGAAAGATTTTTATACATGTTTTAAATGATTTAAACTGTATATGTATTTTATATCTACAAATGTGTTGGGTAAAACATGGGTAGATGAAATAGTTGTTGTGTGACAAAAATAAAATGATGAGAAGTGATATAGACCATGAGATAAGGGTGAGAGGTAAACCATGAGAGAAGCCTTTTACCCATGTGTTGGCCCCGTCATTCAGCAGAGTATGGATGACAACCAAAGACTATTCTAGACAGTCCAGTGGACACTAACAGGCTCGCAACCTGTAGGTGTTTTGAACTGTGTATTCACCAGATGTACTCTAAAAACCCATTGACATGTATTGCGAGTGGATTCTCGGAAACGACACTGTCGATAAACAAACCCTGGCGACTATGAGACGTAGTGCCTCAACCCTGGCGACTATGAGACGTAGTGCCTCAACCCTGGCGACTATGCGACATAGTGCCTGTTGTATAAACCCTGGTGACTATGAGACTTAGTGCCTAAAACCTGGCGACTATGCGACGTAGTGCCAAATGAGTAGACTCTGGCAACGATGGATTTCGTGCTGATTCCTTAGGATAATCCTTACGAATAAACGAACGAGGAATAGTTGATTCTTAGGGTAGATTAAAGAAGATAATGGGGAAGGGTAATTGGGTTGATTGTTTAATGGTTTAAACATAATAATTATATTATTGTGGGGTGAAAACCCTATGTACTCACCAGGTTTCCCAACCTGACCCACTCAAGCTTATTTGTATCACATGTGTCGATATGAAGCCACTTTACACTGAGGGATTTAAAAGAGATATAGATCACTAGTGATAATGAATGTAACTTCTGTTTATGCTTATGTTTCTGTATTGACGATGACATCCCAATGTTTGAAAATGAATAAAAATACATTTCTTCGGAAATGCTTTGATAACGTATTTATCATGTTTTTCTGGGAACAAATTCCGCAACATTTTCATTAAAAGAGGTACTCTGATTTTTATAAAGCATAAACAAAATCGGTCTTTTCTGGCCGTGAAAATGGGGATGTCACAGTTGGTATCCGAGCATTAGTTTAAGCGAACTAGGAATATGGATTAATTTCTAGACTTAAACTTAGAATGCTATGTGATGATCGTGAGGAATAAATTTAGGTAATACACCTGAATAGACACAAGCACTAGCTTATTTAGGAAATTGCCTAATATCCTTTATGTGCTAAATGATTTATGCCTTATATGCTGTTATTTGTTCGGATCTATGGTCTGTTGCCGACCGGATCTGGAAACCTTATGTGTTTAGGATTCTAAACGTACGATTACGATATTAGAACTAGCATGTAAACGTTTCGGAGAGATAAGGATGATTTAAACGTCTATCTTAAATAAGGATCTAAATTCACCGTATTCGGTGTATAGATCAAGATGGCAAGAACCCGCAGTGGAGCTGGGAATGCGAATGGGAACATGAATCAACCACCAGTGGTTGAGCAAATACCCGTGGTGGTAGCCGCTCCCGAACCAATCACAATGGCCGGATTACAAGCGATGATCCAGATGATGTTGGATCGCCAAATGGAGGATACAAGGCGGTTACTACTACAAGAGAGGGATGAACCTACGATGCCTGTTGAAGAGCCTGAATTGAACGATGGGCAGTCTGAGAAAGGAAAGTACAGCAGGACCGTTGGTCAAGCTGATCCGCCGATAATTAGAAGGAACAACCAAGATGATGGAGTCGAGAGGAATGGATGCAAGTACAAAGATTTTCTAACTTGCAAGCCATCGACTTTCACTGGGAACGAAGATCCAATCGGAGTTATGGATTGGATCTCGGAAATGGAATTAGCCTTCATGACATGTGGTTGCAAAGGCAAGCTACAAACCACGTTTGCAGTGCGTCAGTTCCGAGGAGGCGCGGTTCGTTGGTGGAACACCCTGGGGAAGACTATGAGCCCCAGTGAGCCCCTGCAACTGACATGGGCAAAGTTTTTGGTGCAATTCAAACGCAAGTACTGCTCAGCCCAAAACCTGCTCGAGCTAGAGAACCAGTTCCTGACCCTGAAGAAGGGAAGCATGTCAATTGATGAGTACACCAACAACTTCACAGAAAAGATGGAGTTTGCCTTGCGTCTTGTGTCGGATGAATTAACGAAAATCGACAAGTATACCAAGGGACTCCCATGGGAGTATGTGCTGCCGGTACGTCAGGCACATACTCTGGAGGCAGCTATCTGGGCTGCTAAGTCTGTAGAAGAGATGATCAAGAGTAGAGCCGCCAACAAAGTCGAAGTTGGTGATAGAAGGAAGCATGAGGGATCTTCAAAGACCAACAAAGGAAGCAAAATCTCAAAATTTGGAGGAGAAGGTGAAGCTAAGTAGTGCGAGAAGTGTAAGAAGAAACACTTCGGAAAGTGTAGTGAGGAGATGACTTGCTACAAATGTGGAAAGACAGGGCATTACGCCAACAACTGCACGTCCAACAAGAAGGTGTGCTACGGATGTAACAAAGAAGGGCATATTTCTAGAGATTGCCCAAAGAAAAACGAGGCAGCAAGGCCAAACACACCACCAAGGCCAAGGGCATTTCACATGATCCTTGACGAACCAGAAAACCATGCGAGGAATCAAGGATGAGGAATTCATACCTGAAGATCAAGTTAAGAAGTAACCAAGGGGATAGAATCATATGATGTAGCCTATTAGAGGCATAGTCTAGGGTGAACTTGAACACCTATGTAATAGTTTCAAGAAATAATAAAGCCTTCGTTTTGTTATCTGGTGTGTTAAACTGTTATGTGATTTTCTCGAATGGTGACTTGGGGACTGCGAGACAATACTTGGGACGAGTATGAGTAGGTGTGAAAGGTAGTAGATGCATATACTACCGGAAGCACATGACTCACGCTTGGATCATGGAAAGTCACAAGGTTACCAAGAAACTAGTAATTGATTCCGTTTTATTCAAGCATGTCGTTACCATCGATTCGGTAATGACTAAGAAGATTGTTGTTATTCCGACCCTGGTGGTCATATCGAATTGAGTCCGACTACGGTGAGTATGATACGTGGTTCAGAGAACCAAGTCCGATGTAGCATCTGACTTAAGCTAGAAGCTTGAAGTGGAAGACAATCAAAGCAATCAGTAGAGGTACCACGATAGTTGCTTGTAGCTAGGAATGCTACCCTTGAAGATGTGATTATATCCCATTAGAACATGAAGGAAGGTATAGTCTGTTCTGGAATTTGACTCTAAGAGACCTAAGACTAAGCATTGCAACATATGATGATAGGTCATTAGAATATGACACATCGTTCCATTGTAGTAATAAAAGAACTTATCTTAAGTTCGTATACAGTGAGGATCGAGATTGTGACTTGAAGGTCATAATTTCGAGTCTAACGTGAGATAGGGAGCAAGTGCAAGATTGAGCACCACCTGCAGTCAACGAGTCCAAGAGTTAGATACTCGTTCGAAGAAACAAAGAAGTTATGATTATTACTTAAGATGAAGAGATAACGTATGGAGTCATCATGTGAGCCCTGTTTCGTTGATGATTCCGGGACGTAATCATCCTAAGGGGGAGATAATTGTAACGCCCGTAGATCCGGGCTAGTCAATTTAGAGATAATAGGGGTCGAAAACGACTTTTCGACAAAAGATTATTTAGAATAAACAATCTTAACCAAGTTGTAGAATATGTCTCAAGGGTTCCGTACATATAAAGTGTTGGATATAGTGTCTAAGTCCATAACTATATTTGGTATGTACTTGACCCGACCCGGCATGGTCCATTTGGGTTGCACTTCACCCGAACAATTTATGGATAATCTTTTGAGAATAGTATAAGTTATGGTTTATTAATATATTATAAGTTCTAATATATTAATATAAAATCATATTATTTAATTAGTATTGATCTATAATTAATCTAGGATTAATTTAGAGATCAAAAGTATGACTAATTAAATATGGGCTCTTGTATTTATATAGTGTGGGCTAATGCTTATTTGGAATGGGCTAGGCTTGCATGGAAAGTCCATGGATACTCCATGGAGCTTTAACCCATGGATCTCATGGAAATGAAAAGACATGGGTATTAGGGTTTACATGGATGTAACCCTAATCCATCACACTATATAAAGGAGGCTTTGGTTCTTGAAATCACACTAGTTGATGTGAGAAAACTAAGAGGGCCGATTTCAAGAAAGGTTGTGACTATTCTCTAAAGTATCCAAGTTTGTGGTGTTTTGTGACTTCCATTTGAGGCATCCACACTATTGGTGCTAGGCTCTTAAACTCCAAGCAATCAACTACAACTACAAGGTAAGTAATTCTACTAGCTTTATTTGATTCAAGTTCCCCATGCCATGCTAGATAGGATAAGAACCTTGGAAAAATAATTATTTGCATGTATCTTAGTCAAACATAGATCCAAGGTTTCTAGGGTTGCATGTACACCATAGGAGTGTTAGAATTCTCAAAACCCATCAGTGGTATCAGAGCCTGGTTTGTTTATTTGATACTTGATGCAAAAAAAAAAAAACTTGAAAATCGAAGTTTTGTTCAAAAGCTCGTATCAAAATTTCAAGTTTTGTATATGTACTTACAATTCTTGAAATTTTTGATATGAACATTCATAAACATATGAGTTTAGAAGATCATAGAAATTATGTGCTAATAATTCATTAGATTAATTCTTGATCTTTATGTGTTTTAATGGAGTCCATAACTAGTTCTTAAGTTATGGATAACCAAAAGTCACATTTATAAATAACCATTAAAAGAACACATAGGTTACAAAAAATGAAGAGTCTTCATTTTGAATAACCATTAACTCATAAGTTATGAGAAATGAAAAGTTTTGAAAGTTTACAAAACTTTCCCTCAAGTTTTGGAACATGTAAAGTCATATTAAAAACTTTAGTTCCAACCCCTAGAATTTTAAAAGTTAAAATTCAACCCATATACTTTATAATATTATAAGTTTAATAATATTTATATATGTATAAGATCAAGTCGTCTTACCGCTAGTACGCCTCAGTCACGAAGCCGGTCTATAAGGGGAGTATAAGGTTGTTGCCTATAAAATGGCAACTTAATGGGTGTCCACTCTCACCCACCGCTTCCTTGATCGGTGGAGGGTCGTTAGCCGAACGGGTAGGACAAGGACTTATAAATTCTCATTAAAAGTATAATGATAATACTAAAGTAACTAAACTTTATTGAATTCCCAATCTTAGTTATTTTAGGAAAATGTGAATAAGGTGCTAATCCATGAAATTACACTTTACACTTTGTTTAAGTCGTTAGTGGAGCGTGTGTGGTTAACTGGCACACTAACTTGAACTTAACAAGGTAGGTAAAGGGTGACTTAATGTTTATCATAGTATCGATGGAGCGTGTGTGGTTAACCGGCACATCGATTGAGGGGTAATACATTAAGGGTACCAAGTAATTTGCATGGTTACTTCACACCTTGTTTTGTGATCCTCGGCATCCCAGTCACAAAACTTGAAGGGCACACTCAAGATTGAAACATGCCATTGAAGAAAGTTCAATGAATCTCAAAGAATCTAGGAGTTTCTAAACCAATTAAAACCTAATTAAATATTTCGTTTTTCATGGTGGAAATTGGTGAATCGTCATTCACCTACCTTCAAATATGTTATAGCTTAGATTACGACATCCCTCTTTTAAGTTATAAAATATTGTGTTGGGTCCTAGCCTTAATATTACATTTGGGTGTTTTGTTAAGGACTATCTCTATATCTAATCTAATCTATTCCCTCTTCTTTTCAGATGTCTTCCAATAACAATGCTTCTGGCTCAAACCCTACTAGCTCCTTCTCTCTCATGAATCTTTGTGGGAGAGTCATCTTTGATGGGTCAAACTTTACAGATTGGATCAGAAACATCAGGATGGTCACTCGGTATGAGAACAAAGAATATGTTCTCGACAAGGAGCTGAAGGTACCCGAGCCAACTGCTACTCCTGAAGAGCTTGCTGAATATGAGCTACATGAAAGAGATGCTACAAAAGTGGCATGCATCATGATGGCCACCATGACAGCCGAGCTCCAAAAGTCCTATGAGGACTATTATCCTTTTGAGATGCACCAGGACTTGATGGACCGCTACCATCAAAGTGCTCGTCAAGAGCGATATGAAATAATCTCCTCCATGATAACAACCCGAATGAAGGATGGTGAACCCATCACGAGCCACATGCAGAAAATGCAAAGGTATGTGGACCGTTTACTGAAGCTAAATGTGAACTTCCCTGAGGAGTTAGCAATAGACATCATTTTGCACTCCTTGCCATCGTGTTATGATCAATTCCGCATGACATATCACATGAACAAGGAAGAAGTCACCCTCAGCAAACTTCAAGGACTCTTGAAGACCGTCGAAAGTGGTCTAAAGGGTAAGTCGGTTGTTACTACTCCTACTCCTACTCCAACTGCGGCCAATGTCTTGGCAATCGGGCATGGCAAAGGGAAGAAGAGAAAGAACCCTTCTAAGGGTACCAAGGGTAAGACCCTTGAAGGCTCATCTTCAAGCAAAACCAAGAAAGGTTTTGTCACTCCTTCTGCTAACCCTAATGAGACTGAATGCTTCTATTGCCATGAAAAGTCGCACTGGAAGCGAAACTGCCCAAAGTACCAACAAGATTTGAAGGATGGGAAAGTAAAACCCAACCATGCAAGTATATACACTATATTGTCTAATAACTCACCTCATTATAAGTCTTGGGTCCTTGATACAGGTTGTGGTATTCACATATGTTGTGATTTGCAGGGACTAAGAAGAAGTGAGAATGTGGAGCAAGGAAAGATAAACTTGATCATGGGAAACAGGAAAGCTTCACCTGTCACCAAGATAGTAGTTTATTCCTTAGTGCTAAATAGTGGGTGTACATTAGATTTGAATAAATGTTATTATTCGCCAGAAATGGCAAGAAATGTTATTTCCTTTCATGCATTGTATAAACAAGGTTTTACCTTTTATTTTGATAATAATAATGGTAGTATTGATGCTTTCTTTAATAATGTTCTTTATTTTAAAGCATTACCTTGTGATGGCGTGTATGAAACTGTATCTGTTGTAGATAATCTAGGAAATAATGTATTGTGTATTAACTCTTCCACTAGCTTAGATAAAGCATCCTTATGGCATTGTCGTCTTGGACATGTAAGCAAGAAACGCATAGGCCAACTCCAAAAGGATGGAGTCTTGGAGTCATTTGACCTAAAGTCAGATGATAGTTGTGAATCTTGTTTGCTTGGTAAAATGACAAAGTCACCTTTTACTGGCACTTGTGCTAGGGGTGAAGGTTTGTTGGACCTCATACACACGGATGTGTGTGGACCCTTCAGAACCGCCACAAGAGATGCTAATCGGTTCTATGTGACTTTTACTGATGATTTTAGTAGATATGGATATGTCTACCTAATCAAGCATAAGTCAGAAACCTTTGAGAAATTCAAAGAGTTTAAGCAAGAAGTGGAGAATCAGTTGGGCAGGAACATTAAGATGCTTCGATCCGATCGTGGTGGTGAGTATCTTAGTACTGAGTTCCTTGACTATCTTAATGAATGTGGGATTGTCTCACAATTGACACCTCCTAGGACACCACAATTGAATGGTGTAGCTGAGAGGCGCAATCGGACCTTGTTGGACATGGTTCGTTCCATGATGAGTCGAGCTTCGCTACCAATCTCATTTTGGGGGTATGCCTTAGAGACTGCCGCCCATATCCTTAATCTAGTCCCTACAAAGAAGGTTTCCAAAACACCTCACGAGGTGTGGACTGGAAAAGTTCCCAATATAGACCACATCAAGATTTGGGGTTGCGAGGCTTTCGTGAGACGCGAGACTCACGATAAGCTCGAACCCCGAAGCGAAAGGTGTATTTTCATCGGGTACCCACAGAAATCCTTTGGTTACATCTTCTACAGACCCAGTGGTGATGTGGTCTTTGTAGCAAGAAGAGGATTCTTTCGAGAGAGAATTCATGAGCCAAGGAGACAGTGGGAGGCAAATTTACCTTGAGGAAATTCAAGAGTCAAGTGGTGAAGGAACCTCAAACCCTAGCCCTCAACCTGAGCAGAAAACTCCTGTTGAGCCGACTGAAGAATCTATACCTCTGAGGCGTTCCACCAGAGTTAGGAATGCACCTGAGCATTATTATGGTTTTCATATTACTGCAGAAGGTGAGACACTTATCAGTGATAACACACTGGTAAATCTGGATGAGCCTAACAGCTACACGGAAGCCATGGCAGGCCCTGAGGCTGCTAAATGGAAAGAGGCTATGGATAGCGAGATACAGTCCATGTATGACAATCAAGTTTGGAACTTGGTTGACAATGTACCTGATCGTAAGATAGTTGGGTGCAAATGGATCTTCAAGAAGAAGACCGACATGGATGGTAATGTACACACTTATAAGGCACGACTGGTTGCAAAGGGTTATTCTCAAACTCCGGGAGTTGATTATGATGAGACCTTTTCACCAGTGGCCAAGATTAAGTCTATTAGGGCTCTGTTAGCCATTGCTACATTTCATGATTATGAAATATGGCAAATGGATGTCAAAACCGCTTTCCTTAATGGAAAGTTGGCTGAAGATGTTTACATGGTTCAGCCAGAGGGTTTTGTCAGTACAGAGTACGCCAGTAAAGTGTGTAAGCTGGAGAAATCTAATTATGGATTAAAACAGGCACCTCGCAGATGGAATCTTTGCTTTGATGAGAAAATCAAAGAATTTGGCTTTTCAAGGAGTGAAGATGAATCTTGTGTCTATATTAAGGCTAGTGGGAGTATAGTCATCTTTTTGGTACTGTATGTGGATGACATACTACTCATAGGAAATGACATCCCAACCCTGCAGGAAGTAAAGTCCTGGCTTGGGAAGTGTTTCGCTATGAAGGACCTTGGAGAAGCTGCCTATATCCTAGGGATAAGGATTTTGAGAAACAGGAGTAAAAGACTAATTGGACTTAGTCAAAGCACCTATGTGGACAAAGTGTTGAAAAGGTTCAACATGCATAATTCCAAGAAAGGAGAGTTACCCATCCAGAGTAATGCCAGATTGAGTAAGACACAAAGCCCTAGTACTGAGGCTGAGATAGCAGAAATGAGTCGAATACCTTATGCTTCAGCTGTAGGATCGATCATGTATGCTATGACGTGTACTCGACCTGATGTAGCCTTTACTTTGAGCATGGTTAGCAGGTATCAGGGGAACCCTGGCAAGGCAAACTGGACTGCGGTAAAGAATATCCTCAAGTACCTGCGAAGGTCTAAGGACTGGGTCCTTACCCTCGGTGGGAGTGATGACTTGAGAGTTGTAGGGTACAGTGATGCTAGCTTTCAGACTGACAGGGATAATTTCCGCTCTCAGTCGGGCTGGGTCTTTACCCTAAACGGAGGGGCAATTACTTGGAAAAGTTCCAAGCATGAGACAGTGGCTGATTCCACTTGTGAATCAGAGTATATAGCAGCAAGCGAGGCAGCAAAGGAGGCTATATGGCTAAAGAACTTCATCGGAGACCTTGGAGTTGTACCAGCTATAAAGGAGCCAATGGAGATTTTCTGTGACAGCAATAGTGCGGTTGCCTTAGCCAAGGAACCAAGAGATCATGGGAGATCCAGACACATTGACAGAAAATATCACTTCATTAGACATCGAATAGAAGAAGGAATCCTCGTGGCAAAGAGGGTATCATCGGATGAGAACCTAGCAGATCCCCTCACGAAGGGACTGACTCGGGCTAAGCATCTCCAGCATGCTCGGAGCATAGGGCAGAAGGATGATATTAGTTTTAGTAGTTAGATAGTCTTGAAATTTGTAAAATGTAATTGACATTTGATGATAAATAAAAGTTGTTATTTATGAGTAAAGTGTTGCTATCTCTTGTCAATCGTTTACTATTATTTCTTTTTGCATGTTTTGACTTCCAGAATAATTATGTTATGATTTATATCATATTATTCAAACTCTCCACAGTCGGTCATATATTGGAAGTAGATATGAATCAAGACTGTCATGAGTTGGCTTGGAGAGGTCTAAGATGTTAGACAAAGCGGGGCTACAACACTCATGAGTGCTCATAAGTTCTGAGTATTGGATTCAACCCACGCTCACTGGCATCACTTCATGGAATTTATCTCGAGTGATCGTGAGATGGTAATATCATATAAGTCTTCAAACCTAGAGATATGATTTGTTGCCTATGAGTTGGTTATGCATTGATTGCACGAAAATGCATTGGTAACTCGATGTTATAAACCGTGCTTTTGTGTGTAATTCAACAAGTAGTAGAGCAAACATATGAGTCGAAGTTTATCTGTTCCTTCTAGGATTAGAAGCGATATCTGGGCCCCTCGATGATTTTGTTTTGACCTATGTACCGGGCCCGGTAAGAACTAAATTGATGTGTTCAGTTAAGTTCTATGTCAAACAAATCGGAAATCGGGAAACAAATGCTGGACAATAAGCAAGACCATGTTCCATGTATTTGTCCGGCTGATATCTAGAATAGAGGATTATGTGATCACTTATCTAAAATGGCGCTTCATAGTTCAACAGAGTTTAAGGAGCTTCAATTGCTGATCGGTTCCTGAAGTCATACTTGCAACTATAGTTATTAGACTTATCCAAGTGGGAGACTGTTGGATATAGTGTCTAAGTCCATAACTATATTTGGTATGTACTTGACCCGACCCGACATGGTCCATTTGGGTTGCACTTCACCCGAACAATTTATGGATAATCTTTTGAGAATAGTATAAGTTATGATTTATTAATATATTATAAGTTCTAATATCTTAATATAAAATCATATTATTTAATTAGTATTGATCTATAATTAATCTAGGATTAATTTGGAGATCAAAAGTATGACTAATTAAATATGGGCTCTTGTATTTATATAGTGTGGGCTAATGCTTATTTGGAATGGGCTAGGCTTACATGGAAAGTCCATGGATACTCCATGGAGCTTTAACCCATGGATCTCATGGAAATGAAAAGACATGGGTATTAGGGTTTACATGGATGTAACCCCAATCCATCACACTATATAAAGGAGGCTTTGGTTCTTGAAATCACACTAGTTGATGTGAGAAAACTAAGAGGGCCGATTTCAAGAAAGGTTGTGACTATTCTCTCAAGTATCCAAGTTTGTGGTGTTTTGTGACTTCCATTTGAGGCATCCACACTATTAGTGCTAGGCTCTCAAACTCCAAGCAATCAACTACAACTACAAGGTAAGTAATTCTACTAGCTTTATTTGATTCAAGTTCCCCATGCCATGCTAGATAGGATAAGAACCTTGGAAAAATGATTATTTGCATGTATCTTAGTCAAACATAGATCCAAGGTTTCTAGGGTTGCATGTACACCATAGGAGTGTTAGAATTCTCAAAACCCATCATACAGAACGCCGAAATCCGAGTAATAACGAAGAAGTTATGACCCGTCGAAGTTTCGCGACAGAACCGGCACGGCACCGGGAGACGTAAATAGTGAATTTACGATAGAGCGACTTTTAGCCATAACCACCTAAACGAAAGTCACAGAAAAAATTAAACCGAGAGCGTCCATAAAAAGAACGCCCAAATCTGACTTCGTATGAGGAAGTTATGATTTTTCGAAGTTTCGGCTTAACAGTGTTCAGCCCGAAGTTCGAATATTAGATCGAGCGATTTTTAGCCGACACAACCTAAACGAGAATCGAAGATCTCGTTAATAGTAGCATAACGATAAAAAGACAGACGAAAACGGACGTCGGATAAAGAAGTTATGAATTATTAACGGACCAATCCTGTCCCGGCCTGTTAAAAATATAAAATTTAAAATAAATTCTAAATTAGCCGACGGAGTCTAAACGAAAATTGTATAGTACGGTCCCGCCTACGCGTGGATATAAAGAGCGTCGAAAATGGAGCTCGTATGCGAAACTTATGATTTTTAGAAGTCGGAAAGGAAAAATTGCAAAGCTGTTGCAAGAGCGATGACGTGGCGCAATCCCAACCGTCCCTTGATGTTCACAGGCCTCGCTTCGGATGGAGACACCTGGCCTCGCTACGCAGCGCGTAGAAGGAACGCCCCGCGTTCGAATTGCTTGGTCTCGGAGCAGGCCACGTCGCACCATCAGGCTTCGGACACGTCTCGTACGAATACACCACGTTGGAAGTCTACGCCCTGCGTCCGAGGAATGCCCAACGTAGGTCCGAGGAGCGCAGCGCGTTCCCAGCAGCTCCAGCCCTATAAATACCATGCGAGCCTTTCCAGATTTCTCACTCATTTCTTCATTCTCTCTCTAATTTCTTTCTCTCTTTAAGACCCCAAACCACCCCTAAACCCTAGGAAAAACCCCTGGCACCCAAAGGAAGCCCCGAGGCTCCCGGAGTCCCGAGAAAAAGGGTCTTTTGGTTCGGAAACGCTGCTCCGAGCAAAGCCTGGTTTTCAAGAAAACCCGCTGTAAGTAAGCTACGCCTACACAATTTTTAATATAACTTTTAAATAATTATAGTAATGTTATTAGGTCATTAAAATAATTATTTGGGCTATTATTATGAGTTATATTGAGTGTTATTTAACGCTTATATAATAATAATAATAGCTAAACTATTAATTAGTCGCGGTTAACGTTAGACTAAACCCTAGTGGTATTGATACTAGGTTTTGTCGAGGGAAAAATTATTTTGAGATAACGAAGCGCTGTTCGAGTGCCGAGTCACCACCTAATCAGGTGAGTGCATAGTCCCTTTCATCTTACACATAGATATGAAATATTTAATATAAATTACGTGCTATGTGTGCATATTGTCTGTATACTTGCCGTCTGTGCTGGGTGAAAGATTTTTATATATGTTTTAAATGATTTAAACTGTGTATGTATTTTATATCTACAAACGTGTTGGGTAAAACATGGGTAGATGAAATAGTTGCTGTGTGACAAAAATAAAATGATGAGAAGTGATATAGACCATGAGATAAGGGTGAGAGGTAAACCATGAGAGAAGCCTTTTACCCATGTGTTGGCCCCGTCATTCAGCAGAGTATGGATGACAACCACGGACTATTCTAGACAGTCCAGTGGACACTAACAGGCTCGCAACCTGTAGGTATTTTGAACTGTGTATTCACTAGATGTACTCTAAAAACCCATTGACATGTATTGCGAGTGGATTCTCGGAAACGACACTGTCGATAAACAAACCCTGGCGACTATGAGACGTAGTGCCTAAACCCTGGCGACTATGCGACGTAGTGCCTGTTGTATAAACCCTGGCGACTATGAGGCGTAGTGCCTAAAACCTGGCGACTATGCGACGTAGTGCCAAATGAGTAGACTCTGGAAACGATGGATTTCGTGCCGATTCCTTAGGATAATCCTTAGGAATAAACGAACGAGGAATAGTTGATTCTTAGGGTAGAATAAAGAAGATAACGGGGAAGGGTAATTGGGTTGATTTTTTAATGGTTTAAACATCATAATTATATTATTGTGGGTTGAAAACCTTATGTACTCACCAGGTTTCCCAACCTGACCCACTCAAGTTTATTTGTATCACAGGTGTCGATATGAAGCCATTTTACACTGAGGGATTTAAAAGAGATATAGATCATTAGTGATAATGAATGTAAGTTTTGTTTATGCTTATGTTTCTGTATTGACGATGACATCCCAATGTTTGAAAATGAATAAAAATACATTTCTTCGGAAATGCTTTGATAATGTATTTATCATGTTTTTCTGGGAACAAATTTTGCAACATTTTTATTAAAAGAGGTACTCTGATTTTTATAAACCATAAACAAAATCGGTCTTTTCTGGCCGTGAAAATGGGGATGTCACAGTTAACATGTAGGCTTAGGCCCAAAGCCCTTAGGGTTTTCGTCAAGTCATGGTATCCTTATATATCCCTGTTTATATAAGGCTTAACCTTCACTATTAATCAAACAAATCTATTATCTTGCATGGTATTCTAGATTAAAAACCTACTGTTAACCACAACCGATAGCCGCCACGCTTGACCTCCAGTGACCTTATGTAGTAGTCATTAGAGGTGCCTTCCCTGTCCATTTTTCCCTTCTCAAATCTATTTTCCTTTTTCTCCTCCTAAAGAAAACATCTCTCATATAAACAACTGTCTTAGCCTTTGTTTCTTTTTCCGACGTATGTCGATGCTGACTTTGTCGGAGCATCAATTCTTCCTCATTGCCACTGCATCTAGTTATAACCTCTAAAACTATAACCACTACCGCTTCTTTAAGATCTAGTCATCGCCATCGTCGTTGTGGTTGATACGTCTAGTTTCTGATCTTCGCCAGCCTCCTTCTTTTGCATTTTATCTTTATCTATGTTTTTTGTTTTTTTTTCAGTTTAATCAAATTCGCCTGCTCAGATTGCAGGGGGTATTAGTATGTGTTAAATGTGACTCGAGCATTTGGAGCATTCTCATGGTGCATTGGGAGCATTATCATGGAGCATTTGGAGCACTTGAGGTTCATGGAGCAAGTGACAAAGGAATAGATCAAATAAGATGGCTTTGGATCATTTCACAAAGGAACAACTCAAGTGACAATGGAATGGATCAAGTGACAAAGGAACAAATCTTCCAAAAGGAGGTTTGGAGCAACTTGGAGTGGTTTGGAGCAACTTGGAATGGCTTGGAGCAACTTGGAGAAACATGGAGCAACTTGGAGCACTTGGAGCAACATGGAGCAATTGGAGTAACATGGATCACTTGGAGCACTTGGGGCAACATGGATCAACGTGGAGCACTTGGAGCACTTATAGCAACATGGAGCAACATGGAACATTATGTTGCGCCATGTAGAAGGAAGTTGTGCCAAATGATAGCATGATGCGCCATCATATCTGAAGTTGCTCCAAGGTGATGTTGAGCCATGGTGATGTTGAGCCAAGGAGATGTTGAGCCATGAAGATGATGTCGCACCATCAAGAAGGGAAGTTGCGCCATGGAGGACATGTTGCAACATCATGGACCATCTTGGTACATAATGCTCCATCTTGATTCCTTTGTTTTGCCATGTTGATCCACGTATGCTTAGAAGATGATCATGCTCAAGAAATACACCATGTTGTGCCACCATGATGGATGTTGGACCAGTAGTGTTCATGATGCGCCACCTGTGCATCATGATGCTCCACTTGATGGGTTTTACAAGCAATAACGCGGATAAATCCTAATACACTTAAGGGTACATGGAACCTATTAGATCTAGTCATAACACTATTGAAGTAACATTTTGATTGAATAACAAGAACCCTATAATCCTGCTGAAACCGAAAATTCACAAGAGGAGGTTACATACGTTTTAGTTATCGTAGTAAATAAGTAATTAAATCCTTCTCCAAGGCACATTCCAGAAGCTCCTAAACCCCTCAAAAAACCATCCAAGGGTAGAAGGTTTTGGAACACCTTCTTGTTCAACTATTGAACACCTCATTAAATAATACTATTTCTAATTAATATATCATTCTCATAATATATTAATAAATCATTTATTGCTATTTATTAATTATATAGTAAATCATAAAATCACACACACACACACACACACACACACTCTCTCTCTCTCTCTCTCTCTCTCTCCAAAAGTCATCCTATTCGATTACTAGGTTTGAGGGCAACCCAAAAGGACATTGTTAATAATTCAAGTATATGCCAATTTAGTTATTGGCTTGAACACCTAATACAACAGTCTCCCACTTGGATAAGTCTATAACTACAAATGCCAATATAACTTCAAAATTATCAAAAAAGCGTGCTTCCTAAAGTAACTCCAACCTCAGATCTGATCAGACATTAGTCCTAAGATCAATGATCAAATATTCATTCGTTCTACAAGATATCGTATGAACACGATACATAGACTAGAATCAATCTCTTTATCTAAACTTTTGTTTCCTTATTTCCTGATTTGTGATGACATCATAAGACTTCTAATTGGACACATCAATTTAGTCCTGGCTGAATCCAACACTATAAGTCAACACCAAATCACCGAGGGGCCCAAAGTTATCGCTTTTCTTGTCAGGGAAAAAGGAATAAATAAACTTTGACTAATATGCTTGTATCCTTTACTCACCAAATCATACACGAAACTTTGTTTTATAACACCAAGTTACTGATGAATTTTCACAATACCAATGTACAACCGATTTGTAAATTACAAGTCATATATCTCAGTTTTAAGAATATAAGATATTATCGTCTCAAAATTACTCGTGATATAATCCAGGAAGTAATTTTCTGAGTGTGAGTTTATCCAATACTCAAAATCTCCATTTTTCTAAGTACTCATGAACGTTGTAGCAACACAATTGCTATGTCTAAGCTCCTTAGACAATCTACAATCCAATTCATGACAATCTTCGTTCACTACTTAATTCCTAAAGTATGAGCGACTGTGGAGTTTTGAATAATCAAATCACTCAAGAAGTAAAACATGGAAAACGAAACACAAGAATAAATAATTGACAAAGGCAGTAAACAAACTCATAAATAATCTCTGTTATTCAATTACCAAAATCAGTTATATTTATTCTGTTAAAAGTTTCAAAGTAATCATCTAACTACTAAAACTAATTTCATCTCTCAAACCAATGCCCTTAGAATGTTGACTATGTTTAACCCTACTCAAAGCCTTTGTGAAAGGATTTGGAAGATTCTCATTTGACGAAACACTCTTTACTATGAGATGGCCTTCTTCAACTCTATGTCTGATATAATTGTACTTTCTATCGATGTGTTTATTTACCATGATCTCTCGGTTCTTTGGTCAAAGCAACTGCTCCTTCATTATCGCAGAAATGTTCCATTGGCTCCTGAATGTTCGAAACTACTCCGAGATCGGCGATGAAATTCTTCAGCCAAACCTCTTCCTTTGATGCTTCACTCGCTGCTATGCACTCTGATTTACAAGTAGAATCAGCCATCGTGTCCTGCTTGGAACTTTTCTATGTGACTGCTCCTCTATTTAATAGAAACACACAGCCAGATTGAGAACAAAGATTGTCTCTATCTGTTTGAAAGTTGGCGTCACTATACCCACTTACTCTCAATGTATCACTGCCACCAAGGACTAGAATCATATCCTTTATCCATGTGACATCTGGAAAACTTTGGAACAAGCAAGGTTTAAATTGTAACTATGTATGAATGAATTCACAATGTAACCTTGTTTCAATAAAACTTTGAAAGCCAAATGGGTATTATTTGTATTCATATATATATATATATATATATATATATATATATATATATATATATATATATATATATATATATAGGTATACATCTTTTGAAAATCATGTTCGTAATAAACATTTAAAAGTCAAGGCAAGTCAACAAGATAAACCATAAACCATGAATTAACCCTTGCAATGAGAGATTTTAGCCTAGTACTCCACCAAACAAGGGATATCGATTTACCTAGGACCGAAATCACCCTTAGTGGGTGATTTAAAACCGAAAACACCATGGGGAAATGCTTAAGACCGAAATCACTTAGTCAAAGTCAAGCCTAGGACCG
Organism: Lactuca virosa; assembly: GCF_052849685.1. Taxonomy (NCBI): domain Eukaryota; kingdom Viridiplantae; phylum Streptophyta; class Magnoliopsida; order Asterales; family Asteraceae; genus Lactuca; species Lactuca virosa. The sequence continues at coordinate 459,640,078 of NC_136429.1, read as the reverse complement.
AAATCACATGCGAGATCGGTCATACTAGGGAGTTTCAAATGCGTTTTCGGTTTAGGAGTAAAGGGATAAGGATATTTGGCTTTATGTTAAGATACTTCACCCATTTCCCATGCAAAGTATGCCCAACAGTATCCCAAGCAGACCTCCAACAAATAAAGGTATTATCCAGTAGGTAACTAAGCAAAAGTCCTATCATTTATCCTCGTTATATTAAGGCCGAAATAACCCTTGAATAATCCACCATTTCCATTACAAATTCCAGTAAGTCTATTTTCTCTAAAGACTTCTGAGTTCTCTCTCAAGAAGAATTAAGCACCAAGCCTCCAAGGATCAATTCTCCAAGCCTTTTCTTAGTATTTTGGTAAGCACCCCTTGTTGATCTAGTGTTTTATTACACTTTCTTGTTAATTTCATATTATTTACACATATTATTATGTGTTAAAACCCTTAGGATAATAACATTTCCAAGGAAGTTCATCAACCCATTCAAGTGTTTAGGCTTGGAATCTTCACACCATCTCCTCAAACAACCCACAAAACCACTCATGGTGAGTTCATACCCCCATATTTTCGAGATTTTCATGTTTTAGGGGAGGAATACAAGACAAAAATTGTTTATCACACAAATACTTGCATGTATCATACTTATGTTAAAGTATATGTCATTATTTGCATAAGATGTGATTTTTACTAGCTTTGGTACAAATATTTGTGATATATTAGTTTCAAATGCAAAACTAACAAAAACTAAACATGATCCATGTTATAAAAATCATGAGAAAATTTATGATTTGCAAAACTATAAGGTTTTTGGAAACTTTTTACCAAAATATAGTTTTCTAACAAAAAGGAGTACATTCTAATTATTTCACTATTTTGTGGTTACAACCCAAAAATATGATGTTTGACCTTACATTTTAGAAACTAGACAAGATAACAACTTTGTATTTATATGAAAGGTTATATAAATAGTTTCAACAAACAAACAAGATAAACTATAATTGGTATAGTTTGGGAATCATAAACATTTTACTATAATTTAGAAGAAACATATAATTATTTAAAGGTATAATTATTTTGCTTACAAGATAACAAAATTTTAGTACGATAGACATAAAACGGTTGATACAGACTTGTGAGACATTCAGATTCACCGTACCTACTAGAGTACACGTTAAGTCTTGCATTATAACCAGAGTCTCTTGGAGGGAGAGCGTGACACTTGTGTATAGATCTATATGAGATTGACAACCCCGCACCTCAGCTGTTAGCTACAGTTAGACCGACCAGTTTACGGTGACAAATGTCGTATCAGTTACGACGCCTGAAGAACGTCGTTTAGGCCAACTAGTTGTATTAGTATGGTTATAATAACTCACATTGACTATCAACAAAACATTTGGTTTATGGGCTAGCGTACACTCAAATAGTCTTCACAAAAAGATAAATCTTACTAAAACTATTTACTAGTACCGCATCACTTACATTTTAGTCTTGGGTTAAGACTTAAAACAAGATTAACATACATTTAGGTAGTTTTATATAAAGATATAACTTACTAATACTACTCTCCGGTACAACTTTACTTACATTTTTTTAGTCTTTAGGTTAAGACTCACAATTCATTTAGAAGAAAATATTCGATTTTCTAGAAGTATACACTACCATTTTACACGAAACAGTTACAAATCTTTCTCATACAAAAACTCTTATGAACTCACCAACTTAATGGTTGAAACTTTTCAAAATCACTTGTATTCTCAGGAAACCAGTAAACTGGTAACCACAGAAGTTTTGGTGGATGGGACATCGTCACATCACGTTATTTACTTTCGACATACGCATTTGATATTATGTAAACAATGTTTTTGAGCACAATGTAAACTTATTAAATATTCAATACAATGGTTGTAATGCTTTGATCTCTATTATTCAATTGTTATGATATTGTACATGAAGTCATCCGCCCCCGGACGTTTCCGCCGTATTGGTTTGCGTATGTGACAGATTGGTATCAGAGCATTGTTTATAGTGAACTAAGTATATCAAACCTTGTAAGATATACAACTATAAATATAATGGGGCTAAAACACTCTGACTAAAAGTATACTTTTAAAATATAAGTATTTTTATAAGAGTATACAAGCATGGATACATACTAGAAGTAGTGTCATGATAAGAACTATATAAAAGTATTACAGGAGTTAAACACTATGGTTAAGTCTAGGCAGCTATGTAATAAGAAGTCCTAGAATCAAACATAAAGATTAAAATACTATAGGAGTGTTTTAGAATACTACATAATCATACACATAAGCCTTTCATCAATTTCTCATATCTTGATTCTCACACAGACTTCACGACAGGATTTCACATGCCCGGAGACCCCTATTTCTCTAACCAGGGAAATGGTGGGTGGATCGAAGAGGATCCTGAAGAGGATCCAGAGGAGAGGAAGAAGAAAAATAGGACTCGGACGTAGAGTCTGAAGTCATAAAATCCTCCTTACATCGCCCGGGTTCCCGCACATCGTGTGGGCTATCAGGGACACACACCCTGCTGGGCGGAGGACCTAGAAAGGTGGAGCAAGTAGCAACATCAGCGTTCTACATATGACATAGAGCGAGGTTTCTATAACCTCAGTCACAGAGGACCGGCAGACAGGGCCCTCCCTTTTATGGTTTAGCAAATCACACGCCTCGGAGATCGGACCAGGGTGTCGGCAAAGTGGATCATGGAGCTGGGGGCCGTTGCTGAGACCACTGACACACACACTTGACTACAAGAGACAAGGGAATACCAAGTGAGACACTCGGCCCTCAAGGAGAGAGTAATCCCAACTGAAGCTGGGATAGTCGTAGCAGAACAGAGAGCGGAGACGGCCACTCGTGAGATGTTTGAGATGGCAGGGCACTTTGCGAGTCACCGAGGCATATGATGAGCTAGTATAGCCTATTGAGTTGGTGACTGCGCTACTTCTACTATGTGTTAGAGTTATTTATTCATGTATCACAACCAGTAGGAGTAAATCAAGCGAGATATGCCCTCTGAAGCCAGTTTGCCCCGAACCAACTTAATGTTTTTAACGTCTAGCTTCTATTTTGGTAACGTAAACGATCGTACAAAACCTACCACTACTTACTATCATAAGTACATTTTGATAATGTTGGTCAAAAAATTTGGGAATTGTACAGAAAAACATGTAGTTATATGTATATAAATATAAGTGTAGATGAGATACAACTAGCAACGACCATAGTTACTTACGAACTCGTTTCACACGACAGGTCATGCCATCACGCGGGAGTAGCCAGTGTACCAGCTCAACACCAGTTCTACATATGGACCCTGCTACATTCCAAGCCGCCGTAACAGCCGCTATGACAACTGTAATGACGCAACTTAGCGCTAACAACACCAATGGAAACGGGAACAGTGCCTACAGTTCCAATCACAATGACAGCCAAGGACACCAACAGATGTGTCCCTGCAAGGACCCCTCAGATTACAAACCTAAGAACTCCCACGTCAATGGAGGAGTACTACCCAATAAGCGAAAAGACAAGAAACGGTGGCAGCCCATGCCACTGTTGTCCCAACTGCCTCAGTGCCAACAAGACCATATGCTAGAAACCTACCAAAATGCAACAGGTGCAACTTTCATCACCAGGGATACTGCCGAGAATTGCATTGCAAGAAATGCAACAAGAAAGGGCATACCGCCTGTTTCTGTAGAACGCCGGCCCAACAAACCACCCAAGCCGCAACTGGTAGAGTGAGTCGGGCTTGCTACGGATGTAGGGAGGCAGGACATCGCAAGAGGGAGTGCCCAAAGACCAAAAGCAAAAGGTTCAGCGACGTCGGAGGATTTCCAAGCACTGGACATGAGGAAGCTACAGGGAACCCCGTTGTGATTACCGTTACGTTTCCTCCACAAATAACTCATATGCATATATACTTTACAATAGGGATGAGGAGAGGAGACTCGTGAGTCAGAAGGTAAAAATGCATACTCTTACAAAAACCTCAAGCACTCACAAAATATTCCCGGTGGAAATAACTAGGGGAAAGAACTAAAACCACCAACAACACATACCTAGGATGCACTCTAACTCTAAGTGAACATTCCTTCTAAATCGACCTAATACCGATTGACGGTAGGAAATTTCGACGCAACCATTTACATGTTTTAGTTAAATCCTCATCATACCAACACCATACGTAAAGAAAAGGCCGCTCGATTTAACTTACCAAATAACAAAACCCTTGTCATCAATGATGACAAATCCGGCACAAAACTCCGCATCGTACCTTGCGTCAAGGATCGAAAGTACCTATGCAAGGGGTACCACGCCTAACTTAGCCCACGATAAGAGTGAGACTCAGGAAGCGAAAGAAATCCAGGACATTTCGGAAGTATGTAACTTTTCCGATATATTCCCGAAAGACCATGCAAAAAAAAAATCCCACCCGTACACCAAGTCGAGTTCAGAATCGACTTAATCCCCAAAGCCCATTACCTAATGGACCGAACCTGGACACCGAGATTCGGCAGGAACATAGACATTGTCACGAAAAAGACTCACAAGACCAAATACTCCGTTCATCTCGACTCAGACAAGATGTATCTGGATCTCAAGAAACTTTATTTGTGGCCAAACATGAAGGCAGAGATTGCTACCTATGTGGACAAGTGCCTGACTTGTGCCAAGGTCAAAGTAGAATATCAAAAGCCCTCGGGTTTGCTTCAGCAACCAGACATACCCGAGTGGAAGTGGGAGCGGATAACCACGAACTTCATAACCAAGCTACCCACGACAACGGGTGGACTTGACACCGTTTGGGCGATCATTGACAGGTTAACCAAATCCGCACACTTCCTGCCAATAAAAGAGACTGGCAAGATGGAAAAGCTCTCAAGGATGTACATTAAAGAAATCGTGCAACTACATGGTGTGCCAATATCTATTATCTCCAACAGAGAGAGTAGATTCGCCTCCCGGTTCGGGCAGTCGCTACAAAAGTCCTTGGGAACTAATCTTGCTATGAGTGCAGCCTATCACTCTCAAACAGACGGTCAAAGTGAAAGAACCATACAGACGCTAGAAGATATGTTGAGAGATTGTGTGATAGACTTTGGTAAGGACTGGGATACTCACTTGCCCCTCGTCGAATTCTCCTACAATAACAACTATCACACTAGCATTAAAGTTGCGCCATTCGAAGCCCTCTACGGACGCAAGTGCAGATCCCCTCAGTGCTGGGTTTAGGTTGGTGACACGCAACTGGAAAAAATACAAGTCCTTGATAGCACACTCACCGGCCAGGAGATCATACGAGAAACTACGAAAAAGATCGTTCAGATTCAGGAACGAGTAAAAGCATCCCGAGATCAGCAAAAGAGCTATGCCGATAAGCGACGAAAACCCTTGGAATTCCAGGTTGGTGACCGCGTTCTGTTGAAGGTCTCACCCTGGAAGGGAATGATATGTTTTAGCAAACGGGGAAAACTAAATCGAAGGTATATCGGGCCATTCGAGATCCTTGCTAGAATCGGCCTGGTGGCTTACAAGCTTCGACTGCCACAAGAACTCAGCAACGTCCATCCCGTCTTCTATTTGTCCAACCTAAAGAAATGTCTGTCGGACGAAACTCTTGTAGTCCCACTCGAGGAGATCAAGGTAAATGAGAATCTATACTTCATTGAGGAACTTGTTGAAATCATGGACAGGGAAATCAAAAGGACAAAACAAAGACATATACCAATAGTGAAGGTCTGCTGGAACGCCAAGCGAGGACCCGAATTCACTTGCTAGCAGGAGGATCAAATGAAACAGAAATACCCACAACTTTTGTAAGAACCCGTTTAACATGCAAATGAAACAGAAATACCCACAACAGAAATACCTACAACTGGAAATTTTTGGAACAAACAAGGTTTAAATTGTAACTATGTATGACTGAATTCACAATGTAACCTTTTTTCAATAAAACTTTGAAAGCCAAAAGGGAATTGTTTGTATTAGTATACATACAGGTATACATCTTTTGAAAAGCATGTTCGTAATAAACATTTAAAAAGTCAAGGCAAGTCAACAAGATAAAGCATAAACCATGAATTAACCCTTCAAATGAGAGATTTCGGCCTAGTACCCTACCAAAAAAGGGATATCAGTTTGCTTAGGACCGAAATCACCCTTAGTGGGTTATTTAAAACCGAAAACACCATGGGGAAATGCTTAGGACCGAAATCACTTAGTCAAAGTCAAGCCTAGGACCGAAATCACATGTGATCTCGGTCATACTAGGGAGTTTCAAATGTGTTTTCGGTTTAGGAATAAAGGGATAAGGATAGTTGGCTTTATGATAAGATACTTCACCCATTTCCCATGCAAAGTATGCCCAACAGTATCCCAAGCAGACCTCCAACAAATAAAGGTATTATCCAGTAGGTAACTAAGCAAAAGTCCTATCATTTATCCTCGTTATATTAAGGCCGAAATCACCCTTGAATAATCCACCATTTCCATTACAAATTCCAGTAACTCTATTTTCTCTAAAGACTTCTCAATTCTCTCTCAAGAAGAATTAAGCACCAAGCCTCCAAGGATCAATTCTCCAAGCCTTTTCTTAGTATTTTGGTAAGCACCCCTTGTTGATCTAGTGTTTTATTACATTTTCTTGTTAATTTCATATTATTTACACATATTATTATATGTTAAAACCCTTAGGATAATAACATTTCCAAGGAAGTTCATCAACCCATTCAAGTGTTTAGGCTTGGAATCTTCACACCATCTCCTCAAACAACCCACAAAACCACTCATGGTGAGTTCATACCCCCATATTTTCGAGATTTTCATGTTTTAGGGGGGGGGGGGAATACAAGACAAAAATTGTTTATCACACAAATACTTGCATGTATCATCTTTATGTTAAAGTATATGTCATTATTTGCATAAGATGTGATTTTTACTAGCTTTGGTACAAATATTTGTGATATATTAGTTTCAAATGCAAAACTAACAAAAACTAAACATGATCCATGTTATAAAAATCATGAGAAAATTTATGATTTGCAAAACTATAAGGTTTTTGGAAACTTTTTACCAAAATATAGTTTTCTAACAAAAAGGAGTACATTCTAATTATTTCACTATTTTGTGGGTTACAACCCAAAAATATGATGTTTGACCTTACATTTTAGAAACTAGACAAGATAACAACTTTGTATTTATATGAAAGGTTATATAAATAGTTTCAACAAACAAACAAGATAAACTATAATTGGTATACTTTGGGAATCACAAACATTTTACTATAATTTAGAAGAAACATATAATTATTTAAAGGTATAATTATTTTGCTTACAAGATAACAAAATTTTAGTACGATAGACATAAAACGGTTGATACAGACTTGTGAGACATTCAGCTTCACCGTACCTACTAGAGTACACGTTAAGTCTTGCATTATAACCAGAGTCTCTTGGAGGGAGAGCGTGACACTTGTGTATAGATCTATACGAGATTGACAACCCCGCACCTCAGCTGTTAGCTACAGTTAGACCGGCCAGTCTAGGGTGACAAATGTCGTATCAGTTACAACGCCTGAAGAACGTCGTTTAGGCCAACTAGTTGTATTAGTATGGTTATAATAACTCACATTGACTATCAACAAAACATTTGGTTTATGGGCTAGCGTACACTCAAATAGTCTTCACAAAAAGATAAATCTTACTAAAACTATTTACTAGTACCGCATCACTTACATTTTAGTCTTGGGTTAAGACTTACAACAAGATTAACATACATTTAAGTAGTTTTATAAAAAGATACAACTTACAAATACTACTCTCCGGTACAACTTTACTTACATTTTTTTAGTCTTTGGGTTAAGACTCACAATTCATTTAAAGGAAAATATTTGATTTTCTAGAGGTATACACTACCATTTTACACGAAACAGTTAGAAATCGTTCTCATACAAAAACGCTTATGAACTCACCAACTTAATTGTTGAAACTTTTCAAAATCACTTGTATTCTCAGGAAACCAGTAAACTGTTAACCACATAAGTTTTGGTGGATGGGACATCGTCACATCACGTTATTTACTTTCGTCATACACATTTGATATTATGTAAACAATGTTTTTGAGCACAATGTAAACTTATTAAATATTCAATACAATGGTTGTAATGCTTTGATCTCTATTATTCAATTGTTATGATATTGTACATGAAGTCATCCGCCCCCAGATGTTTCTGCCGTATTGGTTTGGGGGTGTGACAGATTGGTATCAGAGCATTGTTTATAGTGAACTATGTATATCAAACCTTGTAAGATATACAACTATAAATATAATGGGGCTAAAACACTCTAACTAAAAGTATACTTTTAAAATATAAGTATTTTTATAAGAGTATACAAGCATGCATACATACTAGAAGTAGTGTCATGATAAGAACTATATAAAAGTATTTAGAGGAGTTAAACACTATGGTTAAGCCTAGGCAGCTATGTAATCATATCTGGGATAAATATAGCCTAATCAACTATATTTATTTGAGATATGACCAACATGTGTTTAGGAAGGTTCATGGTGGGCCACGAATCTAAAACTTACCAACCCCATATACCAAGAAGTCCTAGAATCAAACATAAAGATTAAAATACTATAGGAGTATTTTAGAATACTACATAATCATACACATAAGCCTTTCATGAATTTCTCATATCTCCATTCTCACACAGACTTCATGACAGGATTTTGACATGCCCGGAGACCCCTATTTCTCTAACCAGGGAAATGGTGGGTGGATCGAAGAGGATCCTGAAGAGGATCCAGAGGAAGAGGAAGAAGAAAAGGAGGACTCGGACGCAGAGTCCGAAGTCATAAAATCTTCCTTACATCGCCCGGGTTCCCGCACATCGTGTGGGCTATCAGGGATCCACGCCCTGCTGGGCGGAGGACCTAGAAAGGTGGAGAAAGTAGCAACATCAGCGTTCTACATACGACATAGAGCGAGGTTTCTATAACCTCAGTCACAGAGGACCGGCAGACGGGGCCCTCCCTTTTATGGTTTAGCAAATCACACGCCTCGGAGATTGGACCAGGGTGTCGGCAAAGTGGATCATGGAGCTGGGGGCCGTTGCTGAGACCACTGACACACACACTCGACTACAAGAGACAAGGGAATACAAGGAGAGACACTCGGCCCTCAAGGAGAGAGTAATCGCAACTGAAGCTATGACAGTCGTAGTAGAACAGAGAGCGGAGACGCCCACTCGTGAGATGTTTGAGATGGCAGGGCACTTTGCGAGTCACCGAGGCATATGATGAGCTAGTATAGCCTAGCGAGTTGGTGACTGCGTTACTTCCACTATGTGTTAGAGTTATTCATTCCTGTATCACAGCCAGTAGGAGTAAATCAAGCGAGATACGCCCTCCGAAGCAAGTATGCCCCGAACCAACTTAATGTTTTTAATGTCTAGCTATTTTGGTAACGTAAACGATCGTACAAAACCTACCACTACTTACTATCATAAGTAAATTTCGATAATGTTGGTCAAAACATTTGGGAATTGTACAGAAAAACATGTAGTTATATGTATATAAATATAAGTGTAGATGAGATACAACTAGCAACGACCATAGTTACTTACGAACTCGTTTCACACGACAGGTCATGCCATCACGCGGGAGTAGCCAGCGTACCAGCTCAACACCAGTTCTACATATGGACCCTGCTACATTCCAAGCCGCCGTAACAGCCGCTATGACAACTGTAATGATGCAACTTAGCGCTAACAACACCAATGGAAACGGGAACAGTGCCTACAGTTCCAATCACAATGACAGCCAAGGACACCAACAGATGTGTCCCTGCAAGGACCCCCCAGATTACAAACCTAAGAACTCCCACGTCAATGGAGGAGTACTACCCAATAAGCGAAATATCTGGAATAAGAAAAAGGGATGTCCGACTTAAGGGCCTGCCAAAAGACAAAAAACTGTGGCAGCCCATGCCACTGCTGTCCCAATTGCCTCAGTGTCGACAAGAACATATGCTAGAAACCTGCCAAAATGCAACATGTGCAACTTTCATCACCAGGGATACTGTCGATAATTGCATTGCAACAAATGCAACAAGAATGGGCATATCGCCCGTTTCTGTAGAACGCCGACCCAACAAACCACCCAAGCCGCAACTGCTAGAGTGAGTCGGGCTTGCTACGGATGTAGGGAGGCAGGACATCGCAAGAGGGAGTGACCAAAGACTAAAAGCAAAAAGTTCAGCGACGTCGGAGGATTTCCAACAACTGGACATGAGGAAGCTACAGGGAACCCCGTTGTGATTACCGTTACGTTTCCTCCACAAATAACTCATATGTATATATACTTTACAATAGGGATGAGGATAGGAGACTCGTGAGTCAGAAGGTAAAAATGCATACTCTTGCAAAAACCTAAAGCACTCACAAAATATTCACGGTGGAAATAACTAGGGGAAAGAACTAAAACCACCAACAACACATACCTAGGATGTACTCTAACTCTATGTGAACATTCCTTCTAAATCGACCTAATACCAATTGACGGTAGGAAATTTCGACGCAACCATTTACATGTTTTAGTTAAATCCTCATCATACCAACACCATACGTAAAGAAAAGGCCGCTCGATTTAACTTAACAAATAACAAAACCCTTGTTATCAATGATGACAAATCCGACAAAAACCTCCGCATCGTACCTTGCGTCAAGGATCGAAACTACCTATGCAAGGCGTACCATGCCTAACTTAGCCCACGATAAGAGTGAGACTCAGGAAGCGAAAGAAATCCAGGACATTCCAGAAGTATGTAACTTTTCCGATAATTTCCCGAAAGACCTTCCAAAAAAAAATCCCACCCGTACACCAAGTTGAGTTCAGAATCGACTTAATCCCCGAAGCCCATTACCTAATGGACCGAACCTGGACACCGAGATTCGGCAGGAACATAGACATTGTCACGAAAAAGACTCACAAGACCAAATACTCCGTTCATCTCGGCTCAGACAAAATGTATCTGGATCTCAAGAAACTTTATTTGTGGCCAAACATGAAGGCAGAGATCGGTACCTATGTGGACAAGTGCCTGACTTGTGCCAAGGTCAAAGTAGAATATCAAAAGCCCTCGGGTTTGCTTCATAAACCGGACATACCTGAGTGGAAGTGGGAGTGCATAACCACGGACTTCATAACCAATCTACCCAACACAACGGGTAGACTTGACACCGTTTGGGCGATCGTTGACAGGTTAACCAAATCCGCACACTTCCTGCCAATAAAAGAGACTGGCAAGATGGAAAAGCTCTCAAGGACGTACATTAAACAAATCATGCAACTACATGGTGTGCCAATATCTATTATCTCCAACAGAGAGTAGATTCACCTCCCGGTTCGGGCAGTCGCTACAAAAGTCCTTGGGAACCAATCTCGCTATGAGTACAACCTATCACTCTCAAACAGACGGTCAAAGTGAAAGAACCATGCATACGCTAGAAGATATGTTGAGAGATTGTGTGATAGACTTTGGTAAGGACTGGGATACTCACTTGACACTCGTCGAATTCTCCTACAATAACAACTATCACACTAGCATCAAAGTAGCGCCATTCGAAGCCCTCTACGGACGCAAGTGCAGATCCCCTCCGTGCTGGGTTGAGGTTGGTGACATGCAACTGGCAAAAATACAAGTGCCTGATAGCACACTCACCGGCCCGGAGATCATACGAGAAACTACGGAAAAGATCGTTCAGATTCAGGTACGATTAAAAGCATCCCGAGATCGGAAAAAGAGCTATGCTGATAAGCGATGAAAACCCTTGGAATTCCAGGTTGGTGACCGCGTTCTGTTGAAGGTCTCACCCTGGAAGGGAATGATATGTTTTGGAAAACGGGGAAAACTAAATCGAAGGTATATCGGGCCATTCGAGATCCTTGCTAGAATCGGCCCGGTGGCGTACAAGCTTCGATTGCCACAAGAACTCAGCAACGTACATCCCGTCTTCTATGTGTCCAACCTAAAGAAGTGTCTGTCCGACGAAACTCTTGTAGTCCCACTCGACGAGATCGTGGTAAATGAGAATCTATACTTCATAGAGGAACCTGTTTAAATCATGGACATGGAAGTAAAAAGGACGAAACAAAGACGTATACCAATAGTGAAGGTCCGCTGGAACGCCAAGCGAGGATCCGAATTCACTTGGTAGCGGGAGGATCAAATGAAACAGAAATACGCACAACTTTTGCAAGAACCCGTTTAAGATGCAAATGAAACATAAATACCCACAACAGAAATGAAACAGAAATACCCACAACTGGAAAATTTTGGAACAAGCAAGGTTTAAATTGTAACTATTTATGACTGAATTCACAATGTAACCTTGTTTCAATAAAACTTTGAAAGCCAAAAGGGAATTGTTTGTATTAGTATACATACATGTATACATCTTTTGAAAAGCATGTTCGTAATAAAAATTTAAAAAGTGAAGGCAAGTCAACAAGATAAAGCATAAACCATGAATTAACCCTTGCAATGAGAGATTTTGGCCTAGTACCCCACCAAAGAAGGGATTTCGGTTTTCCTAGGACCGAAATCATCCTTAGTGGGTTATTTAAAACCGTAAACACCATGGGGAAATGCTTAGGACCGAAATCACTTAGTCAAAGTCAAGCCGAGAACCAATATCACATGTGATCTCGGTCATACTAGGGAGTTTCAAATGTGTTTTCGGTTTAGGAATAAAGGGATAAGGATAGTTGGCTTTATGATAAGATACTTCACCCATATCCCATGCAAAGTATGCCTAACAGTATCCCAAGCAGACATCCAACAAATAAAGATATTATCCAGTAGGTAACTAAGCAAAAGTAATTTGTAAGGCTAAGGATACTTTCAAGAAATGAATGATAGATTGGCTTGATATGTGATGCCTTATAGCCTAGGAAGCATTGGACGCTATGCTAGATTGGGAATATGTATTGGTATCTGTAATTTGTAAGTGTATGCTTTAAAAATGTATATACAGTTAGGATCATATAGCCCTAGAATGATTGATTTGACCTTATTTCTTGTTTCTCGTTTGGTTGTGGTCCTACGATAGAGTCTTTTATTCGATAGTCTATTTGATCATGTATTGTGTATAATTTGAATACGTAAGGAAACCGGTAGTGAGAGTAGAAGTTCCTAGCATGGGTTGTAGTAAGTGAGCTTTTGAGGCTATTTGTTTGTTTTATGGCTTGGAGTGTTATTGCACGAATACTGGTTGCTTTGTGCTTTGTGAAACTCTTAGTCATGTAAGTTAGCTATTAAGTGAAATGTTAAATCACATGTTGTAAAGGTTAAATAATCTCAGAGTGATGGATTTGACTCTATTGCGCAACAATGGTTTAAGTCTAAACTGTTGGGTTTTGTGTACTATAACGCTCCTATGGTGCACATACAACCCTAATGCTTTGGATCTAAGTTTTCTCTAGTTATACATGCAAAAAATATTATCCAAAGCTCGAAACCTATATCTAGCATACAAATTTGGTACATGAATCATAAAACTAGTTAGAATAATACCTCTTATTTGTAGCTTTTGTTGTTGGCCTTTCAAGAGCTTAGCACCTCAAGTGTGATTCCTCAAACAAGTCACAAACACCAAGAACAAATGGAGGATAATGAGAGAGATGCTAGGAGTACACAAAATCGGTAAGGTTTCTTCTTGGAACTCTTGGGTGCCAATTTTGGAGCTAAGGGGTTACACTTATAGTGTGGAATTCCTAGAGTTTCAACTTGTAAACCCTAATCCACTCCCTTGGGCCTAGAATCCAATAATCCATATGATAAGCCTTATAGACTAACACTTCATGGAATCTCTCATAAACTTAGTCCATCACTAATCAATCATGGATCATTGGCCCAAAGTATATGTATTACTGATTTACCTAATCAGTCCCCGTTAATTTAATCAGTCTCTTTTGATCACTAAATTAATTCCAAATTAGTTCTTGATCAATACTAATTAAACAATATGATTTCTCAATTAATATATTATAATTATAATATATTATTAAATCACAAATAACCTCTTTCTCAAATATCCATCCTGTCAAATTGTTTTGGTGAAGGCAACCCTAAATGGACCATGCTACTCTCGGGTCAAGTACATACCAATTATAGTTATGGGCTTAGATACCTAATCCAATAGTCTCCCACTTGGATAAGTCTAATAACTATTATTGCAAGTGCGACTTTAAAACCCGACTTGCAATCTTAGCTCTTAAAATCCGCTGTCGAACTCTGACCTAGTCAATGACGCGTCCATTACATAAGGGATCATATATTCCTCCATTCTTGATATCGTATGAACTAAAACATGGATTATAATCATTCTCTCTGTTCATGTGTTTTTTCCCGATTTCCGATTTATGATGACCGACTAATTGAACAAATTAAATCAGTCCAGACTTAGCCAAGCACTTAGGGTTGTCATCACTAAATCATCGAGGGGCCCACAGATATCGCTTTTATCCCTCTTAGGGTAAAAGGAACGGATAACATTCAACTCATATGCTTGCTCTATTTACTCATCAAATCACACACAACAATACGTTTTATAACACCAAGTTACTGGTGCATTTTCATATCATCAATGTGCAACCGACTTGTAAACTGCAAATCATATCTCTCCGTTTCAAGAATATAAGATATTATCGTCTCACAATCACTCGTGATAAAATCCATGAAGTGATTCAGATGAGTGTGGGTTTAATCTAATACTCAAATCTTATTACAGGAGTACTCATGAATACTGTAGCAAACTTGTGCTATGTCTAACAATTTAGACAATCTATAGACGGATTCATGACAGTCTTGCCTTAATACCTACTTCCATAGTATGACCGAATGTGGATGGTTTGAATAATCTTATTATTCGGGAAGTCAAAACATGCAAAGTGAAACACAAGAATAATCGAATCCAATATGGTGTCAAAACTTTTGAATATAAATAAAACACCTTTTATTTAATCACCATATTGATTACACATTATTCATTGTATAATGTTTTGATTAATCAACTTCATACTTGAATTAAAACAATAGTTATCCCATGCTTTAAGCATGCACACTATGTTTACCTATGGTCTTTACTTTGTGAAATAGATCAATTTTAAACACTCATTTCACAATTCCAAATCCTTATAGTAAGTGTAAGAATACCAAGTCCTTGCCACTTACTGTAATCTGTTAGATTTTAAGCTTATATGCAGTGATCCTTTCGTAATGAGTATGTACACAAGTCATAGAGACTTTGCCAATTACAAAACTTTCCATTGGAAATTGTTACAAGACAATTCCATAGATACAAAGTCTCATATTCAAAGCATATTCCTTTAAACATCCTTCTTGCATAAAAGTTTCTAGCTTACTCATAGATTCTTGATATCCAACTCCCATTATGGAAACTTTTCCATAATTGCCATATGACTATTTATTCTTAATAGAATCCTATCTATTCAGAATTATATCAATATGGTCCATTCATTACTATACTTCTAACTATCCACATGCAACCAATCCTTGGCGAACCTTAGATCGTCCTTGACAGTTGTTTAATAACTTTAGTCATATCCGATTTTAGTCCTTTTTCCCTCCTAATGCCCTAGGCATTTGGAAAATTAGAACACGTGAATATTGTAGCATATGCAATCGATCCTATATCCGAAGCATATGGGATATGATTCATAATGTATTACATAAGGACATGATACTTGATCAGTCTTTTGCTATAATACTTCCATATATAGACTTTCCAATGTTGAAATATTTCAACATGGTATTCATATATATATATATATATATATATATATATATATATATATATATATATATATCCATGACTAAGTCTAATTAATACTTCAATCTAAACTTTTAGATTCGAAATAAAGTATAAGTATCCTCTCCTTTATTATAGCGAAACTACTTTTCAAATTTTGCAACTTTGCAAATTTGTAACCTTTGTTTGCTATAACTAGTTTTGCTAACTTGAAACACTTCACATAATAATCATCCTCCCACTATCATGATAATTATATTCTTACTAGCATAACACTTATGCTCCCACTAGCTTTGACATGTATCCAAAATCATCTGGACTTCTAGTAATCAGTACTTTATTGACATTGTTACCAAAGTTCAGATTTCTGATATGAGATGCTTCGATAAGCCTTTATCTAAGCTCATACACCTTTTATAAGAAAACTCATATGTGTGTCTAAATTATTCAGAACTTACAACAATAAGTTCCGAATGTTAAAACTATTTGCCATTTCTCACAATTCAAATTATGAAGAGGGATGTCGAAATCATAATCGAATTTGAGATCGCAATTAACACAACTGCTATCTCCTTAAAATCTACTTAGTGAAAGCGTTTCCTCACAATCATTTTCATGAATTTGAGAGAAACCTTATGTCGCTTAGATATTATGGTGTGTGTGTTCCTATCCATGTGAAAATGTCATTTCCAACCATTATCATAAGACAAGGTTTACGACAAAATTAAACTCATATGGACTAAAATTACTCAATCTTAATTTCTTGCCACTTGGCAGAGCAAGGGCCTACCATGTCTTCCAAGTTGTTGAGCAGATCACCCTTACTAATAAATGGAACTCATAGAACTCACATGCATAGTAAACTTTAACTGGAATGTGCACAGAAACAAGAATATGTCAATGCGATAGGTTACAAACCTCAAGTCGCGTGCTAGTGTTAAACAATAGGTTTACTCTTGATTAGTTCTTGAAACCTTTCAAGATCTTTGAGACTCCCACTAAATTCTTGACATATAAGATTCTCTTATCAAGAACATTCCTTGATAAACAAATATTCAAGAGTCAATGACACTTCATATAATTGGTCTTAGTTGGTCTTTGTTTTATCCAAAATCGCAACTACCAATTTCAAATGTGCATGAGTAAGAAAACTTTTCTACTCCACATTCCATGATGTGTTATAAGCCTACTTAAGATATGTCACTCAAGGCACAATCTTGGAGTATGATTCTAAGACTTGATTTTGGAACGAAGTATGATTCACGTTTTTTATTTAACCATTTCAAAAATTCCCGATTCCTCTTCTTAGCCATGCAAATGCACTAAGGTATCCTTAGAGGATCAATTGTGATATGGTTTCATAATCATTAAGATGATCGTAAAACACGATACTGAAGTACTCTCCTTTCCTTTCAGATTGGAGAAACTTTTATCTTTCTTCTTAATTTGATTCTTCTCATTCGTTCTGCCATACATTGAAACTTTTCAATGATCCAAAATTATACTTAATCTTGTAAGTATAATCATATTCACTAAACTTTTGTAAATCACTATGAGTAGTCTTATTGTTCTTTGTGGTGGACCTGACCAGTGCACAACAATGTGTACTAGATTCCCTAGTCCTTCACTTGACTTACATATACATGTGAAAAAGGAATTAGTCTTAATTTCCCAAAGATGAAGGTTCTCATTCATCATACAATACAAGTTGCATGATTCCAAGTTTCTGTCCAATTGAAACTTGGTGATGAGAATCTTTCCTTATTTGGTAAATTTAGACACTACCACAAACGAAAGAATCAAATCCATATTGCTAAAAATAGAAACGTACAAACATCAATTTTCATAAGTTCCATTGCAAGGAAATATAAAATAAGATAAAATCAAAATATTTCTTTATTTATAAAATGCGGAAAACCTTTCCTTACAATGCAAGTACATATGAAGGCTATGTTTCTAAATATTCCAAAGCAATCTATCATAACTCCTAAGTAGCAGCTCAAAACTCTGATCATCGAATCATGCGATCGAATCATGCTATCATAACTCCTAAGTAGCAGCTCAAAACTCTGATCATCGAATCATGCGATCGAAATCCATCTCTTCGTGATCAGACTCAGTCTGCTCCTTCTTTAAGCTTCCTTTCTCATCTTCGATCCTACAAAACATCAAAATGTAATTACATTACATCATGTATTAAGAATCTCCAAATAGGAACTTAATAGAGTTAGATAGTGGACTTACATAAAGCAGTGTCATACATTCTAACTTTACGACAACGTCGCAACCAATGCCCATTCTCTTGGCAATAGTAACAAACAGACTCTTTTGGAATGGCACATGGGACATTCTCAGACTTAGCCTTTCACTTTCCCTTAGGAAAAGAAATCTTTTCTGGACTTCCAATATTTCCATTGTCAATGTCGATGGAAGTTTGGGAAGTAGATCTTCCATTCAAATTTGCATTACCAGTGCGCCAAATCATTTGTGATTCAGAAGCAAATAGCAAATAGGTAAGATCGATAAGGGTCATGTCGCGGTCTGTCATGTAGTGATCTTTAATGAACTCACTATATGACTCAGGAAGTGATTGAAGAACCAAGTCACCAGCCAAATTAATTGACACAACGACTCCTAACATTCCCAACCTGTCAATGTGTGACTTCATCTCCAAGACATGTGCACACATAAACCTTCCATCTTGGTGTTTGCTTCCCATTGGGGTTTGACTGACTTTGAACTTTTCAAGTCGACGAACATGTGGGTCAGGGAGAATAATTGGAGGAGGTGGAGGAAGTGGAGGAAGTTAAGAATGATTTCTGGGAACATCATCTTCATGAGGAAAACTTTTTCCATAAGATTCGGGAAGACCACAGTTGTCAGAACTAGACATCTACAAGGCAGAAACTCAAGTTAGTTGATTTAAGTCTTTAATATAACACCCAAATGAAATATTAAGGCTAGGACCCAACACAATTTTCTACAATTCGGAAGAGGGATGCCGTAATCCAGTTGTAAAATATTTGAAGGTAGGTAAATAACGATTTACCAATTTCCACCATGAAAAATGAAAAAGAGCAGCAGGTTTTAAATGAGTTGAAATTCCTAGATTCTTTGAGATTCATTGAACGTTTTCTATGGCATGTTTAATCTTGATTATGCTCTTCATGTTTGTGACTGGGATACCGAGGATCACAAACAAGGTGTGAATAACCATGCAAATTAGCTTGGTGCTCTTGAAGTCATTTATCACCTAATCAATGTGCCGGTTAACCACACACGCTCCATTGATCTATGACAAACTACGAGCTACCCATTTCCATCCTTCATTAGTCCTATATTAGTGTGCCGATTAACCACACACGCCTCACTATCGACTAATAAGGTGCAATGTGCAATTTCATGGGTTAGCATCAAATTCACATTTTTCCTAAGTAACTAAGATTGGGAATTTATAAGTGTTTAGTTATTTTATATTTCATTATACTTTTAATGAGGGTTTAGTTTCCTATCCTACCCGTTCGGCTAACGACCCTCCACAAGTCAAGGAAGCGGTGGGTGAGAGTGGACACCCATTAAACCACCATTTTATAGGCAGTAACCTTATACCCTCCTTATAGACCGGCTTCGTGAATGAGGCCAACTAACGGTAACACCGACCTTTTACTTATACATATATAATATATTAAACTTTTAATGTTATATAGTATAAGTGTGTATTTTACACATTTAAAATACTTGGTGGTTTAATCTATTAATAAATTATACTCTTAATTTAATTAAACTTAAATAATATCATTATGGAATTATTAATTCTCTCTTTTAATTAAACATTTTAAATCAATTTAAAAAAGTCCATGAGGTGTAATTGAACTATTCAAAGCATCAAGGTTATAAAAATTCAAAATTAAAAACTATTTAATTAATTTTTAAGTTATAAACCCAAGAGTTGCACCTTTTTGAAACCTTTCAATTACTAGATGTTTTTGAATTCAATATTTCAAATTAAAACCTTTTAATTAAACTTTTCAAATTCTAAAACTTAATTCAAAAACTCTTGAATTCCAAACTTGATGGCAAGTTTTGTAACTCCCAAAAAAAACTTTTGAGTTCCAAAACTTGATGGCAAGTTTTATAACTCTCTTTAGTCATAAAAAGAGACTTTCCAAGTTTCATAACTTGAGGGCAAGTTATGAAACTCTTCAAAGACATTTAGTTCAAATTTTAAACTAATAAAATAATCATATGATTTAATCTTTTACTAATTTGAACTAATTCAATTCATATGGATAGAAAATTTCAAATCAAAAATTTCAAATAATTAGCTTTATCATATAAACTTGTAATTATCTTAAATTTGACAATTTATCGTTTAATTGGATGAGACTAATCACTACCATATCAGAAAAATCAGTTTTTTTATGTAAAACAGTTTGTGGTAATAATTCTAATCCAATTTAGGCCAAAATACTCGAAAAACTGCCAACAGATGATCCAACTCGTCGAGTCGGATAATGGACTCGTCGAGTTCATCACTGATGAACATGGACCCGTCGAGTTCATGTATGGACTCGTCGAGTCCTTCTGTCAGAATGCAAATTTTCAACTTTGAACAATTAATCTATGCATCTATATAACATAAAACACCCATGCCTCTGATACCACTGTTGGGTTTTGTATACTATAACACTCCTATGGTGCACATACAACCCTAATGCTTTGGATCTAAGTTTTCTCTAGTTATACATGCAACAAAAAATTGTCCAAAGCATGAAACCTATAACTAGCATACAAATTTGGTACATGAATCATAAAACTAGTTAGAAGAATACCTCTTGTTTGTAGCTTGTAGTTGTTGGCCTTTCAAGAGCTTAGCACATCAAGTGTGATGCCGCAAACAAGTCACAAACACCATGAACAAATGGAGGATAATGAGAGAGAGGCTAGGAGTACACAAAATCGGCTAGGGTTCTTCTTGGAACTCTTGGGTACCAATTTTGGAGCTAAGGGGTTACACTTATAGTGTGGAATTCCTATAGTTTCAACTTGTAAACCCTAATCCACTCCCTTGGGCCTAGAATCCAATAATCCATATGATAAACCTTATGGACTAACACTTCATGGACTCTCACATAAGCTTAGTCCAACACTAATCAATCATGGATCATTGGCCCAAACTATATGTATTACTGATTTACCTAATCAGTCCCCATTAATTTAATTAGTGTCTTTTGACCACTAAATTAATTCTTGATCAAAACTAATTAAACAATATGATTTCTCAATTAATATATTATACTTAAAATATATTAATAAATCACATATAACCTCTTTCTCAAATATCCGTCCTGTCAAATTGTTCTGGTGAAGGCAACCCGAAATGGACCATGCTACTCTTGGGTCAAGTACATACCAATTATAGTTATGGGCTTAGACACCTAATCCAACATAAACGTTTTAGGGATGAGTCTTTTACTCTAAGGATTATCTAAGCTTTGTAGCATGTGATTATATTCATGAAGTAGTTAGCTGAAATTAGTGAGTGCTCTTCAGCAGTTGATAGCAGGGTGAGGTCGGGAACCTAGGATGCTTGGGTATGATCTGCTTAATTGTATGATTGTTTTTTCAAAATGGTGAAGGAGCACATGAGCATGTGAGCGGCAAGTCCAAATGCTTCAGGTGCGGAGGGAAGGGCCACCTTCACCAAGTATGCATCCTGGAAGTAGATTTGTGTCATCGTTGTCATTATCCTGGTCATATCAGGGCAAATTGCCCATGTTTAGTGGTTGGGGGGGGGGGGCTTAGGTCTCATTGCAAGTGCTTCTGCAGGAAGGGGGAGCAGAACCCTGAGACATTATGGGTATGTATCGTATTTTTCTCTTTCACGCTTTAATCACTATGTTAAGAGTTTTGTGATGATGTGTGTGAAATATTATGCCTTGATTATCTAAGAATGGGAGCACCTGTATGAGTAATATAGTTATTTGATCCAGAAAGTTGACATATGGCATTTTGCATACTGTGGAACGTGTATAGAAGAGGCTTGAGTATTTCCGCTTAGGAGATCAGCAACCGTTCAGATCTTTAGTAGGATCAGCAAGAATTTAAGCAATCCGCATGGTATGTATGTCGGGTTTGAATGCAAAATGTGTAGGGGTGTGCATGGTTTCAGGGTAGTAAGGAATTAGGTCAGTCATGAGTGTAAGATTGGTAGTTTTCAAGTTCACACCTTCAAAGCAAGGTCATCTGCAGGTTGCATGGGAATGACTCTAAGTACAATTAAGCGGTTGAGCGCGTTGGGTAATTGTTCGATATTAAGCTATTGTCCTTCATCAACCGATCAGTAACCAAGGACTTGTAGTGGACTCAGCGGAAAATGCTTAATGATATTGAGATTCATTGAGGTATTAGAATGTATAAGCGCTAGGCTTGGCTGGTCAAGGAAGGCTAGCTGTTGCAAAGCTCAAGTTGTCGACAACTACCATCAGTAGGAATTGAGTAGTGGTAACATATCACTCTTAAGTGATGGGAAAGTGTTGTTCGCATGGGTTATTTCAGCCACTGGGATTGTCAGCAGAAATAGAATGGTATATATTGGCGAACTTTGAGTACGTCGATCCTTCGGTAGGTGAGTTGTTGAATTGCTGACCCGTTCGTTCCGTCAAGGGTTGTAGTTCTTTTTCACGAGATGAAATGACTTAAATATTTGGTGTTGTATCATGGGAAGTGCTTGGAATTAGTGAACTTGTTGAGATTTCAAGATATATTAATCTGGATTTGGAATGTGTGTGTGATCGTTAAGATTGGCTAGTATTGGAATGTTAGTCCTTGTAAGCTCGGGTTGTCAATAGTTGGATTGTAAGGATGCGAGGTGGGTCGGAAACCAATGAAATTTGTGGATTGGATGAGCACGGTCGAATCCAAGTGGGGGAGAACTATTTGGATTAATGTGGATATCATCATATTCGGACCAGGAAAAGTTCCATATCATAGTTGAGAGGAAGTCAGTTCGAGTAACAGTGTGGTTAGAGGTTACTCAAACTTAAGGGTTGTGTTAGAGCCTCTCTTCATGTTCTTGTCTGATTAAGGCTTTGGGTTTGAAGCATGACACAAACACATGGTTGGGGCATGGTCAGATACGGGTGCGACTCACGATGATTATGGTTAGTATGGTAGATGAATGTATCGGGCGGGGTCCGATGCCAGGAAGGGCCTGGTAAGTGTACCGGGCGGGGTTTCGATGTCGGGTGGGGCCTGATGTATGTTTGTATGGATGATGTGTTTAGTGTTGGATTAGTGTCTAAGTCCATAACTATATTTGGTATGTACTTGACCCGACCAGGCATGGTCCATTTGGGTTGCATGGCATCATGCACTTGGATAGACTAAATGAGAGAAATAAGACACTTATGGTTATTAATATATTCTAAGTGCTAATATATTAATAATAAGAATAATAATATTTAATTAGTATTGATCAAGAATTAATTTAGAATTAATTATGTGATCAAAAGAAGACTAATTAAATATATGGGTTGATTGTGTAAATCATGCATAACTTATATAGTGGGCCAAAGCTCCATGGATAATCAAGTTGGGTTAAACCCATAGGTTGCTCCATGGATGCTCCATGGAGGTTACTTAACCCATGGGTCATGGAAATGAAAGGTCATGACAATTAGGGTTTACATGGTGTAACCCTAATTGTAACATACTATATAAGCATCATATTATTCACCAAAATCGGCCAACAGTGTGGGAAAAAGAAGGGCTAGCCGATTTCTTGAAGTGTGGATTTCTCTCTAAGTTATTCCAAGAGAATTTGATGTTGTGTGAGCCATTTGAGGTGTCACATTTGAGGCACTAGGCACTCAAGCCCCATGGAGTCAAGCTACACTACAAAAGGTATGTATTCTATCTATATTATTACCCAAGTATCTATGATTGTATGCTAGATAGGGTAATACCTTGGAATATTAGCATTTGCATGTATATTAGAGAAAACATAGATCCAAGGTATTTAGGGTTGCATGTACACCATAGGAGTGTTAGAATGCTCAAAACCCTACAGTGGTATCAGAGCCTAGGGCTGTTTTCAATTATACTTGATGCAACTTATTTTTCAAGGCAGAGAATCTGTCCAGACAGAAAACTCGACGAGTTCTGGTCATAAACTCGACGAGTTCATGTGTTAAGGCATGAACTCGACGAGTTTCCTATAAGAACTCGACGAGTTTGTGTCCTAGACAGCATATCTTCGACAGTTTGGCTGGAATTGGACTAGGAACATTACCATAAGTTGTTTTTGAACTTATAAACTTGTTTTTGATGTGGTAATGTTCATGCTAATCCAATTTCAAAGATAATTGTCAATAGATTCATGTTTTGTATTAGTTTAAAAGTTATGCTAATTACTTGAAAAAGTTTGATGTGAATTATCTTTGTTCATATGAGTTGCTTAGATTAATCGAAAAGTTAATTGATTATGTGTTTTCAATCTATTTTAATCTAAGAGTTGATTCTAAAATGTGCTTTTGTAACTTGTCCTCAAGTTATATGAAAAGTCACATTTAAGTTTCATAAAACTCATAAAAGTTGGCAATGGTTACAAAAATGAAGAGTCTTGTCCTCAAGTTATGGAGATTCAAGAGTCACTTCATTAAGTAATAAAATATGTAACCTTAATTAATTCCATAAGTTACAAAATAAAGAAAAGTTACATTCTTTTATTAGTTTAGAGTCTTCCATAACTTATCCTCAAGTTATGGAACTTGAAGAGTCTTTTAATTAAAACTAGTTTAAACACATAAGTTATGGAATTAATTAGTTTTGAATAGTTTCAAAACTTGCCCTCAAGTTTTGGAATTTGAAAAGTTTTCACTTATGAATACTTTAATTCCAAGTTAGCCCTTAGAATTTTAAAAGTTAAAATTCAACCCTTATACTTTATAATATTATAAGTTAATAATATTTATATATATTTATAAGAGTAAAGTCAGTCTTACCATTAGTAGGCCTCATTCACGAAGCCGGTCTATAAGGGGGGTATAAGGTTACTGCCTATAAAATGGCAGTTTAATGGGTGTCCACTCTCACCCACCGCTTCCTTGACTGGTGGAGGGTCGTTTGCCGAACGGGTAGGACAAAGACTATAATTCTCCCTTCATTAAAAGTATTAATGATAAATACTAAGTAACTAAACTCTTATAAATTCCTAATCTTAGTTACTTAGGAAAATGTGAATAAGGTGCTAATCCATGAAATTATACTTTACACTTTGCTTAAACCGTTAGTGGAGCGTGTGTGGTTAACCGGCACACTAACCTGGATTTAACAAGGTAGGCAAAGGGTAACTTAATATTTATCATAGTATCGGTGGAGCTCGTGTGGTTAACCGGCACATCGATTGAGGGATAAATATTAAGGGTACCAAGTATATTTGCATGGTTACTTCACATCTTGTTTTGTGATCCTCGGCATCCCAGTCACAAAACCTGATGGGCACACTCGAGATTGAAACATGCCATTGAAAAGTTCAATGAATCTCAAAAGGTCTAGGAGTTTCAAATCCAATTAAAACTTAATTATATTTCGTTTTTCATGGTGGAAATTGGTAAATCGTCATTTACCTACCTTCAACTATTTTATAACTCGGATTACGACATCCCTCTTCCAGTTATAAATAGGTTGTTGGATCCTAGCCTTAATATTTCATGTTGGGTGTTATATTAAGGACTTTAAATCAACTATCTTGAATATCTCCCAAAAGATGTCTACCTTAGACATCTATGATCTTCCCCAATCTCTTGGAACTTTACTTCCTCCACCTCCTCCAATTATTCTCCCTAACCCACAAGTTTAAAGGTCACTCAATCCCTATTGGCAAGCAAGGTCTTTGTGTGATCGGATCTTGGAGATGAAGTCAGATATTGACAAGGCGGGAGAGTTGGGTATCAAAGTCTTAAGAAGGTTGGATGTTCAATCACTTTCTAAGTCACTTAGTGAGTTCCTTTGGGACTACTATGAAACAGACTATGACATGACCCTTAATGATCTTATCTATTTGCTTGGTCAGCAATGATTTGAGGACTAGTAAAGCAAACTGATGTCACACCCCAAAACCGAGAACGGCGGAATACGTTCTGGGGTGGAGGACGTCATGTACAGTATCATAACAAAGCATAATAGTAAAGACAAGCAACAACATCCATTGCATTAAGATAATAATTGTAATACAAACGTGTTCAGTACAAATGTTAGACACCAAAAATACAATCAAAATAAAGTGGAGTCTTATGTGTGCTCCGTCTTCTCAAAAGCGGCATCCGTACCTGTCTACTGATGACCTGAGAATACAAGTTATTTTGAAAACGTTTATCAGCATAAAGCTGGTGAGTTCATAAGTATTTAGTGTCATTTCCTGTATAAAAATATTCACAATTATACATTTGTAAAAGAAAGTTTCGGTGTTTGAAAATAGTATGAGCCCTAGAAAACCCTATGTTTTCCAGAAAAAGTAGTCTTCACTAAGACCCGATGGTTTGTTTGTTCCTTTGATAATGTACAAGTTTTCCCAGTAGTTATTTGTTTGAAAATATAGTTTGACTTTATCCATGTATAGTAATGAGAAAAATGTTTTACCCCAACAGTATCACTGTCGGCCATATGTAATGAAATGCAGGCTCCAGGTAGTATTAAATGTACAATACTCCTCAGGGAGTCTGTTGCCTTTAATTTTTAAAGTATTAATTAAAGGTTTGAATGTGAACTCGTACGTAACCATGCTGATTGACGATCGAATCCCTTTGACCCTCCGAGTCATATGTAGATGTGACATTTTGTCACCCCTGGGCCTAGACGGCTCGGACTGTAGCTAGCAGTCGGGATGTGGGAGTGTCTGTCCCGTATAGATCTATACACATAATGCCCGCTCTCCCTCCAGGAGACTCTGGTTACGCGGTGATAGCACAAAGATGTGTCGTATCGAGAAATAGTATGTCACATTCTATTTTAGTAAGTTCTCTTGTATAGTATGTAGTGTTCTCTTTGTATAGTACATAATGTTCTCCTTGTATAGTATATAGTGTTCTCTTGTATAGTATATAGTGTTCTCTTGTATAGTACATAGCATGTATTGACTCACAACTGAACTGACTCTAGTAGTTGTCATGGCAATAGTAGTACTGAGTAGTATCCCTTAACTATACCTATTATAGTTAAATAGTATTGTTGGTTGCATGTCTTTGATATCCAAAGGCATTGAACAGATATGAAAACTTTTATATCTGACACAAATATATAAGATATATAACTAAGAATTCAACGAGAGTCGGACTAATAACAAAATACCCTAAGCCCACAATCAAACAACAACAGGAAATAAGGTGAGCTATTAGTCCTAAGTCCTTCAAGTCTTACTTATATAAATATATTGGTGTAGATATGGTTTGAGACAAAAATTGGTTTAAACGAATTTTGGAAAATAGTTTTATAGTGATTTAACATGAAAATGAATTTGGTAAGCATTTGAAAACAGTTTAATTGGCAATATAGTTGAAAACATAGAAAACCCCTTTTTGGTGGTAAAAACAGTTAATAGTGTAGAAAATCCTTTTGGTTGCAAGTTATAATTCACATGCGATTGTTACTATAAATTATTTGGTTCAACTTGTATTCCCCCCCATAAAACAGTTAAAAACATTTAAAAGGTTCATTTTGGGGTATGAACTCACCTGTAGTGAGTGAAGTGGATGGAAACGCCGGGTAGGATGCTAGGTGTCAAGTGAGGACTTGAACACACACACGGATCCTATGTAACATGTAGTGATGTATAAAGTATCTAATTAGTTGTGTAATCACTAATTAAGTGAGTAAAGGTACTTTAATGTATGCAAACACTTTGTTTCAAGTGTTAGGAGTGCTAAAGGTGGCATCTAAGGAGTGTATGGCCTCACTATGGAGTTTACACTTCACTTGGCCACACTTAAGTGTGTTTACGGTTGGGAGACCATTTCCCCCATGAGTTTACAGCCGTAAACTCATGGAAATGGTGAGTTTGTGTGTCTAAAGGTCTCATGCATCACAAGGAAGGTTCCTAGTATCAATTCGAGGGCTTTGGAAGTGATTAGGGTTCAATTGGGTACTCCCTTGGAGTTTACGGTCCTTGGACCACTCCTTGGGAGTTTACGGTCGTAAACTCTAGGGTTTACGGCCGTAAACCCTTGACCACTTCAACCATTTCATGTTTCAAGGTCCTAAGCTCATTTACACTAGTTTCTAGTTCATCAAACAAGCTAAGGAAGGGTTTAGGGGCATCAAAACACCATTTGAGGTGTTTACGGTTTTTGGGTTTACGGTTCTTGAATGTCCCGGAACCGTAAACTCAAGTTTATGGCTAAAAAGTCATGATCTTGGGTTCCTTTGTCCATGCATGCAAGTATCTAAGCTATATCTAAGCATTAGAGAAGGTTTGGATGTGTTTTTGGGGCTTCTAAACCCCTTTTTGGGAGTTCACGGTTTTGGGAGGCTCCCCAAACCGTAAACACATGCATGTTAAGGCATTTGGATGATTCAACTCGAAATAGAATGAATACCAAGCTAGAAAATCAAGTTAGGAAGATTACCTTTGATTTTTGAGGCTTGAAAGTGGTGTTCTTGAGCCAAACCCGATTTTAGAGAGAGAAAGTAGAGAGAGAAAGCTCCAAGGTGGGAAAAGGCTCTAAAGGTGGACACTCCTCCCTTATATATGGCTGCCTAGTGGGGACCCACCATACATTGTCGTTTAAACGGAGCTAAATGTTTTTACCGGGTACACTAACCGTAACCCGACTTAGTTGTTTTTATTCCGTCATTATATATTATTTACTTTAATAACTCAAAATGAATTATTTTAATAAATAAAAGTTAACGGAAAATTTTAATAGAACTAACTTTTATTAACGGAAACGGGTTACAGTGACGGAGTAAATTTCGGGTTGTCACATCATCCCCCCGTTAGAGGGAATTTCGTCCCGAAATTCAGAATTCGAGTAGTTACGTTATTACAACACAACTAAGCAAAGAGATGAGGATAGTTAAGTTTCATTTGATCCTCGCGCTCCCAAGTGAACTCTGGTCCTCGTTTGGCGTTCCAACGAACCTTCACAATCGGGATGCGGCTTTGCTTCGTTCGTTTGACCTCTCGGTCCATGATCTCCACAGGTTCTTCCACGAAGTTGAGGCTCTCATTGATCTCGATTTCATCGAGTGGAATTATGAGAGTCTCATCGGATAGGCACTTTTTCATGTTCGAGACGTGGAAGGTAGGATGCACATTACTAAGTTCGCGGGGTAGATTGAGTTTGTAAGCTACGGGGCCGATTCTAGCGAGAATCTCAAAAGGCCCTATGTATCTTGGATTCAGCTTTCCGCGCTTTCCGAAGCGTATCAAGCCTTTCCCGGGTGAGACTTTCAAGAGGACTCGGTCTCCCACCTGGAATTCCAAGGGTTTCCTCCGTTTGTCTGCGTAGCTTTTCTGTCGGTCTCTTGAGGCTTTAAGTCGTGCTCGGATTTGTATGATCTTTTCGGTGGTTTCGCGGATGATTTCTGGACCGGTGAGAGTGTTGTCAGGAACTCGTCCCTTAGCTAATTGAGTGTCGCCTACCTCGGCCCAGCACAGAGGGGATCTGCACTTCCGGCCGTATAGGGCTTCGAATGGGGCAGCTTTGATGCTTGTGTGATAACTGTTGTTGTAGGAAAACTCGACTAGGGGTAAGTGGGTATCCCACGCCTTACCGAAGTCGATTACACAGGCTCGCAGCATATCCTCCAAGGTTTGAATAGTTCTCTCACTCTGTCCATCGGTTTGAGGATGGTAAGCTGTGCTCATATCCAACTTAGTTCCAAGAGCCTTCTGTAGTGACTGCCAGAACCTCGAGGTGAACCTGCTATCCCGATCGGAAATAATGGACACAGGTACACCGTGCAGTCGGACTACCTCTTGGATGTAAATTCGCGTAAGTCTCTCCATTTTGAAATTTTCCTTGATAGGAAGGAAGTGGGCGGATTTGGTTAGCCGGTCGACAATTACCCAAATGGTGTCGTACCCACTCGGAGATTTGGGCAATTTGGTAATGAAATCCATAGTAATTCTCTCCCACTTCCATTCAGGTATCTCTGGCTGTTGGAGAAGACCCGAGGGTTTCTGGTATTCGGCCTTGACCTTAGCGCAAGTAAGGCACTTATTCACGAAGGTAGCGATTTCCGCTTTCATGTTAGGCCACCAGTACGATCTCTTGAGATCCAGGTACATCTTATCTGAACCTGGGTGAATGGAATATCGAGTGTTGTGCGCTTCTTTCATGACCAAGTCTCTGAAGCCACCGTGACGTGGTGTCTAGATCCGGTCCATGAGGTAGTAAGCTCCGTCATCCTTGACTACCAGATTTTTATCCATTCCTCGCAGGGACTCTCCCGCCACATTTTCCAGTTTCAAAGCTTCAAGCTGTGCTCCCTTAATTTGTGCGGGTAGATGCGAATGGATAGTCATGGTTAGGGACTTGACTCTTCGCCCAGAATATTCCTTCCGACTTAGGGCGTCTGCTACTACATTGGCTTTACCCGGGTGGTAACGAATTTCACATTCGTAGTCATTGAGTAGCTCGACCCACCGTCGTTGTCTCATGTTGAGCTCCTTCTGGTTGAAGATGTGCTGGAGGCTTTTGTGGTCGGTATAGATGGTGCTCTTTGTACCATACAGATAGTGTCTCCATATTTTTAGGGCGAACACGACCGCTCCTAGCTCGAGGTCGTGCGTGGTGTAGTTGACTTCGTGTGTCTTCAGCTGTCTTGAGGCGTAGGCGATGACCTTACCTCGTTGCATCAGAACACAGCCGAGCCCCTGATTGGATGCATCGCAATATACTACGAAGTCTTCTGTCACTTCGGGGAGGGACAGTATCGGCGCAGTGCACAAGGCTCGCTTCAGGGTTCGGAATGCCTTCTCTTGTTTTTCTTCCAAGTCAAAGGCCACGCCTTTCTGGGTCAATGTCGTAAGAGGCTTCGCAATCCGAGAGAAATTCTGAATGAATCTTCGGTAGTAGCCAGCGAGGCCTAGAAATTGGCGAATTTCTGTAGGCGTCTTCGGTGCTGACCAGTTCTCAATAGCTTTAATCTTGGATGGGTCCACGTGGATTCCTTCTTTGCTAACCACGTGTCCTAAGAATTCGACTCTTCGGATCCAAAATTCGCACTTTGAGAACTTTGCGTAAAGCTTCTCCGATCGTAGAGTTTCTAGGACCTGTCGCAGATGATCGCTATGCTCTTCCTCACTTCTAGAGTAGATAAGTATATCATCAATGAAGACAATGACGAACTGATCCAAGTAAGGGCGGCATACTCTATTCATCAAGTCCATGAAGACTGCGGGCGCATTGGTCAGTCCGAACGGCATCACTACGAACTCGTAGTGCCCGTAACGAGTCCGGAAGGCTATCTTCGGAACATCCTCCTCGAGCACTCGCAACTGGTGATACCCGGACCTTAGATCAATTTTGGAAAAGTAACTCGCCCCTTGCAGTTGATCAAATAAATCGTCTATACGAGGAAGGGGATAACGGTTCTTGATTGTCAGCTTGTTGAGTTCTCTGTAGTCGATGCACATGCGGAACGATCTGTCTTTCTTCTTTACGAACAAGACTGGTGCTCCCCAGGGTGAGAAGCTTGGTCTTATAAAGCCCTTGCTGAGCAGTTCGTTAAGTTGGCCGGATAGTTCTTGCATCTCAGCAGGCGCTAGACGATAAGGCGATTTAGCTACGGGGGTAGCTCCTGGAATTAAATCGATTCTAAACTCGACTTGACGTTTGGGAGGTAGGCCTGGCAGTTCCTCTGGAAAGATGTCAGGGAAGTCGCACACGACGGGGAAATCTTTGAGTTCTTTCGTTTTCCGGCTCGTGTCGACAACGTGTGCAAGGAATGTGCGATATTCCTTGCGCAAGTATTTCTGAGCTTGAATGCTCGAGATGATGCGAAGGCTCGTACTGGGTTTGTCTCCGTAGATCATCAATGTTTCATTGTTGGGCAGGTTCAGACGGATGGCTTTGTCGAAACACAGGATGTCGGTATGATGGAGACTCAACCAGTCCATGCCTATGATGACATCAAAGCTCTTGATCGCTACTGGTATGAGATCGATAGGAAACGAATGATTATCTAGCGTGAGGGTACAACCTATGTAGATTTCGTTAGAACTTTCCGTCTTGCCGTTAGCCATTTCTACGACGAAGGTTTCTTTCAGTGATTGCGGTGATTGTTTGAGTAAGTGTTTAAAGTTTTGATTTACGAAACTTCTTTCTGCCCCACTATCGAATATAATACAAGCATAAGAGTTATCAAGAAGGAACGTACCCGTGACTACGGTGGGGTCTGCTACAGCCTCATTATGGCCAATAGCAAGTAGTCTACCTGCTCCTCCCGCGTTGCCAGCCTTTGGACAATCTCTTTTGAAATGTCCGACTTCGCCACAGCCATAGCAGGCCTGGCTCGCTCCCGAGCTGGGAATTTGGGAAATAGGTTTGGGAGGTGCTCTGCAGAACCGGATGGTGTGGCCCTTCCGGTCGCAATTGGTGCAGTGCATTTCACGGCATGGGCCGTTATGATGGAAGGCGCACTTATCGCACTTGGGTAGATTCCCTGCATATGTTTTGGCGGGCACAGGGGCAGTAGGAGTAGTGGCAGCATGGACAGCCACTATTTGCTGGTTACTGGAAGAGGATTTGACTGATTTCCCTTTCTTTCGATCTCCCCGTTTTCTCTTGTTGTCGGAGGCGTGAGTTGGAGCAGTTGTGATGGTTGTAGTTGTTGATAGAGCACGGGGAACTTCATGATCGATAAGCATTTGGGCCAACTCCTTGGCACTTTCAAAGGTCGTTGGTCTTGATGATAGAACGTTCCCACGATACGGAGGCACTAGGCCCCCGATGTATCGCTCAATCTTCTTAGCTTCCGAGGGGATCATGTTAGGGCATAGGGCTACCAGCTCGCAGTACCGGGTGGTGTAAGCTACTATATCGGAACCCTGCATTTTGAGATTCCAGAGTTCCTCCTCCAATTTCTGAATTTCTCCCTTTGGGCAGTAGTTTGTCATCATTAGGTCTTTCAGTATATCCCAACCCATGACGTTAGCTGTTACCAGGGAGAGGGCTTTGACATGGCCATTCCACCATGTTAGGGCCCTTTGGGTAAGGGTACAAGTAGCAAACTTTATCTTGCTCCCTTCGGGGCAGGAGCACATTTCGAATACTGCTTCGGTTCTTTCGAACCATTGGGTTAGGGCATGGATTCCCACGGTCCCGTTGAAGTAGGTAGACTTGCAACTGATGAACTCTTTGTAAGTGCATTCCCGAGCACAGGGGTGGGTTTCACCCTGGCTAGAGTTAGTGCCCAGTCCACCTCCACTGGCACCACCAGAATTGACTTGCGCCAGAGCGGCGGTCACGGCAGCAGTCACGGCTGTTTGGAACAACACTGGGTCGAACTGCAGAGGAACCGGCGGTGTAGGTGGTGGTGGTGGAGCTTGAGTTGCAGGAGTTCTCCTGGTTGGACGCTTGCGAGGCGGCATCCTGTATTGAAAGGTTACGAAAACGATGACAATAGTAAGAATCGATTTGTAAACATGATAAGAGTGTTTCTTGGACTAACTCTCTATAGTCTAACAAACAAAGGGAAATGTACTGCTAGGTTAGGGACACCCAAAAGTACAACTTCCCCATCGATTAGATACTGCCAATATTACTGGTATTACTGACGTATAATGAGTTCGGGAAAGGGAATGACCTTGCAGGAGGTCTTACATCAAACCATTAAGGAAAATGTTGGCAGTTTAGTAGTCTAGTTAGAGTACTTCCAAAGTTAGGAATGTTTACAGGCATGTACTCTATTGACTATAGAAAAGAAAGCTATTCCTTAATCAAAAGGGAAGGATGAGTTGGCATCTTTTACTGGCGACGGGGATCCTTTGGGGCAAACCCTAAGATCAGCCAGTTGGCGCACAACTCCCTGAAGATGTCGCTCGTGCGTCCTCTGACGTGCTCGGAGTTTCATGACTTCCGCTCGTGATGCGGTTATGCCATTTACGCGAGAATGGGGAAAGAAAATTGATAGGCGCTAATCTATGATACTTATAAGATGATCGTTATTAGTCGACCCAATATTTGCATAGTGCATACCAATTATATGTAATCGAAGCAGAATAGACCTTCGAATAAGTGACCCTAACTCCAAGCCCACAATCAAACAAGAACAGGAAATGAAGCAAAGGTCATAGATTCTAAGTCTATAACGCCTTAGTCATATGTAACCGTGGTGTATCCACTTAGCAATTATTGCCCTACTAGTAACGACCCTTTTAGTTCTCACATATGTTGTAACTAGAATGCAGAATACTCCTATAGTATTCTTGTTCTGATGTTCTTGTAGTAGTATTGGTAAGTTTTAGACTTGTTGCAACACCACAACCATTCTTAGGCACATGCTAGCCACTCCTAGGAAAATGTAGTTGATCAGGCTACATCCGCCTAGTTTTGGCCATATGTCTCTAAGCCTAACCGTGATGTTCAACAATCTTAATACTTTTGTTCTGTTCTAGTATGATACTGACCCTTTGTATGAATGAACGTATATATATATACTTTGTTAAATATTTTATTATTTAAAAGTATATATTCTTGTTCAGAGTGTTTTAGTCCCGATGTGCTTATAGTTTGTATATCTTTTATGGGTTGATATACTTGATTCACTATAAACAGTGCTCTGATACCAATCTGTCACACCCCAAAACCGAGAACGGCGGAATACGTTCTGGGGTGGAGGACGTCATGTACAGTATCATAACAAAGCATAATAGTAAAGACAAGCAACAACATCCATTGCATTAAGATAATAATTGTAATACAAACGTGTTCAGTACAAATGTTAGACACCAAAAATACAATCAAAATAAAGTGGAGTCTTATGTGTGCTCCGTCTTCTCAAAAGCGGCATCCGTACCTGTCTACTGATGACCTGAGAATACAAGTTATTTTGAAAACGTTTATCAGCATAAAGCTGGTGAGTTCATAAGTATTTAGTGTCATTTCCTGTATAAAAATATTCACAATTATACATTTGTAAAAGAAAGTTTCGGTGTTTGAAAATAGTATGAGCCCTAGAAAACCCTATGTTTTCCAGAAAAAGTAGTCTTCACTAAGACCCGATGGTTTGTTTGTTCCTTTGATAATGTACAAGTTTTCCCAGTAGTTATTTGTTTGAAAATATAGTTTGACTTTATCCATGTATAGTAATGAGAAAAATGTTTTACCCCAACAGTATCACTGTCGGCCATATGTAATGAAATGCAGGCTCCAGGTAGTATTAAATGTACAATACTCCTCAGGGAGTCTGTTGCCTTTAATTTTTAAAGTATTAATTAAAGGTTTGAATGTGAACTCGTACGTAACCATGCTGATTGACGATCGAATCCCTTTGACCCTCCGAGTCATATGTAGATGTGACATTTTGTCACCCCTGGGCCTAGACGGCTCGGACTGTAGCTAGCAGTCGGGATGTGGGAGTGTCTGTCCCGTATAGATCTATACACATAATGCCCGCTCTCCCTCCAGGAGACTCTGGTTACGCGGTGATAGCACAAAGATGTGTCGTATCGAGAAATAGTATGTCACATTCTATTTTAGTAAGTTCTCTTGTATAGTATGTAGTGTTCTCTTTGTATAGTACATAATGTTCTCCTTGTATAGTATATAGTGTTCTCTTGTATAGTATATAGTGTTCTCTTGTATAGTACATAGCATGTATTGACTCACAACTGAACTGACTCTAGTAGTTGTCATGGCAATAGTAGTACTGAGTAGTATCCCTTAACTATACCTATTATAGTTAAATAGTATTGTTGGTTGCATGTCTTTGATATCCAAAGGCATTGAACTGATATGAAAACTTTTATATCTGACACAAATATATAAGATATATAACTAAGAATTCAATGAGAGTCGGACTAATAACAAAATACCCTAAGCCCACAATCAAACAAGAACAGGAAATAAGGTGAGCTATTAGTCCTAAGTCCTTCAAGTCTTACTTATATAAATATATTGGTGTAGATATGGTTTGAGACAAAAATTGGTTTAAACGAATTTTGGAAAATAGTTTTATAGTGATTTAACATGAAAATGAATTTGGTAAGCATTTGAAAACAGTTTAATTGGCAATATAGTTGAAAACATAGAAAACCCCTTTTTGGTGGTAAAAACAGTTAATAGTGTAGAAAATCCTTTTGGTTGCAAGTTATAATTCACATGCGATTGTTACTATAAATTATTTGGTTCAACTTGTATTCCCCCCCATAAAACAGTTAAAAACATTTAAAAGGTTCATTTTGGGGTATGAACTCACCTGTAGTGAGTGAAGTGGATGGAAACGCCGGGTAGGATGCTAGGTGTCAAGTGAGGACTTGAACACACACACGGATCCTATGTAACATGTAGTGATGTATAAAGTATCTAATTAGTTGTGTAATCACTAATTAAGTGAGTAAAGGTACTTTAATGTATGCAAACACTTTGTTTCAAGTGTTAGGAGTGCTAAAGGTGGCATCTAAGGAGTGTATGGCCTCACTATGGAGTTTACACTTCACTTGGCCACACTTAAGTGTGTTTACGGTTGGGAGACCATTTCCCCCATGAGTTTACGGCCGTAAACTCATGGAAATGGTGAGTTTGTGTGTCTAAAGGTCTCATGCATCACAAGGAAGGTTCCTAGTATCAATTCGAGGGCTTTGGAAGTGATTAGGGTTCAATTGGGTACTCCCTTGGAGTTTACGGTCCTTGGACCACTCCTTGGGAGTTTATGGTCGTAAACTCTAGGGTTTACGGCCGTAAACCCTTGACCACTTCAACCATTTCATGTTTCAAGGTCCTAAGCTCATTTACACTAGTTTCTAGTTCATCAAACAAGCTAAGGAAGCGTTTAGGGGCATCAAAACACCATTTGAGGTGTTTACGGTTTTTGGGTTTACGGTTCTTGAATGTCCCAGAACCGTAAACTCAAGTTTATGGCTAAAAAGTCATGATCTTGGGTTCCTTTGTCCATGCATGCAAGTATCTAAGCTATATCTAAGCATTAGAGAAGGTTTGGAAGTGTTTTTGGGGCTTCTAAACCCCTTTTTGGGAGTTCACGGTTTTGGGAGGCTCCCCAAACCGTAAACACATGCATGTTAAGGCATTTGGATGATTCAACTCGAAATAGCATGAATACCAAGCTAGAAAATCAAGTTAGGAAGATTACCTTTGATTTTTGAGGCTTGAAAGTGGTGTTCTTGAGCCAAACCCGATTTTAGAGAGAGAAAGTAGAGAGAGAAAGCTCCAAGGTGGGAAAAGGCTCTAAAGGTGGACACTCCTCCCTAATATATGGCTGCCTAGTGGGGACCCACCATACACTGTCGTTTAAACGGAGCTAAATGTTTTTACCGGGTAAACTAACCGTAACCCGACTTAGTTGTTTTTATTCCGTCATTATATATTATTTATTTTAATAACTCAAAATGAATTATTTTAATAAATAAAAGTTAACGGAAAATTTTAATAGAACTAACTTTTATTAACGGAAACGGGTTACAGTGACGGAGTAAATTTCGGGTTGTCACAACTGATTAGGAGATCAACTTCCCAATGGATGTTGACAATGGTAACAGTGGATATCTAGAAAAGCCTTCTCATCCCAAAGAAAGGGTTTGACCATAGTCAACTAGGTTGACCAAATGGTAAAGAGAAAGGCTAAGTCTGCGATAGTCCCATGTACCATTCCCAGTGAGTCCATATGTTTCTCTTGCCAAAGGAAGGGGCATTGATTGCGAAGCTGCATATTTACCTGAAAGATCATAAGGTTGATCAAGTCAAGAAGTTTGACTCTGCTTCAGGTAAAGTTCACTATCTAACTCTGTTAAGTTTCTGTTATAAGATTCTCATTACATGATGTGACTGGGTCACATGTTGATGCTTTAAGAATCAAAGAAAAGTGAAGAAAATTAAAGGAAGTACATGCTGATTCTGATCACGAAGATGGATTTCGATCGCATCAGAATTTTTGAGCTGTTACTTAGGAGTTATGATATAATGCTTAGGAATAGATAACAACAAGTTTTTCATATGCATTTGCAGTGTAAGGATAAGTTTTTTTCCGCAAAGTTTTGAAATAAAATAAAAGCTTTTAATTTTATATTTATTTTAAATATCCTTACAACTGGCATTTGTGAAAAATGGTTCATTCCATTGATAGCAATATTTGAAACGAAAATGGACTTGATTCTTTCGTTTGTGGTAGTGTCATAATTTACCAAATAAGGAAAGATTCTCATTCCCAAGGCTTCAGTTGGATAGAAACTTGGAATCATGCAAGTTGACTAGTATGATGAATGAGAACTTTCAAGCATTGGAAAATTAAGACTTGTTCACATGGATGTGTGAATCAAGTGAAGGACTAAAGGGATCGAGTACACATTCTTGTGCACTGGTCATGTCCACCACAAAGCTCGTTAAGACTATTCGTCATGATTTACTAAAGTTTAGTAAATATGGTTATACTTATAAGTTTAAGTATAATTCTGAAGCATTGGAAAAGTCTCGATGTATGGAAGAACAAATGAGAAGAATCAAATTAGGCAGAAAGATTAAAGTGTCTCAAATCTAAAAAGATGGGAGAGTACTTTAGTATAATGTTTTGTGATCATCTTAATGATTAAAGAACCACATCACAATTAGTCTTCTAAGGACATCTTAGTGCATTCTTATGACTAAGAAGGGGAGTCATGAATTGTTGAAATGGTTAAATCAAGAAGATGAGTCATACTTCGTTTCAAAACAAGTCTTAGAGTCATACTCCAAGACTGTAAGTTGAGTGACATATCTTAAAGAAAGGTTCAAAACACTTGTCAAATGTAAGAGTAAAAGTGTCCTACTCTTGTACATTTGAAATTGGTAAGTTGTGATGTTTTGGATAAAACAGAGACCAACTTAGACCAAGTGTGGGAAGTGTTTGTCTTGATAGAGAATCCGCACTATCTCTTGTATATTTGGCAAGTGAGGTTTATATGTCAAGAGGACAGTGGGAGTCCTAAAGCTCTTGAAAGTTTCAAGACCTAATCAAGAATAAAACCTGGAATTCTTCACTAGCACACGACTTGAGGTGTATAACCTATCGTGTTGACATTTCTGTGCCTATTCAAGTTGACTTTGCATAGGAGTTCTGAAAGTTCTCAATTGGTTGCACAGCTACTTGGAAGCTATGGCAGGCCCTTGTGCTGCCAGGTGGCAAGAACTTAAGATTGCACAAGTTCAATCCATATGAGTTTGGATTTGTCACTAACCTTGTCTTGTGATTATGGTTTTGACAAATTCATATGTGTAGGAACTCATACACCATAAAAATCTAAGTGTTATAAGGTTTCTCTCTGATTCATGGAAATGATGGTGAGGAAACACTTTCACTAAGTAGATTTTTAAGTAGATAGTGATCTTTGCATTCTCAAAGTCGTTAGTAGAGCACACTAACATGGACTTATGAGAAATAACAAAGGTCTAACCAATTGAGACTATGATTATGGCATCCCTTTTCATAGTTCTTAAATTGTTTAGACACTCCAGTGAGCTATTTACAATAAGGTGTATGATTTTGATAAAGTCTTATCAAAGCGATCTAGTATCAGAAATTTGAACTTTGGTAAGAAAGTCAATAAAGTATTGATTTCTAGAAGTCCACTAATTTCTGAATACATGTCAAAGCCAGTGCGAGCATAAGTATTATGTTGATAATCATCATGTTAGTGGGAGCCTGATAATTATGATAAGTATTGCAAGTTAGCAATGTTAATTATAGAAAACAAAAGTTCAACTCGTGAGGTTGCAAGGGTTGAAAAAGTTGTTTTACTATAATTAAGGGAGAGGAAATTATACTTCATTTCAATTCTAAAAGGCTTAGATTGAGATTTTAATCATTCTAGTCAAGAATATATATATATGAATTTCATGTTGGATTGGTTCAACTTAAGGAAATTCTATATATTGCGTTCTCAAAATTCGGTTATGATTACGACATCCCTCTTCATAGTCAAAATTTGAAAACTTGGCAAACAAAAATTATTGTAGCAAAAGACTGGTCAAGAATCATGTCTTTATGCGAGACATCATGAATCATGTCCCATTTGCTTTGGGTACAGGATCGATTGCATGTGCTATAATATTTGTCCTTTCTAAAATTTTCCGAATGCCTAGGGCATTAAGAAGAGAAAAGGTCTAGAATTGGATATGACTAAAAGGATTAAGCAATTATCGAGGACAATCTAAGGTTTACCAAAGATTGGTTGCTCAAGGACAGTTGGAAGTATACTGTTAATATTGGAAGGACCATATTGACATATTCTGAAAAGAGGCATCTCTCGTTCAGAAGTGATAGTCAAAATAGGAATATGGAGTTGTCTCCATAGGTGGAAGTTATATGTGTAAGATTAGAAAACTTAATGCAAGAAGGATATTCAAAGCAATGTGCTTTGATACTTCGTCTCCATGGAATTGATCTCCATTGGAATAACCTGTAATGACTGATGACAAGTCTTTGTGACTTTGTACATATTCATTACAAGAGCGTCTGTGCATATAAGTTTAAAATCTAAACAGATTTTGGTAAATGTTAGGAATTTGGAATTGTTACATTTTTCGATAAGGATTTGGGTGTGTGAAAAGAGAATCATTAAAACTACGTTCAATCGATCTATTTCACAAAGTAAGGATCATAGACAAACATAGAGTGCATACTTGATGTATTGCAAAGCTATTTCTTAGAAAA
Source organism: Lactuca virosa (assembly GCF_052849685.1). Classification (NCBI taxonomy): domain Eukaryota; kingdom Viridiplantae; phylum Streptophyta; class Magnoliopsida; order Asterales; family Asteraceae; genus Lactuca; species Lactuca virosa. The sequence goes on along the minus strand of NC_136429.1, from coordinate 459,599,337 downwards.
CATAGTGTACATGCTTGGAGCATGGGACAACTAGTGTTTTCTAAATTCAAGTATAAAGTTGATAAAACCGAAACAATGAATAATGAGTAATCAGTATGGTGATAAATAAAAGTGGTCTATTTATATTCATAGGGTTTGATACCATATTTGATTCATTTATTCTTGTGTTTCACTTTGCATGTTTTGACTTCCAGAATAACTAATTCGCTCTTCCTGAATGATTAAGTTATTCAAACCATCCACAGTCGGTCATATGTTGGAAGTAGATATGAATCAAGACTGTCATGAGTTGGCTTGTAGAGGTCCAAGTTGGTGGACAAAGTGGTGCTACAACACTCATGAGTGCTCATAAGTTCTGAGTATTGGATTCTACCCGCGCTCATTTGAATCACTTCATGGATTTTATCACGAGTGATCATGAGACGATAATATCTTATATTCTTCAAACCTAGAGATATGAGTTGTTATTATGAGTTGATAGTACATTGATTGCACGAAAATGCATTGGTAACTCGATGTTATAAAACGTGCCTTTGTGTATGATTCAACAAGTAGCAGAACAAGCCATATGAGTCGAAGTTTATCCATTCCTTTTACCTTAGGGATAAAAGCGATATCTGTGGGCCCCTCGATGATTTAGTGATGACACATGTGAGTGCTTGGCCAAGCCAGGACTGATTTGATTTGTTCCATCAGTCAATCGTCATAAATCGGAAATCGGGAAACAACAAATGGACAGAGAGAATGATTTATAATCCATGTCTCATTCCATATGGTATCTAGAATGGAGGAATATATGATCAGTTATCTAATGGACAAGTCATTGACAAAGGTCAGAGATTATCGGCAAGGTCAGAGTTTGACGAAGGCTTTTGAGAGCTACGATTGCCAGTTGGTTCTTGAAGTCATACACAATAATAGTTTTAGACTTATCCAAGTGGGAGACTGTTGGATTAGTGTCTAAGTCCATAACTAGATTTGGTATGTACTTGACCCGACCAGGCATGGTCCATTTGGGTTGCATGGCATCATGCACTTGGATAGACAAAATGAGAGAAATAAGACACTTATGGTTATTAATATATTATAAGTGCTAATATATTAATAATAAGAATAATAATATTTAATTAGTATTGATCAAGAATTAATTTAGAATTAATTATGTGATCAAAAGAAGACTAATTAAATATATGGGTTGATTGTGTAAATCATCCATAACTTATATAGTGGGCCAAAGCTCCATGGATAATGAAGTTGGGTTAAACCCATAGGTTGCTCCATGGATGCTCCATGGAGGTTATTTACCCATGGGTCATGGAAATGAAAGGCCATGACAATTAGGGTTCATGGTGTAACCCTAATTGTAACATACTATATAAGCATCATATTATTCACCAAAATCGGCCAACAGTGTGGGAAAAAGAAGGGCTAGCCGATTTCTTGAAGTGTGGATTTCTCTCTAAGTTATTCCAAGAGCATTTGATGTTGTGTGAGCCATTTGAGGTGTCACATTTGAGGCACTAGGCACTCAAGCCCCATGGAGTCAAGCTACACTACAAAGGGTATGTATTCTATCTATATTATTACCCAAGTATCTATGATTGTATGTTAGATAGGGTAATACCTTGGAATATTAGCATTTGCATGTATATTAGAGAAAACATAGATCTAAGGTATTTAGGGTTGCATGTACACCATAGGAGTGTTAGAATGCTCAAAACCCTACAGTTAGTGTGAGGACTGTTGGATCAGAGGCAAGGTTATGCCTCTATAGCACTCGACTAGGTGAGACCCATGGGGAAGGTCCCTATGGTTATGGTAGTTTTGGTGAGACCTAATAAAATAGGTTAAAGTATGGTTTTGATCACGCTAATGTAGGTTGACTTAGTGCTCAGTGGTGGGATCAGATGTGAGACTACTAATCTTGATAGCGGATTGAGGAGTATATATCTCAGTTCAGTGGGAGATCACTATGGATGCACGAGATATTGGACAGATCGGAATTTCAAATTTTTGGTCATCAGGATGTGAATTTTTAGATTGGTCTGGTAATTAGGGATGATGTTTGCATTAGTCGTCACCCTTGAACTCAATTGAAGGATTCGATTGGGATTAATGGTTCGTTATGCTATCCTTGGTTGGACTAGAAGGGTTGTTGGAGCTATTGTGGCAAGCAAGCTAGGACAACTCTTTTCAGATAGACCATCGTTCAGAAGTCGCATGGTGCGGAAGTGTGAGGCTATCAGCCTCAGCAACCAGTTGGAAATCTGGTATATCGATAAATTGGTAGGTAAGTATGAGACCAGGGAGGTCTCGGGTGCGTCAGGAATGTAATTATGGAGCAACAAGATAAACCTGAGTGTTCTTGAGCCTTGATCTTGATTTTGGTGGTTTACCCTCCTTGAAGTGAAAGAAGAAGAAGTTAGTGGACTCATTCTTTGGAAGGAAGCTTAGAGATCCAGATTTAGCTCCATCTTTGGGTGACCTATGACGTATAAAGTCCCAACCTTTATCCTTGTGTGTTTAGATCTCTTCATGTCATGGTTTTTATGCTCTTGGTCCCTTTTTGAGTTAGTTTGATGAGTTAAGTCGTTTGAGGGGCTTATTCTTTTAGATCTGGGCATATTATGAGTTTCTTAAGCTTAAAGGTGCAAGCTTTATGGTGTTTATGGTCTCATGCATGCATTAAGTCATATATTAAGTCCTTTTGAGTTTTAAGAGCTTTATTAAGCCATGCATGCACGTAAAGTTAGCAACTTTATGCGATAAACCAGCCCAAGGAAGTCAGATCTAAGTTGTGGAGTGATGTCTTCATCAGTTAAGAGCTGGAAATGGAAGTTGGCTGAATGAGGGAGTACGCTGGGAGTAGAAGGAGGTACACTTAATGTACAAGCCCTAAGGCGAGTAAGCTGTGCGTACGAGCTGAGTACGCCCCGCGTACTCAGCAAGGTGGGCCTCATAATCTTGGGTTTTTGGTTTGGGCCATAGTTGGGGCTTAGGTGTTTAGGGCGTTGTTGGGCCATCAAAAATCAAGTGTTTTGGGCTAAGAATATTTTTGGACCTTGGATTAAGGCCCATGAAAGGGTTTGAGACCAATTTGGAAAATTGTGCCATGACTGGGCCTTGGATGATTATTTTGGTAATTGGGCCTTTTGGATTGTGGGTTCGGGCCTTAGCCTTGGACCAAACTACGTAAGGGGAAATTGTCTTTTTACTCAAATATTGGACTGATGGTTATGGATTCGAATTTAAGTATTAATTGTATGTTATTTGGTATTGATAGCTCGACGATATGTCGGACCAGCATCCAGAGATTTATCAGTGTGATGTAAGTTTCCTCACTGTGTTTAGCGGGTCGCAGGCACCAATGCCGGCCCATGATCTGTTATGTTAGAATACTAGTTGTCTGTGTGACTCTTGTATGTGTATGTGCTTGTATGCTTACTAGGCGGGGCCCGATGGTTATTCAGTATGCTATTATATTTGATGCTTATATGATTTGTATGTGGGCGGGGCCCGTTATAAGAGTTTGGGCGGGGCCCGTTATACTCAGTGGGCGGCCGTTATATTCAGAGGGTGGGCCCCGTTATGTGACCGTGAGCGGGGTCTGATATACTCATTGGGCAAGGCCCATTATGCGATTATTTATGTATGATATGTGGTATTTTGGGGAAAGCAGTAAGCTTGGTGCTTACGATTTGCAGTTTTTTTTTTCAGGTACTTCCAGTTCCAAAGGGAAGAGCTTAAGATGATTGCAAAGCACACACCACCACGTTCTGCATTTTCTTGATTAACTCTGATTTGATATGATGATTGATACATTTTTTATCTGGATTTGAATAATGATGTTTTAGTATAATGGTTGTATTAATTTAAAAATGAAATTTTGGGTCTTATTTTTGGGACATTACATTAGGGCTCTGGGTATGGCTGTTGTAAGTTAGACGATTCGAGAGTTCGGTTTGTGATTAGGAGCCCAAGGGTATAACAGTAAATTGGTAAGTTCAGACCTTTATGAATTTTGCATTTTTGTTCGGGAAGTTTTAAGGCAAGGATGAGTTGTTAGAAGTGTAGAGCCTCTTATTACCTTTCTGTGGATATAAGGATTGTCGAAATCGGATTTAGAACGAAGAAGTTATGGCTTTCAGAAGTTGGTGGGTTTAAGGCTAAGTGTAGTATGCGGGGCGTTCTTAGGGAGTACACTGGGCGTACTAGGGAGAAGGATGATGTGCATCTATTGGAGTAAGTTGATCGTAGTGGGAGTACGCAGGGCATACTCTAGTTTCATGCAAACCCTAATTTAGGATATTGGATGCTATTTAAGCTCGTTAACTCAAGAACAAACCCTCTTATCCTCAGCCTCCATCCCATTAAACCCTAGATTCGAAACCCTAAGTGCATTTGGTTAGATTTAAGCTTGAAAGTGCGTTTGTTGGTGTTTTGTGGTGAAGAAAAAGAAGATGAACACTTTGAGGTAGAGCTTGAGCTTGTAAATCAAGAGTTACCTTCACATTTGCAACCCTTTTTAGGTAAAAAGCTCTCACCTTGATGATGTCTTATGCTAGATCTAGTTCATGGTGTTATTTAAGTATTTTTGAGCCTTTTGAGTTAAAGTTGAGCTTTTGATCTACTCCAGAAGCAATGGATGTTAGATCTCAGCTCCATGGAGCTCCCTTGTTCATAAAAATGAAAAATTTGTCAAATATATTGGTCCATGAAAGTGTTAAGAGCCTTATTGATAAGAATAAAACTCGAATGATCGATTAGATTCAAACACGTAAAAGAATCAAAACACAGAAAGAAGATCAAATTTGTGTCGAAAGATTAATAAGCACAGCCTTAGAAGAGCTCGATGAAGAACTGCTACTGTAAAGGCTGTGTAGGGTTTACAAGATTAACCACTTCAAGATATGGTGCATGCATGAACTATAAATAGTAAAACCCTAATAATAAATAAACCGGTGGACAGGCCCAACCCGCTATACAAAACAGACTAAACAATAAATACACTATGACGCAACCCATATGACCCAACAATCCCCCCCCCCTTGCGTCAATTGAGGTAGGAGACCTTCAAGGTTGAGTACGCCTCTGAACTTCAAAAAGCTTCGGTATAATGCTCAGCAAGCCCTTGTGAACCTGGATATACCAAAGAATCATATCGGAGAAACACTTCTTATCCCCTTTACTGTTTGCTTTGCATTTATCCATAAACTCCAAAATGTATTGCATGCAAGAAGTGGAGTAAAGATTCTTATAATCAAGATAGAATCAAACTTTGTGGAAATCAGCATCTGTTCGCTCTTTAATTTGAAAAGCCACGCACCAGCCTTCCTTTCGTATTTTCCCCAGCTTCATTTTGTCAAAATGTTCTGGAGCTGCCTTGGGAAACATAGTTTGCCTCTTTCGTAGAACAATTGCAATCTCAACGTCCATTTTGCAAACCTCTTGAATGTACGAAACTAACATTCGCTTTAGATGAGCAACAATGGGCTCATACTTTTGTTACATATTGAGCAGCAAAATCCAATCGTACGGGTTCAATCAAGGTAGATCAGCAAGTGTAAACTAAAATACCTGACTCATAGAACCTCTAGCAACCTTAAAACTAGCATTTCGGAAGCTATCGGTTTCAAATGGACCTGAAACCTTCACACCTGTTATCTTTTCCGCACTCCAGGTTTCATACTGAGGCTTCATGTGCTTTAAGTAGAAGGAGAAGAGCATATGGTCAGCACCGTTTTCAGTTAGAGGAACGTTCGCAACTTTGATGAAGCTACGAAACTTGAAGGCTTTCAGTGTTATTGGAAGATCAAGTTGCGAATCTTGTGTGTTCTGCAAGTCGAAAGATGCAACAGGCTCTAACCAATATTGGCTTGGATTGTCTATTGCCTCATTCATAATTCGCTCCAAAGTCCACAATGGAAATAAATGTTTCCTGCTTTCCAAAGTAACTTGAGCTTCTCGTTCAGCTTTCTCTTTCTCTTCTGCTTCTCTTACGATGCGATTATGTTCATCAATCTAAGCTTCACGAGCCTTCCTTCGTTTCAGCTCATGCTTATCAGGTTCTTCTTCTTCACTGTCATCAATGATCTTTTCATCAGTGATCTTTTCTTTACCTCTAGAAATTGAAGCTACATTAACCTTCAGTTCGTCTTCTGATTTTGAATTTAAAGTCATATCGGTTAGTTTCGGGGTTTCTTTCATAGATTGTTTCACATTGTCTCCCCCTTGTTTTGGAAGCGTGTTAGACTCCGAAACACCCTCAATCCTGTTGAGCATCGCGAACACAGGCTTGAGTTTTTCAGCCAGATGCTTCCTGACAGTGATCGTGATTAGAGAATCACGAGTCTCAATGATGTCTGAGAGTAAGGCATTCACATCGGCAACACACCTCTTCATCACCGCCTTTTTGGATAAGAGCGTAGTAATCTACTGTTTAGCATGTGCGAGTTTGACAGACAGAACCTTCACCTTTTCTGTTATGACTGCGAGCTTATCCATTATTTTGTTCTCTATAGCCAAGTCTTCATGAAGCTTTTCTATTTTGGAAGAGATGGAGGTGTGAAGCTCGGAATTATCAGATTGGATGCCAGTGTGAACCTTTTATATAGCATCCTTCTATGTACGAAGAGTAGAGCCAAGACTGGTTATTACTGCATTCTCCTTCGTAGTATTTTGTTTCAAAAGATGTCTGAAATTTACTCATGAAAGATTGAGCATTAGTGATTAGTTTATCGACTTTTTCGGTCGTTTCCTTGCATATAAAAGCAGAAGCATCAACAACTTGATTGGTTTTGTCAAGGTTCGCAGAGTGTTCCTTTGTCATCGTTTCAAAACAGGCCTTGACAGTTTCTTGAGAGCAGTCACCACGAGAGGATGTTTTTGTGGACTCAATTAAGGAATCCAACTTGTCAGTCAGTGCCTTGAGCTGCCCTCTGGTGATCGGAGCTTCATCATCACTCATTGTTTTGATTTTGAATAGACTGTAAGTAAATCCTCCAAAATCGTCTTCAACATCACCATAAACAGTATCTGGATCGTCTTGGCGTAGAGGTGAGTTGGGTGGTGAAGAATGACCAAGAGTGAGACCTGAAGCACCTGCCCCCGCATCAGATGCGTTGACAGAAACTGGAGGTTCACTAGTGAGAGTGGTTGTGGTTCTGTTGAATCAGTAAACAGTGGAGTGGATTGTGCAACAGTAACTTGGGGTTGCGAAACTCCCATATAGAAAGTTGGAAGTGGTGCGATAGTGATTGGCGTCATAGTAGTAATGGGAGAGTGAGGAGGAGTAGTTTGTTGAAAGAAGTCATTAGTGAGGGGAACAGATGTAGGCATTGAAAAAGTTACCTCTGGATTAGAAGTGACTGTCTGCGAAACCTGGGGGTGCGAAGTTGCAGCAGTATCATCATCTTCGTGGTGAACATCTTCTTGAATCGGAATGTCTGATACCGTGTTGGACTGTGAATCTTCGTGGTTACTTGGCGTTCGAGTTCATGGCTTGCAAGTCGCTCGCTTAACCTTCTTCTTTGGTGTTTGGGCTGGTTTAGATGGACCAGCCTTCGCAGTTCTTTTCTTTCCACCCTTCTTTGGTTTGTCGACCTCCTCGAGAACCTTGCAAACAAGATCTGTTGTTGGTCAAAGACTGGAGGCCGGTAGACTGCGATAAGTTCGCATGACTTCACTCACTACAAGAAAATTACGAAGCATCGCCTCAGGGATGGATCCAATGAAAGAGAATCTTGAAGTATCAGCGAAGATGATGTTGGTGGTGTGGAAAATCTGAATAGCGGCCATACTGGAACCTTCTATGAATGGGATGTTGAGTCGATCAATATCCCTTTGAACCACGAGAGTCCAAAAACGAGCACATGAAATCTCGTTGTGTCGTGTAGTTGAAAGAGTACTCTGGACCAGTTGAGCCCAAAGCACTGAACATTAGTCGAGGTTCACACCGGAATAGACACCGTATATGATAGTCATGAACAGTTTACTTGCACAGTCTGATCCGGTTAACCTCTCAGAGAAGCTTTTGAAGTGAAGGGTAAAAAGAGCATTCCACATTGGTGGAAAATTTGGCTTCTTTAACTTAGAGACAACGGTCAAAACATCCATGTATCCCATTTGGTAAAACATTTTCAAGATTGCAGAGTTGGGGACGGATTCTGGGTTAGCCTTGATGTTGAGAAGTGAGGATTGAGCCATTTGTTCTGCGACGGAAGGGGTTTCTCATGAAGCTCCCATGGATACTTGATGATGACCAAATGAACAGTAAGGAGAATAATCACAGGGAGAATTTTGATATCTTTTGGAAGTGGTAATGAATAATGAATCATCAAACACTGAAAAGTTGCCTAAAAAGGCATGAGTGAAAGCTGTTACATGAGGTAACGTGTGTCAGGTTGCGTGACATCAGCGTCAATTTCAAATTTTCATGCGCCCAAATCTTATCCTTTGAATATACGGTTTCAGTTACACCCTTTCGCAACCGATTCCGTTACACCCTTTCACAATTAATTGCCATCAATTGTTATGCGAAACTGAAAGTAATCATGAGTACCACGAACCAGAATTTGGAAAATCACAAGGATCATCATGAGAGAGTGTGCCAAAGATAAAGAAATAAATCAACATTAATATATGGGATTCTAGTGACGTCTGTTAAGACATAAAGCATATGAATCTCGGGCAATGATCGATTCCTTCAGAGTTAAGAGAGACTCTAAAGTGTTTGTGTGGTGTCCCGTTGAATTACGATCAACTGTTTGTTGAGAAACAATGAATGGCTTCTTTTCATTAAGCTTAAAGGGTGGCTTCATCTTCAACCAAACTACAAAAATTGACATAAGTCTGAACGTTCGGATGAAGTACTTGTCTGACCAGGTTAGTCATAAGAACAAGTATGCTTCAGAATTATTTTAAGTGACATGGATAAGTATAGAAATCTCAATAAAAAATTAAAAATTGGATGTATTGGGAAGAAACATCTTAGGACTAGAACATTTCATTATGATCGCACAAAAAAAAAGATTTCAGGGTACAAACCACGAATGTGGTCTTTTGTTAATTCCTTGGTGAATAAGCTAGAAAGTTTAAATTGTTCATCATCAGTTAATAAATATGTGTTGGATTTTGGGTTTCACTGAATTCATGGTGATAACAAATTTAAGATCATAAACACAGATGTTGTGTAACCATAAACCTCAGTGGTAATATCTAAGAATCTCAAGGGTTACATTAATGAATGCGAAAGTGATGGAGAAGTAGTGGGAGGTGGTTCCAAAGAAATAATGTACCTCTGCTAAGCGAAAGTGACCAAGCAGTCAACTCTTAACTCAATGCGAGAAGAGTAAGGTAGCTCATGACTTATGTGAATGAACAGCCTAATTGGGAAGAAACGATTGGTGTTATCGATCCATTAAGGATTCAACATAGAGTCTTAGAGGCTTTAGACTACATGTAGTAGCATGCTTCTAGGGACACTTAACTGGTGCATAGATTAGGAAATTTATACCTGCCCCATCATTCATAATTGAGATCATCAAGATATGTGCCTTTAAACCTGCTCAATTATCTAATATTTTTGGTATTTTTGAATATTTTATGAAAATAAATAAGTAATGAAAATAAAGAAAATATTTTTGTATTTTTGTATTTCTGAAAAAGAAATAAAATATTTTTGGATTTTCGATTTTCTAAAGAAGATAAAAACATAAATAAATAAAAAGCAATAAAGAAAATGTACAAAGGATACATGAAGTTCCAAACCACGAATGAACAATAGACTGCGAGTCACTACGAACATTAGCACCAATTTGCAAAGTGAACAGTAGACTGCGAGTCACTGCGAGCGTTCTCAACAATTCGCAGTGTGAATAGTGGATTGCGAGTCACTGCGAGCGTTTGCACCAATTCGCAGTGCAACCAAAACTTTATGAGTGCGAAGGTGGTTTCGGAACTGATTCAGCCTCAATCATTCCTAAGCCTTGAAGAATCCGATTAAAGGTTTGTTCAGGCAAGGCTTTCGTAAAGATGTCGGCCAGCTGATCAGCGGATCTAAGAAAGTGTATCTCGACATTCCCTCTTCCACATGATCTTTGATGAAGTGATACCCCAGTGCAATGTGTTTGGTCTTTGAATGTTGCACTGGGTTGTGACATATGTGAATGGCGCTCTCAGAATCACAATACAAAGGGATTCGCTTCATATTGATGCCATAGTCACGAAGCTGACTTTGAATCCAGATAACTTGTGAGGTAAAAGAGACAACGGCTATGTACTGTACTTCAGCAGTTGATAGGAAGACACAAGTTTTCTTTTTTGGTTGCCAACTTACGAGTTTGCCATCAAGAAATTGACATCCTCCCGTTGTACTTTTTCGATCTAAACCGTAACCTTCGAGATCAGCATCCGAAAACGCTTACACAAAGAAACCTGAACTTGAAGGGTACCCAATTCTTAGTGAGGAGGTTCGTTTGAGATACCTGAAGATATTCTTAACAACAGTCATGTGGGGTTCGCGAGGATTCGCTTGAAACCTGGCACAATAGCAAACATAAAACATGATGTCTGGACGACTAGCAGTTAGATACATCAATGAACCTATCATTTGACGATAGAGTGTCATATCAACAGTTGGTTTGTCCAGAGACGGAGTTAATTTCGTTCCGAATGCCATTCGAACCTTCACCTTCGAATCTCCCACCATTCCAAACTTTGAGACTAAGGTCTTTGTATAAGCCTCCTGATTAATAAAATTTCCTTCCTGACTTTGTTTTATATTCAAACCAAGGAAAAAGTTAATCGGACCCATGGAGCTCATCTCAAACTTAGTTTCCATCAACTTTCGGAATTTAACAGTTAACCTGGGGTTAGTTGATCCGAAGATGATGTTGTCAATGTAAATTTGGAAGAACATCAAGTGGTCACCATCTTTCTTTCAAAAGAAGGTTGGGTCAACCGATCCTTGTTTAAATTTAGCCTGTTTTAAAAAAACGAGTAAGAGTTTCGTACTAGGCTCTTGGAGCTTGCTTTAGACCATAAGCTGCTTTGTCCAGAATGTAACAGTGATTGGGATACCTTTCATTTTTGAACCCTGGTGGTTGTTCCACATATACTGTTTCTTCTAGTTCTCCGTTCAGAAAGGCACATTTGACATCCATATGGTATACTTCAAAGTTCTTGTGTGTTGCATACGCCAGAAAGATGCGAACAAACTCCAACCTCGCAACTGGTGCAAAGGTTTCTTCGTAGTCAATGCGTTGTTCTTGGCAATACTCGTTTACAACTAGTCGCACCTTGTTTCGTATCACATTTCCCTATTTGTCTAACTTATTACGAAATACCCATTTTAGAGCTACAACAGATGCATCCTTTGGAGTGGGAATAAGTCTCCAGACCTTGTTTCGTTCAAACTCATTGAGCTCCTCCTGCATTTCTTGCACCCAATCAGAATGATCAAGAGCAATTTGAACATTTTTAGGTTCAATTTTGGAGATAAACGAATTGAACATGCAAAATTCCATTTTGGAGAATAGTGCAGTCTGATTCGCCTTTTGTTGTGCTCTCGTAAGAAGTCCTGTAGAGGCTTCTCCAATTACTTGTGTCTTGGGATGATCTCTGGTCTATTTGGTTAACGGAGGGTAATTTGGATCATATTTTGGATCTAGTTCAACATTTATATCCTTAAATTTTGACTGCACATCCGAATCATCATTCGTACTTTTATTCTCCCCCTCGAATGATGTATGTTCTTCTTCATTCGGAGTTGAACCCTCCCCCCTGGAGTGGTGGTTCTATGCTGATTTCAGGGGATTCGTTCCCCACCCCCTTGAACAGGTGTATGGGATGAGGAGGTTGAAGTGAAACCCTCCCCCTGTGGTGTAGCATTCACACCTTTTGATTGAGTCGAAATTTCATAGTCTTTCAGAGTGGGGTGCTCGTGTTCCATATCTTTCGCAGTATCATCAGTAATCTTTTTCAATTCATGTTCCTTGTTTTCTACTGCCATGGATTCTGAAGAGATTGCTATGTTGGGTTCGTCAAAGATGTTCATGAATTCCTCATAAAGACTGGAAAGAGGAATTGTCATCGGATTTTTCATGGGAAAGATTTCCTATGATTGGGAGTCGACATTTTGATACTTCTTAAGATAAGTGTCATCAAAGGTGACATAGTAGGTCTGTTCGATTCTTTATGATCTTTTGTTTAGAATCCGATATGGCTTCGACGTTAAAGAATACCCCAAGAAAATTCCTTCGCCAGCTTTCGCATCGAATTTGTTCCTTTGTTCATTAGAGTTAAAGATGAAGCACCTGGAACCAAATACATGGAAAAACTTAACATCTGGTTTTCTATTATTCAATATCTTATAGGGAGTGACAGAGAATCGCTAATTGAGGATTGATCGATTTTGGGTAAAGCAGGCTGTTCCAATAGCATCCGCCCAGAAGTAAAGTGGCAGATTTGCGAATGATAGCATGGTTCTCACAGCTTTGAACAAAGATTGGTTTCGTGTTTCAACGACCCCATTCTGATGAGGAGTATAAGGAGCCAAAAAGTTGTGAGTTACTCCTTTCGCAGTCAGAAGTTCTTCAAATGCTTGGTTTTTGAATTCCAACCCATTGTCACTGCGAATGTTACGAACCAACTTTCGCAGTTGTATCTCAATCGGATTTATGAAATGCTTAAGCTTGGGGGTGGCTTCTGATTTTTGCTTAAGAAAATACACCCAGGTGAATCTAGAAAAATCATCAACAATTACAAGAATATATTTGTTACCACCAACGCTTTCAATTGCAGAAGCACCACAAAGGTGTATATGCAAAAGTTCAAGTGGTTCTATGACTTTTGTATTCATAACTGTTGGATGACTCTTCCTGCTTTGCTTTCCTGACTCACAGGCTGCACAAAGATGTTCCTTATCGAATTTCAAGAGTGGAAGCGCTCGCACATGATCACCAAGAACAAGTTTATTGATGTCTTTGGAATTTAGGTGCGAGAGTCTATGGTGCCACAGCCAGCTATCATCTGCACTCTCATCCTTCACCTTCTCAGAACTGTAACTACCCTGTCAGTTTCGGTTTTTATTGTGAATAAAATTCTTCTTTGCGAACCTCTTAGAGTTGGACACCATCATGGCATACTCTTCCTAAGAGAGTTCACAATCGGAGAGATCTGACTCCGAACCATCATCAATAATGTTCTTACACTTGGCTACAAAAGCCAAAAAACCCGTTCTAGAAACAGCCTTTCCCTCACTTGTCACTTCGTTCTCATGTGACCTCAGAATACGAACGAGCCTTGCCAAGGAGTAATTTTTGAATTGCGCGTGTGCTTTAACCATCGACACCACAACTTTCCACTCAGATCTTTATCCGTTCATGAAAGTGACCTTCTGCTCTATCATTTTACGTTTGATCTTGTGCTTCACCATCCAGCTTAATAGATGGTTATAACGATTGAACGTTTGGTCCAATTTCTCCTCATGCTTCTGAACGAAAGCTACAAACTCCGAAAGTAACAGAGTCTGGATGGAATGTTTAAGATATTTGTCGCTTGAGTATAGTTTCATAAGCCTATCCCATATTTCTTTTGCAGTTTCGCAAGAGCTCACTAAGCAAAACGTGTTGGCAGGCAAAAAGCAAAACGGATGATCCTCATAGCCTTCACCTTGCTGATTAGCTTGTCTTTTTCATCCTGTGGTATGTTTTCAACATCGATAAGATGAGCGTTATACTCAGCTTGAGTTTTAATAAACCTTTTTGTACCTATGTGAGCAAACGTCTCATTGGTTATTGCATCCCATATCAATGAACCGTTGTCTTCAAGCCCTAGCACGTAATCGTCAAAGTGCAGTGCCCACACTTCATAATCGTTTGGATAGAGCATAGGGATCCTTGTTGTAGATCCAATACCACTTGAGAGATTGATTGAGTTAACGTGAGAATCGTCAGGCTGCATGTTGTCGATTCAATAAAACCTCTATGAACCAAAAGTGTAAACCTAAAATCGAATTTAGGGTAAAATTAAGATCAATATTCAACGTCTGTAATCGATGAAAACTAAGAAGACGGCAAACTCCAGATCCTATTAAAGCGGAAACCCTAATAGATCTTTAACATAAGAGATAGATATAGATTACATGGTCTCCTTCTCTGATACCAATTGATAAGAATAAAACTTGAACGATCGATTAGATTCAAACAGGTAAAAGAATCAAAACACAGAAACAACATCAAAGTTGTGTCGAATGATTAATAAGCACAACCCTAGAAGAGCTCGATGAAGAACTGCTGCTGTAAAGGCTATGTTGGGTTTACAAGATTGACCACTTCAAGATATGGTGCATGCATGCACTATAAATAGTAAAACCCTAATAATAAATAAACGGGTGTACAGGCCCAACCCGCTATACAAAACGGACTAAACATTAAATACACAATGACGCAACCCATATGACCCAACAGTTATTAAGCTTTTTTTTGTGTGCTGAGTCGGATTAAGGCATGTAAGAGTTTAAAGTTGGAAAATTTATTGTTTAAGACCTTGTCTAGGGATCATATATATATGTGTTTGGACAACTTGACTTAACCCACTAAGAGCTTAATGTTGAATTTTAGCCTCTGATGAGTACGCTTAGCGTACGTGGGAGAACGCTCAGCATAATGCTGAAATCTTGCATCAACAGCTTGTACATTGTGCTTCATGGCTGAGTATGTAGGGCGTACGTCTCTGGTACGTAGGGTGTACTCCCCAGGATGGCTATTTTGGGCCTTTTAGGGTTTGGGCCTTGTCGTGCCATTGCACTTATACCATTTGGGCAATGTATGGACTATAGGCTTTCTTGTTGTTGGTCCCATGATAGTTTTTGGGACCAAGTAGGAATTTGGGCTATATTGGCCTTTGGGTTGCCATTTAGGAAATTGGGCTTTTTGACCAAATGGGTTGGGCCAAGGTTTTGGGCCAAGTAATGAAAGGGTAAAATGGTCTTCAACCCTGGTTATAGGTTATGTGGCTTTGATTGTTATTAGTGGGTCGAGATCCAATTATTAATTGGATAATTATTTGATAGTGCTAGCACGTAGGGATTCCCGGATCAGTAGGCTAAGAATTTGTTGAGAGATTCATCGGCTTGAGGTGTGTCACTTCACTATACTCGTGGGTTGAAGCCACCAATGCCATCCCACTAGATTATGTATGTAGGATGATGGTTCTCTTTGTGACACTTGTTGATATTCTTGTATGCGCTTGTTGTCTTTGTGACTCATGCTTATATGCTTGTATGATTTATGTATTAACCTATATGGGCTCGGAGTCGTTATGGACTCTGGGTTGATACGAATACAGGGGTTGATACGGACCCAACATAGCCATGTACTGTTATATTTGTATATATATGTTGTCTGTGGTATATTGGGGAACTCACTATGCTTCGTGCTTATGATTTTCAATTTTTGTTTCAGGTATTTCCGGGTCAAAAGGGAAGGGCCTAACTTGATCGCAGTGCATCCACCCATGTTTCCACAATATTATGATTCGAGATATTACTTTGATACCTGTTTTATTATGAAATTCTTTGAATGCTTGAATAAAAGATAATTGGTATTTTGATTGAATTAAAAAGGAAATTGTTACCTTTTGATTTTTGAGATGTTTCAATTTGGTATTAAAGCCTTGGTTTGAGAGATTCGGGAACACTCTCGGGTGTGACTGAACTCAAACTGAGGAATTGGTAATATTTTAAAAGAAAACGAATTTCAATAAAAATTTTTGTAAAGAAAAATGGGGTATGATGCGTGCAATCGGCCAAGCTCAAGTAAATGATTCCAGAATATCCATACATGTTGATATGCTATATGATATGAATGTTTGCATGCTAGCATAAGGCTAAGGATACTTTCAGGAATTGCATGATAGATTGGCTTGATATGTGATGCCTTATAGCCTAGGAAGCATTGGATGCTATGCTATATTGGGAATATGTATTGGTATCATTAATTTCTAAGTGTATGCTTTAAAAATTGTATATGGTTAGGATCATATAGCCCTAGAATGATTGATTTGGCCTTATTTCTTGTTCCTCGTTTGGTTGTGGTCCTAGGGTAGAGTCTTTTATTCGACAGTCTATTTGATCCTATATTGTGTATAATTTGCATGCAAAGGAAACCGGTAGTTAGAGTGGAAGTTCCTAGCATGGGTTGTAGTAAGTGAGATTTAGAGGTTCTTTGTTTGTTCTTTGGCTTGGAGTGTTACTGCATGAATGCTGCTTGCTTTGTGCTTTGTGGAACTCTTAGTGATGTAAGTTAGCTATTAAGTGAATATGTCAAGTCACATGTTGCAAAGGTTAAATAATCTCAGAGTGATTGATTTGAATCTATTGCACATCTCTCGTTTAAGTCTAACCCTTGTAGGGATGAGTCTTTTACTCGAAGGACTATCTAAGCTTTGCGGTATGTGATTATATTAATTAAATAGTTCGATGAGATTAGTGAGAGTTCTTCAACAGTTGATAGCAGGGTGATGTCGGGAACCTAGGAGAGCCTAGGAAGTGTTTTAGTGGGTACGGATGTGTTGTTTAGCGAGTACTTGGGGTACCAGTTTGAGAAGGTGACCTGGAGGATTCAGGATAATTCTGCAAAGATACCAAAAAGTCATGGCTCTTGATTGTTAACTTCAAACTCTCACGGCTTTTTCTCTCGTGATAAAATAGTATTCAGACCTAGCGGCTGAACTTCTTGAAGGCATCCGAAGGGAAAACAATTCTGCAAAGATCTAAAACATCAAGAGCATCAACACGGAAACAAACTAAAAATAAAAAATAGAAAACCAAAATAACTAAAAAGGATATCACGATCACTCGTGTTTCATTGAAATCAAGCTACAATTATTGATTAAATCCCTTGCATGCAAGAAGTGGTTTGTGAAAACAAAAACATTTAGGAGCCGCTAGGCTATTTCCTTTGTTTTCTTTGCACCGTTTGTTGGTTTTAGTTGTATTGTGTCAAATGTATGCATAATATAGTTTGTTTTATTTTGGTTTCGGCCTGTCCATTCTCAGATCTGCTTTATAGTTTAGACTATATATATAGTGCATGCACGTAATATTAGGGTTATCGTCTTGAAACCCTAATTGCCGTTTGTACGCTCTTATAGAGATATTCTTGAGAACTCCTCTAGAGTCGATTAATCAAAGCATTAGGAACAATTTTAATCTTCGTTGTTCTTTTCTTTACTTCACATCATTATTATAGAATCTATCTATCTTATTTATTGATTTCACAATTGGTATCAGAGCTGGAGATAGTGTAATTAATTTGCTATTCTTCTGTCAAGTTTTGCTAGGGATTTTCATTTTACTCAGATGTGTTCTTGATATCTCAGTGGTCTCAATCGATTGGAGATTCTAAACTAGATCTCAAGTTTTACCCTTGAACTCGATTCACGTTTTACACATCTATTTCTATTTTTGTTTATGTGAATTCTTGATAAGATGGCTCACGGAGATCCTCACTCTCTTTCGTTCAATCTCTCAAGCAGTATTGGATCCACGATAAGGATTCCAATTCTATTTCCACACGACAATGAAGTTTGGGCACTCCAATTTGAAGATTATGTTCTTGGAATAGAAGAACATGGTTCCACAATATGGCATGCGATTATGCAAGAAACGTACGTGCATATAGATACCAAAAAGGAAATCAAGACTCTGGCTGACTACAACACACTTCTTGTTGAACACGCCATTCCAAAAGATGAGAAGGATAAAATGATGTGTAATATAAAAGAAACGAGAATCATTCAATTTGCTCTTCCTCCAAACGCTTTTCGTCTTGTGAGTGCATGCGATACAACTAAATCTATTTGGGATAGGTTGAAGGAGTTATATTCAAGTGATCTTGATTTGGAACATTCCGTGCAAACATTGCACTTATCGGAGTTTGGAGCGTTTCTACAAAAGCCTGATGAGAAGCTGGATCAGACGTTCAATTGTTTCAATCATTTGTTAAGCAGGATGCTCAAGAACAAACTCAAGCCTGAACTAATTGAACAAAGAGTCACATTTATGAATGGACTTAGATCCGAATGGAAGGCTGTCGTTTCTACTACGAAGGCACACAAACACTTTAAAATCTATTCATTGGCCGAACTTGTGGGCATTCTTAGATCTCAAAAAGAGTAAGTAACAAAGGAAGTGAAGCTTGTTTCAAGCATGTGATCCTTGGCGTCGTATGCGAAGGGAAAGAAAACTATTGAAGAAGATTCCGAATCAGACCTTTTGGAAAGTGAAATATGAAAAGAAAACAAGGTTCTTTTGGTGTCTAATCCAAGGAAGTTCTATAAGAAGAACTTTTCCTGTTACAAAAAAAAGTTCAGGAAAGGTAATTCAAGTTCAGAGAAGCCTAGGGATGAGTTTTTCAAGAAGACAGGGGACGGCGACAGGAAGAAAGAAAAGAAGTTGTTGGGTGATTCAAGCTGTGATTGTAATTACTATCATGACAATAATCACTTTACGAAGGAGTGTATGTTGAGGAAGAAAAATGAAACGGACGAAGCCTATTATTTTCAGAAGATTGAGGAGCTTCGAAAAAATAATACATCAAATGTGAAGCCGACATTGATCGTTCAGGAAGGCAGTGATGATGATGGACGAGTTGAGGTGTAGTCTACAGACTCGAAAGATGATGAGGTTAGGAAACCCATACACGGCGGGTGCTTTATGGAAAAGTAAGAATTTCAAGGTTACAGAGGGAAGTGTTTAATGGTTCAGAACGGAGTTTCGGAACAAAGAGGGTATGCTACTGATGGTGGTCGAGCATCTGAAAGCTGCTTTGTTGCGAAGACTGTTTCGGAGCAAGTTAAAGAATGCGAGAAGGTGGTCGACAAGGTACATTCTATACTCAATTCTCTTAACATTCCTGTCTCTCGTTATGATTCTGAACTAGACGATTTAAAATATACTATTTCTAATTTTAGTGATAGTTTAAAACGAACTTGTCTTAGTAATTTTAATCTGGATGATCAACTAAAGAGGGTAACATTTAAAAGTGAAAAGAGAAGATTAAGAATATAGGCTTTGGAATTAGAGCTTACTAGGTCATGTGATGATGTCATTTATCTTAAAAGAGATAGTCGTGCACTTTTGAAACAAAGGAATATTTTATGCTTAATTGCTAAGGTTTTATATTTCAATATTACTTAATTTCATTTGGATTGTGAAATAGGGAAAGGTCTGCATAAAATGATTTTACCCTTTCTTGAATTGAAAGAGGATGAAATCGATACTGATTGTTATAAATGCAAATCTATTGTTTCATCAGATGACGTTTCTTATTCATACAAGGTTGGATTTCAGAAAATCGAGGAATACATATAGTCCAAATACCACAAAAACATGTTGAAAGAAATATTGAATGAAAAAGATAAAGTGTTGGGTTTTAGTTCAAAAACAGTTTCAAAAACTAGAAAATATGTCAAACGAAAGACTTAAATTTTCGAAATAACATAAACATTTTATACCCACCAAGGATCTACATGCAAGTTATAGAACGATTAAAACACCTACCATAGAAAGAATGAAGAAATAACAAACTTTGTTGTTCTTTGGATCCTCTTAGGAGGCTTGGAAGTTGATGAAGAAGATGGAACCTTTGAGACGCCAACAATGACTCAACTTGATGTAGATGCTACTCCAAAACTCTTAACTCTTAAGCTTTATGTTCTTATCAAAATAAGAACACAAAGAGAGCAAAAGATAGAGAGAGAAGGAGAGGGTAGAGTGGATTCGACCATTTGCATCAAGGGAAGGAAAAGATCACTAGCCAAAATGCAAGCCTCAAACTTATATGCATAAAGATTAAGTATTAACCATTAGGCCTTAACACTTTAAGCATATATGTCTCCATGTCATAAACTTGTCCAGGCATGCATCCTAGACTTAATACTTTTGATTAAACAATTTGAAATCCCACGCACCTCCTTTATCCTCCAACTTTCGGCCATAGTGATGAAAAAGAGAAGATTACGTTTAAATTTTATAAACTCAAAGTTTATAAAATATACAATTTGTCTTTAGGTAAAAGACAAAGGGATTCAACTAGTCCACAAGTTTGTACATGACTTATTAATTCATAGCAAATGAATTATGTAATGTTACTTGCTAATGAAAAATATTATTTCCATGAAATAAATAATTTCCAATTTAATTATAAGAGTTTTATTGAATATTTATTAAAATCAATTTCTAATAAATATTCAATTATAGCAAGTTGTTGTTAGTATGACCCATTAGTATCACATATTAATTAGCAATATCAATTTAATACGACTCTTGTGATGGGTTTTGTATACTACAACATCCTATGGTCCACATACAGCCCTAAATACCTTGGATCTATGTTTTCACTAATTATACATGCAAATGGTTTCCAAGGCATTAAACCTATAACTAGCGTGCATTTGACATAAACCATATAAGATACTAGTTAGGGTAACATATATTTATGTAGCTTGAAGTCTTGATGTATTTGGCCTTAAGCGCTTAGCCCCAATAGCGTGGAAGCCTCAAATGAAGTCACAACACATCATAGACAAAGGTGGAACTTGAGAGAGAATTCCATGCACCCAAAACCCTCATGTTTCTCTAAGAACTTGAAGTACAACCACAAGTGGCGATTTTAGGCAAAGGAACTCATATTTATATGTGGTGGATTCTAAGGGTCATGGGTATAACCCAAATCCATACCCCTGGGTATTATGATCCATGGTTCATGTGGCCCAACTCTTTATGTATCCATACATAAACTTGGTCCAACATGGATCATAAGCCCAACATATATAAATATAACTAATTACCATAATTAGTCCCCATAGATTTAATTAGTCTCTTTTGATCACAAAATTAATTCCAAATTAATTGTTGATCAATACTAATTAAAACATATGATTTCATATTAATATATTATAACTTATAGTATATTAATAAATCATATATATAACCTTCTCTCAAGAATCCATCCTAACAAATTGTGCTGATGATATGCAACCCAAATAGACCATGCTACTCTTTGGTCGATTACATACCAATAATAATTATGGTCTTAGACATCTAATCCAACAGTCTCCCACTTGGATAAGTCTAAAACTATTATTGCAAATATGACTCCAAGATCCCGACTAGCAATCGTAGCTCTTAAAAGTCGTTGTCGAACTCTGACCTAGTCAATGACATGTCCATTAGATATGGGATCATATATTCCTCCATTATAGATATCATATGGACTGAGACATGGATTATAATCATTCTCTCCGTCCATTTGTTGTTTCCCGATTTCCGATTTATGACGACCGACTAGTTGAACAAATGAAATCAGTCCAGGCCCGGCCGAGCACTTACGTGTGTCATCAATAAATCATCGAGGGGCCCACAAATATCGCTTTTATCCCTCCAAGGGTAAAAGGAATGGATAGACTTCGACCCAAATGCTCGCTTATACTTACTCATCAAATCACACACAACGATATATTTTATAACAACCAAGTTACTGGTTGCGTTTACATATGTCAATGTGCAACCGACGCGCAACTACAACTCACACATCTCCGTTTGAAGAATATAAGATATTATCGTCTCATGATCACTCGTGATAAAATCCATGAAGTGATTCAAATGAGCGTGGGTTGAATCCAATACTCAAATCTCATTCATGAGCACTCATGAATGTTGCAGCAACTTTTGCTATGTATAAATAGTTTAGACATCTACAAACCCAATTCATGACAGTCTTTATTCATACCTACTTCCAAAGTATGATTGATTGTGGAGAGTTTGAATAACCTAATTATTTGGGAAGTCAAAACATGCAAAGTGAAACACAAAAATAATCGAATCCAATATGGTCTCAGAACTTATGAATATAAATAAAACACCTTTTATTTAATCTCCATATTGATTACACATTATTCATTGCATAATGTTTCAAATAATCAACTTAATACTTGAACTGAAACAATAGTCATGCCATGCTCCAAGCATGCACACTATGTTTGTCCAAACAATAGTTATGCCATACTCAAAGTATGCATACTTTGTTTGTCTATGATCCTTACTTTGTGAAATAGACCAATTGAACATTATTCCAATGATGCTCATTTCACAATCCCAAATCCTTACCACAAATGTAAGAATACAAGATTCTTTTCCATTTACTGAAATCTGTTAGATTTTAAACTTATATGCATTGATCCTCTTGTAATGACTATGCACAAAAGTCACAAACACTTGGCAACAGACATTTACAAAGTTTTCATATGGAGAGCAATTCCATGGGAACGAAGTCTCAGATTCAAAGTACATTCCTTTGAATATCCTTCTTACATTAAGTTATCTAATCTTACACAGGTTTAATGAACAACTTCCACCTATGGAAACATTTCTACATTCCCATTTTGACTATCACTTCTGAACAAGAGTTGGCTCATTTCAGAATATGTCAATATGGTCCTTCCAAAATTAACACTATACTTCCAACTGTCAATGAGCAACCAATCTTTGGTAAACCTCAAATTGTCCTCAACAATTGCTTAATCATTTTAGTCATATCCAGTTCTAGTCCTTTTTCCCTCTTAATGCCCTAGGCATTTGGAAAATTTAGAACGGATAAGTATTATAGCACATGAATCGATCCTATATCTGAATCATACAAGACACGATTCATGATGTCTCACATAAATACATTATACTTGACCAGTCTTTTGCTACAATATTTCTTATAATTTGCCATGTTCTCATAATTCAAATTATGAAAAGGGATGCCGTAATCATAATCGAATTTTAGAACGCAAATAATGTAAGCATGACTAAATTTGATTAAAATATCACAATCTAAGCTTTTAGATTTGAAACGAAGTATAATTTCCTCACCCTTAATTATAGCAAAACAACTTTTCAAACCCTGCAAAGTACATTTTGCAAATTGAAACTTTTGTTTTCTATAATTAACATTGCTAACTTCCAACACCTAACATAATAATCATGCTCCCACTAACATGATAATTATTAGCATAACACTTATGCTCCCACTAGCTTTGACATATATCCAGAAATCAGCTGGACTTTTAGAAATCAATACTTTATTGACTTTCTTACCAAAGTTCAGATTTCAGATACGAGATGCTTTGATAAGATGTTTTCAAAATCATACACCTTTCCTTAGATAGCTCACATGTGTGTCTAAACAATTTTTAGAACTATGAAAAGGGATGTCGTAATCATAGTCTCAATTGTTTAGACCTTTTCCATTTCTCACAAGTCCATGTTAGTGTGTCGTTTAACTACACACGCTCTACTAACGACTTGGAGAATGCAAATATCACAATTGCTATCTACTTAAAATCTATTTAGCGAAAGCGTTTCCTCACCATCATTTTCATGAATCGGAGAGAAACCTTATGACACTTAGATTTTATGGTGTATATGTTCCTATCCATGTGAATTTGCCATAACCAAAAGAGGAAGTTAGTGACAAATCCAAAGTCATATGGACTGAACTTGTTCAATCTTAACTTCTTGCCACCTGGCAGCACAAGGGCCTACCATTGCTTCCAAGTAGTTATGCAAATAATTGAGAACTCATAGAACTCACATGCATAGTCAACTTTAACTGGAATGGGCACATAAACAAGAATATGTCAACACGATGGGCCATAAACGTCAAGTCGTGTGCTAGTGATAAACAACAGGTTTTATTCTTGATTAGTTATTGAGACGCTTTTCAAGATCTTTATAACTCCCACTGACCTTTTGACATATATGTTTCTCATGTCAAGAACCATTCCTTGACAAAACAAATATTCAAGAGTTAGTGGTTATTCTAATCAAGAAAAACACTTCACACAATTGGTCTTAGTTGGTCTTTGTCTTATCGAAGACATTACAACTTACCAATTTCAAATGTACAAGAGTAGAAAACATTTTACTCTACATTTGATAAGTGTTTTAAATCTTCTTAACATTATGTCATTCAAGGCTCGATCTTGGAGTATTACTCTAAGACTCAATTTTGGAACGAAGTATGATTCATCTTTTGATTTAACCATTTCAACAATTCACGATTCCTCTTCTTAGTCAAACAAATGCACTAAGATGTCCTTAGAGGATCAATTGTGATATGGTTTTTTCATAATCATTAGGATAATCATAAAACATGATACTGAAGTACTCTCCCATCTTTTCAGATTGGAGAAACTTTTATCTTTCTATCTAATATGATTCTTCTCATTCGTCCTGCCATACATTGAAACTTTTCCAATGTTTCAGAATTATACTTAAACTTGTAACCACAACCATATTTACTAAAATTTAGTAAATCACGACGAATGGCTTTATCGTTCTTTGTGGTGGACCTGATCAGTGAACAACCAAGTGTACCCGATCTCCTACTCCTTCACTTGACTCACATATACATGTGAACAAGGAATTAGTCTTAATTTCCCAAAGATGAAAATTCTCATTCATCATACAATACAAGTTGCATGATTCCAAGTTTCTATCCAACTGAAACTTGGGTGATGATGTGACAACCCAAAAAATTTTAAATTTTTTCCTTGTAAAGCTCAGCCAGGAAACTCAACTGAGTGTCAGACTCATTTCTGCTATCGTTTAGCCTCGTTTAGAGTCTGTTTAAAGGTTCAAAGCTCAGTACATTCAAGCCTCGAGGATAGGAATGGATCGCGTACATGTCTAACATCAAAATCGAGCCTTACACTCCAACATAAGGAGTGTACGGCCGTACACATGGGTGTGCGGCCGCAAACCCCTCTCCTGGCAGCACACTCACGTGTATAAGTTTAGAACTAGCCTCCTTTCATCCCTTTTCACTCTCCCAAGCCTAGAACACGATTTCTCTCTCAACTATCATCTGATTTGCAGCCTAGATCTTCGAGTTGGTAAGTGTTCTTCCCTTGATTTGTTGTTAATCCTTTCAGACTAGTAACACTCTTTGATTTCATCCATTAGAAATCATGTTTTGGCTAGATCTTCAAATCTTCATCCATTTCACCAAGAACACCAAGAACACACACTTGTTCTTGGTGATTTTGAGCCTTCTCGAACCTCCGGATCGTAAGTACTCTTTCCCAATGTTTGAATCTTGTTTAGAACACTTGATTTAGTCTTAGAAATTACCCAGAACTCAAGAACATATGGTGTGTGCGGCCGCACACACAGGTGTGGCCGTACACCCCTCAAACACCCTCAAAACACCCCTAAAGGCTTCCATATTGTGAGTACCATTCCTTAAGTTTGTTACTTACTAGATATGAGCCTTAGAAAACGTCCAAACCATGTTCATCAAGGAGTGTATGGTCGTACACACTCCATGTGGCCGTACACCCCTTTGTTTAGTGCTTAAGGGCCTCCAAAGTGGCTTTCTAGCTTCAACGCTTGATGAGCATTAGTCCTACAAGCTTCCCTATCATTAGAATAGACTTTTGTGCACTCATTACCATGAGTGTGCGGCCGCACACTCCCTGGCCGCACACCCATGGCCGCACACTCCTCAAAGTGGCCGTACACTCCTCTTAGTTGAATCACATGTGATTCCAACACTTGGTCAAAGTGTTTCCTAGTCCCGTAAGGTGTTTCCTTACATTTGGTTGCTTCTAAACACTATATTTATGTCAATATATGCCATTATATGTCATTTAGGACTCGTTAAGTCTCGGGATTTCATTCGTGGAACTTCTCATCCTTACACACATATTTGTTTGAATCACCCACATAAGGTGAGTTCATACCCCTGTAATGAATCTATTAAACTGTTTTAAATGCTTTTAAGGGGGGGAATACAAGTTGAACACAATGATAATTGTGTAATTGTTTGTTATAAACATCTTTCAAAAGATTGCTTATGTCTTTTATAAGTGATCAAAACATTTCAAAAACTCTTTCAAAGTTATGTTACTTTATAGTTTAACAAAACTCCATTTTTAAAGTACAAGCATAACTTAGTAGAAAAATGAGTCTTTTCAACAACAGTTCAAGTAAATTACTAGTAAACTATAAGGGGTATAGTTTAGGGGTTCAGTTCATACTATAACTAGAAGATACTAAGATGCTAGATACTAGAGAATACTAATATACTATAACAAGAGAAGATACTAAGAT
Source organism: Lactuca virosa (assembly GCF_052849685.1). Taxonomy (NCBI): domain Eukaryota; kingdom Viridiplantae; phylum Streptophyta; class Magnoliopsida; order Asterales; family Asteraceae; genus Lactuca; species Lactuca virosa. The sequence goes on along the minus strand of NC_136429.1, from coordinate 459,573,173 downwards.
ACTATAACGAGAACATACTAAGATACTATAACAGAACGAACATAATAAGGTGTTATAGCATGGGACAACTACAAGATCTAATTATACCAATGAATCACTAACTCATTGTTCTAAACCAAAGGTGATAGTTAAATTGGGTATACATGATCGTATAACTTTAATGTAAAGTTACACGGCTAGCAATTGTTTGCTGCAGTCGCATTTGGTCCCTAAAATATCTTGACAGGGAGAGCGTACAGTATGGGTATTAGCCTTCACATTATGACCTTAATAAAACAAACATATTTTAAGGTAATCAGTACTACAGAATGTCAGTTCATAAGACAACTGAGTACTTATATTTTCCAAATACTTTCATAATGTGACAGTTCCACTTGAAAGTTAATATAAACTATTTTCGAGTCAAGATAGTTATAAACTAGGGAAAACTTACATTTTACAACCGACACACAGAACAGTCGAGTCTATTACATTCAGTAGAAGGGGGCCTGTAATGCTAACTTTATGATTCCTTAGTGTATGCATTCAGGGATATATATTAATCGGATCCGACAGGTAGTAGGATGTGTGCTTTCCGCTTCATTTCTTGTTCCTTGTTTGGTGTGGGCTTAGAGCAGATACACCCAGCCTACTATCTATCCGATCTTAGATATATATATGTTTTCGTATACACTAAGTAATCATAAGGGGTACCAGGTATGGGCCAGGTCATAGAACACTAATTCAATGCACCGTTTTCTAGTACACAAACATACTTTTCAAGCAAGAAATTTTGGTATACAAAACTAGAAACTTACCAGTAAAGGGTTTAATCCATTTTATTAAACCAGTATAACTTAAAGGACCTTAGGTGGTTAATCCTATAATACCTTAGTTTATACATCAGAGTTATATATAATTAATACCCGATAGGTAGTTAGATGTGTGCTTTCCGCCTCATTCCCTGTTCCTTGTTTGGTTGTGGGCTTAGGGCAGATTCACACAATTAACTATCTGTTCGATATTAGATTATATATAGCTAATATAAACTAAGTGATTATAGAAGGAACTACTCTGGTTACCATTTTACTAAAAGAAATAAGGGTTTTCTTAAAGAATCTTTTCGTCAAATATAAAAGAACTATTATAGTTAACTCCGTGAGTACCAAGTGAATACGCCAGGGTTATATACAACAATGATCTAACAAACAATGGGATGTATGCCTTCCGCCTCATTTCCTGTTCCTTGTTTGGTTGTGGGCTTAGGGCAGATACACACAACCGATTGTTTGTTTACTCTGAGTTTTATATAACTTGTACACATTTAATACTCATAGAAAGGACTGTTGAGTCATTTTTACTTATCTTTCAATAAAGAAGAAAATATAGGATTTTCTGGAGGAACAGGCAACTTTTTCTAAACAGAACTTACTACAACTTACTATAACTTTCTACAGCTTTCTTACTACTCACCTACATCACTTAAATCTTATGAACTCACCAGCTTAAATACTGATCTACGCTTTCAAAATAACTTGTAATCTCAGGAGACCAGTAGACAGGTACGCGCACTGGGATTCAGAAGAAGGAGCAGTATAGCTTCATGTCTTGTTGTTATTTTCTATGTATTCTATATTATGTGAACCACATACTTTGTAAACACTTTCTTTCTAATGAAATGGTTGTTTATTACTTGCTTACTATGATGCATGTCTTGTGATACTAAACATGACGTCCTCCACCCCAGAACGTTTCCGCCGTTCCGGTTTTGGGGTGTGACAGATGAGAACCTTTCCTTATTTGGTAAATTATGACACTACCACAAACGAAAAATCAAATCCATTTTCCAATATTGAAATCCATCTCTTCACGATCAGAATTAGCTTACTCTTCCTTTAAGCTTCCTTTCTTCGATTCTACAAAACATCAAGATGTGACCTATTCACATCATGTAATAAGAATCTCCAAATAGGAACTTAATAGAGTTAGATAATAGACTTTACCTGAAGCATAGTCAAATTTTTTCACTTTTACCATCCTTATGGACTTTCAGGTAAATTGGGCAGCTTCGCAATCAATGCCCCTTCCTTTGGCAATAGAAACATATGGACTCTTTGGTAATGGTACATGGGACTATCTCAGACTTAGCCTTTCTCTTTACCATTTGGTCAACTGTGTTGACTATGGCCGATCCCTTTCCATTGGGAAGAGAAGACTTTTCTAGACTTCCAATGTTTCTATTGTCAATGTCCATGAAGGTTTGGGAAGTAGATCTTCCAAACAAATTTGCTTACCAGTGCCCTAAAACATTGCTGATTCAGCAGCAACAAGCAAATAGGTAAGATCAATAAGTTTCATGTCGTGATCTGTCATCAGGGAGTGACTGAAGAACCAAGTCAACAACTAGCTACCTCGAGACTTCGACACCCAACTTTACCAGCCTGTCAATATGTAACTTCACCTCCAAGATGTAAGCACATATAGACTTTACTTTCCAATAGAGATTGAGTGACCTTGAACTTTTCAAGAACTTGTGGGTTAGGGAGAATATCTGGAGGAGGTGGAGGAAGAGAAGTATGATTTCCATGATCCAATCGCGGGACATCATCTTCATTAGGAAAGCTTGTTCCAAGGGATTTGGGAAGACCATAGTTGTCTGAACCAGACATCTAAAATGGGAGAAATTCAAGTTTAGTTGATTTAGGTCCTTAATATAACACCCAATATGAAATATTAAGGCTAGGACCCAACACAATATTTTATAACTTGGAAGAGGGATGTCGTAATCCAAGCTATAAAATATTTGAAGGTAGGCGAATGCCGATTCACCAATTTCCACCATGAAAAATGAAATAGGTATTAGGTTTTAATTGGATTGAAACTCCTAGATCTTTTGAGATTCATTGAACTTTTCAATGGCATGTTTAAATCTCGGTTGTGCCCTCTCAAGTTTGTGACTGGGATGTCGAGGATCACAAACAAGGTGTGAATAACCATGCAAATTAACTTGGTACCCTTAACTTTATCACCTAATCAATGTTTCGGTTAACCACACGCGCTCCACCAATCTATGATAAACATTAAGTTACCCTTTGCCACTCTTACTAGTCCATGTTATTGTGCCGGTTAACCACACATGCTCCACCAACGACTTGGTAAGGTACAAAGTGTAATTTCATGGGTTAGCACCAAATTGACATTTTCCTAAAGTAAGTAAGATTGGGGATTTAATAAGGTTTATTTACTTTATATTTATCATTATACTTTTAATGAAAGGAGAATTAATGTCCTGTCAAGCCCGTTCGGCTAACGACCCTCCACCAGTCAAGGAAGAGGTGGGTGAGAGTGGACACCTATTAAACCGCCATTTTATAGGCAGTAACCTTATACCCCCCTTATAGACCGGCTTCGTGAATGAGGCCTACTAACGGTAATACTGACTTACTCTTATACATATATATAAATATTAAACCTATAATATTATAATAGTATGAGGGTTGAATTTTAAACTATTTAAAATTCTAAGGTTTGGAACTAAAGTATACATGGGGGTTAACTTTACAAATTCCAAAACTTGAGGGCAAGTTTTGAACAATTCAAAAAAACTTTTGGAATCTATAACATATGAGTTTAGTATGGCTTTTAATGACAAGACTCTTGAAAATCCATAATTTGAGGACAAGTTATGGATGTCATAAAACAATTTATGAAAAAATTCTTCAAAACATAACTGATGACTTTTAAAGACTCATTAACAAGAAAGACTTTTGGCTTTCCATAACTTGAGGACAAGTTATGGAATCCATTAAAGGCCATTTAGATCATCTATCAAACAAACAAACATGTCAAGAAAAACTATGATCTAGATTAAACTCATATGAACAAGACAATTCAAATCAAACAAATTTCATGTAATTAGCCTAACCATCAAACTAATACAAAACATGAAACTTTTGACAATTATCTTTTGAAATGGATTAGAATGATCATTACAACATCAAAAATAGGTTTATAAGTTCAAAAGTAGCTTAGGGTAATGATTCTAGTTCAATTCCAGCCTTAAAAGTCAAAAATCTGCACTCAGGGCCTCCTACTCTCCGAGTGTATGAACCTACTCGATGAGTAGGATAATTTTACTCTTGGACTTGGCGAGCCCCCCTGTGGTCTGGGCGAGTCCACAGTCCAGAAGGCCAGTTTTTCGATTTTTTCAGCAGTTGCATCAAGTATAATTGAAAACCAAGCCTAGGCTCTGATACCACTGATGGGTTTTGTATACTACAACATCATATGGTGCACATACAACCCTAACTACCTTGGATCTATGTTTTCACTAATTATACATGCAAATGGTTTCCAAGACATTAAACCTATAACTAGCATGCATTTGACATAAACCATATAAGATACTAGTTAGGGTAACATACCTTTATGTAGCTTGAAGTCTTGATCTATTTGGCCTTAAGAGCTTAGCCCCAATAGTGTGGAAGCCTCAAATGAAGTCACAACACATCATGGACAAAGGTGGAACATGAAAGAGAATTCCATGCACCCAAAATCCTCATGTTTCCCTAAGAACTTGAAGTACAACCACAAGTGGCGATTTTGGGCAAAGGAACACATATTTATATGTGGTGGATTCTAAGGGTTATGGGTATAACCCTAATCCATACCCATGGGTTTTATGATCCATGGTTCATGTGGCCCAACTCTTTATGTATCCATACATAAACTTGGTCCAACATGGATCATAAGCCCAACACATATAAATATAACTAATTACCATAATTAGTCCCCATAGATTTAATTAGTCACTTTTGATCACAAAATTAATTCCAAATTAATTCTTGATCAATAAAAATTAAAACATATGATTTCATATTAATATATTATAACTTATAATATATTAATAAATCATATATATAACCTTCTCTCAAGAATCCATCCTAACAAATTGTCCTGATGATATGCAACCCAAATGGACCATGCTACTCTCGGGTCGAGTACATACCAATAATAGATATGGGCTTAAAAAATCTAATCCAACATCTTGAGCATACTAGACCTTTCAATCTCCCACTTGTGCAAGACTCATATTAGACTGATATAGACAGTGGTGAACGTCTAGCAACATTTCACTGCCCCCAACAACATACGACTTTGTGCCATTCTAGCCACACCCAATTCCTAAAAAGCTCAAAGCTACAATTGGTGTGTAAGGTAATTTTATTAATTATCCCTTTGCTACAAACATCATGTTGAACATTAGATACGGATCGCGGTTAATCTCATTAGTTGTTCAACTTTTGGTAAGGCACCTTAGATGTCTAAATCTCAACACATAAGCGGAACAAATCCCATCTTGACTACATAAGCCTCTTGCATAGTTCATACCATACCTGAAAATGGATTTTATAACTGCTCGGTCAAGGAACAACATTTGGCCATATCAAAGCATAGCACTACGTACACTTATGTCCCACTATGTATCTCAGGTGTTAAGGATACAAATATAGTAACTTTTAATTAATTATCATTCATGATAGCGGTCCATAAGATGATCTTGATGTAGGTCAATTCAATACTAGTTCTCTAACAAGTATCTATGAAACTTGGTTACAACCACTTGCCTACTTTCATCTAGTGAGAGTCAACCAATCCAATTCATATTAGTCTTACTTTATAATTTCTCCCACAATTATAACTGACTATAAACTTTTAGAATTACAACATTATTCATGGATTAAACATGTTTATATACAACACAACAAGTATTAATGTGATGACTATATCCCAATATATCATAACACTATCTAATAGTTGTTGTTATATTGTTCCAATATCCAAATACTAAATCCAAATCAAAAACCCATTTCTAGAATAATAAAGTCTTATAGTTGAAGTGTGAGCATTCATACTTAGCTTAAAAGAATGACTTTATCAATGTATTTGACAAAATTTAATTTGTATGAAATTTGTGAATACTATCATCTTTACACTTAACTTTACTCTAAGTATAGTTAAATGTCTTGGAGAATATGATTGGTGTTCTTTCGTGACATAGAGTCTCTTAGCTTGATTAAGTATACTCTCGAAGTCACAAAGATTTCTATGTGATCCTTGAATGGTAGAAATCAACATAGTTTTTCAATGATCCCATTCATCCAATAATATTTGAGTTCAACTTCTAAAGTAGTGTATTCTTATTTTGTAGTTGTGTCATTATGTTTTGCTTGGACCTCATTCCAAAAAAAGTTACCTCTCATTCCATAATGAAGTCAAAATCCAATTATAATTAATAGTTATTTATATATGTTTACAAATTAACATATTGTGTAGCTCTTTCCATAAAGATCATTTCTAAACTTATTGTCTCATATACATTCTGTTAGTTCTTCTAAAGTACTCTTAGAATGCTCTCTTAGTCATCCAATGACTTAACCATGTATTCAATTAGCATCCTATGACATGCTTACAGCATGATCAAATACTATGTCCCATGCATAATATGGCATAAATGATAAATTCATTTGCCAAACAAACGGAATATAAATCATTTCATCTAGTTCAAGCCTATGAGCTATGTACTTTTGAGGCTAGCTCAAAATGGTGCCATATGACAATGCCAAGAATTCTCCAAAAGAATCTTGTGTCTTGATCCCTTTCAAGATATTGCAAAGATATGTATAAGGACATGAAACTTTTAACATTCATTTTATCGATCCCTTATAGATTTTACATTCCAAGAATGTATCTTCTCCTTCCTAAGTCTTTCATTTTAGAAACACTTTCCGAGTCAAGGTGAAAACGACCTTGCTTAGTCAGATTGTGATTTCAAATTATTAAGTATGTCTCATTCATACAAGATTAGGAATTTCAGTATACTCCAACTAGTTCTTAGTAAACACACATGTTTTATTCATTTTGATATAAAAACATACCTTGTGGTTTTATATGAAATGATGATTGTAACATTGAAATGTTTGCTTTATATCCACAAATGGATCTCAAACTCTACATATTTTGTTTAGGATAACATGGATTAAGAAAACCTCCAGGCTAAGCTATATATATATATATATATATATATATATATATATATATATATATATATATATATATATATCTTCTAGTATATGTCTATTAAGAAAAGCGGTCTTTCTTGAAATCTATTTGCTATAAATGTGTATGGTTATCCATGTAATTTATTCTTTCTAGAAGAATCATTTTCTCCTTCTAGACTTGCTATAGGGATAAATTTTAATCAAGCCCATACTTGATTCTCATACATGGATTACATCTTATGTTCATGACTCTAAGTAATTTATCAGATTCAAGATCTGACATAGCATCTTGGTATTTGATGGATTTTCCAGAAACGATCAATAAAAGCTCATCAATGAGAGATTCCACATTCTCAAGTCATAGATGATTTCTACCACAAATTCGAACAACTTGTATTTTTGAATAGCTATTATTCAAGTTTAACAATCCTTGTTCACACTAGTGTCAACTATTACTACATAAGGTTATGGTTCTTGAGCTGCTTCAAGTTCCATGTACCTCCCACTTGCTTTGTCATTAGAAGCTTGCTTTCTATTAACATAGCTTTCATAAGAATAAAAGAACGTATTGTTGTTGGGTTTGCATATAACAATCTAAGCCACATTTAGAGTATTATATATATACAAATATGTATTTAGTATATTTTGGGTTTAGAAGCTTTAGTCAAACATCGAGTTCAAATCCATAAAACATTAAGTAAGATGAGGATGGAGCCTTTCCATACTAAGTCTTATAAAGTGTTTAATCTACTTATTAGTTGGTATTTGTAATCAAGGTACAATTAATAGTGTTATATGTGTTATCCCAAGGAAATAAAAGGAGGATATTTTTACCTATTAGAAAGTAAATCATACCAAGTAAGATTTACTTCATCATTTATTATCATTAAGGCATTAGATGGTTCTTACCGGTTTGTATCTCAACTTTTGAAACCTTCAACCAAGTTTTCACAATTATGCTTTACCATGTAATATATAATTAAAACTACTATAGTTGTTAATAAATTTGATTTGGTATCTTGTTCTTAATCTCAGACATTCATTAGAAAGGAAGTCATACACCAAAGTGTATAGTTCCTTAATTATTTTCTCTACACTTTAGTGAAAATATCATTAGGAATCTATTACATATAAATAACGTTCACATATGTTAAATGAACTATATGATTTGCCTTCAATTATTCCTTTCTTGAAGTTGGAATATGTGAATGTCGTTTATATAATAAATATAACAATGTCCAAGACAAGTTTAATTTAAAACAAGTTTAAGTCAAAAGTGTTTGCATATAGAACTTAATTTTATTCACGAAATGTTGATATTTTACTTCACAATTCTATTAGGAGATCTAGTCTAATAAATAGAAGTTAATCATTTCAGAATATGAATATTATCATTATGAAAAACAATTGAGTAAATTATCAAACATTTGAATAAAATAACTGAAACATAAATTTAAAAAGACATGCTAAATTAAAACATACATTGTTCCAAAACAAATATTGTTTTACATTACAAGTACTTTATGTCCTATGCATAAATATTAAACTAAACTCCGAGAGTGTAGTACAACTTGATTGTGCTCAGTTGGTACTGTTTAGTAAATATCTGCAAGCCATTTACAAATATTAGATAAACATTAAGTACCAAGTACTTAAGTGTTATATGAAAAATATGAGTTCTATCTAGGAGATACTAGAAGTACTAGTCTCTTCCAGACTTTCTTTCCAAATAAGAGGAGCATATCCTCTTTTAGTGTCTAGTTTCTCCACAAAAGAAACAAGATCCATCTATGTGGGATTTAGTAAATTTCTTGGTCTCAAAGGTGTTCAGTCCATAAAATATGGGCCTCCTGGATCACACAAGGTGATTATTTTAGTCTTGCATTATTCCAATGTTTAAACTAGCTATAAATAAAATATCATTGCATTTACTAGAATATAGATTGACCTGTTATATCATCAGATATATGTTTCAATTATCCAAGACATCCTAGAAGTCATGAATAACTATTCTTAGCTTGATGTTAGAAGAATCTTTAGCATCACAGTGATGCCTTTACTAGGTATCAAGTTTAGGCTTATTGCTCAAAGCAAATAGTTTAGGACTAGGAACTTTAAGTGTATACAATTTCATATCTCTTACGAGATTGTCTCTTAAGACATGAACCCATTCATTGATGTTGTATCTAGTGAATGTTATTGTTTCATCAAGTCATTAAAGAAAATGACAATTCATGATAATGAGAATAGATTATTTAACTACAAATTTTTTAATAAAATTCATTTAGTATTTTCAATATTTAATATTTAATAATTAATACCCTTTTAGTTTCCAAAACATTAATTATCAAAGTCTAGGATCCAAGTTTCAAAACAAATAAAGGGTTAGGTATCCTTTATCACATCCATTTTGAATTCACCCAGTAGATATCGAATATCAATTATATCTTCCTATATAATTCCTAGATTTATGGGATCTCTAATAACAAATTTAATTAGATATGTTTGATCCTATCAATGCCTCAGAACTCTTTTGCTTAGGTATCATTTATCACAAAAGATTTCCGATCAAATCATCCAATTTGAAAAACTTGTGTAATCGATCTATAACTTGGTTATAGAAATCACGAAGACACCCCAACCATCAAAAGATAACACTAAGTGGTTAGGTATCCTTTATCCCACTAGAACATACAAGAGATGTGCGAGTGTTTTTCAAAATGATTAAATAGATTTGAGGTTTGTAAAAAGGGTCTTTTTATGTTTTATTATTCTAATTTAAAAACATATAATATCATGGTTATTACATGCATATAATAAACCATGGTATCAATTTTCAAAAGAAAATCACTTTTAAAGGTTCTATATAAAAAGCTAGTTTTTATATAATTTGACGCAATCCAATTTTAATAACCGGTATTAATTTTGAGTGCATTTGAACCTTATATATCTTTAATAAAACTTCATTTTATTACTTATATATTTGGAGTTTGTATAAGTTACGAAAATCACCGTTTTAAAACTTATAATGGAGTATTTCAAAAAATTTTGTTATTAACGATTTTATAAAACCGGATTTTATTTTTAAAATAATAACTTGTTATATCTTATGTCCAATTTTGAAAAACCCAAACTCCATGTGGTGTTTATTTTTTCAAAAATTATTTTAGCATGTGAAAATCTAATTTATCAACCACACATAATAATTGCATAAAATAAACAACAAAAACATGCATAAAAATATATGTGCATAAAAATAACCAACTAATGACATTTTTTGTAAGCCAACACAAAAAATGTCAAGTCCATTCCTAAAGGGACATTTAAGGGGACTAGAAAACTTCTTGAAATGTTGTTGAAGAAGCTCCCACTTGAGTAAACACCAATAGTTTGCAAAGGATTGGAAAAACTTCTTGAATGCTAAAATTCAACAATTGTCGCTAAAAGTCCAACAACCCTTTGTAAACAGTATTAGTGACACTTTTCAGAAAATGTCACTGAAAATCGTGCACACCGTTTAGACTCGAAAATTGCTCTTTTGTCTTCAAAAAATGGTTCCAACTTCATCTCTTGTTACATTTTTGTACAAATAAATTAATTCTAAAAACTAATCTATTACTTACAAAAATAAACCAAGAAAAAAAATCTATCTATCTTATTACATACCATATGAATAAATAAATTATTACAACCATTTTTATAAAACAACCAACAGAACAACACAACAAACACAATGGTCATGGCTAGTTTATGCACATCAGATACATCAACATACACATAAAACAACATTTGTTTTTGTAAGACAACTTTAAATGACAAAATATGCATGAAACTTTTGTCATGTAAAAAAAATAAAAATTATAAAGTTGTTATAGAAAATATGTATGAACTTTTTTTTATAAAAAAACAAGTTATCCATATTCTGCAAAAACTAAGATTTTCAAAAATCAAAAAATCTAACCAAACTTGCAAGGTGACTCTTGATACCAATTGTTGGGTTTTAGTTCAAAAATAGTTTCAAAAACTAGCTAATATGGCAAACGGAAGACTTAAAATTTTGAAATAACAGAAACATTTTATACCCACCAAAGATCTGCATGCATGTTATAGAAAGATTAAAACACCAACCATAGAAAGCATGAAGAAATAACAACCTTTTTTTTCTTTGGATCCTCTTGGAGGCTTGGAAATTGATGAAGAAAATGGAACCCTTGAGACACCAACAATGACTCAACTTGATGTAGATCCTAGTCCAAAATTCTTAACTCTTAAGCTTTATGTTCTTATTAAAATATGAAAACAAAGAGAGCAAAAGATGCAAGTGTTCTTCAAGTTCTCTAACCAAAACTATAGAGAGAGAGGGAAAGGGAAGAGTGGATTCGGCCATTTGCATCAAGGGAAGGAAAAGATCACTAGCCAAAATGCAAGCCTCAAACTTATATGCATAAAGTGTAATTATTAACAATTAGGTCTTAACACTTTAAGCATATATGTCCCCATATCATAAACATGTCCAAGCATGCCTCCTCGACTTAATACTTTTGATTAAATAATTTGAAATCCCATGCACCTCCTCTATCCTCCAACTTTCGGCCATAGTGATGAAAAAGAGAAGATTATGTTTAAATTTTATAAACTCAAAGTTTATAGAATATAAACTTTGTATTTCGGTAAAAGACAAAAGAATTCAACTAGTCTAAAAGTTTGTACATGACTTATTAATTCATACCATATGAATTATGTAATGTTACTTGCTAATGAAAAATATTTTTTCCAGGAAATAAATAATTTCCAATTTAATTATAAGAGTTTTATTGAGTATTTTTTAAAATCAATTTCCAAATAAATAATCAATTATATCAAGTTGTTGTTAGTGTGACCCATTAGTATCATATGTTAATTAGCAATATCACTTTAATATGACTCTTGAGCATACTATACCTTTCATAAAGAACAAATTAAATTAAGTACTATGCAAACATATGACTCATTATGCAAGAAATTAAATTTAGAAAATACTTTTGATTCCGAAAACATTTCTGAATTTGATGAAAGTGATATGAGTAAAATTTTTGTAGAGGATGAAATTGACTGTTTTGTTTTTGTGCAAAATATTAATGAACCTAAGAAAAATTTGATTTCAGAAAACTCAATCGAATTCGTTCGAATTGTTGAAAACAAAGGTTCAAATGTTTTGAAAGAAAAAGCAACTGTTTTTTCGAAAGTCCAAACTGTTCCGAATAAAGTTTTTATTAAGACAGGACTGAACAAAAATATTACATCCAAACTAACGTCCCTGGTTTCTCATGATAATGTGAAAGTTTGCGATGAATTCTTCTGTTCAATGCCGATTGATAATGGCAATGAAACAAAAGGTCTTTCAGAAATGACCTCTTGGAAAACTAAAGGGAAATACGTTTTAGAACCATTGAATCGTGTGGACCTTTGTTATGACCAGGCTGGACCAAGTGGCTCAAAAGACATTTTCAGTGAAACCTCTTCCGAACAGCATGAAAAGCCAGTTAGAAAAGAAAAACTGAAATCTAACATTCATAAGTCTGCTGAAGAACTTAATGCTAAGAAAAGACAGATGAATGCTAGACATAGGAATAAATTGAAAGAAAGAACACGTTTTTGGATAAATAAAAATTCAAATAAAAGTTCTGTCAATTCAAAATGATCTTCTAATCAAAAAGCTGATTCATCTCATATTCCGAAACCAAAATCAAATTCTTCTCCAAAATCACAAGTTTCGAAGCTAATTGAAAAGCCTAAATCAAAGTGTTCTCCAAAAACTCAGTTTTGTAATCCTCTCAAAAAATCAAAAGATTTTAAGGGTAAAAGCAAAGTTGTTTCGGAACCAGAGGTTACTCCCAAGGAATACAAAGCAAATTTGAAAATGGAGGAAAAGGCATTTTCAAAAAGAATGTCACCAAAAATCAAAGAATATATTCAACGAAAATCTAAAATTGTTGAGATTAATCTTTGTGATAAAAAATGGAAGTTTACAAAATCAAAAAGGGGAAGAATCATGTTTTGAAAAGAAAATCATTTTGTGTTGATAAAACTAAGATATTTCCTATTCAGAAGAAATCCTCACAAGGATCCAAGATGGTTTGGGTTCCTAAATCTCTCTAATTTTTGCAGGTTATGCGTGAAGAACAGTACGATTAGGAATGGTATATATCGATAGAGGTTGTTCATATCACATGATTGGAAGAAGAGAAGAATTATGAGAGTTTAGATCTTTAAAGGATGACGGTAGAGTAAAGTTTGGAAACAATGCTAATGGGGATATAAAAGGCTATGGAATGATTACGAATGGAGAATTCTCAATAAGGAAGGTAGCATATATCGAGGGCCACACAATCTAATAAGTGTTTCATAATTAGTTGTAGGTATAGGACTGAAGGTTTCGTTTGATGAAGAAGGTTCGGAGATAATTGAAAAGAATTCTAAGGAGTACTTCTGAAGTCCAAAAGGAAAGGAGAGATGTATCGTCTGAATTGGAATCCAATCAAAGGCACAAAAGGCTTTCTCTAATGTCTGGTTCCTGGTATGCATTTAACTTAATTATTTATTCATTTTAAGAGAGGAACTCGACGAGTTGGTGGACCTAACTCGTCGAGTAGAAGGCAGATTATGTGCGGGGTTCGAGCCATCTACTCGACGAGTCAAGAGCCCTCGACTCGACGAGTAGCTCGGCCAGGATGAAACCCTAATTTCGGGGTTTTGCAACCTATTTAAGCTCCTTAACCCCCACCCATTGGTCTCATTTACAGCCTCCTTGTCCCAAACCCTAATCCACGCAACCATAGAGCTTTCTTTGAGTGTGTGAGCCATTTTGAGTGATCTTGTGTGCTTTTGAAGCTTGTGGAAGAAGAAGAAGATAAAGGGCTCAAGAGGGAAAGAGTAGATCCAGAAGCTACACTCCATTTGCAACATTTTCTGGTAATCAAGTTTCTATCTTCGCCATTAGTTCATTAGATCTATTTAAGTCCTCTTTATGTGGGTTTTTGGTCCACGATTGGTAGCTTTTGGGAAATGGTCGACCCAAGTGGGTATTCTTCCAGATCTAGTACTTAGAGGGCCTATTATGACTTAAAGGTGCAAACTTTATGCTATTGGAGCCCCATGCAAGCTTTAGAGAGTCATATTGGCCTTTTTAGCCCCAAAAGGCCATGCATGTGGGAAAGGTGGGAACTTTACATGTCCAAGTAGTGTTAGGGGCTTAGATCTGAGGTTGTAAGCTTGAGTTTGGTGTAAGGAAGGCTTAAGGACCAAGTTCTAGGTCCCAAGGAATTAGGGCTTGAGCTAAACCCTTTAAGAAGTGGTATTAAAGGGTAAAGTCAGAAACTTTACCCTTAAAAGGACATTTTCAGGATTTATGTGAAGTATGAAGCTTGGATCTAAAGTGTAGGGGCTTAATCCATTAAGATAGCCCAAATAGATAGGGGAACTCGGCGAGTCCAGTAAGGGACTCGACGAGTTGAAGTCGGGTTGTCCCGATAGTATGGCAGGTAGAACTCGACGAGTCTGTGAAGGGACTCGACGAGTTGACTCAGTTGACCATGAGTATGAGTAGTATAGGAACTCGCTAAGTTAGGAGATAACTCGACGAGTTGGGTTGACTGGGAGTTGACCTGGACTTTGACTTTGACCAGGATGTTGACTTTGACCAGTGGTAAAATGGTCATTTTACCCTAAGAAAGATTATCAGATTTTGATTAAGTGTTATTGTGAAATTAATAGTCGGGGAGTCGTTGGAGAAGCCGTCAGAGACTCCTCACACGAGATTTCACAGTTAGCATTCGAGGTGAGTTTCCTCAAGTAGGCACGGTTCTAAGGCACCAAGGCCGACCCGTTTAGTTAGTATTAGTTCTTGACTATAGTCTGATGTCGGGCGGGGGCCAATGTACGTTTATATGCTTTTCCGGATTTCAATCCGATGTCGGGGCGGTCCCGCGTAATGCTTGTATGCTTGATGTCTTTTTAATTCTTGCATGTGCTTGTATTGTATGTTTCCGGACTTCAGTTTGATGCCGGGGCGGTCCCGAGGAATGTTAGTATAATACCAGACTACGGTCTGATGCCGGGCTGGGACCGAGGAATGTTTAAGTGTTAATGTTATGTGCTTAGGTTTATGTGTATTGCTGATTATGCTCTTATGTATTCCGAGATTTGCTCGATGTCGGGTGGGGCCCGATGCCGAATAGGGTTCGATGCCGGGAAAGCTGATGTCGAGCTTAACTCGATGTAGCAGGGGCGGGGCCCAGAATGTGTTTATGTGTTATGTGTATGGTATTTGGTAGTTGGGGAGACTCACTAAGCTTCGTGCTTATAGTTTTCAACTTTTTGTCTCAGGTACTTCCACTAGCAAGGAGAAGAGCTCGGGATGACTGCATGGCACACACCACTGTTTTTAGTCTGGGAGGATTCACTCTGATTTATGATATATGATTTTGATACATTGACAGATTTGATGATGTTTTTGAGATACATGTCACACCCAAAAACCGGAACGGCGGAATCGTTCGGGAGTGGAGGACGTCATCTACAGTATCACAATAATGCATAGTAGTAAACAAGAAACAACATCATCCATTACATTAATAATATAATTTAATACAAGTGTTTTCCATCAAGTTTTAATAGACACCAAAAATATGAATCAAGATAAAAGATCAGTCTTGAACGAGCTCCATCTTCTCAAAACCTGGCACCGGTACCTGTCTACTGGTGACCTGAGAATACAAGTTATTTTGAAAGAGTTTATCAGCTTTAAAGCTGGTGAGATCATAAGTATTTTAGTTTCATTGCTTGTATGAAAGTGTTTGTAAGTAGGTGATGTATAAGTTTGTAAAAGTTTGTAATTGTTTGAACCCTCCTAGAAAACCCTATGTTTCCTACTAAAAGTAGCCTTCTACCAAGGCATCAACTGTTTGTATGTAAGACTCTTGTAAGAGTATATATTTTCCTAAATCTGAATATCATTAACCAAAAATAGAGTTTTTACATTACTGTTTATTGTGTGAAGATCACAAAGTGAATGCAATGTGGAAATAAAATAGTACTATAGTGTTGTATTAAGTAACTACTGCTGTACTAACTACTTTAAACCAATTGTTATTTAAAGTACCATGTGATCGGCCTGTACCCTGCTACCGACTATAAACACGACGATGTAAGACGTCGGAAGAAATGACGTTTGGCACCCGAGACTTGCAAGTCCCACTGTAGCGAGCAGCAAGATGTAGGATAGTCAATACAATATAGATCTATACACAAACTCAAACGCTCCCCACTTAAGGAGATTCTGGATACAAAACGGGCCATGACAGGTGATGCCATGCCCCGTTACGTGGCTCACATAACTGTAGTAAGGGACTAGGGCACACAATGGCCCATTCATTGGGGTTTACGGTCCAAGAACATGTTGGACCGTAAACACCTTTGATCTTGTGTTTCTTTGTGTTTTCTAGTTGATTAAGTAGTGTAACAAGCCTTATAACACACTAGAGTAAGAGTACTTACAATAAAGGAGTTTGAAAGGGTGTTAAAAGTCCAAGAACACTAGTGTGTGTTCTTGGTGAAACTAAGAACACTTGAAGATCTACACAAATGGAATGATTTCACGGATGAAATCATGTAAGATCACTAGGTTAAGTAAGATATCAACTACTTAGGGCTAGAAACACTTACAAAGTTGAAGATCAAGAAGGAAAATCGGATGATACTTGAGAGGATTTGAGTTCTAGTTCTTGAAAGTGTGAAAAAGTGTTAAAAATGACTAAGTGTCACTTTTATACCCCTTGGGGTTTACGGCCGTAAACACCATGTTTAGGCCGTAAACTCCAAACTCTTGGAGTTTTGGGACTTTATTGTTGCACAATAAACCCTAGGGCATCCTCTCTCCAGTTATCTCCTGAAGTACTAAGCTTTAAAACACACAAACTGACTCTACACAGCTCAAAAGTTAATAGAAACAGTTCTGACTTCTATTGAAGTGAATTGTTGTTCATAATAGAAATTTCGGGTTGTCACAATACATGACTATGATTTTTATGTGATTGATGATATTGATGGTTTTTATTACTGATTTAAAACGTATTTTTTTGTCTATATTTTTGGGATGTTTCACTTTCCCATATGAACTTCAAGGATATAAACAAGCTCGTCATTGGTGATCTTGTTCATGGACTACCCTTTCTGAAAATCAGGAACGAACATTTATGTGCTACCTGTGACCTCAGAAAACAAAGCAGGAAGATTCAATCAACCATCATCAATACGAAAATCATTGAGCCACTGGAATTGTTGAATATTGATTTTTGTGGTCCATCAGCCATCGAAAGTATTGGTGGTAATAAATATATTTTGGTTATTGTTGATGATTTTTCTGGATTTACCTGCGTGTTCTTTCATAGACAGAAATCAGCTGCAACTCCGAAGATGATAGATTTCATCAAGCAAGTTGAGCTTCAACTATGAAAGCATGTTCGTTAAATTCGTAGTGACAACGGTTCAGAATTCAAAAATCAAGCATTTCAAGAATTCTTAACTGGAATAGGGATCTCTCACAACTTTTCTTCTCCTTACACTGCACAGCAGAACGGTGTTGTTGAAAGACGAAACCGCTCTATTTTTGAAGCTGCAAGGACGATGTTATCATTTGCGAATCTTCCTCTTTACTTCTGGGCTGACGCTATTGCAACTGCTTGCTTCACACATAACCGTTCCTTCATCAATAAAATATTTCTGATTACTCTTTATGAGATCTTGAACAATCGGAAACGTAATGTTAAATTCTTTCATGTATTTGGTTCCAGGTGCTTTCTTTTGAACTATAAAGAAAATCGGAACAAATTTGATGTGAAAGCAGACAAAGCATTTTTTTGGGTTATTCTTTAACTTCGAAGGCATATAGGTTCTGAATAAGAAATCAAGAAAGATTGAATAAACTTACTATGTCACCTTCGATGAAAACTACATGAAGAAATATCAGAAAGAAGATTGTCAGTCTGGGGAAATCTTTCCATCAACAAATTCTATGACAATTCATCTCATGAATTCATCTGAGGAATTTCTAAATTTGTTTCATGAGCATGAAAAAGCCATTTCCTCAGAATCTATCACACCCCCAAACCAGAACGGCGGAAACGTTCGGGGGCGGAGGACGTCATGTAAGTATCACAACACATGCATTATAGTAATCAAAGTACAAACAACGATTGCATTTGTAGGGTTTCAAGCACTCCATAGATGATGACAATGGGCCTCTTGATGAAGTGTAGGTTAAAAGCCCAAGATTTGTCTTTTCCCTATAAATAGTCATGTATTATTCATTATTAAGGTTAAGAGTGATGCAAAATGTAGTCGCCACGTTGTGAGGTTTCTTATGTAGTCTTAGATTATTTAGTCTATGCTGAAAGTGTAATTTATTCCTCATGTTTGAATAAATCGAGTGATCATTCGACATAATCTTCATATTTGTGTTTGTTCTTATTTTCCGCATCTTGTTCATCAAATTTCATTTAGGGTTTTAATCCCAACAAGTGGTATCAGAGCCAGTGGCGAGGGTTCGATTCTCTCAGGGAGCAATTTCTGAGGGGGGATTGTTGGGGGTCAAAAATGGCATCGAACAAGTCCTCGCACGATGGCCTGGAGTGCCGCAATCGAATGCCTGGTCCTGGAGGGCTGAATGCACTATATGGGTAAGGTTGCGCCCTTTCTAACACCAATTGGTTTTAGATCAACCGGTAGCTCTGATGCTCAACAAGTGGTATCAGCTTGTTAGGAATAAATCTGAAATGACGAATGTGGAATATCAAGAACAATCAGAATCAATCACCACAATATGCAAGTAATCTGATAAAGGTTTTTAATATATTGATTATGTGATGAACGTACAGAGAAAACCCTAATCTGGTAAAAAGCTTACACCAAAAGTAAACCTAATGATTATTTATAGGGAACAATAAATATCTACCATAAATATAAAATAAATGCCTAATATAAAACCAATGCCTTAGAAGAGCTTGATTAAAAAAATCTACTGTAAAGGCACCGTAGGGAATCATAAAATGATTAACCCTAAAAAGGCTTCCCTAAATAACCAAATATGCCAAATCAGTTTCAATATCTCAAATACTCAACAATCTCCCCCTAGATGTTGAAACTGATGAAGATCATGATTTCCGATCTTCTTGGCATTTCTCCCCCTAAAGTGTGATACTCATCAGCACATGGGGTCTTCAAAGCGAGATAAATAAAAATAATCTTCCAAATACGAACTCCCCCTTGAATAATCATCACTCCTCCTTGAATCCTCAACAAATACCATGGAGAGAATCCGGAAAGTTAAGAAGAATCACCAATAATCTTCAAAACCCGTCAGATTTGATGAAATAAGTCCTTTTGGAATATCCCCAATTCACAAAAATTAAAACCGGAAAAATAACAAAAAAATAATTTTGTATTTTTTGAATTTAAATTTAGACAAAATAATAGAATAAGAAACAATTTATTTTAGAAGGGTTTGAAAAGAATAAGACCAAAGAAAAGGATAAGAAGTAAAAATCTTTTGGAAAGAAGGGGTAAAAATGGTAAAAATCCAAAAATTTTGGAAAGATATTTGGATTTTGGGTTAAATTTGTGAAGTTCCGAAAGTCTGGAGGCTAAAGATGAAAATATATCCCATTATCTTCAATTTAACGTTGAAAAGAATAATATCTTTCGAAGTGGGTAGAAACCGTGAAGTTTGTAAACATTTGGGGCCTGGAACTGTCAAAGTGCTGAAGATTCAGGGACCAAGAATGTAACATGAGTCGTCTTCTTCACTGGAACACAAGAATACCCAGTTTGACTTAGGAAAATTCAAAATTGAACCACTTCACATCTATCATGAATTCCGATTGACATCCATCAAACCCGATGTATGTTCTAAATTCAATTCCGATCGTGATTGATCCGGATTTTGAAGATATGATTTCGACTTCCAATGAAGCTTGCAATACACGAACCAATTTTGTATCCTCTGATGCTCGAACAGTGAACGATAATACCGATTTTTGCTTCTGAATGATTTTAGTTTTTCTTTTGTTGGGATCTCTTGCATCCAAGAAAATAGTTAACAACGCCCAAGATTTCAATTTCTAGATTTTCGATTTCAATTGCGACACCCAATTTCATATCGATTTCACATTTTGATTTTGATTTCTGATTTCAGTGTTCTGTGAAGTCGATTCCGAGTCTGCAAACGATCGATTTTGATTTTGAATTGGTTTGCAGAGCGAATCTGATTCCCTGACTTTCGCTTCTTGACGTTCGCTTCTTGATGTGAGATGCAAACTTTCGGTTCTTGATTTTCAGTTCGTTGCTACAATTCCACACGAACCTTCGTTTCCGACTATGAAAGTAAATCTAGATTCATTCCTCTCGCTCCGATTTCAAATGGACATGGACTGAAAGCGAATCTCAGGTTCGCTTCAAATCCAATTGCAGGTTCGTTCAGTCGATTACACAACCAAAAAGTATACAACCGAACGTTCGGTTATGAACAATAAATTCGGGTTCGGTTCTTATTCGTGAGGCTCGCTTCAATTTCATACCCAAAGCGAAATAGAACGAACGTTCGGTCTATTTCGGTTCCAATTTTTGCAAGGCGCTTTTTCACTTTCGCTTCTTGTTTGACAATTCCTCTGCAAAGAACGAGACTTTCGCTTCTTGACCTAAGTTTGTTTGTATGCTTGTGAGTTCGTTCTGTTGATTGAACACCCAAAAAGCGAACCCAAGTTCGCTTCTATGACTTTTGCGGCCTGACATTCGCTTCATTATTCTGGCTTATACACTGTTCGTTATCTCCGTTTCAAGAAATGAACACAGGAACGAGATACAATTAAATGGCCAAATGCCCGGAAAACATCCCTTGTATTTTAATAAAATGACTAATTTCGCCCTTAACACCGAATCTCAACAATTTTTGTCAATAACCCCGAATCTAACTCCAATATTTGCATAAGTGTGAATCTAACCCTCCTGATTGTAGAGAACTGTCAGCTTGTACCCTTTAAGCAGAAAAATGTCAGAAGGCAACTTTCTTTTTGCAGAAAAATGACACCTTTCACCCATTTTTCAACTTTTTCAGCCTTTTGTCCCCATTTTGGGTTTTTTTTTTTTTTTTAAAGGACAAAACTTTTATGGGACTTTTGGTACCCATTTAAGGTTCAACATTGAAGTTGGTTTCTTACACACCCACTTATTTGAAGAAAATATATCATTTTCTGAAAATAATACCATCTCTTTAGTTGGAAAACAAAATTTTCCAAAAAAATCATTAAACCAACCGAACACTATTTTCTCTTTTCTCCAACTCTAACATATTCACCTGAATGAAATTTTGTTTGAACATTATTGACTTCAGCTTTTTCAACTTTTTCACAAGCATTGGGCACGTGTACCTTGGGCATCCAAACCTTCTTCATTTTACTCTTGTTCTTTCTCTTCTTCCTCCTTTTCTTATTTCTAGGCTTCAGAAACAAATTTCGGATCTGAACATCTCTTTCTTCTTTCTGAATCTGAACATTTGAAGACTTTGACACACAAACTTTTGGAGTTTGGTAAATCTGAATTTCTTGAAGAATTGGCTTTCTGTAAAGAATCATTCCTTCAAAGATATCATCAGAACATAAAGAATCATCTGTTTGAGTTCCAATAGAACAGAATGTCTTCACTTTCATGATTTTAGATGAATTTCTTTGAGATTCATCTTCTGAAGTACATGATTCGAAATTGAAACTTAATCGGGATGAACGAACTAGTGGTCAATGCAAAAGGCCAAAATTACTGTGAAAAGTTCTTACATGTGAACGAATGAAGAACGAATCGATCTCTATTGGGAAGAACTAAAGTCAAACGAAAGTCAAAATTAAGCTATTTGCGAACGAACGAAACTAGGCTCGTTCTTCTCCCACGATCGTCTGATTCGGAAGAGAATCTATGATTGGGTTCGTCTGTTTGCCTTGGAACGAAAGAGGGGAAAGCGAACCTGTGGTTCGGCTTGGCTACGGTTTCGCTCTTTGTTCGCATCGTGATGCTTGGTTTCGCTTTTCTATCAATGGCCTTGGAACAAACCTCGAACGAACTTGAGTTCGGTTGGTAGCACTTGGAACGAAATCAGTTGGAACGAAAGAAGGGAGATTCGCTTTGACTATACTTGGAACGAACGGTGGCTGACGTTGGACTCGGAGCGAACCTATTGCCGTCGATGTTTATATGTGCCTATTTCAAGGTTTCGCGTCTAGTTTGAGTCATCGTTGAAAGATCAACTAGAGTATGATGCCGTGTTCATTTAATTGATGAAGATGACTAATGTTACATCAATGGTCCATGCAACTTCAGCAAATTGGCATTTTTGGTCCCTGTTGTTTTCACAGTTTGGAATTTTTGGACCATTTCCAGTTTTTGTTACAAATAAAGGGGTATATTGATGCAGAATTACCATTCCAGCCCCTGTCTTTCAGCAAGTGACAGTTTCTGCCCAATATTCAGAAAAGTTTACAAATTTGAGGGCTGGTGAACAGTTTTGGATTTTTTAACGCACATATTTTTTCATGAACAGAAAAATAAAGATTCCATCAAGTCTTGGCGGTTCGGAAAGTCGTTTTTCGTGATAACGTCAAATTTTCAAGACTTTTTCGGATTTTATACTTTATTGTGTATATCATTTTGTCACGGGGGAGCACGATAATTATTTATCCATTCAAGATCATTCTCATGACCATTAGAAGGCTTTATAATCACGTTTTCGATTATAAATCGGGGGAGAATTTGGTATGGCCATTCGAAATTGGATTTTTGACTTTTCAAAGTTGAAGATTTTTTATAAAGCTTGTGGTAGAATTATGAAGGTAGCTTTTACAGTAGAAGTTCTTCATCGAGCTCTGCTAAAACTTTTACACAGACGTATCCTTTACGGTAGAAGTTCTTCATCGAGCTCATCTAAGGACTTGTTATATCTCTGAATTCTAGTATTTCTCGATCAAGTGGCATTACGAATCTTAAAGTTTGGGTTGTTACATGATATTTTTTGATGGCTTATATCATTAGCTTATTTGAAGATCATTGTGACTTGGAGGGGGAGCTCTTCAAAGACAAGAAGTGATTCAGTTTCTTTGTTCTGAAATGGGTTTTTATGGCGGGTTTGGTTTTCATGAAGTTTTTTTTGGGATTACATTCAAAAATGAAGTTTAAAGACATTACTTCAGTGCTTGATTTATATATCCAAGGGCCCGTGTTTGAAGACTATTGAAGAATCAAGATTCGTGGATTGCTTCATCTATTCCTCGTTGCAAGTTCTTTTTTTTTGCTAGATGCTTGTTTTGGAAGTTAAAGCATTGTCATCCATTCCATACTTTGAGGGGGAGATTGTAGGGTTTCAAAGCACTCCATGGATGATGGCAATGGGACTCTTGATGAAGTGTAGGTTAAAAGCCCAAGACTTGTCTTTTCCCTATAAATAGTCATGTATTATTCATTATTAGGGTTAAGAGTGAGGCAAATTGTAGCCGCCACGTTGTGAGGTTTCTTATGTAGTGTTAGATTCTTTAGTCTATGCTGAAAGTGTAATTTATTCCTCATGTTTGAATAAATCGAGTGATCATTCGACATAATCTTCATATTTGTGTTTGTTTTTTTTTTCCGCATCTTGTTCATCAAATCTCAATTAGGGTTTTAATCCCAACAGCATTAATAAGTAAAAGTTTTACATAAGTGTTTAGACATTACATATTTAAACAACAAAGTAGGTATGGTAAAAGAAAAAAGACACAACGCGATACTAGGCAGTCTTCTCAAAAGCTTCTGGAGTGTACCTGTCT
This sequence comes from Lactuca virosa, assembly GCF_052849685.1. Lineage (NCBI taxonomy): Eukaryota > Viridiplantae > Streptophyta > Magnoliopsida > Asterales > Asteraceae > Lactuca > Lactuca virosa. The sequence goes on along the minus strand of NC_136429.1, from coordinate 459,549,256 downwards.
ACTGGATTCCTGAGAATACAAGTTATTTTGAAAGAGTAGATCAACATTTAAGCTGGTGAGTTCATAAGTATTTTACTTATATAAAGTATACTCTTAGTTCTTGGAAAAGTTCACTTGAAAACTTCCCTTAAGAAAATCCTATATTTTCTTAATAAGTAAAATGACTGAAGCTAATCCTTCTGTAATCATTCGGTGAGTACTAATTATATATAATACAAATCGATTAGACAGTTGAATGTGTGAATCTGCCCTAAGTCCACAACCAAACAAGGAACAGGAAATGAGGCGGAAATCACACATTCCACTGTCTACCGGATCTTTATTATATATAATCCTAATGTATTCATCAAGTAATTATATAATTAACATTAACGAATCTCTGGTAAAATGGTAACCACAATAGTTCCTTCTACAATTACTTAGTTTATACTTGTTATATATAACCTAATATCGAACGGACAATTAAATGTGTGAATCTGCCCTAAGCCCACAACCAAACAAGGAACAGGAAGTAAGGCGAAAGTCACACATTCCACTGCCTATCGGATATTACTTATATATAACTCTGATGTATAAACTAAGGAATTATAGAATTAACCATTGAAGGTCCTTTATGTTATACTAGTTTTGAAAAAGTGACTGATTACGTTTCAGAAAATCCTATATTTTCTGCTTTACAACTGATAAGTAGTTTTAATCCAATAAAACCGTTCTGTTTACGTATTATTGTACTTATAATAAAGTTTAACATAATTTTAACTACCCATAAAATTATAAGAAGAATGTTTTCCTTTTTGTTGGTGAAAAGTAGTTTTAAATCCCCATAAAACCTTTCTTTAAAGTAGTTTTAAATCCCCATATAACCGTTCTGTAAAGTAGTTTTAAATTCCCATAAAACCGTTCTGTAAAGTTGTTTTAAATCCCCATAAAACCGTTCCGTTTTGTTTATGGAAAGTGATTAATATAGTAGTATTTCTTAAAAATAAACTACTGAAGAAAAAGTACCCTAATATTAACCTGGTTAATTAGGGTTTAAAATGTGATAAAGTTGTAACCATGCTGGACTAGAATGAACACGACGACCTACTGGTGTCGAAACTGAATATGTGACATTTGTCACCCCATGGCTGGTCTGTCGGACTGTAGCTACCAGTCGGGATGTGGGATTGTTGGTCCCGTATAGATCTATACACACAATGCCCGCTCTCCCTCCAGGAGACTCTGTTTACAAGAATGTAACATAGCAAGTATTGCTATGTCCTCAATACATAACATCACATTTTAGTTTGAGTAAAGATCGAATTATATCTTTTTCTTCACATAGTAGTTTAGACCTCGTATACTTATCTAGAAAATTTATTTCTCGTTTGTTTCATAAATTATACCTTTTATAATTTATATGTTCTATCTGATTAGCATGATCTATCCTAAAAGTACCCCTTTGTTCATCATGATACAAAGGTAATGATACCGACTGAAGTAACCTTTTATAATCCCATATGTATAATGTATATAATTAAGAAGGAAATGGCCTTCGGACAAATAACCCCACCTTAAGCCCACATCCAAACAAGGAAAAGGAAATAAGGCAACTCATTAGTCCTAAGCCCTTTAAGTGTTATTTATATCATTATACATATATGAACATGATTTTGACAATTATAAGTTTAAAGAGTTAATCGGTATTCTAAAAGAGTTTATGTGATTTTGATAAAAGTTTACATGACTTTAAGTCATTATGGAAGTATTGGGTAATCCTTTATTGTAAAAAAAATAAAGATTCAAAGCATAAGGAAATCTTTTATGTGATTGATATCACATGTATTTAATAACACAATTAGATTGTGTTCAACTTGTATTCCCCCGCTAAAAAGCATTTAAAATTCTTTAAAAGATAGATTATAGGGGTATGAACTCACCTGATGCTGGATATTTGATTGATGATATGATATAGGATGGTTGACATGCCAAGTAAAGTCCCGAGCACAAATAGATCCTATTTAGCATATTATTACACAAATATGTGTAAAGTTAATGAATATAACTACAAAGGTATTTAGGAAACAACCTAGGATGCAAGAGTAACTCACCAAAAGAGTGTTAGAAGCTTGTTATGATGCTGAAATGGAGTTCACGACCCAAGAACATGAAGAACACTTGAAGTGTTCACGGCCAAGATGATGTGTTCACGGCCCTGGGATGGTTCACGGCCCAAGAACACCTGATGATCTTGAAGAAAAGGTGATGAATCAAAGATGGACTCAAAGGGTTTCACATGAACAACAAGAAAAGGGAAGTGTTTCTTACACTTTTGAGGAGAAAGGAGGGTTCGTGGTTGATGATACTTGAGAGAAAATGGGGTGGTTCACGGCTGGAAGATGTGAAATGAGGAGAAAATGGCTAACACCCTTATATATATGCGAGGGTTCACTCTCTGAAGGGTTCACGGCCGTGAACCTCGTTTACGGTCCGAAGGCGGTGCTGGCCGAGAAGCATTCACGGACCGAGGTGTTCACGGTCGAAGCCTCGTTCATGGTCGTGAACCTCGTTCACGGTCGTCAACCTTGTTTACGGTCCGAAGGTTTTGGCCTCGTATGGTTTTCTCGGTCCAACTTGATTCACTTCATTAAGCATACAACACCTTGAATACAATGTGTAAACACTTAAGTAAAATATAAATCAACTCATTCAAGATAAAACTTAGATTTTAAGTTGACTTTAGTTGAACCAAGTTTTAACTTTGACTGACTCGGGTTGACTTTTCAAGAAGAAAATAACGGGTTGTCACATCATCCCCCCGCTAAATGGAATTTCATCCCAAAATTAAGTCTAAAGAATATACATGGACGAAGGTGAAAGGTACGGATACTCATGTTCTGTTTGATCTTCCAGTTGTTAAGTGAAATCAGGTCCTCGCTATGTATCTCAGCGGACTCTCACTATCGGGATAGGGATCTGATTAGTCCTAATGACTTCAGTGTCTAGGATTTCTACGGATTCTTCCACAAAGTTGAGGCTCTCACTTACCTCGATCTAATCGAGTGGGATAACAAGAGTCTCGTCGGACAAATAGATTGAAAGATAAGGATGTGGAAGGTAGGTTCTATGATATTGAATTCACGAGGTAGTCGGGGTCTACAACTTACTGGATCAAATCTAGCAAGAATCTTGAATGGTGGTATGTACCTTGGATTTAGTATTCCACGCTTTCCAAAGCGTGTCATGTCCTTCCAGGGTGAGACCATCACATGTCGTGGTCACCAATCTGGATTTCCAAGGGTTTCCTCCTATTTAAGGCGTAACTTTTCTGTCTGACTCTGGAAACTTTATGTCGCTCCCGGATTCGTGCTCTCTTCTCGGTAATTTCTCGGATGATTTCCGGACAAGCGAATGTGTTGTCTGGAATCTGACCTCTAGCTAGTTGCTTGTTACAAACTTTGGTCTAGTGCTGAGAGGATCTGTACTTGCGACCACAGAAGGTTTCGAATGGAGCAACTTCAAATGCTAGTATGGTAAAGGACTCTACTAGTTGGTAAATAGGTATCCCATGATTTACCAAAATCGATCACATATGCTTTCAGCATGACTTCTAATGCTTGAATCGTTCTCTCATTCTGCATGTCGGTTTGTGGATGGTAGGTTATGCTAATGACTAGCCCAGTTCCCAAAGATTTCTGAAGTGACTGCCTGAACTGGGAGATGATTCTACTATATCAAACGGAGATAACAGATATTGGAACCCCGTGCAGTCTAACTAATCTCTTGAACACACGTTCTAGTTAATTTCTCTATTTTTCCTGTTTCTTTCAATTTGCACGAAGTGTGCGGACTTTTGCTCTAAAGTTCATGATAAGACTCATATTTGGTTCATCCACCAACACCTCGTGTATACAAGTCATATATAATTTAGATTTGACAAAACGTTCGGATGGGTGGCTCTGCCCCAGGTCCACAACCAAACAAGGAATAGGAGATAGGGAGGAATCACACATCCTAAATCTTGTTAAGTCTAAATTACATACCACTCTTGCGTCTACATTTAGCAACGATAGATTAACCTCATGAGTTCTCAGTCTCTATTCTTGAACTTGACATTACGGTACTATCGATCTCCCTATGAGATCTATTGGGGATGCTTCGGTGGTTACTGACTTCTGAGACTCCTTGAGTGTCTTCCGCTTCGCGTTTCCTATCTAATGAGTAGACTAGAAGGGCGTGGTACCCCTCGCTGTTGGGTTTTGAGCATTCTAACACTCCTATGGTGTACATGCAACCCTATAAACCTTGGATCTATGTTTTCTCTATTATACATGCAAATATTAAATATTCCAAGGTTTCATCCTAACTAGCATATTATGAAGCACCTATACTACAAAGTTCTAGATAGATGACATACCTTTTGATGTAGCTTGATGTCTTCAAGCTTTAAGAGCTTACCCCCAATAGTGTGGAAGCCTCAAGTGGAATCACAAATCACCAAAACACCTTGGAAAACCTTTAGAGAATATGGATACTTGGCTCACACTATGAAATCGGTTATTGCCCTCTTTAGTGTATCCACACTGGCCACTAGCATAATTTCATGAACCATAAGACCCTTTATATAGTGTGGAGGATTAGGGTTAAACCCTAATACCCATGACCTTTCATTTCCTAGGATCCATGGGTTAAAGCTCCATGGACTATCCATGAAGACTTAGCCCAACCTAAATGAACTTGGCCCACTACACATATATATATCTAAGAGTCCATATTTAATTAGTTCCTTTTGATCACTTAATTAATTATAAATTAATTCTTGATCAATACTAATTAAATAATATGATTATATATTAATATATTAGAACTTATAATATATTAATGTAAATCATAAATATACTATTCTCAAAAGACTATCCATATAAATTGTGTCGGTGAAGTGCAACCCAAATGGACCATGTCGGGTCGGGTCAAGTACATACCAAATATAGTTATGGACTTAGACATTAATCCAACAGTCTCCCACTTGGATAAGTCTAAAACTATTATTGAGTATGACTTCAAAACCTAACTGGCAATCGTAGCTCTTAAAGCCGCTGTCGAACTCTGACCTTGTCAATGACTTGTCCATTAGATAGGGGATCATATATTCCTCCATTCTAGATATCATATGGACTGAGACATGGATTATAATCATTCTCTCTGTCCATTTGTTGTTTCCTGATTTTCGATTTGTGATGACTGACTGATTGAACAAATCAAATCAGTCCTGGCTTGGCCAAGCACTCACATGTGTCATCGCTAAATCATCGAGGGGTTCACAGATATCGCTTTTATCCCGAAGGTAAAAGGAATGGATAAACTTCGACTCATATGGCTTGTTCTACTACTTGTTGACTCATACACAAAGGCACGTTTTATAACATCGAGTTACCAAATGCGCTTTCGTGCAATCAATGTATAACCAACTCATAGTAACAACTCATATCTCTAGGTTTGAAGAATATAAGATATTATCGTCTCATGATCACTCGTGATAAAATCCATGAAGTGATTCAAATGAGCGCGGGTTGAATCCAATACTCAGAACTTATGAGCACTCATGAGTGTTGTAGCACCACTTTGTCCACCAACTTGGACCTCTACAAACCAACCCATGACAGTCTTGATTCATATCTACTTCTAACATATGACCGACTGTGGATGGCTTGAATAACTTAATCATTCAGGAAGAGCGACTTAGTTATTCTGGAAGTTAAAACATGCAAAGTGAAACACAAGAATAAATGAATCAAATATGGTATCAAACCCTATGAATATAAATAAACACTTTTATTTATCACCATACTGATTACTCATTATTCATTGTTTCGGTTTTATCAACTTTATACTTGAATTAAAAACACTAGTTGTCCCATGCTCCAAGCATGTACACTATGTTTTTCTTAAACAATAGCTTTGCCATACACCAAGTATGCACTCTATGTTTGTCTATGATCCTTACTTTGTGAAATAAACCAATTGAACATAATTTCACTGATTCTAATTTCACACTCCCAAATCCTTATCAAAAAATGTGAGAATTTCAAATTCCTATCATTTATCGAAATCTGTTTAGATTTTAAGCTTATATGCACTGACCCTCCTGTAATGAATATGTATAAAGTCACAAAGACTTGTCAACAATCATTATAAGGTATTCCAATGGAGATCAACTCCATGGAAACTAAGTCTCATATTCAAAGTACATTGCTTTGGACATGCTTCTTGCATTAAGTTTTCTAATCTTACACAGATAACTTCCACCTATGGAGACAACTCCATATTCTCATTTTGACTATCACTTCTGAATAAGAGATGCCTCTTTTCAGAATATGTCAATATGGTCCTTCCAAAATTAGCACTATACTTCCAACTGTCCCTGAGCAACCAATCTTTGGTAAACCTCAGATTGTCCTCGACAATTGCTTAATCATTTTAGTCATATCCAATTCTAGACATTTTCCCTTCTTAATGCCTCTGGGCATCAGGAAACATTTAGAAATGACAAATATTATAGCACATGCAATCGATCCTGTACCCAAAGCAAATGGTACATGATTCATGATGTCTCACATAAAGACATGATTCTAGACCAGTCTTTTGCTACAATATTTGTATTTGCCATGTTTTCAAAATTTGACTATGAAGAGAGATGTCGTAATCATAATCGAATTTTGAGAACGAAATATATAGAATTTCCTTAAGTTGAACCACTCCAACACGAAATGCATATATATATTCTTGACTAAAGATGATTAAGGTCTCAATCTAAGCCTTTAGAACTGAAATGAAGTATATCCTCTCCCTTAATTATAGAAAAACAACTTTTTCAATCCCTGCAGCCTCACGAATTGAAACTTTTGTTTTCTATAATTAGCATTGCTAACTTGCAACACTAACAATAATTATCATGCTCCCACTAACATGATGATTATTAGCATAACACTTAGGCTCCCACTAGCTTTGACATGTACTCAGAAATCAGCTGGACTTCTAGAAATCAATACTTTATTGATTTTCTTACCAAAGTTCAGATTTCTGATACGAGATGCTTTGATAAAACTTTATCAAAATCATACGCCTTTCCTTAGATAGCATGCATGTGTGTCTAAACAATTTCAGAACTATGAAAAGGGATGTCGTAATCATAGTCTCAATTGTTTAGACCTTTTGCCATCTGCTTCAAATCTACTTGGTGGAAGTGTTTCCTCACCATCATTTTCATGAATCGGAGAGAAACCTTATGCCCCTTAGATTTTATGGTGTATGTGTTCTTATCCATGTGAATCGTCAAAACCATAGTCACAAGACAAGGATAATGACAAATCCAAACTCATATGGACTGAACTTATGCAATCTTAACTTCTTGCTACCTGGCAGTACAGGGCCTGCCATTGCTTCCAAGTTGTTATGCAACCAATTGAGAACTTTCAGAACTCCTATGCAAAGCCAACTTCAACTGGAATGGGCACAGAATATGTGAACACGATAGGTTATAAACCTCAAGTCGTGTGCTAGTGAAGAACCTCAGGTTTTATTCTTGATTAGTTCTTGAAATTATTTTTAGGATCTTTAAGACTCCCACTATCCACTTGACATATAAGACTATCTTGCCAAATATTCAAGAGATAGTGCGGATTCTTTATCAAGACAAACACTTCACATAATTGGCCTTAGTTGGTCTTTGTTTTATCCAAAACATCACAACTTACCAATTTCAAATGTACAAGAGTAGGACACTTTTACTCTTACATTTGACAAGTGTTTTAAACCTTTCTTTAAGATATGTCACTCAAGTTACAATCTTGGAGTATGACTCTAAGAATTGTTTTGGAACGAAGTATGACTCATCTTCCTGATCTAACCATTTCAACAATTCATGACTCCTCTTCTTAGTCATAAGAATGCACTAAGATGACCTTTAGAGGACTAATTGTGATATGATTTCTAAATCATTAAGATGATCACAAACATGATACTAAAGTATTCTCCCATCTTTTCAGATTTGAGAAACTTTTATCTTTCTGCCTAATTTGATTCTTCCCATTCGTTATGCCATACATTGAGACTTTTCCAATGTTTCAGAATTATACTTAAACTTGTAAGTATAACCATATTTACTAAACTTTAGTAAATCAAATAGTCTTAACGAGCTTTGTGGTGGACATGGCCAGTGCACAAGAATGTGTACTCGATCCCTTTAGTCCTTCACTTGACTCACACATCCATGTGAACAAGTAATTAGTCTTCATTTTCTAATGCTTGAAAGTTCTCATTCATCATACTATTCAACTTGCATGATTCCAAGTTTCGGTCCAATTGAAACTTGGGTGATGAGGAACTTTCCTGATTTGGTAAATTTATACAATACCACAAATGAAAGAATCAAATCCATTTTCCAATATTGTTGTCAGTGGAATCATATAAGCAACAATTTTCCACAAATGTCATTGTAAGGATACTTCAAATAAATAAAATTAAACAATTTTCTTTTATTTTAAAACTTTGCGGAAAAACTTATCCTTACAATCCACATGGAAAATTTTTGTTATCTATTCCTTAGCAATATATCATAACTTCTTAAGCAACTGCTCAAAATTCTGATGCGGTCGAAATCCACCTTCGCAATCAGAATCAGCATATACTTCCTTTAAGATTTCTCTCTATTCTTTGATTCTTAAAACATCAACATGTGACCCAGTCACATCATGTAATGAGGATCTCAGAATAGAACTTAACAGAGTTAGATAATGGGCTCTACCTGATGTAGAGTCAAACTTATTGACTTTAACATCCTTAGGTAAATTTGGCAGCTTTGCAATCAACGCCCCTTTCTTTGGCAAAATAAACATATGGACCCTTTGGTAATGGGACTATCTCAGACTTAGCCTTTCTCTTTACCATTTGGTCAACCGGGTTGACTATGGCCAATCCCTTTCCATTGGGAAGAGAATGCTTTTTCTGGATTTCCAGTGTCACCATTGTCACTGTCCATAAAGTTTTTGGAAGTTGATCTTCTAATCAAATTTGCTTTACTATCGTTCCAAATCATTGCTGATTCAGCAGCACCAAGCAAATATATATGATCATTAAAGTTCATGTCATAGTCTGTTTCATAGTAGTCCCAAAGGAACTCACTATGTGACTTAGAAAGTGATTGAACATCCAACTTTCTCAAGACTTTGACACCCAACTCTCCCGGCTTGTCAATATGTGACTTCATCTCTAAGATGTGATCACACATAGACCTTGCTTGCCATTAGGGCTTGAGTGACCTTGAACTTGTGGGTTAGGGAGAATAATTGGAGAAGGTGGAGGAAGAGAAGTATGACTTCTATGAGCCAAACTCGGGAAGTCATATTCATTAGGAAAGCTTGGTTTGGGAAGATCATTGTTGTCTAAACCAGACATCAACAATGGCAGAAATTCACGTAAAGTTGATTTAAGTCCTTAATATAACACCCAATATGATATATTAAGGTTACGACCCAACAAACTATTTTATAACTTGGAAGCGGGATGCCGTAATCCAAGCTATAAAATATTTGAAGGTAGGTGAATGACGATTCACCAATTTCCACCAAGATAAACAAAATGTATTATTAGGTTTTAATTGGTTTTGAAACTCCTAGATTCTTTTGAGATTCATTGAACTTTTCAATGGCATGTTTCAATCTCGAGTGTGCCCTTCAGGTTTTGTGACTGGGATGCCGAGGATCATAAAACAAGGTGTGAAGTAACCATGCAAATATACTTGGTACCCTTAATATTTACCCCTCAATCGATGTGCCGGTTAACCACACACGCTCCAACGATACTATGAAAAACAATAAGTTACCCTTTGCCTACCTTGTTAAGTCCAGGTTAGTGTGCCGGTTAACCACACACGCTCCACTAACAGCTTAAACAAAGTGCAAAGTGTAATTTCATGGATTAGCACCTTATTCACATTTTCATAAGTAACTAAGATTGAGAATTTATAAGTGTTTAGTTACTTAGTATTTATGATTATACTTATAATGAAGGGAGAATTATAGTCGTTGTCCTACCTGTTCGGCTAACGACCCTCCACTGGTCAAGGAAGCGGTGAGTGAGAGTGGACACCCATTAAACTGCCATTTTATAGGCAGTAACCTTATACCCCCCTTATAGACCGGCTTCGTGAATGAGGCCTACTAATGGTAAGACGACTTGCTCTTATACATATAATATATTAAACTTTTAATATTATAATAGTATAAGGGTGTATTTTAGACATTTAAAATACTTGGTGGTTTAATCTATTAATTAAACTAGACTTTTAATTTAATTAAACTCAAACCATATATTTATGGATTAATAATACTCTTTTAATTAAACGCTTTAATTAACTATTAATAAAGTCCATAAGAGTTAATTTGAACTATTCAACAAAACATCATAATTCCAATTATTAAACTCAAAATTAAAACCATTTAATTAATTGTTTAAGTTATGAACCCAAGAGTTTTAGAATTCAATTCTTTTTTTCATAAAAAACTTTTCTCAAATTCCAAAACTTGAGGGCAAGTTTTGTAATTCTTGAAAACCTTTGGATTCCATAACTTATGGAATTAATGGTGTTTTATGATGAAACTTTCCATGTTCCATAACTTAAGAACAAGTTATGGAATTCTTTAGAACATTAACACCAAATTTTGTAACTCCATAAAAACTTTGAATCAAATTTTTTTTTTTTAAAAAAATACTTTCATATCCATAACTTATGGAAGTTTCAAAGACCCTTAAGATCACAACTTTAAAAAAACTTTTGAGCTCCAAAATTTTATGACAAAATATGTAACTCCTTAAAACATTTAGATCAAACTTTTAAAACTAATAAAATAATCATATCATTTTATCTTTTACTAAATTTGACCTAATTCAACTCATATAACAAATGATTGAAATTTTACAAATAATTCGTTTTTCACAAAACAAGTAATTATCTTAAAATTTGACAAACGTCATGTTTTTTTTCCTTTTTTTTCCAACTTGAAAATAAAACATTTGCATCAATATAACAGAAAACAACCCATGGCTCTGATACCACTGTTGGGTTTTGAGCATTCTAACACTCCTATGGTGTACATGCAACCCTATAAACCATGGATCTATGTTTTCTCTATTATACATGCAAATATTAAATATTCCAAGGTTTCATCCTAACTAGCATATTATGAAGCACCTATACTAAAAAGTTCTAGTTAGATGACATACCTTTTGATGTAGCTTGATGTCTTCAAGCTTTAAGAGCTTACCCCCAATAGTGTGGAAGCCTCAAGTGGAATCACAAATCACCAAAACACCTTGGAAAACCTTTAGAGAATATGGATACTTGGCTCAAACTATGAAATCGGTTATTGCCCTCTTTAGTGTATCCACACTGGCCACTAGCATAATTTCATGAACCATAAGACCCTTTATATAGTGTGGAGGATTAGGGTTAAACCCTAATACCCATGACCTTTCATTTCCTAGGATCCATGGGTTAAAGCTCCATGGACTATCCATGAAGACTTAGCCCAACCTAAATGAACTTGGCCCACTACACATATATATATCTAAGAGTCCATATTTAATTAGTTCCTTTTGATCACTTAATTAATTATAAATTAATTCTTGATCAATACTAATTAAATAATATTATTATATATTAATATATTAGAACTTATAATATATTAATATAAATCATAAATATACTATTCTTAAAAGACTATCCATACAAATTGTGTCGGTGAAGTGCAACCGAAACCGACCATGCCGGGTCGGGTCAAGTACATACCAAATATAGTTATGGACTTAGACATTAATCGAACACTCGCATGGGTATTTCTAATGTTCAGAAGCAAGAGATGATATAAGGGTTCGCGTTATGGATTGGGAGAATTTTATCTGACGACTGATTAAGGAAAAAGTTCTTTTACACAACATAAGAATATTGCATGGTAAGGACCAAGCCAAACCATGTCGGATGATGATGTTGGAACTTCTTGACGAAATTGATATTAAGTTGATCTAAAAGGAATGATTACTAGGATGATGAACCATCCTATGTGCATAAGTTTCCAGGGCTTCCGGTTTTATTCTGTTATTATTGCTATGAACTCCCTTTTTGATTCGAAATCGGCGGGTACTAACAATACGAGGGTTCTGATAATTTGAAATAATGAACTTTCATGATATGATCCCTTATAGGTCTCTCTATAACCGCTTGGTGTACACAAGTCATGTATAATTAAGATTGGTAAGACCGTTGACTGAGCAACCCTGCCCGAAATCCACAACCAAACAAGGAACAGGAAATGAGACGGGATCACTCACTCTAAGTCTACAAATCTTAATTATAAATGACCCTAATGTATACACTAAGTCATTATAGCTTCCCTGTTAGGGTTCCGAGATTTATATGAATGCTGTGATTTTGTTCGAACGAGAGAGTAATCATAATTAATATTAATTATTGGGGTTCTTTGATACTTCCCTGTGATATGGGGTCAAACTCCTCCTGCTCCCTCGTTATTCCTCTCGGTTGGATAGTCCCTCTTGAAATGTCCTAATTCACCACAAAGATGACATTTTGGACTAGTTCCAACATTGGTAGTTGAAGTGATGAACTTGACTGGAGTCCTACAGATGCTGGCGGTGTGCCCCTTCATGATGCATCTATTGCAATGCAGCTCTCGGCAAACTCCATGATGATGGTAGTTGCACTTGCTGCAGTGTGGAAGGTTTCCTAAGTACGACATGGTCGGTGGTGGAATAACAGGGCAGATGGGGGTATTAACTGCCACAGTTCGTTGCCCTCTGTTAGGTTCTTGAGTTGAACAACTCCCTTTCTCGTTTTCGAACATTCGTTTCAGGATATTAGGTTTGAGGTTCAGAGTGTCCTTACAAGTAGGCACTCGTTGCTGAAATTGGTTATCACCACGATCGGGATTGCCGATAACATTTTCGCTAACATTTGCATTGTTAGCATTAAGATGGGTCATGACAGCTGCTACGGCTACTATGACTGCAGCTTGAAACGTAGCCGCATCTATCTGAAGGATTGGTGTTTTACCGGTAGGTTGGTTACGTTTCTTTGGAGGCAAGATTCTGTTACACTAAGAGAAAACGAGCTCGTGAGCAACAATCGTTGCCTCTACATATATTCTAATCATTTATATATACATATAAGTTTGTCGTTTTGTTAAACGGTTCTCAATGTTTCATACTACATCCCTATGATGCATTCGTGGTAAAGAGCGAAAATAAGTTTCTAGAATGGTTATGAACTGAGTGTCATCCGAACTAAGTTACCTTCGATTGGTGGATATTGTTTTCCAACATTCGAAAATATTTGAAAACAATTCATAATAGAGTCTACATGGATTAGACTTATGAATTTGAGAAATAATCACTCTCAATTGAGATTTCGTGATACAATTTTCCGTTATCAGTCATGACGGGAAAAGATGATAAGCTTAATACCTAATGTGAGTAATGTAATCAATAAATCACTAGGTTGTATCAATTTATTAGTTATTAATGTGACGTAAAAGGCACTCAACCACATCGCATGCAATACGCGTGGTTTCCCTCTGTTCTCTGATCTAATCTGGACGGTAATGATTTGCTCTCTCCTGGTATCTATATGGTGTCCTCCTCCTCCGTAGGTATATTGAATTTCTGAGTCGTCTTACTTCCGATTCTGACACAGATCCCCATTACTTCATAATGAAGAGTTTGAATCCCGAAAGTTCATGCGAACCTCTCATTGGTGTCCTTAATAGGGTAAGGGCACTAAATGATTTCTATAGTTTCTTTACTTCTCATCTATTTCTTTCTACGAATTCTCTTAATGTAACTCTGCTGGATCCTCCTTGACTCTTCTATTGATTGATGGAGTGACTACATCTATCTAAGGGGTTTATATGAGAATGAGAATGTCTAAAGTATCTATGAGAAAAATTTAATTTTTACGAAGGTGATCCTTTCCGGTCTTTCTATAATCACATAGTGTGTACCAATTATATATAATCCAGATCAAATAGACATTCGAATAAGTAATCCTACTCTAAAACCACATCCAAACAAGGAAAAAGGAGTAGAGTGAAAATCACATATTCTAAGTCTATAAAATCTCAATTCTATATAACCTTATCGTATTCACTTAGTAATTATAGACATACCAGAAAAGGTCTTTTAAAATTTCACAAAAATTTATTTATGGCACTTAAAATACTCCTGTGGTATTTTAATTATATGATTGATTCTTGAACTTCTTGATACATGAGGTTGATAAGTTTTCAATTTTGTTGTTATAGCATACTAAAATACTCCTATAGTATTTTAAACTTTATGTTTGATTCTAGAATTCTTCTTGTACCTAGGTAAGTTTTAGATTTGTTGCAACACTACAATCACTCCCAAACACATGTTGGTCATATCTCAAATAAATATAGTTGATCAGGCTATATTGATCCCATATATGATTACATAACTATCCAGGTTTAACTGTAATGTCCAACATCCAAATACTTTTGTTTTGTTCTTCTTGTGATACTCGTTCTAGTATATATATTATGCATGTACTTATACCTTTATAAAATATTGTTATATTTTAAAGTATAATTCTTGGTCAGAGTGTTTTTATCCCAATGTGTTTATAGTTTTATATCTTTTATGACTGATATACTGAGTTCACTATAAACAATGCTCTTATACCAATCTGTCACACCCCTAAACCAGAACAACGGAAACGTTCGGGGGCGGAGGACGTCATGTAAGTATCACAACACATGCATTATAGTAATCAAAGTACAAACAACCATTGCAATAATAAGTATAAGTTTTACATAATTATTTAAACATTACATATTCAAACACCAAAGTAGGTATGGTAAAATACAAAAGACGCAGCGCGGTACTAGGCAGTCTTCACAAAAGCTTCGGGAGTGTACCTGTCTACTGGATTCCTGAGAATACAAGTTATTTTGAAAGAGTAGATCAGTATTTAAGCTGGTGAGTTCATAAGTATTCTAGTTATATAAAGTATACTCTAAGTTCTTGGAAAAGTTCATTTGAAAACATCCCTTAATAAAATCCTATATTTTCTTAATAACTAAAATGACTGAAGCTAATCCTTCTCTAATCATTCGGTGAATACCAATTATATATAATACAAATCGATTAGACAGTTGAATGTGTGAATCTACCCTAAGTCCACAACCAAAGAAGGAACAGGAAATGAGGCGGAAATAACACATTCCACTGTCTACCGGATCTTTATTATATATAATCCTAATGTATTGATCAAGTAATTACATAATTAACATTAATCAATCTCTAGTAAAATGGTAACCACAATAGTTCCTTCTGTAATTACTTAGTTTATACTTGTTATATATAACCTAATATCGAACGGACAGTTAAATGTGTGAATCTGCCCTAAGCCCACAACCAAACAAGGAACAGGAAGTAAGGCGAAAGTCACACATTCCACTACCTATCGGATATTACTTATATATAACTCTGATGTATAAACTAAGGAATTATAGAATTAACCATTGAAGGTCCTTTATGTTATACTAGTTTTGAGAAAGTGACTGATTACGTTCCAGAAAATCCTATATTTTCTGCTTTACAAATGATAAGTAGTTTTAATCCCATAAAACCGTTCTATTTAAGTATTATTGTACTTACAATAAAGTCTAACATAATTTTAACGATCCATAAAATTATAACAAGAATGTTTTCCTTTTTGTTGGTGAAAAGTAGTTTTAAATCCCCATAAAACCGTTCTGTAAAGTAGTTTTAAATCCCCATAAAACCGTTATGTAAAGTAGTTTTAAATTCCCATAAAACCGTTCTGTAAAGTAGTTTTAAATCCCCATAAAACTGTTCCGTTTTGTTTATGGAAAGTGATTAATACTGTAGTATTTCTTAAAAATAAACTACTGAAGAATAACTACCCTAATATTAACCTGGTTAATTAGGGTTTAAAATGTGATAAAGTTGTAACCATGCTGGACTAGAATGAACACGACGACCTACTGGTGTCAAAACTGAATATGTAACATTTGTCACCCCATGGCTGGTCTGCCGGACTGTAGCTAACAGTCAGTATGTAGGATTGTCGGTCCCGTACAGATCTATACACACAATGCCCGCTCTCCCTCTAGGAGACTCTGGTTACAAGAATGTAACATAGCAAGTATTGCTATGTCCTGAATACGTACCATCACATTTTAGTTTGAGTAAAGATCGAATTATATCCTTTTCTTGACAAAGTAATTTAGACCTCGTATACTTATCTAGAAAATAGATTTCTCGTTGGTTTCATAAATTATACCTATTATAATTTATACGTTCTATCTGATTAGCGTGATCTATCCTGAAAGTACCGCTTTGGTCAGCATGATACAAAGGTAATGATACCGACTGAAGTAACATTTTATATTCCCATATGTATAATGTATATAGTTAAGAAGGAAATGGCCTTCGGACAAATAACCCCACCTTAAGCCCACATCCAAACAAGAAAAAGGAAATAAGGCAACTCATTAGTCCTAAGCCCTTTAAGTCTTATTTATATACTTATACATATATGAACATGATTTTGAAAATTATAAGTTTAAATGGTTAATCGGTATTCTAAAAGAGTTTATGTGATTTTGATAAAAGTTTACATGACTTTAAGTCGTTATGGAAGTACTGGGTAATCCTTTATTGTAAAAAAAAAATTAAGATTCAAAGAATAATGAAATCTTTTATGTGATTGATATCACATGTATTTACTAACACAATTAGATTGTGTTCAACTTGTATTCCCCCCCCCCCCTAAAAGAATTTAAAAATTATTTAAAAGATAGATTATAGGGGTATGAACTCACCTGATGTTGGATATTTGATTGATGATATGATATAGGATGATTGATATGCCAAGTGAAGTCCCGATCACAAATAGATCCTATTTAGCATATTATTACACAAATATGTGTAAAGTTAATGAATATAACTACAAAGGTGTTTAGGAAACAAACTAGGATGCAAGAGTAACTCACCAAAAGAGTGTTAGAAGCAAGTTATGAGGCTGAAATGGAGTTCACGACCAAGAAGGAGTGCTCACGGCCCAAGAACATGAAGAGCACTTGAAGTGTTCACGGCCAAGATGATGTGTTCACGGCCATGGGATGGTTCACGGCCCAAGAACACCTGATGATCTTGAAGAAAAGGTGATGAATCAAAGATGGAATCAAAGGGTTTCATATGAACAACAAGAAAAGGGAAGTGTTTCTTACACTTTTGAGGAGAAAGGAGGATTCATGGTTGAAGATACTTGAGAGAAAATGGGGTGGTTCACGGCTGGAAGATGTGAAATGAGGAGAAAATGGCTAACACCTTTATATATATGTGACGGTTCACTGTCTGAAGGGTTCACGGTCGTGAACCTCGTTTACGTTCCGAAGGCGGTGCTGGCCGAGAAGCATTCACGGTCCGAAGGTTTTGGCCTCGTATGGTTTTCTCAGTCCAACTTGATTCACTTCATTAAGCATACAACACCTTGAATACAAGGTGTGAAACTTAAGTAAAATATAAATCAACTCATTCAAGAGAAAACTAAGATTTAAGTTGACTTTAGTTGACCCAATTTTTAACTTTGACTAACTCGGGTTGACTTTTCAAGAAGAAAATAACGGGTTGTCACAGAATCAAAGGCCAAGGACAACAAAGAAGATGAATTAAGGAAGATTATTGATGAACCTGCTAAAAACATCGAGAGTTGTTAGGAACAACCAATTTCGAATGCTTCTGAATTCCCAAATCCACCACAACCTTCCAATGCTCCATTCCAGGGGGAGGGTTCCACTTCGAACTCCAAAACTGATGATTCATTCCAGGGGGAGGATCCGATTCCGAATGTAGAGTCACATGCAAAATTCCATGGGGAGAATGAAAATAATGACTCAGATGTACAATCGGAATTCGAAGAAGTTTATGCTAAAATCGATCCACCTCTTGATCCGAATTATCCTCTGATGACTAAGCCTTTTTAGTGTTAGAATGCTATTATTGAGTATGTGTGAACCATTTGAGGTGTCACACTTGGGGCACTAATTCAACAGTCTCCCACTTGGATAAGTCTAAAACTATTATTGAGTATGTTTTCAAGAACCGACTGGCAATCATAGCTCTTTAAGCCGCTGTCGAACTCTGACGTTGTAACTGAATTCTGATATCGTCAATGACTTGTCCATTAGATAAGGGATCATATATTCCTCCATTCTAGATATCATATAGACCGAGACGTCGATTCTAAATCATTCTCTCTGTCCATTTTTTGTTTCCCGATTTCCGATTCATGACGACTGACTGATTGAACAGATCAAATTAGTCCTGGCTTGGCCAAGCACTCACATGTATCATCATTAAATCATTGAGGGGCCCACATATATCGCTTTTATCCCGAAGGTAAAAGGAATGGATAAACTTCGACTCATATGGCTTGTTCTACTACTTGTTGAATCATACACAACGACACGTTTTATAACATCGAATTACCAATGCGTTTTCGTGCAATCAATGTACAACCAACTCATAGTAACAACTCATATCTCTAGGTTTGAAGAATATAAGATATTATCGTCTCATGATCACTCGTGATAAAATCCATGAAGTGATTCAAATGAGCGCGGGTTGAATCCAATACTCAGAACTTATGAGCACTCATGTGTGTTGTAGCACCACTTTGTCCAACATCTTAGACATCTACAAGCCAACCCATGACAGTCTTGATTCATATTTACTTCCAACATATGACCGACTGTGGATGGTTTGAATAACATAGTCATTCAGGAGGAACGACCTAGTTATCCTAGAAGTCAAAACATGCGAAGTGAAACACAAGAATAATCGAATCCAATATGGTCTCAGAACTTATGAATATAAATAAAACATATTTTATTTATCACCATATTGATTACATATTGTTCATTGTATACTGTTTCAAACTATCAACTTTATACTTGAATTAAAACAATAGTTGTCCCATGCTCCAAGCATGTACACTATGTTTTCTAAACACTAGTCATGCCATACTCCAAGTATGCACCTTATGTTTGTCTAAACATTAGTTATGCCATACACCAAGTATGCACACTAAGTTTGTCTATGATCTTTACTTTGTGAAATAGATCGATTGAATATAATTTCAATGATACTCATTTCATGATCCGAATTCCATACCGCAAATGCAAGAATTCCAAATCCTGCCATTTACCAAAATGTGTTAGATTATAAAGTTATATGCATTGATTCTCTAGTAATGATTATGCACAAAGTCACAAAGACTTGTCAACAGACATTATAGAGTATTCCAATGGAGATCAACTCCATGGAAATATCCTTCTTGAATTAAGTTTTTTTCTAATCTTACACAGATTGAATAATTTCCACCTGTGGAAACATTTCCATATTACCATTTTGACTATCACTTCTGAACAAGAGTTGCCTCTTTTCAGAATATGTCAATATGGTCCTTCCAATGTTAACACTATACTTCCAACTGTCCCTGAGCACCCAATCTTTGGTAAACTTTAGATTGTTCTCGAGAATTGCTTAATCATTTTAGTCATATTCAATTCAAGATTTTTCCCCCTTAATGACCAGAGCATTTGGAAAATTTAGAAAGGATAAATAATATTATAGCACATGCAATCGATCCTGTACCCAAAGAAAATGGGACACGATTCATGATGTCTCACATAAAGACATTATTCTAGACCAGACTTTTTGCTATAATATCTCTATTTCTATTTGCCAAGTTCTCATAATTCATATTAAGAAAAGGGATGTCGTAATCATAATCGAATTTTAGAACGCAAATAATGGACCCATATATATAATTTCCTTATGGTGAGCCATTCCAACACAAAATTCATATATATCCTTGACTAAATATGATTAAAACCTCAATCTAAGCTTTTAGAATTGAAATGAAGTATAATTTCCTCTCCCTTAATTATAGCAAAACAACTTTTTCCCAATTGAAACTTTTGTTTTCTATAATTAACATTGCTAACTTGCAATACTTACCATAGTTATCATGCTCCCACTAACATGAGAATTATTAGCATAACACTTATGCTCCCACTAGCTTTGACATGTACTCAGAAATCAGCTGGACTTCTAGAAATCAATATTGTATTGACTTTCTTACCAAAGTTCATATTTCTGATACGAGATTGCTTTGATAAGACTTTATCAAAATCATACATCTTATCTTAGATAGCACACATGTGTGTCTAAACATTTTCAGAACTATGAAAAGGTATGCCGTAATCATAGTCTCAATTGTTCAGACCTTTGCCATTCCTCGCAAGTCCATGTTAGTGTGTCGGTAAACCACACACGCTCCACTAACGACTTTGAGAATGCAAATATCACAACTGTTATCTACTTAAAATCTACTTAGTGAAAGTGTTTCCTCACCATCATTTTCATGAATCGGAGAGAAACCTTATGACACTTAGATTGTTTATGGTGTAAGTGTTCTTATCCAAACTCATATGGACTGAACTCAATCTTACTTTCTTGCCACCTGGCAGCACAAGGGCCTGTCATTGCTTCCAAGTTGTTATGCAACCAATTGAGAACTCTCTGAACTCATATGTAAAGCCAACTTTCACTGGAATGGGCACAGAAGTAGGAATATGTCAACACGATAGGTTATAAACCTCAAATCGTTTGCTAGTGATGAACTACACGTTTTACTCTTGATTAGATCTTGAAGCTTTTCAGGATCTTTAAGACTCCTACTGTCTTCTTGACATATAAGACTCACTTGTCAAATATTCAAGAGATAGTGCGAATTCTTTATCAAGACAAACACTTTTCACAATTGGCATAAGTTGGTCTTTGTTTTATCCAAAACATCACAACTTACCAATTTCAAATGTACAAGAGTAGGACACTTTTACTCTTACATTTGACAAGTGTTATAAACCTTTCTTTAAGATATGTCACTCATCTTACAGTCTTGGAGTATGACTGTAAGACTTGTTTTGGAACGAAGTATGACTCATCTTCTTGATTTAACCGTTCCAACAATTCAAGATTCCTCTTCTTAGTCATAAGAATGCACTAAGATGTCCTTAGAGGACTAGTTGTGACATGATTTCTAAATCATTAAGATGATCACAAAACATGATACTAAAGTACTCTCCCATCTTTCAGATTTAAAAGACTTTTATCCTTCTGCCTGATTTGATTCTTCTCATTCGTTCTGCCATACATTGAAACTTTTCCAACGTTTCAGAATTATACTTAAACTAGTAAGTAAAACCATATTTACTAAACTTTAGTAAATCATGACGAATAGTCTTATCGATCTTTTGTGGTGGACTTGATCAGTGCACCTGAATGTGTACTCAATCCCTTAGTCCTTCGCTTGACTCACATATACATGTGAACAAGGAATTAATCTTAATTTTCCAAAGATGAAAACTCTCATTCATCATACTATACAACTTGCATGATTTCCAAGTTTCTATCCAACTGATACCTTGGGTGATGAGAATCTTTCGTTATTTGGTAAATTATGACACTACCACAAACGAAAGAATCAAGTCCATTTTTCCAATATTCCTATCAATGGAATCATATAAACAACCATTTTTCACAAATGCCACTATAAGGATATTTAAAATAAATACAAAACTTTGCCGAAAAAACTTATCCTTAAAGTGCAAATGCATATGAAAAACTTGTTGTTATCTATTCCTAAGCAATATATCATAACTCCTAAGCAACAGCTCAAAAATTTTGATCACCGAACCATGCGATCAAAATCCATCTTCACGATCAGAATCAGCATATACTTCCTTTAAGTTTCTTCACTTTTCTTTGATTCTTAAACAACAACATGTGACCCAGTCACATCATGTAATGAGAATCTCATAATAGAAACTTAACAGAGTTAGATAGTGCACTTCACCTGAAGTAGAATCAAACATCTTGACTTGATCAACCCTATGATCCTTCAGGTAAATAGGTAGTTTTGTAATCAATGCCCCTTCCTTTGGCAATATAAACATATGGACTCTATGGAAATGGTACACGGGACTATCACAGACTTAGACTTTCTCTTTACCATTTGGTCAACCAAGTTGACTATGGCCGATCCCTTTCCATTGGGAAGAGAAAGCTTTTCCTGGTTATCCAATGTTACCATTGTCAATGTCCATTTAAGGTTTGGGAAGTTGATCTTCTTAATCAAACTTGCTTTACTAGTCTTCCAAATCATTGCTGATTCAGGAGTACCAAGCAAATAGATAAGATCATTTAAGGGTCATGTCATAGTCTGTTTTATAATAGTCCCTAAGGAACTCACCATGTGACTTAGAAAGTGATTGAACATCCAACTTTCTTAAGACTTTGACACCCAACTCTCCCGGTTTGTCAATATGTGACTTCATCTCCAAGATGTGAGCACACATAGACTTTGCTTGCCAATAGGGCTTGAGTGACCTTTAACTTGTGGGTTAGGGAGAATAATTGGAGGAGGTGGAGGAAGTGCAGTCCCAAGAGATTTAGGAAAATCATAGATGTCTGAACTAGACATCTTTTGGGAGATATTCAAGATAGTTGATTTAAAGTCCTTAATATAACACCCAATATGAAATATTAAGGTCAGGACCCAACACAATATTTTATAACTTGGAAGAGGGATGTCGTAATCCAAGCTATAGAATATTTGAAGGTAGGTGAATGACGATTCACCAATTTCCACCATGAAAAACGAAATAAATTATTAGGTTTTTAATTGGATTTGAAACTCTTAGATCTTTTGAGATTCATTGAACTGTTCAATGGCATGTTTCAATCTCGAGTGTGCCCTTCAGGTTTTGTTACTGGGATGCCGAGGATCACAAAACAAGGTGTGAAGAAACCATGCAAATTACTTGGTACTCTTAAATGTTTATCACCCAACCGATGTGCCGGTTAACCACACACGCTCCACCGGCCTATGATAAACTTTAAGAAACCCTTTGCCTACCTTGTTAAATCAAGCTAGTGTGCCGGTTAACCACACACGCTCCACTAACCGACTTAAGCAAAGTGAAAAGTGTAATTTCATGGGTTAGCACCATATTCACATTTTGCTAAGTAACTAAGATTGGGAATTTATAAGTGTTTAGTTACTTAGTATTTATCATTAATACTTTTAATGAAGGGGAATTATAGTCCTTGCCCTACCCGTTCGGTTAAAGACCCTCCACTAGTCAACGAAGCGGTGGGTGAGAGTGGACACCCATTAAACTGCCATTTTATAGGCAGTAACCTTATACCCCCTTATAGACCGACTTCATGAATGAGGCCTACTAACGGTAAGAATGACTTGCTCTTATACATATATATATATATATATATATATATATATATATATATATATATATATATATATTATTAACTTATAATATTATAAAGTATAAGGGTTGAATTTTAACTTTTAAAATTCTAAGGGCTTAACTTGGAATTAAAGTATTCATAAGGGAAAACTTTTCAAATTCCAAAACTGGAGGGCAAGCTTTGAAACTATTCAAAACTATTCAACTCCATAACTTATGCGTTTAAAGTAGTTTTAATTCAACAAACTCTTCAAGTTCCATAACTTGAGGAGAAGTTATGGAAGACTTTAAACCATTAAAGAATGTGACTTTTCTTTATTCATAGCCTATGGAAATATTTATGAGTTTTATGAATCTTAAATTTGACTTTTCATCTAACTTGAGGACAAGTTACAAAAACACATTTTAGAATCAACTCTTAGATTAATTTGGATTGAAAACAACAATTTCACATAACATTCCTACTAATCTAAGCAACTCATAAGAACAAGATAATTCATTCAAACTTTTTTCATGTAATTAGTCTAATCATTAAACTAATACAAAACATGAATCTATTGATAATTATCTTTGAAATTCGATTAGCATGAACATTACCACATCAAAAACAGATTTATAGGTTCAAAAACAGCTTATGATAATGTTCCTAGTCCATTTCCAGCCAAAAAACTCGAAGATAAGCTGTCAGGGGGTCCAACTCGTCGAGTGCATGAACCAACTTGGCGAGTTGGATGAGTTTTGCCTTGGACTCGTCGAGTCCCTTTATGGACTCGGCAAGTCTGCTGTTGAGACAGCAAAAAACTTCAAATTTTCAGCAATTTTAGCAAGTATAACAAGAACACAAGCCTAGGCTCTGATACCACTGTTGGGTTTTGAGCATTCTAACACTCCTAAGTGTACATGCAACCCTAAATACCTTGGATCTATGTTTTCTCTATTATACATGCAAATATGATTATTCCAAAATATTACCCTATCTAGCATACAATCTTCGATACTTGGGTAATAAAACAAGTTAGAAGACATACCTTTTTATGTAGCTTGATTCCTTGATGCTTAAGAACCGAGTGCCCCAAGTGTGACACCTCAAATGGTTCACACACCATCAAATGCACTTGGAATAACTTAGAGAGAAATGAACACTTTATGAAATCGGCTAGCCCTCACCATTTCTTCATAGTCTCATATGGTTGCCAATTTTGGGAAGAATAAGATGCTTATATAGTGTGTCACAATTAGGGTTATACCATGTAAACCCTAATTGTCATGGCCTTTCATTTCCATGATCCATTGGTACAAAACACCATGGAGCATCCATGGAGCATCCTATGGGTTTTAGCCCAACTTGATAATCCATGGGTTTTAGACAATCAACCCATATATTTAATTAGTCTCCTTTTGATCACTTAATTTATTCCAAATTATTTCTTGATCAATACTAATTAAATAATCTTATTAATATATTAGAACTTATAATATATTACCAAACCTTAAGTGTTATTTCTCTCATTTTAGTCTATTCAAATGCATGATGCCATGCAACCCAAATGGACCATGCCGAGTCGGGTCAAGTACATACCAAATATAGTTATGGACTTAGACACTAATCCAACACAAAGAGCATCCACAATCTCAAGTGACAGGAGAGTCATCTTCAGGAGTTCTTACACGGGCTCAAGAAAAAGAAAAACAAACTGCATTATTTTCAAAATTGGAATTTTGCATTTTTAACTCTTTCATTTCTAAAATTGAGCCTATAACTATTAAAATTCCTCTTGATCATGTAGATTGGGTGCAAGATATGCAGGAGGAACTAAATCAATTTGAGAGAAAGAAAGTATGGAGATTGGTTCCCACTCTAAAGGATGCTTCTGTTATTGGAATGAAATGGGTGTTTCGGAATAAGATGGACAAAGAAGGAAATGTAATCCGAAGCATGACACACTTGGTCGTTAAAGGCTACTGTCAAGAAGAAGGAATTGACTACGAAGAGACATTCGCACCGGTGGCTAGATTAGAATCTATTTGGATTTTTCTCGCCTATGCAGCTCACAAAAACTTTGATGTATATCAAATGAATGTGAAGTGTACATTTTTGAATAGTGAACTAGAAGAAACCTTTTATGTTGAACAATCACCTGGCTTTGTGAATGAAATATATCCGAATCACTGTTATGTTGTGGAAAAAGCGGTATATGATCTCAAACAAGCACCGAGTGCATGGTATAAAACTCTGACTCGATTTCTTCAGCAATCTAAATTTAAACAAGGTACTGTTGATCCAAGCTTCTTTTAGAAGAAGGAGGGAAGCCATCTGATGATTGTTTAAATTTATTTTGATGACATTATTTTCGGATCTACTAATCCCAACTTAACAGCTGAATTCCGAAAACTAATGGAAACTAAATTTAAAATGAGTTCAATGGGTAAAATTCATTTTTTCCTTGATTGAATATAAGACAGAGTTCAGAAGGTATTTTCATCAATCAAGAAGCCTTCACAAAGACTTTATTGGCAAAATTCGGAATGGTGGGTGATTCTAAAGTCAAAGTTCAATGGCTTTCCGAATGAAATTCACACACTCACTTGATAAACCTGCAACTAAGATGACTTTGTATCATTAAATGATTGGATATTTGTTATACTCAACTTATAGTCGTCCCGATATCATGTTTTTTGTGTGCTATTGTGCCATATTTCAAGCCAATCCTAGAGAACCTCACATGTTGGCAGTCAAGAACATCTTTTCGTATCTGAAGCGAACTACTTCTCTCGGGCTTTGGTATCCATCGAATTCATAATTCTTTGTACAAGCATATTTCGATACTAAGTTAGGCGGATGTGGACTTGATTGGAAAAGTACATCAGGGGGATGTCAGTTTCTCGATGGCAAACTTCTAAGTTGGAAATCTAAGAAGCAAACTTCTGTCTCCTTAACCACCGTTGAAGCTGAGTATGTTGTTGTTGCATCATGTAAATCACAAGTAGTGTGGATTTAGAATCACCTTAGAGATTATGGAATTAATATGAAGAGAATCCTTCTATATTGGGATTCCAAATCGCAACTAGAATCTGCCACAATCCAGTGCGTGACATCTCCAAATCCCCGGTCATTTTAAAAGTTTTATTTATTCTTATTTGAAAATCAGAGTATTCATTTTTAAGAATAATATTACGGAATTTGTTCGCAGAAAAACATGATAAATATATTATCAAAGCATTTACGAAGAAATGTATTTTGTTTATATTAAAACTTTGGGATGTCATCGTCAATACAGAAACATAAGCATAAACAGACCTTACATTTATTTACACTAGTGATTTACATCTCCTTTAATCTCTTAGTGAAATGTAGCTTCGTATTGACACTTGTGATACAAATAAACTGAGTGGGTCAGGTTGAGAAACCTGGTGAGTACATAGGGTTTTCAACCCACAATAATGTAATTATTATGTTCAATCGTCAAACAAATAACCCAACTTCCCATCCTCATTATCTTCTTCACTCTTAAGGATCTACCCTAAGAATCGTCTATTCATCATTCATTCATTCCTATGGATTGTCCTGAGGAATAGGCACGAACTCCATCACTGACAGGGTTCATCTAACACACACTAAGTCCAAAGAGGCCAATGTTATATGTTAGGCACCAAGTCCATAGCTGCCAATATCCATTTATAGGGCACTAAATCCATATCTGCCATCGTTCATTTGTAAGGAACTAATTCCATAGCTGCTAATGTTCATTTGTAAGGCACTAAGTCCATAGTTGTCGAGGTTTATCTATTTGACACTAAGTCCATAGCTGCCCGGGTTTATCTATCAGGCATTAAGTCCATAGCTTCCAATGTTCATCTATATCATCTTTCATCTCTCATCATTCATCTACCCATATTTACCCAATATTTTTATAGGTATATAAAATACATATACAGTTTAAATCAAATAAAACATGTATATTTTGTTCATCCATCATAGATTTCAAGAACACAGATAATATGCACACATAGCATGTAATTTAT
This sequence comes from Lactuca virosa, assembly GCF_052849685.1. Lineage (NCBI taxonomy): Eukaryota > Viridiplantae > Streptophyta > Magnoliopsida > Asterales > Asteraceae > Lactuca > Lactuca virosa. The sequence continues at coordinate 459,521,801 of NC_136429.1, read as the reverse complement.
ATTAAATACTTCATATCTATGTGTAAGATGAAGGTAACTATGCACTCACTTGTGAAAGTGATGATTCCAAACTCGGGCAGCGCTTCGCTTCTAACAATTCTATTTTCTTTCGACGAAACCTAGTATCATTACCGATAGATTTTAGTCTAATATTTATTGCAACTATTTACAAGCGATATTGTTTTATAAGTGTTAAACAATACTTTTCAAAAACTATGTATAGACAGGGGCCAGACATGAAACACCCGAGGGAAAGACCATTTTGGCATTATAACACTTCTGAAATCCAACAACCCTATGTGGCCCTTCAAACCAGATTCCGTGTATCGCGAGTAGTTAAAAGATATTATAATAACACTTTGTATATTACATTTTATAATATATTTATTGTCTCTAGTTTTATAATAACGATAATAAATTTAAACATAAGCTATACTTAAAGTAGGGTAAGCATAACTTACTTATAAGAGAGTTTGGCTAGGAACCGGGCTCTACAGGGGCAGAACTTCCGAGCCAAAAGCTCTTCTTCTAAGAGCCTTCTAGCGCTCCGGGACTCGCCTCTTAGCACTTGGAAAGTACTAGAGGTTGGGAGAGGTTAAGGTGTGAGATTTAATGGCAGCCCTTACATGCTATGTATAGCCTTCAGCCTTAGACTACGCTTGCCATACTCCTCGGGGTACGCTGGGTGTTCTTCGGTACGTAGGGCATACGAGCGTACGCTGCACATACGAAAAGGCGCATGGCGAACTTTAGATGGGGCACCGTGGAATCTTTTGGGCCAATCATGCGAGACCGCAGGGCGTACAGGTTATCTACGCGGGGCGTACTAGTTATCTACGCGGGGTGTACACGGCCGAGAACCCTTCAAAAATTCATATTTTCTTCAAGAACACCGTTCACGGCCGTAAAACCTTCAAGGGGCTGTTCCCGGCCGAGAACAATTCACGACCGTAATCCCCTTCACGGCCGCAAACCTTCCGAAGTCGTGAACTTGGCTGAAAACCCGCTTTTCCGATTCAATCGAGTCCCAGTAACATTCCTAAACCAAAACCAAGTGTTTTTCCAACACTATAATTAATGGTTTCGCTAATAAAATGCATATATGTATTTAATTATTATTAGGATCCCGTTAAGTGCCGCGTACATCAACCTGAGGGTCTTCATTCCAGTTCGTTGTCCGACACTTTCACGCAACTAACACAGAGTTCATACCCCTATGCTTTTACTATTTTAACGTTTTCAGGGGGAATACAAGCTAGACACAAATGATTTTGTGAATTTATACGAAAGGATTTCAACACACTTAAAACTGATACAATTGATAAAACGATACGGTTCCCACATTTTTATTAAATGTTTAGATATTTTATCCCTTTTGTAATATGCTGAGCATAAGGGACGTTTTCAACTTACAAGCATAATTGCATAGCTTTCAGATCAATACACAAACCAAGTACATAACATACGTGCAAACTATAATAGGTATAGTTTGGCATTTCAATACACGGTTTTACACTTACAGGCATATAAACTATGACAGATTTAGTTTATGATATTTAGTGATATCACTCGGGTAACAAGAATACATTACTAAATAATTATTTAAGTATAATTATCTTTACTCTACAAGGTATACAAACGGATTCAAATACAAAAGAGCGATACAAAACTACACGTAAATTAGGTAATACAGGGTTGTGAGACATCACTTCAATTGTACCCTTCGGGGTGCGGAATAAATCCTATCATAGTATAACCAGAGTCTCCTGGAGGGAGAGCATGAGATTTGTGAATAGATCTATTCGGGACTGACAATCCCACACCCGAACTGCTAGCTAAAGTTAGGCTGGCATGCCTGAGGTCACAAATGTCATATATTCGACACTTGAAGAACGTCGAAAAGGTCTCTAGGTCATATCAAACATGGTTATACGACTCACAATAGTATAAACTAACCTTTTTGTTTACGGGATTTCATTCTTCTTTAGTTTTATTTTCATTAATAGAACTATTCCATAATATAACTGGAGAATTTCAGGAAATTCGAATACAAGGTTTTATTTTAGTAATAAAACCACTATACATACTGGTGGTAGCCAGGGTTTTTCATACAGAACATTCTATACGAAGGTTTTCATACATAACTCATCTTACAAGACATCTAGTAGTAACCCAACATACCAACTAATATGTTTCGTATACTACAACAGGATAGTGTAACAAACCATCTTAGTTAATTCTATAACTTCTTAGTTTATACATCAGGGTTATGTATGAAGAATATTCGATAGACTGTGGAATGCGTGGTTTCCGCCTCATTTCTTGTTCCTTGTTTGGTTGTGGGCATAGGGCTGATCCACATAATCAACCGTCTGTTCGATATTGGTTTATACTTGACTGGTATGAACTAAGTGGTCACAGAAAAAATTGGTATTATCATGCTTTTACTAAAGAAAATATTATTTTCTTGCAAACATAGGAACATTTTCACAGATTCATCAATAGGTTTTCATTACAAAAACATTGCTTATGAACGCACCAGCTTTAATGTTGATACTCGTTTCAAAATCGCTTGTATTCTCAGGAAATCAGTAGACAGGTACTCCCACAGACTTTTGAGAAAACGGAGCATATAGAGTCACGTCTTTATATTTTGCTACTTTTGATGTATATAAATATGAATCAAACAGATGTATATATTTTTTTATATATTCAATGTAATGGTTATGTTACTTTGATTACTATGATGTAATTGTTGTGATACTATACACGACGTCCTCCACCCCCGAACATTTCCGCCGTTTCGTTTTAAGGGTGTGATAGATTGGTATCAGAGCTCTTGTTTATAGTGAACTAAGTATACCGGGCCTTACGTCGTATACAACTATAAACACAAAAGGGGCCGAAGCGCTCTGAAAACTAAAAGTATACTTTAAAAATACAAGTATTTTTACAAAAAGTATACAAGTATACATACGTACAAGAAGCTATAACATAGTAAGAACTACGTAAAAGTATTTAGGGCAAGTTGGACACTACGGTTAAACCTGGATAGTTATGTAGTCATATGTGGGGCCAATATAACATGATCAACTATATTTGTCCGAGATATGACCAACATGTGTTTGGGAGTGACTGTTGTGTGCGACAAGTCTAAAACTCACCAAATCTTATACTAATGAAGCACATAGTTAAAATACATGTTGCTCATAGTTAAAATACTATAGGAGTATTTTATGATTCTGTAACACTTCATAAGTAGTACTAACCCTCACAAATGTAAGACTTGCAATTCCTTGTTTATGTTAGTAACTATCATTGTAGGTCTCTATTATCGTTGTAGGATGAAGATATATCTTGCTCAAAAATACTCGATTCATGATCGTATAGGAGGCTTATCGTCATTTTCCACTTTGTATCTTTTTAGAGAAAAGATGCCTCCCAGAAGGAGACCCAACAAGAAGAACCACGATCCTTCGCCGCCGCCACCTCCTCAGTTCGATCATGTCATGTTCCAGGAAGCAGTTACAGCCGATGTGGCTGCTACGATGTCACAAATGAATCAGGGCGGCAATAGCGGATCAGGACGTGGACCCGATCCCCGTAATCTTGACGGTGGCAAGGGACACCCGAAGGAGTGTTCCTATAAAGATTTCCTGAATGCGAAGCCCAAGTCCTTCAACGGAAATGGAGGAGTCATTACCCTAACCCGGTGGTTCGAGAAGATCGAATCGATTTTCGAGATTTGTGCTTGTTCTGAGGCCAGCAAGGTGAAGTTTTCCGCCTACACCTTCACCAATAGAGAATTGACTTGGTGGAATAGCTGGGTCAAATCCCTAACTCTGCCGGTAGAAAATGCCATGGCTTGGAAGAATTTAAAAGAGCTTATGCTTGCTGAATACTGCCCAAGGGGCGAGATGCAGAAGTTGGAGCACGAACTATGGAACCTGAAGATGAAGGGTTCCAAGATTGCTACTTATACAGCTAGATTCTGCGATCTGGATCTTCTATGTCTGGGGATGGTCACCTCGGAAAGCAAGAAGATAGAAAGGTACATTTGGGGATTGACGCCCCTAACTCAAGGAAATGTTTTGGCTGCTAAACCTTTCACATTCGACAGTGCCAAGTGTTTGGCGCAAACTCTTATAGATCACGGTGTTGATCTTGATGAAGTGGCAGCCGCTCCCGAACCACCAAAGGCGACTGGTGGGAAGAAGAAGTTTTGGAACAAGCGTAAGAGCCAGTCTTCGCAGGAGCCCTCCAAGAAACAACAAGTAGTGACAGTTCATGCTGCTACCACTCCTGCCGCTGTTCCTACAGCTTAAGCACCTGCCAGTAGATATGCTGGTACTCTTCCACGGTGCGATAAGTGCAACTTTCATCATCACGGACCCTACCGTGATTTGCAATGCAATAGTTGTGGCAAGTAAGGGCACACAACTCGATTTTGCAAGACACCAGCCCAACCAACCAATCAGGCTCCTGGAGCGGGCGTTGGTCAAGCCTGTTATGGCTGTGAGGAGATCGGGCACTTCAAGAGGAATTTTCCCAAGGCAAAAACTGCTGGCAACACAGGGAGAGTGCTAGCGATGGTCCAGGAGGAGGCAGTTGCTGATCCCACCGTTGTTACGGGTATGTTCCTCCTCGACGACTCTTCTGCATGTATTCTTTTCGATTCTGGTGCGGAGAGAAGTTTTGTTAGTCTTTTATTTAAGCATCTACTCAAGCATAAACCCCAACCTTTAACCAAAATATTTACCGTCGAGATGGCTAACAGAAAGAAAGAGAGCACTAACGACGTATTCATAGGCTGTACCCTTACCCTAAGCGACCATTCTTTTTCTAATCGACCTCATGCCAGTTTCCATAAAAAGCTTCGATGTCATCATTGGCATGGATTGGCTGAACCCCAATCGTGCTGATATCCATTGTTATGAAAAAGCCATTTGCCTCAATCTGCCATCTGGCGAAGCCCTCGTTATTTATGGTGATAAACTTAGCACAAACCTTCGTATCATTTCATGCATCAAAGCCCAGAGATATCTGCGAAATGAGTGCCATGCATTCCTAGCCAAGTCGAGTTCCGAATCAACTTAATCCCCAAAGCTACCCCCGTAGCTAAATCCCCTTACCGTCTAGCGTCGGTAGAAATGCAAGAGTTATCTAGCCAGTTCAATGAGCTACTCAGCAAGGGATTCATCAGATCAAGTTCCTCACCCTGGGGAGCCCCGGTCTTGTTTGTGAAAAATAAAGACGGATCCTTTCGGATGTGCATAGATTATCGAGAACTGAACAAGCTCACCATCAAGAACCGTTATCCCCTACCCAGAATCGATAACCTCTTCGATCAACTCCAAGGAGCCGGCTATTTCTCAAAAATAGACCTAAGATCAGGGTACCATCAGTTGCGAGTCCATGAAGGTGATGTTCCCAAGACAGCATTTCGGACTCGGTATGGTCACTATGAGTTTGTAGTTATGCCCTTTGGTCTAACCAATGCACCCGCAGTATTCATGGATCTGATGAATCGGGTGTGCCGCCCTTTCGTAGACAAGTTCATGATAGTATTCATTGATGATATACTTGTTTACTCTCGGAGTGAGGAAGATCACAGACAACACTTGAGGCTAGTTCTAGAAACTTTAAGGACGGAGAAACTATATGGAAAATTCTCTAAGTGTGAATTTTGGATCAGAAAGGTAATTTTCCTCAGTCACGTGGTTAGCGAGGAAGATATACACATGGACCCTTCCAACATCAAGGCGATTGAGAATTGGTCAGCACCGATGACGCACACGGAAATTCGTCAATTCTTGGGTCTCGCTGGCTACTATCGTAGGTTTATCCAAAAAATTTCCACGATTGCTAAGCCTCTAACCACCATGACTCAGAAAGGTGTACCCTTTGGTTGGGGAGAAAAGCAAGACACTGCGTTCCAAACATTGAAGCAGGCCCTCTGCAGCGCACCTATCTTGTCTCTACCTAAAGGGACGGAGGACTTCGTTGTCTAATACGATGCATCCAATCAGATCCTAGGTTGTGTGCTCATTCAGCGAGGAAAGGTTATGGCCTATGCCTCGAGACAGCTGAAAGCACACGAAGTCAATTATACAACTCACGATTTGGAGTTCGGAGCAGTGGTCTTTGTGTTAAAGATTTGGAGACATTATCTATATGGAACCAAGTGTACTGTCTTCACCAAGCATAAGAGCCTACAATATATCCTTGATCAGAAAGAGTTGAACATGAGGCAACACTGATGGATAGAGCTACTCAGTGATTATGAGTGCGAAATACTCTATCATCCCGGCAAGGCCAATTTGGTAGCTGATGCCCTCAGTCGGAAAGAGTATTTAGGTCGTAGAGTGAAGGCTCTGACCATGACCGTCCATTCCCATCTGTCCGCTCAAGTCAGAGAGGCTCAGCTGGAACCCTTAAAACCAGAGAACATAGTGGATGAAGCATTGAGGGGAATGGAAAAGAACTTGGAGATCAGAGGAGATGGAGTTTACTAATTCATGAACCGGATCTGGACCCCAAAGTTCGGCTGTTACAGGGAGGTTGTCATGAACGAAGCTCACATGACTAGATACTCCGTTCACCCAGGGTCGGATAAGATGTACCTGGATCTCAAAAATCTCTATTGGTGGCCAAACATGAAACCAGAGATCGACTGACTTGACTTACGCCAAGGTGAAGGTGGAATACCAAAAGCCCTCAGGTCTAGTTCAGCAGCTAGAAATACTTGAGTGGAAGTGGGAAAGGATTATGATGGATTTCACACTAAGTTTCCCAAGTCTCCGAGTGGGTACGATGCCATCTGGGTAATTGTCGATCGACTGACTAAATCCGCCCACTTCCTGCCAATCAAAGAGACATTCAAGATGGAGAGACTTACACGAATCTACATCCTAGAGATAGTTCGTCTGCATGGTGTACCTGTGTCCATTATCTGTAATCGGGATAGCAGATTCACCTCAAGATTTTGGCAGTCACTTCAGAAGGCTCTTGGAACTAAGCTGGATATGAGCACAACTTATCATCCTCAGACTGACGGGCAGAGTGAGAGGACCATTCAAACATTGGAGGACATGTTGAGGGCATGTGTTATAGACTTTGGCAAGTCATGGGATACCCATTTGCCCTTGGTTGAGTTCTCTTACAACAACAACTATCACACTAGCATCAAAGTTGCGTCTTTTGAAGCCCTCTATGGTCGTAAGTGCATATCCCCTCTGTGCTGGGCTGAGGTGGGTGACACGCAGTTAGCTAGAGGTCAAGTTCCTGATAGCTCTCTCACTGGCCCAGAAATCGTCCGTGAAACCACAGAAAAGATCGTACAAATCCGGGAACGACTAAAAGCTTCAAGAGATAGACAAAAGAGCTATGCCGATAAGAGACGAAACCTTTGGAGTTACAGGTTGGTTATTGTGTTCTTTTGAAGGTCTCACCCTGGAAAGGCATGATACACTTTGGAAGGCGTGGAAAGCTGAATCCGAGATACATAGGGCCATTCGAGATTCTCACTAGGATCGGTCCCGTAGCATACAAACTTCATCTACCCCAAGAGCTTAGCAATATCCATCCCGTCTCCCATGTCTCGAACCTTAAAAAGTGTTTATCTGATGAAACCCTTATGATAACTCTTGATGAGATCGAGATCAATGAGAACCTTAATTTCGTGGAAGAACCAGTCGAAATCATGGATCAAGAAGTTAAAAGAACGAAACAAAGTCGCATACCGATAGTGAAGGTCCGTTGGAATGCCAAGCGGGGACCTGAATTCACTTGGGAGCATGAATATCAAATGAAACAGAAGTATCCTCATCTCTTTCCATGTCCGTGATTGTATTCTATGTTTGAATTCCAGGACGAAATTCCCTCTATTGGGGGGATGATGTAGCAACCCGAGCCTTTTTCCGTTAATTTTATTGAGTTCCGTCAAATTTCTTTGGTTCGGAAAATCATTTTAGTTATATAATTGAATTTTATATATGAGTCGAAACCAAAATCACGCGAAAAACCCGAGTTTCCTTCGAAAAATCATCAGTTTTCGGCCTGACTGGTGTTCACGGCCGTGAACCCGATCACGGCCATAAACCCGTTCACGGCTGGTCCCCACCAACGATCGTACTCCCATGTTATATATACACGAATCCTACCCTCATTTGTACTTTTCTGGCCATGAACACACTCCCTCTATCTAAAAAGCCCCACCTGAAATCAGAAGAAAACTCAAGATTTCTCTTCATCTATCACTCTATCCGCCTTGGAACTCGTTTTGGAGCATCAAAACATTAGTTTTTCATCAAATCAAGTGTTGTCGTTCTTGATTTCACGGCCGTACACCCTTCAAAACTTCAAATCTTCAAAGGCCGCAAACCGTTCACGGCCGTGAACCCTTCAAAAATTCATATTTTCTTCAAGAAAACTGTTCACGGCCGTAAACCCTTCAAGGGGCTGTTCACGGCCGAGAACAGTTCACGGCCGTAATCCCCTTCACGGCCGCAAACCTTCTCAAGTCGTGAACTTGGCTGAAAACCCGCTTTTCCGATTCAATCGAGTCCCGGTAACATTCCTCATCCAAAAGCAAGTGTTTTTCCAAAACTATAATTAATGGTTCCGCTAATAAAATGCATATATGTATTTAATTATTATTAGGATCCCTTTAAGTGCCGCGTACTTCAACCCGAGGGTCTTCATTCCAGTTTGTTGTCTGACACTTTCATGCAACTAACAGTGAGTTCATACCCCTATGCTTTTACTATTTTAACGTTTTCAGGGGGAATACAAGCTAGACACAAATGATTTTGTGAATTTATACAAAAAGATTTCAACACACTTAAAACTGATGTAATTGATAAAACCATACGGTTCCCACATTTTTATAAAATGTTTAGATAGTTTATCCCTTTTGTAATATGCTGAGCATAAGGGACGTTTTCAACTTACAAGCATAATTGCATAGCATTCAGATCAATATACAAACCAAGTATATAACGTACGTACAAACTATAATATGTATAGTTTGGGATTTCAATACACGGTTTTACACTTACAGGCATATAAACTATGACAGATTTAGTTTATGATATTTAATGATATCTCTCGGGTAACAAGAATACATTACAAAATAATAATTTAAGTATAATTATTTTTACTCTACAAAGTAAACAAACGAATTCAAATACAAAAGAACGATATAAAACTACACATAAATTAGATAATACAGGTTTGTGAGACATCACTTTAATTGTACCCTTCATGGTGTGGAATAAATCTTATCATAGTATAACCAGAGTCTCCTAGAGGGAGAGCGTGAGATTTGTGAATAGACCTATTCGGGACTGACAATCCCACACCTGAACTTCTAGCTAAAGTTAGGCAGGCATGCCTGAGGTAACAAATGTCATATATCCGACACTTGAAGAACGCCGTAAATGTCTCTAGGTCATATCAAGCATGGTTATACGACTCACAATAGTATAAACTAACCTTTTTGTTTATGGGATTTCATTTTTCTTTAGTTTTATTTTCATTAATAGAATTATTCCATAATACAACTGGAGAATTTCAGGAAATTCGAATAGAATGTTTTATTTTAGTAATAAAACTACTATACATACTGGTGGTAGCCAGGGTTTTTAATAAAGAACATTCCATACGAAGGTTTTCATACAGAACTCATCTTACAAGACATCTAGTAGTAACCGAACATACAAACTAATATGTTTCATATACTACAACAGGATACAGTAACAAACAATCTTAGTTAATTCTATAACTTCTTAGTTTATACATCAGGGTTATGTATGAAGAATATTCGATGTATATAAATATGAATCAAACAGATGTATATACTTTTTATATATTCAATGTAATGGTTGAGTTACTTTGATTACTATGATGCAATTTTTTTGATACTACACATGACGTCCTCCACCCCCGAACGTTTCAGCCCTTTCGGTTTGGGGGTGTGACAAATTTTGACTTTATTTTTAAAGTTATATTTTAATAGACCTGGACATGTAAAGTTCGTTAAAAATTCATACTTTGTCATCCGACGTCCGTTTTCATCTGTCTTTTTATCGTTGAACTCTTATTAACGAGATCTTTGATTTTCGTTTAGATTGTGTCGGCTAAAAATCGGTCGATCTAAAATTCGAATTTCAGGTTGCATACTGACTTTGCTAAATCTTGGAAAATCATAACTTCCTCATACGAAGTTAGATTTGGACGTTCTTTTTATTCACGCTCTCTATTTAATGTATACTACGACATTAGTTTAGATCTCTAAGTCTAAAAATCAACAGGTCATAACTTATTCATTATAACTCAGATTTCTACGTTCTTTATATGTACGGAACCCTTCAGACATGTACTATAACTTAGTTAAGATTATTTATTCTAAATAATCTTCTATCAAAAAGTCATTTTTGACGCTTATTGTCTCTAAATTGACTTGCCCGAATCTTTGGGCGTTACAGTTATCTTCCCCTTAGGATGATTACGTCCCAGAATCATCAACGAAACGGGGCTTGTATAATGAATCCATACGTTATCTCTTCATCCTAGGTAATAATCGTAACTTCTATGTTCCTTCATCAACGAAACGGGGCTTGTATAATGAATCCATACGTTATCTCTTCATCCTAGGTAATAATCGTAACTTCTATGTTCCTTTGAATGAGTATCTAACTCTTAGACTTCTTGACTGCAGGTTGTGCTCAATCTTGCACCTACTCTGTAACCTATGTTGGACTTTCAATCGTAACCTTTGAGTTACAAAATAAATCCTTATTGGAGACTACTTCTTCTTCTTAACAGACTTAAGATAAGTTCTTTCCATAAATTACCATAATAGATCGATGGGCATGTTCTAATCACCTCTCATCTTATGATGCAACGCTTAGACTCAGGTCTTTTTAAGTCAGATTCCTAAATGGAAAATATTGTCCTTCATGTTCTAATGTGATATAATTACATTCTAGCATGTAGCACTTTTATCTACAAGCTTCTTACTTTAACAACGATCGTGATACTTCTACTGTAACAACCCGGAATTTCTATTCTGTACAACCAGTCGATTCAATAGAAGTCAGAACAGTTTCTGGTAACTTTCAAGCTTTTGGGAATAAGTTTGAGTATTTTAAAGTTAGTACTTCAAGAGATAACAGGAGAGAGGATGCCCTAGGGTTTATTGTGCAACAATAATATTCCAAAACTCCAAGAGTTTGGAGTTTACGGCCTAAACAAAGGTGTTTACGGCCGTAAATCCTAAAAGGGGGTATAAATATGACACTTAGTCATTATTTACCACTTTTCACATTTTCAAGATCCAAAACCCATTTCTCTCTCAAGTATCATCCGACTTTTCTTCAAGATCTTCAACTTTGTAAGTGTTTCTATCCCTAAAAAGTTGATATCTTATTTAATCTAGTGATCTTACATGATTCCATCCGTGAAATCATTCCAAAAGTGTAGATCTTCAAGTTTCACCAAGAACACCAAGAACACACACTAGTGTTCTTGGACTTTTAGCACCTTTTTCATGCTTCTACCTAGTAAGTACTTCTATCCTAGTGTATTATAAGACTTGTTACAATTCTACTCATCAAGAAAACACCCAATAATCAGAGGATCAAAGGTGTTTACGGTCCAAGAACACCTTGGACCGTAAACCCTAATAAGGGTACCAAAGTGTGCCCTAGTCCCTTACCAAGCCTTGTAAACTAGTTTAGATCTCATCCTTGATGTGCTTAGGACTTAAAACATCAAAAAGACCATAAACCATAGGGGTTTACGGCCGTAAACACATGGAGAAGTGGTCCATGGGACGTAAACTCCATTTAGGAGTGAAATGATGCCACAAACACTTCCTAAGGCTTATACATGAAGTAGGATGCTTCCTTATGACTTTAAAAGCTTCAAATCGCAAAATGGTATAAGTACCATGAGTTTACGGCCGTAAACTCATGGGTTTACGACCGTAAACTCAAGGGGTGATGGTCACAAAACCATAAACTCCAATAAAGGGTCCCCTTGAACCCTAAACTCAATAGCCAAGTCCTACCACCCTTAGATGCAATCCTCAGGACTCATAGCATTTAAATCAAGTGTTTTACATGTCTTAGGATGTCTTAACTTGGTTAATTAGTTGTTTTATAACTAATTGGGTACATATATGTGTCATTATATGTTAACTAGGATCCTTGTGTGTGCTCAACTCTTCACTTGACACTTAGCATCCTACATCAATCCGTTCATCCAAACCACTCACTACAGGTGAGTTCATACCCCCTTAATTAACCTTTTAAATGTTTTTCAATGTTTTTAAATGCTTTTATGGGGGGGGGATACAAGTTGATCTATTTATAGTTATTATATCAATCACATGTGATTTATAACTACCAGACTAGTGGATTTCTTACTTTTCAAACTGTGTTTTCAACAAACTACTTTTCAAATGATTTTACAAGCTCTTTTACATATCAAATGATTTTATCAAACTCTTTTACATATCAAATGATTTTATCAAACTCTTTTACATATCAAATACTTTACTTAAACTCTTTTACATGTCAAATACTTTTACTTCAAATCTTTTACACTTATATTCTGTTAAATGTATATCTTTATAGATATAGTTATATAAGTAGGATTGAAAGGACTTAGAACTGATAACTCACCCTACCTCCTGTTCCTCGTTTGGTTGTGGACTTAGGGTATCAGTTATTTGTCCGAAGGTAGTTTGAATCCTAGTTATATATCATGTATATGTATATAGATATAAAAGTCCTTCTTTCTATTTTAATACCCTTGGGTAGCAAGAGTATACATTCGTGTTCGTACGTACAAGTCATATTACTAGTAAACTACAATAGGCGTAGTTTAGCAAGTTACTAATACTATTACTAGAACAATGAGTCATACAATGAGTCAGTTCATACATGAGTCAATACTTGCTAGATAGAAAAAGAACACACAATACAGCTACTACACACAGTACATTACAATACTTGCTAGATAGAGAAAGAACGCACAATATAGCTAGTACACACAGTACATTACAATATATGCTAGACAGAGAGAGAACACACAATACAGCTAGTACATACAGTACATTACAATACAGGCTAGACAGAGGGAGAACATACAATACAGCTAACACATACATTACATACACATTTCTTCACTTATGTGAGCCACGTAACGGGGCATGACATCACCTGCCATGGCCGTTTTGTATCCAGAATCTCCTTAATTGGGGAGCGTATGAGTTTGTGTATAGATCTATACTGGATTGACTATCCTACACCTTGCTGCTCGCTACAGTGGGACTTGCAAGTCTACGGGTGCCAAACGTCATTTCTTACGACGTCTTACATCGTCGTTTTTCTATAGAGTCGGTAGCAGGATTATCACACCCCGAAACCGTAATAGAGGAATCGTTCCGGGGTGGAGGACGTCATGCATAGTATCACAACAATTGTATCATAGCAAGCATAGTAAACACAACCAGACATTGAATACATATATGAAAAAGGTTTACATTGTTTTAATACATACTTTTGTTCACATCAAAAGCAAAATAGAAAGACGCGACTCTAACACTTCGACTTCTCCGAGCTCCCGGAAGTACCTGTCTACTAATTCCTTGAGAATACAAGCAATTTTCAAAGAATATCAGCATAAAGCTGGTGTGTTCATAAGCATTTCGTTTTGATGGAAAAATGTTCTTTGATTCTTTTGAAAAGTGTTCCTCAAGAAAATCCTATATTTTCTTATGAAAAGCATGTTTGAAAGCCCATTCCTTCCATGTCTTCCAGATTCATACATGACATGTATAATTCAAGGAGTCATGGAATGAATGTCCATTGGTAGAGTAGTGAACCATCAGTTTTAGAAAAGCCGGTGTTAATCCGGGAAAATCCTATATTTTCTCTAAAACAAGATATCCATCCCAGATGTAGAGATGCAAGTTTAGAGATCCCTGATTTCTATCAGTATATATAAAAGTAGTTTTACTACTTAAAATAAAACAAGCGAAGAATAGAGTCCGTAAACAAAATTAGTTTATACTTATTTGCGAGTCGTATAACCATACTTGATATGACCAATAGACCTTTATAACGTTCTTCAGGCGTTAAGCTAAATGACATTTGTTCACCATAGGCGTGCCCGCCTAACTGTAGCTAGCAGTTCTGGTGTGGGATTGTCAGTCCCGAATAGATCTATTCACAAATCTCACGCTCTACATCCAGGAGACTCTGGTTATACTAAAAGGATTTATCACTATAAACCTAATGGTACAATATTGAAGTAGTGCCTCACAATTTTATATAATCTAGCTTACTAGCGACAAAATCAGTATAAAACAGTAAGTATCCTTGAATAAATGTACTTTATACTCCTGAGAAAGCATATAACATAAACTAAATCTGCCATAGTTTATATATATTCATTTATGAAATCTGATTAAGTAGAGACTGCCTAGAGGGTTATCCCAAACTATACCCATTATAGTTTATTAGAGTTGATGTGGAAAATGCTTTGTAAAAACCTTTCTGAAGACTATGAAGTTGGATTTCCAATATAGAAATTTTCCCTTATGCTCAACATATTACAAAAAGAGATAAAATATCCGAATATGTTATTAAACGTGTAAATCGTTGGACTGAATTAATAAGTTTATAACTTAACAAAATACTTTGAGTTTGGCTTGTATTCCCCGTTGAAAACATTAAAAACACGGAAAATATTGGGGTATGAACTCACCTCGGGTGATTTTGAGTGAAGGATTGATACGGAATGCGGGATGTTCAAGTGAAGCCTTGAACACGATTTGATCCTAATCAACAAGTAATGACACATAAAGGAGTCAAATGATGGTATTTCACCACTAGATGTGATGAAGAACCACTCTAAGAACTTGGGACTACTTGCACTAAGTGTTAGGACCTCAAAGGATTGCATGAGGGAGGTGTATGGCCACCTTAAAGGTGTATATGGCCATGGGTGTGCGGCCCAATGGGTGTGCGGCCGTACACTCATGATGGAATGTGCCTTTGAGGTGTTTTCAAGGTCCATACTTGGATCCATGAAGTGTCCTAGGCCCATACTTGGTTGTAGCACAAGTATAGGGTCTTAGAAATGGGTTTGTGGTCCTATGGTATGTGTGTATGGTCGCCCAAATGTGTGTGCTGCTGCACAACGGAGTGTGCTACCTCACAGAGGAGTGTGTTGCCGCACACAGGAGTGTGTGGTCGTACACAGGAGTGTGCTGCCGCACACAGGAGTGTGCTGCCGCACACATGAGTGTGTGGACGTACACAGGAGTGTGCTGCCACATACATGAGTGTACTGCCGCACACAGGAGTATGCTGCCGCACACATGAGTGTGTGGTCGCACTTCTTCAAGGAGATGAAGAACATGACGGGACTTTCATGATTCAAGGGCTAGATCAAGAGGTTCTTCATGCACAACAAGTTAAGAGATGGATTACTCATGTTTTTGAAGACTTGGGAGGGTTTGTAGTTGAAGAAGCTTGAGAGAAATGGTGTTGTGTGCTTCCAAGGTGTTAATGGAATGAAAGGAAAGGGGTCTACCCTTTATATAGGGGTGAGAGTGCTGCCAAGAGCGAGTGTGCTGCCAAGGGAGTGGGTGTGCGGCCGCACACCCATGTGTACGGCCGTACACTCCCTCTAAGGGTGTGTATGGCCCTATTTTGATAGTATACGACTTGCCGACACATTCCTAAACTCAACCTTGGTCATACTCAAGCTTAGAATCACTTAAACGAATCCTCAAACAGTGAGAAAAGTCAACAAAACATGTTTAACTTTGATTGAATTGACTAAGTGTGCGAGATAAAAGTTCCGGGTTGTCACCTCATCCCCCCGTTAGAGGGAATTTCGTCCCGAAATTCAAGAATAAGAATATAAATCATGGTCTTGAAAAAGATGGAGGTACTTAAGGTTCATGGGACTCTCGTGCTCCTAAGTGAATCCAAGTTCCTGGTTGACATTCTAGCGGACCTTCACTATCGGGATGTGACATTATTTCGTTCACTCGATTTCTCGATCCTTGAGCTCGGATGATTCTCTCACAAAGTGTAGACTCTCGTCTAACTCAAGGTTGTCGAGGGAAAATCATAGGTGTCTCATTGAATGGACACTCATTTCTGTTTGGAACGAGGAAGACGAGATGAGCGTTGCTAAGCACTCGAGGTAACTAGAGTTCGTGCGCTATGGGACCGATCCTAACAAGGATCTCGGACGGTCTAACGTATCTTGGATGTAGCTTTCTACGCTTTCCGAAGCGTATCAGGCTTTTCCAGGGTGTAACCTGTAAGAAAGACACGTTCACTAATCTGGGTCTCCAAGGGTTTTTGTCTATTATCTCATGCGATCTTTTCTGCCGTCTCTCGGATGATTTCAGGACTCGTGGGAGTGCTGTCGGGGACTTGACTCTTGTCTTATTTGCGTGTCGCCCGCCTCAGCCCATCACATATGGGGTCTGTACTTGTGGCTGCAGAGGGCTTCGAACGGCGCAGCCTTGCTACTGGAAAGGTCGCCGTTGTTGCAAGAAAGTCCAATTAAGGATAGATGTGTGTCCCATGACACATCTTCAATTGTCCGGATGGTTCTCTTACTTTGTCCTTCTCTTTGCAGATGATACTCTTCGTATGAATACTTTCGAATTTCGAAGAGAGATGTATTCTTTGAAGTTCGCATCTGGTTGTCGTCACGAGCGACGGGAGTTTCGTGATCGAACTATTTAAGACAAAAGGGTTTGGTATAACATAGACTTAGTCGAGCTAGACAAAATGGTGTCGTAGAATCGCGCGTCAAGTTAGTCTGGGAGGATCGTTTTGCTAGCACATTGGCATCCCTAAATGAATGTCTCTGGTATTTTCTGCGTTTGATTTGGACTTGGTGGGTACTACTAATGCGAGGGTCCAGATGTTTTGAAACTACGGGCTCTCGATGGAATGGTTCCCATTAGATTTTCCTATAATTGCTTGGCGTATATAAGTCATGTATAATTACAACCGACTCCAACGTATTCACTAAGCTGTCATACTTTACTCATTAGGGTATGTCGTGATATAATTTGGACAAGAAAGTAATCACGATCATGAATGATTATTGAGGTTCTCGAAAACGTACCAAAACACTGTAGGGTTCTTTGATGCTTCCCGTTTTCTGAGGTCAGACTCCTCCTGTCTCCTCATTGTTCTCCTCTGTTGGGCAGTCTCTTTTGAAATGTCCCATACTACCACAGAGGTGACATGTTGGACTTTCCCCAACATTGGTAATCAGAGTGACGAACTTAACTAGGGCCCTACAGCTGCAGGAGGTGTGCCCCTCCCTGTTGCATCTAGTGCAATGCGGCACTCGACAGACTCCATGATGATGGTAGTTGCATTTGCTGCAGTGCGGGAGGTTTCCCAAGTAGGGTGTGGTTGGGGTTGGAACAGTAGGGCTGACTGGGGTATTGACTGTCCCAATCCGCCGCCTTTCAGTAGGTCTTTGGGTCGAACAACTTCCATTGAACTTTCGTTTCAGGATGTTAGGTTGGGGATCAGGTGTGCCTCTCCTAGTAGGCACTGGTTGTTGAGGTTGGTTAACACCAAGGTTTGGATTGCCATTCACACTTCCACCCACATTTGTGTTGTTGGCGTTAAGAACAGCTAGGGCGGCTGCTACAGCTGCTGTGACAGTAGCTTGGAACGTGGCTGAGTCCATCTGAAGAATTTGCGTCTTAACTGTGGGCTGGTTACGCTTCTTCTAAGGCATGATCTGGTATATGTCAAGAAAGAAGCTTATGAGTAACAATGGTTGTCTCTGGATGTATCCCACATGTTTATCTATGCTTTGAGATTTCCAGTTTTGCTATCTGACTCTCAGTGATTCGACCCACATCCCCATGATGTGGCATTAGCTATGATAGAAAAGAATTGAGCACACAAAGTTCACATACAATAAGTTTACGAACTCCTGGTTGCTCAGCTCATCGGGCTGGCTGAGTAGCTCTCACATCTCTGTCAACTCTAAACGATATGAGGATTTGGCTATAAGAGTAGTTCCGAGGATCAAGTCAATACGGGATTCGACTTGGCACTCGGAAGAAATCCCTGGATTGTCTTCGGGGAAGGCATCGGGAAAGTCGTAGACTTCGGAGGTGCTCTCAAGGTCCTTAACTTCTGGCGTAGGAAATGATACAATGGTTCGAAAAATCTTGTCACTGAGATCAGTGAGGATTTCGTCGAAGGGAAGATTGAGACGGATCGATTTCTCGAAGCAAAGAATATCAGCACGATTTGAGGCTTAACAATTCCGTGCCGATTAGGATATCGAAGCTGATACGAAAATGATGGGGATAAGGAATAATCATCTGAATATATTTTATGATTCACGTTTTGAGGTCAAAACAGTGATGGGACCTTGAAAAAGTTGCTTACCTTTCATGCTATCGATCTAAGGTATACTTTTGACAATGAAAATCTTCAACTGAAATATGAGAGTTGTCACCATTATCGATATCAAGATTACACAGAGTTTGGAAAATTTGAACTAGGAGTAGGTCTACCACAAACCAACAGAGGAACAATTTGACACTTGCAAGACAAGAATGTCTACAGAGAAAGGAGCTACTTATAGCATAAATAGGAAAGCTATTCTTTAAACTAAAAGGAAGGACAAGTAGAATATTTCCTACTGGCGACGGGCACTTCTCGGGCGGAACCTTAGGTTAGTCGACTGGCGCTCCATGTCAAGCAGGCGACTCTCGTATGCTGATTGGCGTGCTCGGAGCTCTACGACCTCAGCTCGAGTTGCAGCTAGCTCTCACTGCTGGGCTTCGTGGCCTCTCAAAATCCTCCCATCAGCAACCTCGAGATTGCGAATACGGTTTGTGTTGGAATCCAAGTCTGCCTCGAGTTCCATAGTTCGGTGAATGGCGGCCACGTTCATTTCGACATTGTGGGCCACTCGGCGGACCATGATTGGAAGGGCTTTATCTGCGGAGCCTCCTCCGTCCACATTGTAGAAGCGGCGATCCCCATTATACGGGCGGGGTTGGCCTTGTTCGTGACTCCACCTATCCCGGCTTCCGACCCACATAGGCGTTGGGCCTTCGAGTACAAGCTGAGGGTTGGGAATTGGTATTGGGGCCACTGGGGGTAAGTTCTCGACTTCTGGTTCCGAGTCAGTCTCTTTGGGAAATGGTTCGGCAATGCCATCGTCAAAAGGGATTTCATGGTTTCCTTCTGGCTCTGGTTCGATCCATCCATCATCTCCTTGGTTAGGAAAGTACGAGTCGCCAGGAAGATGGAATCCAGCCATGCTATCTACGCGAGGCGAGGGTAAAGGAATAGTTAATAGGTATTGAACCTAATAATACTTCCAATGTATCATGGCTACATGCTTGATTCTTCAAGGATGGATCCTTGGGTAAGTTTTCGGCTTAATCGTTATAGCATCCTAAAATACTCCTATAGTATTTTAATCCTTATGTTTGGCTCTAGA
Organism: Lactuca virosa; assembly: GCF_052849685.1. NCBI lineage: Eukaryota > Viridiplantae > Streptophyta > Magnoliopsida > Asterales > Asteraceae > Lactuca > Lactuca virosa. Next base: position 459,502,268 of record NC_136429.1, on the reverse strand, counting down.
ACTCCTCTAGTATCTAGGTACGTTTTAGACTTGCTGCAACAGTATAGTCACTCCCAAGCACATGTTGGTCATGTCTCGACTTAATATAGTTGATCAGGCTATATTCACCCTAGACATGATTACATAACTGCCCAGGTTTAACCGCGATGCCCAACATCCAAATACTTTTTTTTGTTCTACTTATGACAAGGATCCTGATACTCGGGTTTACTTATATACTTTTATAAAAATACTTGTATTTTGAAAGTATACTTTTAGTTTAGAGCACTTAGGCCCCTTAGTATTTATAGTTGTATACCATGTAAGGTTCGGTATACTTAGTTCGCTATAAACAACGGCTCTGATACCAATCTGTCACACCCTGAAACCGAAATGGCGGAATCGTTCCGGGGTGGAGGACGTCATGCGTAGTATCACAACAATTGTATCATAGCAAGCATAGTAAACACAACCAGACATTGAATACATATATGAAAAAGGTTTACATTGTTTTAATACATAGTTTTGTTCACATCAAAAGCAAAATAGAAAGACGCAACTCTAACATTTCGACTTCTCCGAGCTCCCGGAAGTACCTGTCTACTAATTCCCTGAGAATACAAGCAGTTTTGAAAGAATATCAGCATAAAGCTGGTGAATTCATAAGCATTTAGTTTTGATGGAAAAATGTTCTTTGATTCTTTTGAAAAGTGTTCCTCAAGAAAATCCTATATTTTCTTATGAAAAGCATGTTTGAAAGCCCATTCCTTCCATGTCTTCCAGATTCATACATGAAATGTATAATTCAAGGAGTCATGGAATGAAAGTCCGTTGGTAGCGTAGTGAACCATCAGTTTTAGAAAAGCCGGTGTTAATCTAGGAAAATCGTATATTTTCTCTAAAACAAGATATCCATCCTAGAGGTAGAGATGCAAGTTTAGAGATCCCTGATTTCTATCAGTATATATAAAAGTAGTTTTATTACTTAAAATAAAACAAGCGAAGAATAGAGTCCATAAACAAAATTAGTTTATACTTATTTGCGAGTCGTATAACCATACTTGATATGACCGAGAGACCTTTATAATGTTCTTTAGGCGTTAAGCTAAATGACATTTTTTCACCACAGGCGTGCCCGCCTAACTGTAGCTAGCAGTTCTGGTGTGGGATTGTCAGTCCCGAATATATCTATTCACAAATCTCACGCTCTCCCTCCAGGAGACTCTGGTTATAATAAAAGGATTTATCACTATACACCTAAGGGTACAGTATTGAAGTAGTGCCTCACAATTTTGTAAAATCTAGCTTACTAGCGAGAAATCAGTATAAAACAGTAAGTATCCTTGAATAAATGTACTTTATACTCCTGAGAAAGCATATAACATAAACTAAATCTGCCATAGTTTATATATATTCATTTATGAAATCTGATTAAGTAGAGACTGCCTAGAGGGTTATCCGAAACTATACCCATTATAGTTTATTAGAGTTGATATGCAAAATGCTTTGTAAAAACCTTTCTGAAGACTATGAAGTTGGATTTCCAAAATAGAAGTTTTCCCTTATGCTCAACATATTACAAAAAGAGATAAAATATCTGAATATGTTATTAAACGTGTAAATCGTTGGTCTGCATTAATAAGTTTATAACTTAACAAAATACTTTGAGTTTGGCTTGTATTCCCCCCTGAAAACATTACAAACACGGAAAATGTAGGGGTATGAACTCACCTCGGGTGATTTGAATGAAGGATCGATACGGAATGCGGGATGTTCAAGTGAAGCCTTGAACACGATTTGATCCTAATCAACAAGTAATGACACATAAAGGAGTCAAATGATGGTATTTCACCACTAGATGTGATGACGAACCACTCTAAGAACTTGGGACTACTTGCACTAAGTGTTAGGACCTCAAAGGATTGCATGAGGGAGGTGTATGACCACCTTAAAGGTGTGTACGGCCATGGGTGTGCGGCCCAATGGGTGTGCGGCTATACACTCATGATGGAAGGTGCCTTTGAGGTGTTTTCAAGGTCCATAATTGCATCCATGAAGTGTCCTAGGCCCATACTTGGTTGTAGCACAAGTATAGGGTCTTAGAAATGGGTTTGTGGTCCTATGGTGTGTGTGTATGGTCGCACAAATGTGTGTGCTGCTGCACAAGGGAGTGTGCTACCTCACACAGGAGTGTGTTGCCGCACACAGGAGTGTGTGACCGTACACAGGAGTGTGCTGCCGCACACATGAGTGTGTGGCCGTACACAGGAGTGTGCTGCCGCACACAGGAGTGTGCTGCCGCACACATGAGTGTGTGGTCGCACTCCTTCAAGGAGATGAAGAACATGACGGGACTTTCATGATTCAAGGCCTAGATCAAGAGGTTCTTCATGCACAACAAGTTAAGAGATGGATTGCTCACGTTTTTGAAGCCTTGGGAGGGTTTGTAGTTGAAGAAGCTTGAGAGAAATGGTGTTGTGTGCTGCCAAGGTGTTAAAGGAATGAAAGGAAAGGGGTCTACACTTTATATAGGGGTGAGAGTGCTGCCATGAGCGAGTGTGCTGCCAAGGGAGTGGGTGTGCGGCCACACACCGATGTGTACGGCCGTACACTCCCTCTAAGGGTGTGTATGGCCCTGTTTTGACAGTATACGACTTGCCGACACATTCCTAAACTCAACCTTGGTCATACTCAAGCTTAGAATCACTTAAATGAATCCTCAAACAGTGTGAAAAGTCAACAAAACATGTTTAACTTTGATTGAATTGACTAAGTGTGCGAGATAAAAGTTCCGAGTTGTCACAAGGATACAGGCCGATCACATGGTACTTTAAATTACAATTGGTTTAAGGTAGTTAGTACAGCAGTAGTTACTTAATACAACACTACAGTACTATTTCGATTTCCCATTACATTTACTTTGTAATCTTCACACAATAAACAATAATGTAAAAACTATATTTTTGGTTAATGATAGTCAGATTTGGGAAAATACATACTCTTACAAGAGACACACACATAGATACTAGATGCCTTGGTAGAAGGCTACTTTTAGTAGGAAAAATAGGGTTTTCTAGGAGATTCAAACCTTTTACAAACATTCACGTGCAAGGTTTAGAGAAGATGGAAGGTACAGATGCAAGGTTTAGAGAAGATGGAGCTCGTTCAAGACTCATCTTTCATTTTGATTTATATTTTCGTGTCTATTTAACTTGACAGAACACACTTGTATTAAAATTATATTATTAATGCAATGGATGATGTTGTTGCTTGTTTACTACTATTCATTGTTGTGATATTGTACATGACGTCCTCCGCCCCAGAACTTTTCCATCGTTCTTGGTTTTGGGGTGTGACAGATTGGTATCAGAGCATTATTTATAGTGAATTGAGTATATCAACCCATAAAAGATATACAGACTATAAATACAATAGGGATTAAAAACTCTGATAAAGAGTTTATACTTTTAAATAATAAAATATTTAATTAAGTATACATGCCTGCATTCATACTAAAATCAGTGTCACTAGGACAGAACAAAAGTATTACGATTGTTGGGCAGCACAAGTAGACTTAGAGACATATAGTCAAAACTGGGAAGATATAGCCTGATCAACTATATTATCCGAGGGCTGACTAGCATGTGCCTAAGTGTGGTTGTAAGGTTGCAACAAGTCTAAAAACTTACCCACAATACCACAATGAGAACAATAGAACATAAACCTAAAATACTATAGGAGTATTTTATGTGTTACTATAAACTACTTATGTGCTAGATTCTTATATCCCTTTTCTCGCGTAGATAACATGGCTGGATTCCATCCCCACGACAACTTGTACTTCCCTAACCAAGGTAATGATGGAGGGTTTGAAGCAGAGCCAGAAAATGATCACCCAATCCCTATGGATGGTCACCAGGCTGAAGGCTTTGCAGATGGTTCTGACTCCGAGCCTGAAGTTGAGAACCTACCCCCGATGGCTCTTGTCCCAAATCCTAACCGTCATCCGACTTTTCAAGGCCCGACGCCTCCGTGGGTGGAAAGCTTGGAAACATGGAGCGAAGGGCAAGATCAGCCCATGCCATTTAATGGAGACCGAAGCTTTAATGACCTGAGCGAAGGGGGCTCAGCAGACAGAGTCTTGCAAATCCTGGTCCGCAGAGTGGCCCGAAATGAGATTCAAGGCAGGACAGCCCTCCATCAAATCACGGAAGTTGTCACCAATACGAGAATGCATACCCTCTGCACCATTCGTCTGGAAGGTGCTCGTGACAGATCTAGAGTAGACCATGAGACCCTGCAGCAAGAGCTAGCTGAAACTCGAGCTGAAGTCATAGAGCTCCGAGTACGCCAAAGGGTGTACGAAAGGCACCTTATTGATATGGAGCGTCAGCTGCCTTAACTAAGGGTTCACCCAAGGGATAACCGTCACCAGTAGGAGATATTCTACCTTTTTTTTCCTTGGTGGAAAGAATAGTCTTCCTATCTATGCTCTAAGTACCACTTTTCTAAGTAACTAACTTTGTACTATAAGTACTTTCTAGTTAGGCCAGTATGCCGTCAAAACTTTTACTACTTCGGATAAGATGTAAGACCTACTCCAAGGTCATTTTTCCCAAATATATTACATCTTAAATATCAATGATATTGTCAGTCGGCTATATTCTATGCCAATCCCTGTTCAGATACTTTCGTTTCGCTATCGTTAGAATCCTATCTAAACGTTCACTTCGTCGAATTAATGAGCTATGGTGAATTAGCTCAAGGATCACTTCCAATCCTTGTCAAAGGTTGGATAGCAATCGTCTTATAACCATTCTATGAACTTACTTCTACTCGTTACTAGGACTGCATCATAGGGATGTAGGTTAAAACCCCCGAGAACTTACTCCTACTCTTTATATGAATAGTCGAAATGCATCTAGGTTCAACCATAATCACTCACGAACTCATTTTCCTTTCCATAACAGAATCATGTCGTCACCCATAAATAACAAGCCGAGCAACGAAACCCCTATCCTTCACATCGACGCCGCTACTTTCCAAGCCGCGGTATCAGCTGCCGTGGCAGCTGTCCTTGCAAACCTCAGCGCTAACAACGCAAGCAAGGCTGACAAAGGGGTGGACGAATCCAATCGTTGTATCAATCCGGGAAACCAACAAATGATAACAGTCACAGAATTGCAAAGCAGTAAAACCGAGAAAAGAAAACGAAAGCGCCAAGCCCAAAAGGAGCGCAAGCGATCCCAAAGACTTGCCATACAACAGCAACAAGTGGCAACCCCTGCCATCCCAGTACCGATCAGACCATACGAGGGAAAATTCTGAGGTGTGACAAGTGTAGCTTTCATCATAATGGGGCTTGCCATGAAATCCAATGTTGCAATTGCCTGAAAATAGGGCACCATGCTCGTAGCTGTGGAGCACCGGCACGACCCATCACTCAAGCCCCTGACATCGGAGTCAGCCAGGCTTACTATGGTGCCGGTGAAATCGGACACCTTAAAAGGAATTGTTCGAAAAGGAGGAGCAGCGAAAGCGACCGTGTCTACATAACCCTGACCCGACACATCATTTCCATCACCGATACGGGTGCTAGCTAGATGTGTCATTTATGTGGTGAGATAGGACATCTCAAGAAGGATTGTCCAATAACGAAGAACTCTGGCGCAGACGGGAAGATACTAAGGATCACGGCCGCAGGAGAGACTACTTCGGACCCACGTTGAAATATTAGGGCGTTTCGTTTTATTAGACTTATAAACTGTTAAAAACAAGTGCAAATCGAGTCTTATCTTTTTGGCGAGATCCCGTCAGTCAAGGGACTCTCGTGTTGCGTATACTTGCTTTTTGTGGTATACCCAGTACGCAGCAGTAGTCTTATAGATAAACCTAAGGTACTTAAACTCTGTAGAAGTTGCACCGTGATGTTTTGTAACCGCTTTATGATCTAGTCTAACGCCTTTTATTCCGAGTAGTCCGACATTATCGTTTAACTTGAGTAAATGCGATCCTCACAATGCCAGTTTCATGTTTAATTCTTTTCTCCGAAATCGCCTTTCTAGCGAAGCCGTCATTCCAGAACTCCGAGGTACTCATGAAAAGAGTACCTTATGTCTCGTATCCTTCCCGAAGACACTTCAGCAAAACTCCCCGGAGTACCACTCGTACAGTACGTCAAGTTCAACCCGAAGACCCATACGATTGATCTATCGTTGAAGAAGGTATACGCAAGGGTGGTATATAATCAAGGTTCTACAGGCTTAGAATTGGTAATTCCGCTTCAACTTCTTTTCCTTGTTTGGATGTGGGCTTGAAGAAGAATTATTTATTCGACTACCTTTTCAGTCTTAATTATATACGACTCGTATAGACGAAACTGTGATTGATGAACCAAATATGACTTTTGATATGAACTTTAGGACGGAGACTGCCCAAGACTACGAGTGATGGTACTGCCATGCGGATAAACTTAGAATCCAATCAAATGCCCTTCTCACCGATCGAGTTAATAGATCCAGATAGAACAGAAAACTCCCAGGATTACCTCCGCAACGTCAAGTCGAGTTCAGAATCGACTTAGTTCCAGGGGCTACCCCAGTAGCCAAATCGCCCTATCGCCTAAAACCTGCAGAGATGCAAGGACTGTCCTGTAAACTTAACGAACTGCTCAGCAAGGGCTTTATAAGACCAAGCTTCTCACCCTGGGGAGCTCCAGTCTTATTCGTCAAGAGGACAGCCTTCCGAACTCGTTACGGACGCAACGGGTTTGTAGTAGTACCATTCAGATTGACTAATGCGCCCGAAGTATTCATGAAGTTAATGAATAGGGTATGCCATCCTTACTTGGATCATTAGTCATCGTCTTCTTAGATGACACACTTATCTACTCTCGTAGTAAGGAAGAGCATAGTAAGCATCTACGTCAGGATCAGATAAGATATATATAGGTCAAGGTTGAATACCAGAAACCCTCCAGTAAATGCCTAACATGAAAGCAGAGATTGCTACCTTCGTGAGTAAATGCCTTACTTGCGCCAAGGTCAAGGTTGAATACCAGAAACCCTCCGGTCTACTACAACAGCCTGAGATACCGGAATGGAAGTGCGAGCGGATCACTATGGACTTCATAACCAAGTTGCCCAAGACAAAGGGTGGACTTGATACCATATGGGTCATCGTCGACAGATTGACCAAGTCCGCACACTTCCTGCCTATCAAGGAAATAGACAAGATGGAGAAGCTTACAAGAACTTACATTAGGGAGATTGTACGACTGCACGGTGTTCCCATATCCATTATCTCGGACAGAGATATTAGATTCACTTCGAGGTTCTGGCAGTCGCTACAAAGTTCCCTAGGAACTAGGTTGGACATGAGTACAGCCTACCATCCACAAACCGACGGACAAAGTGAGAGGACTATCCAAACCTCGGAAGATATGTTGCGAGCCTGTGTGATCCGACTTTGGGAAAGCATGGGATACTCATTTACCCCTTGTCGAATTTTCCTACAACAACAGTTATCACACGAGCATAAAGGCTGCTCCATTCGGGGCCCTCTATGGCCAAAAGTGCAGATCCCCTCTGTGTTGGGCTGAGGTGGGTGGTACCCAGTTAGCTAAAGGACGAGTTCCTGAAAGCACTCTCACGGGTCCGGAGATCATACGGGAAACGACAGAGAAGATCGTTCAAATTTTTGAACGATTGAAAGCCTCTAGAGACCGATAGAAAAGCTACGCTGATAAACGAAGGAAACCGTTGGAGTTCCAGGTGGGCGACCGTGTTCTATTGAAGGTCTCACCCTGGAAGGGCTTGATACGCTTTGGAAAGCGTGGAAAGCGAAATCCAAGGTACATAGGGCCTTTCGAGATTCTCGCAAGAATCGGCCCTGTAGCTTACAAACTTAACTTACCACGCGAACTCAGTAACGTACATTCTACTTTCCACGTCTCGAACTTGAAAAAGTGTCTGTTCGACGAGACTCTTGTAATCCCACTCGACGAGATCGAGATCAACGAGAGCCTCAACTTTGTGGAAGAACCTGTAGAGATCATGGACCGGGAGTTCAAGCAAACGAAACAAAGCCGTATCCCGATAGTGAAGGTTCGCTGGAACGCCAAGCGAGGACCTGAATTCACTTGGAAGCGAGAGGATCAGATGAAACTGAAATATCCTCGTCTTTTTACTTAGTTATTTGTAACTACTTATTTACTTAAATTCTAATTTCGGGACGAAATTCCTTCTAACGGGGGGATGATGTGACAACCCGAAATTTGTATTCTGTATAACCAGTCGATTCAATAGAAGTCAGAACAGTTTCTGCTAACTTTCAAGCTTTTGGGAATAAGTTTGAGTATTTTAAAGTTAGTACGTCAAGAGATAATAGGAGAGAGGATGCCCTAGGGTTTATTGTGCAACAATAATATTCCAAAACTCCAAGAGTTTGAAGTTTACGGCCTAAACAAAGGTGTTTACGGCCGTAAACCCTAAAAGGGGGTATAAATATGACACTTAGTCATTATTTACCACTTTTCACATTTTCAAGATCCAAAACTCATTTCTCTCTCAAGTATCATCCGACTTTTCTTCAAGATCTTCAACTTTGTAAGTGTTTATATCCCTAAAAAGTTGATATCTTACTTAATCTAGTGATCTTACATGATTCCATCCATGAAATCATTCCAAAAGTGTAGATCTTCAAGTTTCACCAAGAACACCAAGAACACACACTAGTGTTCTTGGACGTTTAGCACCTTTTCAAGCTTCTACCTAGTAAGTACTTCTATCCTAGTGTATTATAATACTTGTTACACTTCTAATCATCAAGAAAACACCCAAGAATCAAAGGATCAAAGGTGTTTACGGTCCAAGAACACCTTGGACCGTAAACCCTAATAAGGGTACCAAAGTGTGCCCTAGTCCCTTAGCAAGCCTTGTAAACTAGTTTAGATCTCATCCTTGATGTGCTTAGGACTTAAAACATCAAAAATACCATAAACCATAGGGGTTTACGGCCGTAAACACATGGAGAAGTGGTCAATGGGCCGTAAACACCATTTAGGAGTGAAATGATGCCACAAACACTTCCTAAGGCTTATACATGAAGTAGGATGCTTCCTTATGACTTTAAAAGCTTCAAATCGCAAAATGGTATAAGTACCATGAGTTTACGGCCGTAAACTCATGGGTTTACGACCGTAAACTCAAGGGGTGATGGTCACAAAACCGTAAACTCCAATAAAGGGTCCCATTGAACCCTAAACTCAATAGCCAAGTCCTACCACCCTTAGATGCAATCCTTAGGACTTATAGCACTTAAATCAAGTGTTTTACATGTCTTAGGATGTCTTAACTTGGTTAATTAGTTGTTTTATAACTAATTGGGTACATATATGTGTCATTATATGTTAACTAGGATCCTTGTGTGTGCTCAAGTCTTCACTTGACACTTAGCATCCTATATCAATCCGTTCATTTAAACCACTCACTACAGGTGAGTTCATACCCCCTTAATTAACCTTTTAAATGTTTTTCAATGTTTTTAAATGCTTTTATGGTGGGGGATACAAGTTGATCTATTATAGTTATTATATCAATCACATGTGATTAATAACTACCAGACTAGTGGATTTCTTACTTTTCAAACTGTGTTTTCAACAAACTACTTTTCAAATGATTTTACAAGCTCTTTTACATATCAAATGATTTTATCAAACTCTTTTACATATCAAATGATTTTATCAAACTCTTTTACATATAAAATACTTTACTTAAACTCTTTTACATGTCAAATACTTTTACTTCACATCTTTTACACTTATATTCTGTTAAATGTATATCTTTATAGATATAGTTATATAAGTAGGATTGAAAGGACTTAGAACTGATAACTCACCCTACCTCCTGTTCCTCGTTTGGTTGTGGACTTAGGGTATCGGTTATTTGTCCGAAGGTCGTTTGAATCCTAGTTATATATCATGTATATGTATATAGATATAAAAGTCCTTCTTTCTATTTTAATACCCTTGGGTAGCAAGAGTATACATTCGTGTTCATACGTACAAGTCATATTACTAGTAAACTACAATAGGCGTAGTTTAGGAAGTTACTAATACTATTACTAGAACAATGAATCATACAATGAGTCAGTTCATACATGAGTCAATACTTGCTAGATAGAAAAAGAACACACAATACAACTAGTACACACACTACATTACAATACTTGCTAGATAGAGAAAGAACGCACAATACAGCTAGTACACACAGTACATTACAATACATGCTAGACAGAGAGAGAACACACAATACAGCTAGTACATACAGTACATTACAATATAGGCTAGACAGAGGGAGAACATACAATACAGCTAACACATACATTACATATACATTTCTTCAGTTATGTGAGCCACGTAACGGGGGATGGCATCACCTGCCATGGCCGTTTTGTATCCAGAATCTCCTTAATTGGGGAGCGTATGAGTTTGTGTATAGATCTATACTGGATTGACTATCCTACACCTTGCTGCTCGCTATAGTGGGACTTGCAAGTCTACGGGTGCCAAACGTCATTTCTTACGACGTCTTACATCGTCGTTTTTCTATAGAGTCGGTAGCAGGATACAGGCCGATCACATGGTACTTTAAATTACAATTGGTTTAAGGTAGTTAGTACAGCAGTAGTTACTTAATACAACACTACAGTACTATTTCAATTTCCCATTACATTTACTTTGTGATCTTCACACAATAAACAATAATGTAAAAACTATATTTTTGGTTAATGATAGTCAGATTTGGGAAAATACATACTCTTACAAGAGTCACACACATAGATACTAGATGCCTTGGTAGAAGGCTACTTTTAGTAGGAAACATAGGGTTTTCTAGGAGATTCAAACCTTTTACAAACATTCACGAGCTTTTACATACTTACACTTCACATACTTACAAATACTTTCATACAAATACAGACATTAAAATACTTATGATCTCACCAGCTTTAAAGCTGATACTCTCTTTCAAAATAACTTGTATCCTCAGATCACCAGTACACAGGTACCGATGCAAGGTTTAGAGAAGATGGAGATCGTTCAAGACTCATCTTTCATTTTGGTTTATATTTTGGTGTCTATTTAACTTGACAGAACACACTTCTATTAAAATTATATTATTAATGCAATGGATGATGTTGTTGCTTGTTTACTACTATTCATTGTTGTGATACTGTACATGACGTCCTCCGCTCCAGAACGTTTCCGCCGTTCTTGTTTTTGGGGTGTGACATCTACTGATCGCTTCGATTATCTTTCCCTTCAATCTTCTGGCTTAAGTTGGATACTACATCAAACTTGGTTCTCTGAACCACGTAACATACTTGTCTTAATTCAGACTCGATTTGGTATTGTTGGTTTTTGTATACTACAACATCCTATGGTGCACATACAACCCTAAATGCTTTGGATCTATGTTTTCTCTAGTTAGACATGCAATAAAATATCCAAATCATGAAGCCTACAAATAGCATACAATTTGATACTTGAATCATAAAAATAGATTAGATGATTACCTCTTTGTTGTAGCTTGATGTATTTGGCCTTTAAGAACTTAGCACCCCAAGTGTGATGCCTCAAACGGTTCACAACACACCATGAACAAATGGAGAACTTGAGAGAGAGGTTATGAGGCACTCAAAATTGGTTATAGTATCTCTAAGATCACTAGTCACCCACTTTTAGGCTAAGGGGTGTCATATATATAGTGTAGGAATCCAAGAGTCATGGGTAAACCCTAATCCATACACATAGTTTATGATCAATATCTCATGTGGTCTAACTCTTTATGGATACTTACATAAACTTTGCCAGTCATGGATCAATAGCACAAACAATATATATATCACTGATTTACATAATAAGTCCCCTTTAATTTAATTACTCTCTTTTGATCACTAAATTAATTCCAAATTAATTCTTGATCAATACTAATTAAATAATATGATTTCTCCATTAATATATTATACTTATAATATATTAGTAAATCATAAATAACCTCTTACTCAAATATCCATCCTATCAAATTGTCCTGGTGATATGCAACCTGAAATGGACCATGCTACTCTCGGGTCAAGTACATACAAATTATAGTTATGGGCTTAGACACCTAATCCAACAGTCTCCCACTTGGATAAGTCTAAGAACTAGTATTGCAAGTACGACTCCACAGCCCGACTAGCAATCATAGCTCTTAAAAGCCGTTGTCGAACTCTGACCTAATAAGTGGTGCGTTTACGCTTCATCTGTTGGTTTTTGTGCATAACATCATTCCTATGGTGTACATGCAACCCTAATTGCTTTGATCTAGGTTTTTCTAATTTGAACATACAACATTGAATACCAAACAATAAACCCTAAAACTAGCATACCAAATCCGAAAATCACATACGATTAGGGTTAGAATCTTTACCTCTCTTGTTATGTAGTAATAACAAATTTAATCCTTCTTGATCTTGATTTCTGAAAGCCTAGTTCCCCAAGTGTTGCACCACTAATGGAGTCACAAAGACTCAATGCAAACATAATGACTTGGGAGAGAAGAAGAATTCGGCTAGGGCAACTCCAAGAAGCATATATCCGATTTCTATATCTTGAGGGGTCTAATTATAGTTGACATTATTAGGGTTTTAAGGTGGAAACCCTAACTGCCTTGCTTAGGCGTTAAGCAATACATGGAGCCCTTTCTAGAAGCTCCTTGGACAAAATCTTTATGGTCTTCCCATAGATTTCTTCCAATCCCTTCTATTAGGAATCCATAGCCCAACTAGCAATTATTAGATAATTACAATATCAGTCCCCCTTTATTTAATCAGTCTCTTTTGACCACCAAATTAATTTCTGATCAATACTAATTAAATAATATGATTTCCAAATAATATATTAATCTTGTAATATATTAATAAAGCCATTTTGAGTAACAATTTATTATTCACATAATAAATTCTACTCTCTCTCCTTTTGTCATCCTATCAAGTTGCATGAGTGAAGGCAACCCAAAAGGACCATGCTCATAATCAAATCAAGTACATACCAAAAATGGTTATGGGCTTAGACACCTAATCCAACATCATCAATGTGCAACCGACTTGTAAGCTACAACTCACACGTCTCTGTTGTTAAGAATATAAGATATTATCATCTCACAATCACTCGTGATAAAATCCATGAAGTGATTCAGATGAGCTTGTGTTTAATCCAATACTTGAATCTTATTCTAGGAGTACTTATGAACACTTTAGCAAACTTGTGTTATGTATAAAACACATAGACAATCTACAGTGAGATTCATGACAGTCTTGCCTCAATACCTACTTCCAAAGTATGATCGAATGTGGATAGTTTGAATAATCTTATTATTCTGGAAGTTAAAACATGCAAAGTGAAACACAAGAATAATCGAATCCAATATGATCTCAGAACTTATGAATATAAATAAAACACATTTTATTTAATCACCATATTGATTACACATTATTCATTGTATAATTTTTCGATTAATCAACTTAATACTTGAATTAAAACAATAGTTATACCATGCTCCAAGGATGCACACTACATTTGCCTATGGTCCTCTCTTTGTGAAATAGATCAATGGACAACATTTCAATGATGCTCACTTCGCAATTCCAATTCCTTATCATGAATGTAAAAATACCAAATTCTTGCCATTTGCTAAAAGCTGTTAGATTCTAAACTTATATGCAATGATCCATTTGTAGTGAATATGCACAAAAGTCATAGAGACTTGGCAATAGACATTACAAAGTATTCCAATGGAGAGAAATTCAATGGAAATGAAGTCTCATATTCAAAGTACATTCCTTTGAACATCCTTCTTGCATTAAGTTTTCTAATCTTACACAGATTTTATGATTAACTTCCACTTGTGGAACATTTCCATAATTCCATATGACTAGCACTTCTGAACAAGAGTTACCTTTTCTCAGAACTTGTCAATATGGACCTTCCAAAACTTATACTATACTTCCAACTGTCCATAAGCAACCAATCTTTGGTAAACCTCAGATTGTCCTCGACAATTGCTTAACCATTTCATTCATATCTTGTTCTAGTCCCTTTTCCATCTTAATGCACTAGGCGTTTGGAAAATTAGAACATATTAATATTATAGCGTATGTAATCGATCCTATACCCGAAGCATATGGGATACGATACGTAATGTTTTACATAAAGACATGATACATTACCAGTCTCTCACTATAATATTTCCACATATAACATTCATATATGTTCTTGACTAAATTTGATTAAAATCTCAATCTAATCTTTTTGATTTGAAATGAAGTATGAATTCCTCTCCCTTAATTATAGCAAAACAACATTTCAACCTCTGCAACTTTGCAAATCGAAACTTTTGTTTTCTATAATTAACATTGCTAACTTGCAACAGCTACCATAATGATTATGCTCCCACTATCATAAAAATTATTTTTTTAATAGCATAACATTTATGCTCCCACCAGCTTTGACATGTACCCAGAAATCAGCTGGACTTTTAGAAATCAATACTTGTTGACTTTCTTACCAAAGTTCAGATTTCTGATACAAATTGCTTCGATAAGACTTTATCTAGGCTTCTCAAACTCATACACCTTTCCTTAGATAGCTCACATGTGTGTCTAAACAATTTTAGAACTTACATCAATAAGTCTCAACTGTTTAGACCTTTTGCTATTTCTCACAATTCGAACTATGAAGAGGGATGTCGTAATCATAATCGAATTTGAGAATTCAAATATCACAAATGCTATCTCCTTAAAATCTACTTACTGAAAGCGTTTCCTCACAATCATTTTCATGAATTGGAGAAAAACCTTGTGACACTTAGATTTTATGGTGTATGTGTTCCAATCCATATAAATCTGTCATTCCCAACCACTATCACAAGACAAGGTTGATGACAAATCGAAACTTATATGGACTGAACTTGTTTAATCTTAATTTCTTGCCACCTAGCAGCACAAGGGCCTACCATTTCTTCCAAGTTGTTATGCAAACAATTGAGCACTCTTTGAACTCACATACATAGTCAGCTTTAACTGGAATAGGCACGGAAACAAGAACATGTCAACACGATAGGTAACGAACCTCAAGTCGTGTGCTAACGATAAAAAATAGGTTCATTCTTGATTAGTTCTTGAAACTTTTCAAGATCTTTAAGACTCCCACTGACCTCTTGACATATAAGATTCTCTTTGTCAAGAAAAATTACTTGACAACAAATATTCAAGAGTTAGTGCGGATTCTTGTCAAAACAAACACTTCACACAATTGGTCTTAGTTGGTCTTTGTCTTATCCAAGACATCACAACTTACCAATTACAAATGTACAAGAGTAAGTAATATATTACTCTACATTTGATTAGTGTTATAAAATTATTAAGATATGTCACTCAAGTTACAATCTTGGAGTAAGACTCTAAGACTCGATTTTGGAACGAAGTATGATTCACCTTTTGATTTCACCATTTCAACAATTCTTGATTTGTCACACCCCCAAACCAGAATGGCGGAAACATTCGGGGGTAGATGACTTCACGTAGTATCATAACAATTGAATATTTGCAAAGAAAGTAACCCAACCATCATAAATATAATAAAAGTTACAACGTTGCATGTAATACATGTTTCAAAAGAATATTACAAATATGATGATTTAAAATGTTTTGATAACAGACGCCTTAGCGTTCCTTCTCCAAAAGCTGATGGTTACCTGTATTACTGATTCCCTAACAAATACAAGTAGTTTTGAAAAAGTGTCAACAATTAAGTTGGTGAGTTCATAAGCGTTTTTGTACTAAAATTTGTATGTCTTTAGGTAAAAATAATTGAACGTGTTTTCCAGAAAATCTAATATTTTCTATGTATGTGTGATAGTTTCAAAAGGTTCCAAAGGCTGGAATGCAATAGTATCTTTCATGCTAAAATGGTGAAAGTGGATTTATACATATATAATGTAACACTGAATGCATTTAAGAGTCTCGTAAATCAAAATATTTCAATATTCCATGTGAGATTTAAAACCATGCTATTGACCCATACTACCTGTAACAACGTTCTTCAGGCGTTGCAGTGTTATGACGTTTGTCACCCCAGACCTGCCGGTCTAACTGTAGCTAACAGTTTAGGTGTGGGATTGTCAATCACATATAGATCTATACACAAGTATCACGCTCTCCCTACAAGAGATTATGGTTTATAATACAGGACTTGGAATGCGTACTTGAGAGTACGGTGAAGCCGGATGTCTCACAAAACTTAGTATCAATAAATTTAAGGAATGAAAAGTCCACACTACTTGTAAATAAAAGTATTTCCTTTTTATCGTGTTTATGTAAAGTTGTCATGAATATTTCGTAAACTACACCTATTATAGTTTTTCAAAAGTGTGTTACATTTGGTGATAAAAACTTGACGTAATACCAACTTTGCGTGTAAAGTGTAACGTTGGTGTTAATGTTGTTTAACATTTATAAACAGGATGTAAGTAAAATATTCGAAACCATATGTTACGGTGCGTATTTGAACATAAGTTTTTCTTGTGTTTCACTTGTATTCCCCCCCCCCTAAAACATGAAAAAGATGTGAAAATGTAGGGGCATGAACTCACCTGGAAAGTGTGATGATTTGATGAAAACGAAACTTTACTCGGGTAGCGCTTCGACCGGGAAGTGGTAAGTTTCTTGGGATTCTCGGAGCTTCGGACCTTCGTCGGAACTTGGATATGTAACCGGGGTGTCGGGTTCGTCTCAGGAATCTAAATGTAGAGTAGAAGTGAGAGAGAAGAAGGAAATGAGCAAGGGAAGTTGGAACCCTCGCATCTTATTTATAGGGGCTGGTCATGGTGCGAACGCGGGGCGTTCCTGCTGGGTACGCAGGGCGTTCTCCCTGCGCAGGGCGTTCCCTTGAACGCAGCGCGTTCCGAAGCTGAATTACGTCATCGCTTACGAACCTCGGATGGGACGGCGAAGAGTCAGGTCTGCGAGCACGAACGCGGCGCGTTCCCTCGGAACGCAGGGCGTTCCCTTCGGACCCGCCTCGAAGTGTGTGCCCAAAACTTGTAAAATGTGTAACTTTCGCGTACGAGCTCCGTTTTCGACGTTCTTTATATGCACGCGAAGGTGAGAATATACTCTACAACTCTCGTTTAGACTTCATCGGAAAAATTTGATTTATTTTTAATAATATATTTTTAACAGGTCGGGACTGGAAAAGTCAGTTAAAAATCCATAACTTCTTCATCCGACGTCCGTTTTCGTCTGTCTTTTTAGCGTTGTATTACCATTGACGAGATCTTCAATTCTCGTTTAGGTCGCGTCGGCTAAAACATCATTCGATTTCTATTTCGAGTTTTTTTTAGCTGTCTACTGCTACTCCGAAACTTAGACAAATAATAACTTCTTCATACGAAGTCAGATTTGGACGTTCTTTTTATACACGCTCGCGGTTTAACATAATCTACCACTTTCGTTTAGATAACTAAGGCTAAAAAGTATTTTATTGAGATTTCACTTTTTACGCTTAACGGTGTTTTACCGGTTGTGTCGCGGATTTTCGATTGATCATAACTTCTTCGTTATAACTCGGATTTGAGTGTTCTTTATATTTCTGAAAACCTTGACGCGATATCTAACACTTTCTGTATCCCAATTGAGTCTTTAGAACACTTAATTTTTGACGCTATTTTTATTGATTCAAAATAGTTTATAATATTTGACTTTTTGAACATTACATTGACTCGAAATATCGGGTTGTCACATCATTCCTCTTCTTAGCCATACAAATGCACTTAGAGGATCAATTGTGATATGGCTCCATAATTACTAAGACGATCATAAAACACGATACTCAAGTACTGAAAGGTCCAGTTAATGTGGTTTGGTCTAGGCTTTCAATGTAATAGTTTAGTATGAGTCTGTAATACATTGTGTGAGTTGTTTAGGTGTTTACTGTTGGAAAGTGTGTTTACGACCATAAACTGAGTTTACGGCCGTAAACCTAGTTTACAGTCGTAAACCATGTTTGTGGTCCTGTCTAGTATAAATAGCAGAGGTGTAGGTCATTGTGCTGTTGTTGATGCCATTGCGTTTACAGAGTGTTCCATCGAGTTGTACCTGACGTTTTTCTGAATATAAACGTGTGCAAGCTCGATTTCTTTTCTTCTTATTCTTCTATCTATGATTGTTTGTTGCTTAATCATTGGTAAAGATCCTTTTCAGGACCTTACAATTGGTACCAGAGCAAAAACCGGTGTCAAAGCTTCATTCAATCGAGATTTGGGGTGCTTAAACTGATATTCTTACTGTTCGAAGATTGGTTTTAGTGTTTTAGTGGTTAAAGGAACTGAATCTACTGCAAAAACGTGTTTTTGAAGGCTTTCTGGGAGTTTACTAACAACCGTAAACCCTTTTTACGGTTGTAAACTCAAGATCTTCAACAACCGTAAACTGTGAATCTTCAAAAACCGTAAACCAAGCTTCATTAACCGTAAACGCTTAAACCGTAAACATACAAACCGTAAACTCATCAACCGTAAACATAGTTTACGGTCGTAAACAGCTCAACCGTAAACCCAGTTTACGGTCGTAATCACTTAAACCGTAAACCAAGTTTACGGTCGTAAACTCTTCAACCGTAAACACAGTTTACGGTCGTAATCATCATCAACTGTAAACTATTTTGTGACTTTAATTTGCTTTAATTTCAAATGGAATCTCAAAGTCAAAATCATTTTCACGAACTTGATACTGTCATGGGCACTACTACGCGTATTCCAAGATTGATGTCTGCAGATGGTTTTCCTGAGTGGAAGTACAAAATTGAAAAATACATTAAAATGAAGGATTTCAAAGTCTGGTGAAGCATTCTTAGAGCCCCTGTTAGAATCACTATGACAGTCGGAGGCGAAGTGATTGACAAGGCTGTTGAAAACTACACCGATGAGGAGTTTGAGAAAGTTGAAGAGCAGGAAAGGGCTTTAGCCACTCTACCCATGGCATTATCTCCTGATATTGCTCAAGGGTTCCGAGAGTACACTTCAGCTAAATATTTGTGGGAAGCCCTAATTGAGGTATATGAGGGTAATGTAGATATGAAGGAGAGTCGCCAGGACATGTTGAGACAAAAGTTCAATATGTTCAACTACATTCTAGGAGAGACTCTTGAGGCTCAGCTGAAGCGGTTCACAACTCTCACCACTGACATGAACATATCTGGGATTTTCTTGAACAAGTCAGAGATTAACAAGAAGCTTCTAAATGCTCTTCCTAGATCATGGGATATGAATGTTGCTGTGATTAAGAAGACCAAGGATCTAAACCGCCTTACTCTTGCTGAAATCATGGCGATCATCAAAGCTTGTGATATTGATGACAAACAGAGAGAAATTAACCATGTGAACTAGTACTCTACTGCGAATCTTGGAATCTCATCCAACAATGCTCTCTCATCAATCATGACTTCCTCAGGCCAAGTGTTTGCTGCTCAACAACCTCAGATTCAAACCTTTGCTGCTGCATCATCCATTCCACAAAGTCAGACATTTATCACTTCACAAGTTGTTCCCTCTCCAAATGTGCCTGTTGTAGCCTCTTCCTCAAACACTAAAGACACTGATGAAAATCTGGCTCTAGCCACTGGGCTTGTTAACTGCTACAATGCCTTTGTAGTTGGAGAGCTTCCACCTCAGCTGTCATTTGCCGACCTGGATCAGATTCATCTTGAAGATGTGGAAGAGTTGGACATTACATGGCAGATTGCTATGGCTGTTTTTAGGGCCAAGCAGTTTGCTAAGAAGACAGGGAAGAGCAACTGGGGCATGAATACTGACAAGAATGTGGGATTCAACAAGGGCATGCTGCGATGTTTCAACTGCCACGAGCCGGGTCATTTTGCTCGTAAGTGTCCAAAGCCAGATCGTAGGACGAACAACAACAGGATGATGGTTGCAGTGGGAAACAACCGTGCAGGTGGTGCGGTTAATGGTGAAACTGCTATGGTCGCTCAGTCTTTTGACTGGGAGGATCAGATTCAGGCTTTGAACATTTCAGGGCCAGAAAATGCTCACCTAGCTCAGATTGATGATGCTTCCTCGAAGAATGATGCAGCTGATCCCGAAGCAGAAATGATGGAGCTGCAGTTTGCTTTAATGGTGTCTTCTACTTCCGAGCCGAGGAAAAGTGAGGTAAATCTACCGTCTTGTTCTCAGGCTTGTAATGAATATGTTAAACTTCTTCATGATGAAATTCAATTATTACGTAGAGAAGTAGAGGACCTTGGATATGAGGGTTATTAGCTTAGGAAAGGACAGAAACCCCTTAAGGCCTTGCTAGAAACAAAAATAAAGGACTTTAAGAGAATTCAAACAGAATATAGTTAAAAATGTGAACTGTATGATCATATTAAAAGAAAACTTGATGCTGTAACTGAAGAACATGACACTTTGAAAATTAAATGTGGAAAAACAGATGTTAGTTTCAAAAATTATACTGCGTCAAGTAAGACAGTCGAGTCCTTATTTTAAACTCAATTGCAGTTCAAACGAAATCAGTCAAAGGGTTTAGGATATGATAGTGTACCTCCTCCTTATAATCATACATATCAATATCAACCCCTATCCAAGGATGAGATTGCCAATGAACCGTTTATGGTTTATGGTAAGCCATCTGGTTTCGTTTCAGGAGGATTTATTAATGTTGAAAGTACTGACATTTATACTTCCCCTGCAGATCAACCATTAGATCAGGCAAATCTTGCAGCTGGAGAATTTGCTTCTGTTTCTGTTTCTAATTCTGATATTTCTGTTTCAAATGAAAATGTTTGTAGTTCTGATGTTAAGACTGATAATGTTTCGTGTGATGTTTCTACTTCTACTACTGTTGAACTTAATTTATTTGATATGTTTGATGAATTGTTTGGTAATTCTGATGCTTGTGATTCTCATGAAAACCCATCAATTCCACAAGTCACACCATCTGAGGCACCCTCACTTATCTCACAACCTATTTCTCATGCATGTTCTTCTGAGAAGAGTAAGAGTGTCTGTCAAGAAAATAAATCTGAGAAATGTAGTACAAGTTCAAATAATAAACAGATTTGTTTTAATTGTGGTGTTGGTGGTCATATAGCTAGGAATTGTCAAAATAGGATCTTTGTGAACAATATGTCACCAAGAGGAGAGAATGAATCTCGAGGAAGGTCTTTAATTAGAAAATCCTCAAGAACTCGTTCTCGAAATGATGATTGGAAAGATGATCGAAGCAGAAAAAGGGTTGTTTTTCAAAAGAATAAAAGGATTTTTACTAACAAAGCTCAAAATAGTTTGCCAAAACCGAACAAGGCTCTGCCAAGATCGGTTTCGTCAAAAAGCAATTCTGGATCTTCAACCACTTCGGGTAGAACATCCAGAGGCTCTGTGAAAACTCATAAGAAACCTATTTCAAAACCACCTAAGAATG
The DNA here is from genome assembly GCF_052849685.1 of Lactuca virosa. Lineage (NCBI taxonomy): Eukaryota > Viridiplantae > Streptophyta > Magnoliopsida > Asterales > Asteraceae > Lactuca > Lactuca virosa. The sequence continues at coordinate 459,480,752 of NC_136429.1, read as the reverse complement.
TTGTAAAACCTAAATATCATTGGATGCCCAAATCAATTTCCAATCCATCATCTCCATCCTCTGAAGTGATTAGGAACGAGGATCCTAATTTGAAATCTTTAAAAGATAAATCAGAGAAAGCGAAAAGGAAACCCAGGACAGTGATGACCTGGGTTCCCAAATCTAAATGATCCCGATCATTTTGCAGGGACAGTTGCGGAGGAATGTCGTCCGTCCTTGGTACGTCGACAGCGGCTGCTCCCGACATATGACAGGAGACATCACCCAATTGAGCGACATTCAATCTTTTAATGGGGGGTATGTTTCCTTCGCGGGCGGAGATGGTGGCAAGATCACTCAAAGAGGAACTGTTACAAATGGAGTGCTAAGCTTTGAAAATGTCAGCTTTGCTCTCGAGTTAAAGCACAGCTTGTTGAGTGTTTCCCAAATTTGTGACAAAGGCTACCCATTTTACCGATAAAGAATGCATGATTCTCAAGCCAGGAATTGTCATCCCGGAAGAGTGGATTCTCGTCAAATCTAAGCGGGATGGGAATGCTTCCATTATTGACATGAACAACAACATCCCTGAACAAGTCACTTGCCTATTTTCAAAAGTCTCCGAACTAAACGAAATGCTGTGGCACCGACGACTTGGTCATGCTAATGCGAAAAACCTGAATCGCCTTGCTAAGAATGAGATGGTCCGAGGCTTACCTGTCAGAGACTTTATTACATTTGAGAAGTGTGTGTCCTGTGCCCAAGGAAAGCATCATAGAAAACCACACCTGCCTAAGCAAGTCAACTCAATCAGTCAGGTGCTCCAACTATTGCATATGGACTTATTTGGTCTGGTCAACATCCTGAGCATCAACAGAAGCTCGTACTGTCTAGTTGTGATCGATGATTTCTCTCGTTTCACGTGGGTCTTCTTCTTATCCAACAAAACAGGGGTTGCTGATCTGATAAAGAAGTTCATTGTGATGATTGAGAAACAAACCAACAACCAGGTGAAGGCACTTCGTACTGACAATGGAACTGAGTTCAAGAATGCGGTTCTTGACCATTTTTGCGCAGAAAAGGGGATCGTGTGTCAATACAGCTCTGCTCACACGCCTCAACAAAATGGCGTTGCTGAAAGGAGAAATAGAACTTTAAAAGACGCTGCAACGACAATGCTATGTGATTCAAAATTACATGTTTTCTTTTGGGCCGAGGCGATTAACACTGCTTGCTACGTGCAGAATCGTGTTCTAATCAACAAAGCACAGATGAAGACACCGTACGAGATTCTCTATGGACACAAGCCTTCAGTCAGCCATTTCCGTGTATTTGGCTTCCCTTGCACCCTTCTTCACTTGGAATCCAACCCTAAATTCAACGCCAAAGCCGATGATTGTTACTTTATAGGATATGTTGCGCGCACCGCATATAGGGTTTACAACAAGAAGACTAAGCAGATTGTTGAATCCTATGACGTGCGCTGCTTGGAGGAGAATGAAACAGACGCTCGAGTGGGTCCTGACTGGTTATTTGATTACACATCGCTTTTTAAATCCATAAATGTGTCTTCAGATGGCTCAAATGGATCCTCTTCTGGTTCGAAGATTGTTTCTGAAGACGAAGACGAAGAAGTTGTTTACAGACCTCCAACGGTTAAGGAGGAGTCCTCTACTCCATCTGAGGGGGAGTCCTCTGCTCCACCTGAGGGGGAGTCATCTGATCAACCTGATAGTCCAGAGTCTAAAGTTCAAGATGGAACTCCTGATGCTGATGCTACACCTCTTACCCCTATTGAAAGAGAGTTCATGTCTACGATGCTTCCGCTGTCAATCCAAATTTTATGGAACTACTCTTTCCTGAAGAAATTGCTAATGAGTTTGTAGCAGATCCATCCAATGTGGATCAATCAGCAAACGATGGAGGTTTCAAGATTCACACTCTTCCTATTTCACTCAATGATATCAGCCAAGACATTCCTTCAAGAATTCAACGCGATCATCCGATCGATAACGTCATTGGCCAGCTGGGTGACGGAGTTAAAACCAGAAGTCAGAATGGAGATGTCAATGCATGTCTCTATTCTTGCTTTATATCTCAAATAGAGCCCAAGAACGTTGACATGGCTTTGAATGAGCCCAGCTGGGTAGATGCGATGCGTGAAGAGCTAAATCAGTTTGAAAAGCTCGGGGTTTGGAAGTTGGTTGAGTTACCGAAGGGCAAAATGTCTCTTGACACGCGTTGGGTCTATCGTAACAAGAAAGATGATTCTGGTGTAATAGTGCGCAATAAAGCAAGGTTGGTGGTTCGCGGGTTTCGACAAATTGAGGGTCTTGACTACACTGAGGTGTATGCTCTCGTGGCTCGATTGGAGGCTATTCGTATCTTTCTCGCATATTTTTCCTACATGAACTTCACGGTCTACCAAATGGATGTCAAGACTGCCTTCTTGTATGGCAAGGTGAAGGAAGAAATTTATGTTGATCAACCCCCTGTGTTCGTTAACTCCATGCTTCCTGATCATGTCTACAAGTTGGACAAGGAATTGTATGGGTTACATCAAGCTCCTCGAGCATGGTATGCGGCTCTAACAAAGCATTTGCTCGAGAATGGATACTCTCGCGGTACTATTGATCAAACTTTATTCATCAAGCATCTTGGTAATGATCAGATACTAGTACAGATCTACGTTGACGGCATTATCTTCGGGTCTACCTGTCCACAGCTTTGCAAAGAGTTTGAAGGCATGATGAAAAAGTGGTTTGAGATGAGTTCACTGGGTGAAATGACCATGTTTCTGGGGCTTCAGGTCAAACAAAATTCAACCGGAATCCTGCTACATCAAGCTAAGTATGTGGAGGATATTCTTGAGAAGTTTGGGTTTCAAGACGCAAAACCTGCATCGACACCAATGGCTGAAAGACCCCTGCTGAATCCAGATATTGATGGCGAATCCGTAGATCAGACCCACTACAGATCGATGATCGGATCGTTGATGTATCTTACTGCAAGTCGTGCCGACATCATGTTTGCAGTTTGTCAATGTGCTCGCTATCAGGCTAATCCTAAACTTTCTCTTCTTATTGCTGTCAAAAGAATTTTTCTGTATATCAAAGGCAGCCTAAAATTGGGTCTTTGGTATTCGAAGAATTCTAAATTTGACTTATATGCTTTTGCTGACAGTAATTATGGAGGTTGTGAGCTTGACAGGAAATCAACATCAGGAGGGTGCCAATTCCTTGGTGATAGGCTGGTGTCGTGGCAGTGCAAGAAACAGCATACCGTCTCTACCTCAACAGCAGAAGCGGAATACGTTGATGCATCTGCCTGCTGTTCTCAAGTTATCTGGATCCAACATCAGCTGTTGGACTACAGTTTGAATTATCTAGAAACCCCAATTCACTGTGGCAATGAGGCCGCAATTCAAATAACTAAAAATCCTGTCCAACACTCCAAAACCAAGCACATTGATATCAAAATTCACTTTATCAGATATTGTTATGAGCGCTCGCTCATTAGGCTAGAACAGGTTCCCACTACCAATAATGTGGCGGATCTGTTCACCAAGCCTTTTACCAAAGCTCGATTCGATGTGCTTGTGGGATTTTTTAAAATGATTCGTTTTGAGGATTAAATTTTTGTTATTCATTAGGTTAGTTTAAATTTGCGCATTTTAGTGTTTTCATTCTCACCCATGCACAAATTTAGGGGGAGAAATAAACAAAAACCAAACAAAAATTGAAAAATTAAAAAAAAAATCCAAAAACATCTTGTTTCTGTTTTATTTTTTTCAGAAAACATTCAAAAATCCAAAAACATTAAAAATTATGAAAAATCAAAAATATTGTCGCTTTCAGTTTTGCTTGTTGATATAGTACTGGGAAGTGATATTATCAAGTGATAACAGGCAATCTGAGTCTGCGTAACGTACCCAAAGTTGAAGGGTCTATGCTTTGGGTTTGATGCGTTGGTAGGCACGAAAGATTCTAAATGGACATGACTAGGCAGAGTTGAACTTAAGGAATTCATAGACTTGACAAATCTTGACCTAGTTAGATCCGTTTAGCCTGACAATATGACGCTTGGATAGGTTGAGCAGGGAGATATATATGGGAATCTACTGGTCACATTAAAGAACCTATACTTGGAACCGTGGATTAACTTTTCCTCGATCTGCGGATTCTGTCCTTAATTCCGGTATTGATGGGGTGACTGGTGAATTCCGATGAATTAGGTCTGTAGAAAATTGTTTTCTTTCTCTATCTGTCTATTAGTCATATGTTACCTCCTCTGTGTGACTCAAAATCCGACCTGGACTGTAGCATATGCAATTCTATTTCTCTGCATCTTCTATCTATGCAATTCTTTCTATCTGTTAGCCATATACTGTCTCATTTGCGTGACTCACAATCCGACCTGGTACACAGTATATGCACCATTCTACTTCTCAATCCCTCTAAAACTTCAGTTAGTCATATGTTCCACCCTCTGCGTGATTGGAAGAGATCCGACCTGGGTGTATTGCATATGCATTCTAAATCTATATTCTCTCTTAATGATTGTCTGCTCACCCGATGTAAGGAGTATTCTGGAAGTCCTTGAAACTAGATCATATCAGGAAGCGGGAAACATGTTCCAGTACAATTAAAATTGAACACTCACAGATTGTCTCTAGATCTCACTGCTAAATTTAGGTGGACAACAATATCCCTGGTCGTCGTTAGCTGAATGGTCCTTAAGATATAGTATCTAGGAACTTAGGATCACTTTGTCTTATAATTAATAGTATGTCCTAATTTTGTCATAATTTTTCGTGTTTAAATGGACCACAATACCAGCGATCAACCAGACAAAGACGTGAACATAGACGGTACCGACAAGTGGAGTAAGGATGTCTAACAACTTTGATCCCAGTGTCACAAGATAATTTCAGTGAATTTTGAGATAAATTTTGTCTGTGTTTATTCTAATTTTAATTTTATTTTTATTTTATTTTAATTTTATTTTTATAATTGTCAAAAATTTAATTTTTAAATCTTTTAATTCTTAAATTTTAGAAATTAGTTTATTTTATTTTTAGTTTAATTTTAATTTTATTTTTATTTTAATATCCTCAAAAAGTTTTATTTTTGAAAATTTAATCGGGATTTGGACTATGCATAATACTGTGTGGGAGACAGGTAAAATTCAAGGGAGGTATAAAAGGTGGAGTTTACTGCTATAAACCCTTTTCACCTTCCCCTCTCCCTTTACAGCCGCAAACTCTTTCTCTCTCTACTCTCTCTCATCCTCGAAATTTTTGTGAAGATTTTGCGAAATCAGTTAGTCCACTTCGAAGGTATGCTAAAACCGACTGGGGAAAAGCTATTTGTTCATCGATTCGACTGAAACTGGAGGATTAATCGTCGTTTAAGTGTTCGTCGGCGTTTACGGTTTGGGGAGGGTTTACGGTTTGGGGAGATTCAAGAACCGTAAACTCCTTTTGGGCTTACGACCGTAAACTCCTTTTGAGCTTACGACCGTAAACTCCTCTAAGTTTACGACCGTAAACTCAGTTTACGGTCAGGTGACCATTGCAATGGGTTTACGGCCGTAAACCCACTTTGGACCGTAAACTCAATTTTTGACCATGTTTGACCGTAAACTCCAAATTTTTGATCAGAATATTTTTTTTAAGGCCAAAATAAAATTGTTTAATTAAGAAAACTTAAAGCTTTATTTGTTTAAATACTTTGTTTTCTTACTTGGCCTGGTTTTGTGCAGATCAATGGCGAGTCTTAAGTTTGCTGACATGCATAACCTGGCAATTGTGTTGGATGAACCTCCTGTTGCTCATGGAGATTTCAGATCAATGATCTACAGACTAAGAGAATGCTGCCTGGCTTGTGTCATCACTGCGAATCCAGTCATTTATCAAAACATTGTCAGGGAGTTCTGGCAGACGGCCAAGATATCAAAAGACAATGGTGCGTTCGTTGTTAAAGTTGTGGTTAAAGGATGCAAGATCATAGTCACTGAGCAGTATATCAGAGAAACATTGTTGATCAATGATCAACCCGATTTTCGTACTGAAATTGGGATTGATGATGTTCAAAAGGTTCTCAAAAGGATGGGATATGAGGGCATCTACCCTCCCATGGTGAAGAAGCTTTTGCCTCCCTACTGGAGATTTTTGGCGCATGTGTTCGTGAGCTCTATCTCGGGAAGGAGATCAGGGGCTGATGAAATCTCTCTCAGGAACACAGGGGCAATCGTTTCACTGGCTGCTGGCATCAAATTCAACTTCTCGAAGTTCATTTTGGATGAGTTCTTGGTAAATATCAACGCTATAAACCAGCAGACGAGAGATGCATTCTTGCTATATCCGAGATTTATTCAGATGTTCATCGACAACCAATTCCCAGAGATGATCAAAGATGGTGACAAGCTGGATATAAAGTCATTAGGCCCGCACACGATTGGTCTCATTAAGCAGAATCGAAAGGGCAAAGTCGTCTTCAAGGCTTACATCCTCTCGTGAAATTCGGGAAATTTGCTGAAATAGATGAATCTTCCGAATCTCATGGAACGTCTGACAAGATGTCTTCTGATCCCACTTCCTCTGAGATAGTTGTTTCTAAAGATGTCATCACAGTTTCAGATCATGATGAAGAAGAAACTCCAGCTGCTAATGCTCAAGTAGCTGAGGAACACAAATTGACATTTGTTCAGGTACAAGGAGATTACAATGAGGGGTCTGGAATGGAGACTGATTTGTATGAAGGCCTCGACCTCACAGGATTCGATAACGATGAAATTCCTCTCAAGTTCGGTAGCAATGAAGATTTCATGACCGGCGTAAACCTCAACACACTGCTTGAAAATATCGATGAAGTTGCTCATCCAGCAATGAAGGTAAGGGAAAAAGAAGACGTTCTCGAAGCCACGCCTCCTCCTACCAATCCAACGGTGGAAATAGCAATTCCTATGGTGATAGTATCCGGGATTCCTCCCCTTGATGTTGTTTTACCTACTTCTGAGCCATTGGAAAGTGATCATACAACTACACAAGCCTCTCCTCCTCCATAAAAATGACGAAGACTTGACCCTAGACAGAGAATTCTTGATTCAAGTTCACTTCAAAGTTTTACAGCTCCACCAACAACAACTCCTGTTATCGTCTCATCTGAACCTATCATTGAAGGTCCTAGTACCTTCTATGAAGCTGGTGGATCTTCCTTCCCCACGGATTTCTCTCCTCCCAAAGCATGATGTTGCCTCGGTTAAGTTAGCCAGGTTTTTGGCCAGAGAACTACTCACAACGCCTCCCTCACATGGCAACGGAATTTCTTTTGGGGGTGGCAGCTCAGGAGAAGAGAATCCTTCACTTCTAGGACTCCAGAAAGAGATCGATGCTCTGAATCAGAAAAATGTTGATTTAGATCAGAAAAATATTGAGCTGGATATCAAGGTCGCAGACCTTCAGACTGAGAATAAAAAGCTCAATATTCAAGTCGCTGAACTTATTGAAGACAAAGCTCTGAAGTCAAAGCAAATTACTGACCTACAGACGCATTTCGGCCTGTTGACCGCCAGCTACTACGATCTTAAGAAGAAGCTGGAAGAAAACTTTGGCGACAAATTCAAGTCATCTGTTGACGAGCCAAAGATCTATCTTCCTGATTGCGACAACCCGAAATTTCTATTACGTGCAACCATTCACTTCAACAAGAGTCAAAACTGTTTCTGCTAATTTTCAAGCTTTTTGGAATAAGTTTGAGTATTTTAAGATTACTACTTCAAGAGATAACAGGAGAGAGGATGCCCTAGGGTTTATTGTGCAACAATATTATTCCAAAACTCCAAGAGTTTGGAGTTTACGGCCTAAACAAAGGTGTTTACGGCTGTAAACCCTAAATTGGGGGTATATATATGACACTTAGTCATTATTTACCATTTTTCACAAATTCAAGATCCAAACTCAATTCTCTCTCAAGTATCATCCAACAATTCTTCAAGATCTTCAACTTGTAAGTGTTTCTAGCCCTAATAAGTTGGTATATTACTTAATCTAGTGATTTAACACACTTCCATCCGTGAAATCATTCCAAAAGGTTAGATCTTCAAGTTTCACCAAGAACACACACTAGTGTTCTTGGACTTTTAGCACCTTTTCAAGCCTCTATCTTGTAAGTACTTCTATCCTAGAGTATAATAAGGCTTGTTACACTTCTATACATCAAGAAAAAACCAAGGAAACCAAGGATCAAAGGTGTTTACAGTCCAAGAACACCTTGGACCGTAAACCCTAAAAAGGGTGCCAAAGTGTGCCCTAGTCCTTTCTAAGCCTTGGAAACAAGCCTAGATCCCTTCTTTAATGTGTTTAGGACTGGAAAACATCAAAATACCATAAACCATAGGGGTTTACAGCCGTAAACACATGGAGAAGTGGTCTATGGGCCGTAAACTCCATTTAGGAGTGAAAGGATGCCACAAACACTTCCTAAGGCTTATACTTGAAGTAGGATGCTTCCTTATGACTTGAAAAGCTTCAAAACACAAAATGGTCAAGGGACCATGAGTTTACGACCATAAACTCATGAGTTTACGACCGTAAACTCATTGAGTGATGGTCACAAAACCGTAAACTTAAGGGGAGTTTACCCTTGAACCCTAAACTCAATAGCAATGTCCTACAACACTTTGATGAAATCCTTAGCACTTATAACACTTATAGAAGGTGTTTAACATGTCCTAGGATGTCTTAACTTTGTTAATTAGTTGTTTAAAGACTAATTGGATACATATATGTGTTATTATATGTTAACTAGGATCATTGTGTGTGTACAAATTTTCACTTGACACCTAGCATCCCAAACATTCCGTTCATCCAAACCACTCACTACAGGTGAGTTCATACCCCTTAATTAACCTTTTAAATGTTTTTAAATGCTTTTATGGGGGGGGGGGAATACAAGTTGAACAATTATAGTTATTATATCAATCACATGTGATTAATAACTACCAAACAAGTGGATTTCTTACTTTACAAACTGTGTTACCAAAATGTTTTACTTCAAACTGTCTTACAAACTCTTTTACATACCAAATGCTTTTATCAAACTCTTTTACATGTTAAATACTTTTACTTAAATTCTTTTAACTTATATTCTGTGTATCTATATAGATATAGTTATATAAGTAGGATTGAAAGGACTTAGGACTGATAGCTCACCTTACTTCCTGTTCCTTGTTTGGTTGTGGACTTAGGGCATTCAGGTTATTTGTCCGAAGGTCGTTTGAATCCTAGTTATATATCATGTATATGTGTGTAGATATAAAAGGTTACTTCTTTCATTCAGTTCAATGCCTTTGGGTAGCAAAGGTATATAAACATGTTCATATACACAAACAACATTACTAGTAAACTATAATAGGTATAGTTTAGAAAGATACTATTACTATAACAATGAAACATACAATGAGTCAGTTCATTCATGAGTAATACATAGTGATGAGAAACAAACATAATACATAGTGATGAGAAACAAACATAATACATAGTGATGAGAAACAAACATAATACATAGTGATGAGAAACAAACATAATACATAGTGATGAGAAACAAAACATACAAGCTAGACAGAGAAAGAACACACAATACAGCTAGCACATACATATACATATACATATACATTACATACAGTTATGTGAGCCACTTAACGGGGGACATGGCACTACCTATCGTGACCCGTTTTGTATCTAGAATCTCCTTAATTGGGGAGCATATGAGTTTGTGTATAGATCTATACTGGATTGACTATCCTACACCTTGCTGCTCGCTACAGTGGGACTTGCAAGTCTACGGGTGCCAAACGTCATTCCTTACGACGTCTTACATCGTCGTTTTACTAGAGTCGGTAGCAGGATACAGGCCGATCACATGGTACTCTAAATAACAATTAGTTTAAAGTAGTTAGTACAACAGTAGTTACTTAATACAACACTACAGTACTATTTTATTTTCCCTTTACATTTACTTTGTGATATTCACACAATAAACAATAATGTAAGAACTATATTTTTGGTTAATGATAGTCATATTTGGGAAAATACACACTCTTACAAGAGACACACGCACATACACTAGATGCCTTGGTAGAAGGCTACTTTTAGTAGGAAACATAGGGTTTTCTAGGAGAGTTCAAACAAATACAAACTTTTACAAAACTTATACATTACAAACATCTTACAAATGCTTTCATACAAACACAGACACTAATATACTTATGATCTCACCAGCTTTAAAGCTTATAAACTCTTTCAAAATAACTTGTATTCTTAGGTCACCAGTAGACAAGTACCGGCGCCAGGTTCTGAGAAGATGGAGCTCATTCAAGACTCATCTTTTATTTTTGATGTATATTTTTGGTGTCTATATAACTTGACCGAACACACTTGTATGAAATTATATTATTAATGCAATGGATGATGTTATTGCTTGTTTACTACTTTGCATTGTTGTGATATTGAACATGACGTCCTCCACCCCCGAACGTTTACGCCTTTCCGGTTTTTGGGGTGTGATAGATTGGTATCAGAGCATTATTTATAGTGAATCGAGTGTATCAACCCATAAAAGATATACGAACTATAAACACAGCGGGGCTAAAATACTCTGATAAAGAGATTATACTTTTAAATAATAAAATATTTAACCAAGTATACATACCTGCATTCATACTAAAATCAGTGTCACTAGGACAGAACAAAAGTATTACGATTGTTGGATAGCACAAGTAGACTTAGAGACATATGGTCAACCCTGGGAAGATGTAGCCTGATCAACTACATTATCCGAGGAGTGATTAGCAGGTGCCTAAGTATGGTTGTGAGGTTGCAACAAGTCTAAAACCTTACCAACACTACTACAACGAGAACAGTAGAACAGAACATAAACTTAAAATACTATAGGAGTATTTTGTGTGACTATTAATTTCTTATCTGAGAACTAAAAAGGTCTTTATTATTATGTCAATAGTTGCGGGGTGGATACATTAAGGTTATAGGTAACTAGGATGGCATAGACTTAGAATCTGTGATCTTTGCTCTACTTCCTGTTCCTTGTTTGGTTGTGGGCATAGAGTTAGGGTCACTATTTGAAGGTCTATCCTATCTTGGTTACATATAACTTGTATGCACTAAACAAGTGTTGAAGTAACTAATAAAGATCATCTTATAATTATCTAATTAGTTCGTCTATTTGGTTATTTCTTTATCCCTTTTCTCGCGTAGATAACATGGCTGGATTCCATCCCCACGGCAACTTGTACCTCCCTAACCAACGTAATGACGGAGGGTTTGAAGAAGAGCCATAAAATGATCACCCAATCCCTATGGATGGTCACCAGGGTGAAGGCTTTGCAGATGGTTCTGACTCCGAGCCAGAAGTTGAGAACCTACCCCCGATGGCTCTTGTTCCAAATCCTAACCCTCGTCCGCCTTTTCAAGGCCCGACGCCTCCGTGGGTGGAAAGCTTGGAAACATGAAGCCAAGGACAGGATCAGCCCATGCCATTCAATGGAGACCGAAGCTTTTATGACCTGAGCGAAGGGGGCTCAGCAGACAGAGTCTTGCCAATCCTGGTCCGCAGAGTGGCCCGAAATGAGATTCAAGGCAGACAACTCTCCATCAAATCACGGAAATTGTCACCAATGCAAGAATGCATACCCTCCGTACCATTCGTCTGGAAGATGCTCGTGGCAGATCCAGAGTAGACCATGAGAGCCTGCAACAAGAGCTAGCCGAAACTCGAGCTGAAGTCATAGAGCTTTGAGTACGCCAAAGGGTGTACGAAAGGCACCTAATTGATATGGAGCGCCAACTGGCTGAACTAAGGGTTCACCCAAGGGATAACCGTCCCCAGTAAGAGACATTCTACCTTTCTTTCCCTAGTTTAAAGAATAGTCTTCTTAGCTATGGTCTAAGTACTACCTTTCTAAGTAGCTAACTTTGTACTGTAAGTACCTTCTAGTTAGGCCAGTATGCCGTCAAAACTTTTGTTAGCTCGTATAAGATGTCAGACCTACTCCAAGGTCATTTTTCCCAAGCGTATTACATCTTAAATATCAATGATTTTGGCAGTCGGCTAATTTCCGTGTCACGCTTTGTTCAAAAAAAAAAACTTTCATCATACTATCGTTGCAGTCTATCTAAAACCTACTCTAGTCAAGTTATTGGACTAAGGTAATTTAACTCGGGGATCATTCCTAATTCTCTTTCGAAGGTTGGATCATGTTATCCACCAACCAATGGAACCCCAGTTTGAACGACAAACGTCTTGTACCCATTCTATGAACTTTCTCCTACCCTGTACTATGACTACATCATAGGGGTATAGGTCAAACCCTCGAGAACATACTTCTACTCTTTTCATGAGCGATCGAAATACATCTAGGTTCAACCATAATCGCTCACAAACTCATTTTCTTTTCATGTAACAGAATCATATCGCCAAAGAAAAGTAAACAACCCATCAGCCAAACACCAACTCTTCAGATTGATGCAACCACCTTTCAAGCTGCAGTCACAGCTGCCGTGATAGCTGTCATGACTCACCTAAACGTTAACAATGCAAATGTTAGCGGGATGGGTATCAATAATTCCAATCAAAGTAACAACCAAATACATCAGCGAGTATCAAACTACCACGACACTCCGAATCTCAAACCCAAGAGTAATAAACGAAAATTCTGGGATAGATTTAAAGGCAAATCACCCCAAGGCACGAACAAGAGACCACAACCTGTGGCAGCCTTCGCAGCCACGACGTCTGTAACTCCTACTACCATCCCTACTAGTATCCCGGTTATTCCTAACCCAGCCAGACAGTATGCTGGAAACCTACCGAAGTGCAATAAGTGCAGCTTCCATCATCTACGTAGTTGTCGTCTGTTGCACTGCAATAACTGCAACAAAGACGGACATGCTACCCGCTTCTGCAGGACAAGGATCCAACACCTTACTTCAACCACCAATGTCGAAATTTCTCGGATATGCCATCTATGTGGCGTAATGAGACATTTCAAAAGGGACTGCCCAACAGAGAGGGGTGACGGGGGAACAGGAGGAATTTGACCCCAGAACAACGGAAGACAGCTAAGGACCCTACTATAGTGTAGGAACGCTTCCAATCGGCAGTATTGTGTATGCTTCAAACTGTTTAAAACTAGTACAACTCGAGTCGTATCTTTTGCGAGATCCCGTCAGTAAAAGGGATCCTCGTGCTGCGTATACTTGTCTTTTGTAGTATACCTTGTTCGCAGCAGTAGTCTAGTAGTTAACCTAAAGTACTATAACTCTGTTAAAAGTTGCACTTTCGTGTTTTGTCTGTAACGCCGTTATGATCAAATTTAGTGCCTTTATTTCCGAGTGATTCCTATATTATCATACGACTTGAGTCAATTCGATCCACACAATACCAGTTTCGTGCGCACATGGCTTTCTCGAAATCGCCTTTCTAGCGAAGCCGTCATTCCAGAACTCCGAAGTACTCATGCATACAGTGCCTCAGAAAACCTCCCCGGAATACCACTCGTACAGTACGTCAAGTTCAGTACAAGGACCCTTACGGTTGATCTATCCCTGAAGAATGTATACGTAAGGGTAGTATATAATCAAGGTTCTACAGGGTTAGAATTGATGATTCCGCTTTAACTTATTTTCCTTGTTTGGATGTGAGCTTAAAGGAGAATCATTTATTCGACTACCTTTTCAATCTTAATTATATACGACTCGTATACACGAGACTGTGATGGATGAACCATGTATGACTTCTAATATGAACTTCAGGACGGAGACTACTCAAGACTATGAGTGATCGTGCCGTTATGCAAACAAACCTAGAACCCAACACGACTCATGTAACCAGATCGCCCTACAGTTTAACACCTACGGAGATACAAGAACCGTCCGGACAACTTAACGACTACTCAGCAATAGAATTGGAAGCCCAAGCTCCTCACCATGGAGAGCTCCGGTCTTATTCTTCAAGAAGGTAGAGGGACTGTATCGTAAGTACATCGACTATCGGAGACCTCACCAAGATTTCCATTAGAGAATCATTATCTCTGCCTCGCATAGATGAGTTGGTTGACCAACCGCAAGGAACGATGTACCTTTCAAACATGGACCTGAGATCCGAATATCACCAGTTGCGAGTATTAGAGAAGGATGTGCCCAGGACAATCTTTCAAACTCGATGCGGACGCTACAAGTCCGTAGTGATACCCTCCGGATAGGACCAATACGCCCGTAGTATTCATGAACTTAATGAATAGGGTACGCCATTCTTACTTGGATCAGTTCGTCATTGCCCTTGTAAATGACTTACTTATCTACTCTCGAAGTAAGAAGGAAATCATAAAGAGCATCTACAACAAACCATGGAAACAATACGATCAGAGAAGCTTTACGCGAAGTTCTCTAAATACGAGTTTTGGAATTGAAGAGTCAAATTCCTAAGACACACCATTAGTGAGGTGGGAATTCTTGAGGACCCTTTCAATTAATCAAAACCGTTGAGAATTTGTCAGCACCGAAGACGCCGACGGGAATTCGCCAAATTCTAGGTCTCGCTGACCTACTATCGTAGTTCATTTAGAACTCCTCGCAAATTACGGAACCTCTTACGACTTTGACCCAGAAGGGAGCGGCCCTTGACTGGGAAGAGAATCAAGTGGAAGAAACCTTTGGAACTCCAGGTGAGAGATCAAATTCTTTTGGAAGTCTCACTCTTGGAAGGCTTGATACGCTTCGGAAAGCGTGGAAGGATAAAATCCAAGATAGTTAGGACCTCTGAGATTCTTGCCAGAATCGGCCCTGTAACTCACAAATTCAACCTACTCGCGAACACAGTAGCGAACATTTTACCCTCCACGTCTCGAACTTGAAAAAGTACCATTCCGTCAGGACTCTTGTAATCCCACTCGACGAGATCGAGATCAACGAGAGCCTCACCCTCGTGGAAGAACCGCAGTGACCATGGACCGAGAGGTCAGACGAACGATTCAGAGCCGCTTCCCATTAGTGAAGGTTCGCTGGAATGCCAACCGAGGACCTGAATTCACTTGGGAGCACGAGAATAAATCGATTAGGAAGTATCCCCACTTCTTGTCTCGATTATTCATGCCTACTCCTTCACCTAAATTCTAATTTTGGGACGAAATTCCTTCTAACGGGGGGATGATGTGACAACCCGAAATTTCTATTCTGTGCAACCATTCACTTCAATAGGAGTCAAAACTGTTTCCGCTAATTTTCAAGCTTTTTGGAATAAGTTTGAGTATTTTAAGATTAGTACTTCAAGAGATAACAGGAGAGAGGATGCCCTAGGGTTTATTGTGCAACAATATTATTCCAAAACTCCAAGAGTTTGGAGTTTACGATCTAAACAAAGGTGTTTACGGCCGTAAACCCTAAATTGGTGGTATATATATGACACTTAGTCATTATTTACCATTTTTCACAAATTCAAGATCCAAACTCAATTCTCTCTCAAGTATCATCCAACAATTCTTCAAGATCTTGAACTTGTAAGTGTTTCTAGCCCTAATAAGTTGATATATTACTTAATCTAGTGATTTAACACACTTCCATCCGTGAAATCATTCCAAAAGGTTAGATCTTCAAGTTTCACCAAGAACACC
This sequence comes from Lactuca virosa, assembly GCF_052849685.1. NCBI lineage: Eukaryota > Viridiplantae > Streptophyta > Magnoliopsida > Asterales > Asteraceae > Lactuca > Lactuca virosa. The sequence goes on along the minus strand of NC_136429.1, from coordinate 459,465,086 downwards.
AAGAACACACACTAGTGTTCTTGGACTTTTAGCACCTTTTCAAGCCTCTATCTTGTAAGTACTTCTATCCTAGAGTATAATAAGGCTTGTTACACTTCTATACATCAAGGAAAAACCAAGGAAACCAAGGATCAAATGTGTTTACGGTCCAAGAACACCTTGGACCGTAAACCCTAAAAAGGGTGCCAAAGTGTGCCCTAGTCCCTTCTAAGCCTTGGAAACTAGCCTAGATCCCTTCCTTAATGTGTTTAGGACTGGAAAACATCAAAAGACCATAAACCATAGGGGTTTACGGCCGTAAACACATGGAGAAGTGGTGCATGGGCCGTAAACTCCATTTAGGAGTGAAATGATGCCACAAACACTTCCTAAGGCTTATACTTGAAGTAGGATGCTTCCTTATGACTTGAAAAGCTTCAAAACACAAAATGGTCAAGGGACCACGAGTTTACGACCATAAACTCATGGGTTTACGACCGTAAACTCATTGAGTGATGGTCACAAAACCGTAAACTCAAGGGGAGTTTACCCTTGAACCCTAAACTCAATAGCAATGTCCTACAACATTTAGATGCAATCCTTAGCACTTATAACACTTATAGAAGGTGTTTAACATGTCCTAGGATGTCTTAAATTTGTTAATTAGTTGTTTAAAGACTAATTGGATACATATATGTGTTATTATATGTTAACTAGGATCATTGTGTGTGTACAAATTTTCACTTGACACCTAGCATCCCAAACATTCCGTTCATCCAAACCATTCACTACAGGTGAGTTCATACCCCTTAATTAACCTTTTAAATGTTTTTAAATGCTTTTATGGGGGGGAATACAAGTTGAACAATTATAGTTATTATATCAATCACATGTGATTAATAACTACCAAACAAGTGGATTTCTTACTTTACAAACTGTGTTACCAAACTGTTTTACTTCAAACTGTCTTACAAACTCTTTTACATACCAAATGCTTTTATCAAACTCTTTTACATGTTAAATACTTTTACTTAAATTCTTTTAACTTATATTCTGTGTATCTATATAGATATAGTTATATAAGTAGGATTGAAAGGACTTAGGACTGATAGCTCACCTTACTTCCTGTTCCTTGTTTGGTTGTGGACTTAGGGCATTCAGGTTATTTGTCCGAAGGTCGTTTGAATCCTAGTTATATATCATGTATATGTGTGTAGATATAAAAGGTTACTTCTTTCATTCAGTTCAATGCCTTTGGGTAGCAAAGGTATACAAACATGTTCATATACACAAAAAACATTACTAGTAAACTATAATAGGTATAGTTTAGGAAGATACTATTACTAGAACAATGAAACATACAATGAGTCAGTTCATTCATGAGTAATACATAGTGATGAGAAACAAACATAATACATAGTGATGAGAAACAAACATAATACATAGTGATGAGAAACAAACATAATACATAGTGATGAGAAACAAACATAATACATAGTGATGAGAAACAAACATAATACATAGTGATGAGAAACAAACATAATACATACAAATGAGAAACAAACATAATATACAGTGATGAGAAACAAAAAATACAAGCTAGACAGAGAAAGAACACACAATACAGCTAGCACATACATATACATATACATATACATTACATACAGTTATGTGAGCCACTTAACGGGGGACATGGAACTACCTGTCATGACCCGTTTTGTATCCAGAATCTCCTTAATTGGGGAGCGTATGAGTTTGTGTATAGATCTATACTGGATTGACTATCCTACACCTTGCTGCTCGCTTCAGTGGGACTTGCAAGTCTACGGGTGCCAAACGTCATTCCTTACGACGTCTTACATCGTCGTTTTACTAGAGTCAGTAGCAGGATACAGGCCGATCACATGGTACTTTAAATAACAATTAGTTTAAAGTAGTTAGTACAGTAGTAGTTACTTAATACAACACTACAGTACTATTTTATTTTCCCTTTACATTTACTTTGTGATATTCACACAATAAACAATAATGTAAGAACTATATTTTTGGTTAATGATAGTCAGATTTGGGAAAATACACACTCTTACAAGAGACACATGCACAGACACTAGATGCCTTGGTAGAAGGCTACTTTTAGTAGGAAACATAGGGTTTTATAGGAGAGTTCAAACAAATACAAACTTTTACAAAACTTATACATTACAAACATCTTACAAATGCTTTCATACAAACACAGACACTAATATACTTATGATCTCACCAGCTTTAAAGCTGATAAACTCTTTCAAAATAACTTGTATTCTCAGGTCACCAGTAGACAGGTACCGGTGCCAGGTTCTGAGAAGATGGAGCTTGATCAAAACTCATCTTTTATTTTTGATGTATATTTTTGGTGTCTATATAACTTGACCGAACACACTTGTATGAAATTATATTATTAATGCAATGGATGATGTTGTTGCTTGTTTACTACTTTGCATTCTTGTGATACTGAACATGACGTCCTCCACCCCCGAACGTTTCCCCCGTTCCGGTTTTTGGGGTGTGACACTGATCAAGATACTCCCATAGTTCCACAACCTACAAGGACGACCACCGTTGTTAATCGGTTTGAGAAAGAACCGGCTCAGGCTCCAAGTATAATGGCATTAAAACGCACTAAATTGGCCAAGTCAGCTGAAAAGGGTCAAATTCTATTCAAAAGGAGCGCATATCATAATGCCCCCTGGGATCAACCACAGATCACTGTTACGGATCTGGGCAAACATCGTTTCAGAGACGTTTATGGTGATAGGTCAGGAATCATCTCGTGGGGATTCCATGACACTATGAATATGTTTATGGTAAGAAGAAAGAGCGGCAATACTGAATTATACAAAGATGCTCACGATTTTCATTCCTTTACCAGGATTGATCTTACAGAGCTGTCTAAAGCTCCTTTCTCAAATCCATCAAACAATCCTAGGGCGAATCAGTTCAAATCATTTTTGGAAGATCAAGTAGCTAAGGGTTTCCCTTCAATGAAGACTGCAGAGTCTATTATCAAGATTTACCCTAACGTTATTGATCCCAAAACAAGTGAACCTATTCGGTCAGTGATGTGGCCCGCTACTGCTCAAGTAAAGCAGATCCCCGTTCTTCAAAATTATCCAGATGGATCTCTTGAATCCATGCAATACTGGGTGTTTGATGAATCTGTTGCTGCTGCTGTCATCAAGCTTAAAGACGATTGTAGCCGCTTGTATGAAAAGAGGTATTTGCTTCAATTTGGAAAGTGGGACATACATCAGCTCTCCATTCATCAGATCAAGGTGGATGAAGACATTTTTGAGTCCATTGCAAAGGAATACACTTCGATGGTTGTTGAGATTATCGAGAAGGAGATGTGGAACGGAGCTATGGGAAAATCTGATGTGCTGGTGGTCGACAAAAGCTGAGTCAAAGCTAGCACCAAACCAAGGGGGAGATTGAAAGGTCCAGTTAATATGGTTTGGTCTAGGCTTTCAATGTAATAGTTTAGTATGAGTCTGTAATACATTTTGAGATTTGTTTAGGTGTTTACTGTTGGAAAGTGTGTTTACGACCGTAAACTGAGTTTACGGCCGTAAACACGTTTACGGCCGTAAACCCAGTTTACGGTCGTAAACCCTGTTTGCGGTCATGTCTAGTATAAATAGCAGAGGTGTAGGTCATTTTGCTATTGTTGATGCCATTGCGTTTACAGAGTGTTCCATCGAGTTGTACCTGACGTTTTTCTAAATATAAACGTGTGCAAGCTCGATTTCTTTTCTTCTTATTCTTCTATCTGTGATTGTTTGTTTCTTGATCATTGGTAAAGATCCTTTTCAGGACCTTACAAGTACTCTCCCTTCTTTTCAGATTGGAGTAACTTTTATCTTTCTGCCTAATTTGATTCTTCTTATTCGTTCTGCTATACATTGAAACTTTTTTCAATGATTCAGAATCACACTTAATCTTGTAAGTATAACCATATTTACTAACTTTAGTAAATCATGACGAATAGTATTATAGTTCTTTGTGGTGGACCTGACCAGTGCACAACCAAGTGTACCCGATCCCCTAGTCCTTCACTTGACTCACATATACATGTGAACAAGGAATTAGTCCTAATTTCCCAAAGACAAAGGTTCTCATTCATTACACAACACAAGTTGCATGATTCCATGTTTCTATCTAATTGAAACTTGGGCAACGAGAATCTTTCCTTATTTGGTAATTATAACACTACCACAAACGAAAGAATCAAATCCATTTTCCAATATTGCTAAGAATAGAAATATACAAACATCAATTTTCACAAACGCCATTGCAAGGATAAATATAAAACAAGATAAAATCAAATTTTTATTTATTTATAAAATGCGGAAAAAAAATTTCCTTACACTGCAATTACAAATGAAAACTATGTTCCAAAATATTTCTAAGCAATCTATCATAACTCTTAAGCAGCAGTTCAAAAAACTAATCATCGAACCATGCGATCGAAATTCATCTCTTCACGATGAGACTCAGCATACTCTTCCTTTAAGCTTCATTTGATTCTACAAAACATCAAAATGTAATTACATTACATCATGTATTAAGGATCTCCAAATAGGAACTTAATAGAGTTGGATAATGGGCTTACCTGAAGCAGAGTCATACGCTCTGACTTTACCATCCTTATGATCCTCCAGGTAGATACGACAGCTTCGCAACCAATGCCCCTTTTCTTGGCAATAGAAGCAAACAGACTCTCTTGGAATGGTACATGGGAAAATCTCAGACTTAGCCTTTCTCTTTACCATTTGGTCAAATGGCTTGACTATGGCCGATCCCCTTCCATTGGGAAGAGAAAGCTTTTCTAGACTTCCAATGTTTCCATTATCAGTGTCCATGGAAGTTTGGGAAGTAGATCTTCTAATCAAATTTGTTTTACCAGTACGCCAAATCATTGCTGATTCAGTAGCAACAAGCAAATATGTTAGATCAATAGGGGTCATGTCGCGGTCTCATATTGTAGTCTTTAACAAACTGACTATACGACTCGGGAAGTGACTGAAGAACCAAGGCAATAGCCAACTTCCTCGACACAACGACTCCTAACATTTCCATCCTGTCATTGTGTGACTTCATCTCCAAGACATGTGCACACACAGACCTTCCATCTTGGTGTTTGCTAGCCAATAGGGCTTGAGTGACCTTGAAATTTTCAAGTCTTTGAACTTGTGGTTCAGGGAGAATTATTGGAGGAGGTGGAGGAGGAGAAGTTCCACTACAGCACGAAGAAGGGATTAATCTTTCACCTTGATCATCTTGTGGAATATCATCTTTATGAGAAAAGAATCCGGGAAGACCATAGTTGTCCGAACTAGACATCTACAAGGGAGAAATTCAAGTAAGTTGCTTTAAGTCCTTAATATAACACCCAAAATGAAATATTAAGGCTAGGACCCAGCACAATAATTAACAATTCGGAAGAGGGATGCGGTAATCCAATTGCAAATCATTTGAAGGTAGGTAAATGACAATTTACTCATTTCTACCATGAAAAACGAAATTGAATATTAAGTTTTAAATGAATTGAAATTCCTAGATCTTTTGAGATTCATTGAAATTTTCAATGACATGTTTAATCTCGATTATCCCCTTCAAGTTTGTTACTGTGATACCAAGGATCACAAACAAGGTGTGAATAACCATGCAAATTAGCTTGGTACTCTCAATGTCATTTATCGCCTAATCAATGTTTCGGTTAACCAAAGACGCTCCATTGATCTATGAAAAACATCTAGATACCCTTTGCCACCCTTGTTAGTCCAAGTTAGTGTGCCGGTTAACCACACACGCTCCATGGGTTAGCATGTGTTAGCATAAAATTCACATTTTTCCTAGCGTAATTAAGATTGGGAATTTATAAAATATTTAGTTACTTTATAATTCATGATACTTTTAATGAGGGTTTAGTGTCCTATCCTACTCGTTCGGCTAACGACCCTCCACCAGTCAAGGAAGCGGTGGGTGAGAGTGGACACTTATTAAACCACCATTTTATAGCTAGTAACCTTATACCCCCCTTATAAACCGGCTTCGTGAATAAGGCCTACTAATGGTAAGACTGAACTTTTACTTATACATATATAATATATATTAAACTTTTAATTTTATATAGTATAAGGATGTATATTAAACTTTTAAAATACTTGGTGGTTTAATTTTATTAATAAATTATACTCTTAATTTAATTAAACTTAAAAACAATGTTGTTATGGATTTATTAATCTTCTACTTTAATTAAACACTTTAATTAATTTAATACAATCCATAAGAGGTAACTTGAACTATTCAAAAGGTATTAAGGTTCTAAACATAAAATACAAAATTAAAACTATTTAATTAATTTTAAGTTATGAACCCAATAGTTGCACCTTTTAATTACAAGAGTTTTAGAAATAAATGTTTCATAATTTGAGACTTCTCAAATACCAAAACTTGATGGCAATTTTGTAACTCTTGAAAACCTTTTGAGTTCCAAATTTGATGACAAGATTTGTAACTCCATAAACCTTTTGAGTTCGAAAACTTGATGGCAAGTTTTGTAACCCCTAAAAACATTTAGATCAAATTTTAAAACCAATAAAATAATCATAATTTTATCTTTTACAAATTTGACTTGATGCAACTCTTATAGTAAGATAACTTCAAATCAAATTTTACAAACAATAAGCTTATCATAAAAATTTCAAGATTTGACAATTTATATTTTAATTGGATGGAATAATCATTACCATATCAGAAAAAACATATTTTATGATACAAAACAGTTTACGGTAATAATCCAAATACAATTCTGGCCAAAAAACCAGAAAATCTGCAAACAGACTGCTGAACTCATCGAATCGGATAATAGACTCGTCGAGTTCATGATGAACTCGTTGAGTTCATGAGTGGACTCGCCGAGTTCACCCTGGCAGAGTGTAAAATTTCATTTTTTTCTAGCTTTGAACAACTAGCCATGCATCAAATATAACAGAAAACAAATCATGGCTCTGATACCACTATTGGGTTTTCTGTACTACAACATCCTATGATGCACATACAACCCTAAATGCTTTTGATCTAAGTTTTCTCTAGTTATACATGCAATAAAATATCCAAAACATCAAGCCTACAACTAGCATACAATTTGATACTTGAATCATAAAAATAGATTAGATGATTACCTCTTTGTTGTAGCTTGATGTATTTGGCCTTTAAGAAATTAGCACCCCAAGTGTGATGACTCAAATGGTTCACAACACACCATGAACAAATCGAGGACTTGAGAGAGAGGTTATGAGGCACTCAAAATCGGTTATAGTATCTCTAAGATCACTAGTCACCCACATTTAGGCTAAGGGGTGTCATATATATATATATATATATATATATATATATATATATATATATATATATATATATGTATGTATAGTGTAGGAATCCAAGAGTCATGGGTAAACCCTAATCCATACACTTAGGTTATGATCCATATCCCAAACAATATATATCACTGATTTACATAATTAGCCCTCATTAATTTAATTAGTCTCTTTTGATCACTAAATTAATTCCAAATTAATTCTTGATCAATACTAATTAAATAATATATTATACTTATAATATATTAGTAAATCATAAATAACCTCTTACTCAAATATCCATCCTATCAAATTGTCCTAGTGATACGCAACCCAAAATGGACCATCCTACTCTCGAGTCAAGTACATACCAATTATAGTTATGGGCTTAGACACCTAATCCAATAGGTATGACCACTAGGGTCGGAATAACAATCATCTTTTTAGTCATTACCGAAACGATGGTAACGAAAGACATCAACCAAACAGAATCAATTACTACCACCTTGGTAACCTTGTGACTTTCCATGATACAAGTGCAGGCCCTGTGCTTCCGGTAGTATAGGATGTTGGATTAATGTCTAAGTCCATAACTATAATTGGTAAGATTTGACCCGACCCGGCATGGTCCATTTGGGTTGCATGGCATCATGCATTTGGATAGACTATAATGAGAGAAATAACACTTAAGGTTGGTTAATATATTATGAGTTCTAATATATTAATAAGGTTATTTAATTAGTATTGATCAAGAATCAATTTGGAATTAATTAAGTGATCAAAAGGAGACTAATTAAATATATGGGTTGATTGTGTAAATCATTCATTCTTATATATGTGGGCTTGTGATCCAAAATTCCTTATGTTGGACTAAGTCCATGGGGTGACCCATGGATACTCCATGGAGGTTAAAATCCATGGAGCATAAGGAATGGGTAAAGTTATGAGTTACATGGTGTAACCCTAATAGCCACCATATAAAAGAATCCCATGGCTCAAGAAATCGTGCATTAATGTGTGAATATGAGTGCTAGACGATTTCAAGGAGTGTTCCATTTCTCTCAAGTCATTCCATGTGCATTTGGTGTTGTGTGAACCATTTGAGGTGTCACACTTGGGGCACTAGGCACTCAAGCTTCATGGAGACAAGCTACATCAAACAAAGGTATGTATTCTATCCATTTGATTACCCAAGTATCAAGTATTGTATGCTAGATAGGGTAATACCTTGGAAAGTTCATAATTGCATGTATAATAGAGAAAACATAGATCCAAGGTATTTAGGGTTGCATGTACACTTAGGAGTGTTAGAATGCTCAAAACCCATCAGTGGTATCAGAGGCAAGGCTTGTTTTCTTGTTATACTTGCAAAATTAGCTGAAAAATCGAATTGTATTAGTTTAAAAGTTATGCTAATTACTTGAAAAAAAATTTGATGTGAATTATCTTTGTTCATATGAGTTTATTAGATTAATAGAAAAGTTAATTGATTATGTGTTTTCAATCCATTTTCATCTAAGAGTTGATTCTAAAATGTGTTTTTGTAACTTGTCCTCAAGTTATATGAAAAGTCACATTTAAGTTTCATAAATCTCATAAAAAGTTGGCAATGGTTACAAAAATGAAGAGTCTTGTCCTCATTAAATGGTTTTATGACTCCATAACTTGTCCTCAAGTTATGGAGGTTCAAGAGTCACTTCATTAAATGATAAAATGTGTAACCTTAATTAGTTCCATAAGTTACAAAAATAAAGAAAAGTTACATTCTTTTATTAGTTTAAAGTCTTCCATAACTTGTCCTCAAGTTATGGAACTTGAAGAGTTTTTTTTTTTAATTAAAACTACTTTAAACACATAAGTTATGGAATTAATTAGTTTTGAATATTTTCAAAACTTGCCCTCAAGTTTTGGAATTTGTAAAGTTTTCCCCATTAATACTTTAATTCCAAGTTAGCCCTTAGAATTTTAAAAGTTAAAATTCAACCCTTATACATTATAGTATTATAAGTTAATAATAAATATATGTATAAGAGCAAGTCAGTCTTACCGTTAGTAGGCCTCATTCACGAAGCCGGTCTATAAGGGGGGTATAAGGTTACTGCCTATAAAATGGCAGTTTAATGGGTGTCCACTCTCACCCACCGCTTCCTTGACTGGTGGAGGGACGTTAGCCGAACGGGTAGGACAAGGACTAAAATTCTCCCTTCATTAAAAGTATTAATGATAAATACTAAGTAACTAAACATTTATAAATTCCCAATCTTAGTTACTTAGGAAAATGTGAATAAGGTGCTAATCCATGAAATTACACTTTGCACTTTGCTTAAACTGTTAGTGGAGCGTGTGTGGTTAACCGGCACACTAACCTGGATTTAACAAAGTAGGCAAAGGGTAACTTAATATTTATCATAGTATCGGTGGAGCTCGTGTGGTTAACCGACACATCGATTGAGGGGTAAATATTAAGGGTACCAAGTATATTTGCATGGTTACTTCACACCTTGTTTTGTGATCCTCGGCTTCCCAGTCACAAAACCTGAAGGGCACACTCGAGATTGAAACATGCCATTGAAAAGTTCAATGAATCTCAAAAGATCTAGGAGTTTCAAATCCAATTAAAAACCTAATTACATTATTTCGTTTTTCATGGTGGAAATTGGTAAATCGCCATTTACCTACCTTCAACTATTTTATAACTCGGATTATGACATCCCTCTTCCAGTTATAAATAGGTTGTTGGATCCTAGCCTTAATATTTCATATTGGGTGTTATATTAAGGACTTTAGATCAACTATCTTGAATATCTCCCAAAAGATGTCTAGTTCAGACATCTATGATCTTCCCAAATCTCTTGGAACTTTACTTCCTCCACCTCCTCCAATTATTCTCCCTAACCCACAAGTTCAAGGTCACTCAAGCCCTAATGGCAAGCAAGGTCTATGTGTGATCACATCTTAGAGATGAAGTCACATATTGACAAGCTGGGAGAGTTGGGTGTCAAAGTCTTGAGAAAGTTGGATGTTCAATCACTTTCTAAGTCACATAGTGAGTTCCTTTGGGACTACTATGAAACAGACTATGACATGAACCTTAATGATCATATCTATTTGCTTGGTGCTGCTAAATCAGCAATGATTTGGAACGATAGTAAAGCAAATTTGATTAGAATATCAACTTCCCAAAAACTTTATGGACAATGACAATGGTGACACTGGAAATCCAGAAAAAGAATTCTCTTCCCAATGGAAAGGGATTGGCCATAGTCAACCCGGTTGACCAAATGGTAAAGAGAAAGGCTAAGTCTGAGATAGTCCCATTACCAAAGGGTCCATATGTTTATTTTGCCAAAGGAATGGGCGTTGATTGCAAAGCTGCCAAATTTACCTAAGGATGTTAAAGTCAATAAGTTTGACTCTACATCAGGTAGAGCCCATTATCTAACTTTGTTAAGTTCTATTCTGAGATCCTCATTACCTGATGTGACTGGGTCACATGTTGATGTTTTAAGAATCAAAGAATAGAGAGAAATCTTAAAGGAAGTATATATTGATTCTGATCGCGAAGGTGGATTTCGATCGCATCAGAATTTTGAACAAGGAATAGATAACAACAATTTTCCATGTGGATTGTAAGGATAAGTTTTTCCGCAAAGTTTTAAAATAAAAGAAAATTGTTTAATTTTATTTATTTGAAGTATCCTTACAATGGCATTTGTGGAAATTCTTGCTTATATGATTCCACTGACAGCAATATTGGAAAATGGATTTGATTCTTTCATTTGTGGTAGTGTCTAAATTTACCAAATCAGGAAAGTTCCTCATCGCCCAAGTTTCAATTGGACGGAAACTTGGAATCATGCAAGTTGAATAGTATGATGAATGAGAACTTTCAAGCATTGGAAAATCAAGACTAATTACTTGTTCACATGGATGTGTGAGTCAAGTGAAGGACTAAAGGGATCGAGTACACATTCTTGTGCACTGGTCATGTCCACCACAAAAGATCGATAAGACTATTCGTCATAATTTACTATAGTTTAGTAAATATGGTTATACTTACAAGTTTAAGTATAATTCTGAAACATTGGAAAAGTCTCAATGTATGGTAGAACGAATGGGAAGAATCAAATTAGGCAGAAAGATAAAAGTTTCTCAAATCTGAAAAGATGGGAGAGTACTTTAGTATCACGTTTGTGATCATCTTAATGATTTAAAAATCATATCACAATTAGTCCTCTAAAGGTCATCTTAGTGCATTCTTATGACTAAGAAGAGGAGTCATGAATTGTTGAAATGGTTAGATCAAGAAGATGAGTCATACTTCGTTCCAAAACAATTCTTAGAGTCATACTCCAAGATTGTAACTTGAGTGACATATCTTAAAGAAAGGTTTAAAACACTTGTCAAATGTAAGAGTAAAAGTGTCCTACTCTTGTACATTTGAAGTTGGTAAGTTGTGATGTTTTGGATAAAACAAAGACCAACTAAGGCCAATTGTGTGAAGTGTTTGTCTTGATAAAGAATCCGCACTATCTCTTGAATATTTGGCAAGATAGTCTTATATGTCAAGAGGATAGTGGGAGTCTTAAAGATCCTAAAAAGAATTTCAAGAACTAATCAAGAATAAAACCTGAGGTTCTTCACTAGCACACGACTTGAGGTTTATAACCTATCGTGTTGACATATTCTGTGCCCATTCCAGTTAAAGTTGGCTTTGCATAGGAGTTCTGAAAGTTCTCAATTGGTTGCATAACAACTTGGAAGCAATGGCAGGCCCTGTACTGCCAGGTGGCAAGAAGTTAAGATTGCATAAGTTCAGTCCATATGAGTTTGGATTTGTCATTATCCTTGTCTTGTGACTATGGTTTTGACGATTCACATGGATAAGAACACATACACCATAAAATCTAAGGGTCATAAGGTTTCTCTGCGATTCATGAAAATGATGGTGAGGAAACACTTCCACCAAGTAAATTTGAAGCTGATGGCAAAAGGTCTAAACAATTGAGACTATGATTACGACATCCCTTTTCATAGTTCTGAAATTGTTTAGACACACATGCATGCTATCTAAGGAAAGGTGTATGATTTTGATAAAGTTTTATCAAAGCATCTCGTATCAGAAATCTGAACTTTGGTAAGAAAGTCAATAAAGTATTGATTTCTAGAAGTCCAGCTGATTTCTAAGTACATGTCAAAGCTAGTGGGAGCATAAGTGTTATGCTAATAATCATCATGTTAGTGGGAGCATGATAATTATTGTTAGTGTTGCAAGTTAGCAATGTTAATTATAGAAAACAAAAGTTTCAATTCGTGAGGGTGCAGGGATTGAAAAAGTTGTTTTGCTATAATTAAGGGAGAGGATATACTTCATTTCAGTTCTAAAGGCTTAGATTGAGACCTTAATCATCTTTAGTCAAGAATATATATATGAATTTCATGTTGGATTGGTTCAACTTAAGGAAATTCTATATATTGCGTTCTCAAAATTCGATTATGATTACGGCATCCCTCTTCATAGTCAAATTTTGAAAACATGGCAAATAAAATTATTGTAGCAAAAGACTGGTCTAGAATCATGTCTTTATGTGAGACATCATGAATCGTGTACCATTTGCTTTGGGTACAGGATCGATTGCATGTGCTATAATATTTGTCATTTCTAAATTTTTCCAAATGCCCAGATGCATTAAGAAGGGAAAAGGTCTAGAATTGGATATGACTAAAATGATTAAGCAATTGTCGAGGACAATCTGAGGTTTACCAAAGATTGGTTGCTCAGGGACAGTTGGAAGTATAGTGCTAATTTTGGAAGGACCATATTGACATATTCTGAAAAGAGGCATCTCTTGTTCAGAAGTGATAGTCAAAATGAGAATATGGAGTTGTCTCCATAGGTGGAAGTTATCTGTGTAAGATTAGAAAACTTAATGCAAGAATCATGTCCAAAGCAATGTACTTTGAATATGAGACTTAGTTTCCATGGAGTTGATCTCCATTGGAATACCTTATAATGACTGTTGACAAGTCTTTGTGACTTTGTACATATTCATTACAGGAGGGTCAGTGCATATAAGTTTAAAATCTAAACAGATTTCGATAAATGATAGGAATTTGAAATTCTCGCATTTTTCGATAAGGATTTGGGAGTGTGAAATTAGAATCATTGAAATTATGTTCAATTGGTTTATTTCACAAAGTAAAGATCATAGACAAACATAGAGTGCATACTTGGTGTATGGCAAAGGTATTGTTTAAGAAAAACATAGTGTACATGCTTGGAGCATGGGACAACTAGTTTTTTTAATTCAAGTATAAAGTTGATAAAACCGAAACAATGAATAATGAGTAATCAGTATGGTGATAAATAAAAGTGTTTATTTATATTCATAGGGTTTGATACCATATTTGATTCATTTATTCTTGTGTTTCACTTTGCATGTTTTGACTTCCAGAATAACTAAGTCGCTCTTCCTGAATGATTAAGTTATTCAAACCATCCACGGTCGGTCATATGTTGGAAGTAGATATGAATCAAGATTGTCATGGGTTGGTTTGTAGAGGTCCAAGTTGGTGGACAAAGTGGTGCTACAACACTCATTAGTGCTCATAAGTTCTGAGTATTGGATTCAACCCGCGCTCATTTGAATCACTTCATGGATTTTATCACGAGTGATCATGAGACGATAATATCTTATATTCTTCAAACCTAGAGATATATGAGTTGTTACTATGAGTTGGTTATACATTGATTGCACGAAAACGCATTGGTAACTCGATGTTATACAACGTGCCTTTGTGTATGATTCAACAAGTAGTAGAACAAGCCATATGAGTCGAAGTTTATCCATTCCTTTTACCTTCGGGATAAAAGCGATATCTGTAGGCCCCTCGATGATTTAAAGATGATACATGTGAGTGCTTGGCCAAGCCAGGACTGATTTGATTTGTTCAATCAGTCAGTCATCATGAATCGGAAATCGGGAAACAACAAATGGACAGAGAGAATGATTGATAATCCATGTCTCAGTCCATATGATATCTAGAATGGAGGAATATATGATCCCTTATCTAATGGACAAGTCATTGACAAAGGTCAGAGTTCATCGACAAGGTCAGAGTTCGACAGAAGCTTTTGAGAGCTACGATTGCTGATCGGTTCCTGAAGTCATACGCAATAATAGTTTTAGACTTATCCAAGTGGGAGACTGTTGGATTAATGTCTAAGTCCATAACTAGAATTGGTAAGACTTGACCCGACCCGGCATGGTCCATTTGGGTGGCATGGCATCATGCATTTGGATAGACTATAATGAGAGAAATAACACTTAAGGTTGGTTAATATATTATAAGTTCTAATATATTAATAAGGTTATTTAATTAGTATTGATCAAGAATTAATTTGGAATTAATTAAGTGATAAAAAGGAGACTAATTAAATATATGGGTTGATTGTGTAAATCATTCATTCTTATATATGTGGGCTTATGATCCAAGATTCCTTATATTGGACTAAGTCCATGGGGTGACCCATGGATACTCCATGGAGGTTAAAATCCATGGAGCATAAGGAATGGGTAAAGTTATGAGTTACATGGTGTAACCCTAATAGCCACCATATAAAAGAATCTCATGGCTCAAGAAATCGTGCACTAATGTGTGAATATGAGGGCTAGACGATTTCAAGGAGTGTTCCATTTCTCTCAAGTCATTCCATGTGCATTTGGTGTTGTGTGAACCATTTGAGGTGTCACACTTGGGGCACTAGGCACTCAAGCTTCATGGAGACAAGCTACATCAAACAAAGGTACGTATTCTATCCATTTGATTACCCAAGTATCAAGTATTGTATGCTAGATAGGGTAATACCTTGGAAAGTTCATAATTGCATGTATAATAGAGAAAACATAGATCCAAGGTATTTAGGGTTGCATGTACACTTAGGAGTGTTAGAATGCTCAAAACCCATCATAGGACTCTACTAACATTCCCACCTACTCATACTCGTCCCAAGTATTGTCTCATAGTTTTCCAAGTCACCATACAAGAATTTCACTGAGATATCATTGCACAGTGCAACACTCAAAGACAAAGCACATTGCACTGAGATATCATTTTATAAAGGATCAATTGACCGACATCTTCACAAAAGCCTTACCTGAACCTACGTTCAATCAGATTTTACAAGGGATAGGAATGATGGATGCTGACTCAGTTCCGAAATCTTCTTAGTAATCGGAATTTACTGTTCACGTTCTGAATGGTTTCGAGCTTCGGAACGTGTCAGAATTCATTTTTAAAATTCCGATTGGTTTCGAGCTTCGGAATGCTTCAGAATCTACTGTTCATCAGAGTTTCGAAATGTTTTGTATCCTTTGTACACTATGTCTCTTCTGATTGGTTCCGACCTTCGGAATGATTCAGAAGTTACTGTTCATTTCTGTTTCGGAATTCTTTTTTATCAAAAATTACAAAAGCATTTTTCTTTATTTTTGTTTTATCTTTTCCAGAAAATCAAAAATTACAAAAACATTTTTTTTATTTCTGTTTTATCTTTTTCAGAAAATCAAAAATTAGAAAAATATTTTTCTTTATTTCTGTTTTATTTGTTTTATTCAAAAGTAACAAAAATATTTTTATTGCTTTTGTAAATCTATTGTTTTCTTTTCAGGTTAATATTCTTTCTAATCTCAATTCAGAACAATGGGGAAGGTATAATTCCGAATCTTTATCCTAGATAAGTGTCCCTAGAAGCATGTTGTTGCATGTTGTCCCAAGCCTCTTAGTCTCTATGTTTGAAGCCTTAATGAAACTTTCGTTGTGATTGTTTCTCTCCAATCAGGCTATTCATTCACATAAGTCATTGAGCTACCTTACTCTTCTCACAATGAGTTAAGATTTGACTGCTTGGTCATTCATTTATATACCAGAGGTATACTTTCTTCGTCGAAACCAATCTATAATTTCTTCATCAACTTCTTGTTCATAAACGTAACCATTGAGACTCTCGAAAATTACCACTGAGGTTTATTGTTACATAACATCTGTGTTTATGATCTTGAAATCATTATCACCATGATTTTGAGTGAGACCCAAAATTCTGAATCCCATTTCTGAATTGACGGTGAAAAATTAAATGTTCTAGATATTTTCACCAAGGAATTGCCGAATAAAACCATTTTGGTTTGTAGTATTCTAATTTGAAATCTCATTTTTCTTTTTGAGTGATCTGGATGAAATGTTCTCGACCCAAGACATTTCAGCCCAACTAGATCTAGTTTTTGTTTTTTTAAGATTTCCATAATATCCAGTCACTTAAAGAATATCCAAAGCTTACTTGTCCTTATGGCTAGACTGGTCAATGAAGTACTTTTTTCAGATCTTCAGACTTATGTCAAGTTTTGAAATCTGGTTGAAGCTTAGCCACCCATGAAGCCTAGTAAAAGAAGCATTTGACAGTTTCCTATAAGACTAGTGATCGTAATTCAACGGGATACCACCCAAGCACTTCAGAGTCTCTCTTGACTCATATGGAAGAGATCATTGACTGCGATCCATCTGATTTTCTTGTCAATTTTATTTGACATCACAAAATCCCTAAAATTAATTTGCTTTATATCTTTATCTTTGGCACACTCTTACACAAAAATCCTTGTGATATTTCCAAGTCTAGTTCTAAATTCCGAATGGTTACTTTCATTCTGAGAACATGTCATGATCTTACAGTTGGTGAATTGCTAGCTGATTCCGAAATCTTCAAATTTGAAATGACGGTCTGTTGGAGATAATATTTCAAATCAAGCGAAATTTTTTGAAATTCCCTGACATCACACGTGTCAGTTACAACGGCGTCTGACATATTGATGAGTTGTCACAATTTTCAAGGATACTTTTATGGGGTACAGGAACATCAAACGACGCTTTTCTCTCACCACTTATCAATTACCGTATAAAAGGGGGTATTCAAACGGTTTTCTCTCACCGCAAACATTATTCTCGAATCCCTTACAACAAAAACCCCTGAATTCTCTATACTGTTCATCGTCTTCTTCACCACAACAATGGAAGGTTCATCTGAGCATATCTCTTTGCTGATCAATCGACTTCTGTAATCATGCTCAACATGAAGAATGGGAAATACGTGATTATTGATCTTGAATCCTCACGCTACAACAAAGTTCTTAGGCCCACTACCGAATGCCTCAAGTTCTCGCCACTGCCTCATGCATTAACAATGGCATAATCCGTTCCACTTGTTCATCTTTCCAAGGCTTACTCATCAGCCATATACAACAAGGCAGACGAAATCATCCACTTCGAGGTTGCATCTCATAAAACCTCGATCACGAAGTCTCTTTTCTGCAGAATTTTAGGGCTTTCTTAATCTGAAGCTCTCGTGGATCCAGAATCGATTTCTAACGTTGCCCTCATCGAGATGTTCTATCAGATGAGATATACTGGCGACATTGCTTTATTATCAACGTTCAGGAAGCCATTTCTTCGTCCTATGTAGAATGGGCTATTTACTCTCCTGTTCAAAAGCTTTTCTGAAAGAGTTTTAGGATCAGACAACGCAAGTAAGCTGTTCTATACTATGATTAATGGCCTCTACCATGGAATCAATCTGGATTATGGTGCTATTTTGTAGTCTCAACTCATCCAAAGCACAGTTTCTAACAATCGCCACTTGGAGATATCTTGTGCTTGGTTTTGTTCAATTGTTATCAACCGTGCACTTGGCCATTTCAAGGCTCTGTTGGATAAGATGTCTAAGTCCATAACTTATTTGGTATATACTTGACCCGACCCGGCATGGTCCATTTGGTTTGCACTTCACCCAAACTAGTTATGGATAATTTTATGAGAGTTGTATACTTACGATTTATTAATATATTATAAGTTATAATATATTAATATAAAGTCATGTTACTTAATTAGTTTTAATCTTGAATTAATTATGAATTAATTTAGTGATTAAAAGGAAGACTAATTAAATCATGGGCTATTATATTTATATGGTGTGGGCTAACACTCATTTGGGAATGGGCTAAGCTTATATGGAAGTCCATGGATGATCCATGAAGCTTTTACCCATGGATCCTTGGAAGAGGAAAAGACATGGATTATTAGGGTTTCACCCTAACCATGTACAATATATAAACAAGCTTATGTTGCATGAAAAACACACTAAGGTGTGTGTAAGTGTGGTGGCCAAAATCAAGAGTTAGTATACTTTCTCATACATTTTCCAAGTTTGTGGTGATTTGTGATTTCCATTTGAGGCATTCACATTATTGGTGCTTGGCTCTCAAACTCCAAGGAATCAACAATCAACAAATGGTATGTAATTCATCTAGTTCTTTTATGGTTAAAAGTACCCCATGCCATGCTAGATAGGTTATAAACCTTGGAAAATAATATTTTGCATGTATCTTAGACAAACATAGATCCAAGGTTTAATAGGGTTGCATGTACACTTAGGAAGTGTTAGAATGCTCAAAACCCAACAATGGTATCATAGCCTAGGCTTGTTTGTTTGATACTTGATGCAAAATAGTGAAAAAAGTCGAATTTTTTGCTGTCTGCCTGATGAACTCGCCGAGTCCATGGGGGGACTCGCCGAGTTCATGAGTAAACTCATCCTACTTGGCGAGTAGGTTCGTGCACTCGGCAAGTAGGAGCCTCAGAATGCAGATTTTCGACTTTTGCTGCTGGAAATGGACTAGAAACATTACCCTAAACTGTTTTGGTGTTTTAAAACTTGTTTTTGGTTGGTGTAATGGTTGTTCTAATCCATTTACAATAGCATATATCAAAATTTCATGCTTTGTATGTGTTCATATAATTTTTGAAATTTTGATAATCATGTTCATGTTCTTATGAATTTAGAAGATGATAGGAATTATTTGCTGAATTGTTTAGGATTAATTCTTGATCATTTATGTGTTTTAATGGAGTCCATAATTTGTCCTCAAGTTACGGATATCCAAAGGTCACTTCTTTTAAACACACACTTAAAACACATAAGTTACATGGAAATGAAGAGCCTTCATTTTTATGAACCTTTAATTCATAAGTTATGAAATGAAAGGTTTTGAATAGTTTCAAAACTTGTCCTCAAGTTTTGGAATTTGTAAAGTTACACACACTTTAATATACTTTAATTCCAAACCCTTGGAGTTTTAAAAGTTAAAATTCAACCCTTATACTATTTATAACATTAATGGTTAATTATTATATATATGTATAAGATCAAATTCGTCTTACCGCTAGTACGCCTCATTCATGAAGCCAGTCTATAAGGTGGGTATAAGGTTGTTGCCTATAAAATGGCAACTTAATAGGTGTCCACTCTCACCCACCGCTTGCTTGACTGGTGGCGGGTCGTTAGCCGAACGGGTAGGACAAGGACTTATAAATTCTCATTAAAAGTATGATGAATATTATAAAGTAACTAAACCTTTTATAAATTCCCAATCTTAGTTACTTTAGGAAAATGTGAATATGGTGCTAACCCATGAAATTCACACTTTGTACCTTACCAAGTCGTTGGTGGAGCGGGTGTGGTTAACCGGCACACTAACTTGGACTAGTAAGGATCACGAAGGGTGACTTAATGTTTATCATAGATCCGTGGAGCGTGTGTGGTTAACCGGCACATTGATTAGGTGATAATATTAAGGGTACCAAGTGAATTTGCATGGTTATTCACACCTTGTTTTGTGATCCTCGGCATCCCAGTCACAAAACTTGAAGGGCACAATCGAGATTGAAACATGCCATTGAAAAGTTCAATGAATCTCAAAGGAAACTAGGAATTTCAAAAACCAATTAAACCTAATAATTCATTTCGTTTTCATTGTGGAAATTGGTGAATCGTCATTCACCTACCTTCAAATATATTATAGCTTAGATTACGGCATCCCTCTTCTAAGTTATAATATATTGTGTTGGATCCTAGCCTTAATATTACATTTGGGTGTATTATTAAGGATTCGATATATCTAATCTAAACTTGTTTTCTTCTTTTCAGATGACTTCCAACAACAAAGCTTCGGGCTCTAACCCTACTGGCTCCTTTTCCCTCATGAACCTTTGTGGGAGGGTCATCTTTGATGGTTCCAACTTCATGGATTGGATCCGGAACATCAGGATGGTTACTCGTTACGAGGACAAGGAATATGTCCTCGATAAGGAGCTAAAGGAGCTTGATGAGTCCACTGCTACTCCTGAGGAGGTCGTTGAGTATCAGGCACATGAAAGAGATGCCACCATGGTGGCATGCATCATGATGGCCACCATGACAGCTGAACTCCAAAAGTCCTATGAGGACTATTACCCTTTTGAGATGCATCTGGATCTGATGGAAAGGTACCATCAGAGTGCTCGTCAAGAGCGATATGAAATAATCTCCTCCATGATCACTACCCGTATGAAGGATAGCGAACCAATCACGAGCCACATGCAGAAAATGCAAAGGTATGTGGACCGTCTAATGAAACTGAATGTGAACTTCCCTGAGGAGTTGGCAATTGATATCATTTTGTACTCCTTGCCATCGTGTTATGATCAATTTCGTATGACATACCACATGAACAAGGAGGAAGTCACACTCAGTAAGCTTCAAGGACTTCTGAAGACTGCCGAAAGTGGTCTTAAGAGTAAGTCGGTTGCTACTCCTACTCCTACTACTACCCCTGTTTTGGCTATCGGGCAAGGCAAAGGGAAGAAGAGGAAGCACCCTTCGAAGGGTACCAAGGGAAAGTCCCTTGAAGGCTCCTCATCTGGAACTAAACGTAGTTCTATCACTCCTTCTGCCATCCCTAAGGATGCTGAATGCTTCTACTGTCAAAATAAGGGGCACTGGAAGCGAAACTGCCCAAAGTACTTGCAGGATGTCAAGGATGGGAAAGTGAAACCATCCCATGCAGGTATTTACACTATATTGTCTAATAACTCACCATATTCTAATTCTTGGGTTCTTGATACAGGTTGTGGTATTCACATCTGTTGTGACTTGCAGGGCCTAAGAAGAAGTGAGGATGTGGAGCAAGGAAAGATAAACTTAATCATGGGGAACAAGAAGGTTGCACGTGTTACCAAGATTGGAGTTTATACTTTGTTGCTAGATAGTGGGTTAAAGTTAGATTTGAATAAATGTGTGTACTCGTCTGAAATGGCGAGGAATATTATTTCCTTTCATGCTTTGTACAAACAAGGTTTTACCTTTTCTTTTGATAATGAAGTTGGTAGTATTAATGCTTTCTTTAATAATGTTCTTTATTTTAAAGCATTACCTTGTGATGGTGTGTATGAAGCTGAATCGGTTGTAGATAATTTAGGAAATAATGTATTATATATTGATTCTTCTACTAGCTTGGATAAATCATCTTTGTGGCATTGTCGTCTTGGACATGTAAGCAAGAAACGCATAGGCCAGCTCCAAAAGGATGGAGTCTTGGAGTCGTTCGACCTTAAGTCGGATGATAGTTGTGAGTCTTGTCTACTTGGAAAAATGACAAAATGACCCTTCACTGGTACTTGTGCAAGGGGTGAGGGTTTGTTGGACCTTATACATACTGATGTATGTGGACCATTCAAAACCGCCACAAGGGATGCTAATCGCTATTATGTGACTTTTATTGATGATATTAGTAGATATGGTTATGTCTACTTAATCAAACATAAGTCAGAAACTTTTGAAAGGTTTAAAGAGTTTAAACAGGAAGTAGAAAATCAATTGGGCTGGAACATTAAGATGCTTCGATCCGATCGAGGTGGTGAGTATCTTAGTACTGAGTTCCTCGACTATCTTAAGGAGTGTGGGATTGTCTCACAATTGACACCTCCCAGGACACCACAGCTGAATGGTGTAGCTGAGAGGCGCAATCGAACTTTGTTGGACATGGTTCGCTCTATGATGAGTCGAGCTTCGCTACCAATCTCTTTTTGGGGGTATGCCTTAGAGACTGCCGCCCACATCCTTAATCTAGTCCCTACAAAGAAGGTTTCCAAAACACCTCATGAGATGTGGACTGGGAAAGTTCCCAATTTGGACCACATCAAGATTTGGGGTTGCGAGGCTTTCGTGAGGCGCGAGACACATGACAAGCTCGAACCTCGAAGTGAAAGGTGTATTTTCATCGGCTACCCACAAAAATCCTTTGGTTACCTCTTCTACAGACCCAGTGAGAATGTGGTCTTTGTGGCTAGGAGAGGGGTCTTTCGAGAGAGAAAATTTTTAAGCCAAGGAGACAGTGGGAGGCAAATTGACCTTGAAGAAATTCAAGACTCAATTGGTGAAGGAACCTCAGACACTAGAAATCAACTTGAGGAGGAAATTCCTGTTGATCCAGCTGACGAGTCTATACTTCCGAGGCGTTCCACAAGGGTTAGGAACACACCTGAGTTTTATTATGGATTTCATATTACTACGGAAGGTGATACATTTATCAGTGACAATACACTGGTAAATCTGGATGAACCTAACAGTGTTAAGGAAGCCATGGCAGGCCCAGAGTCTGCTAAATGGAAGACAGTTGAGTGCAAATGGATCTTCAACAAGAAGACCGACATGGATGGGAAGGTGCACACTTGTAAGGCTCGACTGGTTGCGAAGGGGTTTACTCAGACTCAGGGTATTGATTATGATGAAACCTTTTCACCAGTAGCAAAGATTAAGTCTATTAGGGTTATGCTAGCCATTGCTACATTTCATGATTATGAAATATGGCAAATGGATGTCAAAACCGCTTTCCTTAACGGAAAGTTGGCTGAGGATGTTTACATGAATCAGCCAGAAGGTTTTGTCAGTGCAGAGTACCCCAATAGAGTGTGCAAGCTTGAGAAATCCATTTATGGATTGAAACAAGCATCTCGAAGTTGGAATCTTTGTTTCGATGAGAAGGTCAAAGAGTTTAGTTTCTCAAGAAGTGAAGATGAGTCCTGCGTGTATGTCAGAGCTAGTGGGAGTATAGTTAGTTTTTTGGTACTGTATGTGGATGACATACTACTCATAGGAAATGACATCCCAACCTTGCAGGAGGTTAAGTCCTGGCTTGGGAAGTGCTTTGCTATGAAGGACCTTGGAGAAGCTACCTATATCCTAGGGATAAGGATATTAAGAGAAAGGAGTAAAAGACTAATTGGACTTAGTCAGAGTATCTACTTGGATAAGGTGTTGAAAAGGTTCAACATGCAGAATTCCAAGAAAGGAGAATTACCGATCCAAAGCAATGCCAAACTTAGCAAGGCTCAGAGCCCGAGTACAGAAGATGAGATAGCTGAGATGAGTCGATTACCTTATGCTTCCGCTGTTGGTTCGATCATGTATGCTATGACTTGTACCCGTCCTGATGTGGCCTTCGCTTTGAGCATGGTCAGCAGATATCAGGGGAACCCTGGCAAGGCTCATTCGACTGCGGTAAAGAATATTCTCAAGTACCTGCGGAGGACTAAGGATTGGATCCTTACCCTTGGTGGGAGTGATGACTTGAGAGTAGTAGGGTATAGTGATGCTAGCTTTCAGACTGATAGGGATAACTTCCGCTCTCAGTCGGGCTGGGTCTTTACCTTAAATGGAGGAGCAATCACTTGGAAGAGTTCCAAACAGGAGACTGTAGCTGATTCGACTTGTGAATCAGAGTACATAGTAGTGAGTGAAGCGGCATAGGAGGCGATATGGCTGAGGAACTTCGTCGGAGACCTTGGAGTTGTACCAGCTATTAAGGAGCCTATGGAGATTTTCTGTGACAGCAATAGTGCGGTTGCCTTAGCCAAGGAACCAAGAGATCATGGCAGATCCCGACACATTGACAGAAAATATCACTTCATAAGACACAAGATAGAAGAGGGACTCCTCGTGGCAAAGAGGGTATCGTCAGATGAGAACCCTGCGGATCCCCTTACGAATGGACTGACGAGGGTGAAGCAGTTGCAGCATGCAAGGCGCATCGGGCTAAGGGACGATATTAGTTTTACAGATTAGATAGCCTTTTCTGATACTTGTAAAATGTAATCGACGTTTGATGATGAATAAAATTTGTGATTTATTTATGAGTAAAGTGTTGCTATCATTGTCAATTGTTGACTATTGTTTCAGTTTTGCATGTTTTGATTTCCAAAATAATTAATTTATTCAAACTCTCCACAGTCGGTCATATGTCGGAAGTAGGTATGAATCAAGACTGTCATGAATTGGGATTGTAGATGACTAAAGGTGTTTAGCCATAGCAATGGTTTCTACAACATTCATGAGTACTCATAAGTTATGAGTATTGGAATAAACCCACGCTCACTTGTATCACTTCATGGAATTTATCTCGAGTGATCGTGAGACGGTAATATCATATAAGTCTTCAAACCTAGAGATATGAGTTGTTACCTATGAGTTGGTTGTGCATTGATTGCACGTAAACGCATCAGTAACTTGATGTTATAAAACGTGCCTTTGTGTGCAATTCAATAAGTAGTAGAACAAGCATATGAGTCGAAGTTTATCTGTTCCTTCTAGAAATAGAAGCGATATCTGGGCCCCTCGATGATTTTGTGTTGACCCATGTACCGAGCCCGGTCAGAACTAAATTGATGTGTTCAGTTAAGTTCTTTGTCAAACAAATCGAAAATCGAGAAACAACTGCTAGACAATAAGTAAGACATTGTTCCATGTATTTGTCCGGCTGATATCATGAGAGCAGAGGATTATATGATCACTTATCTAAAATGGCGCTTCATAGTTCACAAGAGTTTTCGAGAGCTACGATTGCCGGTTGGTTCCTGAAGTAATATAGGCAAATACAGTTATTAGACTTATCCAAGTGGGAGTCTGTTGGATAAGATGTCTAAGTCCATAACTTATTTGGTATATACTTGACCCGACCCGGCATGGTCCATTTGGGTTGCACTTCACCCAAACTAGTTATGGATAATTTTATGAGAGTTGTATACTTACGATTTATTAATATATTATAAGTTATAATATATTAATATAAAGTCATGTTACTTAATTAGTTTTAATCTTGAATTAATTATGAATTAATTTAGTGATTAAAAGGAAGACTAATTAAATCATGGGCTATTATATTTATATGGTGTGGGCTAACACTCATTTGGGAATGGGCTAAGCTTATATGGAAGTCCATGGATGATCCATGGAGCTTTTACCCATGGATCCTTGGAAGAGGAAAAGACATGGGTTATTAGGGTTTCACCCTAACCATTTACACTATATAAACAAGCTTATGTTGCATGAAAAACACACTAAGGTGTGTGTAAGTGTGGTGGCCAAAATCAAGAGTTAGTATACTCTCTCATACATTTTCCAAGTTTGTGGTGATTTGTGATTTCCATTTGAGGCATTCACATTATTGGTGCTTGGCTCTCAAACTCCAAGGAATCAACAATCAACAAAAGGTATGTAATTCATCTAGTTCTTTTATGGTTAAAAGTACCCCATGCCATGCTAGATAGGTTATAAACCTTGGAAAATAATATTTTGCATGTATCTTAGACAAACATAGATCCAAGGTTTAATAGGGTTGCATGTACACTTAGGAAGTGTTAGAATGCTCAAACCCAACAGGTTCTACTGATAACTGATTCAGTGATGGAAGTTATTCCGACACTCTAGACCTCCACATTCATGATGTTAGATCCCAGGAACTTCGCTTTTGTTGGGACTATTCCGGAGGAAATGTTGGTGAAAGTTCCTTCTCACATTGTGATCGTGAATGAATTTCGGAAGCTCCCATTGTCTGGTGTTCGCCCTATAACCGATGAGTTATGAATGTTGATCGAGGAGGGTACCAAACCGAAGAGGGGAGGCAAGAGAAAAGTGAAATCTGGTCCTTCTGATGTTGTCAAAGCTCCCAAGAAGACCAGAAAGCAAGTCAAGAAACCGAGATCTCCTTCTCCGGTTGTTCAGGAAGATTTGGAATCCAGGACTCTTACTGAAGTCCGAAATGAAGATACAATTCACCATGAGGAAGAGGATACTGCAACAACTTCGGAACTCACTCCCACTAAAACAATTCCAATGGTATCACCTCCAATTCCTACATCTATTCTTGTTTCGGATGTCTTTCATACCTACTCTCCACCATCTTCAGCAATCATAACTTCCATTTCGATATCATCCCTCCCTCCACTACGATCTAACATTTCTATTGGAATTTCACTTCCTCAGATCTCCATTCCATTAACATCCATAGTCTTTACTGATTCCACCCCTCCAACCACTTCATCTACTACCACTCCACCAGAAGTTCCGATTGTCAAGTCCATTCCGGAGGCGACTAGGGCTTCAGACATTAATTTCAACGTATCTGATACCGGGGAAAATGTCAATACTGGTGTGACTTCAGAACCAAATACATCCTCTGTTCCTCCTTCAGAAGACTCATATGAATTTATGTATGGAGATGATCCAGTATCCTTTACAGATTTTGTTTTTAGCCCCTTCACTATAAATTTCAATAGCGATAATGATGATGCCCCGATGACGAGAGGGAAGTTCACACAACTTAATGACAAATTGGATTCTCTCTTAGAGTCTTCCAAGTCTTCGTCTTCACCTAACTGAGAGTATCTGTTGACAACCCACAAGGCCACGGTGGAGATTTTAACGAAAGAAAATGCAAAATTCCTTGAGGAATCTACCAAGACAATTAAAGCTTCCGAACAGACTATTTCAGAGACGACCGCAAAAGTCGAAAAAATATCTCAAGAAGTGAAAAAATTTGTGGCTGAGTTCAGAACTTTGTCTGACTCCAACACCGAAGCCATGAATAAAGTTATTGTAGGTTTTCGTAATTCCTTGCAAGCCGAGAAGGAGGCACATTATGTTGTTCGTTCAACAAGAAAGGTCAACAATGCTAAATTGAACGCCTCTGTTCTTACCAATATAGAAAATTTGCATGAGGACTTGGCCACCAAAAAAACAATTATGGATCAGTTGGATGAAAAGACACAGAAGGCCAAGGTCCTTTTGGTAATGCTGCAATATACCAACAAGCGTGTTGATGATTTGGAATCAGAGAAAACAGTTGTTAAAAGCTATGTTTCTAAAATCAATAAATACTTGCAACGGCTTGTAAAGACTCGTGACTCCTTGTTCATAGTCTCAGTTCGACAACAACTTTCGGACAAACTTCAACCAGTCTTTGCAATGCTGAATCAGATAGAATGTGTTTCGGGTAGCGATGCTCTTCCGAAACAAGGGGAGACAAAGAAGACAAAGAAGAACCCCAGGCAAAGCATACGAATGGTGAACATGAACAAGAACAAAAACCGAAGAATGATGATCAGAAAGGTAATGAAGCTTCTACGTCAAACAAAGGCAAAGAGAAAATTATTGATGATGAAGAGGAAGAAGAAGAGCTTTCTGAATCTGAGAAGCATCTGCGAAAGAAGAGAGACAAAGAACTTGATGATCTTCTGAATCTTTGTAAGGAGTTGGAAGCACAAGAAGCGGAGGCTAAAATTGCAAAAGTTATGCTTGAAACTTAGAAATTATTCTTTCCTCCATGGTCGATTGATAAAATTCAGAAAGAAGCCATTGATTATCTGAGCGTCTATTGGCTTGAGCCTTTGGTATCTTTTGACCTGAACAACGAAGAGGATTCTTAACTTGATTTTCCTATTACTCCATGGCTTTTCTGTTTTGGTGTTTTGAGGTGATAGAAAAGGCTTTGATTTCTGACAAAGCGGTGAATCTGAAACTCTTCAATTTCTACTTGAAGTATGCCAAGCCTCGATATTAGACTTGGAGCTTAAAGAGGATTATAGGATTGAAGGTTTGCTCGGCTATGCCTACTGAAGATTTTATGAACAAAAGGTTCAAGGGATTTCGGTGAGTCAATAAAGTATTGGATGAATTCACTTTGGCAGACTTCTCGTTTATGAATCCATACGACTGATATCTTTGTTCATTATTATTCTGAAAGATGAAAAGAAATATGACTCCATTGTTGCCCATCTGAAAAGGATACTTATGTGCTATATCCTAGAGATTGCGAAGATAGATGTAGAGCTAGCGTTGGTTTTGCAGAAAAGGCCCACTTTGAAATCCGAAGAGGAGCCTAAGGATGTTAAGAAGTTGAAGTTGGGAGTTATTCAGAAAGAACGTTGGAGTGTTGTGTATAACTGAAAGGTTGGTGATACAGTTCAGAAGATTATGTTCTTTCTGAGAGACAAAGATCTCTACTCAACCACTGCTCTGAAGACTATTCTCACAATGGTTAAAACATGCAAAGCGAACATAGAAGTAGTTCTAAAATGCTTCTCGGATATGATCAAATGGTATCTCAGTGTCCGAAACGTGCTTCTGAATTTAATGCCCAAACTTTTCAACACGCAGAGAAGACAACAATAAAGACTCTCCTTCGGAAAATGACACAAGGGGGAGATTTTTGGGTTTAATTGTATTGTGTCAAATGTGTGCATAGTATAGTTTGTTTTATTCCGGGTTGGGCCTGTCCATTATCGGATCTGCTTTGTAGTTAAGACTATATATAGTGCTTGCATGTAGTATTAGGGTTAACGTCTTGAAACTTGAATTACCGTTTGTACGCTCTAACAGAGAAGTTCTTGAGAACTCCTCTAGAGTCGATTAATCAAAGCATTAAGCACACTTTTGATCTTCATTGTTCTTGTCTTTAATTCACATCATTATTTTAGAATCTATCGATTTAATTTATTGATCTCACACCATTAACTAATAAATAGAACAAGAGTTGACCCAACTAGTCAAGAGTAGCAAGAGTTCGGTCTTCCACTAAACCACCTCGATATGTCTTGCTATACTACGCCTCATGGATTGATTTGGACAAATCACCAAAGTAGTAGACTAAACAAGTCAAGAATTCCTTATGCGCTAGCAATCTCGAAACCCATGCAAAAAGATAAACCAAGCAATACGTATGATCATAAATTCCTGCAAATAACAACAAAAAAACCTTCCCAACAAGTGACATGATATCAATGAAAATAAAAATAAAAATAAAAATAAAATAACAATTAAAAACAAATAACAATTAATCAGACAAACTAAATTAATTGAAATCATTTCACGGCAACGACGCCAATAACTTTGATGTGTATATTTAATGCTCTAGTTTCTTATTTATAATACATAGTTTAATGCATATAAACAACACCTTACATGCAGTGAACCCGATCGAATATAGTATAGTTTTGATATGTAAGGGTGTCGAACTCATGGTAAATGGTAGTGATTAATATAATAATATTTGATTATAGGTTACACTAAATAAATAAAAGCAATAAAAGGGATTTTTATTATAAAAGCTCAATTAAACTAACAACTAAACTAACTAGATAAACTGATTGGAAAGGAATCACTTTAGGCACTCAAGATTAGATTGGATTACTTCTCGAAATCATAGTTAACTTCGTTAATAGTGCAATGGATCTATTAGTTGGTTATAAAATTCTCATTTGACTAGTTATCTTGATCGGATTTCCTAGTACTGATAATTAATGAACAACTAACACAATGATCATGCAATTAGTGAACAAGTAATTACATCAATATACTCGGATTACGAATGATATGATCTACTGATTTCTCATAAATGGTCATGATAATCAATCAAAGCATAACATAGATATTTAAGCCCTCTAACATAGCCAAAGTAACATATTAACATTACCTAACCCTAAGATTTGATCAATCTCTATTCCTAACAGTTTAATGATGATAAACTAATTAAGATTCAAGTTAATGTAATTAGATTGATCCATTTAAATACACATAACTCAGCTATAGGCAATAAAAATCATAACTTTAACATGAGAAGTGATGATAAATAAAACACAATTAATAACCAAACTAATAAAATCCAAAATCTTTGAAATCAACACATAAAATCGAGTTTTAACACCTAAATTCAGAAAGTAAAAACAGTAGGAACACAAATAGACACTAATCATGATCAGAAAAGAAAACCGAATGATTCCCGACATGAATCTGCTCTCGAATCCTTCAAACATTCGCACCATATTAGCTTAAAGGCCCTCCAGCCGCCTTCTAGACCCTCAAAACGGTTCTTCTGGGGTATATAATCGTTCAGAACGAATTACGGTTAAAGATATATTATTAGTGGTAATTGTTGGATCTATTTATAGCTTATAACTGGTCACCACGTCGTGGTTGACTGCCACCACATCGTGGTCCTTGTCTAAATCCCATATTCTCCACGTTAGACTGATTGTGGCCAACATTCCATTCACCATGTCGTGGTGATTGGGAATCAACATTTTCTCAAAACATGAAAGTCGTCCAAAATTGAATCTAGTTTTCAAAACATTTTGAATCTTGTCAATCGAAGTTAGTAGTCATGAGATATGGTCAAAACACTGACGAGGGGTCAAACTATCCAGCAACATCTTTTTTGCGTCTTTTTAGTTCCTTTCTCATCTTTATTCATTTCAGCGCCCATTTTAACTCTAATTGAACATTTCAAATCATATTAAGTATCTTTTAGTTCTAAATATTATAAAAATAGTATAAAATAATAATAAAAAGTCATAAATATATGTATAAAATAGACGTTATCAAGCCTTTGAAGGCGGTCCACGTATATTTGTATTCTTTGCATGTTGTTGCAGACATAATCTCCTTCCTTAAATTTGCAAGTAATCAATGCTTTTACGACTGATGTGTGCATAATTAACTACATATTTAATACATATTTCTAATATTTTTTACCTATAATTATGCTTAATATGGAACAATAGATACTTAATATGTTTAAATTATGTTTTGTAGCGGCAAAAACTTGCTCGGGACAAAAAGGAAGCATACAAGGAGCAGGAAGTAGGAAACGGGAGCTAAAAAAAAGAATAAATTTTTTGTAAAGACCACGTCGTGGTGACATAACCGCGACGTGAAGAGAAGAATATTCGCGACCCATATGCTGACTTGGTAGACACGTGATAAACCAGAAGACCACGTCGTGGTGGCTGTCAACCGCGACGTGGTGGCCAGATTTCCACAAATATAAAATCTCGGACATTAGGTTGAAATTAGGGGAATGCATTTGGTTTTTAGAGGTTAATTATGATTAATAACCTTTAGAAACCTAAAAGGAAGTCGAAATTCAAGTGGAGCTCAAGGATTAAAGAAGATTAAGAAGATACTCATCATTGATCTAATTAGTTTGCTTATTAAACTTATATGTAGCTTATTTTTCTTAGATCTAATGTGTTTTTCTGCTACAATGAGAGGTTAAACACCTTTTAGCTTATTTTTCTTAGATCTAATGTGTTTTTCTGCTACAATGAGAGGTTAAACACCTTTTACTTCTGTTTGGTGAAAAAGAGCTTGATACTTATGTGTTGATTTCAATTATTGGATGATTATTATTGATTTTACTTGTGTTTGATATATATAAACCCTAGCATGTTTTGGTTCTAGTTTATATTGCATATAAATCAGATTTTGTGTGTTAATTGATCATATTAATTGCATTAATCTATCACCTAACTGTTTATGATCATTAGATAATTAGATCTAGGATTAAATCTAGTAACTTTAAATGTGCTAGAGAGAATAATTAGTATTAACTTGTTCTTGGTTGCTTGAATTAATCATATGAGAGTTCATATCATTCATAGTCCAATTGTAGTATTATCAATTTGGTGTTTAACTTGTGCGTGATCATTGTTTTGTCATTCATAAATTGATAGGTCTACATATTTGATCATAATAGCTAGATAATTGGTAATCAGTATAATCTATCCATAAGAAATCAACCATAATAGAAAGTGAAAATAGCTCTAAGCAGAAGTATTCTTTTATTCTGGAAGTTACCTGTTTTCATTGATTTCTTGATGTTAGGTGATATTAAGTTATTCTGATCTTGATAAATAAGTAAAAAAATCCCAAATCCATAGTTAGATTTATAGTTTAATTAGAAGTAGTTAATTTACTTAATTGAATTATGTTCCCTGTGATCGACATCCGACTTTCCTGAGCTATACAATAATCTGACTAGGTATAGTACATATAGGTGCATAGTTAGTAAGAGTTTGTTAGGTTATAAATTAAAAACTAAATGGGTACTTTTGTGCACATCAATGACCTCATACTTTTTTGAAACTTTTCCACAAGATCCAAGTTCATCACGTATGGCCAATTGCCCTCATAGAACTTTTGCAACTTGGGAATCATGGTGGCAACCATGATGCAAGCAACCTTAGTCATGTCGTCATAGTGTTTCTTGTAGGAGGCTATTTCTTTAGGAGTCACGGTGGCCTCGTCGATGTTAGCGAGTTGTTTCTCAAGGACATACTCTTTGCCCTTGTATCGAAGAGCCATCTTGATGTTGCGGTCTAATCATTGTAATTGGTGCCATCCAATGTCACCTTGGACACGATTGAGAGTAGTGAGAAGTTGTGGGTGGAGTTTTGAGAAGTAGAAGCATCACCAGAAGTAGACGTCTATAGAGAAAAATAAGTTTTAGTTAGATGACAATAATCCTAATTATTTTAACCCATAATTAATATTTAAGGCTAGGATCCAAAATAACAATTCACAACTAAGAAGAGGGATGTCGTAATCTTATCGCGAATTTATGAAGGTAGGTAAAGGCAATTTACCAATTTCAAACTATAAAATTCCTAGATCTTTTGAGATTCGTTAAATCTTATCAATGGCATGTTTAATCTTAAATTATGCTCTTCTACTTGTGACTGGGATGTCGAGGATCACAAACAAGAGGTGAATAACCATACAAATATGCTTGGCACTCTCGATGCCATTTATCATCTCTAAATAATGTGTCGGTTAACCACACATGATCCATTAACATAGATAGTTTTCGAGATGCCGATTACTAGTCTTTATATTCACTATTAATGTGTTAGTTAACCACACATGCTGCACTAACTACATATAAATCACTATGTGCAATTTTATGGATTAGCATACTTTTCACATGTTTAAGGAAAGTAACTAAGAGTGAGATTTTTTTTAAAATGTTTTTGTTACTTTACATCTTTATAGTTATTAATGAGATTATGTCCTATCAAACCTGTTCGACTACCGATCCTCCACCATACAAGAAAGCGGTGGGTAAGAGTGGATACCCAATGGAGGTCATTTTATAGGCCGCTTTCTTAAACTCCCCTTATAGAATGGTTTCGTGAATGAAGCCTAGTAGAGTAATTATCCTAAGGATAATTCACAAATTCAAGAGATATGATATAATATTACCAAGTTGAATATTCAAGTTTCAAAAAATTAAAAATAATATTAACTATAGTAATTATCCTAATCAATTTTGAATTAAGCAAAACAATTTGCTGAATAGAGGGTTCACCACAACATGTTAATCAATTGCCACGTCGTGGTAGAATGAAGAAAAATGCAGATCAACAGATCCCCACGTCGTGGTAGAAAAGGACCACAATATGGTCCCATGACAGAATGTCGATTATGCCAATTCTCCAAGTTGGGTTTGTTCAAGTTCAAGCAATGTTCTATCAATTGTTAGACAACCACACGCTCTGATATCACTGATGGGTTTTACATGCAATAACGCGGATAATTCCTTATACATTTAAGGGTATATGCAACCTATTAGATCTAGTCATAACACTATTGAAGTAACATTCTATTGAACATCAAGAAACTTATAACCCTAATGAAATCTAAAATTCACAAGAGGAGGCTACATACCTTTTAGTTATTGTTGTAAATAACTAATCAAATCCTTTTTTAGAAACTCTTGGAAGCTAACACCAGAAATCTCGTGCCTCTGATAGTTCGCACCCAAACCCTAGCAACTTGGAATAATTTGAGAAGAGAAGAAGAGAGGGGAAAATTTTAGTTGGCTTCAAGATCAAATGAGGTGGCCGAAAATCTCATGTATAAGGTCCCTTTTATAGTTGTGCTAGGAAAACCTGATAACCCCGATTTGAATATAATATTAATATATTAAATTACCTAACTATCCTTCTTCCTATTTATCTCCAAGGCACATTCCAGAAGCTCCTAAACCTCATAGAAAACCGTCCAAGGGTAAAAGGTTGTAGAACACCTTCTTGTTCAAGTATTGAATAGTTACAGCTTAGGTCCTTAGACTATTATTTAATCCGATTAATCCCAAAATTAATTTTTGATTAATTCTAATTAATTTTTGATTAATTAGTAATTAAATAATACTATTTCTAATTAGTATATTATGCTCATAATATATTAATAAATCATTTATTTCTATTTATTAATTATATAATAAATCTATAAATCAGTCTCTCTCTCTCCAAAAGTCATCATATTCAATTACTAGGTTTGAGGGCAACCCAAAAGGACTCTGTTAATAATTCAAGTATATAGCATTTTAGTTATTGGCTTAGACACCTAATCCAACACCACTATGGTCAAGGTGGTCCATCATGTGTGTTGCTGATGGTCATGAGTTGTATGACATGGAAGAATGTTCTATAAGATGCTGCATGGCGGAATATGATTGGTTGTCACCTTTCATGGGCCTATGGGCCAATGGGATTGACCCATTATGGTTTTAGGTCTGATCCCTCAAGTATAAATAAGGATGCATGCTAGGTCATTTAGTGTCTTGTCTTTTGTATCCTTATTGAGTAGGACGAATCTCTGGTGAATTGTACTTGAAACCTCTATTTAAGAGCTCTGAAATAAGGAATACTCCCCTCCTGCCGTGGACGTAGGTCACCTTGATCGAACCACGTAAATACTGTATCTTCTATGCGTATAGTTTTTCTTTTTATTCACATTACTTCCTAACAAGGGTCATTAGAACTTAGCGAGTTGCATCAAATTTGTTTCGAGCCGTGACAAGTATCGTCTGATTTCCTAATAGTATGTCTACATTTAGGGATTAGGGCTAAAGCCCATAGATTTTTGGTTAGGCCAAGTCCCATTTACGTATCCCTATTCATATGAGGTTTGACCCTCACTATTAATCAGACAAATCTATAATCTTACGTTAACTTTTTTTTTATTTTATGTACGTTTCGTCGGTTCCTACGTATGAGTTGGGTCACATATAATACATTTTTTTATTATTTGAAATTTTGTTCGTTCACTTAAAACGTTAACTTAAATAAATAATCTTACTTATTTTTATGTATGTGTCCTCTCAACTCTGTCAAATGGTAATTTGACCTAATCGGATTTGAACTTGTAAAATATTGTTTTCATTCCTCAACTTTCTAAACATTTGTGTTAACCTCATCCACCGACAGTGGTTTCGTCCTTGTATATTTACCTACCACGAAATACAACGATACATAACTTTTATCAATACAATCGTCAAATTTGATTTACAAATCGTGTTGACACCACCGGAACGTGCGAGGTGTAAAATACTACTTATTGATTAAAAATAAACTAAATGAATTTAGTGGAAAATATTGGGGTAACATTTTAAATATCGATAACTTAATAGGTAAAAATTGGATAATTAAAGGTAAATTTGAAATATCTAGAAGTTTAAGGGTAAAAATTACATAAAAGAAACTGAAAAAAACTGAAGTAAAAAAAAGTATGAGGGTTAAAATTGTGGTATGAGGAAGCTAGAGGCAAAACATGCCAAACAAAATCAGATAATGAAAAGGGTTGTTGTGACGGTCTCGAACCTAGGACTTATGAAGGAAGGAGCCAACTTTACCGCTAACCTAAGAATAGTAGCATAGTAAAACAAGCCACAAACTATTTATGATGACTGAAAAATTATATATATATATATATATATATATATATATATATATATATATATATATATATATATATTAAAAAAAATTGTTCCCTTAGGAACAGTCCTCTGTTCCTATTGGTCCACTTTTTTATATATTTTTTTAATTTTTATTCCTTTATAGAAAATGGTTTGTCGTTGTTTTTTATTTTTTTTATTTTTTTATTGAAAATGGATGGTCAATGGAATCCGTCCAAACTACACATGTTATTCACCGTCATTGTTAACCAATAGAATATTAACACACACACTCCACCGGCTTTTGAATCTATGATACGTGCCTCCTCTAATTCTGATTTTTCAGTTTTCCCATGTTAGTCGATCCACCTTCCCGCTTCAATTCGATCCACCTTCTCGCTTCTATTCTCCCTGCATCGCTTGCGTCGTCCGAAGAATCCTTCTCTAGCTTCTAATCATGTTTTCTCCATCTTCTTCTTACTAGGGATAACTATCTCCTACGTCATTTTGTGTCGATTGAAAGATGGAGGTGGTGTCGCAACTTGATTTGCATCTTCCATCTTCGATTGAAGCTTCGAACAGGTCTGAGAGCAACACCGTTTATCCCTTCGACCCCGACTCCACCGATATGTATCTATATGCAACGACCAACAACGTCGCTCTCTCAATCTGTCTCTCAGTAAAAAAATTCCTAACATCTCCTATGGCGCTCTTCCTCTATGTCGTTGTTGTGTCAGAACATGTGGGAATCTCCAAATCGACTGTGATAGTGTTCACCACTGTCGGCGTAAGGCGGGTGAGCGGAGGAAGCAATGATTTTGGCGGAATTGTAGGTAAGCGAATTATCTTCTTCCCATTTGCATCTGCCACTTTTTCTATATTGGTATGTTTTTATATGATTAGAATGGTTTTAAAAACTAGGGTTTTCAATCGCAGCTCGGTATTTGATAGCAATTTGTAATCGAAGGATAATTGATTTCCAGTTTGCATCTGCCCTTCTATAATCTATAATATGAACTTCATATTTTGGAGAACTGATTAAGTAATAGAGAGAGATGGTGAATCATATGAAACAACTGAAAATCGAGTGGTATGCGGAGATCGAGGAGTCGATCAGTCGAGTTCTTAATCAGCAAATCGGTACTTAATGGACAGAAATCTGAATCGTTATATTTATATGCATCAATCAAATCTCTACTCTTCAAAGATATTCATTTTTACCTTCCATCCATTTGTGAACCTTCTACCGTCTCTCTTTAGGGTTTCTATTCTATCTGATTGTTTCAGTCTCTCCCTACCTTATTATGTTTATGGTTTCTTGAAGGAATAAGGTCTCAAGTATTTAACGGTTTTGGTTATGGTATTTTTTGTGTTTACAGTTCAGTAAGGAGGTAGGGCATGATATTGAAGAGTGCAAATTGAGAGTTATTTCTCATGCTTTTCCCCAAAGACCTTCACCAGTTCCACAAGAAGAACCAAAGGAAGTGTCTTCACCCGCAAGTAAAATGTCAAGTAATCGGAATTTCAATGGCTTCGAGGTTGGTTTTGCTTTTATTTAAGTATTATATTTTTAGATTATTGAATCTTTATATTCGAACAAGTAATGAATTTTCAGGTAAGAGCTATTATTACAAAGTTGACGGATGAGAAGGATGTTGCTATTCAACAAAGTAATAAAATCTGAGAAGAAATGGTGAATTTTTTTAAGCTTTAGTATCATTATTTAATATGATTAATCCATCATTTGTTTAAAAATATTTTCCAAATTATTGTGTATGACTATTAAGAGGCGTGAAGCGAACAAAACACAAGATTTTGAAGGCATATGTAAAGAGGGAGAGAGAATAATGTCAAGAACAATCAAAATTCACAGCTAGGTGAGTTTTGTTTGTTTCTATACCAATTTCACCCTATCAATTGATGTTTCCTCTTCTGAATTTTCTTTTCATTGATTGAGAGTTATAAGCCGAAATTTCGAGGTTGCTTGATTTAGGATAGGTTTTCTTATAAGTCGGAATTATGAGGTTAAGATTGACATTTTGAAGTGTCCATTTTATGTATAACTACAATATTTTTTTCGTTCCATATTATCAACAGAAATATAAGTCAATTGTTAATAATTTTTTTGACAAAACAGCAAAAATGGTCCCTGTGGTATGCAGTTTTTGGGGTTTTAGTCCAAACCCCGACTATGTTCGCTTCGTAGTCCTTTTGAGCTAGTTTTGTTGTGTTTTTGGTCCCTCTGAATAGTGAAATGACTGTAATACCCTTGGGGTATTTATTTTCCTTTTTTCTTTCATTTCTTCTTAAATCTAATACTAATTTATTTATAATTAAAATAATAAAATGGGGCCCACCTTCTCTCTCTCTCTCTCTCTCTCTCGCTCTCTCTCTCTCATTTTCTTTTCTTCTTCATCTCTCTAAAAAACATTCAAGAAAGACTTGATCTGTTCCTTTCTACCCCCTAACAATTGAAATCCTAACTTAGTTTAGCCTCACCTACACTTCTATCTTGATCAGTTACCGACCAAATAGATTGAACAATAATAGCCGCCTGCAACCCCTTTTCTACCTAGAAAATGTAAGCAAATCAAACCCCCGCTCAATCGACAAAGCTTGAAGAACATAAACTGTTGCGAAGATTTGAAGAAATCTGAACGAGCTCTGTTTGAATTTGTGAAGGCCTGAGAAAATTACTATGAAGATCTGAGATAATAACTGTGAATTACTTTTCAAAAATTACTTGAAATTTTGGGGTTTCGTATCCACAAATTATGCAGTGCATCTTACTATTTTGTGTTGACTAATCGCAAGCAAAATGTTTCTTAATTGAAGATTTGGCTTTATGAGATGATACAACAATCTTCCAAGGACGATGTGATGACAATCATATGTGTCAAGATCATAGCCTAACGCATGTTGGATCCACCAATATTCAACTTCCACAGTACCTCCACAGCAGCAGATTTTGGATCCTGTAACATCCCAAAAATCATGACCAAAAATTTCGTTTTAATTTATTAAATAATCCATACTTATCAACATCATTCCATCTAAAAACATAAATCATAGTATCAAAGAAGAGTTTCATATCAAAACATCAGAGTAAACATCCCAGGCTAAACATCATGGTGTGTGCAATGCGGTCATCCCGAGCTCTTCCCTTTGCTACCGGAAGTACCTGAAACCAAAACTGAAAACTGTAAGCACGAAGCTTAGTGAATTTCCCCCAAACTACCACATACCATACACATAATCATGCTACTAGGAGATACGTGCCCCGCCCACACTCGGCTATCTAGGAGATACGAGCCTCGCCCACCCTCCACAAACTATAAGATACGGGCCTCGCCCACACTCAGCTATCTATGAGATACGGTCCCCGCCCACACTCTGTTATCTATGATATACAGGCCTCGCCCACACTCAGCTATCTATGAGATACAAGGCTCGCCCACACTCAGCTATCTATGAGATACGGGCCTCGCCCACACTCAGCTACTAGGCATACATACAAGTATCACACAAACAACAAGTATAACCAAGTCTATCAATCAATTCAATATTCATACTCAAATAATGCTAAGATACGGGCCCTGCCCACACTTAGCTACTAATCTGCACATATGACATACACGGTCCGGCATTGGTGC
The DNA here is from genome assembly GCF_052849685.1 of Lactuca virosa. NCBI lineage: Eukaryota > Viridiplantae > Streptophyta > Magnoliopsida > Asterales > Asteraceae > Lactuca > Lactuca virosa. The sequence goes on along the minus strand of NC_136429.1, from coordinate 459,425,345 downwards.
CTTTGACCCGTTCAAACCAGGAGGAAAGTCACCTCACTATCGGATGATAGCTGAAACGTCTCTGCCCGAAATCAGCTCTCCTCACTCCCTGAACCAAACCAACCCCTTAGATACCATTCCATACTCATAAACCTTAAGGGTCAACTGTGGTCAAGTGAAAGTCAAAGTCAAGTCAAAGTCAACGCTCCGAGTTGACTCAACTCATTGAGTTTACCCTTCAACTCGTCGAGTTCCCATGAATCACTGAATCGTGAAAACGCAATGCAACTCGTCGAGTTTTCTTCCAACTCGTCGAGTTCTTCCCTTTAAAAGAATCGGGACTGCTCGACCCAACTCGTCGAGTTCCTCCATGAACTCGCCGATTTCCTCATGGTTCTTACTCTATTAAGCCCTTTCCTCATATCTAAGGTTCCAGAATATAGATCCACATTGTTTCCATGGTGTATATATCTATAAAGTCGAAAACTTGATGGATTTGCATGCCTCAAATGGACCCAATCTCGAGACATAGTAACCTACTTCTTTGGATATGGTCTTTTCTTGAGCATGAATGGGTTTAGGACCCTTTCTATGAATCTAAGGACCAAATAACACTGAGAATGGAAGTTTTTAGCATCAGGACTATGAAGGTTTATCATGCCTCCAACAATAGGGTCAAAAAGACCCATAAAACAAGACTAAGAGAGATCTAAGCCATTAAGCATCAAGTTTGAGACTTTTTACCTCATAAAGTTGCCAAAGACGGACGAGATCCCAGATCTAGTGCTTCTCCTCAAGCTCAATGGCCTTCTAGTTCTTCCAAGTCCTTCACTAAGCACAAGAACACACAAAAATCCACTCAGAACCTCTAGTTTCTCAACAAGGAGCTCACAATATGATTTAGGGTTTTAGAGACGCTGATGAGGAGCTAGTGAGGGAAGATTAAGTCCTTTAAATAGGGTGCCAAACCCTAGAAATTAGGGTTTCATCCCAGCCGGTCTACTCGTCAAGTTCAGGCCTCTCAACTCGTCGAGTAGGTCACTTATTTACGTGGTCCTTATAATATCTACTCGACAAGTTTGGGGCTTCCAACTCGTCGAGTTGCTCTTATAATTTGAATAAATAATAAATTAAATATATACCAGGTTCCAGACGTTACCATTCTCCCCTACTTGTCTCAAACTTCGTCCTCGATGTCTGTTGCCTCAAATAACTCTGGGTGGCTCTCCCCTATCTCTTCCTCTGGCTCCCAAGTCAACTCCGAGCCCTTACGGTGCTGCCACAGCTCCTTCACCAACTCTACCCTCTTATTCCTCAACTCCTTTGTCTTCCTGTCGAGGATGGCTATTGGTCTCTCGATGTAATTCAGGCTATCATCTACCTGGATATCCTCTAAAGGCACAACTGTGGAGTCGTCCACCAAGCACTTCAGCAGTTGGGAGACATGAAAAGTGTTGTGGATCTAGTTAGGCTCAACTGGCAAATCCAATCGATAAGCAACCCGGCCCACCTGAGCCAAAACCCTAAACGAACCAATGTACTTGGGGCCCAGCTTGCCCCGGTTCCTGAACCGGATGACACCTTTCCAAGGTGACACCTTCAGGAGGACCATATACCCTACCTAAAACTCTAGGTCTGAACGGCGCTTGTCGGCATAGCTTTTCTGCCGACTCTGAGCAGTCTGGAGCCTGTTACGAACCTGTTGGATCTTCTCTATGGTCTTGAGTACCACCTCAGTACTCCTCATGACTCTCTGACCGACCTCGCCCCAACAAATTGGGGTCCTACGCTTCCTCCTGTAGAGCATATCGAAGGGAGGTCGATCTATGCTAGCGTGATAACTATTGTTATACGAAAATTCTGCTAACGGAAGATACGTATACCAACTCCCATAAAATATAATACGCACGCACGCAATATATCCTCTAGAGTCTGAATCATCCTCTCACTCTGCCTATCCGTCTGAGGGTGAAAGGTTGTACTGAAGTGAAGACTAGTACCCATCTCATCATGAAACCGCTTCGAGAACCTGGAGGTGAAGCGAACATCTCGGTCTGACACAACCGACACCGACACTCCATGACGTGCCACCACCTTGCGTACATAGATCTCGGCTAGCTTCTCAACCGATATACTCTCCTGGATTGGGATGAAATGAGCACTCTTGGTCAACCGATCCACGATAACCAAATCGAATCCACTCCACGTGCGGTCCTGGGAAGCATCGTGATAAAATACATTGTGATATCTTCCCATTTCCACACGGAAATATCCAACGGTTGCATCTTGTCGTGAGGTCGCTGGTGTTCGGCCTTGACTTTCCTGCAAGTCAAGCACCACTCCACACACCGTGTTATATCCCGCTTCATGCAGGGCCACCAATAATTAGGGCGAAGATCCAGATACATCTTCGTCGCCCCGAGATGAATGGAGAACCTAAACTTGTGGGCCTCCTCCATCAGAACCCGGCGTACCTCGCCCCAGTAAGGAACCCAGACCCTCCGATGCAGAGTCAATAACCCACGGCTGTCATAATCGAATGAGGCCACCTGGCCTATGATCCGCTCACACTTCTGATGCTCCTCCTTCATACCCTCGACTTGAGCCTCCCGAATCCGCTCCAGCAACGGAGTAATCACTGTCATCCTCAGACATATGTCTCAGATGGGAGCTACAACCGCCTTACGGCTGATCGCATTGGTCACCACATTGGCCTTCCTTGGGTGCTAGAGGATCTCACAGTCATAGTCCTTCACTACATCTAACCACCGACGTTGCCTCATGTTCATATTCGGCTGGTCAATCAGATACCTCAGGCTCTTGTGGTCCGTGTAAATGGTACAATGAACCCTATAGAGGTAATGTCGCCAAATCTTGAGGGCGAAAAGCACGGCCCCAGCTCCAAATCGTGCGTCGAGTAATTCGCCTCATGAGGCTTCAACTGCCTCGAAGCGTACACTATCACGCGACCCCGTTGCATCAGCACTGTACCCATACCCGTGATCAACGCGTCGCAATAAACCACGAAATCGTCGACGCCCTCTGGCAAAGTCAGAATCGGTGCCTCGCACAACCCCTGTCTGAGAATCTCGAAAGCTGCCTGTTGCTCAGGCTCCCAACGGAATGTCACCGACTTCTTGGTCAGTCGGGTCAGAGGAACAACGATCTTGGAGAAATCCTGGATGAATCTGCGATAATAACCCGCCAGACCAAGAAAACTCTGAATCTCATATGGACACCTCGGAACCTCCCACTGCATCACGGCCTCTACCTTGGCCGGATCGACCAAAATACCATTCTGGTTGACAAGGTGCCCCATAAACTGCACCTCGCGCAACCAGAACTCGCACTTGGAGAACTTTGAAAAAAGTCTCTCCCTCATCAGTGTCTCCAGCACCTCCCCCAGGTACTCCTCGTGCTGCTCCCGAGTCTTGGAGTAAACCAAGATATCATCGATGAAGACTATCACAGACCGTCTCGGCATCGGTCTGCACACGCGATTCATGAGATCAATGAACGTGGCAGGATCATTGGTGAGCCCAAACGGCATCACCACGAACTCATAGTGACCATAGCGAGTCCTAAAGGTTGTCTTCTGCACATCTTCGTCCCTGACTCGCATCTGGTGATAACCGGATCGCAGATCAATCTTGGGGAACCAAGATGCACCCTAAATCTGGTCAAATAAGTCGATCACTATGCCATTGGGGCTCAACCAGTCCATACCCACGATAACTTTATTCCCTCGCAGTGGAATGGGTACTAAATCCACGGAAAACAACTCATCAAACAACTGCAGTGTACATCCCCGATGAACCCTTGCAACCCGTACCGTCGTAGCATCCGCGATCTCTACATCAAGAGGACATTCCAGCTCCCCCAGAGCTCCAACAAATCGCTTGCGAAGCGCGAGTGATACAAAAGAACGGGTAGCCCCCAAGTCAAATAATACCAGAGCAAATATATCGTTCACAAGGAACGATCCTATAATAAAACACACAAGAATCAGAAATAATCAATATAAATAAAGAGATAAGGAAAAGATACTTACTTGTCACAACATCGGGTGCTGCACGTGCCTCCTTTGCTGCCAGCTGGAAGGCTCTGCTCTTCGCCACAGGCGCCTCTGCCCGGCCCTGACGGCCGTCGGTAATCCTCATTGTAGTGGGAGCGGGTGCCGCCACCTATCCTGCTGCTACTAAACTCGGACACTGGGACCTCTTGTGGCCCCTCATATTACATTGAAATCAAATCAGATCAGATATTGTCGTCGTGGTGGTGGTAGCAGTACAATCCCTGCTAACATGACCAGTTCGGCCGCACTTGAAGAAGCCCGAACTACCTGCCCTGAACGTCCCCTCGTGTGTCCTACCACACTTGTCGCAACGGCCTCGACCCTGGACTTCTTGCCCGAGCCCTCCACACCAGATGTCGCATCTCATTTCCTCTTCCTCTCCATCTCTCTCTCTCTCTCTCTCTCTCTCTCTCTCCCTCTCTCTCTCTCTCTCTCTCTCTCTCTCTCTCTCTCTCTCTCTCTCTCTCTCTCTCTCTCTCTCTCTCTCTCTCTCTCCCTCCCCCTCTCCCTCTCCATCTCCCTCTCTCTCTCTCTCTCTCTCTCTCTCTCTCTCTCTCTTTTGCTCTCTCTCTCTCTCTCACTCTCTCTCTCGCCCTTGCTATCATATCATCTAGCATCTTACAGCTGCATTGAGTCACAAACTGCCGAATGTCGCTCCTCAACATCTCATGGTACCGGGCTTTTCATCTCCTCATCTGCCACATACTGCGGAACAAGAAGGTCCCTCTCCCTGAACATGGCGGTGATCTCAATCACCGTCTCAGTCGTCTGTCGTAGATCCTGGAACTCTCGCGCAAGCTGCTGCACCTCAATCACAGGTGCGAACTCGGCCCTGAACCTGGTCCAGAAGTCGGTCCAGGTCATAGTATCAAGGGAAACATCACCAATAGCATGACCAACCTCCTCTCACCAGTCGCATGCTTTGTCCTTCAGAAGACAGGAAGTATGTCGAAACTTGTCCACCTCGGGACATCTGCTGGTGCGAAAGGTGTTGGCCACATCCGCCAAGCACCTGCTACTAGCAATGAGGTCCCTAGCCCCATAATAGTCTGGAGCCCCACAAGCTCGGAACTCCCTGAATGTCATCGTGCGCGCCCCCATCATGGTCGCCATCTTAGTGCAGAATGCACCCAGTCTTTCATCCAAAATCTCCAAAATGTCGACCTCGATCGTACCGAAGATCACAAGAGTCTGGTCAATGATATTGCACGTGATCTCAGATGAGATGAACTCCCTCATCTGATCATCGAGTTGCCCGGTTCCAGAGCCCAAGCATGATCCCTCGCATGCGCCAGAGCTGCCAACTGGCCTAGTGCGTAGCGTCACCATACTGAAAATACACCACAAAAATCATCAGAATACTCATCATAACTCGAGGGATCTCACATACAACAAGTTCCATGGGTTCATCTCAGCCTTCCTTGATTCGAGTACGAATCCTCTGCTTTCAGTAGTACGGGCCCATACTACCTTCCACATCTATCCGTACTTTCCTCAAGAACTACTTTGACTCCACAAAGTCCTTTTCACTACTACTGCTTTCCGTGCTAATCTCATCCTAGGCTTGCCCTAGGGTAAACTCCGTCCCACTCTCCGCCATCAGCTACATAAGAAGTCCTTGCTACCTTTCCCTAACTAGCTCGCGAATACCATTACATATTACTAAGACCAGATAATTCTTCGAATGAGAGGTCTCTCCCTACAACGGTTGGACTCAAACAAGAGCTGCGAAATAAGGCTAAACCTAACCTTCTGAAATTATTTATTCCTCGTAATATGTAACTTAGCGTATTCGTTTACTAGTTAGTTAAATATAGCTAGAACTCCTAACAGCATAAAGCAAGCAGCATTCGAGCATTGAGTAAACAAAACCAAGCATATCCTAATCAGGCCATCATATTACCGACTAATCAGTACTAGCATGCAGTTCAATAAGCTCATAAAATAGGCGTACAAGGCATCCTTCCTAGACCCTTAGCCCTAATCCAATATGCAGTTCTCATAATCATATCATATTATAGCAAACATGTATGGGTAAATTAGGAGAACTTACTTGAGCTCGGCTGATTGCATGCACCACACCCTTTTCTCTTTTGGAAATTCTTTTTATAAAAATGATTTTCTTTTGATAATTTTCATACCAAGTCCTCAGTTTGAGTCCAGACACCCCGAGAGTGTGCCGAAATCCCTCAAACCAAGGCTCTGATACCAACTTGTAACATCCCAAAAATCATGACCAAAAATTTCGTTTTTATTTATTAAATAATCCATTGTTATCAAAATCATTCCATCTAAAAACATAAATCAGAGTATCAAATCAGAGTATCATATCAAAACATCAGAGTAAACATCCCAGGCTAAACATCATGGTGTGTGCAATACAGTCATCCCGAGCTCTTCCCTTTGCTACCGGAAGTACCTGAAACCAAAACTGAAAGCTGTAAGCACGAAGCTTAGTGAATTTCCCCCAAACTACCACATAACATACACATGATCATGCTACTAGGAGATACGGGCCCTGCCCACACTCGACTATCTAGTAGATACGGGCCTTGCCCACCCTCGGCTAACTTTGAGATACGGGCCTCGCCCACGTTCAGCTATCTATGAGATACGGGCCTCGCCCACACTCTACTATCTAAGAGATACTGTGTCACACCCCCGAACCGGAACGGCGGAAACGTCCTGGGGCGAATGAGTTCATCTTGTAATATCATAACAATGTATATAGTTGAAACATAGACATCTTCATCATCATACATTAAATATTACAACATACATGGTTTAGAGGATTGTGTTTGTTCATAAAAGTTACATCCAAAATAACAAATATATGATGAACCAAAAATACAACATTCATTCAAGATCCAAAGCTGTAAAGAATCCTGCTCACTGTGTTCCTGAGAATACAAGTCGTTTGAAAAGCGTCAAAATAAAAAAAATGTTGGTGAGTTCATAAGCATATTTGTATAAAATCTTTGTAGTAGTTTGTAGATCTCCAGAAAATCCGATATTTTCTTGTAAACATAATTTGTAAGTCTTGTTTCCAATTATATGTAGTTGCATGTGTATTCCTTGTTAACCTTGTTTGAAAATGTATAGTGAGTGATTTCCAGAAAATCCTATATTTTCTTTTTATATGAAAGGTGTGGTCTTAAACCCTTAGACCCGAGTGGTGAAAGTAGATGTAAAATTATTAATGCATAGGTTCGTACTTCGTAACATGAGTAAGGTGTAGATATTGCGTAAATTTTAATATAATATAATATCATATAATATCGTTATTCTCTATGTGAGTCGTTATAACCATACTAATACGACGGGGTGCATGTCTTGACGTTCTTCAAGCGTCGGTTTCTGAGAAGATATTTGTCACCCTAGACTGGCCAGTCTACCTGTAGCGAGCAGCTCAGGTGTGGGGTGTCAACCCTGTATAGATCTATACACAAACTCTCGTCCTCCATCCAGGAGACTCTGGTTATAACTGCAGGGCTTACGGTGTACACTAAAAAGGGTACAGTGAAGGTGCGTCTCACAAGAGTCTTAACGGAATTTACGCTAATATTGAGTTTCATTGTTTAACATCTGCAATAATGTTACTAGGGTTCATGTGACTACATATCATAAGCGATAAAAAATATAATCGTTTTACCGAAAATATCAAAGTATCACATTGTTACTAAAGGCCCAATAGAATGAAATTATCACATAAGGCCCAAAACTGTCCAAAGTGCCCACTGTTTTTAAGGATACCAAAAATGATCCATTTTTACTAGGGTTGTCAAAAATAGTCCATTTTTATAAAGATATTCATTTAAGGCCCATTTTTACAAAAGTATTCAAAAATGGCCCATGATTTGCTAAATGGTCCATTCTCGGCCCATTTTTATCAAATATGACTACTTTAGCCCATTAATACCGAAAATGTCATAAAAGGCCCATTTTTATTAAAAATGACTATTTTAGCCCATTAATACCGAAAATGTCATAAAATGCCCATTTTTATCAAAAATGACCATTTTGGCCCAAAAATACCGAAAATGACATAAAAGGCCCATTTTTATCAAAAATGACTATTTTAGCCCATTAATAACAAAAATGTCATAAAAGGCACATTTTATAAAAAATGACTATTTTAGCCCATTAATGTCGAAAATGTCATAAAGGCCCATTTTTCACTTTATTGTCAACTATGGTCCCTTTTTTTATTTTCTTTAGTTTCATCGTAAATTTATAGACATATTAAACACATCCAAACATCTTAAGGATTTATATAAGTTAACATGTTTCCTAATAACTTCAAGATTTGGATGACTCTCGATATTATGGAGCTTTTACGATAATATCACAACATTTTAACACATATAACATGCAAAACATACACATGCAAGCAAATATACAAAGATTACCCAAGACTTGACTTGTATTCTCCCCAAAACAAGGAAAAACTCAAAAACAAGGGGGTGTGAAGCTCACCTTGGACTTGATCGATTTTAAAGATAAAGGATGGAGTGAGTTTTCGGCCTTAGCTAGCTTCTTTGAAGAGATTTGTGGAGTTTTGGTGTTCTATGATCATAAACACGAAAAGAGAGTGGTTTTGAGGATTGATCTAGCATAAAATGGAATAAAACAACTTGATTATTGTTAACAACTTACCAAGTGGATGAGAGGCTTGAAGATGATCCTTTGAAGAAACTCACAAATTCACGATTTCTTGGAGAGAAAAAAATGAGAGAGTTCTTAAAGATTTAGAGAGTAAGGAAGATGTGAGTGAAGGTTGAAATGAGAAATAAGAGAGGTGGGGGTGGTCTCGGTTGGTTTAAGAAGGAGAGAGAGAGAGAGAGAGAGAGAGAGAGAGGAGGTTAAGGGGCTATTATTTGATGGTTAAGCATAATACACCTAGAAGTATGGTGGACAAATTGCGTGGATTTCCTCCATGGAAAGGTGAGGTGTCACCCAAAGTCAAGACCCACCTTCGTTTTTTTTTATAAATGGGCCGATCGGATTTAAGGTGGGGGAAAAGAAAGGAATGTTGGGCTCGGGTTTGAAGTGTAACCGAGAACCATAAGCCCAAAGGGTGTTTTCGGGTTAAAGGCCCAAAATAAATGGCTCTCGGCCCAATAAGTGATCCATGAAGGGTATTGGCCCAATCAAGAGGTTTTCGGCCCAAATGTGGCCCAGGAGATTAGTTGAATAAGTTTTCGGCCTAATTGGGGCCCAATAATGATTTTTGGCCTTGGAAGGTCCATTAAAGGTCTTATGGCTCAAAATACTATTGCATAATTAATTCCGGCCGCAACTAGGGCCCAAATGTGGATTTTTGGCCCAAAGGAAACAAGTGGGGAGATTTACGGCCCATTAGGCCCAATAAGAGAGTTTTGGATGTATAAACTGATATATTGTTGAAGTTTGGTTCACATTTAAACATGGCGTTACATTGTTACACAGAGAACTATCTTGTTCATGAATAGGAAAACCTAGCCTTAAAATGTTAGTTGTGACATCATCCCCCCGTTAGAGGGAATTTCGTCCCGAAATTCTTTAGTGAGTTATCCTTAAGAGCTAGAAAAGAGGTAAGAGTACTTTTTCTCCATTTGATCTTCGCACTCCCATGTGAACTTAGGTCCGCGTTTTGCACTCCATTGAACCTTTACAATACTCATGCGACTCTGTTTCGTACGCTTCACTTCCCTATCCATGATTTCGACTGGTTCCTCAATGAAGTGGAGATCCTCATTCACTTGTATCTCATCGAGTGGAACAATGAAGGTTTCGTCGAATAAGCATTTCTTGAGGTTTGACACGTGAAAGACAGGGTGTACGTTGCTGAGCTCCGATGGTAGCTACAACTTGTAGGCTACCGGACCGATCTTGGCAAGGATCTCGAATGGTCCGATGTATCGTGGGTTTAGCTTTCCCTGTTTTCCAAACCGTATCATCCCTTTACAGGAGGAGACTTTTAACAGCACGTGATCACCTACTTGGAACTCCAGCAGCTTACGTCTTTTGTCTACATAGCTCTTCTGTCTATCCCGGATGCTTGGAGTCGTGCCCTGATTTGGACGATCTTCTCAGTTGTTTCTCGGATGATCTTAGGTCTTGTAAGGGTGTTGTTTGGCACTTGTCCCTTTGCCAGTTGGGTGTCTCCTACCTCAGCCCAACAGAGGGGTGATCTACATTTTCCGACCGTACAAGGCCTCGAAGGGAGCGACTTTTATGCTGGTGTGGTAGCTGTTGTTGTAGGAGAATTCGATTAGTGGCAAGTGAGTATCCCATGCCTTTCCAAAATCTATCACACAAGCTCGAAGCATATCTTCAAGTGTTTGAATGGTTTGCTCACTTGGACCGTCGGTCTGGGGGTGGTAGGCAGTACTCATATCAAGCTGGGTTCACATTGCTTGCTGGAGTGACTGCCAAAATCATGAGGTAAATCTACTATCTCGGTCAGAGATGATAGATATCGACACTCCATGAAGTCTCACCACCTCCTTTATGTAAATCTGAGTTAACCTCTCCATTTTGTATGTTTCTTTTATTGGTAGGAAATGGGTGGATTTTGTCAACCGATCGACAATCACCCAAATGACATCCAGACCATAAGCCGATTTAGGCAATTTAGTTATAACATCCATTGTTATTCGTTCCTATTTCCACTTGGGTATCACTGGCTGTTGTAATAATCCTGAGGGCTTCTGGTATTCTACCTTAACTTTTGCGCAAGTCAGGAACTTGCTCACGTAGGTAGCAATCTCCGCTTTCATGTTCGGCCACCAATAATGTTGTTTGATATCTAGGTACATCTTATGAGAACCTAGATGGACAGATTATCGTGTCTTGTGTGCTTCATTCATGACTACATCTCTGAACACTCCAAATTTTGGGATCCAGATCCGGTTCATGAGATAGTGTGCTCCGTCCTCCCTAATTGCGAGATTCTTTTCCATTCCACACAAAGCTTCGTTTGCAGCGTTATCCTGCTTCAGGGCTTCTAGCTGAGCCTCTTTGATTTGTGAAGACAAGTGGGAATGGACGGTCATTGTTAGTGTTTTTACTTAGCGGCCCGAGTATTCCTTTCTGCTTAAGGCATCAGCCACCACGTTAGCCTTCTCGGGATGGTACTTGATCTCACATTCGTAGTCGTTGAGCAGCTCGACCCATCTTCGTTGCCTCATGTTTAATTTCTTTTGATTTAGAATGTGCTGAAGGCTTTTGCGGTCTGTGTAAATTGTGCACTTTGTCCCATAGAGATAGTGCCTTCAAATTTTTAAAGCAAAAACCACCGCTCCTAGTTCGAGATCGTTGGTAGTATAATTCACCTTGTGGTTTTTCAGTTGCCTGGAAGCGTAGGCAATCACTTTTCTATGCTGCATTACAACACAGCCCAAACCATGGTTGGAAGCGTCACAATACCCTACGAAATCTTCCGTTCCCTCTGGCAGGGTCAATACCGGAGCACTGCAGAGGGCCTGCTTCAGAGTTTGGAAAGTAGCTTCTTGTTTTGCATCCTAATTAAAGGCCACGCCTTTTTGGGTGAGAGCGGTGAGAGGCTTGGCGATCTTGGAGAAATGCTAAATGAACCTTCTATAATAACCAGCAAGGCCCAAGAATTGTTTGATCTCCGTTGGCATCTTTGGGGTTGCCCAGCCCTCAATATCCTTGATCTTAGAAGGATCCATATCTTGTTGGATTAGATGTCTAAGCCCATAACTATTATTGGTATGTACTCGACCTGAGAGTAGCATGGTCCATTTGGGTTGCATATCATCAGGACAATTTGTTAGGATGGACTCTTGAGAGAAGGTTATATATGATTTATTAATATATTTTAAGTTATAATATATGAATATGAAATCATATGTTTTAATTAGTATTGATCAATAATTAATTTGGAATTAATTTTGTTATCAAAAGAGACTAATTAAATCTATGGGGACTAATTATGGTAATTAGTTATATTTATATGTGTTCGACTTATGATCCATGTTGGACCAACTTTATGTATGGATACATAAAGAGTTGGGCCACATGAAACATGGATCATAAAACCCATGGGTATGGATTTGGGTTATACCCATGACCCTTGGAATCCACCACATATAAATATGTGTTCCTTTACCCAAAATCGCCACTTGTGGTTAGACATGTACTTCGAGTTCATGGAGGTGTTTTTGGTGCATGGAGATTCTCTCTCAAGAGCCACTTTTGTCCATGATGTGTTGTGACTTCATTTGAGGCTTCCACACTATTGGGGCTAAGCTCTTAAGGCCAAATACATCAAGACTTCAAGCTACATAAAAGGTATGTTACCCTAACTAGTATCTTGTATGGTATATGGCAATTGCATGCTAGTTCTAGGATTAATACCTTGGAAACATCATTGCATGTATAATTAGTGAAAACATAGATCCAAGGTATTTAGGGTTGTATGTGCACCATAGGATTTTGTATTATACAATACCCAACAGTGGTATCAGAGCCATGGGTTGTTTTCAATTATACTTGATGCTACTTGCTTGGAAATGCCTTAAAAATCGATTTTCTACTGTTCTGGACTGTGGACTCGCCGAGTCCACTGATGGACTCGCCGAGTCCACTGATGGACTCGCCGAGTCCACTGATGGACTCGCCGAGTCCAAGGCAAAAACTGACCAACTCGCCGAGTTTGTTTATACACTCGACGAGTTGGTGCTCCAGAATGCAGATTTTTGGAGGTTTTTGGCCAGAATTGGACTAGAATCATTACCCTAAGCTGTTTTTGAACTTATAAACCTGTTTTTGATTTGGTAATGATCATACTAATCCAATTCAACATATAATTGTCAAAAGTTTCATGTTTGTTTTAGTTTAATGGTTAGGCTAATTATATGAAAAATGTTTGATTTGAATTGTCTTGTTCATATGACTTTAATCTAGATCATAATTTTCTTAACATGTTTGTTAGTTTAATTAGTGATCTTAATGATTTTTTAATGGACTCCATAACTTGTCCTCAAGTTATGGAAAACCAAAAGTTTTTCCTTTTAAAAGAATCATTAAAGCCATAGGTTATAAACTTGAAGAGTCTTTTTTCCCATAAATTGTTTTATGACCTTCATAACTTGTCCTCAAGTTATGGATTTTCAAAAGTTTCTTCATTAAAGTCTTTAAAACCTATATTAAACTCATATGTTATGGATTCCAAAAGTTTTTGAATTGTTCAAAATTTTCCCTCAAGTTTTGGAATTTGTAAAGTTACCCCTCCCCCATGTATACTTTAATTCCAACCCTTAGAATTATAATAGTTTAAAATTCAACCCTTATACTATTATAATATTATAGGTTTAATATTTATATAAATGTATAAGAGTATGTCAGTCTTACCGTTAGTAGGCCTCATTCATTAAGCCGGTCCATAAGAGGGGTATAAGGTTACTGCCTATAAAATGGCAGTTTAAGGGGTGTCCACTCTCACCCACCGCTTCCATGACTGGTGGAGGGTCGTTAACCGAACGGGTAGGACAGGACATTAATTCTCCCTTCATTAAAATATAATGATAAATACTAAGTAATTAAACACTTATAAATTCCCAATCTTAGTTACTTAGGAAAATGTGAATTTGGTGCTAACCCATGAAATTGCACTTTGCACCTTGTTAAGTCGTTAGTGGAGCGTGTGTGGTTAACCGGCACACTAATCTGGGACTGACAATGTGTGGCAAATGGTAGCTTGATGTTAATCATAGATCAATGTTGCGTGTGTGGTTAATCGACACATTGATTAGGTGGTTGTAACATTAAGTGTACCAAGTTAATGTGCATGGTTATTCACTCCTTGTTTGTGATCCTCGGCATCCCAGTCACAAACTTGAAAGGCACAATCGTGATTTAAACATGCCATTGAATAGTTCAATGAATCTCAAAAGATATAGGAGTTTCAATTCATTTAAAACGTAATGTTAAATTTCGTTTTGCATGGTGGAAATTGGTAAATCGTCATTTACCTACCTTCAAATATTTTGCATGGTGGAAATTGTGTTGGGTCCTAGCCTTAATATTTCATATTGGGTGTTATATTAAGGACTTAAATCAACTAAACTTGAATTTATCCCTCATAGATGTATAGTTATGACAGCTATGGTCTTCCTTATCCTTTTGGATAAAGCTTTCCTAAATGAAGATGATATCCCAAATGGCAATCAAGGTGAAAGATTAATCCCTTTGTTGTGCATTAATGGGACTGGAAATCATACTTCACTTCCTCCATGTAACGCCCGTGTTTCTAGGCTAGGCATTAATATTGACATAATGGTCTAGGTTAACCTTTGTAACTCATTTAGAAAAATGAAAATGAATTATGTGAATTTTATGTGAATTATGTGTTTTATGCTTAATTATTAGGGTTTAATTAATTAAGAATAAAACTGAGCGTCAAAATTAAATACTAGATAAAGCCGATATCTATTAAGAAACTTGTAGTGGGCGTGACAAGGATTACGGATATATAAAGAATACCAAAATCCGAGTCATAACGAAGAAGTTATGACCTGTCGAGGTTTCGTGACAAAACCGGCACGGGGCCGAATGTCGTAAAAAGTGAGTTTTTGATAAACTACTTTTTAGCCTTAGTGATCTAAATGAAACCCGTAGTGTTCTTTAAACCGAGAGTAGGTATAAAAAGAACGCCCAAATCTGACTTCGTATGAGGAAGTTATGATTTTTCGAAGTTTCAGCTTAGCAGTAGACAGCTAAAAACTCGAATTTTAGATCGACTGATTTTTAGCTGACACAAGCTAAACGAGAATCGAAGGTCTCGTAAATAGTAGCACAATGGTAAAAAGTCTGACAAAAACGGACTTCGGATGCAGAAGTTATGAATTTTTAACGGATTTCCTGTCCCGGTCTGTTAAAAATAATAATTTAAAAATTAAAGTAAAAATTAGCCGACGAAGTCTAAACGAAAGTTGTAGAGCGTAACTTTACCTACACGTGCATATAAAGAATGTCAAAAACGGAGCTCGTATGCGAAAGTTATGGATTTTAGAAGTTTTGGCGCGAAAACGAGAAAAATCCCCAAAACCGAGGAATTTCGCACACGTGGACTTCGGCCACGTGTCCTCGCTTCGCATCCGACACGTGTCCGGAAATTGGCTGAGTCACCGAAGCCACCTAGCGAGGCGTGTCATGATCTTCTCGAGTCCGAGGTTCGGTCTAGTAGAAGTGCGACGCGTGCCTCTTCCCTCGTGCGTCCGAACCCTCGCAGGTGCCACGAACCATCCCTACTTCGGACTAGACCGCGGTCCACTAAGGAGCTGCCAGCAGCCACTTCGCACGCGCAGCCCATGTGCGAGCCCTCCCTGCGAACCCTCAGATTTGCGATGCGTGGCTTCTTCTCAACCGTTGTATCAGGAGGCTCGGCCCTATAAATAGGAGGGTGCGAGACCTCCCGGGTATATTTCGGAAAATTGCCACTTTTAGCCCCTCTTTCCATACTTCTTTCATTTTAACGTCCCCCGAAGCCCCGATACTTATTCCAAAGCCTGGAATACGCCACGAAGTGCCCGAGAAGCCCGGAAAATTTATTTTTTCGGTTTTGAAGCCCGACCTTTTGCAGAGCCCGGTTTCTCAATAAAACTCCCGGTTTTATTAGAAACGATCGTTTTAGGAAACGAATTGCTGCCCGATTTTCATTAAATCAGGTGAGTGTATAGTCACTTTCACCTTACACATAGATATGAAGTATTTACCTTAAAATACGTGCTATGTGTAAATATATTAATTGTTTATTTGAGGTGACTGTTGAATTGATGTTTTATACAAGTTTTAAACTGTATATATATTTTTATCTACAAATATGTTGGGTAAAACATGGGTAGATGAATTAGATGACGTGTGATAAAATAAAAGTGATGAGAGGTATCGATGTTTAAGATGATCTAGTCATCTAGCAGATTATAGACAACGGCCACAGACTATTTTAGATAGTCCAGTGGAACGTTAGTAGACTTGTAATCGGTACGTATGTTTGAACTATATGTTCATAAAGTGTTCTTCAACTATATGTTCATTAGGTGTTTTTGAACTATGTGTTCATCCATTAGTTCTTCCTTTTGACACTATTACGTGTCGGGGTACGGGAGCGTACGGGAGTACTTTATCAGTATTTTCCCTATACTTTTATTTGGAAGAGCTTTGGAGTCTTCGTTCTTTTATGAAGTGATCGGACTAGCTTCATGAGTTAGTGATATAGATCATGAGTTAAATAGTGGGTGTGTGATGAAAGGTGAGTTGGATAGATGAGATGATCAGTGATATAGATCATGAGTTGAGAGTGAGTGGTGAAATATGGGAAAAGCTTTTACCCAAATGTTGGCGTGAGTGGTGCAATATGAGAAAAGGCCTTACCCAATGTTGACCCCCGTCATTCAGCAGAGTAGGGATGACAACCATGGACTATTCTAGACGGTCTGCGGAACACTAGCAGGCTCGCAACCTGTAGGTGTTAATGGAGTTAAGTGTTCATTCGTTGTACTCTATTCCCCCTCGTGAGGGGAGCAATATGAGAAAAGCCCTTACCCAAACGTTGACCCCCGTCATTCAGCGAAGTATGGATGACAACCATGGACTGTTTTAGACGGTCTGTGGAACACTAGAAGGCTCGTAACCTGTAGGTGTTAATGTACTAGAGTGTTCATTCGCTATACTCTATTCCCCTCATGAGTGCCTTTAGAGCATGTATGGCTGGGGAAACCCCTTAGTATGTTCATCAGCTGTATGGAAAACCCATTGACATGTATTGAGGGGGGAACTCCCGTGGGAAATACCGCCGATGAATAAGAGCTATGGACTAAGTATTGCGGGGGGGGGGGGGGGGGGGAACTCCCGTGGGAAATACCGTCGATGAATAAGAGCTATGGACTAGCACATGGCGACGATGTGACTTCGTGCCTATTTGACATAAATTGTTGAAGGAAAGCAATGTTGTCACCTTGTTGGTTGTTTTATGTTAGGATGTCTTGTTTGACATAACTTGCTGAGGGAAAGCAATGTTGTCACCCCGATGTTTGTTTTATTTGACATAACTTGCTGAGGAACCCCCAAAGCAATGGTGTCACCCCTAGTGATAATCCTTAGGCTAGGTACCTTGTGATTGTTGTTTTAGGGACGTAAAGTGAGGATAATGGGAATGGGTAATTAGGGTTATTTGGTTGATGGAATTAATAAATTTATTGTTGATTGAGAACTTAATAAGTTTATTATTTATTGTAGGTTGAAAAACCTATATGCTCACAAGGCTCCCAAGCCTGACCCACTCAGTTTAATTGTATCACAGGTATCGATACGAAGTTGCTTTACACTGAGAGATTAAAAGAGAAGTAGATCACTAGTGTAATTGAATGTAAGTTTTGTTTATGGTTATTGTCACACCCCCAAACCAGAACGGCGGAAACGTTCGGGGGCGAATGATGTCATGCTTAGTATCATAACCATAGTGAAGAAAAGTAAAACACAACCATCATAGATATAATTTAAAGGGTTAAATTGTCTCCAAAATACATGTTACAAAAATTACATGTTTCCAATTAAATTACATATGATGACAAAATGTAGCAAAATAATCTACGCCTTAGCGTCTTGACTTCAGAAATCTTGCAGTTACCTGTATTACTGATTACCTGAGAATACAAGTTGTTTTGAAAAGAGAGTATCAACATAAAGCTGGTGAGTTCGTAAGTATTTTATAAAAATAAATGTTGTTTCCTTAACGTTTGTTACACGTTTGTTTCCATAAAATCCAAAATTTTCTAAAAGATTTGTTGTAAACTGAATTGAAACAAGGCCTAGTAAGTGTAAGTAAGTCGTCATACTTATGCGTGAGTTTTATATTTAAATAAAACTCCTTTGTATAAAACCTTAGAATTTTCCGTCATTTGGATGCCGTGTTAAGATTCCATGCGAGATGTTATAATCATACTAAAGACTAGATGGCCATAAATACGACGTTCTTCATGCGTCGGAAAGTTATGACACTTGTCACCCCAGACCTGCCGGTCTAGCTGTTGCAAGCAGCTTAGGTGCGGGTTTGTCAGACCTAGTATAGATCTATACACAACTATCACATTCTCCCTCCCGGAGATTCTAATTATAACTACAGGACTTTTCTGTGATACTTAGGAGTACCCCGAAGGAGAATGTCTCGCGAGTATAATACAAGATCACGTAGTGTGCAATGAAATATTTTGTTTTGTAAGTCAATTGAGTTACTGTTTCTTTGTCTAACGAAGTGCTCAAACTATACCTATTATAGTTTATCAAAAAGTATTGTATGTGTTTGGATGAAACCTTTTTATGCAAGTCATTGTATTTCCATAAATCGACATTTGAAATGATAAGTGTAAACCGCATACACACCTTGCTCAGCATGTTACAAGGTGTAGGAAAACTCTTAAACATGTATTAGATAACTTTGGTATTTTGAACTTGTATTCCCCCCCCCCCCCTTCCTGAAAACTAAAGAAAACGTAAAAATGTAGGGGTATGAACTCACTAGGAAAGTGCGTGATTTGAAGAAAACGAGATTTTCTCGGGCGGCATATCGACCGGAAAGTGGCGAGTTTTTCGGGAATCTCGGAGCTTCAGAACTTCGTCGGGGCTTAGATATAAAACTGGGACTTCGGGATATTACTTGCACGCAAAACGAGGTAGAAACGTGAGAGAAAGAGAGAAAATGAGCAACTTTGCCCGGAACCCTCGCATGCTATTTATAGGGTGCATTCTCGGGATTCACGTCGTGAACATGGGATAGTTCACGTCGTGAGTCTAGTCTGTAGACGCGACGCCTGGTGGTCTAGTTCTGGCACACATCAGTCATAGACTCACGTCGTGAGTTTCGGATAAGGTTGGTGTGCGTGCTTCGAACTTCAGAAATTCATATCTCTCGCATACGAGCTCCAATTTCGACGTTCTTCATATCCACGCATAGGTGAGAATATACTCTACAACTTTCATTTAGACTCCGTCGGCTAATTTTGATATTAATTTTTAATATTATATTTTAAATAGGCTGGGACAAGATAATTCCATTAAAAATCCATAACTTCTTCATCCGACGTCCGCTTTCGTCTGTCTTTTTACCGTTGTACTACTATTGTCGAGACCTTCAATTCTTGTTTAGGTTGCGTCGGCTGAAAATCGCTCGATCTTTATTTCGAGTTTTTAGCTGTCTACTGCTGTTCTGAAACTTTAGAAAAATCAGAACTTCCTCATACGAAGTCAGATTGGGGCGTTCTTTTTATGTATGCTCATGGTTTAACATAATCAACGACTTTCGTTCAGATATCTAAGGCTAAAAAGTATTTTATTGAAGTTTCACTTTTCACGCTTAACAGCGTTTTACCGGTTTTGTTACGAATCTTTGATTGGTCATAACTTCTTCGTTATAACTCGGATTTGGGTGTTCTTTATATATTTGGAAACCTTGACAATATAACTAGCATTTTATGCAATCCAAATGAGACTTTAGAACACTTCTTTTTTGACGCTAATTTTTATTGACTCAAAATAGTTTATAATATTTGACTTTTCGAACATTACACTGATTCGAAATATCGGGTTGTCACATCATCCCCCCGTTAGAGGGAATTTCGTCCCGAAATTTTAATCTAAGACAGAGCTTATGGACTAGGAAAAAGATGCGGGTACTTATGTTTCATCTGACCCTCGCGTTCCCAGGTGTATTCAGGTCCTCGCTTGGCGTTCCACCTGACCTTTACGATGGGGATGCGGCTTTGTTTCGTCGACTTCACTTCTCGGTCCATGATTTCAACAGGTTCCTCTACGAAGTGGAGGTTCTCGTTGATCTCAATTTCTTCCAAGGGAACGACAAGGGTCTCATCAGCCAAACATTTCTTCAGGTTCGACACATGAAAGTTAGGATGAACGTGATTTAGTTCCTGTGGAAATCGTAGTTTGTATGCCACCGGACCAATCCTGGCGAGGATTTCGAATGGTCCGATGTACCTTGGATTTAGTTTCCCACGTTTTCCGAAACGTATGAGCCCATTCCAAGGTGATACCTTCAGAAGTACACAATCCCCAACTTGAAACTCCAAAGGTTTCCGTCTCTTTTCCGCGTAGCTCTTTTGTCGGTCTTGCGAAGCCTTCATTCGTTCTCGAATCTGGACGATCTTTTCGGTTGTTTCCCTGATGATCTCCGGGCCAGTGAGTGCGCTGTTAGGGACTTGTCCTTTCGCTAGTTGCGTATCTCCCACCTCAGCCCAGCACAGGGGTGACCTGCACTTACGGCCATAGAGGGCTTCGAACGGAGCAACTTTGATGCTAGTATGATAGCTATTATTGTAAGAAAACTCAATAAGAGGCAGATAAGTATCCCAAGCTTTTCCAAAGTCAATCACGCAAGCCCTTAGCATGTCCTCTAACGTCTGAATGGTTCTTTCACTCTGACCGTCAGTCTGTGGCTGGTAAGCTGTACTCATGTCCAGCCTAGTTCCCATAGCTTTCTGTAGTGACTGCCAGAATCGTGACGTGAACCTACTATCTCTGTCGGAGATAATGGATATCGGTACTCCGTGAAGGCGCACTATTTCTCTAATGTAGATCCTTGTCAGCTTCTCCATTTTGTCTGTTTCCTTTATTGGTAGGAAGTGTGCGGATTTGGTCAATCTGTCGACGATTACCCAGATGGTGTCAAGTCCACCCATGGTCTTAGGTAACTTGGTAATGAAATCCATCGTAATCCGCTCCCACTTCCACTCGGGTATCTCTGGTTGTTGTAGTAGTCCCTAGGGCTTTTGATATTCTACCTTAACCTTGGCGCAAGTCAGGCACTTGCCCACAAAGGTGGCTATTTCGACTTTCATGTTCGGCCACCAATATAACTTCTTGAGGTCTAAGTACATCTTGTCTGAGCCGGGGTGCACGGAGTAGCGAGTTTTATGAGCTTCATTCATGACAACGTCCCTGAATCCACCAAATTTTGGTGTCCAGATCCGGTTCATGAGACAACGAACTCCGTCATCCCTAACTTCAAGATTTTTGTCCATTCCTCTCAATGCTTCACCCGTCACGTTTTCTGGCTTCAAGGCTTCTTCCTGAGCTTCCTTGATTTGTGCGGACAGGTGTGAGTGGATGGTCATGGTTAATGCCTTTACTCGGCGGCCCGAGTACTCCTTTCTGCTTAAAACGTCTGCAACCACGTTGGCCTTTTCGGGGTGATAACGAATCTCGCATTCGTAATCGTTTAGTAATTCCACCCATCGCCTTTGTCTCATGTTGAGTTCCTTCTGATTGAGGATATGTTGGATCCTTTTGTAATATGTGAAGATGGTGCACTTAGTGCCGTAAAGGTAATGCCTCCAGATTTTTAGGGTGAAAACTACTGCTCCTAATTCAAGGTCGTGCGTCGTGTAGTTTACCTCATGCGTCTTCAGTTGTCTTGAGGCGTAGGCAATGGCCTTTCCTCGTTGCATTAACACACACCCTAGACCTTGGTTTGAAGCATCGCAGTAAACCACAAAGTCTTCGGTTCCATTTGGTAGGGACAAAATCGGAGCACTGCATAGAGTTCGTTTTAGTGTTTGGAATGCAGCCTCTTACTTATCTCCCCAGACGAATGTCACTCCTTTTTGGGTCAGGGTGGTGAGTGGTTTCGTGATTTTGGAGAAGTTTTGAATGAACCTTCGATAGTAACCGGCGAGTCCTAAAAATTGTCGGATCTCTGTGGGTGTTCTTGGTGCTGCCCAACTTTCAATCGCCTTGATCTTTGAAGGTTCCACATGGATTCCTTCCTTGCTGACTACATGTCCGAGGAAATTCACCTCTCGAATCCATAACTCACACTTTGAGAACTTTGCGTACAGTCTTTCCGCCCTCAGTATCTCTAGGACTTGACGTAAATGTTGGATGTGTTCTTCCTTACTTCGGGAGTAGACTAGTATATCATCGATGAAAACAATCACGAACTTGTCTAAGTAAGGTCGACACACTCGGTTCATCAGATCCATAAATGTTGCGGGTGCATTGGTTAAGCCGAAAGGCATCACTACAAATTCGTAGTGACCATAGCGCGTTCTGAAAGCTGTCTTGGGAATATCCTCCTCTTGAACTCGTAGCTGATGGTACCCAGATCTAAGGTCAATCTTCCAGAAGAAACTCGCTCCTTGTAGTTGGTCGAAGAGGTCATCGATTCGAGGCAAAGGTATCGGTTTTTTGATGGTGAGTTTGTTTAATTCGTGATAGTCAATGCACAT
This sequence comes from Lactuca virosa, assembly GCF_052849685.1. Lineage (NCBI taxonomy): Eukaryota > Viridiplantae > Streptophyta > Magnoliopsida > Asterales > Asteraceae > Lactuca > Lactuca virosa. The sequence continues at coordinate 459,403,046 of NC_136429.1, read as the reverse complement.
GCGGAACGATCCGTCCTTCTTCTTGACGAACAAAACCGATGCTCCCCAAGGCGAGAAGCTTGGTCTAATGAAGCCCTTGCTCAGTAGTTGGTTCAGTTGACTAGACATTTTTCTGCATTTCGGCTGGGGCTAGACGGTGTGGCGATTTGGCTACGAGGGTAGCTCCGGGAATTAAGTCGATTCGGAATTCGACTTGTCGAGGAGGGGGCACTCCTGGAAGGTCTTCCAGGAATACATTGGGGAAATTACAGACCTCCGGAATGTCCTTGATGTCTTTCATTCCTTGACTCTTATTTACGACGTGGGCTAGGAAGCCGTGGCACTCCTTGCGGAGATACTTTCGAGCCTTGAGACAGGAGATGATCTGAAAGTTTGAGCTAGGTATGTCGCCATAGACGATTAGAGTTTAGCCAATTGGCAGATTAAGGTGAACGGCCTTTTCGTGACATAGGATTTCAGCATGGTGAGGGCATAACCAATCCATGCCAATGATAACATCAAAACATTTTATGGTGACCGGCATAAGGTCTATTTGGAAGGAATGATTGTTTAAGGTGAGGGTACACCCGATGTAAATGTCGTTAGTGTTCTCTGTTTTTCCGTTAGCCATTTCTACGGTGAATGTGTCTTTTAGTGTTTGTGGTGTTTGATTAAGCAAGCGTTTAAATTGGTGCCTCACGAAGCTTTTCTCCGCGCCACTATCGAAAAGAATTCATGCGTATGTATTGTTGAGGAGGAACTTACCGGTAACCACAGTTGGATCTGCGATGGCTTCCTCATGACCTATCGCCAGAACTCTGCCCATTTCGCCGAGGTTGGGGTTTCTTGCCTTCGGGCAGTTACGTTTGAGGTGTCCAGCTTCTGCACATCCATAGCAGGTTCGGCTTGCTTCAGCGTTGGCAGCTTGTGCGTTTGGTTGGGCTGGAGTTCTACAGAACCGGGCGGTGTGCCCCTTCTTGTTACAGTTGGTGCAATGCATTTCACGGCATGCACCGTTGTGGTGGTAGTTGCATTTTTTGCACTTGGGTAAGTTTCTGGCGTATTGCCTTATTGGAGTAGGGTTGGTAGGTGTCGTGGCAGCGTGCACAACAACCACTTGTTGCTTCTTGGCTGAGTCTTGGACAGGTTGGCCCTTCTTCTTATCCCAGAACTTCCTCTTGTTGTTTCCCCCTTTTTCTTGCTTGGAGGTGGTCATTAGAGTGCCATGACTGGCGTTATGGTCGATGAGTTGTTGTGCCAGTTCCTTGGCACTGTCGAAAGTGGTTGGCTTTGCGGCCAACACGTGTCCTTGGAGTTGTTGAGATAGTCCCCATACATATATTTCCACCTTCTTGCTTTCAGTAGGAACCATCCCGGGACACAGCATGGCTAGATCGCTGAACCTTGAGGTGTACGACAGGATGTCAGAGCCTGTCATTTTAAGACCCCAAAATTCTTCTTCCAGCTTGTGTATCTCACCCCTGGGGTAGTACTCCTTCATTAACATGGTTTTCAGATCTTCCCATGTTATAGCATTAGCCACCGGGAGTGTTAGTGCCTTGACGTGACCCTTCCACCAGGTGAGGGCTCTTTCGGAGAATGTGCATGAAGCAACTTTGACCTTGCTTGCTTCAGGGCATGCGCATATTTCGAAAATGGTCTCGGTTTTCTCGAACCATTGTAGCAACGCTATGACACCTCCGCTTCCGTTGAAGGTTTTGGGCTTGGCGTTAGTAAAGTCTTTGTAGGTGCACTCTCTCGAGCGTCCCTGGCCGTCCCCGTTATTAGAATTTGAGGCACCACTGCCTGTACCTCCTGAATTACTGGGGTTGATTTGGGCTATCACGGCTGCCACTGCGGCCGCCACCGCAGCCTGGAACATGACTGGGTCGAACTAAGGAGGTGGTGGTGGGGGTGGTGCAGTTTCAGTTGCGTCGCCGCGCCTAGGGTTTCTACGAGGTGGCATTTTCTGCCAAAATCAAGAATGGAAAGACAGTAAGTCTTTGATACAAGTCGAGTGTTAAACTAAACATTATTATTTCTTTGTATGCATCATGATTGCGACTTGTAAGAATGTTGTAAGAATACATTCATACTAGAAGTCTATAAACAATGAAATATAGACTTTATGAATTTCGGTAGTATTGAGACTTATGCAATGTCTGTGATAGTATCCATACCGGACCCAACCCACAATCACTTGATGTATAGTATTCACATGTAATTAAGATTAAATAAACTTTCGAATCTGATGGGTCTGCCCTGGGCCCACAACCAAACAAGGAACAGGATCCAAGGCGGAACCATCATTTCTTGGTCGACATGGCCCTAATTACATACAACTTCGATTTATACCTCGGGCGATTATAGGTTGGTCACCAATAATTTTTTATCTGAAAATAGCCCATGTTATGAAATTGGAGTAGTGTTAATAAGGTAAATAGCGTGCCAATATCATTGATATAACTTAGTATACAATACTTGGGAAAATTTGACCTTACTAGGGGTCTATGCTACATAATTGTACGGAAAATTTTGGCCGCCTAACTGATCCCGGAAGTGTAAAAACTTAGATCGCGAGATTGAACTTTAAAATACTAGAAAGTAATATTTATCCGCAAAACTAAATTAAACCGGGGCGAATAGTGCAAGCGCTACTTGTAGTGGTTGAAGTTCTGAGGATCACGAAGTGTAGACACAAGGTTCCTCATCTCGGCCCTGTATTCCGCCGCTTGGCGCTCTGCTTCAACTAGACGTCCCTCTATGGTGGCTCGGTGCTCTCGGAGTTCTTGCACTTCGGTTCGGGTTGCAGCCATTTCCCGTCGAAGAAGCTCGGTACGGTCTCGAGTCTGATCGTGGTCGTCGTCTAATCGGCGAATGCGAACGGAGTTGACTTGGCTGGTAGCACCAACTTCCATGAGATGTTGGGTGTTAACTCTTGTTTTCTCTTCGTGACGTGCGACACAGTGAATTATGACAGGGAGAGCTCGGTCGGCTGACCCTCCTCTGCTGAGATCGTAGAAGCCTCGTTGCATGTCATAGGGAGGTCGTTGACCTTGTTCTCGGCTCCATCGATGTATTGTTTCGGCCCATCGGGGCGTCGGGCCCTGGAAGTGTCACGGAGGATTAGGGACAGGGTGTGGATTGTAAACTTCGGGTTCGGAGTCGGTTCCATCTGAGTCTTCTTCCTCTTCACCGTCTATGGATTCTTCCTCTTCCATGGGTTCTTCATCCTCCATGGGTTCCTCATCCTCCATGGGTTCCTCTTCGGAACCTTCCTCTGGGTCTTCCACAATCCAACCGACATTCCCTTGGTTAGGAAAGTAGGGATCACCTGGCAAATGAAATCCTGCCATCGTACCTGTACGAGAATGGGGGTAAGGAGGAATGTCACGAGAAACTTTGGGAACAAGAAGTTGTGATTACGGCTTTTTGTGTTAAAATACTCCTATAGTATTTTTAAGTTTGATTCTTGGAATTTTTGGTAAGTTGCAGACTTGTTGCTCACCATGATCCTTCTTCGGCATACGTTGGTCCTATCTTGGCTGGATATAGTTGATCATGCTATATTCATCCAAGATTTGACGAAATACCCCGAAGCTGGACCATGGTGTCCAACTTGTCTTGATACTTTTATGTTATTGCCATTATGATACTGAATGTGCGATTGTGCGAATACTTTTATGAAAACATAAATTCTTATTTTTAAACTATTTTTGAAAAGCTACGTCAGAGGATTTTTGTCCCGTTGTATTTATAGCTTGTATATCTTCCGTGGTTCGATATACTTAGTTCACTATAAACAAAGCTCTGATACCAATCTGTCACACCCCCAAACCAGAACGGCGGAAACGTTCGGGGGCGGATGACGTCATGCTCAGTATCATAACCATAGTGAAGAAAGTAAAACACAACCATCATAGATATAATTTAAAGGGTTAGATTGTCTCCAAAATACATGTTCCAAAAATTACATGTTTCCAATTAAATTACATATGATGACAAAATGTAGCAAAAGAATCTACGCCTTAGCGTCTTGACTTCAGAAATCTTGCAGTTACCTGTATTACTGATTACCTGAGAATACAAGTTGTTTTGAAAAGAGAGTATCAGCATAAAGCTGGTGAGTTCGTAAGTATTTTATAAAAATAAATGTTGTTTCCTTAACGTTTGTTACACGTTTGTTTCCAGAAAATCCAATATTTTCTAAAAGATTTGTTGTAAACTGAATTGAAACAAGGCCTAGTAGGTGTAAGTAAGTCGTCATACTTATGCATGAGTTTTATATTTAAATAAAACTCCTTTGTATAAAACCTTAGAATTTTCCGTCATTTGTATGTTGTGTTAAGATTCAATCTGAGATGTTATAATCATACTAAAGACTAGATGGCCTTAAATACGACGTTCTTCAGGTGTCGGAAAGTTATGACGCTTGTCACCCCAGACCTGCCGGTATATCTGTTGCAAGCAGCTTAGGTGCGGGTTTGTCAGACGTAGTATAGATCTATACACAACTATCACGTTCTCCCTCCCGGAGATTCTGATTATAACTACAGGACTTTTCTGTGATACTTAGGAGTACCCCGAAGGAGAATGTCTCGCGAGTATAATACAAGACCACGTAGTGTGCAATGAAAGATTTTGTTTTGTAAGTCAATTGAGTTATTGTTTCTTTGTCTAACGAAGTTCTCAAACTATACCTATTATAGTTTATCAAAAAGTATTGTATGTGTTTGGATGAAACCTTTTTATGCAAGTCATTGTATTTCCATAAATCGACATTTGAAATGATAAGTGTAAACCGCATACACACCTTGCTCAGCATGTTACAAGGTGTAGGCAAACTCTTAAACATGTATTAGATAACTTTAGTATTTTGAACTTGTATTCCCCCTCCCCCCTGAAAACTAAAGAAAACGTAAAAATATAGGGGTATGAACTCACTGGGAAAGTGCGTGATTTGAAGAAAACGAGATTTTCTCGGGCGGCATCTCGACCGGAAAGTGGCGAATTTTTCGGGAATCTCGGAGCTTCAGAACTTCGTCGGGGCTTAGATATAAAACCGGGACTTCGGGATATTACTTGCACGCAAAACGAGGTAGAAACGTGAGAGAAAGAGAGAAAATGAGCAACTTTGCCCGAAACCCTCGCATGCTATTTATAGGGTGCATTCTCGGGATTCACGTCGTGAACATGGGATAGTTCACGTCGTGAGTCTAGTCTGTAGACGCGACGCCTGGTGGTCTAGTTCTGGCACACATCAGTCATAGACTCACGTCGTGAGTTTCGGATAAGGTTGGTGTGCGTGCCTCGAACTTCAGAAATTCATATCTCTCGCATACGAGCTCCAATTTCGACGTTCTTCATATCCACGCATAGGTGAGAATATACTCTACAACTTTCATTTAGACTCCGTCGGCTAATTTTGATATTAATTTTTAATATTATATTTTAAATAGGCTGGGACAAGATAATTCCATTAAAAATCCATAACTTCTTCATCCGACGTCCGCTTTCGTCTGTCTTTTTACCGTTGTACTACTATTGTCGAGACCTTCAATTCTCGTTTAGGTTGCGTCGGCTGAAAATCGCTCGATCTTTATTTCGAGTTTTTAGCTGTCTACTGCTGTTCTGAAACTTTAGAAAAATCCGAACTTCCTCATACGAAGTCAGATTTGGGCATTCTTTTTATGTATCCTCATGGTTTAACATAATCTACGACTTTCGTTCAGATATCTAAGGCTAAAAAGTATTTTATTGAAGTTTCACTTTTCACGCTTAACAGCGTTTTACCGGTTTTGTTACGAATCTTTGATTGGTCATAACTTCTTCGTTATCATTCGGATTTGGGTGTTCTTTATATATTTGGAAACCTTGACAACATAACTAGCATTTTATGCAATCCAAATGAGACTTTAGAACACTTCTTTTTTGTCGCTAATTTTTATTGATTCAAAATAGTTTATAATATTTGACTTTTCGAACATTACACTGATTCGAAATATCGGGTTGTCACACTTATGTTTTTGTATTGACAATGACATCCCATTGGTTTAAGTGAATAAAATACATTTCTTCGGAAATGATTTGATAACATATTTATTAGGTTTTTCTGGGAACAAATTCCGCAACACTTTTAATCAAATGATTACTCTAAAATTATTTTAAAAGCATAAATTAAATCGGTCTTTTCTGGCCGTGAAATTGGGGATGTCACAGTTGGTATCAGAGCATTAGTTTAAGCGAACTAAGAAATTGTAGGATTTCTAGACTTAAACTTAGAATGCTAAGCGATGATTGTGAGTTGAGTGTGTCTATTATATTTTAGGTAGTACACCTAAATTGACACGAGCACTAGTTTATTTTAGGAAGGATGCCTAAAATGCTTTTATGTGCTAAATGTTTTGTGTTATAGCTATAATGATGCTATTATTTGTTCGGATCTATGGTCTGTTGCTGACCGGATCTGGAAACCTTATGTGTGTGGAAACCTTATGAGATTAGAACTAACATGTAAACGTTTCGAAGTGATAAGGAGATTTATATGTTTATCGTAAATAAAGCTTTCCTATCTTAAATTCTCGCCTGGTACACCGAACGTCTGCTTGGGTGTACAAAACATTATGGTGAAGACTCGTAGAGAATTGAGTAGATGGAGGACATGAAAAGCTTATGATAGTGAATGATACCTATCAGAAGATATTGTAAGAGTGGTATCTTGTCTTAGAGTATGTTTGAAAAAATAATGAAACGTTTAGAGGAGCATGGTACGTCTTAAGTACACCTTCGATTGGCAGGATGATGGAACGATTGGTGTAATTACTGAAGTTGTCCCATCTTTTGGAATTTCCATCACCAACCAAGTTGAAGTAGAATTGATGACTGAAGATACGTATGGAAGAAGTCCTAGTAGAGTCTAGGAAAATTCTATGATTAATTGGACATATTCGTATGTGTTAAATTGTTTTGTGATTTTAGGACTTGGGGACTGCGAGACAGTACTTGGGACGAGTATGAGTAGGTGTGAATAGTAGTAGAGATCTATACTACTGGAAGCACAGGACTCACACTTGGATAAGGGAAAGTCAGAAGGTTACCAAGGAACTCATAATTGATTCCATCTTATTCTAGTCTATCGTTACCATCATTTCGGTAATTACTAAGGAGATGATTGTTATTCCGACCCTAGTGGTCATATCAAATTGAGTCCGACTACGATGAGTTTGTTATGTGGTTCAGAGAACCAAGTTCGATGTAGCAGTTGACTTAAGCCGAATTGAAGTGAAGGCTGATCAAAGCGATCAGTAAAAGTATCGTGTTCGTTGTTAAAGAAGTTGGGTTAGGTTGTGTTCTGACCCAAAGGGATAAAGTGATAGCGTATGCATTGAGGCAATTGAAGGAGCATGAAAAGAACTACCCCACTCATGATCTGGATTTGGCAGTGGTAGTATTCGCCTTAAAGATAGGGAGGCACTATCTTTATGGTACTAAATGCAAACTTTTCATTGATTATAAGAGTCTTCAATATCTCTTTAATCAGAAGAAATTGAACATGAGGCAACGACGCTGGCTAGAGTTACTCAAGGACTACGACTGTGAGATACTTTACCACCCTGGTAAAGCAAAAGTTGTTGCTAATGCTCTCAGTCGGAAGGTGAATCTTGAAAGGAAGAGGCCAAAAGCGTTGAGAATTGAAGTTGTCTCTACAATTGTGGAAAATATAAAGAAAGCTCAAGAGGAAGCTTTAGAGAAAAAAATGACCGAAAGGAGGAACGTTTGGGAAAAACGTTGGTGTTTGATACAAACGGTCAAGGACTAAAGGTATTCAAAGGTAGGATTTGGATACCTAGGATGGGAGGAGTAAGAGGTCTTCTGATGGAAGAAGCTCACAAAACCATGTACTCGATTCATCCCGGCAGTGCGAAAATGTATAGTGATCTAAAACCCTATTACTGGTGGCCGATGGTGAAGCTCGATGTTGCTAAGTATGTGGCTGCGTGTGTAACTTGTGCTAGGGTTAAGGCACAACATCAGAAACCGTATGGGAGTTTAGATCCTTTACCTGTACCCATGAGTAAATGGGAAGGTATCACTATGGATTTTGTGACTAAACTGCCCAGAACAATGAACGGTCACGACATGATTTGGGTGGTCGTTGATCGCTTCACTAAGAGTGCGCATTTCATAGCAGCCAACGAGAAATGGTCTATGGATAAACATGCAAATTCTTATGTGAAGGAAAGTGTGAGGCTTCACGGTGTTTCATTAACAATTGTATCCGATCGTGACACCCGTTTTACCTCAAGGTTTTGGAGGAGTCTATAAGAGGAATTGGGTACCAAGTGTGTTTGAATACAGCTTACCATCCACAAACCAATGGTAAGAGCGAACGAACAATTCAAACATTGGAGGATATGCTGAGAGCATGTACCCTGGAATTCCAAGGTAACTGGGGTGAACACTTACCTCTAGTAGAACTTTCCTATAGTAATAGTTTCCACTCAAGCATCAAGATGGCACCTTATCACGCCCTGTATGGGGAAAAGTGCCGAACGCTGTCATGTTGACTGGAAGCTGGGAAAAGCAGGTTATGGGACTTGAAATAGTCCATCAGACTCCTGAAAAGTTGAAAGTGATTAGGGAAAGGATGTTAGCTGCTCAAGATAGCTATGCTGACAAGAAAAGATAACCGATATCATTCAAAGTTGGAGATTCGGTTTTACTTAAATTCTCGCCGTCGAAGGGACTTATAGGATTTGGTAGAAGGGGAAAGTTGAGTCCAAGGTTTATGGGACCATTTAAAGTTCTTCAGAGGATCTTGAATCAAGCTTACGAGCTAGAATTACCGGAAGAACTGGAGGGTATTCATAATACCTTTTATGTGTGTTATTTGAGAAAATTTACGGGAGATGTGCCCGACATAATTCCCATTTCTGAATTAAGGTTGGATGAAAACAAGAGGTTGATTAAAGAACCTGAGGCAATCGTTGACCGTAAGACTAGGAAGTTGTGACGTAAAATGGTCGAATTAGTGCTTATGTGTTAGAAATATACGAATGGGCCAAATCTCACCTGGGAAACGGAGAGTGACATGATGAGTCGCTACCCGTATTTGTTTGCTGATGTGTGATTCCGGGGACGGAATCATTCTAAGGGGGAGAGAGTTGCAACGCCCGTGTTTCTAGGCTAGGCATTAATATTGACATAATGGTCTACGTTTACCTTTGTAACTCATTTAGAAAAATGAAAATGAATTATGTAAATTTTATGTCAATTATCTGTTTTATGCTTAATTATTAGGGTTTAATTAATTAAGAATAAAAATGAGCGTCAAAATTAAATATTAGATAAAGCCGATATCTATTAAGAAACTTGTAGTGGGCGTGACAAGGATTACGGATATATAAAGAATGCCGAAATCCGAGTTATAACGAAGAAGTTATGACCTGTCGAAGTTTCGCGACAAAACCGGCACGGGGCCGAATGTCGTAAAAAGTGAGTTTTTGATAAACAACTTTTTAGCCTTAGTGATCTAAATGAAACTCGTAGTGTTCGTTAAACCGAGAGTATGTATAAAAAGAACGCCCAAATCTGACTTCGTATGACGAAGTTATGATTTTTCGAAGTTTCAGCTTAGAAGTAGACAGCTAAAAACTCGCAGGTGCCACGAACCATCCCTACTTTGGACTAGACTGCGGTCCAGAAAGGAGCTGCCAGCAGCCACTTCGCACGCGCAACCCATGTGCGAGCCCTCCCTGCGAGCCCTCGGATCTGCGACGCGTGGCTTCTTCTCAACCGTTGGATCAGGAGGCTCAACCCTATAAATAGGAGGGTGCGAGACCTCCCGGGTATATTTCGGAAAATTGCCACTTTTAGCCCCTCTTTCCATATTTCTTTCATTTTAACGTCCCCCGAAGCCCCGGTACTTATTCCAAAGCCCAGAATACGCCACGAAGTGCCCGAGAAGCCCGAAAAATTTATCTTTTCGGTTTTTAAGCCCGACCTTTCGCAGAGCCCGGTTTCTCAATAAAACTCCCGGTTTTATTAGAAACGATCGTTTAAGGAAACGAATTGCTGCCCGATTTTCATTAAATCAGGTGAGTGTATAGTCACTTTCACCTTACACATAGATATGAAGTATTTACCTTAAAATACATGCTATGTGTAAATATATTAATTGTTTATTTGAGGTGACTGTTGAATTGATGTTTTATACAAGTTTTAAACTGTATATATATTTTTATCTACAAATATGTTGGGTAAAACATGGGTAGATGAATTAGATGATGTGTGACGAAATAAAAGTGATGAGAGCTATCGATGTTTAAGATGATCTAGTCATCTAGCAGATTATAGACAACGGCCACAGACTATTTTAGATAGTCCAGTGGAACGTTAGTAGACTTGTAATCGGTACGTATGTTTGAACTATATGTTCATAAAGTGTTCTTCAACTATATGTTCATTAGGTGTTTTTGAACTATGTGTTCATCCATTAGTTCTTCCTTTTGACACTATTACGTGTCGGGGTACGGGAGCGTACGGGAGTACTTTATCAGTATTTTCCCTATACTTTTATTTGGAAGAGCTTTGGAGTCTTCGTTCTTTTATGAAGTGATCGGACTAGCTTCATGAGTTAGTGATATAGATCATGAGTTAAATAGTGGGTGTGTGATGAAAGGTGAGTTGGATAGATGAGATGATCAGTGATATAGATCATGAGTTGAGAGTGAGTGGTGAAATATGGGAAAAGCTTTTACCCAAATGTTGGCGTGAGTGGTGCAATATGAGAAAGGCCCTTACCCAACGTTGACCCTCGTCATTCAGCAGAGTAGGGATGACAACCATGGACTGTTCTAGACGGTCTACGGAACATTAGCAGGCTCGCAACTTGTAGGTGTTAATGGACTTAAGTGTTCATTCGCTGTACTCTATTCCCCTTCGTGAGGGGAGCAATATGAGAAAAGCCCTTACCCAAACTTTGACCCCCGTCATTCAGCAGAGTATGGATGACAACCATGGACTGTTTTAGACGGTCTGTGGAACACTAGCAGGCTCGTAACCTGTAGGTGTTAATGGAATAGAGTGTTCATTCGTTGTACTCTATTCCCCTCATGAGTGCCTTTAGGGCATGTATGGCTGGGGAAACCCCTTAGTATGTTCATCACTATATGGAAAACCCTCTGACATGTATTGCGGGGGGGAACTCCCATGGGAAATACCGTCGACGAATAAGAGCTATGGACTTAGTATATGGAAAACCCATTGACATGTATTGCGGGGGGGGGGGGGGGGGGGGGGGAACTCCCGTGGGAAATACCGTCGATGAATAAGAGCTATGGACTAGCACATGGCGACGATGTGACTTCGTGCCTATTTGACATAAATTGCTGAAGGAAATCAATGTTGTCACCTTGTTGGTTGTTTTATGTTAGGATGTCTTGTTTGACATAACTTGCTGAGGGAAAGCAATGTTGTCACCCCGATGTTTGTTTTATTTGACATAACTTGCTGAGGAACCCCCAAAGCAATGGTGTCACCCCTAGTGATAATCCTTAGGCTAGGTCCCTTGTGATTGTTGTTTTGGGGACGTAAAGTGAGGATAATGGGAATGGGTAATTAGGGTTATTTGGTTGATGGAATCAATAAATTTATTGTTAATTGAGAACTTAATAAGTTTATTATTTATTGTGGGTTGAAAACCTTATATGCTCACCCGGCTCCCAAGCCTGACCCACTCAGTTTAATTGTATCACAGGTATCGATACGAAGTTGCTTTACACTGAGAGATTAAAAGAGAAGTAGATCACTAGTGTAAATGAATGTAAGTTTTGTTTATGCTTATGTTTTTGTATTGACAATGACATCCCAATGGTTTAAGTGAATAAAATACATTTCTTCGGAAATGATTTGATAACATATTTATTATGTTTTTCTGGGAACAAATTCCGCAACACTTTTAATCAAATGATTACTCTGAAATTATTTTAAAAGCATAAATTAAATCGGTCTTTTCTGGCCGTGAAATTGGAGATGTCACACTCCACCTCCTCCATTTGTTCTCCCTAACCCACAAGTTCTTGAAAAGTTCAAGGTCACTCAGTCCCTATTGGCAATCAGTGTCTATATGTACTCACATCTTGGAGATGAAGTCTTATATTGACAAGCTGGGAGAGTTAGGTGTCGAAGTCTCAAGGAAGTTGACTGTTCACTGGGTTCTTCAATCACTTTCTGAGTCATATAGTGAGTTCATTAAGGACTACTATGTGGCAGACCACGACATGACCCTTAATGATCTTACATATTTTCTTGTTGCTGCTGAATCAGCAATGATTTGGGGCACTGGTAAAGCAAATTTGATTAGAAGATCTACTTCCCAAAACTTTCATGGACATTGACAATGGAAACATTGGAAGTCCAGAAAAGTCTTCTTTTCCCAATGGAAAGGGATCGGCCATAGTCAACCCGGTTGACCAAATGGTAAAGAGAAAGGCTGAGTCTGAGATAGTCCCATGTACCATTACTAAAGAGTCCATATATTTCATTGCCAAAAGAAGGGGCATTGGTTGTGAAGTTGCCTTATTTACTTGAAAGTTCACTAAGATGGTAAACGTCAGGTAAAGTCCACTATCTAACCCTATTAAGTTCCTATTTGGAGATTCTTATTACATGATGTGACTAGGTCGCATTTTGATATTTTGTAGAATTGAAAAAGGAGTGGAAGCTTAGAAAAAGAGTATGTTGAATCTGATCGCGAAGACGGATTTCGATCGCATGATTCGAAGATCAGAATTTTGAGCTGCTGCTTAAGAGTTATGATAGATTTCTTAGTAATATATAACAACATAGTTTTCATATGTATTTGCATTGTAAGGATAAGTTTTTCCGCAATTTTTTAAATAAAAGAAATTTTTTTTTGATTTTATTTATTTTATGTATCCTTACAATGGCATTTGTGAAAATTGTTGTTTATATGATTCCATTGATAGCAATATTGGAAAATGGATTTGATTCTTTTGTTTGTGGTAGTGTCATAATTTACCAAACAAGGAAAGATTTTCATCACCCAAGTTTCAGTTGGATAGAAACTTGGAATCATGCAACTTGTATTGTATGATGAATGAGAATTTTCATCTTTGGAAAATTAAGACTAATTCCTTGTTCACATGTATATGTGAGTCAAGTGAAGGACTAAGGGATCGGGTACACTGGGTGTGCGCTGATCAGGTCCACCACAAGGAACGATAAGGCTATTCGTCATGATTTACTAAAGTTTAGTAAATATGGTTGTGCTTACAAGTTTAAGTATAATTCTGAAACATTGGAAAAGTTTCAATGTATGGCAGGACGAATGAGAAGAATCAAATTTGGCAGAAAGATAAAAGTTTCTCCAATCTGACAAGATGGGAGAGTACTTCAGTATCATGTTTTATGATCATCCTAATGATTATGAAAAACCATATCACAATTGATCCTCTAAGGACATCTTAGTGTATTTGTTTGACTAAGAAGAGAATCGTGAATTGTTGAAATGGTTAAATCAAAAGATGAATCATACTTTGTTCCAAAATTGAGTCTTAGAGTAATAATCCAAGATTGTAACTCGAGTGACGTAATGTTATGAAGGTTTAAAACACTTATCAAATGTAGAGTAAAATGTTTTCTACTATTGTACATTTGAAATTGGTAAGTTGTGATGTCTTGGATAAGATAAAGACCAACTAAGACCAATTGTGTGAAGTGTTTTTTCTTGATAAGAATCAGCACTAACTCTTGAATATTTGTTTTCTCAAGGAATGGTTCTTGACATGAGAAACATATATGTCAAGTGGTTAGTGGGAGTTTTAAAGATCTTGAAAAAAATTTCAAGAACTAATCAAGAATAAAACTTGTTTTTATCACTAGCACACGACTTGAGGTTTATAACCAATCGTGTTGACATATTCTTATTTCTGTGCTCATTCCATTTAAAAGTTGACTATGGTTGTGAGTTCTATGAGTTCTCAATTGTTTGCATAACAACCTGGAAGTAATGGTAGGCCCTTGTACTGTCGGGTGGAAAGAAAACTAAGATTAAACAAGTTCAATCCATATGAGTTTGGATTTGTCACTAACCTTGTCTTATGATTATGGTTATGACAAATTTACATGGATAGGAACACATACACCATAAAAATTGAAGTGTCATAAGGTTTCTCTCCGATTCATGAAAATGATGGTGAGGAAACGCTTTCACTAAGTAAATTTTAAGTAGATAGCAATTGTGATATTTGCATTCTCAAAGTCGTTAGTGGGGCGTGTGTGGTTAACCGGCACACTAACATGGACTAGTGAGAATGGCAAAATGTCTAAACATTATGATTACGACATCCCTCTTCATAATTGTTTAGACACATATGTGAGCTATCTAAGGAAAGGTGTATGAAATCGGGAAGTTTTGATAAAGTCCTATCAAAGCATCTCGTATCAGAAATCTGAACTTTGGTAAGAAAGTCAATAAAGTATTGATTTCTAGAAGTCCAACTGATTTATGGATACATGTCAAAGCTAGTGGGAGCATACGTTTTATGCTAATAATTATCATGTTAGTGGGAGCATGATTATTATGTTAGGTTTTGCAAGTTAGCAATGTTAATTATAGAAAACAAAAGTGTCAATTTGCAAAGTTGAAGGGTTTGGAAAGTTGTTTTGCTATAATCAAGGGAGAGGAAATTATACTTCATTCCAATTCTAAAAGCTTAGATTGTGAGTCTTTAATCAAATTTAGTCACGATTACATTATTTGCGTTTTAAATTCGATTATGATCACGACATCCCTTTTCATAATTCGAACTATGAGAACATGGAAAATAGAAATAGAAATATTATAGCAGAAGACTGGTCTTGTATCATGTCTTTATGTGAGACATCATGAATCGTGTCCCATATGCTTTGGATATAGGATCGATTACATGTGTTATAATATTCATCCGTTCTAATTTTTCCAAATGCCTAGGGCATTAAGAGGGAAAAAGGAATAGAACTGGATATGACTAAAATGATTAAGCAGTTGTCAAGGACAATCTGAGGTTTATCAAAGATTGATTGCTCATGGACGGTTGGAAATATAGTGTTAATTTTTGGAAAGACCATATTGACATGTTCTGAAAAGAGGCAACTCTTGTTCATAAGTGATAGTCAAAATGGGAATATGGAAATGTTTCCATAGGTGGAATTCATTCTTTAAATCTATGTAAGATTAGAAAACTTAATGCATGAAGGATGTTCAAAGGAATGTACTTTGAATATGAGACTTCGTTTCCATGGAATTGCCCTCAATTGGAATACTTTGTAATGTCTGTTGCCGAGTCTTTGTGACTTTTGTGCATATTCATTGCAAGAGGATCAATGCATATAAGTTTAGAATCTAACATATTTCAGTAAATGGAAAAGAATCTTGTATTCTTACATTTGCGATGAGGATTTGGAATTGTGAAATGAGTATCATTTGAAATGTTGTCAATTGATCTATTCCACAAACAAAGGACCATAGGTAAACATAGTGTGCATGCTTGGAGCATGGGACAACTATTGTTTTGATTCAAGTATAAACTTGATTATTCGAAACATTATACAATGAATAATGAGTAATCAATATGGTGATTAAACAAAAGGTGTTTTATTTACTCTCAAAAGTTTTGGGGCCATATAGGATTAGTATTATTCTTGTGTTTCACTTTGCATGTTTTGACTTCCCGAATAACTAAGGTTATTAAAATTCTCCACAGTCAATCATACTTTGGAAGTAGGTATGAAGCAAGACTGTCATGAATTAGGCTTGTAGATATCTAAGGTGTTTAGACATAGCAAAAGTTGCTGCAACATTCATGAGTGCTCCTGGAATAACATTTGAGTATTGGATTAAATTCATGCTCATTTGAATCACTTCATGGATTTTATCACAAGTGATCGTGAGACGATAATATCGTATATTCTTCAAACCTAGAGATATGAGTTGTTGAATATGAGTTGGTTGTACATTGATTGTATGAAAACGCATCAGTAACCTCATGTTATAAAATGTGCCTTTGTGTATGATTCAACAAGTAGTTAGTACAAGCATATGAGTCAAAGTTTATCCATTCCTTTTACCCTTGGAGGGATAAAAGAGATATATGTCGGCCCCTCGATGATTTAGTGATGACAAACGTAAGTGCTCGGCCGGGCCTGTACTGATTTGATTTGTTCAATTAGTCAGTCGTCATAAATCGGAAATCGAGAAACAACAGATGGACAGAGAGAATGATTATAATCCATGTCTCAGTCCATATGATATCTAGAATGGAGGAATATATGATCCCTTATCTAATGGACACGTCATTGACTAGGTCAGAGTTCGACAGCGGCTTTTAAGAGCTACGATTTCCAGTCGGGTTTTGGAGTCTTACTTGCAATAATAGTTTTAGACTTAGCCAAGTGGGAGGCTGTTGGATTAGATGTCTAAGCCCATAACTATTATTGGTATGTACTCGACCCGAGAGTAGCATGGTCCATTTGGGTTGCATATCATCAGGACAATTTGTTAGGATGGACTCTTGAGAGAAGGTTATATATGATTTATTAATATATTATAAGTTATAATATATTAATATGAAATCATATGTTTTAATTAGTATTGATCAAGAATTAATTTGGAATTAATTTTGTGATCAAAAGAGACTAATTAAATCTATGGGGACTAATTATGGTAATTAGTTATATTTATATGTGTTGGGCTTATGATCCATGTTGGACCAAGTTTATGTATCGATACATAAAGAGTTGGGCCACATGAACCATGGATCATAAAACCCATGGGTATGGATTTGGGTTATATCCATGACCCTTGGAATCCACCAAGAGCCACTTTTGTCCATGATGTGTTGTGATTTCATTTGAGGCTTCCACACTATTGGGGCTAAGCTCTTAAGGCCAAATACATCAAGACTTCAAGCTACATAAAAGGTATGTTACCCTAACTAGTATCTTGTATGGTATATGTCAATTGCATGCTAGTTATAGGTTTAATACCTTCGAAACATCATTGCATGTATAATTAGTGAAAACATAGATCCAAGGTATTTAGGGTTGTATGTGCATCATAGGATGTTGTATTATGTAATACCCTGTTGGATAAGGTGTATAAGTCCATAACTATTTCTGGTATGTACTTGACCCGACCCGACATGGTCAATTTGGGTTGCATGGCACCATGCAATTGGATAAACTAAAATGAGAGAAATAACACTTATGGTATATAAAAGGTATGTTACATAAAAGGTATGTTACCCTAACTAGTATCTTGTATGGTATATGTCAATTGCATGCTAGTACATAAAAGGTATGTTACCCTAACTAGTATCTTGTATGGTATATGTCAATTGCATGCTAGTTATAGGCTTAATACCTTCGAAACATCATTGCATGTATAATTAGTGAAAACATAGATCCAAGGTATTTAGGGTTGTATGTGCATCATAGGATGTTGTATTATGCAATACCCTGTTGGATAAGGTGTATAAGTCCATAACTATTTCTGGTATGTACTTGACCCGACCCGGCATGGTCCATTTGGGTTGCATGGCACCATGCAATTAGATAAACTAAAATGAGAGAAATAACACTTATGGTTTATTAATATATTATAAGTTCTAATATATTAATAATATTATTTAATTAGTTTGATCAAGAATTAATTTAGAATTAATTAAGTGATCAAAAGATAACTAATTAAATATATGGGTAGATTATGTAAATCTTCCATATCTTATATAGTGGGCTAAGAGGCTCCATGGATTATCAAGTTGGGTTCCACCCGTAGGATGCTCCACGGATGCTCCATGGGAGTTACAAACCCATGGGTCATGGAAATGAAGAGTCATGACACATTAGGGTTTACATGGTGTAACCCTAGATGTGTCAACACTATATAAGAAACCCATTCTCCACCAAAATAGGCTACACTAAGAAACAAGAGGGCCAGAGCCGATTTTGCAAGTGTAAGATTCTCTCAAAGTTTACTCCTTTGTATTTGGTGTTGTGTGAAGCATTTGAGGCATCACACTTGGGGTGCTAGGCTCACAAGGTTTCAAGGATCATAATCAACAACAAGGTAAGTTATTCTATCTTTCATTCAAGTTAAAAATGTTCCCCATGTATGCTAGATAGGAATATAACCTTGGAATTCAACTTTGCATGATTATTAGACAAACATAGATCCAAGGTTATTAGGGTTGCATGTACACTTAGGAAGTGTTAGAATGCTCAAAACCCATCATACCCAATAAATCCACCCTGTGAATCCAGAACTCACATTTGGAGAATTTTGCAAAAAGTTTCTCCGCCCTTAGAGTTTCCAAGACCTACCGTAGATGTTGGCCGTGTTCTTCTTTGCTCCGAGAGTAAAAGAGTATGTCATTAATGAAGATGATCACAAAGTTGTTGAGGAATGGTCGGCGAACTCGGTTCATGAGGTCCATAAATGTTGCACGGGCATTCATCAAACCAAAGGGCATTACTACGAATTCGAAATGTCTGTAGCGGGTTCAGAAGGCAGTTTTGGGGATATCTTCTTCACGGGCCCGTAGTTGGTGATATTCGAACCTTAGTTCTATTTTGGAAAAATAACTGGCTCCTTGGAGCTGGTCGAATAAATCATCAATCCGAGGAAGTGGGTATCGGTTCTTGATAGTGAGCTTGTTTAACTCCCGATAATCAATGCACATTCTGAAATATCCATCATTCTTCTTGATAAACAAGACCGGAGTTCCCGAGGGTGAGAAGCTTGGCCTTATAAATCTTTTGTCGAGGAGTTCGCTTAGTTGGCTCGATAACTCCTGTATTTCCACATGGGCTAACCTATAGGGTGATTTGGCAATTGATGTGGCTCTAGGAATCAGGTCAATCCGAAATTCGACCTGTCTCTCGGGAGGTAATCTTGAGAGGTCTTCAGGAAACACATATGGAAAGTTACATACCACCGGAATATCCTTAATGTTCTTTTCCTCTTTCTGTTTGTCCACCACGTGGGCTAGAAAGGCATGATTCTTCTTATGCAGGCACTTTTGTGCCTTGATGAATGAGATAAGACGAAGGTTTGCACTGGGTTTATCGCCATAGATAATTAGTATTTCATCGGTGGGGAGGTGAAGGCGAACGGCCTTCTCGTACCACATAATATCGGCATGGTGGGGGCTTAACCAATCCATGCCGATGATCACATCAAAGCTCTTAATATTTACCGGCATCAAGTTTATTTGAAACGAGTGATTGTTTAATGTTAACGTGCATCCTATGAAAATGTCTTTTGTTGTTTCGGTCTTCCCATTAGCCATCTCCACCGTGAAGGCTTCGCTTAGGTTTTGGGGGTTTTGATTAAGTAGGTATTTGAATTTATGACTAACAAAGCTACGCTCAGCCCCGCTATCGAATAAAATGCATGCATAAGTGTTGTTTAGGGGAAACGTACCAGTGACTACCGCCAGGTCTCGCACTGCTTCACCCTGTCCCAAGATTAGGACCCTGTCGGATCCCCCAATACCCTTTTTGTTAGTTTTTGGACAATTCCGCTTGAAATAACCAGCTTCCCCACATCCGTAACACGTGCGGCTGGCCCCAACATTTTCGGGTTGAGGGTTGTTTTGTTGTGGAGCCGCTCTGCAATATCGGGCAGTGTGCCCTTTTCTATTGAAGATTGTACATTGGAAATGCTTGCATGCCTCGACATGATGGAAACTACATTTGTCACACTTTGGGTGTGAACCTGCATAGGGCCTGGCAGGTGCAGGTGTGGATGTGGTGGTTGCAGCTGGGGTTTGTATGGTCTGAGTGGTAGCAACGTGAACCACTACCGTTTGCTGCTTCTTCGAAGAATTTAAAGCTTGTCCCCCTTTCCTTTTGTTTCCTTTGTTTCTCCTTTTATTGTCTTCCTTCTTGGTCTCTGCCTCCGGAATCTTGGTGCCTTTCTTGTTCCCATGATCATACAGCTTTTGAGCTAGACGCTTTGCACTATCGAATGTTTATGGGTTGGCTGCAATAACATTCCCCTGAATTGGAGGATTTAACCCCCAAATAAAACGTTCGATTTTCTTGCCTTCAGAGGTGATCATCCTTGGGCACAGAAGTGCCAGTTCACTGAACCTAGCGATATAGGCTTCAACATCGGAGTTTTGAATAGTGAGGTTCCAGAGTTCTTTCTCAAGCTTTTGTATTTCCCCACGAAGGCAATACTCAGCCAACATCATTATCTGTAAGGTCCAAATAAGGATCTTTACCAGTAGTTACACAACAATCAATCACAAAATAAGAGTAAGATAAAAGAAATCAAGCTTGCACACGATTATATTGAGAAAATCGTCTGGTACAACTCGATAGGACTCTATGGCATCAACAACCACTAAAAGACTAACACCTCCTCTATATATACAACACACGATCAACACACAATCATAAACTGGATTTACGACCGTAAACTGAGTTTACGGTCGTAAACATGTTTACGGCCGTAAACACAGTTTACGGTCGTAAACACACAAAAAGTTCAACAAACAACCAACAACCCGTATACACTGTAACAGAATCATTCTGAACACAAAAACAGTGAAAGCCTAGACCAAACCATTTCTAGGGTCCTTCAATCTCCCCCTTGGTTTGGATCTAGCTTAGACTCAATCCTTGTCGACCACCAGAACATCCGACGTTCCCATTGCACCATTCCACATTTTCTTCTCAATGATCTCAGCCACCATCGCCGTGTATTCTTTATGTTTTTGATTCAATAACCGTAAATGGAGTTTACGGTTGACAGCAAACTCCCAGAAAACCTTTATGAATACGATTTTTTTCAGTAGAAACGATTCCCTTCACTACGTAAACACTAACAGCAGGTTCGAACTTCAAAGATATCGGTTGAAATAGCCCAAAAATCGATTGAAAGAAGATTTAACACTGGTTCTCGCTCTGATACCAATTGTAAGGTCCAAATAAGGATCTTTACCAGTAGTTACACAACAATCAATCACAAAATAAGAGTAAGATAAAAGAAATCAAGCTTGCACACGATTATATTGAGAAAATCGTCTGGTACAACTCGATAGGACTCTATGGCATCAACAACCACTAAAAGACTAACACCTCCTCTATATATACAAGACACGATCAACACACAATCATAAACTGGATTTGCGACCGTAAACTGAGTTTACGGTCGTAAACATGTTTACGGCCGTAAACACAGAGTTTACGGTCGTAAACGTGTTTACGGCCGTAAACACAGTTTACGGTCGTAAACACACAAAAAGTTCAACAAACAACCAATAACCTGTATACACTGTAACAGACTCATTCTGAACACAAAAACAGTGAAAGCCTAGACCAAACCATTTCCAGGGTCCTTCATTATCTTGAGATTCTCCCAAGACATAGCTTTTAAGTGTAATTTTTGATTCTTGAAAGTGTTCATATTCATGTTCTTGAACTTATGAAGATTAGATGATCATAGGAATTGTTTGTAACCTTCATGGTAGTTTAATTCATGATCATAATGTGTTTTAATGGAGTCCATAACTTGTCCTCAAGTTATGGAAAACCAAAAGTCTCACTTTTATTAAAGCCATTAAAAGAACACAAGAGTTATAAAAATGAAGAGTCTTCATTTTTATTACTCAATTAATTCATAAGTTATAAGAAATGAAAAGTTTTGGAAGTTCACAAAACTTGCCCTCAAGTTTTGGAACATGTAAAGTCTTGATTAAAACTTTAGTTCCAACCCTTAGAATTTTAAAAGTTAAAATTCAACCCTTATACTTTATAATATTATAAGTTACTAATATATATATGTATAACGTCAAGTCGTCTTACCGCTAGTACGCCTCATTCACGAAGCCGGTCTATAAGGGGGTATAAGGTTGTTGCCTATAAAATGGCAACTTAATGGGTGTCCACTCTCACCCACCGCTTCCTTGATCGGTGGAGGGTCGTTAGCCGAACGGGTAAGACAAGGACTTATAAATTCTCATTAAAAGTATGATGAATATTATAAAGTAACTAAATGCTTTTATTAAATTCCCAATCTTAGTTACTTTAGGAAAATGTGAATAAGGTGCTAATCCATGAAATTACACTTTACACTTTGTTTAAGTCGTTGGTGGAGCGTGTGTGGTTAACCGGCACACTAACTTGGACTTAACAAGGTAGGTAAAGGGTGAATTAAGGTTTACCATAGCATCGGTGGAGCGTGTGTGGTTTACCGGCACATCGATTGAGTGATAAACCTTGAGGGTACCAAGTGATTTGCATGGTTACTTCACACCTCGTTTTGTGATCCTCGGTATCCCAGTCACAAAACTTGGAGGGCACACTCGAGATTGAAACATGCCTTTGAAAAGTTAATTGAATCTCAAAAGAATCTAAGGAATTTCTAAGAACCAATTAAAAACCTAATATTTATATTTCGTTTTTCATGGTGGAAATTGGTGAATCGTCATTCACCTACCTTTCAAATATGTTATAGCTTGGATTACGGCATACCTCTTCTAAGTTATAATATATTGTGATTGGATCCTAGCCTTAATATTACATTTGAGTGTTTTATTAAGGACTCTCTTAATATCTAAACTAATCTTGTCCTCTTCTTTCAGATGTCTTCAAACAATGTTGCTTCTGGCTCTAATCCTAATGGCTCCTTTACCCTTATGAACTTGTGTGGGAAAGTCACTTTTGATGAATCCAACTCCAATGAATGGATCAGAAACATCAGGATGATTACCCGCTACGAGGACAAAGAATATGTCCTTGACAAGGAGCTTAAGGAGATTGATGAGACCACTGCAACTCCCCAGGAGATCGCTGACTTCCGGGCACATGAAAGGGATGCTACAAAACTGGCATGCATCATGTTGGCCACCATGACAGCGGAACTCCAAAAGTCCTATGAGGACTTCTACCCTTTTGAAATGCACCAAGATCTGATGGAAAGATACCATCAAAGTGCACGACAAGAGAGGTATGAAATCATATGCTCTATCATAACAACCATGATGAAGGACGGGGAATCCGTCACGAGCCACATGCAGAAAATGCAAAGGTATGTGGATCGGTTGCTGAAGCTTAATGTGAACTTCCCTGAGGAGCTTGCAATAGATATCATTTTGCACTCCTTACCATCGTGTTATGATCAATTCCGCATGACATATCACATGAATAAGGAAGAGGTCACACTCAGCAAACTTCAGGGACTCCTCAAGACCGCAGAAACAGGTCTTAAGGGTAAGTCGGTTGTTAACACTCCTACTCCAAACTCCGCCCCGGTTTTGGCAATCGGGAAAGATAGAGGGAAGAAGAGGAAGAGCTCTTCGAAGGGTACCAAGGCTAGGACCCTTGATGGCTCTTCTTCAAGTGGAACCAAGAAAGGTTTTGTCACTCCTTCTTCTGACCCAAAAGAGGCTGAATGCTTCTATTGCCATGAAAAGTCACATTGGAAGCGGAACTGCCCAAAGTACCAGCAAGATGTGAAGGATGGGAAAGTTAAACCCAACCATGCAGGTATTTACACTATCTTATCTAACAACTCACCCCATTCTAACTCTTGGGTCCTTGATACCGGTTGTGGTATTCATATCTGTTCTGATTTGCAGGGACTAAGAAGAAGTGAGAATGTGGAGCATAGAAGAATAAACTTAATCATGGGGAATAGGAAAGCTTTACCTGTCACCAAGATTGGAGTTTATACTTTATCGCTAAATAGTGGGTTTAGTTTAGATTTGAATAAATGTTGTTATTCGCCAGAAATGGCAAGAAATATTATTCCCTTTCATGCATTGTATAAACAAGGTTTCACCTTTTCATTTGATAATGAAGTTGGTTCGATTAATGCTTTCTTTAATAATGTTCTTTATTTTAAAGCATTACCTTGTGATGATGCGTATAAAACTATATCTGTGGTTGATAACTTAGGAAATAATGTATTATGTATTGATTCTGTTAATGATAATAACTTGGATAAAGCATCATTATGGCATTGTCATCTTGGACATATAAGCAAGAAACGCATAGGCCAACTCCAAAAGGATGGAGTATTGGAGTCATTTGACCTAAAGTCAGATGATAGTTGTGAATCATGCTTACTTGGAAAAATGACAAAGTCACCCTTCACAGGCTCTTGTGAGAGGGGTGAAGGTTTGTTGGATCTTATACACACGGATGTGTGTGGGCCCTTCAAACATGCCACAAGGGATGCTAATCGTTATTATTTGACTTTTACTGATGATTACAGTAGATATGGATATGTCTACTTAATCAAGCAAAAGTCAGAGACTTTTGAGAGGTTTAAAGAGTTTAAACAGGAAGTCGAGAATCAATTGGGCAGGAACATTAAGATGCTTCGATCCGATCGAGGTGGTGAGTATCTTCGTTCAGAGTTCCTCGACTATCTTAGGGAATGTGGGATTGTCTCACAATTGACACCTCCCAGGACACCGCAGTTGAATGGTGTAGCTGAGAGGCGTAATCGAACCTTGTTGGATATGGTTCATTCCATGATGAGTCGAGCTTCACTACCAATCTCATTTTGGGGGTACGCCTTAGAGACTGCCGCCCATATCCTTAATCTAGTTCCCACAAAGAAAGTTGCCAAAACTCCTCATGAGATGTGGACTGGTAAAGTACCCAAACTAGACCACATTAAGATTTGGGGTTGCGAGGCTTTCGTGAGACGCGAGACTCATGATAAGCTCGAACCTCGAAGTGAGAGGTGTATTTTCATCGGCTACCCACAGAAATCCTTTGGTTACCTCTTCTACAGACCTAGTGAGAATGTGGTCTTTGTAGCTAGGAGGGCTTTCTTTCGAGAGAGAGAGTTCATAAGCTAAGGAGACAGTGGGAGGCAAGTTAACCTTGAAGAAATTCAAGAGTCAAGTGGTGAAGGAACTTCAAACCCTAGCACTCAACTTGAGGAGGAAACTTCTGTTGAGCCAATTGACAAGTCTGTACCTCTGAGGCGTTCCACAAGGGTTAGGAATGCACCTGAGCATTACTATGGATTCCATATTACTGCTGAAGGTGATACATTTATCAGTGATGAGACACTGATAGGTCTGGATGAACCTAACAGTTACACGGAAGCCATGGCAGGCCCTGAGTCAGCCAAGTGGAAATAGGCAATGGACAGCGAGATACAGTCCATGTATCACAATCAAGTTTGGAACTTGGTTGAGAATGTACCAGGTCGTAAGACTGTAGGGTGCAAATGGATCTTCAAGAAGAAGACCGACATGGATGGTAATGTACACACTTATAAGGCACGACTGGTTGCAAAGGGTTTCTTACAAACTCTGGGAGTTGATTATGATGAGACCTTTTCTCCTGTGGCCAAGATTAAGTCTATTAGGGTTCTGTTAGCCATAGCCGCATTTCATGACTATGAAATATGGCAAATGGATGTCAAAACCGCTTTCCTTAATGGAAAGTTGGCTGAGGATGTTTACATGAGTCAGCCAGAGGGTTTTGTCAACACAGAGTACCCTAATAGAGTGTGTAAGCTTGAGAAATCCATTTATGGGTTAAAGCAAGCACCTCGCAGATGGAATCTTTTCTTTGATGAGAAAGTCAAGGAATTTGGCTTTTCTAGGAGTGAAGATGAATCTTGTGTATATGTCAAGGCTAGTGGGAGTATAGTTAGGTTTTTGGTATTGTATGTGGATGACATACTACTCATAGGAAATGACATCCCAACTCTGCAGGAAGTTAAGTCCTGGCTTGGGAAGTGTTTCTCTATGAAGGACCTAGGAGAAGTTGCCTATATTCTAGGGATAAGGATCTTGAGAGACCGGAGTAAAAGACTAATTGGACTTAGTCAGAGTACCTACTTGGATAAGGTGCTGAAGAGATTCGGCATGCAGGACTCCAAGAAAGGAGAGTTACCCATCCAGAGTAACGCCAGATTGAGTAAGACACAAAGCCCTAGTATTGAGGCTGAGATAGCAGAAATGAGTCGAATACCTTATGCTTCGGCTGTAGGATCGATCATGTATGCTATGACGTGTACTTGACCTGATGTAGCCTTTTCTTTGAGCATGGTTAGCAGGTATCAAAGGAACCCTGGCAAGGTACACTCGACTGCGGTAAAAAAATATCCTCAAGTACCTACGGAGGACTAAGGACTGGGTACTTACCCTCGGTGGGAGTGAAGACTTGAGAGTTGTAGGGTATAGTGATGCTAGATTTGAGACTGATAGGGATAATTTCCGCTCTCAGTCAGGATGGGTCTTTACCTTAAATGGAGGAGCAATTTCTTGGAAGAGTTCCATGCAAGAGACAGTGGCTGATTCAACTTGCGAATCAGAGTATATAGCAGCTAGCGAGGCAGCAAAGGAGGCGATATGGCTGAAGAACTTCATTGGAGACCTTGGAGTTGTACCAGCTATTAAAGAGCCAATGGAATTTTTCTGTGATAGTGAAAGTGCAGTTGCCTTAGCCAAGGAACCAAGGGATCACGGGAGATCCAGACACATCGACAGAAAATACCATTTCATCAGACATCGAATAGAAGAAGGACTCCTCGTGGCAAAGAGGGTATCATCGGATGAGAATCCAGCAGATCCCCTCACGAAGGGACTGACTCGGGTTAAGCATCTCCAGCATGCTCGGAGCATAGGGCTGAAGGATGATATTAGATTTAGTAGTTAGATAACCTTGAAATTTGTAAAGTGTAATTGACATTAGATGATGAATAAAAGGTGTTTTATTTATGAGTAAAGTGTTGCTATCTCTTGTCGATCGTTTACTATATTTCTTTTGCATGTTTTGACTTCCAGAATAATTATGTTTGGTATATCATATTATTCGAACCTCCACAGTCGGTCATATGTCGGAAGTAGGTATGAATCAAGACTATCATGATTGGTTGCAGAGGTCTAAGTTGTTGGACATGGCTACAACACTCATGAGTGCTCATAAGTTCTGAGCATTGGACTCAACCCACGCTCACTGGAATCACTTCATGGAATTTATATCGAGTGATCGTGAGACGGTAATATCATATAAGTCTTCAAACCTAGAGATATGATTTGTTACTTATGAGTTGGTTATGCATTGATTGTACGTTAACGCATTGGTAACTCGATGTTATAAAACGTGCTTTTGTGTATAATTCAATGAGTGGTAGAACAAACATATGAGTCGAAGTTTATCTGTTCCTTCTTGGATTAGAAGCTGATATCTGGCCCCCTCGATGATTTTGTTTTGACCTATGTACCGGGCCCGGTCAGAACTAAGTTGATGTGTTCAATTAAGTTCTTTGTCAAACAAATCGGAAATCGGGAAACAAACTACTGGACAATAAGTAAGACATTGTTCATTGTATTTGTCCGGCTGATATCTAGAACAGAGGATTATATGATCACTTATCTTAAATGGCGTATCATCATCTTCTCAGTTCCGAGAGACCTTGAAAGAGCTACGATTGCCGATTGGTTCCTGAAGTATTGCAGTTATAGTTATTAGACTTATCCAAGTGGGAGACTGTTGGATAAGGTGTATAAGTCCATAACTATTTCTGGTATGTACTTGACCCGACCCGGCATGGTCCATTTGGGTTGCATGGCACCATGCAATTGGATAAACTAAAATGAGAGAAATAACACTTATGGTTTATTAATATATTATAAGTTCTAATATATTAATAATATTATTTAATTAGTTTGATCAAGAATTAATTTAGAATTAATTAAGTGATCAAAAGATAACTAATCAAAAGTAAATCTTCCATATATTATATAGTGGGCTAAGAGGCTCCATGGATTATCAAGTTGGGTTCCACCCATAGGATGCTCCATGGATGCTCCATAGGAGTTACAAACCCATGGGTCATGGAAATGAAGAGTCATGACACATTAGGGTTTACATGGTGTAACCCTAGATGTGTCAACACTATATAAGAAACCCATTCTCCACCAAAATAGGCTACACTAAGAAACAAGAGGGCTATAGCCGATTTTGCAAGTGTAAGATTCTCTCAAAGTTTACTCCTTTGCATTTGGTGTTGTGTGAAGCATTTGAGGCATCACACTTGGGGTGCTAGGCTCATAAGGTTTCAAGGATCATAATCAACAACAAGGTAAGTTATTCTATCTTTCATTCAAGTTAAAAATGTTCCCCATGTATGCTAGATAGGAATATAACCTTGGAATTCAACTTTGCATGATTATTAGACAAACATAGATCCAAGGTTATTAGGGTTGCATGTACACTTAGGAAGTGTTAGAATGCTCAAAACCCATCATACCCAACACATGTATACCTTCTTAACTGACTATGTGCCCCAATAAATCCACCCTGTGAATCCAGAACTCACATTTGGAGAATTTTGCATAAAGTTTCTCCGCCATTAGAGTTTCCAAGACCTACCGTAGATGTTGGCCGTGTTCTTCTTTGCTCCGAGAGTAAAAGAGTATGTCATTAATGAAGACGATCACAAAGTTGTTGAGGAATGGTCGGCGAACTCGGTTCATGAGGTCCATAAATGTTGCACGGGCATTCATCAGACCAAAGGGCATTACTACGAATTCGAAATGTCCGTAGCGGGTTCGGAAGGCAGTTTTGGGGATATCTTCTTCACGGGCCCGTAGTTGGTGATATCCGGATCTATTTTGGGAAAATAACTGGCTCCTTGGAGCTGGTCGAATAAATCATCAATCCGAGGAAGTGGGTATCGGTTCTTGATAGTGAGCTTGTTTAACTCCCGATAATCAATGCACATTCTGAAATATCCATCATTCTTCTTGATAAACAAGACCGGAGTTCCCGAGGGTGAGAAGCTTGGCCTTATAAATCTTTTGTCGAGGAGTTCGCTTAGTTGGCTCGATAACTCCTGTATATCCGCATGGGCTAACCTATAGGGTGATTTGGCAATTGATGTGGCTCCAGGAATCAGGTCAATCCGAAATTCGACCTGTCTCTTGGGAGGTAATCTTGAGAGGTCTTCGGGAAACACATATGGAAAGTTACATACCACCGGAATATCCTTAATGTTCTTTTCCTCTTTCTCTTTGTCCACCACGTGGGCTAGAAAGGCATGATTCTTCTTATGCAGGCACTTTTGTGCCTTGATGAATGAGATAAGACGAAGGTTTGCACTGGGTTTATCGCCATAGATAATTAGTATTTCATCGGTGGGGAGGTGAAGGCGAACGGCCTTCTCGTGGCACATAATATCGGCATGGTGGGGGCTTAACCAATCCATGCCGATGATCACATCAAAGCTCTTAATATTTACCGGCATCAAGTTTATTTGAAACGAGTGATTGTTTAATGTTAACGTGCATCCTATGAAAATGTCTTCTGTTGTTTCGGTCTTCCCATTAGCCATCTCCACCGTTCTTTCTCAAGCTTTTGTATTTCCCCACGAAGGCAGTACTCAGCCAACATCATTATCTTGAGATTCTCCCAAGACATAGCGTTCGCAACCGGAAGAGTTAAGGCCTGACATGGCCATTCCACCATGATAAAGCCCGATCAGCAAATGTGCATGCAGCAAACCTCACCTTGCTTTCTTCAGGACAATCACAAATTTCGAAGATGGATTCAATTTTCTCAAACCAGCGTGTTAAATCTATCACTCCACCGGCTCCCTGTTTGGAACTTCCCGTTCCCTGACCATTTCCACCTTCGTTGTTATCGTTGTGGATGTGAGCCAACGCGGCAGTAACTGCAGCGGATACTGCTGCCTGGAATGCAGCAAAGTTTATCTCCGGCGGAGGCGGCGGTGGTGGAGGTGTGTTGTTGTTTCTACGAACGTACCTTCGAGGCATCTTCTGTCATGGAACAGAAGTATGATGAGCACATAATAGTTGTTTCGGTGATTTAATTTGTGTTTATAAGTGAAATCATGCAATATCAATAAATAATGAAAATAGAAAACATAGCAGATCACAACATCACAAATAGAACGCACACTTGTTTCATTACTGGTAAAGGTTTAGTACATGTTTCGTGAAAATTTGGCCTTTATAAGGCCTACAGTATATAGGATAAAAGTCAAACAGCATAACAGCCCATCGAGTAGTGTAATCACTTAATCGAGGGGTTAACCCTAGATACACAAAGTAAAAAGGAAAAGGAAATAACATCAAGAGCATGGTAATCCTAACTAGTAGTGCGGTGACACTCATACGCCGAAATAACGCACAAGGAGTTCGGCCATTTCACGAGTGATCTCACCTTCCTTTTGTTCTGCTCGAACTGCCCTAGCTTCGGCTGAAAAGAGTTGTTGCTTGAGGGTGGCCACTTCCTCCTCTAAGGAGCGTACACGGTCAGCAGGTTCCTCCTGTGTTGTGTGTTGGTCCGGTATTGTACCCGAAGGGCGGGGTTCGCTAGGGATTTTTCCGATGTCTTCCTCCTCATCTGACTCCTCTTCTGATATTCCACCCTCATAGTTCGTTTCTTGATATTCTTCAGGTCCCACTTCTGGGTTTCCCCCTTGAACCTCTTCTGGTTCTTCATCAACCCATCCGTTGGCCACCAAGGCCTGGTAGTAGAGGTCTCCGTGCTGGATCTCAGCCATGGTGTCTGCGCGAGAATGGAGGTGTGAGAAGCGTGCAGAAAGTGTACGTGAGAAAGTTATATGATATCCTAAAATACTCCTATAATATTTTAATTTTTTATGTTTGATTCTTCAATCCTTTGGGTATTAGTTTGACAAGTTTCAGATTCGTTGCCCACCACAGTCACTCCCAAGCACATGTTGGTCGTATTTTGAATAAATATAGTTGATCAGGCTATATTTATCCCTAATACGGTTACATTAGTGCCTCGGTTTAAGCGCAATGTCCAACTCTTCTAAAAACTTTTAACTGTTACTTATTTTTGTTCATAGTGTTTTAGTCCCATTGCATTTATAGTTGCATATCTTGTATGGTTAGATATGCTAGTTCACTATAAACAATGCTCTGATACCAATCTGTCACACCCTCGAACCGGAACGGAGGAAACGTCCGGGGGCGAATGAGTTTATCTTGTAACATCCTAACAATGTATATAGTTGAAACATAGTCATCTTCATCATCATACATTAAAGATTACAACATACATGGTTTACAGTATTGTGTTTGTTCACAAAAGTTACATCCAAAATAACAAATGTATGATGAACCAAAAATACAACATTCATTCAAGATCCAAAGTTGTACAGAATCCTGCTCACTGTGTTCCCGAGAATACAAGTCTTTTGAAAAGCGTCAACATAAAAAAAAGTTTGTGAGTTCATAAGCATATTTGTATAAAATCTTTGTAGTAGTTTGTAAATCTCCAGAAAATCCGATATTTTCTTGTAAACATAATTTGTAAGTCTTATTTCCAATCATATGTAGTTCCATGTGTATTCCTTGTTAACCTTGTTTGCAAATGTATAGTGAGTGATTTCCAGAAAATCTTGTATTTTCTTTTTATATGAAAGGTGTGGTCTTAAACCCTTAGACCCGAGTGGTGAAAGTAGATGCAAAATAGTTAATGCATAGGTTCGTACTTCGTAACATGAGTAAGGCGTAGATATTGAGTAAATTTTAATATAATATAATATCATATAATATTGTTATTCTCGATGCGAGTCGTTATAACCATACTAATACGAAGGGGTGCCTGTCTTGACGTTCTTCAGGCGTCGGTTTCTGAGAAGATATTTGTCACCCTAGACTGGTCGGTCTAGCTGTAGCGAGCAGCTCAGGTTTGGGGTGTCAACCCCGTATTGATCTATACACAAACTCCCGTTCTCCCTCCAGGAGACTCTGGTTATAACTACAGGGCTTACGGTGTACACTAAAAAGGGTACAGTGAAGGTGCGTCTCACAAGAGTCTTAACGAAATTTACACTAATATTGAGTTTCATTGTTTAACATCTTAAATAATGTTACTAGGGTTCATGTGACTACATATCATAAGCGATAAAAAAAATAATCGTTTTACCGAAAATATCAAAGTATCACATTGTTACTAAAGGCCTAATAGAATGGAATTATCACATAAGGCCAAAAACTTTCCAAAGTGTTAACAGTGGCCCATTGTTTTTAAGGATATCAAAAATGATCCATTTTTACTAGGGTTGTCAAAAATAGTCCATTTTTATAAAGATATTTATTTAAGGCCCATTTTTACAAAAGTATTAAAAAATGGCCCATGATTTGCTAAATGGTCCATTCTCGGCCCATTTTAATTAAAAATGTCATAAGAGGCCCATTTTTTATCAAATATGACTACTTTAGCCCATTAATACCGAAAATGTCATAAAAGGACCATTTTATAAAAAAAATGACTATTTTAGCCCATTAATACCGAAAATGTCATAAAATGCTCGTTTTTATCAAAAATGACCATTTTGGCCCAAAAATACCGAAAATGGCATAAAAAGCCCATTTTTCACTTTATTCTCAACTATGGTCCCTTTTTATATTTTCTTTAGTTTCATGGTAAATTTATAGACATATTAAACACATCCAAACATCTTAAGGAGTTACATAAGTGAACTTGTTTCCTAATAACTTCAAGATTTGGATGAATCTCGATATTATGGAGCTTTTAACATAATATCACAACATTTTAACACATATAACATGCAAAACATACATATGCAAGCAAATATACAAAGGTTACCCAAGACTTGACTTGTATTCTCCCCCAAAACAAGGAAAAACTCGAAAACAAGGGGGTATGAAGCTCACCTAGGGCTTGATCGGTTTTGAAGAGAAAGGATGGAGTGAGTTTTCGGCCTTAGCTAGCTTCTTTGAAGAGATTTGTGGAGTTTATGTGTTCCAGGATCATAAACACGAAAGGAGAGTGGTTTTGAGGATTGATCTAGCATAAAATGGAATAAAACAACTTGAGTATGGTTAACAACTTACCAAGTGGATGAGAGGCTTGAAGATGATCCTTTGAAGATACTCACAAATTCACAATTTTATGGAGAGAAAAAAAATGAGAGAGCTCTTGAAGATTTAGAGAGGAAGGAAGATGTGAGTGAAGGTTGAAATGAGAAATGAGAGAGGTGGGGGATGGTCTCGGTCGGTTTAAGAATGAGGAGAGAGAAAGAGAGAGAGAGAGAGGGAGAAAGAGAGAGAGAGAGAGAGAGAGAGAGAGAGAGAGAGAGAGAGGAGGAGGTTAAGGGTCTATTATTTGATGGTTAAGCATAATACACCTAGAAGTATAGTGGACAAATTACATGGATTTCCTCCATGCAAGGGTGAGGTGTCACCCAAAGTCAACACCCACCTTTATTTTCTTTTTTCTTTTTTTTTTGTAAATGGGCCGATCGGATTTAAGGTGGGGGAAAAGAAAGGAATGTTGGGCTCGGGTTTGAAGTGTAACCGAGAACCAAAATCCCAAAGGGTGTTTTCGGTTTAAAGGCCCAAAATAAATGGCTCTCGACCCAATAAATGATCCATGAAGGGTATTGGCCTAATCAATAGGTTTCGGCCCAAATGTGGCCCAAGGAGATTAGTTGAACAAGTTTTCGGCCCAATAATGATTTTCGGCCTTGGAAGGTCCATTAAAGGTCTTATGGCCCAAAATACTTTTGCATCATTATTTTCGGCCCCAACTAGGGCCCAAATGTGGATTTTTTGCCCAAAGGAAACAAGTGGGGAGATTTCCGGCCCATTAGGCCCAATAAGAGAGTTTTGGATGTATAAATTGATATATTATTGAAGTTTGGTTCACATTTAAACATGGTGTTACATACTTACGCAAATAACTATCTTGTTCATGAATAGGAAAACCTAGCCCTAAAATGCTAGTTGTGACATAGGGGCCTCGCCCAAACTCTGCTATCTATGAGATACGGGCCTCGCCCACACTCAGCTACTAGGCACACATACAAGTATCACACAGACAATAAGTATAACCAAGTCTATCAATCAATTCCATATTCATACTCAAATAATTCTAAGATACAGGCCCTGCCCACACTTACCTACTAATCTGCACACATAACATACACGGGCCGGCATTGGTTCCTTCGACCCGTTCAAACCAAGAGGAAACTCACCTCACTGTCGGATGATAGTTGAAACGTCTCTGCCCGGAATCAGCTCTACTCACTCCCTGAACCAAAACAACCCCTTAAATACCATTCGATACTCAGAACCCTTAAGGGCCAACTCTGGTCAAGTCAAAGTCAATATCAAGTCAAAGTCAATGCTCCGAGTTGACTCAACTCGTCGAGTTTACCCTTCAACTCGCCGAGTTCCTATGAATCATAGAATCACGAAAACGCGATGCAAATCGTTGAGTTTTCTTCCAACTCGCCGAGTTCTTCCCTTTAAGAGAATCGGGACTGCTCGACCCAACTCGTCGAGTTCCTCATGGTTCTTAGTCTATTAAGCCCTTTCCTCAGATCTAAGGTTCCAGAATATAGATCCAAATTGTTTTCATGGTGTATATATCTATAAAGTCGACAACTTGATGGCTTTGCATGCCTCAAATGGACCCAATCTCGAGATATACCAACCTAATTCTTTTGATATGGTCTTTTCTTGAGCATGAATGGGTTTAGGACCCTTTCTATGAATCTAAGGACCAAATAACACTGACAATGGAAGTTTTTAGCATCAGGACTATGAAGATTTATCATGCTTGCAACAATGGGGTCAAAAAGACCCATAAAACAAGACTAAGAGAGATCTAAGCCATTAAGCATCAAGTTTGAGACTTTTTACCTCAGAAAGTTGCCAAAGACGAACGAGCTCCCAGATCTAGTGCTTCTCCTCAAGCTCAATGACCTTCTAGTTCTTACAAGTCCTTCACCAAGCACAAGAACACACAAAAATCCACTCAAAACCTCTAGTTTCTCAACAAGGAGCTCACAATACGATTTAGGGTTTTAGGGAGGCTGATGAGGGCCTGGTGAGGGAAGATTAAGTTCTTTAAATATGGTGCAAAACCATGGAAATTAGGGTTTCATCCCAGCCGGTCTACTCATCGAGTTGAGGCCTCTCAACTCGTCGAGTAGGTCACTTATTTACGCGGCCCTTATAATCTCTACTCGACAAGTTTGGGGCTTCCAACTCGTCGATTTGCTCTTATAATTTGAATAAATAATAAATTAAATACATACCAGGATCCACACGTTAAATCCAACCCTCAAGAACTTCTTCCAGATTCATCTAAAAAGAAGAAAAGATCTCTAACAAAGATTATCCCTTCACAACCTCTGATTGAAGCACTAAAACTCGATCCCATTCAAAATTGAAACTTATGTTAAAAACCATGACTCAAAATGTGGATCCATCTTCTTCACCTGTATGAACCTATTTAATACAATCATCCATCAATTGATTACAAATAATAAGCACAAACTCGGATTTTGAGGAAAGCAGCGATTCTGGAGTTAGTCCCATTCCTGGTGGTGTTCATTGTCGTTTCAGACGGTGTTCTTTGAATTATGATTTCTTGCATAGGTTTTCGTTTAAGATATGCCCTTCGACTTCTGGATTAAGGTTTCGTTTCAAATCCGGGACTAAGAACAACTCCCTTTCTCCATATATGTTTCAGGTCTGGAACATTGAATGTATGTGTGTTGTGTTTTGATGATCACGGCCACTGCATGAAATGTATGTGTGTTTTTTTACAGACTAATAATTGTGTGGGATTTTTTGAGAGAGAGAGAGAGAGAGAGAGAGAGAGTGTGTGTGTGTGTGTGTGAGAGAGAGAGAGAGATGTAGGCCTAAATTAATTAATTATTTTCTTTTTCCTTTAAATTAAAATGAAAAAACATAAAAAGTATATTAGAAATGGCATTTTAGTCTTTTCAGTTTTTCGAGGGACCAAAATCACAAGCAAACATGGACAAAAGGACCACGACACCAAAAAAGTCGGGGTTTAGACTAAAACCCCAAAAAAATGCATACCATAAGGACCATTTTTGCAATTTTGTCTAACTTTTTTCATAAATATCATTAAAAATAATAATTGTGAAAAAGACTTAC
Organism: Lactuca virosa; assembly: GCF_052849685.1. Classification (NCBI taxonomy): domain Eukaryota; kingdom Viridiplantae; phylum Streptophyta; class Magnoliopsida; order Asterales; family Asteraceae; genus Lactuca; species Lactuca virosa. The sequence goes on along the minus strand of NC_136429.1, from coordinate 459,367,083 downwards.
CATTGACATGAGGAAAGAGTTTTGTATAGTTGTTTGGGACCATAATTGAAACAGTTTCCATAAGGACCTTTTATGTAATACTTTTTTTTTGTGAAAGGGACCATTTCGGAAACTATTCCTTAATAGGCCCATTTCTATAATGTTTTCCCAAACCACATGACCATTTTTAATAAACTTAAGATATACAACTAAATATGTTACATGTAAACATATTTAATTTTTTTTACACGCATCTTATATCTTTATAGCTTTTTTTATATGATTGTTGTGTAGGAAAGTGGGTAATAAATAAAAGGGAAGTTGCTGATGTAGCCGGAGTGAGGTAACTCCATATATTATCCATAATCCTCCACCAGCTCTTTTTTTTTTAAAAAAATTTTAGTTATATACATGCTTCAAAAGAAAAAATGAATTGAGTTTGTATGAGAGAAACAGATTTGATTTAGATAGAAACTAAGAACATAATGAGAACCAAAACCAAATACATTCAATTGGGTTCATGCACAACATCCAACAGAAGAACTTTGTGAATGTATATAGTTATAAAATGAGCAAAATCCTAATAAGTTAATTTTTTTCAACAACCGTAAGTACTCTTTTGATTTTTTAATTATCTCATTGAAAAATAGAAAAGCTTATAGTGTGTACAGACTCTTGTATTTATATCTTTTCATAAGATCTATAGTTTTTGTGTATGGAGCTTAAGATCACCTACTAAATGGTTTGTTTACAAATTATCAGCTTTTGGAATTTTAGCTATTGAAGACCCCAAAATAGAGGACCTCTCCAAGAAAGACAACATAGCTTTCATGTTTGGATCAATCCATAAAAGGATTGAAAACTATAAACGTGTAATAAAAAATACGACTGATGCTTAGATATTATGTTTATTTCAATAAATATATTAATAAAATATCTACCGTAAACTTCTTTCGCAAACGGATGAATTGAAATCCAACCTCCGCAAAGCGGGGATACTTCCCTAATTTCCTTTTAATTCCTGCTTTCAAAAATTGTATGACATTTATTTGTTTATTTTGGATTTGGAATTAAAAACACACCTTGGATATATACAATTATTTTTTAGGATCGGTATATTAAGTGTAACATTCTATGATTTTAGAAGCAAAAAATATCTAGATCACAATAGAATCAGTTAGGTTCAGTTTTGTAGCAAGATCGTATTAAATATAATAGAATTGTAAAATCGTACACCAATCTAAGCACACTTTATTAAATTTGGTATTTAGTGTATAAAAGTGTATACTCTAAATTATTTCCTGACATTAGAAAATAAAATGAAAATCTAAGAAACTAACGTTTATAAACGAGTTTATTTTCTTACGAAAATAACCAATTTTTTCACTTTTTGAAAAATGATACTTCCCTAGTTTCCTTTTAATTCCTGCTTTCAAAAATTGTATGACATTTATTTGTTTATTTTGGATTAGGAATTAAAAAAATACCTTGGATATATACAATTATTTTTTAGGATCAGTATATTAAGCGTAACATTCTATGATTTTAGAAGCAAAAAATATCTAGATCACAATAGAATCAGTTAGGTTCAGTTTTATAGCAAGATCGTATTAAAGATAATAGGATTGTAAAATCGTACAACAATCTAAGCACACTTTATTAAATTTGGTATTTAGTTTATAAAAGTGTATATATACTCTAAATTATTTCCTGACATTAGAAAATAAAATGAAAATCAAAGAAACTAACATTTATAAATCAATTTATTTTCTTAAGAAATAACCAATTTTTTCACTTTTTGAAAAAGAAAAAACATCATAAATGGTCCCTGTGGTTTCCCAAAATCTGAAGTTTAGTCCCTGTGGTTTAAAAATGTCATAGATGGTCCCTGTTGCTTTCAAAACTTTTGATGATTGGTCCTTATTGCTAACTCCGTTAACTTTTGTCCGTTAACTGAAGGGCATTTTCGTCATTTCACTACCACAGGGACCATTTATGATGCTTTTTCTTATTTTTTAAAAAAAGAAAATAATTAAATAAAAGGTCTCTCTCTCTCTCTCTCTCTCTCTCTCTCTCTCTCTCTCTCTCTCTCTCTCTCTCTCTCTCTCTCTCTCTCTCTCTCTCTCTCTCTCTCGTCATCACCTAGATACATCACCTTATTTCCCTTCCCCAATTTCTATTTCTATTTTAGATCTGCAGGTGGCCATCTCGTTCTCTGCCCCTTCTTCTCAACCTGCATTTAAAGGAAAAACACACAAACACACCCACAAAACTGCACTTGAAGGAAAAACACTTCACATACACATTAGAGGCGACGAAGGCGACATATGCCCCCTAATATCTTGACGAAGAATTTCAGTTCAATCCATTGGAATCTTTGATCCCATGTAGAATCAGAGATTTAGGAAGTTTTTCAAGCACCATTTTTACAGTAAGTTTTTCAACCACAAGCCGATCAGGCGAAGCAATTGCTGCTGCAATACAATACCCTAAACCAACACCCATTGTCCCTCATGTTCCTGCATCTAAACAGGTTCTGGGTTCCATTTGGGCCAAAACGGATCGACCCACATCCATGGTGTTAGCCCCTTCTGAAACTAATAGAGGAGCAGGACTACCTAAACTAGCAATTACTTCTCTGATAATCCTCATTGGAGTCAAGAAATCAATGGTAACATTAACATTTGCGGCTCAGATATGTTATTTTGATCAGAAAAATGGGTCACACCGCCATGGCTGCAATAACGGTTGCCCCGCCAAGATACATGATGAAATTTCACCATTTCCCCAATTTGATGCTCATATCAACTACAAAAAACAAAATCATCACAACCTCGTTATAACCAAATCCAATCTACAGGCGACAAATTATAAAAAGGAACATGAAATTAGAATGATGAACGAAAGCGAACAGAAAAGAGTCTGAATCGATCTGATCAAACTTTGGCACTATGGCTGAATCGAATCACAAACCCTGCTCTATTTTCTGGTTCTAAATTTCTCCCCTCTCTCACTTGATTCTCTTTCTCACTGAGTAACCTGCACCAAGAAACCCACTAGCTCCCTTGAATAACTGTCGAGTGATCGAAAAATGATGGACATAAGGGAATGGAGGTTGTTGGTGAATAGACACGAGTAAATGAAGAATAGGGTGGGGAGTCTAAAAGGTGTGTTTTTCCGAGAGAGAGAGAGAGAGAGAGAGAGAGAGAGAGACCTTTTATTTAATTATTTTCTTTTTAAAAAAATAAGAAAAACCATCATAAATGGTCCCTATGGTAGTGAAATGACGAAAATGCCCTTCAGTTAACGGACAAAAGTTAACGGAGTTAGCAATAAGTACCAATCGTCAAAAGTTTTGAAAGCATAGGGACCATCTATGACGTTTTTAAACCACGGGGACTCAACTTCAGATTTTGGGAATCCACAGGGACCATTTATGATGTTTTTTCTTTGAAAAATGATACTTCCCTAGTTTCCTTTTAATTCCTGCTTTCAAAATTTGTATGACATTTATTTGTTTATTTTGGATTTGGAATTAAAAAAATACCTTTGATATATACAATTATTTTTTAGGATCAGTATATTAAGCATAACATTCTATGATTTTAGAAGCAAAAAATATCTAGATCACAATAGAATTGTTTTTCGGATTTCGAGCTTGTTCTTAAAATTCCAGAGTTTTTTTTTTTTTTTTTTTAAATCGAAAATTTTAGTTTGAAATCCGGAATGCCGTTCCAGAATCAGTCAAATAATGTTTTTTTTGGTCCAAAGTACCCATTTCAGACAAAGTGGTTATTTTTGCTAAAAAATTGGTTATTTTGTTCATGTTAATATTAAAAAGTGGTTAGATTATCCAATTTTGCAAACAAAATCTCATATATTAGTTGGCATAGTCTTAATAGTTTGGCCTTTCTACTCAAATCGTGCCTCGAAAATTCATCTACGGAGATCGAAAATAAACTCGCATTTCACACAAAGCAACATATTGCCTCATAGCTTGGTGAATTCTTTTTTCTTAATTTTTTGATTGTTTACAAATATAAGTTTTCAGGCATCAAATTTAAATTTTATTGGAGCGCGAAAAAGATTTTTAAAGAAAAAAGATAATTATATTATATAATGGAAAATGATATCAATGCATCATTTTTCATATAATATTATATCATATAGTTAGATTACATATTAATTTTTAACTTATCTCTAGGTTCCATGCCGAATATATAAAACTCTAGTACTTTCTAGTTTAAAACATATAACGTGTTCATACAATTTGTATTTGATACGTTTGCTTTTCTTGCGTCGGATACAGTGAAGCTTTTTAATAGAGTACAACGGATCATGCATAACAATGTTATAGCCTCGCCCCGCAGACCCCATCATGTGCCTTGCCGCACTTGCCACAGCGACCTCGGCCCTGCTGGCCCTCGATCTAGAATCGAAACCCTATGGTTTCTTCACCGAAACCCTAGTCGTCTGCCCATGATCTGCCTTCCTCTTCCCTATGTAACATCATGTTTCTCGTCATTTCTTATGTCAGAGTCGTGGGCCGGATGTCAATTGTGTAAAGGCTTTGGGCCTTAAGGAGGTAATGTTTAGACCTTTTCGAAGGACAAAATGATGGTTATGAGATCTAAACCTCTGAATTGTGTTTTGGGTCGAAGGGTAGAACGGGAAAAGTCATAGGCCGGGTTCTCGCATGAAATATGGATATTTTTCGAGAACTTTTTAGTCCAAGATATTTAGATAAGGATTTAGAGCTCCTCAATACCTTTCTGTGGATATAAAGAACGTTGAAAACGGAGTTGGACCTAAGAAGTTACGAAATTTGAAGTTAGGACAAGTTATGGGTTAGCTGCGTATGTTGGGCGAACGGGGCGTACGTTGGGCGTACTAGGGCATCCCTAGTACGTTGGGTGTACGTGATCCGTGCCGAAACCCTATTTTTCGTGGTTTGATCCATATTTAAGCTACTTAACTTCCCCAAACCTATTCCACTCTCAACCTCCACCTCTCCAACACCCTCACTTGAAACTATAACCCTAGTTTAAGCCTTTTGAGCAAAAAGAAGGTGTTTTAAGTGATGTGGAGTGTTCTTGGTGCACCGTGGAGAAGTAGGAACTCATTAAATAAGCGTTGGTTGCATATGAGCTTGTAGATCCAAACCTTGTTCACCTTGATCTTTCTTTTGGAGGTATAAAGTTTGAATTTTGATGATGAAATTGTTAGATCTAGCTAGTTTTGGGTGTTATGAGCTTTTGGTCACTTTAAGTGCATAAAGTTTAGATCTTGAAAGTTTGTGACCTTGTTATGGATGAAGTTGGAAACTTTATCCATCTAAACATCATATTGATTCAGATCTGAAGGTTGGAGACTTGGACTTAATGGATTAAGTTGAAAAAGATGCATTTTTGGTCCATTTGAGACTTAAAGGCTAGATCTTTTCTGTTGGGACCATTCTAATGGATAAAGTTTGAAACTTTATCCATTATGGAGCTATCATGAACCATAAAAATATGATCTTGGTCCTTTTATCCCTTCCATGCATTAGTTGTGATGTCTTAATGGATTAATAAGTTAGGGTTTTAGCTTTTGGACCTTCGCTAGCCATGGAAAGTCATAAAGGTGGAAACTTTATGACTTAAGACATTGTTTTCAGGCTAGGTCTTAGTTTGGGTGAAAAGTCCTTAAGGTATTAAGTTCTTAACGAAGGAGTGGGGTTAGGATGCGTAGGCTGGGCGTACGGGCGTACTTAACTGCCTTGGAATTTGACTTTTGTTGACTTCCGTTGACCGTTGAATTTTTTACCAAGTTTGACCTTGGGACAAACTTGAGGATTTTGGGCCAATGATTAAGATTTTATCTAGTTGTGGTGTTGGTGAATTCACGGAAACAAGCAGTATAGAACGGAGCATATAGCAGTCTTTCAAGGTTCTTCAATTCAGGCGAGTTTTGCCTCATTATATTCGTGGGTCGAAGGCACCAATGCTCGCCCACTAGTTTTGGTTATCTTTAGTAGAAGGGTGCCATTGGGAGTGTATATATTCATGTAGGATAGATTGAGGACTCTTCATCTAGGCTCTTTTCCTTGTTCCTTATTTGGTTGTGGTTCCAGAGTAGGATCACCTATCCGGGTGTCTATCTCACCTCTAAGTATATATGGCTATGCATTCCTTGGATTGTTGGTATTTAGTATGCTGATATGTTGTAGTGACCTGTTGGATTAGTATCTTGGTAGTTGGTATGTTGCTATGTGGTAGTGATCAGTAGATGTGTATGTATACTTGTACCTGTTGGTTAGCATCTAGTGGAGTGCCTTAGGGACTATATGTGGTCATGTAGGATAGCTTGAGAACTCTTGATCTAGGATTTATTTCATGTTCCTCGTTTGGTTGTGGCTCTAGAATAGGATCATATGTTCAGGTGGCTCTCTCACCTCTGGTTACTTATGGTTACGCATTTCATGGAGGTTAGCTGGTAGTGGGACAATATGTTGTGAGAGGACTAGTATGAGGTAGTAAGTTGTATGATTCATTTTTGCCTGCATTATGTGCCTACTTGATCCTTGATTGTTTATATGTCGACATATGGTGGTAGTGGATTGAGGCGGTCCTGCTTTGTGTTGTAGACCAAGATACCCGGTGCGGGTCGGCTGTAAGCCGAAGCCACAGAGGCTCGGGAGGAGGGGTTGGGTTGAGGGGGTAGGCCAACAAACCTTGGGTATTCCAGCGAGATGGATGAGTGGACCCGATGATTGGTTATAGTTTTATCGTACGAGGTATTTTGGGGGAAACTTACTAAGCTTTGTGCTTACTCAGTTGTTTATTATTTCAGGTATCATCGGTCGTCATGGGAAGGCGAAGGCTTGACTGTACACATTCATCAGCGACAATGAAGATTTCACGCTTTAATATTACTCTGATTTTCAATAAATATATTTGGAATAAACAATTTTGTTCAAAATGGATTTATAAATGGGAAGCTTTACTTAAATAAAATGAAAGTTTTTGGTTGTGAAAATGGGACGTTACAAGTTGGTATCAGAGCCCTGGTTTGAGCGAATTGGAGGAACACTTGTGTGAATTCAGTCTCAAACTAGGATCCGAGAGTTTTTGCAAATGTTTTTAAAAAAATTATAATAAAAAGGGTTGGGTAAGGGACATGGGCTCGATTTCTTGTCATGTTCTTGTTTGATTGTTAGCTTGGGATCGGGAACGTGGGTTTTGACATAACTTTGGCTTTTTCAGGAAGACATGGTGTGTACAGTCAGCCAGAGCCCGAACAGGAGAGTGGTTTCCAAAATGCCCATACTTTTTATTTTTGCTGAGTTTTGATTTTGCTGATATATGAATTGTTAGAAAAAACATGCTAGTGGATAAGGTTCTTTTAGAAACTGTTGAATAGAAGTGCCTGAGTTCGGTATTGCCTTATGATCTAGGGAGTTTGAAACATCCAAAAATATGGTCCCAAAAAGTTCCATTTTTATAATAAATAGAGTAGTATTTTCCAATAACATCCAAACATTTGAATAAAACCAATGTATCAATTTGCCATAAAATCAGAGTAAAACATTATACCGGAATCTCAATGGTGTATGCGATGCACTCATCCCGAGATCTTCCCTTTACAAGCGCAATTACCTGAAACATAAACTAAAAACCATAAGCACAAAGCTTAGAGATTTCCCCCAAAATACCACATAGAAAATATACAATAAACATATAGTGTGCCCCCCTGTCATCGGGCCCCGCCCGACATCGGACCCCAACCAGCATTGGGCCCCATCGGACACCGAGTTGAGCTCGGTAAATGGCCCCCACCCAACATAAAATAACATATATAAAATGAACACATACACATGCAATAACCACACAAATACATAACATACAAATATTCATCAGGCCCCGCCCGGCATCGGTCCTTAGCCCGGAAATCATATAACCACAAGCACATGCAAGAGTCACAAAGACAGCTAGCATACTAGGAACATAACATAAACATGGTCCGTATTTTGTGCCTTAGGCCCGCTAGACCCGGTAAGGAAAACTCACCTCGAATACAGATAGGTAGATGAACGGATCCCGGCTCCGAATATCGACTCTACTTAGTCCCTAAACATAAATGATTTCCTTAAATACAACTCAAAATGCCCAAAAGCCCCTTATAGGTTAAACTTGGTCAAAGACTAAACTCAAAGTCAAAGTCAACGGCCCGAGTTGACCCAACTCGCCGAGTTTTCCTTCAACTTGCCGAGTCTCTCCATTAGTTTGCAAAGTCGGGAAGAAACCGATCCAACTCGCCGAGTTTATCCATAAACTCGCCGAGTTCGCCAGAAACCCAACATCTTGATTCACTAAGCCGACCTTATCGAAACTAAGAGCTTCACAACTCAGATCTTAACTGAAATGGCATCTAGAAGGGTAAAGTTCCAACTTTACCCTTAAGAACCACCAAAATGGGTTCAAAACCCAAACCATGGGCTTAAATGTGTGACGGCTTAATCATTAAGCACTTAATCACCAAAGGCATAACCCCAAACTGCAGATATGGCCCTTAAAGCTAAATGGCCATGTAAATTTTCCAACTTTACGCTCATGCATGACTAGAAGAGGCTCAAATTCTCAAAAGAAGCCAAAAGAAAAACTTAATGAATGCATGAAGCCCTTAAGACCATAAAGTTGGCACCTTTATGCCAAAAGAGCTCATGAAGATCTTAGATCTGAACAAATAAACACTAGGGACACCCTACACCCCCGTCATCAACCCAAACATGGCTAAGGGCATACAAAGTAACCCAAGAAGAGATCCATGTAACTAATAAGCAAGGTATGAACTTGATACCTCAACAAATTGACAAATGAGCTAGTGATTCTGGATCCAAGACTCCTTCTTCAAGCCAAGCAACTCCCAATTCCTTAGCTCCTTCAATATGCACCAAAAACGAACATTCAAGGCTCTCCTCAAGCTCACACACTCAACAATGGAAGGAAATGCTCGATTTTAGGGTTTTTGGACAGAGGAGGCTGGTAAGGAGGCCAACCAAGGGACTTAAGGCCTTTAAATAGGGTGCAACACCCTAAAAATTAGGGTTCCCTTCCCAGTTGCCAACTCGCCGACTTGAGGCACCTCAACTCGCCGAGTTGACTCATTAAACTTCACGGCCAAAACAACTTTGACAGGTCGAGTTGAGGCTTCCAACTCAACGAGTCCTCCAAGAAAATGTAAATAATTGGAAATAAATTCATATCAGAAACCGGGCATTACAATTCTCCCCCAAATTGAATCAGACTTCGTCCTCGAAGTCCACTGCCTCGAAAATTCTTGGGTAATGGTCCCTCATCTCCTCCTCGGGCTGCCAAGTCCACTTTGACCCCTTGCGGTGCAGCCACTGCACCTTCACTAGCTCCACAACCTTGTTCGTCAAGGTTTTCGTCTTCTGATCTAATATTGCGACTAGCTTTTCAACATAATTCAGGCGGTCATCCACCTGAATATCCTCCAAGGGTACAACTGCGGAATCATCCACCAAACACTTCTGCAGCTGAGAGACATGGAATGTGATATGAATTTGGCTGAGCTTAGCTGGAAGATCTAGACGATACGCAACCCGGCCCACCCAAGCTAAAACGCTGAAGGGACCGATATATCTGGGGCACATCTTGCCCCGCTTCCTGAACCAGATGAAACCTTTCCAATGTGACACCTTATGGAGAACAATATCTCCCACCTGGAACTCCAAATCTGACCGGCGCTTGTCGGCATAACTTTTCTGCTGACTCTGAGCTGTTTGGAGCCTGTTCCGAACCTGCTGAATCATCTCAGTAGTCTTGAGCACCACGTCGGTACTCCCCATGACTCGTTGACCTGTTGGATTAGGTGTCTAAGCCCATAACTATAAATGTTATATACTTGAATTGATAGAAGCACAAGTCCTTTTGGGTTGCCTTCACTCTTGCAACTTCACATGATGACTTTTGGAGAGAAGTTGAATTTATTGTTTGGAATAATAAATTCATATAAATGATTTATTAATATGGTATGAAATCAATATATTAATTGGAAATCATGTTGTTTAATTAATATTTAATCTGAAATTAATTTGGAATTAATTTTAGGATTAAAGGAATTAATTAAAAGTACAGGGACTGTTTTGCAAATCATTGATAGTTGTGAAACTGGGCTCTTGGACTCCTTGGATAGGTGTAGCGCCCGGGTTTCGGGGCTAAGCATTTTTAGACGATGTAATAGTCTAGGTCAACTATTGTAACTCTTTTTGATGTAATAAAGATGAAATATTTGAGTATTATATGAATTATGTGAATTTATATGCTTATTATTTATTTATAAATGTATAATAAATAAAGAATAAAAATAAGCGTCAAAATTAAAGTGTGAGATAAGCCCGATATCTTGACATAAAGTTGTAGTGGTCGAAACAAGGATTCCGGGGATATAAAGAACGCCGAAATCCGAGTTATGACGAAAAAGTTATGACCCGTCGAAGTTTCGCAATGGAACCGGCACGATACCGGGAAGCGTAAATAGTGAATTTACGATAGAGCGAGTTTTAGCCTTAGCGATCTAAACGAAAGTCGTTGAGAACGTTAAACCGAGAGCGTCCATAAAAAGAACGCCCAAATCTGACTTCGTATGAGGAAGTTATGATTTTTCGAAGTTTCGGCTTAGTAGTGTACAGCCCGAAGTTCGAATATTAGATCGAGCGGTTTTTAGCCGACACAACCTAAACGAGAATCGAAGATCTCGTTAATAGTAGCGTAACGATAAAAAGACAGACGAAAACGGATGTCGGATGAAGAAGTTATGAATTTTTAACGGACCAATCCTGTCCCGGCCTGTTAAAAATTAAAATTTTAAAATAAAGTCAAAATTAGCCGACGGAGTCTAAACGAAAGTGGTAGAGTACGTTCCCGCCTACGCGTGGGTATAAAGAACGTCGAAAAAAGAGCTCGTACGCGAAAGTTACAAATTTTTAAAGTTTGTAGTCGAATTTGCGAAAATATGATGACGTGGCATGATCTGAGTCGTTGCTTGTTGCCCAAGGCTTCGCTTCGGATGGAGACACGTCGCCTCGCCATTACGCCCCGTGTCCGAAATTGGGTACGCCCGGCGTACTTGATCTTGTCCGGTTCCGAGAGTGGGTGCAAGCTAGCTGGTGCGAGCTGGCAACCTTATCCGATCTACGCCCCGCGTAGCCAAGGATTACGCCCAGCGTAGTCCGAGGCCTCGCATGCTATAAAAGGGGGCGAGGGTTTCCGGATTTTTCACACCAAAATCACTTCTCTCTCTAGTTTCTTTCTCTCTCTAAGATCCCAAACCACCCCTAAACCCTAGGAAAAATCCCTAGCACCCTAAGGAAGCCCCGAGGCTCCCGGAGTCCCGTGAAAAAGGGTCTTTCGGTTCGGAAACGCTGTTCCGAGCAAGGCCCGGTTTTCTTTAAAATCCACTGTAAGTAAGCTACGCCCACGCAATTTTTAATATAACTTTTAAATAATTATAGTAATGTTATTAGGTCCTTAAAATAATTATTTGGGCTATTATTATGAGTCATATTGGGTGTTATTTAACGCTTATATAATAATAATAATAGCTAGACTATTAATTAGTCGCGGTTAACGTTAAAACTAAACTCTAGTGGTAACAATACTAGGTTTTGCTCAAGGAAAAATTGTTTTGAGATAACGAAGCGCTGTTCAAGTACCGAGTCACCACCTAATCAGGTGAGTGCATAGTTACTTTCATCTTACACATAGATATGAAGTATTTTATATAAATTACGTGCTATTTGTGCATATTATCTGAATTCTTGCTGTCTATGTTGGATGAATGATTTTAAACACGTTTTTCATGAATTAAACTATATATGTATTTTATATCTACAAAAATGTTGGGGTAAAACATGGGTAGAGGTAATAAGACGATGTGTGATAAAATGATGAGAGGCCTCGATGTTGTTGGTGATCCAGTCATCTAGCGGAGTATAGATGACGACGACGGACTCTTCTAGACAGTCCAGTGGAACGCTAGCAGGCTCGCAACCTGTAGGTGTTTGTGAACGATGTGTTCACCGGTGTACTCCATCCCCCTCATGGTTGCCTTTAGGACATTTATTGTTGAGGAACCCCCTTAGCAGTAGTGTCGATCCCGATGATGATCCTTAGGCTAGGTCCCTTATGATAGGTGTTTAGGGACGTAAAGTGAGGATAACGGGAATGGGTAATCGGGTTATTGTTGATTGATGAAATTAATAAACGATGTATTGTGGGTTGAAAACCCTATGTGCTCACCAGGCGCCCAAGCCTGACCCACTCAGTTTCATGTATTACAGGTAGTGGCGCTCGAGCATAGATGTGATGTTTCGGATGAGGGATTACGGATATAGGCTTGTAGATACGAAATAATGTAGTAAGGCTTATATTGTACTGTTTATGCTTTTGATTTGTATCGAACATGACATCCCGAGTCTTTTAATGAAATACATTTCCTTGGAAATTCTTTTGATAAATCTTTATCATATTTTGTTTTGGGACAAATTCCGCAACACTTTTATTTAAAATGTTACTCTGATTTTCAAACAAGCATACACAAAATCGGTCTTTTCTGGCCGTGAAAACGGGGATGTCACAGTTGGTATCAGAGCATTAGTTTAAGCGAACTAGGAATTTGTAGGATTTCTATACTTAAACTTAGAATGCTAAGCGATGATTGTGAGGTGTGAGCACTAGCTTATTTTAGGAATTGTGCCTAAAATGCTTTTATGTGTTAAATGCTTTGTGCCTGACATGATGATATTTGTTCAGATCTATGGTCTGTTGCCGACCGGATCTGGAAACCTTATGTGTTTAGGATTCTGAACGTACGACTATGATATTAGAACTAACATGTAAACGTTTCGGAGAGATAAGGATGATTTAAACTTCTATCCTGAATAAATATCTAAATTCACCTTATTCGGTGTATAGATCAAAATGCCAAGAACCCGCAGTGGAGCTGGTAATGCAAATGGGAATAGGAATCAACCCCCAGTGATTCAGCAAATACCTGTTGTAGCAGATGTTCCTGAGCCAATCACGATGGCCGGAGTGCAAGCGATGATCCAGATGATGTTGGATTGTCAAATGTAGGAAACCAGGTGTTTGCTCCAACAAAATCGCGAGGAAGCTACCATACCAATCGTAGAGCCCGAGCTGAATGATGGGTCGTTTGAAGGAGGAAACTACAGTGGGACTGTTGGTCAAGCCAACGCACCGATAGTTAGGCGAAACCACCAGGATGGAGGAAATGACGGACATGGATGCAAATACAAGGATTTCATAGCATCTAAACCACCGTGTCTATCTGGAAGCCCGACGCCGGTGGAAGTCATGAACTGGATCTCCGAGATGGAAACGATGTTTGAGAGTTGCGAGTGTAACAACAGGCAGAAGACCGCTCTCGCGGTTCCTTTGTTGAAATCTGGAGTACTAAGTTGGTGGAAGCTACTAGCTGATTCAATGCCCAAAGGAGAAGCGAGCAAGATGTCGTGGGAGGATTTTCTGGTGCAGTTAAAGATGCAATACTACTCTGAGCAGGATCTTCTGGAGATCAACAATGAATTCCAGAATTTGAAGAAGGGAAGAATGAGCGTTACTGAATACGCTGCAAGCTTTACAGAGAAAATGAAGCTTGTTCCTCACCTCATCCCAACTGAACTCTCCAAGGTTAACAACTTTGCCCTCAGATTACCAGCGGACTTCGGTCCAATGGTCAAGCAAACAACCACTCTGAAAGCCACCATCTGGGCTGCTAAGAATGTGGAGACCCAGATACGAGAGAGGGGTCTAGAGAGAGCGGAGGTGGGAGAGAAAAGGAAATTTGATGGGTCGTCGAAATTCAGCAAGAAAAGCAAGTTCTCCAGGTTTGGTACGCAGAAGTCTGGAGGAGGTGAAGCCAAATGGTGTGACAAGTGCAAGAAGAAGCACCAGGGGAAATGTGACGGAGGAGTCACTTGTTTCAAATGTGGAAAACATGGGCACTATGCCAACGAGTGCTCATTCACTAAGAAGGTCTGTTATGAGTGCAACGAGGAAGGGCACATTGCGAGGGACTGTCCGAAGAAGAAGGAGGCAGGAAGACCCAACATTCCACCGAAGCCGAAGGTAAGAGCCTTCCAGATGACGCTCGAGGCTGCAAAGGAGGCAGCATACGTCGCTTCAGGTACCTTTCTTGTAAATGGATTACCTGCCAATATACTATTTGATTCGGGAGCAAACTATTCCTTTGTATCGCATAGATTTAGAGGAAAATTAGCATTACCTGTAGAAAAACTTGATAATGCCCTAATTGTGGAAGTTGCCAGTGGCAAGTTCGTACCTGTTAGTAATCGTATTAAGAACATCGTCATCGACCTAAACGGAAACGAATTCCACAAGGAGCTGTTACCCATAGAATTGAATGGTTTCGACATCATTTTGGGAATGGATTGGCTTAGCGCCAACAATGCTAAGATTCAATGCCGAAAGAAGATAGTAAGGGTAAACCCACCCGGAAAAGAGTCATTTATGGTGTACGGGGACAAATGCCGAGTAAATTCTGGAATCATCTCGCTGATGAAAGCCAGAAAATGTTTGTCCAAGGGATGTGCATCATACTTGGCATTCTTAATCGATGCTAAGAAGGAAAAGAAAGAGGTGCAGAATATACCGGTTGTGTGTGATTATCCGGAAGTATTTCCCGAAGATCTTCCCGGATTACCGCCTGATAGACAAGTGGAGTTAAGAATAGACTTGTTACCAGGAACAACACCGATAGCGAAAGCACCATACCGATTAGCACCGACGGAGATGAAGGAGCTCATGACGCAACTTCAGGAGTTGTTAGACAACGGTTTTATCAGACCTAGTTCATCACCCTGGGGAGCTCCGGTGCTATTCGTGAAGAAGAAAGACGGAAGCATGAGAATGTATATAGACTACCGAGAGCTGAATAAGGCAACGGTGAAGAACAAATATCCATTGCCAAGGATTGATGACCTATTCGATCAGCTGCAAGGTTCGAGCTATTTCTAAAAGATCGATCTTAGGTCAGGATATCACCAGCTAAAAGTAAGAGATTAGGATATCGAGAAGACTGCGTTCAGAACGAGATATGGACACTACGAGTTCTTGGTTATGTCGTTTGGACTAACCCATGCTCCAGCACCATTCATGGATTTGATGAACAGGGTTTGTAAACCATTGCTCGATAAGTCCGTGATAGTGTTCATAGATGACATTCTCATCTACTCGAAAAGCCAGGAGGAGCATGACAAGCATCTACGAGAGGTGTTGGAAGTCTTGAAGAAGGATAAGCTTTATGCTAAGTTCTCCAAATGTGATTTTTGGATTTGAGAAGTCCAATTCTTGGGTCATGTGGTTAACCAGGAGGGAATAATGGTTGACCTAGCAAAAATCGAAGCTGTGATGAAGTGGGAATGTCCGAAGAGTCCCACAGAGATTCAAAGCTTTCTAGGATTAGCCGGATCCTACCGATGATTTATCCAAGGCTTTTCTTCGATAGCTGCTCCGTTGACAGCTTTGACCCACAAAGGAGCTACTTATACATGGAGCGAGAAGCACGAAGAAGCATTCGAGAAGCTAAAGAAGAAATTATGTGAAGCACCGATTCTTTCTCTACCCGATGGAGTTGAAGACTTCGTGGTCTATAGTGACGCATTTGGAGTCGGGTTGGGTTGTGTTCTGACCCAAAGGGTAAAGGTGATAGCATACGCATCTCGACAATTGAAGGAGCACGAAAAGAACTACCCCACTCACGATTTGGAGTTGGCAACGGTAGTTTTTGCTCTAAAGATATGGAGGCATTACCTCTATGGAACGAAGTGCAAACTTTTCACTGATTATAAGAGTCTCCAGTATCTCTTTAATTAGAAAGAATTGAACATGAGGCAACGACGCCGGCTAGAATTACTCAAGGACTACGACTGTAAGATACTTTACCACCCCGGTAAGGCAAATGTTGTTGCTGATGCCCTCAGTCGGAAAGTCGATCTTGAAAGGAAAAGGCCAAGAGCGTTGAGAATAGAAGTTGTCTCGACGATTGTGGAAAGTATCAAGAAAGCTCAAAAAGAAGCTTCAGAAAAGAATGACCGAAAGGAAGAACGTTTAGGAAGGACGTTGGTATTCGGTACAAACCGTCAAGGACTGAAGGTATTCCAAGATCGGATTTGGGTACCTAAGACGGGAGGAATAAGAGATCTTCTGATGGAAGAAGCTCACAAGACCATGTACTCGATTCATCCCGGTAGCACAAAAATGTATAGGGACATAAAACCCTACTACTGGTGGCCGACGATGAAGCTCGATGTTGCGAAGTATGTGGCCGAGTGTGTAACATGTGCGAGAGTTAAGGCACAACATCAGAAACCGTATGGGAGTTTAGAACCTTTACCTATACCCATGGGTAAATGGGAAGACATCACCATGGATTTTGTGATTAAACTTCCCAGGACGAAGAACGGTCACGACATGATTTGGGTGGTCGTGGATCGTTTCACAAAGAGTGCACACTTCGTAGCTGCCAACGAAAGGTGGTCTATGGATAAGCTTGCAAATACTTACGTGAAGGAAATTGTGAGACTTCACGGTGTTCCTCTAACGATTGTATCGGATCGTGATAGTCGTTTCACGTCAAGGTTTTGGAGAAGTCTACAAGAGGAATTGGGTACGAAGTTGTGTCTGATTACAGCTTACCATCCGCAGACAGATGGTAAGAGCGAAAGAACGATTCAAACGCTTGAAGATATGCTAAGAGCATGTACCCTTGAATTCCAAGGTAACTGGGACGAGCACTTACCTTTAGTAGAATTTTCCTACAACAACAGTTTCCACTCGAGCATCAAGATGGCACCCTATCAAGCCTTGTACGGACAGAAGTGTCGTACGCCGTCTTGTTGGCTAGAGGCTGGAGAAAAGCAGTTTATGGGCCCCGAGTTAGTCCATGAGACTGCTGAAAACTTGAAAGTAATCAGGGAGAGGATGTTAGCAGCTCAGGATCGTCAGAAGAACTATGCTGACAAGAAAAGACGACCGATGACCTTCGAAGTTGGGGATTCGGTTTTGCTTAAAGTCTCACCGTGGAAGGGACTTATAAGATTCGGGAAACGAGGAAAGTTAAGTCCAAGGTTTATTGGACCGTTCAAAGTTCTTCAGAGGATTGGGAACCAAGCTTACAAGCTGGAATTACCCGAAGAACTCGATGGTATTCATAACACCTTCCATGTGTGTTATCTGAGGAAATTCACGGGAAAAGTTCCCGACATAATTCTGTAACGCCCGTAGATCCGGGCTGGTCAATTTAGAGATAATAGGGGGTCGAAAACGACTTTTCGACAAAAGATTATTTAGAATAAATAATCTTAAACAAGTTGTAGAATATGTCTCAAGGGTTCCGTACATATAAAGAACGCATAAATCCGAGTTATAACAAAGAAGTTATGACCCGTCGAAGTTTCGCGACGGAACCGGCACGGCACGGCACGGCACCGGGAGACGTAAATAGTGAATTTACGATGGAGGACTTTTTAGCCTTAGAAATCTAAACAAAAGTTGTAGTATACGTTAAACCGAGAACATACAAAATAAAGAACGCCCAAATCTGACTTCGTATGAGGAAGTTATGAATTTTCTAAGATTTGGCTTAGCAGTGCACAACCCGAAACTCGAATTTTAGATCGAGCAGTTTTTTGCCTACGCGACCTAAATGAAAATTTAAGATCTCATTAATAGGAACTCAACGGTAAAAAGACAGACAAAAACAGAGTCCGTATGTAGAAGTTATAGATTTTACGCGGACATTTAACAATATAATCTCCTCGTACTGTTAAATTTAAGATCAGTCGAGAATTTGCCGACGGAGTCAAAATGAAAGTTGTAGATCTTATTTTTACCTACGCGTGGATATAAAGAACTTCAAAAACGGAGGTCGTATGTGAAAGTCACGGATTTTAGAAGTCGGAAGTGTGCTGTGCGAAAATGGGTGATGTGGCACAATCTTGGCCATTGCTTTCTCCCCAAGTCTTGCCACTAGATGGTGACATGTGGCACAAAGTTCAACCATTTTTCACCCTATAAATAGAACCTCTCCCACCCTCATTTTCTTCACACCTTTCCCATTCTTTCTTCTCTTTACTCTCTCTCTAGAACCTCTCTCCAGCCCCGAACCCCCCCCCCCCCCGAAAAGCCTAGGGAACCTCCCTAGCACGAGGCGGAAGCCGCGGAGTGATCGACGGCTTCGAGAAGAAGAGATTTCGGCTCGGGAACGCTGCTCCAAGCAAAGCCCGGTTTTCTATCAAACCCGCTGTAAGTGAGCTACGCCTACGCTATTTTTAATATAGTTTTTATTTAATTATAGTAACGTTATTAGGAACTTATAATAAGTACTTGGGCTATTATTATGGGTTATATAAGTATTGTTTAACGCTTATATAATAGTAATAATAGCTAGACTATTAATTAGTCTCGGCGAATAATAGACTAAACTCTAGTGGTAATAATACTAGGTTTCGTCGAAGGAAATTATTTTTTTAAGAAGCGAAGCGCATTCTGAGTTCGGAATCACCACCTTTTCAAGTGAGTGCATAGTTACTTTCATCTTACACATAGATATGAAGTATTTTATATAAATTACGTGCTATGTGTGCATATTATCTGTATACTTGCTATCTATGCTGGAGGAACGATTTTATACAAGTTTCATATGATTTAAACTGTATATGAATTTATATCTACATAATATGTTGGGTAAAACATGAGTAGATAACATATGAGTTGGATGATGCGTTAGACCATGAGGTAAGGGTGAGAGGTGGACGATGTGAGAAGCCTTTTTCCCAAATGATGTCCCCATCATCTAGCAGAGTATGGATGACAACCACAGACAATTCTAGACAGTCCAGTGGAACGCTAGCAGGCTCGCAAGCTGTAGGTGTTGTGAACGATGTGTTCACCCGGTGTACTCTAAACCCTGGCGATCATGCAGACTTGGTGCTTAAACCTTGGCGATCATGCCGACTTGGTGCCAAAACCCTGGCGACTATGCGGGCTTAGTGTTTGTTGTGTAAACCATGGTGACTATGCAGACTTAGTGCCAAAACCCTGGTGACTATGTGGACTTAGTGCCTATTGTATAAATCCTAGCGACTATGCAGACTTAGTGCCTAAATCCCGGTGATGATGGACTTCGTGCCGATTCCTTAGGAATGAATGAACGAGGAATAGTTGATTCTTAGGGTAGATCCTTAAGAGTAAAGAAGATAATGGGGATGGGTAATTGGGTTGATTGTTTGATGTTTAAACATAATAATTATATTATTGTGGGTTGAAAACCCTATGTACTCACCAAGTTTCCCGACCTGACCCACTCCAGCTTATTTCTATCACAGGTGTCGATATGAAGTTACATTACACCGAGAGATTAAAGAGGTGTAGATCGCTAGTGATAATGAATGTAAGTTCTGTTTATGCTTATGTTTCTGTATTGACGATGACATCCCAACTGTTTTAAAATGAATAAAAATACATTTCTTCGGAAATGCTTTGATAACGTATTTATCATGTTTTACTGGGAACAAATTCCGCAACATTTTTATCAAAAGAAATACTCTAATTTTTATAAAGCATAAACAAAATCGGTCTTTTCTGGCCGTGAAAATGGGCATGTCACCGTTGGTATCAGAGCATTAGTTTAAGCGAACTAGGAATAAGGATTTATTTCTAGACTTAAACTTAGAATGCTAAGCGATGATCGTGAGGAGTGTGCCTAATATATTTTAGGAAGTACACTTGAATAGACACGGGCACTAGCTCATTTAGGGAAGATGTCTAAATTGCTTTTATGTGCTTAATAATTTGTGATGCTTTATGCTATCGTTTGATCGGATCTATGGTCTGTTGCCGACCGGATCTGGAAATTTAATGTGTTTAGATTTCTAAACGTTTAATTACGATATTAGAACTAGCATATAATTTTTTTTTGAAGTAATAAAGAGGAATACGCGTATAAACCTTCCTCTATCTATATTCTCGTCTCGATACACCAAACGACTGCTTTGGTGTGCAAAACATCATGGTGAAGACTCGTAGTGAATTGAGTAAATTGAGGAAATGAGAAGGCTTACGATACTTAGTGGTACCTATCAGAAGATATCGTAAGAGTGATATCTTGCCTTTAGAACGCATCTAAGAAATAATACGTCTAGTACGGGAGAAGTACACTTTCGATTAGCAGAAAGAAAGTTTTTTTGTATAATCCATGAAGTTATCCCATCGTCTGACATTTCCATCTCCAACCGAGTTGAAGCAGAATTGATGATTGAAGATACGCATGGAAGAAGTCCTAGTAGAGTCTATGGGAAATTTTATGATTGTTTGGACACATTTTTATGGGTTAAAATTGTTTTTGTGATAGTAACTTGGAAAGCTGCGAGACAATACTTGGGACGAGTGTGTGTAGGTGTGAATGGTAGTAGAGGCCTATACTACCAGAAGCACAGGACTCACACTTGGATCAGGGAAATTCACAAGGTTACCAAGGAGCTAGTAATCGATTTCATTTTATTCAAGTATGTCGTTACCATCGTTTCGGTAATGACTAAGAAGATGATTGTTATTCCGACCCTAGTGGTCATATCAAATTGAGTCCAACTACGCTGAGTATGTTATGTGGTTCAGAGAACCACGTTTGATGTAACATCTGACTTAAGCCGGAAGATTGAAATAAAAGATAATCAAAGCGATCGGCAGGGGTATCGCGATAGTTGCTTATAGCTAAAAATGCTACCATTTAAGATATGATTAGAACATGAAGGAAGGTATAGTCTGTTCTGGAGTTTGACTCTAAAAGACCTGAGTCCAAGCAATGCATCATACGATGAGAGGTCATTAGAACATGACCCATCGGTCTATTATGATAATCGAAGGAAGAAACTTATCTCAAGTTTGTTAAAGAATGAGTCTCCAATAAATATCGAGATCGTGACATGAGGATCATGATTGGAAGTCTAACATGAGATAGAGAGCGGGTCCAAGATCGGGCACCGCCTGCAGTCAGGAAGTCTTAGAGTTAGATACTCATTCGAAGAAACATCAAAGTGACGGTTATTACTTAGGATGAAGAGATAACGTACAGAGTCATTACACAACCCTGTTTCGTTGATGATTCCGGGACTTAATCATCTTAAGGGGGAGATAATTGTAACGCCCGTAGATCCGGGCTGGTCAATTTAGAGATAATAGAGGGTCGAAAACGACTTTTCGACAAAAAATTATTTAGAATAAATAATCTTAAACAAGTTGTAGAATATGTCTCAAGGGTTCCATACATATAAAGAACGCATAAATCCGAGTTATAACGAAGAAGTTATGACCCGTCGAAGTTTCGCGTCGGAACCGGCACGGCACCGGGAGACGTAAATAGTGAATTTACGATGGAGGACTTTTTAGCCTTAGAAATCTAAACAAAAGTTGTAGTATACGTTAAACCGAGAACATACAAAAAAAGAACGCTCAAATCTGACTTCGTATGAGAAAGTTATGAATTTTCTAAGATTTGGCTTAGCAGTGCACAACCCGAAACTCGAATTTTAGATCGAGCGGTTTTTGGCCTACGCGGCCTAAATGAAAATTGAAGATCTCATTAATAGGAACTCAACGGTAAAAAGACAGACGAAAACAAAGTCCGTATGTAGAAGTTATGAATTTTACGCGGGCATATAACAATATAATCTCCTCGTACTGTTAAATTCACGATCGGTCGAGAATTAGCCGACGGAGTCAAAATGAAAGTTGTAGATCTTTTTTTATCTACGCGTGGATATAAGGAACTTCAAAAACGGAGGTCGTATGTGAAAGTTACGGATTTTAGAAGTCGGAAGTGTGCTGTGCGAAAATGGGTGATGTGGCACAATCTTGACCATTGCTTTCTCCCCAAGTCTTGCCACTAGATGGTGACATGTGGCACCAAGTTCTGCCATTTTTCACCCTATAAATATGACCTATCTCACCCTCATTTTCTTCACACCTTTCCCATTCTTTCTTCTCTTTACTCTCTCTCTAGAACCTCTCTCTAGCCCCGAACCCCCCGAAAAGCCTAGGGAACCTCCCTAGCACGAGGCGGAAGCCCCGGAGTGCTCGACGGCTCCGAGAAGAAGAGGTTTTCGGCTCGGGAACGCTGCTCCAAGCAAAGCCCAGTTTTCTATAAAACCCGATGTAAGTGAGCTACGCCTACACTATTTTTAATATAGCTTTTATTTAATTATAGTAACGTTATTAGGAACTTATAATAAGTACTTGGGCTATTATTATGGGTTATATAAGTATTGTTTAACGCTTATATAATAGTAATAATAGCTAGACTATTTATTAGTCTCCGCGAATAATAGAGTAAACTCTAGTGGTAATAATACTAGGTTTCGTCGAAGGAAATTTTTTTTTAAGAAGCGAAGCGCTGTCTGAGTTCGGAATCACCACCTTTTCAAGTGAGTGCATAGTTACTTTCATCTTACACATAGATATGAAGTATTTTATATAAATTACGTGCTATGTGTGCATATTATCTGTATACTTGCTATCTATGCTGGAGGAACAATTTTATACAAGTTTGATATGATTTAAACTGTATATGTATTTATATCTACATAATATGTTGGGTAAAACATGGGTAGATGACATATGAGTTGGATGATGAGTTAGACCATGAGGTAAGGGTGAGAGGTGGACGATGTGAGAAGCCTTTTTCCCAAATGATGTCCTCGTCATCTAGCAGAGTATGGATGACAACCACGGACTATTCTAGACAGTCTAGTGGAACGCTAGCAGGCTCGCAACCTGTAGATGTTGTGAACGATGTGTTCACCCGGTGTACTCTAAACCCTGGCGATCATGCAGACTTGGTGCCTAAACCTTGGCGATCATGCAGACTTGGTGCCAAAACCCTGGCGACTATGCGGGCTTAGTGTCTGTTGTATAAACCATGGCGACTATGCAGACTTAGTGCCAAAACCCTGGTGACTATGCGGACTTAGTGTCTATTGTATAAATCCTGGCGACTATGCAGACTTAGTGCTTAAATCCCGGTGACGATGGACTTCGTGCGGATTCCTTAGGATGATCCTTAGGAATGAATGAACGAGGAATAGTTGATTCTTAGGGTAGATCCTTAAGAGTAAAGAAGATAATGGGGATGGGTAATTGGGTTGATTGTTTGATGTTTAAACATAATAATTATATTATTGTGGGTTGAAAACCCTATGTACTCACCAGGTTTCCCAACCTGACCCACTCCAGCTTATTTCTATCACAGGTGTCGATATGAAATTACATTACACTGAGAGATTAAAGAGGTGTAGATCACTAATGATAATGAATGTAAGTTCTGTTTATGCTTATGTTTCTGTATTGACGATGACATCCCAAATGTTTTAAAATGAATAAAAATACATTTCTTCGGAAATGCTTTGATAACGTATTTATCATGTTTTACTGGGAACAAATTCCGCAACATTTTTATGAAAAGAAGTACTCTAATTTTTATAAAGAATAAATAAAATCGGTCTTTTCTGGCCGTGAAAATGGGGATGTCACAAATTCCAATCTCAGAATTAAGAATGGATGAGAACAAGAGGCTGATTGAAGAGCCCGAGGTAATTGTTGATCGTAAGACTAAGAAGTTACGACACAAGATGGTCGACTTAGTGCTAGTCCAATGGAAACATTCGAATGGGCCGAATCTCACTTGGGAAACAGAGGATGACATGATGAGTCGCTATCCGCATCTGTTTGCTGACGCATGATTCCGGGACGGAATCATCCTAAGGGGGAGAGAATTGTAACGCCCGGGTTTCGGGGCTAATCATTTTTAGACGATGTAATAGTCTAGGTCAACTATTGTAACCCTTTTTGATGTAATAAAGATGAAATATTTGAGTATTATGTGAATTATGTGAATTTATATGCTTATTATTTATTTATAAATGTATAATAAATAAAGAATAAAAATAAGCGTCAAAATTAAAGTGTGAGATAAGCCCGATATATTTACATAAAGTTGTAGTGGTCGAAACAAGGATTCAGGGGATATAAAGAACGCCGAAATCCGAGTTATGACGAAGAAGTTATGACCCGTCGAAGTTTCGCAATGGAACCGACACGATACCGGGAAGCGTAAATAGTGAATTTATGATAGAGCGAGTTTTAGCCTTAGCGATCTAAACGAAAGTCGTAGAAAACGTTAAACCGAGAGCGTCCATAAAAAGAACGCCCAAATCTGAGTTCGTATGAGGAAGTTATGATTTTTCGAAGTTTCGGCTTAGTAGTGTACAGCCCGAAGTTCGAATATTAGATCGAGCGGTTTTTAGCCGACACAACCTAAACGAGAATCGAAGATCTCGTTAATAGTAGCGTAAAGATAAAAAGACAGACGAAAACGGACGTCGGATGAAGAAGTTATGAATTCTTAATGGACCAATCCTATCCCGGCCTGTTAAAAATATAACTTTTAAAACAAAATCAAAATTAGCCAATGGAGTCTAAACGAAAGTTGTAGAGTACGTTCCCGCCTACGCGTGGATATAAAGAACGTCGAAAACGGAGCTCGTACGCGAAAGTTACGAATTTTTAAAGTTTGTAGTCGAATTTGCGAAAATATGATGACGTGGCCTCTCATCATTTTAACACCCACCGACTATTTTGTCTACCCATGTTCTACCCAACATTTTTGTAGATAAAATACATATACAGTTTAAAACTTGTATAAAACATCTATTCAACAGTCACCTCAAATAAACAATTAACATATTTACACATAGCACGTATTTTAAGCTAAATACTTCATATCTATGTGTAAATTGAAAGTAACTACATACTCACTTGTTTTGATGAAAATCGGGCAGCAATTTGTTTCCTAAAACGATCGTTTCTAATAAAACCGGGAGTTTTATTGAGAAACCGGGCTCTGCAAAAGTCGGGCTTCGAAACCGAAAAGATAAATTTTTCGGGCTTCACGGGCACTTCGTGGCGTATTCCGGGGCTTATAATCGATACCGGGGCTTCGGGGAATGTTAAGATGAAGAAAATATGAAGAAAGGGGTGAAAAATGGTGAAATCCCAAAAGTACCCGAGAAGGCTCGCAAGACCCTTCTATTTATAGGGGTCCGAAGTCGGTTCTGGTGGTGGGGTCCGCAGGCGAGGGTGCGCAGGTGGCTGCACGTGCGAAGGCCTCGCTGTCCTCTCCTGATTGGACCGAGGTCTAGTCCGAAGTAGGGGGGGGGGGATCCGTGGCATTCTTGCGAGGTTTCGGACACGAGGGAAGAGAGTACGTGTCACACCGCTATTGGACCACTTCGGATCAGGCCAGGTGCTCGGATGACTCAGCAGCTCGGACACGTCGCTCGCCTGACTCACCAATTTCGGACACGTGGCACCTTCTAAGCGAGGGTGACGTGGCAAATCGTGACTATGCGAATTTTCTCGGTTTTTGTGCAAAAACTTCTAAAATCCATTACTTTTGCATACGAGCTCCGTTTTTGACGTTCTTTATATGCACGCGTAGGTAAAATTACGCTCTACAACTTCCGTTTAGACTTCATCGGCTAAATAGTGAATTTATGATAGAGCGAGTTTTAGCCTTAGCGATCTAAACGAAAGTCGTAGAAAACGTTAAACCGAGAGCGTCCATAAAAAGAACGCCCAAATCTGAGTTCGTATGAGGAAGTTATGATTTTTCGAAGTTTCGGCATAGCAGTGTACAGCCCAAAGTTCGAATATTAGATCGAGCGGTTTTTAGCCGACACAACCTAAACGAGAATCGAAGATCTCGTTAATAGTAGCGTAACGATAAAAAGACAGACGAAAACGGACGTCGGATGAAGAAGTTATGAATTCTTAATGGACCAATCCTGTCCCGGCCTGTTAAAAATATAACTTCTACAATAAAATCAAAATTAGCCAACGGAGTCTAAATGAAAGTTGTAGAGTACGTTCCCGCCTACGCGTGGATATAAAGAACGTCGAAAACGGAGCTCCTACGCGAAAGTTACGAATTTTTAAAGTTTATAGTCGAATTTACGAAAATATGATGACGTGGCCTCTCATCATTTTAACACCCACCGACTATTTTGTCTACCCATGTTCTACCCAACATATTTGTAGATAAAATACATATACAGTTTAAAACTTGTATAAAACATCTATTCAACAGTCACCTCAAATAAACAATTAACATATTTACACATAGCACGTATTTTAAGCTAAATACTTCATATCTATGTGTAAATTGAAAGTAACTACACACTCACTTGTTTTGATGAAAATCGGGCAGCAATTTGTTTCCTAAAACGATCGTTTCTAATAAAACCGAGAGTTTTATTGAGAAACCGGGCTCTGCAAAAGTCGGGCTTCGAAACCGAAAAGATAAATTTTTCGGGCTTCACGGGCACTTCGTGGCGTATTCCGGGGCTTATAATCGATACCGGGGCTTCGGGGAATGTTAAGATGAAGAAAATATGAAGAAAGGGGTGAAAAATGGAGAAATCCCAAAAGTACCCGAGAAGGCTCGCAGGACACTTCTATTTATAGGGGTCCGAAGTCGGTTCTGGTGGTGGGGTCCGCAGGAGACGGTGCGCAGGTGGTTGCACATGCGAAGGCCTCGCTGTCCACTCCTGATTGGACCGAGGTCTAGTCCGAAGTAGGGGGGGGGGGATTCGTGGCATTCTTGCGAGGTTTCGGACACGAGGGAAGAGAGTACGTGTCGCACCGCTATTGGACCACTTCGGATCAGGCCAGGTGCTCGGATGACTCAACAGCTCGGACACGTGGCTCGCCTGACTAACCAATTTCGGACACGTGGCACCTTCTAAGCGAGGGTGACGTGGCAAATCGAGACTATGCGAATTTTCTCGGTTTTTGTGCAAAAACTTCTAAAATCCATAACCTTCGAATACGAGCTCCGTTTTTGACGTTCTTTATATGCACGCGTAGGTAAAATTACGCTCTACAACTTTCGTTTAGACTTCATCGGCTAATTTTGACTTTAATTTTTATATTATTATTTTTAATAGACCGGGACAGAAAATCCGTTAAAAATTCATAACTTCTTCATCCGACGTCCGTTTTCGTCAGACTTTTTACCGTTGTGCTACTATTTACCAGACCTTCGATTCTCGTTTAGGTTGTGTCGCCTAAAAATTACTCGATCTAAAATTCGAGTTTTTAGCTGTCTACTACTAAGCTGAAACTTCGAAAAATCATAACTTCCTCATACGAAGTCAGATTTGGGCGTTCTTTTTATCAAACTTCTCAGTTTAACGAATACTACGAGTTTCGTTTAGATCACTAAGGCTAAAAAGTATTTTATCAAAAACTCACTTTTTACGACATTCAGCACCGAGGCGGTTTTGTCGTGAAACTTCGACAGGTCATAACTTCTTCGTTATAACTCGGATTTCGGCATTCTTTATATATCCGTAATCCTTGTCACGACCACTACAACTTTCTTAATAGATATCGGCTTTATCTAAAATTTAATTTTTGACGCTCATTTTTATTCTTAATTAATTAACTTCTAGTAATTAAGCATAAAACACATAAAACACATAAAATTCACATAATTCCTTTTTCATTTCTTCAAAATAAGTTACAAAGGTTAGCCTAGACTATCACCTTAATATTAATGCCTAGGCTAGAAACACGAGTGTTACAATTCTCTCCCCCTTAGGATGATTCCGTCCCCGGAGTCACACATCACCAAACAACTGCGGGTAGCGACTCATCATGTCACTCTCCGTTTCCCAGGTGAGATTTGGTCCATTCGTATGTTTCCAATGCACAAGCACGAAATCAACCATCTTGCGTCGCAACTTCATAGTCTTACGGTCAACTATTGCCTCAGGTTCTTCAATCAACCTTTTGTTTTCATCCACCTTCAACTCAGAAATCGGAATTATGTCGGACACATCTCCCGTGAATTTCCTCAAATAACACACATGAAATTTGTTATGAATACCCTCCAGTTCTTCTGGTAATTCTAGCTTGTAAGCTTGATTCCCAATCTTCTGAAGAACTTTAAATGGTCCAATAAACCTTGGACTCAACTTTCCTCTTTTACCAAATCTTATAAGTCCCTTCCACGGCGAGACTTTAAGTAAAACCGAATCTCCAACATCGAAGGATATCAGTTGTCTTTTCTTGTCAGCATAACTCTTTTGTCGATCTTGAGCAGCTAACATCCTCTCCCTTACCACTTTCAACTTTTCAGCAGTCTGATGAACTATTTCAGGTCCCATAAACTGTTTTTCCCCAGCTTCCAGCCAACATGATGGCGTTCAACACTTTTCTCCATACAAAGCGTGATAAGGTGCCATCTTGATGCTTGAGTGGAAACTATTATTATAGAAAAATTCTACTAGAGGTAAGTGTTCATCCCAATTACCTTGGAATTCTAGGGTACATGCTCTCAGCATATCTTCCAATGTTTGAATCTTTCGTTCGCTCTGACCATCGATTTGTGGATGGTAAGTTGTACTCAAACACAACTTGGTACCCAATTCCTCTTGTAGACTCCTCCAAAACCTTGAGGTAAAACGGCTGTCACGATCTGATACAATCGTTAACGGAACACCGTGTAGCCTCACAATTTCCTTCACATAAGAATTCGCAAGTTTATCCATAGACCATTTCTCGTTAGCGGCTATGAAATGCGCACTCTTATTGAAGCGATCAACGACCACCCAAATCATGTCGTGACCGTTCCTTATTCTGGGCAGTTTAGTCACAAAATCCATGGTAATGTCCTCCCATTTACCCATGGGTACTGGTAAAGGTTCTAAACTCCCATACGGTTTCTGATGGTGTGCCTTAACCCTAGCACAAGTTACACACTCAGCCACATACTTAGCAACATCGAGCTTCATCGTCGGCCACCAGTAATAGGGTTTTAGGTCCCTATACATTTTCGTACTGCCGGGATGAATCGAGTACATGGTTTTGTGAGCTTCTTCCATCAGAAGACCTCTTACTCCTCCCGTCTTAGGTACCCAAATCCTATCTTTGAATACCTTCAATCCTTGACCGTTTGTATCAAACACCAACGTTTTTCCCAAACGTTCATCCTTCCGGTCATTTTTCTCTAAAGCTTCCTCATGAGCTTTCTTTATACTTTCCACAATTGTAGAGACAACTTCAATCTTCAACGCTCTTGGCCTTCTCTTTTCAAGATTTACCTTCCGACTGAGAGCATCAGCAACAACATTTGCTTTACCAGGGTGGTAAAGTATCTCACAGTCGTAGTCCTTGAGTAGTTCCAGCCAGCGCCGCTGCCTCATGTTCAATTCCTTCTGATTAAAGAGATATTGAAGACTCTTATGATCAGTGAAAAGTTTACACTTAGTACCATAAAGATAATGCCTCCATATCTTTAAGGCTAATACTACCGCTGCTAACCCCAGATCATGAGTGGGGTAGTTCTTTTCATGTTCTTTCAACTGCCTCGATGCATACGCTATCACTTTATCCGTTTGGGTCAGAATACATCCTAACCCAACTCCAGAGGCATCACTATAGACTGCGAAGTCATCAACTCCTTCACGTAACGAAAGAATCGGTGCTTCACACAATCCCTTCTTTAACTTCTCAAAGGCTTCCTTATGCTTCTCATTCCAAGCATAAGTAGCTCCTTTGTGGGTCAAAGCTGTTAATGGAGTAGCGATCGAAGAAAAGCCTTGGATAAATCGGCGATAATATCCGGCTAATCCTAAAAAGCTTCGAATCTCCGTGGGACTTTTTGGTTGTTCCCATTTCATCACTGCTTCAATCTTTGCTGGGTCAACAATTATCCCTTCTTAGTTAACCACATGACCCAAAAATTGGACTTCTTGAATCCAAAATTCACATTTGGAGAACTTTGCGTACAACTTCTCCTTTTTCAGAACTTCTAGCACTTCACGAAGATGCTTCTCATGCTCCTGCTTGCTTTTCGAATAGATCAAGATATCGTCTATGAATACTATCACGGATTTATCAAGGTATGGTTTACAAACCCTGTTCATCAAATCCATGAAAGCTGCTGTGGCATTGGTTAATCCGAACGACATAACCAAAAATTCATAGTATCCATATCTTGTTCTGAACGCGGTCTTCTCGATATCCTGCTCCCTCACCATTAGTTGATGGTACCCCGACCTAAGATCGTTCTTCCAAAATAGCTCAATCCTTGCAACTGATCGAACAAGTCATCGATCCTCGACAACGGGTACTTGTTCTTTATCGTCGCTTTATTCAGCTCTCTGTAATCGATGCACATTCTCATGCTCCCGTCTTTCTTCTTTACAAATAACATAGGGGCTCCCCAGGGTGATGAACTAGGTCGAATGAAACCTTTGTACAATAACTCCTGAAGTTGTGTCATAAGTTCTTTCATTTCGGTTGGTGCTAATCGATATGGTGCTTTTGCTATCGGCGTCGTTCCTGGTAACAAGTCGATACAGAATTCTACTTGTCGATCAGGGGGCAATCCGGGAAGATCTTCGGGAAAGACTTCCAGATAATCACACACCACTGGAATATCCTGCACCTCCTTCTTTTCCTTCTGAGCATCGATCAGGAACGCTAGATATGATGTACACCCCTTGGCCAAACACTTTCTGGCTTTCATTAGGGAAATGATTCCAGAGTTTACTCTACGTTTGTCTCCGTACACCATAACTGACTCTTTCCTTGGCGGGTTTACTTTTACTATCTTCTTCCTACACATTATTTCAGAATCATTGGCGCTAAGCCAATCCATTCCTAAAACTATGTCGAAACCATTTAACTCGATAGGCAATAAATCCTCGTGGAACTTATTCCCATCCAAGTCAATGACGATGTTTTTCATACGATGGCTAACAGGTACAAACTTGCCACTAGCAATCTTGACTAATAAGGCATTAACTAGTTTATCTACAGGCAAAGCTACTTTTCTACCAAATTCATGCGATATAAAGGAGTAACTGGCTCCAGAATCAAACAAAATTTGGGCAGGCAATTTGTTTACGAGAAAGGTACCTGAAGCGACATCGGCTTCTTCTTTCGCAGCTTCGAGTGTCATCTGAAAGGCTCTCGCCTTCGGCTTTGGCGGCAGATTTTGTTTCGCTGCGTCTTTCTTCTTCGGGCAATCCCTCAAAATATGCCCTTCTTCATGGCACCCATGACAGACGTTATTAGTGAAGGTGCAATTATTGGCATAATGCCCTGGCTTTCCACACTTGTAACAAGTGAGTTCCACGCTGCACTTCCCAGCATGTTTCTTCTTGCACCTGTCACACCATTTGGCTTCGGCTCCTCCTCCGAATTTTCTGGAACCAGACTTCGAGAATTTATTCTTTTTATTGGAACCTGAAGTTCCTTCAAACTTTCTCTTTTCGCCAACTTCAACCTTGCTGGCGGCTCTCCCCTTGATCATATCTTCAACAGACTTGGCAGCCCAGATAGCTGCCTCCAAAGTAAGTGCCTGACTTACTGGCACCGCATACTCCCATGGAAGTCCCTTTGAGTACCTGTCAATTTTCGCAAGCTCATCTAGGACAATACGCAAAGCAACCTCCATTTTGTCTGTGAAGTTATTCGTATACTCGTCAACGGTCATACTCTCCTTCTTCAACGTTAGAAATTGGTTTTCTAACTCAAGTACGTTTTGGGCCGAGCAGTACTTGCGCTTAAAGTGCACCAAGAACTCTGCCCAAGTCATTTGCAGTGGCTCATTAGGGCTTAGGGTTTTCCCCAATGTGTTCCACCAACGAGCAGCACTACCCCTGAACTGATGTACTGCAAAGGTAGTTTGTAACTTGCCTTCATGAAAGCCAACTCCATTTCCGAGATCCAGTCCATAACTCCGACAGGATCTTCTTTTCCAGTGAAGGTCGATGGCTTGCAAGTCATAAAGTCCTTATACTTGCACCCCTTTCTCTCCACTCTGCCCTCATGGTTATTCCTCCCAACCACAAGCGGTTCACTATGACCAACCGATCTGCTGTTGTTCCCTTCTTCAGATCGATCATCATTTAGTTCATGTTGTTCAACAGGAACTGAAGGTACATCCCTGTTGTTCAGCAACATTTGCCTCAACTCCTCCCTCTGTTCAGCCATCATGGTCTGAATCACAGCTCGTACTCCAGCCATGGTGATGGGTTCGGGTGCAACTCCTACTATCGGCACCTGTTCCACCACTTGAGGTTGAGGTTGTTGGTTTCTGTTTGCATTTCCCGCTCCACTTCGAGTTCTTGCCATTACAATCTATATACCGAATAAGGCGAATTTAGGTCTTTATCCTTGTTAGACATGTCAATTCCCTTATCACTCCGAAACGTTTACATGTTAGTTCTAATCTCGTAATCATACGCTTAGAATCCTACACACATAAGGTTTCCAGATCCGGTCGGCAACAGACCATAGATCCGAACAAATAATGACATATATGGCAACATATAACATTTAGCACATAAAGGCATTTTAGGCACCTTTCCTAAAATAAACTAGTGCTCATGTCTAAAATATGGTAGACACTCACCTCACAATCATCACTTAGCATTCTAAGTTTAAGTCTAGACATCGTAGGATATTTCTTAGTTCGCTTAAACTAATGATCTGATACCAACTGTGACATCCCCTAATTTCTCGGCCAAAAAAGACCGATTTAATTTATGCTTTTTAAAATAAAATCAGAGAAATCTTTTCAAAAGATATTGCGGAATAGGTCCCCAATATAAAACATGATAATGTCTATCAAAACCCTTCTTTAAGAAGGTATATATTTTCCATATATATCAAAACCTCGGGATGTCATGTTCCGATACAGATAAAAAGCATAAACAAGACATTATAAGCCTTTGAACAGTTATTTACAACTACTGGCCTATAATCAAAAATCTATCATCGTCCTCCGACTATGCTCGGGGTCCACTACCTGTAATCATAAAAAAACTGAGTGGGTCAGGCTTGGGAGCCTGGTGAGCATATAGGGTTTTTAACCCACAATAATAATAACATATTAAGTTCACCAATCAACAATAACCCTGATTACCCATTCCCATTGTCCTCTCTTTACGTCCCTAAACACCTAACACAAGGGACTTAACCTAATGAATATCATCGGGTTGGACACTACTGCTAAGGGGACTCCTCAGCCATACATGTCCTAAAGGCAACCATGAGGGGGATTGGAGTACACCAATGAACATTTAGTTCATCAACACCTACAAGTTACGAACTTGCTAGTGTACCACTGGACTGTCTAGAAAGGTCCGTGATCGTCATCTATACTCCGCTAGACGACTACAACAACACCAACAACAACACCGACACCGGGGCCTCTCATCATTCTAACACCCACCGACTATTTTGTCTACCCATGTTCTACCCAACATATTTGTAGATAAAATACATATACAGTTTAAAACTTGTATAAAAACATCTATTCAACAGTCACCTCAAATAAACAATTAACATATTTACACATAGCACGTATTTTAAGCTAAATACTTCATATCTATGTGTAAATTGAAAGTAACTACACACTCACTTGTTTTGATGAAAATCGGGCAGCAATTCGTTTCCTAAAACGATCGTTTCTAATAAAACCGGGAGTTTTATTAAGAAACCGGGCTCTGCAAAAGTCGGGCTTCAAAACCGAAAAGATAAATTTTTCGGGCTTCACAGGCACTTGGTGGCGTATTCCGAGGCTTATAATCGATACTGGGGCTTCGGGGAATGTTAAGATGAAGAAAATATGAAGAAAGGGGTGAAAAATGGTGAAATCCCAAAAGTACCCGAGAAGGCTCGCAGGACCCTTCTATTTATAGGGGTCCGAAGTCGGTTCTGGTGGTGGGGTCCGCAGGCGAGGGTGCGCAGGTGGCTGCACGTGCGAAGGCCTCGCTGTCCTCTCCTGATTGGACCGAGGTCTAGTCCGAAGTAGGGGGGATCCGTGGCATTCTTGCGAGGTTTCGGACACGAGGGAAGAGAGTACGTGTCGCACCGCTATTGGACCACTTCGGATCAGGCCAGGTGCTCGGATGACTTAGCAGCTCGGACACGTGCCTCGCCTGACTCACCAATTTCGGACACGTGGCACCTTCTAAGCGAGGGTGACGTGGCAAATCGTGACTATGCGAATTTTCTCGGTTTTTGTGCAAAAACTTCTAAAATCCTTAACTTTCGCATACGAGCTCCGTTTTTTACGTTCTTTATATGCACGCGTAGGTAAAATTACGCTCTACAACTTCCGTTTAGACTTCGTCGGCTAATTTTGAATTTAATTTTTATATTATTATTTTTAACAGACCGTAACAGGAAATCCGTTAAAAATTCATAACTTCTTCATCCGACGTTCGTTTTCGTCAGACTTTTTACCGTTGTGCTACTATTTATGAGACCTTCGATTCTCGTTTAGGTTGTGTAGGCTAAAAATCACTCGATCTAAAATTCGAGTTTTTAGCTGTCTACTGCTAAGCTGAAACTTCGAAAAATCATAACTTCCTCATACGAAGTCAGATTTGGGCGTTCTTTTTATCGAACTTCTCGGTTTAACGAATACTACGAGTTTCGTTTAGATCACTAAGGCTAAAAAGTAGTTTATCGAAAACTCACTTTTTACGGCATTCAGCACCGAGCCGGTTTTGTCGTGAAACTTTGACATGTCATAACTTCTTCGTTATAAGTCGGATTTCGGCATTCTTTATATATCCGTAATCCTTGTCACGACCACTACAACTTTCTTAATAGATATCGGCTTTATCTAAAATTTAATTTTTGACGCTCATTTTTATTCTTAATTAATTAACTCCTAGTAATTAAGCATAAAACACATAAAACACATAAAATTCACATAATTCCTTTTTCATTTTTTCAAAATGAGTTACAAAGGTTAACCTAGACTATCACCTTAATATTAATGCCTAGGCTAGAAACACGAGTGTTACACATGACATCCCGAGTCTTTTTATGAAATAAATTTCCTTGGAAATGCTTTTGATAAATCTTTATCATATTTTGTTTTGGGACAAATTCTACAACACTTTTATTTAAAATGTTACTCTGATTTTCAAACAAGCATAAACAAAATCGGTCTATTCTGGCCGTGAAAATGGGGATGTCACAATAGGAGTGGACGAAAGTTATAGGGTAGCCCTATAATTTTCGTCCAAGACCTTCTAATGAGGAGTCCATGGGCTACTTAGGCCTTAAGCAGGGAATTAGGGTTTCCACCTGCAAACCCTAGATTTGGGACTAAGCAACCACAAGTATATAAGGAGAGTAACCCCTTGGATTTTCGGCCCTATGTAGTTAACCCTGTCAGAGCCGAAAATTCTTGTGTGCATCCTCCTCTCTCCTCTCATCCTCTTGCAAAGAGTGTTTGTAAGCCATTAGAGGTGTCACATTTGAGGCACTTGCTTTCAAGAGTTCAAGATCTACAAGGTTTCCTTGTTATTACTACATAACAAGTAAGGTACACATCTAAACCCTATTTTGTATAGATTTCGAATTAGATACTAGCTTCCTAGGGTTTTTCCTTTGTTTCTCCTTAATTATAGGGTTGCATGAACACATAGGATTTGTAGTTATGCTCAAAACCCATCAGTGGTATCAGAGCCTAGGATGTTTTGCAGTTGAACTTGATACAATTGTGAATCGTTCAAAGGAGAAGGGAGCAGAATCGTCATTCTGTTCATAGAACTCAACGAGTTCATATGTGGAACTCGACGAGTTGGCCCAACTCGACGAGTGCATTTCACTGACTCGACGAGTTGTTTTGGCAGATCCCTGATTTTTCTATTTTGATTATTTTAGCTTGAATAGGATTATTACCTTAATTCGTTTTTCTGCCTAAAATTGAATTTTTATTAAAGGTAATTGTATATCCTTATCAAATTTAATGATTTGGTTTAATTTTTTATAAAGATAAAATTAATGGTTAATTTAATTATTAAAAATTTAACCTAGTATTTTTGAAAAGTTTTAAAAATACACCATTTGGTTTTAAAATTTAAAATCTAATTAAATATTTTAATTTTGAAATCTTAAATTTAAGAACCCTAGTATTTTAAAAGGCATAAAGTACATCCTTATGGATGTTATTAATAATTTAATTAAGTGTTTAATTAAAAGATATTTAATAAATCCATAAAAGATTTAAATTTAATCAAATTAAAAGTTTAATTTATTAAAGAGTAAACCCTTAGTATTTTAAAAGTTTTAAATACACACTTATATTATATGTAACATTAAAGGTTTAATATTACTCTATATATAAGACGAGTCAGTTGAACCGCTAGTACACCTCATTCACGAAGCCATAGTATAAGGGGAGTCTAAGGAAGCGGCCTATAAAATGACTGCCATTAGGTATCCATTCTTACCCACCACTCTCTTGTATGGTGGAGGGTTGCTAGCCGAACGGGTTCGATAGGACACTTAATCCTCATTAAAAGTATAATGATAAAGTAACTAAACCATTTTCTAAAATCCCATTCTTAGTTACTTTAGGAAAAATGTGAATTTGATGCTAACCCATGAAATTACACATTGCGCATTATTGGTCGTTAGTGGAGTGTGTGTGGTTAACCGACACACTAATATGGACTAATATTGTTGGCAATGGGTGTCTCGTAAATTATCATTGATTAGTGGAGCGTGTGTGGTTAACCGACACATTAATTGGGTGATAAATGACATCGAGAGTACCAAGCTAATTTGCATGGTTATTCACACCTTGTTTGTGATCCTCGGTATCCCAGTCACAAATAGAAAGGGCACAATCGAGATTAAACATGCCATTGAATAGTTCAATGAATCTCAAAAGATCTAGTAGTTTCATTTGATTGAAACTGCTAAATACTTACCTACTTAAAATATATTCGAATTTGATTACGACATCACTCTTCATAATTCGAATCGAAAATATGGAATTTGAATTTTTGGGTTAATAATTAAGGATTAAAATCAACTAACTTGAATTCTTTTGTAACATCCCTAAAATTCTAGACCAAAAATTTCATTTTGGATATAACTATTTATAAATAAGTAATAGAAAACATCATCAAGTTATTTCATTTCATAAAAACCATAGATCATATGCCTCAGAGCCATATCATAAAATAATAATAATGTCATAGTACAATCCCAGAAATTTCATATGCGGAATGCACTGCAGTCACATCGGTTCCTTCCCCTTCGAAGAAGAGGTACCTGAAACCAAAACTGTAAACCGTAAGCACGAAGCTTAGTGAGTTTCCCCATCATACCACATACCAAACCATAAACATACTTCCAGGCATATCTGGGTGCCCGGCCTACCCTGTTGAGTTAATGTAACATCCGGATTTCCAGGTATCTTAATTTATGAATTTATATTGAGTTTTGGAGAGGGACTCGGCGAGTAGGCGCTTAGACTCGCCGAGTAGAGCCGCGTATTGTTAGACTGGATTACTGACTGGACTCGACGAGTCCATACGTGGACTCGGCGAGTCCACGCTGTTTAAATGAAACCCTAATTTCTTGGGTTTGGGACCTATTTAAAGGCCCTTATGGCCTTCAATGGCGGCTATCAGACCATAGAGAGAAACCCTAGAGTGCTTGAGCGTTTTGAGAGATAAAGGAAGCCATTCTTGACCTTAGGAGTGTTGTTTAGCAAGAAGAAGGAGGTACTAGCCAAGAGGAAACATAGGAGGTTGCTATTCTGTGGATTTGGAGCTAAGATCTTCACATTTGAGGTAGTAATTCGACTCTCCTTCTGTTCTTATGATGATCATATGGATATAGGGTTTCTTAGACCCTTTGTTGGATAGATTTGATGTCCAAATAGCCCATTCTGGTGATAAGGCTTTGGATCTGGATCCATAGAGGTCCAGAGAGCCTTATTCATCAAGCTTTATGAAGAACAATAGAGGTCATGGCCTTGGGTTAAGGTATTTGGGGCTAAATCATCATATATGGTCATATAAATGTTGCATGTGCATCAAGATCGAGACTTTACGTGATTATAGTGGTTGGGAAGGCCAGATCTATGGATTAGAGGAACAGATCTGACCTCAGGAGGTCATTTGAGTTGGTGCATGACATGAACTCGCCGATTCCAAGGGCAGACTCGGCGAGTAGGGTTAGGGTTTCCCGTGAATCACTCACTGAGTGACTTGCCGAGTTGGGGGAATGACTCAGTGAGTCAGAGGGGGAATAGAGGACTCGAGTTCACGACTGAACTCGCCGAGTCACATTTGTGCACTCGGCGAGTCTGGTCAAGAGTTGACCGTTGACTTTTGTTGACTTTTAGTGTTTGGTCAACAATGGAACTTGTGGACTGTTTGAAGGGTAAAATAGCCTTTTAGCCTTCTTAGAGGACATGTGAGAGTCTAGTCTAGCCTAGAGAGTCGTGATTGATTGAGATGATTATGTTATGTGTATAGGCAGAGGCTAGATCAGTATATACACGGGCGGGATATTATCTGAGACATCCGAGGTGAGTCTTCTCACTATACATTACCTAGGGTGGTATTTATGTGTAGACCAGAGGGTCTTGTATGCTATGTGTATGTGTGAGATTATGTGCATTGTGTTATGTGTATGCTATGTTTTGTATAGACCGGACCGGAGGGTCCAACGATATAGACCGGATCGGAGGGTCCAACGATATAGACCGGACCGGAGGGTCCAAGAATATAGACCGGACCGGAGGGTCCAACGATATAAACCGGACCGAAGGGTCCAACGATACAGACCGGACCGAAGGGTCCAACGATATAGACCGGACCGGAGGGTCCAACGATATAGACCGGACCGAAGGGTCCAACGATACAGACCGGACCGAAGGGTCCAACGAGCTATGACCAGACCAAAGGGTCCAACGAGCTACGGGACTGGAGGGTCCTGCTGAGACACATCGGACCGGAGGGTCGTATTGTAGCCTCGAGTGGCGTATTGTAGCCTGGGGGATAGAGTGTTGGTGCACCAATTGGTGATGGTTTGAACCCCAAGCGGGGAAGAACCGAGTATTTATTTGAGGAATCCGCACCTGCTGCTAGAGTTACCGAGGTTCGGCCAGCGAAGGTCGAGGCACTGAGGGCTCACGGGAGAGCTTTACAGTTGACAGCGGTGGAGTTCCGCGCATCGCCCGATGTTGTGGCTGGTACTTTTTGTGGGTTCTGTACCTGCTTCGGTGATATTTGACTCGAGAGCGAGTCGAGAATTGTGTCAATAGCGTTTGGTCGACACATCAGTAGCCAACGAGAGGCGTTGAGTCGACCTCTACGAGTTTCCATAGCCGACGAGCGAGCGGAGTATGCTACAGATGTGATTCGGGGATGTGTACTCGAGATCTTCGGTGTTGAGTTCCCGATAGATCTGGTCCTGATAGCGATGGTGGACGTATGAGTTATGAGAGGCATGGATTGGTTGAGCCGATTAGGGGCTGTCATAGACTGCGAGCGACAGTGGGTGACGATACGAGACCCCAGTGGGGGAGTACTTACGGTGTACGGCGGGGGTACCCGATGTGGATCGGCATTTTGTTCAGCCGCCAGAGCGAGACAGAGATTGCAGCAAGGCTGCAGCGGGTATGTGGCCTATGTGACGGACACACAAGAGGCCGCTGGGAGGCCAAATTCGATGGGTGACGTTCCGATAGTGCGTGAGTTCCCGGATGTTTTCCCGAGGAGTTTTCGGGTGTTCCTTCCGAGAGGCAAGTAGAGTTACGCATCGAGTTGGTTCCGTGGGCAGCGCCTATCGCCAAGGCGCCTTATCGCCTTGCGCCGCCAGAGACGTAGTAGTTATCCTCGCAGCTTCAGGAGCTGCTGGGGAAGGGTGTTGTGATGCTACGGGGAGCCGTAGTACTCACCAGTCAGAGAGAGGGTGTTGTGATGCTACGGGGAGCCGTAGTACTCACCAGTCAGAGAGAGGCCGTTGTGATGCTATGGGGAGCCGTAGTACTCACTAGTCAGAACAGGGTATTGTGATGCTACGGGGAGCCGTAGTACTCACCAGTCAGAGAGAGGGTGTTATGATGCTACGGGGAGCCGTAGTACTCACCAGTCAGAGAGAGGGCATTGTGATGCTATGGGGAGCCGTAGTACTCACTAGTCAGAACAGGGTATTGTGATGCTACGGGGAGCCGTAGTACTCACCAGTCAGAGGAGGGCGTTGTGATGCTATGGGGAGCCGTAGTTCTCACTAGTCAGAGAAAGGGTATTGTGATGCTACGGGGAGCCGTAGTAATCACCAGTCAGAGGAGGGCGTTGTGATGCTATGGGGAGCCGTAGTACTCACTAGTCAGAGAGAGGGTGTTGTGATGCTACGGGGAGCCGTAGTACTCACCATTCAGAGAGAGGGCGTTGTGATGCTATGGGGAGCCGTAGTACTCACTAGTCAGAATAGGGAATTGTGATGCTACGGGGAGCCGTAGTACTCACTAGTCAGTGGGAGGTTGTGGTGATGTTATGGGGAGTCGTAATACGCACTAGTTAGCGAGAAGTTGTTATGAGGAAGCCTTCTCGATCAGAGTATGACACCGGAGGGTTTTAGGCTTGAAAAGCCCTACGCATGAGTTTTGGGAGCCTGGTGGTCGGACCTGGGGTGAGACCGGGGTCACCTCAATGATTGGGAATCATTATATTCTGAGTAAGTGTGGACACCCAATCCGAAGGGATTGGATAAGTGAAGTACGCATGGGTTGCGGGTCACAAACTATGAGTTGAATGGGTCATTGGAACGAGCGATTCCAACTACGGGTCGGACCAAACTCTTGAGTTGAGTTGAGTCCTGGTGGTGTGTTGAATAGACCGGACCGAAGGGTCCAACGATGAGCATTAGATGATAGAGGTCGGGGTTGAGTCGATCTCCAGTTAGGACACGTATTTACCCTTGGCTGAGTTTTTCTATAACAACAGCCATCATTCGAGCATTGGTATGCGACCCTTTGAGCTATTGTATGAGAGGAGGTGTCGAACTCCCATTTGCTAGGGTGAGGTCGGGCAGCGTGTGATGGGTAGTACAGAGATAGTACTTCAGACCACTGAGCAGATTCAGTAGGTCAGACAGAGGTTGTGGACCACTCAGAGTCGCCAGAAGAGTTATGCGGACAGGCGTCGCTCGGAGCTCGCGTTTCAAGTTGGTAATTTAGTACTCCTGAAGGTATCTCCTTGGAAGGGAGTGATCCGATTCAGGAAGAGGGGTAAGTTGGGGCCTCGGTATATTGGTCCTTTCAGGGTGAATGCCAGGGTGGGCAGGGTAGCGTATCGTTTGGAGCTACCTGCGGAGTTGAGACAGATTCACGATACCTTCCACGTGTCTCAGTTGAGGAAGTGTATTGCCGATGAGTCGGCAGTGGTTCCATTAGAGGACATTCAGGTGGATGCGAGCCTGAACTATGTTGAGAGGCCAATCGCGATTCGGGATAGAAGGATCAAGACTTTGAGAAACAAGGAGGTGTCATTGGTTCAGGTCCAGTGGCAACATCGGAAGGGTTCCGAGATGACCTGGGAGCCGGAGTTAGAGATGCGCGAGCAACATGCAGAGTTGTTTGTGGAATGAGACTTCGAGGGCGAAGTCTGATTCTGGTGGGGGAGAATTGTAACATCCGGATTTCCAGATATCTTAATTTATGAATTTATATTGAGTTTTGGAGAGGGACTCGGCGAGTAGGCGCTTAGACTCGCCGAGTAGAGTCGCGCATTGTTAGACTGGATTACTGACTGGACTCGGCGAGTCCATACGTGGACTCGGCGAGTCCACGCTGTTTAAATGAAACCCTAATTTCTTGGGTTTGGGACCTATTTAAAGGCCCTTATGGCCTTCAATGGCGGCTACCAGACCATAGAGAGAAACCCTAGAGTGCTTGAGCGTTTTGAGAGAGAAAGGAAGCCATTCTTGACCTTGGGAGTGTTGTTTAGCAAGAAGAAGGAGGTACTAGCCAAGAGGAAGCATAGGAGGTTGCTATTCTGTGGATTTGGAGCTAAGATCTTCACATTTGAGGTAGTAATTCGACTCTCCTTCTGTTCTTATGATGATCATATGGATTTTGGGTTTCTTAGACCCTTTGTTGGTTAGATTTGATGTCCAAATAGCCCCTTCTGGTGATAAGGCTTTGGATCTGGATCCATAGAGGTCCAGAGAGCCTTATTCATCAAGCTTTATGAAGAACAATAGAGGTCATGGCCTTGGGTTAAGGTATTTGGGGCTAAATCATCATATATGGTCATATAAATGTTGCATGTGCATCAAGATCGAGACTTTACGTGATTATAGTGGTTGGGAAGGCCAGATCTATGGATTAGAGGAACAGATCTGACCTCAGGAGGTCATTTGAGTTGGTGCATGACATGAACTCGCCGATTCCAAGGGCAGACTCGGCGAGTAGGGTTAGGGTTTCCCGTGAATCACTCAGTGAGTGACTTGCCGAGTTGGAGGAATGACTCAGTGAGTCAGAGGGGGAATAGAGGACTCGAGTTCACGACTAAACTCGCCGAGTCACATTTGTGCACTCGGCGAGTCTGGTCAAGAGTTGACCGTTGACTTTTGTTGACTTTTAGTGTTTGGTCAACAATGGAACTTGTGGACTGTTTGAAGGGTAAAATAGCCTTTTAGCCTTCTTAGAGGACATGTGAGAGTCTAGTCTAGCCTAAAGAGTCGTGATTGATTGAGATGATTATGTTATGTGTATAGGCAGAGGCTAGATCAGTATATACACGGGTGGAATATTATCTGAGACATCCGAGGTGAGTCTTCTCACTATACATTACCTAGGGTGGTATTTATGTGTAGACCAGAGGGTCTTGTATGCTATGTGTATGTATGAGATTATATGCATTGTGTTATGTGTATGCTATGTTTTGTATAGATCGGACCGGAGGGTCCAACGATATAGACCGGACCGGAGGGTCCAACGATATAGACCGGACCGAAGGGTCCAACGATATAGACCGGACCGGAGGGTCCAATGATATATACCGAACCGAAGGGTCCAACGATACAGACCGGACCGAAGGGTCCAACGATATAGACCGGACCGGAGGGTCCAACGATATAGACCGGACCGAAGGGTCCAACGATACAGACCGGACCGAAGGGTCCAACGAGCTATGACCGGACCAAAGGTTCCAACGAGCTACGGGACTGGAGGGTCCCGCTGAGACACATCGGACCAGAGGGTCGTATTGTAGCCTCGAGTGGCGTATGTGTTGTATGTGGTATATTGGGGAACTCACTAAGCTTTTATGCTTAAAGTTGTTCTGTGATGTGTTTCAGGTACTAGTGAGGATCGCGGGAAGGCGCCGACATGATTCGTACACACGAGAGAGAATTTATTTATATGAGATCTTGGGACATGTTTTTGTGATGATACAGAGATTCATTATGATTTTGTGATTTTCATATGGTTGAAAGTATGTTTTGGAAATGAAAAATTGTTTTGAAAATTTGGGTGTTACAATTTGGTATCAGAGCCTTGGTTTGAGGGATTCGGGTGCAGCTTCGGGCGTATCTGAACTCAAACTGAGGATTTGAGAGATTTTCAAAATAAAAGTTGCAAATTTTTCACAAGAGTAAAAAGTTTTTGAAAGAGCAGAGCAGAGCAGTGTGTACGATCAGCCAGCGCCTGAACGGTGATTTCCCAAAATACCCTTACATTATGTGTTATGAGATATGTTATGATATGATATGCATGCTAGAGTAGGCTAGGTATTCCTATTAGGACTAGCGTGGCCTGATCTGTGATGCCTTAGCCTAGGAGTTACTGCTACTATGAGATGCTTCGAGAGTAAGTAGGTAGCAGCGAGGAACTTATGAGTGGTCTACTAGAGAGTAGCCTGAGTTTAGTGAGATATAGTGTACTTGTGATCTGGGATCCAAGGAGGAGGACTTAGAGTGAATGTTGATGCGGTGTGGACGGTAGTATAGGGCCCGTACTACTGAAGACACCGGAG
Organism: Lactuca virosa; assembly: GCF_052849685.1. Lineage (NCBI taxonomy): Eukaryota > Viridiplantae > Streptophyta > Magnoliopsida > Asterales > Asteraceae > Lactuca > Lactuca virosa. The sequence goes on along the minus strand of NC_136429.1, from coordinate 459,323,123 downwards.
CAGCGCGCACGCTAAGTAAGAATCCATTGGGTACTCAGGAACAAGTAGGGTTGAGTTATCGAGTGCGAGTATACTCGATCGAGTCTCTGGTATCTTCATGTTGTGTTTCAGAGACATCATGGTTGGTACACCACCCACGCCGGAGGGCAGCGGTATTAGCGATGATGAGATTCGCAGTATGATTATGACGAAATGATCGCGACGATCCGGAATGCTATCCGGAGGATTTTGAATAGCGGATTAAGGAGTGATGTCATGGTTCGAGTACCATGATAAGTAGCAGATTGAGGAGTGATGTCATGGTTCGAGTACCATGATAAGTAGCGGATTGCGGAGTGATGTCATGGTTCGAGTACCATGATAAGTGGCAGATTGAGAGTTGATGTCATGGTTCGAGTACCATGAATGGTAGCAGATCGAGAAGTGATGTCATGGTTCGAGTACCATGATTGGTGGCAGATCGAGAGGTGATGTCATGGTTCGAGTACCATGATTGGTGGCAGATCGAGAGGTGATGTCATGGTTCAAGTACCATGATTGGTGGCAGATCGAGGGGTGATTTCGTGGTTCGAGTACCATGATTTGAGGCGAGTTGAGAAGAGAGGACATGGTTCGAGTACCATGAAATGTGGCGGTAAGTGCTTCTGGTTTTGCCGGTTATTCCGCAGCGATTATCTAGTCCAAGGTCGGATGTGAAGGAGTATGGGCTCAGAAGGCCAGGGAGAACGAGTTTTAGTGGAGCATCCCTTGATAGGGAAAACGTGTTATCTCTAAAGGATTGTTGGTGATATGCCAGTGGAGTCCCAAGACTAAGAGATGAGTAGGGACGGTGCGTTATGGAGGGGTACGGTCTGAGCTGGAGAGCCGGTCAATAGTAGATATGCCACTTTCCGTGACCCGAGTGGTGCCATTTCCTTTTCTTGCGAGAGACGTGAGGGGTGTTGAGATTTCGGTTTCTGAGTTGGGGTGAACCCTGTGGAATCACACTGATGGTGACTTTTCAATCAGAGTATCCGGCAGTAGGTCTGTCGCGAGAGAGTGATATAGCTTGAGCAGGTTGACGGTGGAGACTAAAATGGTCAAGGATCAGGACACACCCTATTTCAGTATAATGGGGCAGGTGTTAGCTGCAGTGTGGGGCGATCAAGAAGGGTATATCAGGGTAGTGACTCCTATTGTTTTTGAGAAGTATAAGGGGTGGAAATGTGGTTTCTGCTCTTATGATAAGGGGCATGTTGGAACGTTGGGCAAGGAGTCAAGGATGAGGAGTAGGATGGTTCATTACTTTCAGATCCAGATTTAGTGTTAACACGGGACAGTTGGGAGGTCCGGTGAGGGTATAGTGTGAGATCCTGAATGACTAGAGGCAGTCACGATGGTAAGTTCTGAAGGTTGCATATGAGACCCTGGTATCTGGAGTTGTTTGATCCTTGTCAGAGAGATCATCGAGCGTTGCGTAGCACCTTGCGGAATTAGGTGCGATGTTACTGGTGGAGACAGCCTGGGGGATAGAGTGTTGGTGCACCAATTGGTGATGGTTTGAACCCCAAGCGGGGAAGAACCGAGTATTTATTTGAGGAATCTGCACCTGCTGCTAGAGTTACCGAGGTTCGGCCAGCGAAGGTCGAGGCACTGAGGGCTCACGGGAGAGCTTTACAGTTGACAGCGGAGGAGTTTCGCGCATCGCCCGATGTTGTGGCTGGTACTTTTTGTGGGTTCTGTACCTGCTTCGGTGATATTTGACTCGAGAGCGAGTCGATCATTGTGTCAATAGCGTTTGGTCGACACATCAGTAGCCGACGAGAGGCGTTGAGTCGACCTCTACGAGTTTCCATAGCCGACGAGCGAGCGGAGTATGCTACAGAGGTGATTCGGGGATGTGTTCTCGAGATCTTCGGTGTTGAGTTCCCGATAGATCTGGTCCTGATAGCGATGGTGGACGTATGAATTATGAGAGGCATGGATTGGTTGAGCCGATTAGGGGCTGTCATAGGCTGCGAGCGACAGTGGGTGACGATACGAGACCCCAGTGGGGGAGTACTTACGGTGTACGGCGGGGGTACCGGATGTGGATCGGCATTTTGTTCAGCCGCCAGAGCGAGACAGAGATTGCAGCAAGGCTGCAGCGGGTATGTGGCCTATGTGACGGACACACAAGAGGCCGCTGGGAGGCCAAATTCGATGGGTGACGTTCCGATAGTGCGTGAGTTCCCGGATGTTTTCCCGAGGAGTTTTCGGGTGTTCCTTCCGAGAGGCAAGTAGATTTACGCATCGAGTTGGTTCCGGGGGCAGCGCCTATCGCCAAGGCGCCTTATCGCCTTGCGCCGCCAGAGACGTAGTAGTTATCCTCACAGCTTCAGGAGCTGCTGGGGAAGGGTGTTGTGATGCTACGGGGAGCCGTAGTACTCACCAGTCAGAGAGAGGGTGTTGTGATGCTACGGGGAGCCGTAGTACTCACCAGTCAGAGAGAGGCCGTTGTGATGCTATGGGGAGCCGTAGAACTCACTAGTCAGAACAGGGTATTGTGATGCTACGGGGAGCCGTAGTACTCACCAGTCAGAGAGAGGGTGTTGTGATGCTACGGGGAGCCGTAGTACTCACCAGTCAGAGAGAGGGCATTGTGATGCTTTGGGGAGCCGTAGTACTCACTAGTCAGAACAGGGTATTGTGATGCTACGGGGAGCCGTAGTACTCACCAGTCAGAGGAGGGCGTTGTGATGCTATGGGGAGCCGTAGTACTCACTAGTCAGAGAAAGGGTATTGTGATGCTACAGGGAGCCGTAATAATCACCAGTCAGAGGAGGGCGTTGTGATGCTATGGGGAGCCGTAGTACTCACTAGTCAGAGAGAGGGTGTTGTGATGCTACGGGGAGCCGTAGTACTCACCAGTCAGAGAGAAGGTGTTGTGATGCTGCGGGGAGCCGTAGTACTCACCAGTCAGAATAGGGAATATTGATGCTATGGGGAGTCGTAGTACTCACTAGTCAGAACAGGGCATTGTGATGCTACGGGGAGCCGTAGTACTCACTAGTCAGTGGGAGGTTGTGGTGATGTTATGGGGAGTCGTAATACGCACTAGTTAGCGTGAAGTTGTTATGAGGAAGCCTTCTCGATTAGAGTATGACACCGGAGGGTTTTAGGCTTGAAAAGCCCTACGCATGAGTTTTGGGAGCCTGGTGGTCGGACCAGGGGTGAGACCGGGGTCTCCTCAATGATTGGGAATCATTATATTCTGAGTAAGTTTTGACACCCAATCCGAAGGGATTGGATAAGTGAAGTACGCATGGGTTGCGGGTCACAAACTATGAGTTGAATGGGTCATTGGAACGAGCGATTCCAACTACGGGTCGGACCAAACTCTTGAGTTGAGTTGAGTCATGGTGGTGTGTTGAATAGACCGGACCGAAGGGTCCAACGATGAGCATTAGATGATAGAGGTCGGGGTTGAGTCGATCTCCAGTTGGGACACGTATTTACCCTTGGCTGAGTTTTTCTATAACAACAGCCATCATTCGAGCATTGGTATGCGACCCTTTGAGCTATTGTATGAGAGGAGGTGTCGGACTCCCATTTGCTGGGGTGAGGTCGGGCAGCGTGTGATGGGTAGTACAGAGATAGTACTTCAGACCACTGAGCAGATTCAGCAGGTCAGACAGAGGTTGTGGACCGCTCAAAGTCGCCAGAAGAGTTATGCGGACAGGCGTCGCTCGGAGCTCGCGTTTCAAGTTGGTAATTTAGTACTCCTGAAGGTATCTCCTTGGAAGGGAGTGATCCGATTCAGGAAGAGGGGTAAGTTGGGGCCTCGGTATATTGGTCCTTTCAGGGTGAATGCCAGGGTGGGCAGGGAAGCGTATCGTTTGGAGCTACCTGCGGAGTTGAGACAGATTCACGATACCTTCCACGTGTCTTAGTTGAGGAAGTGTATTGCCGATGAGTCGGCAGTGGTTCCATTAGAGGACATTCAGGTGGATGCGAGCCTGAACTATGTTGAGAGGCCAATCGCGATTCGGGATAGAAGGATCAAGACTTTGAGAAACAAGGAGGTGTCATTGGTTCAGGTCCAGTGGCAACATCGGAAGGGTTCTGAGATGACCTGGGAGCCGGAGTTAGAGATGCGCGAGCAACATGCAGAGTTGTTTGTGGAATGAGACTTCGAGGGCGAAGTCTGATTCTGGTGGGGGGAGAATTGTAACATCCGGATTTCCAGGTATCTTAATTTATGAATTTATATTGAGTTTTGGAGAGGGACTCGGCGAGTAGGCGCTTAGACTCGCCGAGTAGAGCCGCGCATTGTTAGACTGGATTACTGACTGGACTCGGCGAGTCCATACGTGGACTCGGCGAGTCCACGCTGTTTAAATGAAACCCTAATTTCTTGGGTTTGGGACCTATTTAAAGGCCCTTATGGCCTTCAATGGCGGCTACCAGACCATAGAGAGAAACCCTAGAGTGCTTGAGCGTTTTGAGAGAGAAAGGAAGCCATTCTTGACCTTGGGAGTGTTGTTTAGCAAGAAGAAGGAGGTACTAGCCAAGAGGAAGCATAGGAGGTTGCTATTCTGTGGATTTGGAGCTAAGATCTTCACATTTGAGGTAGTAATTCGACTCTCCTTCTGTTCTTATGATGATCATATGGATTTTGGGTTTCTTAGACCCTTTGTTGGTTAGATTTGATGTCCAAATAGCCCCTTCTGGTGATAAGGCTTTGGATCTGGATCCATAGAGGTCCAGAGAGCCTTATTCATCAAGCTTTATGAAGAACAATAGAGGTCATGGCCTTGGGTTTCCCGTGAATCACTTAGTGAGTGACTTGCCGAGTTGGGGGAATGACTCAGTGAGTCAGAGGGGGAATAGAGGACTCGAGTTCACGACTGAACTCGCCGAGTCACATTTGTGCACTCGGCGAGTCTGGTCAAGAGTTGACCGTTGACTTTTGTTGACTTTTAGTGTTTGGTCAACAATGGAACTTGTGGACTGTTTGAAGGGTAAAATAGCCTTTTAGCCTTCTTAGAGGACATGTGAGAGTCTAGTCTAGCCTAGAGAGTCGTGATTGATTGAGATGATTACCTAGGGTGGTATTTATGTGTAGACCAGAGGTGAGTCTTCTCACTATACATTACCTAGGGTGGTATTTATGTGTAGACCAGAGGGTCTTGTATGCTATGTGTATGTATGAGATTATGTGCATTGTGTTATGTGTATGCTATGTTATGTATAGACCGGACCGGAGGGTCCAACGATATAGACCGGATCGGAGGGTCCAACGATATAGACCGGACCGAAGGGTCCAACAATATAGACCGGACCGGAGGGTCCAACGATATAAACCGGACCGAAGGGTCCAACGATACAGACCGGACCGAAGGGTCCAACGATATAGACCGGACCGGAGGGTCCAACGATATAGACCGGACCGAAGGGTCCAACGATACAGACCGGACCGAAGGGTCCAACGAGCTATGACCGGACCAAAGGGTCCAACGAGCTACGGGACTGGAGGGTCCCGCTGAGACACATCGGACCGGAGGGTCGTATTGTAGCCTCGAGTGGCGTATGTGTTGTATGTGGTATATTGGGGAACTCACTAAGCTTTTATGCTTACAGTTGTTGTGTGATGTGTTTCAGGTACTAGTGAGGATCGCGGGAAGGCGCCGACATGATTCGTACACACGAGAGAGAATTTATTTATATGAGATTTTGGGACATGTTTTTGTGATGATACAGAGATTCATTATGATTTTGTGATTTTCGTATGGTTGAAAGTATGTTTTGGAAATGAAAAATTGTTTTAAAAATTTGGGTGTTACAGCATATCTGGGTGCTCAACCTACCCTTGTCAGGCATACCGGGGTGCCCGACCTACGCCTTTTCAAGCATATTTGGGTGCTCGACCTACCCTGCCAGACATATCTGGGTGCCCGACCTACCCTCCGGTTTATTTCAACCGGCTATGGGGACTATTTCACCCCCTACCACTACCACATAATAACATAGCATATCATATTGTCAGACATATCTGGGTGCCCGACCTATCCTGCCGGTATATCTCAACCGGGTCCGGGGACTCGTCCCTATCTACCACTATCACATAATCACATAGCATACTAGCACATAAAACATAACAGATAGTGGCATACCAGAAAATTATCACAAAGATAATCATCTCAAATATAATCACCTACTATTGGGCCGACCTTGGTGCCTTAGACCCACTTCTACTGGAAGGTAACACACCTCAATGTCATGAAGTAGATGAACTGTCCTCGGTGTTGGGATCAACTCTCCTCAAACTCATACACATAACATCTCTTTTAATTACTCTTTCAAACTTATAACCCCTTTAAGGGTCAACTCTGGTCAATGGTCAAGTCAAAAGTCAACACTCTGGTTAAAGTCAACATGCTGGTCCAGGTCAACATTCTGGTTGACTCAACTCGCCGAGTTGAGCGCCGAGTTGGTCCGTCAACTCGTCGAGTGCCATGATTCAGAGAATCTCGAACTCGCGATCTAACTCGTCAAGTTACCCTCTAACTCGTCGAGTTTCTCCTTATGAAAGAATTGGGACTGTCCGTTTGAACTCGTCGAGTTCCCCTGCATACAAGTCGGGGCATTTCACTCGCAACTCGCCGAGTTGATCCTTGAACTCGTCGAGTTCCTCTTCATATATGTTGGGACATTTTGCTCATCAACTCGCTGAGTTCATCCTTGAACTCGTCGAGTTCTTTGATTTTCAAGTTCATAAACACGTCGAACTCGCTGAGTCGTCTTCTAGACACAACAAGTTTGCTCAGTAACAGAAAACTTTGGGGAACCACGACCCAACTCGCCGAGTCCTAAGAACGACTCGTTGAGTTCCCTAAATTCTAATTCCATACAACCGATTTTAGTCGGGCTTAATGTATCCAAAATATAGATCTGGCCTCGTAGGGTCAATATAAGACGTAAAGTTACAAACTTTATGTTCATGCATGGGTTATCTAGCTCAAAAGGCCCTAAAATGAGGTTCACAAGTTGCATGGGACTCCCATGGCCATAATGTTGGTACCTTTATGCCATGGAGTCCCTCAAGGGTTCCAGATCTGAAGTCAATACCCCAAAACATGCTTGCATCCATGAATGGTTCCAAAATATGCTCATAAAAGCCCTAAACTACTCCATGAAGAGATCTAGTAAATGAATAGTCAAGGTATAGACTTTATACCTCAAATGAACTGGAAATAGAGCACAAACTCTGGATCTACTTGTTTCCTCTAGAACCCCCAAGCTTCCTCTTCCTTTTCAAGCTTCAAAATCACGAAGAGCACACAACAATGGCTCAAGAACACTCACAATGGGTTAGGGTTTCGTGACTAAGGTCTGGAGGTGATGGAGGCTGTAGTTGAGGCTAGATAAGGTGTTTAAATAGGGTGCAAACCCTAAAAATTAGGGTTTCACTCTAGCAAACCTACTCGTCGAGTCGAGGCTTCTCGAATCGTCGGGTAGACTTCAAGTCCCGCGTCTAAACTTCTCTCATTCCTACTCGAAGAGGTTGGGGCCTCCAACTCATCGAGTCCCTTTGCAAAAATGAATCATTCTTTATTAAAATACATAGCAAGAACCGAGCGTTACAAATATCCCTCGCTTATTTTAGACTTCGTCCTCGAAGTCTGCTGCATCTGGAAATAGCTCGGGGTAGTGCTCCCTCATCTCGTCCTCTGGCTCCCAAGTCCATTCTGAGCCCTTGCGGTGCTGCCATTACTCCTTCACCAACTCGACCTTCTTGTTACTCAGATCCTACGTCTTCCAATCGAGGATGGCTATCGGCCACTCGATGTAGTTCAGGCTGTCGTCCACCTAAATATCCTCTAGAGGTACCACTGTGAAGTCATCTACCAGGAACTTTCACAGATGAGAGACATGGAAGGTATTGTGGATCTTACTAAGCTCGGCTGGTAGATCCAGCCTATACGCCACCTTGCCCACCCGAGCTGCAACCCTGAAAGGACCAATGTACCTGGGGCCCAAATTGCGCCGTTTCCTGAACCGGATGACACCATTCCAAGGTAACACTTTCAAGAGAACCATATCCCCGACCTGAAACTCCAGGACCGATCGGCGTTTGTCGACGTAGCTCTTCTGCCGACTCTGATCAGTCTGAAGCCTGCTCCTAACCTGCTGTATCCTATCTGTCATCTTGAGCACCACTTCGGTACTCCCCATGACCCTCTGTACAACCTCTCCCCAACATATCGGGGTCCTGCACTTCCTCCCATACAACATCTCAAAGGGAGGACGGTCGATAGTCGCATGGTAGCTATTATTATAGGAAAATTCTGCCAAGGGAAGGTAGGTATCCCAGCTACCTCCAAAGTCTAGGACGCACGCCCACAGCATATCCTCCAGAGTCTGGATGGTCTGCTCGCTCTGACCATCCGTCTGCGGGTGAAAAGTTGTGCTAAAGTGCAGACGAGTACCCAACTCGCCGTGAAACGTTTTCCAGAATCTGGAAGTGAACCGTACATCTCTATCTGAAATCACGGAAACTGGTACTCCATGTCGAACTACTACCTCTCTGATGCAGATGTCGACCAGCTTCTCCACCGAGATGCTCTCCTGGATCGGTATGAAATGGGCACTCTTGGTCAACCGATCCACGATGACCAAAATCGAATCCACCCCTCGTGCGGTCTTGGGAAGCTTTGTGATGAAATCCATAGTAATATCTTCCCATTTCCATATAGGGATATCCAACGGCTGTGTCTTGCCAAGAGGCCTCTGGTGCTCGGCCTTGACCATCCTACAGGTCAAGCATCTCTCAACGTACCAGGCTACATCCCGCTTCATACAGGGCCACCAGTAATCAGGACGAAGATCCTTGTACATCTTCGTCGCCCCGGGATGAATAGAAAACCTGGATTTGTGCGCCTCCTCCATCAAAACCTGGCGCACACCTCCATGATATGGAACCCACACTCTACGGTGTAGTGTCAACAACCCGCTTCTATCATAGTTGAGGGAGGATACTTGACCCACAATACGCTCGATTTTCCGATGTTCCTCCTTCATAGCCTCCTGTTAGGCCTCTCGGATATGCTCCAAAAGTGGAGTCACTACCGTCATCCTCAAGCAAATATCTCTGATTGGGGCTGCCTTGCGGCTAAGCGCATCGTACACAACATTGTCCTTCCCCGGGTGATAAAGGATCTCACACTCGTAGTCCTTCACCACATCTAACCACCGACGCTATCTCATGTTCAGATTCGACTGATCAATGAGGTACCTCAAGCTCTTGTGATCCGTGTAAATGGTACAATGGACCACATAGAGGTAATGTCGCTAAATATTGAGGGCGAAGACACCCGCCCCCAACTCCCGATTGTGCGTTAGGTAGTTCGCCTCGTGAGGCTTCAGCTGCCTCGAGGCGTAAGTCATGACGTTCCCTCTCTGCATCAATACTACGCCTAAACCCGTAATGGACGCATCACAATATACTACAAAATCCTCCATGCCCTCTGGCAAGGCTAAGATTGGCACCTCACACAACGTCTGTCTTAGCGTCTCGAACGCTGCCTGCTGCTCAGGCCCCTAGCAAAAGACAACGACCTTCTTCATCAGTCGGGTCAAGGGCACTGTTATCTTGGATAAGTCCTGAATGAACCTCCGGTAATAGCCTGCTAACCCAAGGAAACTCTGAATCTCAGATGGAAACTTCGGAACCTCCCATCTCATCATGGCCTCTACTTTGGCCGGGTCAACCAAAATCATGTTCTGGTTGACAAGGTGCCCCAGAAACTACACCTCGCGCAACCAAAACTCGCACTTGGAGAACTTGGCGTACAAGCTCTCCTTCCTCTTGGTGTCCAACACCTCCTTTAAGTGCTCCTCGTGCTGCTCCTGCGTCTTGGAGTACACCAGATGTCATCTATAAAAACTATCATAGGTCGATCCAGCATCGGTCTGCATACGCAGTTCATGAGGTCCATGAACGCGGTAGGAGCATTGGTGAGCCCGAAGGGCATCACCACGAACTCGTAGTGGCCATAGCGAGTCCGAAAAGCAGTCTTCTATACATCCTCATCTCTGAATCGCATCTGGTGGTAGCCTAAAGACAAATCTATCTTGGAAAACCAATATGCCCCATGTAGCTGGTCGAAGAGATCATCAATCCTCGGGAGTGGATAACGGTTCTTCACCGTTACCTTGTTCAGCTCCCGGTAATCTATACACACCTGATGCGACCCGTCCTTCTTCTTCACAAACAGGATCAGGGCTCCCCAATGCGAACTGCTCGGCCTGATAATTCCCTTATCTAACAGCTCCTACAGTTGTGTAGATAACTCCTGCATCTCGGGAGGAGCCAACCAATATGGTGCCTTGGCTATCGGAGCTGCACATGGGACTAGGTCGATCCTGAACTCCACCTATCTCTCCAGAGGTATCCCAGGCAATTCCTCTGGGAACACATTTGGGTACTCTCACACCACTGCAACATCGCTCATAGTTGTCTTGCCCGCCTCCCGGGTATCCATAACGTAGGCGACGTACCCTGCGCAACCCTACTGAAGGTAGCGCCTAGCCCTCGCTGCTAAGCACAAAGCTGGTCCTCGTTGTGGCCTCTCGCCCTGAATCACCAACTCTCCCCCACTTGGGGTCCTGATACGCACTAGCTTCCGCGCACAGTCGATCACCGCCCCATTAGGGCTTAGTCAATCCATGCCGATGATAACCTTGTTCCCACGCAACATAATGGGAACCAAATCCACGAGGTAATGCTCGTCATATAACCTCAAAACGCAATCTCTGAAAACCTCGGATGCCTGGACAGATCGGTCGTCAGCAATCTCGACCTCTAAAGGACAATCTAACATGCTTGAAGACTCAGAAAACCTCTTGCTAAGAGCAAGAGAGACAAATGATCGGGAAGCCCCCGAGTCAAATAACACCTGAACTGGGATGCCGTTCACATGGAACGATCCTAAATATAACACATAAACACAACACATAAATATCATAACCAACATGTAATAAGAGTTAGGGAGAAGAAAACATACCTGTCACCACATCCGGTGCAGCACGCGCCTCCTCGGCGGTCAACTGGAAGGTTCGGCTCCTCACCACTGGAGCGTCTATCTTGCCCTGTCGGCCATCCGTGATCCGCAGGGTCGCTGGAGCTGGCGCCGCCACTAGCGCTGCTGCTGTCAATCTCGGGCAGTTGGCCTTTTTATGGCCCTTCTAATTGCAATGAAAGCAAATCAGGTATCATGTCTGAAAGGTGGGGGTAGGGGCAGCACAATCCTTGCCAAAGTGCCCAGTCTTTCCGCACTTATAGCAGCCTGATGACCCTAGCCTACAAACTCCCTCATGTGGTCTGCCGCACTTCCCACAGCGGCTCCGACCCTGCTAGCCCTTTGACCTTGAGTCGGATCCCTTAGGTTTCTTCCTCGAAACCCCAGTAACCTGCCCAGCCTCCGCCTTCCTCTTCCGAATGTGCTCAATATCAATCTCCCTCTCTCTCGGCCTGGCTATCATGTCCTCCAGGTTCGGACATGTCGAGTAGCTGACATGCTTCCGGATATCAGCCCGCAACATGTCGTGGTACCGAGCCGTCCTCATCTCTTCATCCCCTGCATACTGAGGCACTAGTATTGCCCTCTCCCTGAATTTGGCGGTAATCTCCGCCACCGACTCCGTCGTCTGCCTCATATCCATAAACTTCCTGGCCAGCTGCTGAAGCTCCACAGCTGGTGCAAACTCAGCCCTAAACCTGGTCACAAAATCCGACCAGGTCATAGCCTCAATGGCTGGGGCTCCCAATGAGTCACTGACCGCCTCCCACCAATCTCTAGCTCCGTCCCTCAAATACTCTGCAGCATACCGGACCTTCGACCCTTCAGGGCAGAAGCTCGTCAACTGAGTAGACTCCATGTCTGCAATCCACCTCCTGGCCACAGTGGGGCCCTTCATCCTGTGAAAGTCTGGCACACCACATCCCCTGAAATCCTTGAAGGACAGTGTGTGTGTCCTTGTCTGGCCAAATGCCATGTCACTCCTAAACGCCCTGAGACGCTCCTCTATCAGCTTGATCATCCCTTCCTTGATCGACCCGAAAATCACCGGGGTCGCCTCAAGGATGCCTCTTGTGATCTCAGACGCGATGAACTTACGTAGTCCGTCATCAACTGGCTCACATCCTGCACCCAAACCTGAACTTGATCCTGACCCAAACCCTGAACCTCCTTCTCCGTGACGTGTCACCACCATTCTGAAACAGAACATATAATCATCAGGGTCATACATAACCTCGAGAGGTCTCACACATTCTACAAGTTCCTTGGTTCTATCTCAGCCCTCCTTGAATCGAGTACGGATCCTCTGCTTTCCATAGTACGAGCCCATACTGCCTTCCACATCTATCCGTACTTTCCTCAAGGATTGCCTTGACTTCACCAAGTCCCTTCTACTACTACTCCTCGCTGCACTAATCTCATCCTAGGCTTACCCCAGGGTAAATCTCCGACCTACTCTCCGCCATCAGCTGCATAAGGAATCCTTGCTATCTTTACCTAACTAGCTCGCGAATACCATTACATATCACTAAGACCAGATAATTCTCCGAATAAGAGATCCTACCCTACAATGGTTGGACTCAGACAAGAGCTGCGAAATAGGGCTAGACCTAACTTTCTTAAATTATTTAGTCCTCGCAATATGTAACTTAACGTATTCGTTTACTACTTAGTTAAAGATAACTAGAACTCCTAAAAGCACAAAGCAAGCAACATTCGGGCATTGAGTAACCCAAACCAAACATATCCTATTCAGGCCATCATATCACCGAGTAATCAGTTCTAGCATGAAATTCAGTAGGCACATATAGCAGGCACATAAGGCATAGTCCTAGTTCCTTAGCCCTAATCTAGCATGCGGTTCTCATACATATAACAGGCATATAAGGCATCCTTCCTAGATCCTCAGCCCTAGTCTAGCATGCAGCTCTCATAATCGTATCATATATCATAACAAAAATTTATGGGTATCTTGGGGAAAACTTACTTGAGCTCGGCCGATTGCACGCATCGCACACCTTGTTCTTTCTTAAAACTCTTTATCTTAATTTTTAGAAAAATTATTTTCTTTTATAAATATTTCAAACCCTCGATTTGAGTCCAGACACCCCCCGAAAGTGTGTCCGAATCCCTCAAATCAAGGCTCTGATACCAACTTGTAACATCCCCAAAATTCTAGACCAAAATTTCAGTTTTGATATAAGGATTCATAAACAATTAATAGAAAACATCATCAAGTTATTTCATTTCATAAAAACCATAGATCATATGCCTCAGAGCCATATCATAAAATAGTAATAATGTCAGAGTACAATCCCATAAATCTCATATGCGGAAATCATGTGTGTGACGCACTATAATCACACTGGCTCCTTCCCCTTCGAAGAGAGGTAACTGAAACCAAAACTGTAAACCGTAAGCACGAAGCTTAGTGAGTTCCCCCGTCATACCACATACCAAACCATAAACATACTGCCAGGCATATCTGGGTGCCCGGCCTACCCTTCTGAGCATATCTGGGTGCTCAACCTACCCTTGTCAGGCATACCGGGGTGCCCAACCTACCCATTGTCAAGCATATATGGGTGCCCAACCTACCCTGCCATGCATACCCTCCGGTTTATTTCAACCAGCTACGGGGACTATTTCACCCCCTATCACTACCACATAATAACATAGCATATCATACTGTCAGATATATCTGGGTGCCCGACCTACCCTGCCAGCATATATCAACTGGGTCTACCACTATCACATAATCACATAGCATACTAGCACATAAAACATAACAGATAGTGACATACCAACCAATTATCACAAAGACAATCATCTTAACTAAAATCACCTACTAGCGAGCCGAACTTGGTGCCTTAGACCCACTTCTACTGGAAAGTAACTCACCTCAATGTCGTGAAGTAGCTGAATTGTCCTCTATTCTGGGATCAATACTCCTCAAACTCCTACACATAACATCTCTTTTAATTACTCTTTAAAACTTCTAACCCCTTGAAGGGTCAACTCTGGTCAATGGTCAAGTCAAAGGTCAACACTCTGGTAAAAGTCAACCTTCTGGTCCAAGTCAACATTCCGGTTGACTTAACTCGCCGAGTTGGTCCGTCAACTCGTCGAGTTCCATGATTCAGAGAATCTCGAACTCACGATCTAACTCGTCGAGTTACCCTCTAACTCGCCGAGTTTCTCCGTATGACAGAATCGGGACTTTCCGTTTCAACTCGTCGAGTCCTTCCATGAAATCGTCGAGTTCCCCTTCATACAAGTCGGGGTATTTCACTCGCAACTCGTCGAGTTCATCCTTGATCTCGTCGAGTTCCTCTTCATATATGTTGGGACATTTTTCTCATCAACTCGCCGGGTTTATCCTTGAACTCACTGAGTTCTTTAATCTTCAAGTCCATAAACACGTCCAACTCGCTTAGTCCTCTTCTAGACTCAACAAGTTTGCTCAGTAACAGAAAAGGTTGGGGAACCACGACCCAACTCGCCGAGTCCTAAGAATGACTCGTCGAGTTCCCCAAAGTCTAATTCCATACATCCGATTTTAGTCGGGCTTAATGCATCCAAAACATAGATCTGGCCTCCTAGGGTTGATATAACACGTAAAGTTACAAACTTTACGTTCATGCAAGGGTTATATAGTTCAAAAGGCACTAAAATGAGGTTCACAAGTTGCATGGGACTCCCATCGCCATAAAGTTGCAACCTTTATGCCATGTAGTCCCTCAACGGTTCTAGATCTAAAGTCAATACCCCAAAACATGCTTGCATCCATGAATGGTTCCAAAATATGCTCCTAAAAGCCCTAAACTACTCCATGAAGATATCTAGTAAATGAATAGTCAAGGTATAGACTTTATACCTCAAATAAACTTGAAATGGAACACAAACTCTGGATCTACTTGTTTCCTCTTGAACCCCCAAGCATCCTCTTCCTTCTCAAGCTTCAAAATCACCAAGAACACACAACAATGGATCAAGAACACTCACAATGGGTTAGGGTTTCGTGACTATGGTCTGGAGGTGATGAAGGCTGTAGTTGAGGCCGAATAAGGTGTTTAAATAGGGTGCAAACCTTAAAAATTAGGGTTTCACTCTGGTAGACCTACTTGTCGAGTCGAGGCTTCTCGACTTGTCGGGTAGACTTCAAGTCCTGCGTCTAAACTTCTCCCATGCCTACTCGATGAGTTTGGGGCCTCCAACTTGTCGAGTCCCTTTGCCAAAATGAATAATTCTTTATTAAAATACATACCGGGAACCGAGCGTTACATCTTTTCTCCCTTTATAGATGTCGAGTCAAGACATCAATGGTTCTCCTCGTCTTTCTAGAAATGGTTTTCCTTCTGAAGATGATCTTCCACATGTCGATCAAGGTGAAATAACGTTCCCTTCTTCGAGCATTGGTGGAACTGGAAATCATGCTTCTCCAACTCTTCCTCCACCTCCTCCAGTGATTCTCCCTGACCCTCGTTTTCGTCAACTTGAAAAGTTCAAAGTTACTGAAGCCCTTTTGGCATGTAAATATCAAGATGGAAATTTTGTGTGTGCGCATGTTCTGAAAATGAAGTCGCACATTGACAGATTGGGAATGTTGGGTGTCGTTTTCCGAAAGGAGCTGGTTGTTGACTTGGTTCTTCACTTGCTTCCTGAGTCATATAGTCAGTTCGTTAAGTACTACTATATGACTGACTACGACGTGACCCTAATTGATCTAACATATTTGCTAATTGCTACTGAAGCAGAAATGCTAAAGATCACAGGTCAAGAAAATGTGTTTGAAGGAATTGTCTCCCAAGTTTCCGTGGACATTAACGATGGCAACATTGGTAGTCCAGAAAAGTTTTCTCTTCCCAATGGAAATGGATCGACCAAGGTCAAACCGTTTGACCATATGGTAAAGAGAAAGGCTAATTTTGAGATAGTTCCATGTGCCATTCCTGAAGAGTCCATATGTTTCTATTGCCAATTGAAGGGACATTGGATGCGAAGCTGCCCTGTCTACCTGAAAGATCGCAGAGATAGTAAAGTCAAGTTGTATGACTCTACTTTAGGTACATCCATTATCTAACTCTATTAAGTTCCTATTCATAGATTCTTATTACATGATGTGATAGTCACATTTTGATGTTTTGCAGGATCTAAGAGAAAGAAGGAAGCTTAAGAAGAGTGAGTTGAATCTGATCGTGAGAGATGGATTTCGATCGCATGGTTCGAGGATCAGATTTTTGAGCTGCTGCTTAGGAGTTATGATAGATTAATAGATTGCTTAGGAAATGTCTAGAAACATAGTTTTTATATTTGAATTGTAAGGACAAATTTTTCCGCATTTTATCAATAAAGTGGATTTTTTGTTACTTTATATTTCCTTGCAATGGCATTTATGAAAATTGGTGATGATATTTCTAGCAATGTTAAATATGGATTTGATTAGTTATGTTGTTTGTGGAAATTTCATAATCAACCAAGTGAAAAGGAATTCTCATCACCCAAGTTTCAGTTTGATAGAAACTTGGAGTCATACAATTCGAATTGTGTGATGTATGATAATCTTGATCTTTGGGAGATCATGACTAATTCGTTGATCACATGTTTATGTGAATCAAGTGAAGGACTAAAGGATCTACTACACATTGATGTGTTCTATTTTGATCCACCACAAAGGACATAAGTCTATTCGTCATGATTTAATGATGATTCAGTAAATATAGTTATGGTTTTAAGATTAAGTGTAATTCTGATTCTTTGAAAAGTTTCAAAGAGTAGCAGAACGAATATGAAGAATCTATAAGGCAGAAAGATAAAAGTTTCTCCGATCTGAAAGGAAAGGAGAGTACTTTGGTATAATGTTTTGTGATCATCTTAATGATTATGGAACCATGTCACAATTGATCCTCTAAGGACATCTTAGTGCATTTGTATGACTAATAAGAGGAATCATATATTGTTGAAATGGTTTAATCGAGAGATGAGTCATACTTCGTATCAAATCAAGTTTTAGAGTCACACTCTTGTAACTTCGAATTGTATCTTGAAGCTTATTCTATACTAAGTAGGTTTTATAACACTTCATGATATGTGGAGTAGAAAATTTTTCTTACTCTAGCACATTTGAGATTGGTAGTTGTGATGTTTTGGTTAAAGCAAAGATAAACTAAGACCAATTAAATGAAGTGTTATCTTGACATGAATCCACACTAACCTTTTGAATATTTGTTTAAGTTCGTCAAGAAATGTTCCTTGATGAAAGAAACTTATATATCAAGAAGACAGTGGGAGTCTTATTGATCTTGAAGAGTTTCAAGAGTTAATTAACAATAAACCTTTTAGTAATCACCAGCACGCGACTGGAGGTTTATAACCTGTCAGTTGACACATTCTTGTTTTTGTGCACCTTCCAGTTGAGTTGGCAATTCTTATGAGTTCTATGGTTCTCATTTGACTGCAAAAAGCAGAGCATGTTGGTCAGTGATGGTACATTGATCAATGGAAGTGATATGCTTAAACAACATGGAAGCACCGGTAGGCCCTTGTGCTGCCAGAAGGCAATGAATTCAGGTTGAAGACTTATCGAAGCATCACATATCAGAAATCTGAACCTTAGTAAGAAAGTCAATAGTATTGATTTCTAGAAGTCCAGTTGATTTCTGGATACATGTCAAAGCTAGTGGGAGCATAATTGTTATGCTAGCAAGAATACAATTGTTATGCTAAGTGGGAACATAATTGTTATGTTAAGTGTTGTAGGTTGGCAATACTATTAGTGGGAAACAAAGTTTTCAATTTGCAAGTTGCAATGTTTGATAAATTGTTTCACTATAATAAGCTTAGGGGAGAGGGCACTCGTACTTCATTTTAAATCTAAAAGTTTAGATTGAAATTTTAATGGAACTTAGACTTTGACATATATGAATATTGTGTTGAAATGCTTCAACATATGAAATTTGATATATGGAAATATTTGTTGGATTAGTGTCTAAGTCCATAACTATAATTGGTATATACTTGACCCGTCCCGGCATGGTCCATTTGGGTTGCATGGCATCGGAACATTTGGGTAGACCTTTTAATGAGAAGAAGATATTTGTGACATTTTAATATATTATAAGTTCTAATATATTAATATGAAATCATATTATTTAATTAGTTTTGATCAAGAATTAATTTGGAATTAATTTAGTGATAAAAAAGAAACTAATTAAATATATGGGGATTGATTGTGTAAATCATTAATTCTTATATATGTGGGCTTGTGATCCATGATTCTTTATGTTGGGTTTAACCCATGTGGTGGCCCATGGATACTCCATGGAGGTTAAAACCCATGGAGCATAAGGAATGGGTAAAGTCATGGGTTACATGGTGTAACCCTAATAGCCACACTATATAAAGACCCCATTGGTTGGAGAAATAGGCACTAGTGCATAATATAGAGGGCAAGCCAATTTCTATGAACTCATATCTTCTCTCATGGTTATTCCAAATGTTTATGATGTTGTGTGAACCATTTGAGGTGTCACACTTGGGGCACTAGGCTCTTAAGCTCCATGGAATTAAGCACCAAACAAGGAGGTATGTAATTCTACTAGTCTTATATTACTTGTACTTCATAATATGCTAGTTAGGATAATACCTTGGAAAAATTGATATTTGCATGTATAATAGAGAAAACATAGATCCAAGGTATTTACGGTTGCATGTACACCATAGGAGTGTTAGAATGCTCAAAACCCAACAATATTATAGCAAGAGACTGATCAAGTATCATATCTTTATGTAAGACATTATGTATCGAATTCCATATGCTTCAGATATAGGATTGATTACATATGCTATAATATTTACTTCTTCTGATTTTTTTCAAATGCATAGGGCATTAAGAGGGGAAAAGGACTAGAAAAAGATGTGATTAGAGTTGTTAAACAAGTGTTAAAGGACAATCTGAGGTTCGCTAAAGGTTGGTTGCTTATGGACAGTTGGAAGTATAGTAATATTTGGATGGACCATATTGACATGTTTCTGATTGGGATAATTCTTGTTCACAATCGAGATTCAAACATGGCATTGAAAGTTCAATGTATCTCAAAAGATCTAGGAGTTTCAAATCCAATTAAAACTTAATTATATTTTGTTTTTCATGGTGGAAATTGGTAAATCGTCATTTACCTACCTTCAACTATTTTATAATTTGGATTACGGCATCCCTCTTCCAATTATAAATAGGTTGTTGGATCTTAGCCTTAATATTTCATATTGGGTGTTATATTAAGGACTTTAAATCAACTAACTTGAATTTATCCCTTATAGATGTCTCCTTCAGACAACTATGGTCATCCTAAATCTTTAGGAACAAGCTTCCTAATGAAGATGATATCCCAAAAGGCAATCAAGGTGAAAGACTAATCCCCTTATTGAGCACTAATGGGACTGGAAATCATACTTCATTTCCTCCACCACCTTCAATAATTCTCCCTATCCCACAAGTTTCAAGACTTGAATAGTTCTAAGTCACTCAATTCCTATTGGCAATTAAAGTCTATATGTGCTTAGATCTTAGAGGTTGAGCCACATATTGACAAGCCGGGAGAGTCGGGTGTCAAAGTCTTGAGGAAAGTTGGCTATTGACTAGGTTCTTTAGTCACTTCCTGATAACAGACTATGATATGACCCTTAATGATCTTACATATTTGCTTGATGATGCTGAATCAGCAATGATTTGGAGCATTGGTAAAGCAAATTACATTGGAAGATCTACTTTCCAAACCTATTTGGACATTGACAGTGGTAACAATGAAAGTGTAGAAAAACTTTCTCTCCCCAATTGAATGGGATTGGCCATGGTCAAGTTATTTTGAACCAATGGTAAAGAGAAAGGCTAAGTCTGTGATACTCCCGTGTACCATTTCCAAAGAGTCCATATGTTTCCTTTTGCCAATAGGAGGGGCATTGGTTGCGAAGTTGCCGAATTTACCTGAAACCTCATAAGGATGGTAAAGTCAAAAGTTTGACTCTACTTCAGGTAAAGTCCATTATCTAACTCTATTAAGTCTCTTTTGGAGATTCTTAATATGTGATGTAATGTAATTACATTTTGATGCTTTTGAAGAATCAAAGGAAGTTTAAATAAAAAGTGTGTTGATTCTGATCGCATGGTTCGATGACCAGAATTTTGAGCCACTGCATAAGAGTTATGAGATATTGCTTCGGAATAGATAACAACAAAGTTTTCATATGAATTTGCATTGTAAGGATAAGTTTTTCCGCAAGTTTTAAAAAATAAAAGAAAAGTTTTGATTTTATTTATTTTAAGTATCCTTACAAATGCATTTGTGAAAAATTGTTGTTTGTTTCCATTGATAAGCAATATTGGAAAAATGAATTTGATTCTTTCGTTTGTGGTAGTCTCATAATTTATCAAATAAGGAAAAATTCTCATCACCCAAGTTTCAGTTGGATAGAAACTTGGAATCATGCAAGTTGTATTGTGTGATGAATGAGATTTTTCATCTTTGGTAAATTAAGACTAATTCCTTGTTCACATTCGCATGTGAGTCAAGCGAAGGACTAAAGGATCGGGTATATTAGGTTGTGCACTAGTCAAGTCCACCACAAAGGTTGATAAGATTATTCGTTATGATTTACTAAAGTTTAGTAAATATGATTATTCTTACAAGTTTAAGTGTAATTCTGAAACATTGGAAAAGTATCAATATATGGCAGAATGAATAAGAAAGAATCAAATAAGGCAGAAAGATAAAAGTTTCTCCAATCTGAAGAGATGGGAGAGTACTTGTGTATCTTGTTTTATGATTATCTTAGTGATTATGGAACCATATCACAATTGATCCTCTAAGGACACCTTAGTGCATTTGTTGGCTAAGGAGAGGAATCGTGAATTGTGGAAATGGTTAAATCAAAAGATAAATGATACTTCATTCCAAAATAAAATCTTAGAGTCATACTCCAAGATTGAGCCTTGAGTGACATAATCTTAAGAAAGGTTTAAAACACTTGTCAAATGTAGAGTAAAATGTTTTCTTACTCTTGTACATTTGAAATTGGTAAGTTGTGATGTTTTGGATAAAACAAAGACCAACTAAGGCCAATTGTGTGAAGTGTTTGTAAAATAATCCGCACTATCTCTTGAATATTTGGCAAGAGAGTCTTATATGTCAAGAGGACAGTGGGAGTCTAAAAGATCTTAAGATAGTTTCAAGAACTAATCAAGAGTATTGTTAATCACTAGCCCACGACTTGAGGTTTGTAACCTATCGTGTTGACATATTCTTATTTCTGTGTCCATTCCAGTTAAAAGTTGACTATGCTTGTGAGTTCTATGAGTTCTCAATTGTTTGCATAACAACCTGGAAGCAATGGTAGGCCCTTGTGCTGCCGGGTGGCAAGAAATTAAGATTGAACAAGTTCAGTCCATATGTGTTTGGATTTGCCACTAACCTTGTCTTGTGACTATGGTTATGACAAATTCACATGGATAGGAACACTTACACCATAAAAATCTAAGTGTCATAAGGTTTCTCTTCGATTCATGAAAATGATGGTGAGGAAACTCTTTCACTAAGCAGATTTTAAGTAGATAGCAATTGTGAGAATGACAAAAGGTCTAAACATTATGATTACGGTATCCCTCTTCATAATTGTTTAGACACACAAGTGAGCTATCTAAGGAAAGGTGTATGATTTTGATAAAGGCTTATCAAAGCATCTCGTATCAGAAATCTAAACTTTGGTAAGAAAGTCAATAAAGTATTGTTTTTCTAGAAGTCCAGCTGATTTCTGAGTACATGTCAAAGCTAGTGGGAGCATAAGTGTTATGCTAGTAAGATAATAATCATTATGCTAGTGGGAGCATGATGATTATGTTGCAAGTTAGCTATGTTAATTATAGAAAACAAAAGTTTCAATTCGCTTTGAAAAGTTGTTTTGCTATAATTAAGGGAGAAGATTTTATACTTCATTCCAATTCTACAAGCTTAGATTGAGACTTTAATCAACTTTAGTCAAGAATAGATATGAATGTTATGCTGGAATGGTTCAACTCTAGAGTAAGGACCATATTGACATATTTTGAAAAGAGGCAACTCTTGTTCAAAAGTGATGGTCAAAATGGGAATGTGGAATTGTTTCCATATGTGGAAGTTATTCTTTGAATCTGTGTAAGATTAGAGAACTTAATGCAAGAAGGATGTTCAAAGGAATGTACCTTGAATTTGAGACTTCGTTTCCATGGAATTGATCTCCACTGGAATTCTCTGTAATGTTTGTTGCCAAGTCTTTGTGACTTTTGGGTATAGTCATTACAAGAGGATCATTGCATTAAGTTTAGAGTCTAATAGATTACAGTAAATGGCAAGAGTTCGGTATTCTTACATTTACAAAAGGGATTGGGATTGTGAAATGAGCATCGTTGGAGTCGTGTTCAATTGATCTATTTGACAAAAGAAAAGACCATTAGTAAACATAGTATGCATGCTTGGTGCATGGCATGACTATTTTTTCAATTCAAGTATTAAGTTGATTAATCGAAACATGAATAATGAGTAATCAATATGGTGTAGATAAAAGGTGTTTTTATTTACACTCAAAGTGTTGGGGCCATACATGATTAGTATTATTTTTGTGTTTCACTTTGCATGTTTTGACTTCCATAATAGCTAGGTCATTCTTCCCGAATGACTAAGTTATTCATGATGGGTTTTTGAGCATTCTAACACTTCCTAAGTGTACATGCAACCCTAATAACCTTGAATCTATGTTTTCTCTATATACATGCAAATTTCTTTTTCAAGGTTATTTCCTAACTAGCATGGCATGGGGATTACATAGAACATAAAACTAGTAGAAATACATACCTTGTTGTTGCTTGGATTCCTTCAAGACTTTGTGAGCCTAGCACCCCAAATGTTGTGCCTCAAATGCTTCACACAACACCACAAGACTTGGAATAACTTGAGAGAATACTTCTAGCCCTCAAAATCGGTTATGCCCTCTCTAGTAACACTAGGTCACGATTTTGCTAGCCATAGGGTTCCTTTTATAGTGTTGTCACAATTAGGGTTTACACATGAATGCCCTTAATTGTCATGACTCTTGATTTCCCATGACCCATGGGTTTGTAACTCCCATGGACTATCCATGGAGCTCCATATGGTTATAACCAAACCCATAAACCATGGATCATTAATCCACCATAAAAGAATTGATGATTGTCATAATCAACCCTATATATTTAATTAGTCTCACTTTGATCACCAAATTAATACTAGATTAATACTTGATCAATACTAATTAAATAATACTATTATTAATATATTAGAACTTATAATATATTAATAATCATAAGTGCCTTATTCTCTCATCTAGTCTATCCAAGTATTGCAATGCCATGCAACCCAAATGGACCATGTCGGGTCGGGTCAAGTACATACCAAATAAAGTTATGGACTTAGACACTATATCCAACAGTCTCCCACTTGGATAAGTCTAATAACTATATTTGCAAATATGACTTCAAAATCCGACTAGCAATCGTAGCTCTTTCAAAGTCTCTCGGAACTGAGATGATGATGATACGCCATTTAAGATAAGTGATCATATAATCCTCTGTTCTCATGATATCAGCCGGACAAACACATGGAACATGGTCTTACTTATTGTCCAACATTTGTTTCTTGATATCTGATTTGTTTCGACATAGAACTAAATTGAACACATCAATTAGGTTCTGACCGGGCCCGGTACATAAGTCAAAACCAAATCATCGAGGGGCCCAGATATCGCTTCTATTTCTAGAAGGCACAGATAAACTTCGACTGATATGCTTGTACTAACTACTTGTTGAATTATTCACAAAGGCACGTTTTATGACATCGAGTTACCAATGCGTTTTTGTGCATTCAATGAATAACCAACTCATAGTCAACAACTCATATCTCTAGGTTTGAAGATTAATATGATATTATCGTCTCACGATCACTCGAGATAAATTCCATGAAGTGATGCAAGTGAGCGTGGGTTGGATCCAATACTCAGCCCTTATGAGTACTCATGAATGTTGTAGCAACCATTGCATTGTCCAAAGCACTTTCAGACAAATCATACAAGCCAAATTCATGACAGTCTTAAATCAATACTTACTTCCAAAGTTTGACTGACTGTAGATGGTTTGAATAATAACATAATTATTCTGGAAGTAAAAACATGCAAAATTGAAACATAGCAAACAATCAACACAAGATAGTAACACCTTACTCATAAATAAATAACAACTTTTATTTATCATCAAATGTCAATTACATTTTACAAGTTTCAGGAATCTAATTATTGAAACTAATATCATCCTTCAGCCCAATGCGCCTCGCATGCTGTAAATGCTTAACCCTGCTCAGTCCCTTCGTGAGGGGATCTGCCGGGTTCTCATCTGATGATACCCTCTTAGCCACGAGGAGTCCTTCTTTTATTCGATGTCTGATGAAATGGTATTTTCTGTCAATGTGCCTAGATCTCTCGTGATCTCTTGGTTCCTTAGCCAAAGCAACCGCACTTTCGCTGTCACAGAAAATTTCCATTGGCTCCTTTATAGCTGGTACAACTCCAAAGTCTCCGATGAAGTTCTTTAGCCATATCGCCTCCTTAGCTGCTTCACTTGCTGCTATATACTCTGATTCACAAGTAGAATCAGCTACTGTCTCCTGCTCGGAACTTTTCCAAGTAATTGCCCCTCCATTTAGGATAAAGACCCAGCCTGACTGAGAGCGGAAATTATCCCTATCAGTCTGGAAGCTAGCATCGCTATATCCTTCCACTCTCAAGTCATCACTGCCTCCGAGGGTAAGGACCCAATCCTTAGTCCTCCGCAGATACTTGAGAATGTTCTTTACCGCTGTCCAGTGTGCCTTGCCAGGGTTCCCTTGATATCTACTGACCATGCTCAAAGCAAAGGCCACATCAGGGCGAGTACAAGTCATAGCATACATGATCGAGCCCACAGCGGAAGCATATGGTATATGACTCATTTCAGCTATCTCAGCCTCTGTACTCGGACTCTGAGTCTTACTCAGCTTGGCATTACTCTGGATTGGTAATTCTCCTTTCTTGGAATCTTGCATACTGAACCTCTTCAGTACCTTATCCACATAAGTACTTTGACTAAGTCCAATTAGTCTCTTACTCCTATCTCTCAATATCCTTATCCCTAGGATATAGGCAGCTTCCCCAAGGTCCTTCATAGCGAAACACTTCCCAAGCCAGGACTTAACCTCCTGCAAGGTTGGGATGTCGTTTCCTATGAGAAGTATGTCATCCACATACAACACCAAGAAGCTAACTATGCTCCCACTAGCTCTGACATACACACAAGACTATTCCTCACTCCTAGAAAAGCCAAACTCTTTGACTTTCTCATCAAAGCAAAGATTCCATCTGTGAGATGCTTGTTTCAATCCATAAATGGATTTATCAAGCTTACACACTCTATTAGGGTATCTTGTATCGACAAAACCCTCTGGTTGAGCCATGTAAACATCCTCAGCCAACTTTCCATTAAGGAAAGCGGTTTTGACATCCATTTGCCATATTTCATAATCATGAAATGCAGCTATGGCTAACAATACTCTAATAGACTTAATCTTAGCTACTGGTGAGAAGGTCTCATCATAGTCAACTCCCGGAGTTTGAGTAAAGCCCTTCGCAACCAGTCGCGCTTTGTAAGTATGTACCTTCCCATCCATGTCGGTCTTCTTCTTGAAGATCCATTTGCACCTAACTGTCTTACGACCTGGTACATTGTCAACCAAGTTCCAAACTTGATTGTCATACATGGACTGAATCTCGCTGTCCATAGCCTCCTTCCATTCAGCAGACTCAGGGCCTGCCATGGCTTCCCTGTAATTATTAGGTTCATCCAAATCTATTAGTGTACTGTCACTAATAAATGTATCACCTTCAGTGGTGATGTGATAACCATAATAAAAATCAGGTGTGTTCCTCACCCTAGTGGAACGTCTTGGAGGTACAGACTCATCTATCGGATCAACAGACGTTTCCTCCTCAGGTTGGTCGATAGCATTTGAGGTTCCTTCACCACTTGACTCTTGAAGCTCTTCAAGGTCAATTTGCCTCCCACTGTCCCCTTGGCTTATGAATTCTCTCTCACGAAAGACTCCTCTTCTTGCTACAAAAACCACATTATCACTGGGTCTGTAAAAGAGGTAACCAAAGGATCTCTGTGGGTAGCCGATGAAAATACACCTCTCACTTCGAGGTTCAAGCTTATCATGAGTCTCACGCCTCACGAAAGCTTCACAACCCCAAATCTTGATGTGGTCCAAATTGGGAACTTTCCCAGTCCACATCTCGTGAGGTGTTTTGGCAACCTTTTTAGTAGGGACTAGATTAAGGATATGGGCGGCAGTCTCTAAGGCATACCCCCAGAAAGAGATTGGTAACGAAGCTTGACTCATCATGGAACGAACCATATCCAACAAGGTTCGATTGTGCCTCTCAGCTACACCATTGAACTGTGGTGTTCTGGGAGGTGTCAATTGTGAGACAATCCTGATGGGTTTTGAGCATTCTAACACTTCCTAAGTGTACATGCAACCCTAATAACCTTGAATCTATGTTTTCTCTATATACATGCAAATTACTTTTTCAAGGTTATTTCCTAACTAGCATGGCATGGGGATTACATAAAACATAAAACTAGTAGAAACACATACCTTGTTGTTGCTTGGATTCCTTCAAGACTTTGTGAGCCTAGCACCCCAAATGTTGTGCCTCAAATGCTTCACACAACACCACAAGACTTGGAATAACTTGAGAGAATACTTCTAGCACTCAAAATTGGTTATGCCCTCTCTAGTAACACTATGTCCACTAGCTCCACTTTTTGCTAGCTATAGGGTTCCTTTTATAGTGTTGTCACAATTAGGGTTTACACATGAATGCCCTTAATTGTCATGACTCTTGATTTCCCATGACCCCTGGATTTGTAACTCCCATGGACCATCCATGGAGCTCCATTTGGTTACATCCATAACCCATAAACTATGGATCATTAATCCACCATAAAAGAATTGATGATTGTCATAATCAACCCTATATATTTAATTAGTCTCACTTTGATCACCAAATTAATCCTAGATTAATACTTGATCAATACTAATTAAATAATACTATTATTAATATATTAGAACTTATAATATATTAATAATCATAAGTGCCTTATTCTCTCATTTAGTCTATCCAAGTATTGCAATGCCATGCAACCCAAATGGACCATGCCGGGTCGGGTCAAGTACATACCAAATAAAGTTATGGACTTAGACACTATATCCAACAGTCTCCCACTTGGATAAGTCTAATAACTATATTTGCGAATATGACTTCAAAATCCGACTAGCAATCGTAGCTCTTTCAAAGTCTCTCGGAACTGAGATGATGATGATACGCCATTTAAGATAAGTGATCATATAATCCTCTGTTCTCATGATATCAGCCGGACAAACACATGGAACATGGTCTTACGTATTGTCCAGCATTTGTTTCTCGATCTCTGATTTGTTTCGACATAGAACTAAATTGAACACATCAATTAGGTTCTGACCGGGCCCGGTACATAGGTCAAAACCAAATCATCGAGGGGCCCAGATATGGCTTCTATTTCTAGAAGGAACAGATAAACTTCGACTGATATGCTTGTACTAACTACTTGTTGAATTACTCACAAAGGCACGTTTTATGACATCGAGTTACCAATGCGTTTTCGTGCAATCAATGAATAACCAACTCATAGTCAACAACTCATATCTCTAGGTTTGAAGATTTATATGATATTACCATCTCACGATCACTCGAGATAAATTCCATGAAGTGATGCAAGTGAGCGTGGGTTGGATCCAATACTCAGCCCTTATGAGTACTCATGAATGTTGTAGCAACCATTGCATTGTCCAAAGCACTTTTAGACAAATCATACAAGCCAAATTCATGACAGTCTTAAATCAATACTTACTTCCAAAGTTTGACTGACTGTGGATGGTTTGAATAATAACATAATTATTCTGGAAGTAAAAACATGCAAAATTGAAACATAGTAAACAATCAACATAAGATAGTAACACCTTACTCATAAATAAATAACAACTTTTATTTATCATCAAATGTCAATTACATTTTACAAGTTTCAGGAATCTAATTATTGAAACTAATATCATCCTTCAGCCCAATGCGCCTCGCATGCTGTAAATGCTTAACCCTGCTCAGTCCCTTCGTGAGGGGATCTGCCGGGTTCTCATCTGATGATACCCTCTTAGCCACGAGGAGTCCTTCTTCTATTCGATGTCTTATGAAATGGTATTTTCTGTCAATGTGCCTAGATCTCCCGTGATCTCTTGGTTCCTTAGCCAAAGCAACCGCACTTTCGCTGTCACAGAAAATTTCCATTGGCTCTTTTATAGCTGGTACAACTCCAAGGTCTCCGATGAAGTTCTTTAGCCATATCGCCTCCTTAGCTGCTTCACTTGCTGCTATGTACTCTGATTCACAAGTAGAATCAGCTACTGTCTCCTGCTTGGAACTTTTCCAAGTAATTGCCCCTCCATTTAGGATAAAGACCCAGCCTGACTGAGAGCGGAAATTATCCCTATCAGTCTGAAAGCTAGCATCGCTATATCCTTCCACTCTCAAGTCATCACTGCCCCCGAGGGTAAGGACCCAATCCTTAGTCCTCCGCAGATACTTGAGAATGTTCTTTACCGCTGTCCAGTGTGCCTTGCCAGGGTTCCCTTGATATCTACTGACCATGCTCAAAGCAAAGGCCACATCAGGGCGAGTACAAGTCATAGCATACATGATCGAGCCCACAGCGGAAGCATATGGTATATGACTCATTTCAGCTATCTCAGCCTCTGTACTCGGACTCTGAGTCTTACTCAGCTTGGCATTACTCTGGATTGGTAATTCTCCTTTCTTGGAATCTTGCATACTGAACCTCTTCAGTACCTTATCCACATAAGTACTTTGACTAAGTCCAATTAGTCTCTTACTCCTATCTCTCAATATCCTTATCCCTAGGATATAGGCAGCTTCCCCAAGGTCCTTCATAGCGAAACATTTCCCAAGCCAGGACTTAACCTCCTGCAAGGTTGGGACGTCGTTTCCTATGAGAAGTATGTCATCCACATACAACACCAAGAAGCTAACTATGCTCCCACTAGCCCTGACATACACACAAGACTCATCCTCACTCCTAGAAAAGCCAAACTCTTTGACTTTCTCATCAAAGCAAAGATTCCATCTGCGAGATGCTTGTTTCAATCCATAAATGGATTTATCAAGCTTACACACTCTATTAGGGTATCTTGTATCGACAAAACCCTCTGGTTGAGCCATGTAAACATCCTCAGCCAACTTTCCATTAAGGAAAGCGGTTTTGACATCCATTTGCCATATTTCATAATCATGAAATGCAGCTATGGCTAACAATACTCTAATAGACTTAATTTTAGCTACTGGTGAGAAGGTCTCATCATAGTCAACTCCCGGAGTTTGAGTAAAGCCCTTCACAACCAGTCGCGCTTTATAAGTGTGTACCTTCCCATCCATGTCGGTCTTCTTCTTGAAGATCCATTTGCACCCAACTGTCTTACGACCTGGTACATTGTTAACCAAGTTCCAAACTTGATTGTCATACATGGACTGAATCTCGCTGTCCATAGCCTCCTTCCATTTAGCAGACTCAGGGCCTGCCATGGCTTCCCTGTAATTATTAGGTTCATCCAAATCTATTAGTGTACTATCACTAATAAATGTATCACCTTCAGTGGTGATGTGATAACCATAATAAAAATCAGGTGTGTTCCTCACCCTAGTGGAACGTCTTGGAGGTACAGACTCATCTATCGGATCAACAGGAGTTTCCTCCTCAGGTTGGTCGATAGCATTAGAGGTTCCTTCACCACTTGACTCTTGAAGCTCTTCAAGGTCAATTTGCCTCCCACTGTCCCCTTGGCTTATGAATTCTCTCTCACGAAAGACTCCTCTTCTTGCTACAAAAACCACATTATCACTAGGTCTGTAGAAGAGGTAACCAAAGGATCTCTGTGGGTAGCCGATGAAAAAACACCTCTCACTTCGAGGTTCAAGCTTATCATGAGTCTCACGCCTCACGAAAGCTTCACAACCCCAAATCTTGATGTGGTCCAAATTGGGAACTTTCCCAGTCCACATCTCGTGAGGTGTTTTGGGAACCTTTTTAGTAGGGACTAGATTAAGGATATGGGCGGCAGTCTCTAAGGCATACCCCCAGAAAGAGATTGGTAATGAAGCTCGACTCATCATGGAACGAACCATATCCAACAAGGTTCGATTGCGCCTCTCAGCTACACCATTCAACTGTGGTGTTCTGGGAGGTGTCAATTGTGAGACAATCTCACATTCCTTAAGATAGTCAAGGAACTCAATGCTAAGATACTCTCCTCCTCGATCGGATCGGAGCATCTTGATGTTCCTGCCCAATTGATTCTCAACTTCCTGCTTAAACTCTTTGAACTTTTCAAAGGTTTCTGACTTATGCTTGATTAAGTAAATATATCCATATCTACTGTAATCATCAGTAAAAGTCACATAATAGCGATTAGCATCCCTTGTAGCAACTCTGAAGGGCCCACACACATCCGTGTGTACAAGGTCCAACAAACCTTCACCCCTATCACAAGTACCTGTGAAGGGTGACTTTGTCATTTTTCCAAGTAAACAAGACTCGCAACTATCATCTGACTTGAGGTCAAATGATTCCAAGACTCCAACCTTTTGGAGTTGGCCTATGCGCTTCTTGTTAACATGTCCAAGACGACAATGCCACAAGGATGCTTTATCCAAGCTATCTGAAGAATCAATATACAACACATTATTTCCTAGATTGTCTACAACATTCACGGCTTCATATACACCATCACAAGGTAATGCTTTAAAGTAAAATACATCATTGTAATAAACATTAATAGCACCATTTTTATTATCAAATGAAAATGTAAAACCTTGTTTGTACAAGCCATGAAAGGAAATAATATTTCTCGCCATTTCGGGCGAGTAACAACACTTATTCAAATCTAACATTAACCCATTATTAAGCAATAAAGAATAAACTCCTATCTTGGTAACAGGTGATGCTTTCCTGTTGCCCATGACTAAGTTTATCTTCCTGTTCTCCACTTGCTCACTTCTTCTTAGTGCCTGCAAATCAGTACAAATGTGAATACCACACCCTGTATCAAGCACCCAAGAATTAGCATTAGATGAGTTGTTAGACAATATTGTGTAAATACCTGCATGGGTGGGTTTAACCTTCCCATCCTTTAGATCTTGCAGATATTTGGGGCAGCTTCGCTTGAAGTGTCCCTTATCCTGGCAATAGAAGCATTGTGCTTCCTTTGGGTTTGAAGAAGGAGTAATGGGACCTTTCTTTGTCCCACTTGAAGAGGAACCATCAAGAGTCTTACCCTTGGTACCCTTCGAAGGGTTTTTCCTTTTCTTACCCTTTCCCTGCCCAATAGCCAGAACAGGGGCTGTTGAAGGAGTAGAAGTAGCAATCGCTTTACCCTTAAGGCCATTTTCAGCTGTCCTTAAGAGTCCTTGAAGTTTGCTAAGTGTGACTTCCTCCTTGTTCATATGATAAGTCATACGAAACTGATCATAACTTGGAGGTAAGGAATGGAGAATGATGTCAATCGCCATTTCCTCAGGAAAGTCAACATTTAGCTTCAGCAACCGGTCAACGAACCTTTGCATCTTCTGCAAGTGACCGGTGATGGGTTCACCATCCTTCATCCTTGCGGTTATCATGGAGGAGATGATTTCATACCTCTCCTGACGCGCGCTCTGATGGTACCTTTCCATCAGATCCAGGTGCATCTCATAGGGGTAGAAATCTTCATAGGATTTTTGAAGTTCAGGAGTCATGGTGGCCATCATGATGCATGCTACTTTAGTAGCATCCTTTTCATGTGCAACAAACTCCGCAAACTCTTCAGGAGTAGCAGTGGCTTCATTCACAACCTTAAGCTCCCTATCGAGGACATATTCTTTGTCCTCGTAGCGGGTAATCATTCTGATGTTTCTGATCCACTCATTGAAATTGGATCCATCAAAGATGACCTTACCACACAAGTTCATAAGGGAAAAGGAGCCTGTTGGGTTTGAGCCAGAAGCATTGTTGGAAGACATCTGAAAGGAAAGAAAGACAAGTTTCATTAGATTAGGAATCCTTAATAATTCACCCAAATGAAATATTAAGACTAGGATCCAACAAACTATTTATAGTTGGAAGACGGATGTCGTAATCCATACTATAAAATATTTGAAGGTAGGTAAATGACGATTTACCAATTTCCACCATAAGAACGAAATATTTTATTATTAGGTTTTATTGGTTTTGAAACTCCTAGATCTTTTGAGATACATTGAACTTTTCAATGGCATGTTTGAATCTCGATTGTGCCCTCTCAAGTTTGTGACTGGGATGCCGAGGATCACAAACAAGGTGTGAATAACCATACAAACTGACTTGGTACCCTCAACAATATTACCTAATCGATGTGCCGGTTAACCACACACGCTCCACCGATCTATAATAAAGTCAAGTTACCCTTTACCACTCTTACTAGTCCATGTTAGTGTGCCGGTTAACCACACACGCTCCACTAACGACTTGGTAAGGTACAAAGTGTAATTTTATGGGCTAGCACCAATTTCACATTTTCCTAAAGTAACTAAGATTGGGAATTTATAATGTATAGTTACTTTATAATTCATTATACTTTTAACAAGTATTTAAAGTCGTATCCTACCCGTTCGGCTAACGACCCTCCACCGATCAAGGAAGCGGTGGGTGAGAGTGGACACCCATTAAGTCACCATTTTATAGGCAACAACCTTATACCCCCCTTATAGACCGGCTTCGTGAATGAGGCCTACTAACGGTAAGAATGACATATTTTTATACATATCTATATAATAAAATTATAATAATAGTATAAGTGTTGATTTTTAAACCTTTTTAAAAATCTAAGGTTTAATTTGGAATTAAAGTATTAAAGTATAAGACTTTTCAAATTCCAAAACTTGAGGGCAAGATTTGAAACTATTCCAAGTCTCTTCAATTTGTAACTTATGAGTTTTAATGGTTCATAAAAATGAAGACTCTTCATTTTATGAAACCTCTTTAGTTCTTTAATCATAATTAAAAGAAGTGACTTTTGGTTATCCATAACTTGAGGACAAGTTATGGACACCATCATAGCCATTAAGATCATGAATTAAACACACATGGTGGTTACACATAATTCCTATGATCTTCTAAAAACTCATAAGAACACAAATTCATATTAAGCAATTTCAAGAAATCATATAACTATATACAATACTTGAAAATTGATAAAAGCCATGTAAAATGGGTTAACATAATCATTATCATTTTGAAAAACAGATTTTACAAGTCCAAAACAGATTGGGATAATGATCTTAATCCATTTCCAGCAACAAAACTCGAAAAAACTGCCCAGCACGCTCCTACTCGCCGAGTGCATTATTCTACTCGCCGAGTAGGATGAATTTGTTCATGGACTTGGCGAGTCCTCCCCATGGACTCGGCGAGTCTAGTCGTCAGAATGCAGAATTTTCGATTTTTAAGCAGTTTTGCATCAAGTATACAGAAAACAGTCCTAGGCTCTGATACCACTGATGGGTTTTGAGCATTCTAACACTTCCTAAGTGTACATGCAACCCTAATAACCTTGAATCTATGTTTTCTCTATATACATGCAAATTACTTTTTCAAGGTTATTTCCTAACTAGCATGGCATGGGGATTACATAAAACATAAAACTAGTAGAAACACATACCTTGTTGTTGCTTGGATTCCTTCAAGACTTTGTGAGCCTAGCACCCCAAATGTTGTGCCTCAAATGCTTCACACAACACCACAAGACTTGGAATAACTTGAGAGAATACTTCTAGCACTCAAAATTGGTTATGCCCTCTCTAGTAACACTATGTCCACTAGCTCCACTTTTTGCTAGCTATAGGGTTCCTTTTATAGTGTTGTCACAATTAGGGTTTACACATGAATGCCCTTAATTGTCATGACTCTTGATTTCCCATGACCCATGGATTTGTAACTCCCATGGACCATCCATGGAGCTCCATTTGGTTACATCCATAACCCATAAACTATGGATCATTAATCCACCATAAAAGAATTGATGATTGTCATAATCAACCCTATATATTTAATTAGTCTCACTTTGATCACCAAATTAATCCTAGATTAATACTTGATCAATACTAATTAAATAATACTATTATTAATATATTAGAACTTATAATATATTAATAATCATAAGTGCCTTATTCTCTCATTTAGTCTATCTAAGTATTGCAATGCCATGCAACCCAAATGGACCATGCCGGGTCGGGTCAAGTACATACCAAATAAAGTTATGGACTTAGACACTATATCCAACAAATCCCACATTCCTTAAGATAGTCAAGGAACTCAATGCTAAGATACTCTCCTCCCCGATCGGCTCGGAGCATCTTGATGTTCCTGCCCAATTGATTCTCCACTTCCTGCTTAAACTCTTTGAACTTTTCAAAGGTTTCTGACTTATGCTTGATTAAGTAAATACATCCATATCTACTGTAATCATCAGTAAAAGTCACATAATAGCGATTAGCGTCCCTTGTAGCAACTCTGAAGGGCCCACACACATCCGTGTGTACAAGGTCCAACAAACCTTCACCCCTATCACAAGTACCTGTGAAGGGTGACTTTGTCATTTTTCCAAGTAAACAAGACTCGCAACTATCATCTGACTTGAGGTCAAATGATTCCAAGACTCCAGCCTTTTGGAGTTGGCCTATGCGCTTCTTGTTAACATGTCCAAGACGACAATGCCACAAGGATGCTTTATCCAAGCTATCTGAAGAATCAATATACAACACATTATTTCCTAGATTGTCTACAACATTCACGACTTCATATACACCATCACAAGGTAATGCTTTAAAGTAAAATACATCATTGTAATAAACATTAATAGCACCATTTTTATTATCAAATGAAAAATGTAAAACCTTGTTTGTACAAGCCATGAAAAGAAATAATATTTCTCGCCATTTCGGGCGAGTAACAACACTTATTCAAATCTAACATTAACCCATTATTAAGCAATAAAGAATAAACTCCTATCTTGGTAACAGGTGATGCTTTCCTGTTGCCCATGACTAAGTTTATCCTCCCGTGCTCCACTTGCTCACTTCTTCTTAGTGCCTGCAAATCAGTACAGATGTGAATACCACAACCTGTATCAAGCACCCAAGAATTAGCATTAGATGAGTTATTAGACAATATTGTGTAAATACCTGCATGGGTGGGTTTAACCTTCCCATCCTTTACATCTTGCAGATATTTATGGCAGCTTCGCTTGAAGTGTCCCTTATCCTAGCAATAGAAGCACTGTGCTTCCTTTGGGTTTGAAGAAGGAGTAATGGGACCTTTCTTTGTCCCACTTGAAGAGGAACCATCAAGAGTCTTACCCTTGGTACCCTTCGAAGGGCTTTTCCTCTTCTTACCCTTTCCCTGCCCAATAGCCAGAACAGGGGCTATTGAAGGAGTAGAAGTAGCAACCGCTTTACCCTTAAGGCCATTTTCAGCTGTCCTTAAGAGTCCTTGAAGTTTGCTAAGTGTGACTTCCTCCTTGTTCATATGATAAGTCATACGAAACTGATCATAACTTGGAGGTAAGGAATGGAGAATGATGTCAATCGCCATTTCCTCAGGAAAGTCAACATTTACCTTCAGCAACCGGTCAACGAACCTTTGCATCTTCTGCAAGTGACCGGTGATGGGTTCACCATCGTTCATCCTTGCGGTTATCATGGAGGAGATGATTTCATACCTCTCCTGACGCGCGCTCTGATGGTACCTTTCCATCAGATCCAGGTGCATCTCATAGGGGTAGAAATCTTCATAGGATTTTTGAAGTTCAGGAGTCATGGTGGCCATCATGATGCATGCTACTTTAGTAGCATCCTTTTCATGTGCAACAAACTCCGCAAACTCTTCAGGAGTAGCAGTGGCTTCACTCACAACCTTAAGCTCCCTATCGAGGACATATTCTTTGTCCTCATAGCAGGTAATCATTCTGATGTTTCTGATCCACTCATTGAAATTGGATCCATCAAAGATGACCTTACCACACAAGTTCATAAGGGAAAAGGAGCCTGTTGGGTTTGAGCCAGAAGCATTGTTGGAAGACATCTGAAAGGAAAGAAAGACAAGTTTCATTAGATTAGGAATCCTTAATAATTCACCCAAATGAAATATTAAGACTAGGATCCAACAAACTATTTATAGTTGGAAGACGGATGTCGTAATCCATACTATAAAATATTTGAAGGTAGGTAAATGACGATTTACCAATTTCCACCATAAGAACGAAATATTTTATTATTAGGTTTTATTGGTTTTGAAACTCCTAGATCTTTTGAGATACATTGAACTTTTCAATGGCATGTTTGAATCTCGATTGTGCCCTCTCAAGTTTGTGACTGGGATGCCGAGGATCACAAACAAGGTGTGAATAACCATACAAATTGACTTGGTACCCTCAACAATATTACCTAATCGATGTGCCGGTTAACCACACACGCTCCACCGATCTATAATAAAGTCAACTTACCCTTTGCCACTCTTACTAGTCCATGTTAGTGTGCCGGTTAACCACACATGCTCCACTAACGACTTGGTAAGGTACAAAGTGTAATTTTATGGGCTAGCACCAATTTCACATTTTCCTAAAGTAACTAAGATTGGGAATTTATAATGTATAGTTACTTTATAATTCATTATACTTTTAACGAGTATTTAAAGTCGTATCCTACCCGTTCGACTAACGACCCTCCACCGATCAAGGAAGCGGTGGGTGAGAGTGGACACCCATTAAGTCACCATTTTATAGGCAACAACCTTATACCCCCCTTATAGACCGGCTTCGTGAATGAGGCCTACTAACGGTAAGAATGACATATTCTTATACATATCTATATAATAAAATTATAATAATAGTATAAGTGTTGATTTTTAAACCTTTTAAAAATCTAAGGTTTAATTTGGAATTAAAGTATTAGAGTGTAAGACTTTTCAAATTCCAAAACTTGAGGGCAAGAATTGAAACTATTCCAAGTCTCTTCAATTTGTAACTTATGAGTTTTAATGGTTCATAAAATGAAGACTCTTCATTTTATGAAACTTCTTTAGTTCTTTAATCACAATTTAAAGAAGTGACTTTTGGTTATCCATAACTTGAGGACAAGTTATGGACACCATCATTGCCATTAAGATCATGAATTAAACATACATTGAGGTTACATATAATTCCTATGATCTTCTAAAAACTCATAAGAACACAAATTCATGTCAAGCAATTTCAAGAAATCATATAAACATATACAATACTTGAAAATTGATAAAAGTCATGTAAAATGGGTTAACATAATCATTATCATTTTGAAAAACAGATTTTACAAGTCCAAAATAGATTGGGATAATGATCTTAATCCATTTCCAGCAACAAAACTCGAAAAAACTGCCCAGCACGCTCCTACTCGCCGAGTGCATTATTCTACTCGGCAAGTAGAATGAATTTGTTCATGGACTCGGCGAGTCCTCCCCATGGACTCGGCGAGTCCAGTCGTCAGAGTGCAGAATTTTCGATTTTTAAGCAGTTTTGCATCAAGTATACAGAAAACAATCCTAGGCTCTGATACCACTGATGGGTTTTTGAGCATTCTAACACTTCCTAAGTGTACATGCAACCCTAATAACCTTGAATCTATGTTTTCTCTATATACATGCAAATTTCTTTTTCAAGGTTATTTCCTAACTAGCATGGCATGGGGATTACATAGAACATAAACTAGTAGAAATACATACCTTGTTGTTGCTTGGATTCCTTCAAGACTTTGTGAGCCTAGCACCCCAAATGTTGTGCCTCAAATGCTTCACACAACACCACAAGACTTGGAATAACTTGAGAGAATACTTCTAGCACTCAAAATCGGTTATGCCCTCTCTAGTAACACTAGGTCACGATTTTGCTAGCCATAGGGTTCCTTTTATAGTGTTGTCACAATTAGGGTTTACACATGAATGCCCTTAATTGTCATGACTCTTGATTTCCCATGACCCATGGGTTTGTAACTCCCATGGACTATCCATGGAGCTCCATATGGTTATAACCAAACCCATAAACCATGGATCATTAATCCACCATAAAAGAATTGATGATTGTCATAATCAACCCTATATATTTAATTAGTCTCACTTTGATCACCAAATTAATACTAGATTAATAATTGATCAATACTAATTAAATAATACTATTATTAATATATTAGAACTTATAATATATTAATAATCATAAGTGCCTTATTCTCTCATCTAGTCTATCCAAGTATTGCAATGCCATGCAACCCAAATGGACCATTCCGGGTCGGGTCAAGTACATACCAAATAAAGTTATGGACTTAGACACTATATCCAACAATTCAAACCATCCACAGTCAGTCATATGTTGGAAGTAGATATGAATCAAGACTGTCATGAATTTGGCTTGTATGATTTGTCTAATGTGCATTAGACATAGCAGTGGTTGCTACAACATTCATGAGTGCTCATAAGTCCTGAGTATTGGATTCAACCCATGCTCATTTGGATTCACTTCATGGATTTTATCACGAGTGAATCATGAGACGAGAATATCTTATATTCTTCAAACCTAGAGATATGAGTTGTTGACTACGAGTTGGTTATACATTGATTGCACGAAAACGCATTGGTAACTCGATGTTATAAAACGTGCCTTTGTGTATGATTAAACAAGTAGTCAGTACAAGCATATGAGTCGAAGTTTATCCATTCCTTTTACCCTCAAAGGGATAAAAGTGATATCTGTGGGGCCCTCGATGATTTAGTGATGACAAAATGTAAGTGCTCGGTCGGGCCTGGACTGATTTGATTTATTCAGTTAGTCAGTCGTCATAAATCGGAAATAGGGAAACAACAAATGGACAGTGAGAATGATTATAATCCATGTCTCAGTCCATATGATATCTAGAATGGAGGAATATATGATCACTTATCTAATGGACGCGTCATTGATTTGTTCAGAGTTCGGCAGCAGCTTTTAAGAGCTACGATTGCTGGTCAGGTTGTGAAGTTATACTTGCAATAATAGGTATTAGACTTATCCAAGTGGGAGACCGTTGGATTAGTGTCTAAGTCCATAACTATAATTGGTATATACTTGACCCGACCCGGCATGGTCCATTTGGGTTGCATGGCATCGGAACATTTGGGTAGACCTTTTAATGAGAAGAAGATATTTGTGACATTTTAATATATTATAAGTTCTAATATATTAATATGAAATCATATTATTTAATTAGTATTGATCAAGAATTAATTTGGAATTAATTTAGTGATCAAAAAGAAACTAATTAAATATATGGGGATTGATTGTGTAAATCATTAATTCTTATATATGTGGGCTTGTGATCCATGATTCTTTATGTTGGGTTTAACCCATGTGGTAGCCCATGGATACTCCATGGAGGTTAAAACCCATGGAGCATAAGGAATGGGTAAATTCATGGGTTACATGGTGTAACCCTAATAGCCACACTATATAAAGACCCCATTGGTTGGAGAAATAGGCATTAGTGCATAATATAGAGGGCAAGCTAATTTCTATGAACTCATATCTTCTCTCATGGTTATTCCAAATGTTTATGACGTTGTGTGAACCATTTAAGGTGTCACACTTGGGGCACTAGGCTCTTAAGCTCCATGGAATCAAGCACCAAACAAAGAGGTATGTAATTCTACTAGTCTTATATTACTTGTACTTCATAATATGCTAGTTAGGATAATACCTTGGAAAAATTGATATTTGCATGTATAATAGAGAAAACATAGATCCAAGGTATTTACGGTTGCATGTACACCATAGGAGTGTTAGAATGTTCAAAACCCAACAATATTATAGCAAGAGACTGATCAAGTATCATATCTTTATGTAAGACATTATGTATCGAATTCCATATGCTTCAGATATAGGATTGATTACATATGCTATAATATTTACTTCTTCTGATTTTTTTCAAATGCATAGGGCATTAAGAGGGGAAAAGGACTAGAACAAGATGTGATTAGAGTTGTTAAACAAGTGTTAAAGGACAATCTGAGGTTCGCTAAAGATTGGTTGCTTATGGACAGTTGGAAGTATAGTAATATTTGGATGGACCATATTGACATGTTTCTGATTGGGATAATTCTTGTTCAGAATTGATAGTCATATGGGAATATGGAAATGTTTCCATAGTGGGAGTTGGTTATTATCTACATGTGAGTTAGAAACTTTAATGCAAGAAGGATGTTCAAGGAGTGTACTTTGAATTTGATACTTCATTACCATGAAATTGTTTTATTAACAAAGTTTCAATGGAGCATTTTGTGACATCGTTGGCTAAGTCTCGGTGAGTTTGACGCCACGTCATCACAAAAGGATATTGCATGCAAGGTTAGACTCTAACACATATTTAGTAGCGACAAGAATTTGGAATTCTTACACTTGTAATAAAGATTTGGAATTGTGAAATAAGCATCATAGGAATAAGGATTTGTTCACAAAGGTAGGACCATAGAGAAACATAGTATGCATGGCATGACTAATGTTTAATTCAAGAATATTAGTTGATTAATGGAAACATTATATAATTAATAAAGTCTAATTAATATGGTGATTAAATAAAAGGAGTTTTATTTATATTCAATTGTTTTGAGACCATAGTTGATTAGGTTATTTTTGTGTTTCACTTCGCATCTTTTACTTCCTGAATAATTGGATAATTCAAAACATCCACAGTCGATCATACTATGGATTTAAGTAGTGAATTAAGATTGTCGTGAATTGGATTGTAGATTGTCTAAGGGTTTAGACATAGCAATGGTTTGCTGCAACATTCACGAGTACTTTTGACATGGGGATTTGAGTATTGGATTAACCCATGCTCAGAGAATTACTTCATGGATTTTATCACGAGTAATTTTGAGACGATAATATCTTATATTCTTGAAACGGAGACATATGAGTTGTTGTTTACGAGTCAGTTGTGTATTGATAATACGTAAACGCATCAGTAACTAGATGTTATAAAACGTATTGTTGTGCGTGATTTGATAAGTGAATAGTGCAAGCATATGAGTTGAAGTTTATCCGTTCCTTTTGCCCTAACGGGGAAAAGCGATATTTGTGGGCCCCTCAATGATTTGATGATGACATCTAAAGCACTTGGCCAAGCCTAGACTGAATTGATGTGTTCAATTAGTAGTCTAATATCATTCGTCATAAATAAAAAACCGGGAAATAAACCTTGGACAGAGAACGATTATAGTCCATGTCTCATGTTCATATGATATCTTGTAGAACGGAGGAATATTTGATCACTTATGTAAGCACATATATCTGACTAGGTCAGAGTTCGGCAGCGACTTTTGAAAGCTACAATGTGCTGGTCAATTTTTGAAGTTGTACTTGTAATTATAGTTATTAGACTTATCCAAGTGGGAGACTATTGGATTAGGTGTCTAAGCTCATTACTATAATTGGTATATACTTGAATTGATAGAAGCACAAGTCCTTTTGGGTTGCCTTCACTCTTGCAACTTGTCAGGATGAATTTTGGAGAGAAGTTGAATTTATTGTTTGGAATAATAAATTCATATAAATGATTTATTAATATGTTATGAAAATCATATATTAATTGAAAATCATGTTGTTTAATTAATATTTAATCAGAAATTAATTTGGAATTAATTTTGGGATTAAAGGAATTAAATAAAAGTACAGGGGTTATTTTGCAAATCACTTAGAGTTGTGAAACTGGGCTCTTGGACTCCTTGGATAGGAGTGGACGAAAATTATAGGATAGCCCTATAAGTTTTCATCCAATGCCTTCTAATGAGGAGTATATGGGCTGCTTAGGCCTTAAGTAAGGAATTAGGGTTTCCACCTGCAAACCCTAGCTTTGGGACTAAGCAACCACAACTATATAAGGACAGTAACCCCTTGGATTTTCGGCCCTATGTAGTTAACCCTGTCAGAGCCAAAAATTCTTGTGTGTCTCCTCCTCTCTCCTCTCATCCTCTAGCAAAGAGTGTTTGTAAGCCATTAGAGGTGTCACATTTGAGGCAATTGCTTTCAAGAGTTCAAGATCTACAATGTTTTCTTGTTATTACTACATAACAAGTAAGGTACACATCTAAACCCTATTTTGTATAGATTTCGAATTATATACTAGCTTCCTAGGGTTTCTCTTTTGTATTCAAGTTTTAATGTTCAACTAGTAAAAACCTAGATCCTTAATTATAGGATTGCATGAACACATAGGATTTGTAGTTATGCTAAAAACCCATCATGACCAACCTCGCCCCAACAAATTGGGGTCCTACATTTACTCCCGTAGAGAATCTCGAACGGAGTTCGATCAATGCTAGCGTGATAACTATCTTTATACAAAAATTCCACTACCGAAGATACATTTCCCAACTCCCACCAAAATCCAATACGCACGCACGCAACATATCCTCAAGAGTCTAATTCGTCCGCTCACTCTGCCCATCGGTTTGGTGATGGAATGTTTTACTGAAAAGGAGACGAGTACCCATCTTGTCATGAAACCGCTTCCAAAACTTGGAAGTAAAACGAACATCCCGGTCTGAAACCACCGACACCGGCACCCCATGACGTGCCACCACCTCGCGAACATAAATCTCGACTAACTTCTCTTCAGAAATACTCTCCTGGATCAGGATGAAGTGCGTGCTCTTGGTCAATCGGTCCACGATAACCCAAATAGAATCCACTATGCGCGCAGTCCTGGGAAGCTTCATGATAAAATCCATAGTGATGTCTTCCCATTTCCATACGGGAGTCTCTAACAGCTGCACCCTGTTGTCAGGTCGCTGATTCTCGGCCTTGACTTTCCTGCAAGTCAAGCACCGCTCCACAAACCATGCTATATCTCGCTTCATGTAGGGCCACCAATAATCAGGGCGAAGATCCATATACATCTTCTTCGCCCCGGGTTGAATGGAGAATCTCAACTTTTGAGCCACTTCCATCAGAATTTGGCACACCCCGCCCCAATACGGAACCCAGACCCTCTGACGCAAAGTGAACAGTCCGCGGCTATCATAATCGAAGGAAGCCACCTGCCCCACAATTTGCTCACACTTTCGGTGCTCTTCCTTCATAGCCTCAACTTGTGCCTCACAAATCCGCTCCAACAACGGAGTAACCACGATCATCCTCACGCATAGACCTCGGATCGAAGTCGCGACCGCCTTACGGCTTAGAGCATCGGACACCACATTGGCCTACCCCAGGTGGTACAATATCTCACAATCATAATCCTTCATCACATCCAACCAACGATGATGCCTCATGTTCAGGTTTGGCTGATCCATCAAATACCTTAGGCTCTTGTGGTCTGTGTAAATAGTACAACGAACCCCATATAGGTAATGCCGCCAAACCTTGAGGGCGAAAACCACAACCCCCAGCTCTAAATCATGTGTCGGATAATTCGCCTCATGAGGCTTCAGCTGCCTCGAAGCGTAAGCGAGCACGCGACCCCGCTGTGTAACACCCTGTTTATTTATTAAATTTATCAATAAATTGATGAATGTATAGTAGCCCTAAAATCAATAATTATATGCAAGGTGTTGGTTTCGAAGAGTTAATTGGCATAATTTAGAAGTTGAGGGTTAAAAGTGTAAGTTTCGGACTCAGTTTATAATTATT
Source organism: Lactuca virosa (assembly GCF_052849685.1). Lineage (NCBI taxonomy): Eukaryota > Viridiplantae > Streptophyta > Magnoliopsida > Asterales > Asteraceae > Lactuca > Lactuca virosa. Next base: position 459,279,124 of record NC_136429.1, on the reverse strand, counting down.
TATGAAGACAGGGGCTCCGTGGTAATTAGTTGGATTTAATTTAAAAGGAAATAAGGTGGAAGGGCTGATTATATCGTAATTAAGATATTGGGGGTTGTTTGGTAAACTTTGTACCTAAGGTGTAAAGGATTTTAATGTTGAGGGCTTAAATGGTAATTATCGGATTTAATGTGAAGAAGATTTCCAAGGCTAGGGTTGAAAGAGTAAATATTGGACCACTTTTGAAACTAATTATGGATGGAGGGACCATTTTGGTCATTATGGAAACAAGTGCGGGGATCGGGGTATTTAAACCCGTCACCCCCAGTAGCCCTAACCCTAGCATCGTTTTTCCAGCCGCCACCACCCATTCAGAGTTTTCTCAGCCGCCGCCCCCATTCTGTTGCACGAACGGTGGTCTCTCCTCTCACCGGCGAAGTCGGGGTCGAGGGTGCAACGCCCGGATGGTCGGAAGCTTCAAGATCGGTGGCTGATGCTGCTGTTTCCGGTGGTAATCGCCTACCTCTTCTCCTCTTCATCTCCGTCTGTTACCGCCTCTTTCTCCATGGGTTCGGTGTTTGGCCACAGTCACTACCGCCGCTGCGAATCGATGCTTAGGTTGTTGCTTCGAGCTGTTTTTGCCGCTGATATACACCACCAAGTGGTGGTTGCATCCGGGAGTCCGAGCAAGGGTTTCTATGGGGGGGGGGGTGTTGTAGCTTGGTTGTGAACCAACGGAAATCACCGCCACCACCGTGAGATGGTGGCTACCATCCCAAAGCCTGTTGATGTCGCCGTGAATGCCTCTTTGCCGCCGCCAAGACCGTCGCTGCCGCCTCTCCATGGTTCTGCTGTCGCCCAATGCCACCAGGTGGATGGCTGTGTTGTTGTTCAAGGCATAAGGTGTTGGTGTGTGTTTTTTCTGTGATGTAAGGTCGATTTTTGTGTGGCTGTAAATGGAGAGGATAACCACCATGGCCGCAAGCCATGGTGGCTGCCACCATCTATCACCACCGGCCACCAAGGGTGGTTGTGTGTGTTTATTTTGTTAGTGTGTGTTTATTTTGAGATTTAGCATGGTAAACTGTAACCATCACGAAATAATGAAAAGGAAAAATCAAACCACCACCGTATGGTGGTGGCTGCCTTTTGCTGCCACCGGCCGCAGTGTCGGGTGGCGGTGTGCTTGCCTCGTTGAGTTCAATTCGTTTAGGATGCTTGAAACCCTAATGGGCCTTGTAAGCCCTAATGGACCCTAATTGACCCAATAAAACCCTAATAGGCTTAATGATATTCTATTTGGGCCTTTCTATTGGGCCTTGATGATTGGGTTATTAATGGGCCATCCAAAGTCAAGCAATTGGAGTAGAATAATTTAATGGGCCTAGGGTAAGGCCCATGTAAGGGGTTTGGGCCCAATTTGGCAAAATCGGGCCATAGATGGGCCATAGTTTGGGCCTTAATGATTATATGATGTTGGGCCTTACAATAAGACCATGTATAGGCGTAGGCCCAATTTGGAAAATTGGGCCATGTGTTGGGCTTTTATTCCTAATTGACTTTTGGCCTATGGATTGGGCGTTGGCTTGCATAAAGCCAAGCTTGGGGTAATGTAGTAATTATCCAAAGTATGTACTCATGGTTATGTAGTGGAACCCAATTATTAATTGGGTGTTATTTTGGTGTTGACAGTTCGGGAATCTGTCATCCAGCAGCTAGGGTTGAGTCTGCGGGACTTCAACAGTGTGGGATTGTGTCCACGGGACTTCAGCCGTGTGAGGTGAGTTACCTTCCAATAGGAGTGGGTGTACGGCCACAATGCCGGCCCACTAGTAGGAGTTGTTTGTTAGATGACTGTCTTTGTGATAATTATCTGGTGTGTTGTTCTCTGATATGCTTTATGTGCTAGGATGCTATGACATATGTGTTAGTAGTGGTAGGGGTGATATAGCCCCTAGTTACCGGTTGAAAGATACCGAAGGGGTAGATAGTACCCATGCATGCCTAGCAGTATGATTATGATATGTTATTATGAGATAGTGGTAGGGGGTGAAATAGTCCCCGGTTACCGGTTGAAAGTGTTGGATTAGATGTCTAAGCCCATAACTATTATTGGTATGTACTTGACCCGAGAGTAGCATGGTCCATTTGGGTTGCATATCATCAGGACAATTTGTTAGGATGGACTTTTGAGAGAAGGTTATTTATGGTTTATTAATATATTATAAGTTATAGTATATTAATATGAAATCATATGTTTTAATTAGTATCGATCAAGAATTAATTTGGAATTAATTTAGTGATCAAAAGAGACTAATTAAATCTATGGGGACTAATTATGATAAGTAGTTATATTTATATGTGTTGGGCTTATGATCCATGTTGGACCAAGTTTATGTATGGATACATAAAGAGTTGGGCCACATGAACCATGGATCATAAAACCCATGGGTATGGATTATGGGTTATACCCATGACCCTTGGAATCCTACATATAAATAGGTTACTCCATAGCCAAAATCACCACTTCTTTTCTTAGAGAAATATGGAGGTGTTTTGGTGCATGGAATTCTCTCTCAAGAGCCACCTTTGTCCTAGGTGTGTTGTGATTCCATTTGAGGCATTTCATACTATTGGTGCTAAGCTCTTAAGGCCAAATACATCAAGACTTCAAGCCACATAAAAGGTATGTTTCCCTAACTAGTATATTATATGGTTTATGTCAAATGCATGCTAGTTATAGGTCTAATGCCTTGGAAACCATTTGCATGTATAATTAGTGAAAACATAGATCCAAGGTATTTAGGGTTGTATGTGCACCATAGGATGTTGTATTATACCAAAATCCAACAGAAAGATACTGAAGGCAGTTACCGGTTGAAAGATACCGAAGGGGTAGACAGAACCCATGCATGATATGTTATTATGTGATAAGTATGCTTATGATATGTTATTATGTGATAGTGGTAGGGGTGAAATAGTCCCTGTTTATCGGTTGAAAGATACCTAAGGGGAGGTTAGTTCCCGGTTACCGGTTGAAAGACATCGAAGGGGAGCCCGGCTCCCAATTATGCCAGACAGATACCGGTTGAAAGACACCTAGGGATAGACATTATGTGGTATGTGGTATGATGGGGGAACTCACTAAGCTTCGTGCTTACGGTTTTCAGTTTTGGTTTCAGGTACTTCGTTTTCAAAGGAAAGGAGCCGGCTTGATCACAGCGCATCACACTATGTTTTCCACACATGAGATCTTTGGGATTACACTCTAATATGGTTTTATGATAATATGATTTGATTATTGACACTTTGGTTTCACATGAGATATTAATATGAATGTTTTATATTGTTGGTTTTATATAATAACATAATTAAAACGAAATTTTTGGTCTTGAATTTTGAGATGTTACACGTTGCATTAGTACTGCACCCAAACCCGTTATCGAGGCATTGACACCCTTCGGCAAGGTCAGAATCGGTGCCTCACACAGCCGCTGTCTAAGAGTCTCGAAAGCTGCCTGCTGCTCAGGCCCCCAACGAAATGTAACCGACTTCTTGGTCAGTCGGGTCAATGGAACAACAATCTTGGAGAAATCCTAGATGAATCTCCGATAATAACCAGCCAAACCAAGAAAACTCTAAATCTCATATGGAGACCTCGGAACCTCCCACTACATCACGGCCTCGACCTTGGCCGGATCGACAAGAATACCCTTCTGATTGACAAGCTGCCCTAGGAACTTCACCTCGCGCAACCAGAACTCACACTTGGAGAACTTTGTAAAAAGTCTCTCCTCGTCAATGTCTCTAGCACCTCCCTCAAGTGCTCCTTGTGATGATCCTGCATCTTGGAATAGACCAAGATATCATCAATAAAGACTATCACAGACCGATCCAGCATCGGTCGGCACACATGGTTTATGAGATCCATGAACGTGGCAGGATCATTGGTGAGCCCAAATGGCATCATAACGAACTCATAATGGCCATAGAGAGTCCGGAAAGCTGTCTTCTACACATCCTTGTCCCTGACTCCCATGTGATGATAACTCGATCGTTGATCGATCTTGGATAACGAAGATGCACCCTGAAACTGGTCGAAAAGATCATCAATCATCGGGAGGGGATAATGGTTCTTCACCGTTACCTTATTCAACTCCCGATAGTTGATATACATCCGATGGGATCCATCCTTCTTCTTCACAAACAGAATTGGCACTCCCCAAGGTGAACTGATCGGCCTAATAAATCCCTTGTCTAACAGCTCCTGCAGCTGTGTAGACAACTCCTGCATCTCGGGAGGGGCCAATCGATATGGTGCTTTGGCTATCGGAGCCACACCCGGAATCAAATCAATCCTGAACTCCACCTGCCTCTCTGTAGGTACCCCAGGAAAATGCTCCGAAAATACGTCCGGATACTCCCGCACAATCGACACATCATCCAAGGTCGCCTTACCCAAATCCCGGGTATCCATGACATAAGCGACAAAACCCGAACAACCCTGATGAAGATAGCATTTGGCTCTCGCTGCTGAACACATAATCGGCCCACGCTGTTGTCTCTCACCCTGAATCACCAAATATCTCCCACTTAGGGTCCGAACCCGCACTAACTACTGCTCATAGTCGATCACTGCCCCATTAGGGCTCAACTAATCCATGCACACGATGAACTTATTCCCATGCAGAGGGATGGGAACCAGATCAACCGGATACTGCTCACTGAACAACTGAAGAGTACAATCCAGATGAACCCTCGCAACCCGAATTGACCTATCATCAGCAATATCGACATCTAAAGGACACTTCAGCTCCCCTGGAGCTCCAGCAAATCTCTTGCTAAATTCAAGAGATACAAAAGATCGGGTAGCCCCCGAATCAAATAATACCAAGGAAGAGATATCGTTCACGAGGAACGATCCTAAAATAAAACACATAAACATAAGGAACAGTTTAGTATATATAAAGAGATAAGGAGAAGATACATACACGTCACAACGTCAGGAGCTACACGCGCCTCCTCCGCCATCAGCTAGAATGCCCTGCTCTTCGCCACTGACGCATCTGCCCAGCCCTAACGGACATCAGTAATCCTCAATGTCGCAGGAGCGGGTGCTGACACTGGTCCTGCCGTAGCCAAACTTGGACAATGGGCCTTCTTGTGGCCCCTCTGATTGCACTGAAAGCAAATCAGATCAGATACCGGAGTGGTGGGGATGGTAGCAGTACAATCTCTGCTGAAATGACGTCCCCTCGTGCACCTTGTCGCACCTGCCACAGCGGCTACGAGCATGCTAGCCTTTCGGCATAGAATCAGATACCTTTGGCCCCTTGCCCGAACCCTCCATGCTTGACACAAAATGTGACTTCCTCTTCTTCTCCATCTCCAAGTCAGTCTCCCTCTCCCTAGCCCTCACGATCATGTCTTCCAGTGTCTTGCAGCTGGATCGGCTTATAAACTGCCGAATATCGCTCCTCATCATCTTATGGTATCAGGCCTTCTTCATTTCCTCGTCCGCCACATACTACAGAACTAGAATTTCCCTCTCCCTGAACATAGCAGTGATCTCAGTCACCGTCTCAGTAGTCTAACAAAGATCCTGGAACTCTCGCACCAGCTGTTGCACCTCAATCACCGGTGAAAACTCGGCTCGGAACCGGGTCGAGAAATCACTCCAGGTCATCGAATCAATAGCAACATCATCTCCTATTGCATGCCCTACCTCCTCCCACCAATCATGTGCCCTGTCCTTCAGGAGGCAGGAAGCTAGTCTGACCTTGTCCCTCTGGTGACAACGGCTGGTACGGAAGGCGTTGGCAACATCTGCCAACCACCTGCTGCTAGCAATGGGGTCCCTAACCCCAAGATAGTCTGGCACTCCACATGCCCGAAACTCCCTAAAGTTCAGATAGCAGGTCCCGATCAAAGCCACAATCTCAGCGCGAAAGGCGCTCAATATCTCATCAAGAATCTCCATAATTCCCTCCTTGACCATGCCAAAGATCATAGGAGTCTGATCAAGGATACTACGCGTAATCTCAGTCGAGATGAACTCCCTCGTCTGGTCATCAAGCTGCCCGGCTCCAGAACCTGAGCCCGAACCCTCCCCAACACCGGAACTGCCCACTGGCCTACCTCGCAATTCCACCATGCTAAAGATAGACCATAAAACTATCATAATAAGCATTAATGCGCATATCGGGGAAATCACAACTACACAAGCTCCCTGGATTCTTTGCAGCCCTCCTTGAATCAAGTACAGATCCTCTGCTTCTAGTAGTACGGGCCCATACTACCTTCCATATTTATCCATACTTTCCTCAATGAGTACCTTAACTCAGCCAAATTGCTCTATAACTAACAGATCCGTCACAGCTAAGGCTCCCAGCACTAAATCTCGTCCTAGGTTTTTCATAGGGCAAACTCCACACCACTATCCGCCATCAGCTGCAGAAGGAACTCATGCTAACCTCCTCTAACTAGCTCACGAATACAATTACATATTACAAAAACTAGATAATTCTTCGAATGAGAGGTCTCTCACTACAATGGTTGAACTCAAACAAGAGCTGTGCAATAGAGCTAAACCTAACCTTCTGAAATTATTTGGTTTTCATAATATGTAACTTAGCATATTTTCTTACTAGCTAGCTGAAATTAGCAAGAACTCCTAAAAGCACAAAGCATGAAACATTCGAGCATCAAGTAATCAGAACAGAACATAACCTAATCAGGCCATCCTGTTACTGACTGATCAGCACTAGCATGCAAATATATAAGTTCTAAAAGCAGGCATGCAAAGGAATCTCTCCTAGATCCTTAGCCCTAATCTAGCATGCGGTTTATAGATTCACAATTTAAATCATATCATAAACATGTATAGGTATTTTGGGATAACTTACTTGATATCGACTGATTGCATGCAACACACCCTTTTTCTCTTTTAGAAATCATTTTTATAAAAATGTTTTTCTTTTGAAAATTCCTATCAAGTCCTTAATTTGAGTTCAGACACACCCGAGAGTGTGACCGAATACCTCAAACCAAGGCTTTGATACCAACTTGAAACATCCAAAAATATGCTCCCAAAAAGTTTCATTCTTATAATAAATAGAGTAGTGTTTTCCAATAACATCCAAACATTTGAATAAAACCAATGTATCAATTTGCCATAAAATCAGAGTAAAACATCATAGCGGAATCTCAATGGTGTGTGTGATGCAGTCATTCCGAGCTCTTCCCTTTACAGCCGGAAGTACCTGAAACATAAACTAAAACCGTAAGCACAAAGCTTAGTGAGTTCCCCCACAATACCACATAGAAAACATACAATAAACATATAGTGGTCCCCGCCCTGTCATCGGGCCCCGCCTGACATCGGACCCCACCCGGCATCGGACCCGGCCCGACAACGAGTTGAGCTCGGTAAACGGGCGCCGCCCAACATACAATAACATATATCAAATGAACACATACACATGAAATAACCACATAGATACATAGCATAGAAATATTCATCAGGCCCCGCACGACATCGGACCTTAGTCCGGAAATCATATAACCACAAGCACATGCAAGACTCACAAAGACAAGTAGCATACTAACAACAAAACATAAACATGGGCCGGCATTGGTGCCTTCGACCTGCTAGACCCGGTAAGGAAAACTCACCACGAATACAGATAGGTAGCTGAATGGATCCCGGCTTCGAATATCGACTCTACTCAGCCCCTAAACATAAAAGATTTCCTTAAATACAACTCAAAATGCCCAAAGGCCCCTTATAGGTCCAACTTAGTCAAAGGATAAAGTCAAAGTCAAAGTCAACGGCCCGAGTTGACCCAACTCGCTGAGTTGTCCTTCAACTCGCCGAGTTTCTCCATTAGTCTTCAAAGTCGGGAAGAAATTGATCCAACTCGCCGAGTTTATCCATAAACTCGCCGATTTCGCCAGAAACTCAACATCTTAATTCATTAAGCCGACCTTATCGAAACTAAGAGCTTCACAACTCAAATCTTAACTGAAATGGCATCTAGAAGGGTAAAGTTTCCAACTTTACCCTTAAGAACCACCAAAATGTGTTCAAAACCCAAACCCTAGGCTTAAGAGGGTGAGGGCTTAATCATTAAGCACTTAATCACCAAAGGCATAGCCCCAAACAGCAGATCTGGCCCTTATAGTTGAATGGCCACGTAAAGTTTCCAAAATTATGCTCATGCATGACTAGGAGAGGCTCAAATGATCAAAAGAAGCCAAAAGAAAGACTTAATGAATGCATGAAGCGCTTAAGACCATAAAGTTGGCACCTTAATGCCAAAAGAGCTCATGAAGATCGTAGATCTGAAAGAATAAACACTTGGGACGTCCTACACACCCGTCATCCACCCAAACATGGCTAAAGGCATACAAACTTACCCAAGAAGAGATCCATGTAGCTAATAAGCAAGGTATGAACTTGATACCTCAACAACTTGACAAATGAGCTAGTGATTCTAGATCTAGGACTCCTTCTTCAAGCCAAGCAACTCCCAATTCCTTAGCTCCTTCAATATGCACCAAAAATGAAAACTCAAGGCTCTCCTCAAGCTCACACACTCAATAATGGAAAGAAATGATAAATTTTAGGGTTTCTGGATAGAGGAGGCTAGTAACGAGGCCAGCCAAGGGACTTAAGGCCTTTAAATAGGGTGCAACACCCTAAAAAATTAGGGTTTCCTTCCAAGCTGCCAACTCGCCGAGTTGAGGCACATCAACTCGTCGAGTTGACTCATTAAACTTCACAGCCAAAACAAATTCGACACGTCGATTTAAGGCTTCCAACTCCACGAGTCCTCCAAGAAAATGTAAACAATTGGAAATAAATTCATACCAGAAACTAGGCGTTATAAAGTTTCTTGCTATATGTTACTTAATTGTGTGATTGCTACCCGTATGTTGATTAGTTGTATATGGTCAGGATTGAATAGCCTTAGAATGATCAACTTGGCCTTACTTCCTATTCCTTGTTTGGTTGTGGACTGAGGGTAGAATCGATTATTCGACAGTCTATCTGATCTCGTATTGTGTACAAAAAGCATGCACAAAAGTAACCGGTGGTGTGGGAGCGAGGATAATCCTAGGAAGTTAGTTGTAGCTCGTAGGAGAAGTGGGTGTTAGTGCACCTAGGAGTGGTCTTGTGCAATGACTTAGGACCTTAAGATGAATTATGAATCGACTACGGATACGTGTGGAAGGTAGTATGGTCCTGTACTACTAAAAGCACAAGAATCGTATGATATTCAGGAGGAATTTCGAGGATACTAAGGAACTAATAGGAGTAGGGCCTTGTGTGTTAAGCACTATGTTGTGCTGTCTGATCTTTTCTTGGTATATTTTCGGTATGGCGACTATTGGAGGTTCAGGATTAGGAGTTGCCAACACTGAGAGGGTAGGTCTGAGTGAGGAGGAGATCCGTGGGATTATTGTTTTAGAAGTGGTTGTGGTGATCAGTGAGATTACTCCAGAGTTGTTTGGATTGGTCAAGACCGCCCTGTTTGATCTATTCAATGATCGATATGCTGCACTTTCTGAGGTTGCTGTTGTTGCATCTACTGTGGCTATTGCTGCCATAGAGGTTCGGAGGGAGTGAGCTTTCTAGTACCGAGACTTCGACAATACGAAGCACCCAGAGTTTGATGGTTCAAGGAACCGATTGTGGCGGTAAGATGGTTGTCTGATGTGGAAGGTTGTTTCTTCACATGTTCTTGTCCGGATGACCAGAAGGTTAAATGCACACTGAACCTTATCAGTTTGGGGGTGAAGGATTGGTGGACATTGGTGACTAGTTCTTACACTCCTGAGCAAAGGGTTGCGGTGACTTGGGAGCAGTTCTCAGAGATGTTCCATACAATATATGTTCCCCTGGTGGAGAGAGATAGAAAGAGAGAGAGAGAGAGAGAGAGAGAGAGAGAGAGAGATAAAGACTGGCCCTGGAGTACCTGGATCTGAGACAGATGACCAAGTCGGTGACAGAGATCACCAAGATGTTCACTGAGAGGGCTTTTTTCAGTCTTGAGTTCGCTGCTTTAGAGCAGACTCAGATGACTCGATATTTGAGTATGCTCAAGACGTACATTTGGCAGTTTGTATGTACCCGGTAGTACAACACCCTTGCTGAGCTTTAGGATGCCATGAGGAGACGATAGATTGAGATAGAGACCTAGACGAAGGAGCATCGTTAGGCTCCGGTTTTTGTCCTAGCCTGCAGCGAAGCGGTTCAAGTCCGTCGGTCGGAGTTCGGGATTAGTGGAGGGGAGGTGCAGATCTTTTGTATATCACAGGGGCTGCGAGGAGGGCTATTTTAGTAGAGAATGCAGGCTGATTGCACGAGTTTGTTTCCATTATGGCCAGGAAGACCACATCAGAGCTCTTTTTCATTTTCTCATTTTCAGTGAGGTGTTGGATCCTACACCCTTAGCTTGGCAGTTACCCAACGATCGTTATGGGACGACCGGAGCCCCGAGGACTGAGAGTTGAGTTGCCAGATCTTCTATTCAGCAATTGTGGTGGTATTGGTGTTCATTTGTGTGTTCTGTTTATGTTTAGAAGTTCAGTTGTAATCATGGATGATCATTTGAATGGAATTATCTTAGTTAGCTCAGTTGAATTTGATATCTTGTTATGAATGGATTAATTATATTTCTCATTAGATTGTATGTGTATTGGGATTTATGAATGTTGTGTGGGTTCAGATTCTCCTGTGTATTTAAATATCACTGGTTGGGATCAAGTGGTGGAGTTCAGGTTAGTATGGGTATTGAAGTATTGTGAAGTTGTCAGATTCTAAAATATTTCAAGTAGGGGAGAGTGGAACCTTGCAGCAGGAAGACCTTGTGCCAATGTTCGGTTCTCAGTTAGATTTTCTCCAAGTTCAGGACTTTCGCATAGCTGTTGAATCTTTCGTGTTGAGAGAAAAACTTGAGTAACACACTTCAACAAACGTTAGAACAAGTGATAAGGCGGAATGAAGTTTAACTCAGTGGATCATAAAGCTCAACAATAATAATAAGTTAGAGTTAGATAGTTAGATATGTAGGTGCGGAAATATAAGGAAATATAAATGACAACAAGTATTATATCAAGAAGACACTATAAGCTGATTCTTAACAAGGATTGCAGACAATCCCGGTTAGTAAATGAGATCAAACTTAGTGATTAAGTCTAGCTGACTTGCTTCGAAGAGATAACGATCTTAATATTAGAATCTGAAGATCTTTGGGATGAGAGAGTAAATAGAATACGATATTCAAGATAGAGATAATTGAGAGATTTGTTTCATTCAGAATAAGAGAACTCTATTTATAGAGTCTCGAAGATTACAAAGTTAAATCTGTCTAAGGTGGCCATGCAAGGCACACTGGACAAAGGAATGTAAAGACATAAAATAGATAAAACTAAGGTTAAGCTTGATGATTTCAACTGCGGATGTAGTTCTTGATTGCGGTGTGGAGCTTGACTACGGATCTAGATGACAGCTTCGGATCTCTTCAAGTTTAAGAGGGTCACTTTTATGTTTCAACAATTTCCCCCTAAGTGACCTCTTCAACTTTCTTTTCAATTGTCGAGCTTCAGAAATTTGATGAGAATCCACCAGAACTTCCTGACTTCCTTAAGCCACGCAATTCTCCTTGAGATTTCAAACTTTACTTTAGCAGTTGTGTGTTTTGATTTGTTGGCAGCAGTTTGAGTGATCTCTAATTGCTTCCGGGTCATGCGGTTCATGAAAGTCATTGGAATGAAGTATTTTGTTTCATCATTTAAGTATTTGAAAATGACTCCAAAATCCGAGAAGTTAGTTGCTCCAAGGGATCTTTCTTGAAAGCCTTTAGTCAGCACCGGAGCTGGTTCAAGAGGAGAAAGGTTGAACTTCTGAGCAAGTGCTGGGTGGATGTCAGCGTCAATTGTTGCAAAGTCACACACAGTCTTTTTTAGAAAGGTACAGGCCCTTTCATACGCAGTCTTCATCTTTGGGTGCTTCTCAGACTTGTTCTGAAATACCTTTGCAATAAGGAAGATTTCCTCCGGGTTCATGCAAGGGAAATCAGCATGGGTTCGGATGTAGTCTCAATTTCTTCTGGTGAGGGTATATTGGATGAATTCTGCTTTCATGAATTTTCTGGCCTTGTAGTTCTTGACTGCAGTGGGTCTGTCGTTTGACCATATTTTCTCGATTGCAGATCCATGCTTGGCATGGAATCTGTTAAGTCTTTCAAATTCCAGTGGCAACCTTTGATCATCTGGGAGGTTGTGGTTAAAAGATTCAAAAACGATAAAGAACTTTGCGTTGGGAGAGATGGGAATGTCCCAATAACCGTCTGCTGGAGGTTCCGCAAAGGTGAGATAGCGCTTGTAGTCATCATAGAGTAATCTTCGAATGGGATTCACCTAGGAATTGACAAGGGATTCATCCAGAGTGATGTCGAATCCGTGATCTCTCCAAATTAATTCTGCAAATTTAGCTGCTCTCCAGTCAGCTTTCTTTTGTTTGGTTTTGGGAGAGTCGAAGGAGTTTTCGGATGACATTTCTGGGGCTAAGTTTTTGAGATGAGGGGGAGTCTCCGGATGCTATGAAGAAAGATGTTGAGCATCTTGAACTGGAGACTGATGAGGAGATTGGATTGGACTTTTCTGAGGAGAGGGAACAGGAGTTTTCTTTTGTGGAGATGGTTGCGGGGAAGGTTGCGGGGTAGGAACCTTGTGTTGAGTGATAAGTGTTGAAAGAATTGGATGCTAACCAAAGTGGATGGGAGTGTGTAAATGTTGATGCGGATGTGATTGTTGAGGTAAAATGTGGTCTGATCCATCGTCTGCACTTCCCCCTCTTGAGGAAGGACCACCGGGTTCCTCCTCAATCCATTGCTTAAGACCATCAATTTTGGCACAAACTTCAGTGAACTGAGCTTTGATAGCCTCACTGAGTTGTTGATTGGTGGGGATTGCGTTTTCGAACAACAATTTGTGGATCTCCTTGGTAAATTTTAGAATCTCCTGGCCATGGAAGTTGGAGGATAAAGAGTGTCTGAGATTGTTGATGGTTGATTGAAGGACTGAAATGGCGGACTCATAAGCATTGTGAGTTTTTCTCACCAAGCTTCTTTGAACTAGTATCATAACCCGCAATGACAGATTGAAGCTCAGTTTTGATTGCGGTCATTTCTGTGATAAGTCGCTCTGCAGTGATCATGAATTGTTGATGATCGGCTTTCCGGCTTGTATCCAGGGCTCGGATACCCATTTCAACCTTGAGAGAGATTCTCTCAGCAGCAAGTCGTTCTCTTGCTTCCAGACGTTCTATCCTGTCAGGGTAAATCAGATACTGATAACTACTCTCAGGGTAAAATGACTATTTTACCCCTGGTTAAAGTCAACATCCTGGTCAAAGTCAACTTCCTGGTCAAAGTCAACTTCTAGGTCAAAGTCAACTTTCAGTTGACCGGACTCGCCGAGTTGGGCCGCCAACTCGCCGAGTCCCTATCATCCTTTCTAATCCTTTACCCGCTTCTACTCGTCGAGTTTGGCAAAGGCTCGACGAGTTCTTCTTCGATACTAACATCTAGTTCATCTTCATCTGACTCGCCGAGTTGTATGAACAACTCGTCGAGTCCTCCTTCATCCTATGAATGAGATCAGTCCTTGACTCGCCGAGTTGTATGAACAACCCGTCGAGTCCCTCCACTACTAGATCTGAGCCTTAACTCACCGAGTCCATTACCTACTCACTGATTCCACCTTAATTTCTCAAATGGTGAAAATCGGGGACTCGCGACTCGACTCGTCGAGTCTGAAGAACGACTCGCCGAGTCCCATGCATGTCATTACTAAACAGTCGATTCTGCTCGAATCCAGTGCATTCCATTCATAGATCTGGGCTCCTAGGGCTGGTTTTTCACATAAAGTTTCTAACTTTACGTGCATGCATGCTAATATGAAGCTCAAATACCCAAGATAAGCTAAAGAAAGAGATATAAGCTTGGAATGGAAACTTGGCTCAATAAAGGTGGCAACCTTGAGCTTAAGAGGCTCTGGAAATCTTAGATCTGAAGTCCATTCATCATATTAACTCTTAATTCGACCTTAAAGTCTAGAAAGGGCTCAAAATCAACAAGAGCAAACTTCTCAAGAGATCTAATTGATAATAAGCAAAGATTCGAGCTTGATACCTCAAAGGGGACTGAAATGGAACCATAAGTCCGGATCTACTTGCTCCCCTTGAATACTTCTCTTCTCTCTTCTTCCCCAAATCCCCAAGATGCACTAAAACCTTCACAAGTGAGAAAATGCTCCAAAAATGCTTAAGAACGGCTAGGGTTTTGTATGGGACTCTTTGTGGGTGAGGGAAGCTGGTCTTGTGGCACATAAGATGTTTAAATAGGGTGCAAACCCTTGAAATTAGGGTTTCATCCAGATTGGCAGACTCGCCGAGTCCGGGAATATGGACTCATCGAGTCACCAACTTAATTCGCGTGCAAATCCCTCCTCTACTCGACGAGTCGGGTTACTGACTCGTCGAGTACCCCTTAAGAAATGAAAATTACTTTATTTAAATCACATACCATAAATGGGGCGTTACAACTCTCCCCCGCTTATCTTAGACTTCGTCCTCGAAGTCTGCTACTGCTGAATCTATAAATATCTTTGGGTAATGCTCCCTCATTTCCTCCTCGGCCTCCCACGTCCATTCTGAACCCTTCTGGTGCTGCCACTGCACCTTCACTAGCTGGACTACCTTGTTCCTCAAGGTCTTCGTTTTCTTATCCAAGATCGCAACGGGCCTCTCAATATAATTCAGGCTGCTATCAACCTGAATATCCTCCAAGGGAACAACTGCTGACTCGTCCGCCAAACACTTCCTCAACTGAGAAACATGGAAAGTGTTGTGGATCTGGCTAAGCTCTGCTGGAAGATCCAACCGATAAGCAACCCGACCCACCGGGGCCAAAACCCTAAATGGACCAATGAACCTGGGGCCCAACTTGACCCTCTTCCGGAACCTGATAACACCCTTCCAGGGTGATACCTTCAGGAGGACCATATCGCCCACCTGAAACTCCAAATCCGAACGCCTCCTATCGGCGTAACTCTTCTGCCGACTCTGCGCAGTCTGCAGTCTGCTACGGACCTGCTGGATCAACTCTGTGGTCTTGAGTACCACCTCTGTACTCCCCATGACTCGCTGACCGACCTCACCCCAACAGATTGGGGTCCTGCACTTCCTCCCGTAGAGCATCTCGAAGGGAGGTCGGTCTATACTGGAGTGATAGCTGTTGTTATACGAAAATTCAGCTAACGGAAGATACGTATCCCAACTGCCACCGAAATCTAGTACACATGCCCGAAGCATGTCCTCGAGAGTCTGAATCGTCCTCTCAATCTGTCCATCCGTCTGAGGGTGGAAAGCGGTGCTGAAATGGAGACGAGTACCCATCTCGTCATGAAACCGCTTCCAAAATCTGGAAGTAAACCGGACATCTCGGTCTGATACCACCGAGACAGGCACTCCATGCCGTGCCACTACCTCACGCACATAAATATCAGCTAGCTTCTCGGCCGATATACTCTCCTGAATCGGTATGAAATGCGCGCTCTTGGTCAGCCGATCCACTATGACCCAAATCGAATCAACTCCACGTGCGGTCCTGGGAAGCTTAGTGATGAAATCCATGGTGATATCCTCCCATTTCCACACGGGAATGTCTAACGGCTGCATCTTGCCGTGGGGTATCTGATACTCCGCCTTGACCTTCCTGCAGGTCAGGCATCTCTCCACGTACCAAGCTACGTCCCGCTTCATGCACGGCCACCAATAATCGGGTCGAAGATCTCTATACATCTTCGTCACCCCTGGATGGATGGAGAACCGAGACTTGTGGGCCTCATCCATCAACACCTGTCGTACTCCTCCCCAGTACGGCACCCAAACCCTCCCATGAAGGGTCAACAATCCTCGACTGTCATAATCGAAAGAAGCTACTCGGCCCACAATCCTCTCACACTTCTGCCTCTCCTCCTTCAGGCCCTCGACCTGTGCCTCTCTAATCTGCTCCAACAATAGAGTAATCACCGTCATCCTCAGACATATATTCCTGATCGGGGTTGCTACCGCCTTACGGCTCAGGGTGTCAGCCACTACATTGGCCATGCCCGGATGATAAAGGATCTCACAGTCGTAGTCCTTTACCACATCTAACCATCGGCGCTGCCTCATGTTCAGATTCGGCTGATCCATGAGGAACCTCAAACTCTTGTGATCCGTGTAAATGGTACAGCGGACCCCATAGAGGTAATGCGCCAAATCTTGAGGGCAAATACTACTGCCCCCAACTCTAAGTCATGTGTCGGATAGTTAGCCTCGTGAGGCTTCAACTGTCTAGAGGCGTAAGCTATCACATGGCCTCGTTGCATCAAAACCGCTCCCATACCTGTGATTGAAGCGTCACAGTAGACTACAAAATCCTCTACTCCCTCTGGCAGGGTGAGAATCGGCGCCTCGCACAATCTCTGTCTGAGGGTCTCAAATACTGCCTGCTGCTCAGGCCCCAAGCGAAACACCACCGACTTCTTGGTCAGTCGGGTGAGCGGAACTGCTATCTTGGAGAAATCCTGGATGAATCTCCTGTAGAACCCAGCCAGTCCTAGGAAACTCCGAATCTCAGTTGGAGACCTCAGGACCTCTCACTGCATCATGGCCTCTATCTTGGCCGGATCTACTAGTATACCCTTCTGGTTGACGAGGTGTCCAAGGAACTGCACCTCGCGCAACCAGAACTCGCACTTAGAGAACTTCGCGAACAATCTCTCCCTCCTCAGCGTCTCTAGCACCTCTCTCAGATGCTCCTCATGCTGCTCCTGAGTCTTGGAATAAACCAAGATGTCATCAATGAACACTATCACAGACCGATACAGTATCGGTCTGCATACGCGGTTCATGAGATCCATGAACGCGGCTGGAGCGTTGGTGAGTCCGAACGGCATCACCACAAACTCATAATAACCATAGAGGGTCCTAAAAGCGGTCTTGTGCACATCCTCATCCCTGACCCGCATCTGGTGAAATCCTGACCGTAGATCAATCTTGGAGAACCAAGATGCTCCCTGAAGCTGGTCAAACAAATCGTCTATCCTCGGCAGTGGGTAACGGTTCTTCACCATTACCTTGTTCAACTCCCGGTAATCTATGCACATATGGTGCGACCCATCCTTCTTCCTCACGAACAGGATCGGGGCTCCCCATGGTGAACTACTCGGCCTGATGAAACCCTTGTCTAGCAGCTCCTGCAGCTGCGTAGACAACTCCTGCATCTCTAGAGGAGCCAACCGATACGGTGCTTTGGCTATCGGAGCCGCACCCGGGACCAGGTCAATCCAAAACTCAACCTGTCTCTCCGGAGGTATTCCAGCCAAATCCTCTGGGAATACGTCCGGGTACTCTCGTACTATTGGTACATCATCAACTGTCGCCTTACCCTTCTCCCGGGCATCTATAACATAGGCGACGTACCCTGCGCAACCCTGCTGAACGTAGCGTCTCGCTCTCGCTGCTGAACAAAGGACTGGTCCGCGCTGTGGCCTCTCGCCCTGAATCACTAACTCTCCCCCACTAGGAGTGCGAACCCTCACTAACTGCAGCTCATAATCAAAGACTGCCCCATTGGGGCTCAGCCAATCCATACCCACTATAACCTTATTCTCTCTCAGGGGAATAGGTACCAAGTCCACTGAAAACTGCTCATCAAATAACTGCAGCGAACACGCCCTATGTACTCTCGCGACCCTGACGGTCCTGTCATCAGCTATCTCAACCTCAAATGGGCAATCCAGCTCCCCCGGAGCTCTGCTAAACCTCTTGCTAAGCGCAAGGGAAACAAATGATCGGGTAGCCCCCGATTCAATCAATATTGTAGCTGGAATGTCGTTCACTAAAAACGACCCTATACGAAAACATATAACTATGAGAAACAATCAATATCAAATAAGAGACAAGAGTAAAATAAATACCCATCACCACATCAGGAGTCACTCGCGCCTCCTCTGCTGTCATCTGGAAAGCTCTACTCTTCGCCACTGGTGCCTCACCCCGGCCCTGACGGCCGTCTGTAATCCTCAAAGTAGCAGGGGCAGGTGCTGCCACCTTCCCTGCTGCTGCTAAACTTGGGCACTTGGACTTTTTATGTCCCCTCTGATTGCAATGGAAGCAAATCAGATTAGCTGCTGTGGTGGTGGTGGTAGTAGCTGTACAATCTCTACTCATATGCCCGGTCCGGCCGCACTTATAGCAACCGAAACTACCTGCCTTGCACACCCCATCGTGCAATCTCCCACACTTGCCACACCGACTATGGCTCTATTGTCCTCTAGATCTGTGATCTGATACCTTGGGCTTTTTGCCCGAACTCCCTGTGCCAGATGCCGCCTCTGGCTTCCTCTTCTTCTCCATCTCCAAATCTATCTCTCTCTCATGAGCCCTCGCTATCATATCATCCAGCATTTTACAGCTGGACCGGCTCACAAACTGGCGGATATCACTCCGCAATATCTCATGATTACGGGCCTTCTTCATTTCCTCATCAGCTGCGTACTGAGGAACGAGAAGAGCCCTCTCCCTGAACTTGGCGGTAATCTCCGCCACTGTCTCTGTAGTCTGGATGAGATCCTGAAACTCCCTGACTAACTGCTGCACCTCAATAACCGGTGCAAACTCGGCTCTGAACCTGGTAGTAAAATCAGCCCAAGTCATCACATCAAGCGTTGCGTCATCCCCGATGACATGACCGATCTCCTCCCACCAATCTCGTACCCTGTCCTTCAGAAGACAAGATGCTAGTCTGACCTTGTCCCCCTCGGGACATCTGCTGGTGCGGAACGCATTGGCGACATCCGCCAACCACCTGGTACTCGCAATGGGATCCCGTTCCCCATGGTAGTCTGGAGCTCCACAAGCCCGGAACTCCCTGAAGGTGAGTGTGCGCGACCCCATCATGGCCGCCACCTCAGCACGGAAGGTGCTCAACTTCTCGTCCATCAGCTCTAAAATACCCTCCTTGATCGAACCGAAGATCACAGGAGTTTGCTCAAGTATGGTGCGAGTAACCTCTGAAGAGAGGAACTCTCTGGTCTGCTCATCTAGTTGCTCGGACCCCGAGCCTGATCCTGATCCATCGCCGACTCCTGAACTGTCGACTGCTGGCCTAGGGCCTAAAACCACCATTCTGAAAACACATCATGACAAACGTCAGAAACACTGATATATCTCGAGGGATCGCTACTACTACAAGTTTCCTGGTCTCATCTCAGCCTTCCTCGATTCAAGTACAGATCCTCTGCTTTCAGTAGTACGGGCCCATACAACCTTCCACATCTATCCATACTTTCCTCAAGAACTGCCTTGACTCCACCAAGTCACTTCTACTGCTACTGATCTCTGCTACTCTCATCCTAGGCTTGCCCTAGGGAAATCTCTGACTCCACCCAATCCAGTCCTCAGCTGCTGAAGACCTCCTTGTAATGCTAATTAGCCATCACCTGAATACCATCACATGTGACGAGGCTCAAATAATCCTTCGAGTAAAAGACTCGTCCCTACAACGGTTAGACTCAAACAAGAGCTGCGCAATAGGGCCAAATCCAACACTCTGAGATTATTCAACCATGATCACATATGACGTGACGTATTCACCTAATGGCTAACTCCCATCACTCCGAGTCCTACAAAGCACGAAGCAAGCAACATTCGGACACATGATATTACTCAAGCAAATCTATCCTCATAACGAGAAACTGTACTAGCATACAATGCTAAGCTCATACTATCAGGCATAACCTAAACAGGCTATCCTACTGCTGTCTACTTAATACTAGCATGCAATTCTCAATAAGCTAAAACACATACAACAGGCACATAAGGCATCCTCCTAGATCCTTAGTCCTATTCTAGCATGTTGTTCTACTGAAACTGGAACTGATAATTATAACATAAACTTGTATGGGTAATTTGGGAGTACTTACTTGAGCTCGGATGATCGCATGCACCACACCCTTTTCCTTTTCTCAAAACTCTTTTCTTTTTAAGTTTCTTTTTCAAAAATTCTTTCAAAACATTTTTCTTTTGAAAATCTTTTACCATTTCCTTAGTTTGAGTCCATTCATACCCGAAAGTGTGCCTGAATCCCTCAAACCAAGGCTCTGATACCAACTTGTAACATCCCAAAAATACAACCCAAAAATTTTCGTTTGAAAACTCTACTAAACCATAATATCAAACATTAAAAGATAAATCCATGGATCATGTATCTCAAAATGTCATAATAAATTTATCAAATCAACTGATGTCAAAACATATCAAAATATCCGAATAAAACTCCCAGGATTAACTGAAGCTGTGGTGTGTGTCATGCCATCATCCCGAGCTCTTCCCCTTACTAGCGGAAGTACCTGAAACCAAAAACTGAAACTGTAAGCACAAAGCTTAGTGAGCTCCCCCAAACTACCAAATACCATACGATAACATATAAAGCAACTACTGGGCCTTGCCCACTGCATCGGACCGATGTCCGGAAACTGCATCGGACCGAAGTCCAGAACTAACCAGGGCCTTGCCCTCTGCATCAGACCGAAGTCCAGAAACTGCATCGGACTGAAGTCTGGAACTAACTAGGGCCTTGCCCTCTGCATCGGACCGAAGTCCGGAAACTGCATCGGACCAAAGTCTGGAACTAACTAGGGCCTTGCCCTCTGCATCGGACCGACGTCCGGAACTGACTGAACATAGCATAGCATAATCATAACTACTAGCATAAACACAAATACTGCATACTGCATTGGACCGAAGCCCGGAACACATAACACAAAGACATGCTTGAAACACAAAGACATCAAGCACACTGAACTACTGCACCGGACCAAAGTCCGGAACTACCGCTAACTAAACGGGCCGGCATTATGGCCGTAGAGCCGTTCCTACTGGAAGGAAACTCACCTCGTAATGCTGGCTGCTGAGATGCTAAATCTAAAACTGTCTGACTGCTGCTCCGGAACTCCCCGGCTACAAATCCCATAAACACTAAATCAGATACTGATAACTACTCTCAGGGTAAAATTACTATTTTACCCCTGGTTAAAGTCAACATACTGGTCAAAGTCAACTTCCTGGTCAAAGTCAACTTTCAGTTGACCGGACTTGCCGAGTTGGGCCGCCAACTCGCCGAGTCCCTATCATCCTTTCTAATCCTCTACCCGCTTCTACTCGTCGAGTTTGGCAAAGGCTCGATGAGTTCTTCTTCAATACTAACATCTAGTTCATCTTCCTCTGACTCGCCGAGTTGTATGAACAACTCGTCGAGTCCTCCTTCATCCTATGAATGAGATCAGTCCTTGACTCGCCGAGTTGTATGAACAACCCGTCGAGTCCCTCCACTACTAGATCTGAGCCTTAACTCACCGAGTCCATTACCTACTCACTGATTCCACCTTAAATTCTCAAATGGGGAAAATCGGGGACTCGCGACTCGACTCGTCGAGTCTGAAGAACGACTCGCCGAGTCCCATGCTTGTCATTACTAAACAGTCGATTCTGCTCGAATCCAGTGCATTCCATTCATAGATCTGGGCTCCTAGGGCTGGTTTTTCACGTAAAGTTTCTAACTTTACGTGCATGCATGCTAATATGAAGCTCAAATACCCAAAATAAGCTAAAGAAAGAGATATAAGCTTGGAATGGAAACTTGGCTCAATAAAGGTGGCAACCTTGAGCTTAAGAGGCTCTGGAAAGCTTAGATCTGAAGTCCATTCATCATATTAACTCTTAATTTGACCTTAAAGTCTAGAAAGGGCTCAAAATCAACAAGAGCAAACTTCTCAAGAGATCTAATTGATAATAAGCAAAGATTTGAGCTTGATACCTCAAAGGGGACTGAAATGGAACCATAAGTCCGGATCTACTTGCTCCCCTTGAATACTTCTCTTCTCTCTTCTTCCCCAAATCCCAAGATGCATTAAAACCTTCACAAGTGAGAAAATGCTCCAAAAATGCTTAAGAACGCCTAGGGTTTCGTATGGGACTCTTTGTGGGTGAGGGAGGCTGGTCTTGGGGCTCATAAGATGTTTAAGTAGGGTGCAAACCCTTGAAATTTGGGTTTCATCCAGACTGAAAGACTCGCCGAGTCCGGGAATATGGACTCGTCGAGTCGCCAACTTAATTCGCGTGCAAATCCCTCCTCTACTTGACGATTCGGGCTACTGACTCGTCGAGTACCCCTTAAGAAATGAAAATTACTTTATTTAAATCACATACTAGAAATGGGGTGTTACAGATGAGATTGTGTTTGAGGCTTTCTACGTAAGCAACCTTTTGAATAGAGAAGTTTCTTGTAGTAAGTACACCGTAACCTCGGATTATTCCATTCGCATTGTTGTCGAATGTGACGTTTCCACCATTGCAAATAGGCCTGAAATCTCGAAGGTACTCTAACCTTCCAGTCATGTGCAAGGAGAAGGCACTATCTATTAACCACTCCTCTTCTTGATCCTCCTTACACATTGCCTGAAAATTACATTGTTAGTTTGGGCACCCAAACAAGTTTGGAGCCCGAGGCGACTGGTGGGTTTTTCAAAGATGCATGAACCGAGGTTGCAGGGACAGGTTTACGTCAATCTTGAGACCTAAACCTGGGTGTTTGTGAACTTTTGAGGTGTTATGAGATTTAGAAAAGTTACGAGGTTTTTGAAAAGTGTGAGATTTGACTGGAGATGACCCCTTTTGACAATGACATTTACATGAAATTTTTTTGTCATTTACCCTGACATTCTTCTTGGTCAGCGGTCTGAAGGGTGTGGGAACAGTTTTGTGACTAGTACGAGAAGTGTGAGATCTGACAGCGGTGCTCTTGGAATTTGAAAAAGTTCGATTTGAGAGTGTGTGAGCACGTGTAGATTTCCTAGGATGTGGTTTCTTAAAAGTTTGAGGTGACTTTAAAAGTGTTGGAGTTGGTAAAATCCCCTTCCATTTTGGATCATCTAAGGAATAAATCTGAAAACCATTGCTTCGAAAAAACTTTACTTTCTTTTGGGTTGTGTCAGAAGAGTTTGAAAAGGTTTTAGGAACTGTACATCCCTTTTTGTTGGTTTTCTTGACTGCAGAGTTTTTAGAAAAGTAATTTGAGAAAACAAGTTTTTCTGGACTCTTGGGTTTCGAAACTTTGATTTGTCTCTTGTTTTTTGAAAAAATTTCCCGCTTTTTACCATGAGAGTGAAATTCCTCTTTGAAGGCCATTTTTGCCTGAGTTTTTGGAGAACCGCAATCATTGAGATACAACTGCGGTTTCTTTGATCCATTAGATTGCTTTTGAACATGAGGACTGGATTCATCTGAACTAGAAGGTTCAGGATTCTGGGAGCATTGACCATACTCGAAATTTTCTATGGGCAACTCATGATGAATTGGCTGAATTGTCACTGAACTTTTAACTGCGGTCTGCGGTAGGGAAGATTGGACTACCGCAGAGTAGGTCAAAGTTAATTTCTTTGTGGGACATTTGATAAGAGGTAGATTGGTCTGACTGCGGTTCAGAATTGCAGTGAGTGGTACTGCAGTCTGAAGGCAGTGATGGGAAGTTCATGTGAACTTCGGGTTCCATAATAATTTCTTCATCAACAACTAATGAGGTCTGAGAGTTGGGATAAATTGTGCCAAAAATAGGAATGTGATCACATGAGTGACCCGAAAATTCAGGAAGAATTTCCTCAATGACACAATTATTACTCAGATTATGGAGTCGACCAAAATGAGTTTTGATGTCCTCGGGAAAGGTTTTATCATTGACTGAATTGGAACTCTCGGTCCGGAGGGGCATAAAGTCGGTCTTTGTTAAACCGGGGTGAGGAGTCCTTTGCGGTAGGATACCCATTGGACCAACCCCAATTATAGGTGTTATCTATGGTTCCATTGTTCACTAGATTCTCAATAGCTTCATTTTCATTGAACAGCTTTTCTATTAAAAGATTTAAACGTACAATTTTGGTTTGAGCTAAATCTCTTTGATTTAATGTTATGCCTAATTGAGTTTCACATAACATTCTTGCATCCTTTTCTAATTCTAAGTCATTTTCTAGCATGGAAACTTTGAGTCTTTTGTCTTTTAATTGTCCTCTAACATGGAACATTTCCTGGGATGTAATGTTCTTCTCATCTAAGGCTTTGTTATAGTCTGAAAGGACGGCAACACATGTGTCATTAAGGTTGTCAAGAAATGGTTGACAGTCATGCATGTTATAATTAAGAGTTTGGATCATAAGTTTTACATGCTCAACAATGCTTAGAGTTTCATCCTTTGCCATGTAGCAGTAATTCTTTTCCAGATTGGTTGATCCATCCTCGTCCGCAGTAGCCATCATGCAGATTTTGCCTTTACCCTAAATGTTGTTGATATCTTCATCCTCATCTCCGGATGACCATACTTGATGGTCTCTCTTGACTTGGGCTACGTATGCCCTTGCTTTCTCTTTTTCTTCCAATTCTTGAGCCATTCTGAGGTAGAATGCTCTGTCTTTCACTACGTTTGCTTTACAATCTCTAGCAAAATGGTTTTCCTTGTTGCACTTGTGACAAATTACAACATTAGAATTTTCTTCTGCTGAGGTAACGGATTCAGTTGTCTTTATAGGTTGCGGTGCCTCTTTGGGTTGAGTGTTTTGAGATTGCGGTATTGGGTGAGGATTTTTGGGATATCGAGAGTGATTATTCTGAGGGTTGAAGTTGCGGTTGAAGGGAGGTTTAGTAAACTGCTGATTTTTGCAGAATGATGAGGGTGGTAGCCTGTTGAATTGTTAGCTAACTAGAGCAATGGCATTTTGGAATTCCTCTTCATCATCGTATTCTGAGTCGGCTTTGTATGACTGCGAAGGATTGGCATACGAGGGTAAATAAGATTGAGTGTGAGGTGCTTGTGCTACAAGAGTGAGTGGTCCTCCGAAGTCAGCACAGTCTTTGAGTACGGTTGATTCTTGTGCTTGCTACTCACCATAGAGCTTGTAGAGAGATAGAGAATGAATTTTTCTATCTCCTTGGACGATCATCTTAGCTGTGGTCCAATGTCTACCCGATCCATTGAGAAACTGAAGATTTTTCTCATGGTTACTTCGGATGGTGCCCCCATTAGATAACTTTGTGACAATTAAGTTGAACCTCTTGAAGGAGTGTTCCAGGCTTTCACCATCATGAGCTTTGAAGTTGTTGAATTCGTTGAGTGCAGTTGTAAGCTTCTTATCTTGAGCTTGTTCTATGCCTTCATATAGGTTCTTGAGGACATCCTAGATTTCTTTAGCTGACTTGCAATTTATGATGATGTCGAAGTTGTCATGAGCAACTCCACAAGATATCTCATAAAAGGCAACAACATCGTTTTCCATCTTATCAAGATCATCTTTGGTGGGACGATTCATGGCTGGTTGACCTCCTCCCAGTCTGGTTTCTGTGCCATCGTTTTGAACTGGAGTAAGAACAGGTCATGAGGTCCTTCTTCTACAGATCTCCATACATCTCTTCCAAGTCTTCGTAGATACATCTCCATTCTTTGAGACCAGTGATGATATTCATTTGCTACCAGTATTGGAGCTCTATTCGAACCTCCAACACTATTAGAAACATTTATAGATAATGCTAGTGCCATATTTCCTTGTTTTTGAAAAGATTTGTTTTTTTAAGAAATGAGCTCCAGTGGTATAGAAGGTCATTTAAAATCAGAGTTCTAGTTTAAAAAGCAACCACTTTGGCTCTTATACCAATTGTTGAGAGAAAAACTTGAGTAACACACTTAAACAAACGTTAGAACAAGTAATAAGGTGGAATGAAGTTTAACTCAGTGGATCATAAAGTTCAACAATAATAATAAGTTAGAGTTAGATAGTTAGATAATTAGGTGCGGAAATATAAGGAAATATAAATGACAACAAGTATTATATCAAGAAGACACTATAAGCTGATTCTTAACAAGGATTGCAGACAATCCTGGTTAGTAAATGAGATCAAATTTAGTGATTAAGTCTAGCTGACTTGCTCCGAAGAGATAACGATCTTAATATTAGAAGCTGAAGATATTTGGGATGAGAGAGTAAATAGAATACGATATTCAAGATAGAGATAATTGAGAGATGTGTTTCATTCAGAATAAGAGAACTCTATTTATAGAGTCTCGAAGATTACAAAGTTAAATCTGTCTAAGGTGGCCATGCAAGGCACACTGGACAAAGGAATGTAAAGACATAAAACAGATAAAACTAAGGCTAAGCTTGATGACTTCAACTGCGGATGCAGTTCTTGATTGTGGTGTGGAGCTTGACTGTGGATCTAGATGACAGCTTCGGATCTCTTCAAGTTTAAGAGGGTCACTTTTATGTTTCAACATTTCGGTTTCGCATCATGATCATCGTCAGTTGCTGGATTTCCCTTCAAGTCGTATTAGTTTTAGTTGTGGCATCATATGTAGCGCGAGCTTGTGCTTTACACTTTTGGGTGTTAGGAGTCCAGGTGGAGGGATGTGATGAGGGCTTCCTTGTCTGTTCTTCTTTGATTGGGGCTTGGAGATCCGAGTCATGGCCCAAAGACCTAATAGGATCAGTTAAGTCAAGGGTAAGCATGAGTGTTGTCAGTATATAGCTAAGCAGGGTTGTCGAAGCCAAGTAGGAGTGTGGCCTGGTTTGGTATGTAACCGGTTGATTCTTGTCGTGATGGTGAACTTATGTGCGGGATTAGCATGGAGTCGGTTGGCTGAGGAGGTTCAGAGCCGATCAAATCTGCGGGTTTTTGGTTAGTTTGTTTAATGTGAGGGTTTGATTCATGAGGTGGAAGCGAGAGCTGATTTTGAGAACGAAATCTAATTTAAGTGGGGGAGAATTATAACATCCTGTTTCCCGTCATTTCTTATTTCAGGGTCGTGGGCGGATTTCGATTGTGTAAAGGCTTTGGGCCTTAAGGAGGTAATTTTTAGACCTTTTGGAAGAAGACAATGATGGTTATGAGATCTAAACCTTTGAATTGTGTTTTGGGCCGAAGAGTAGAGCGGGAAAAGTCATAGGCCGAGTTCTTGCATGAAATACGGATTTTTGTTCGGGAAATTTTTAGTGCATGATATTTAGATTGGGTTTTAGAGCTCCTCAATACCTTTCCATGGATATAAAAAACGTCGAAAAATGGAATTGGAACAAAAAAGTTACGAACATTTGAAGTTAGGACGATTTTTTGGGTTAGTCGCATACGTTGGGCGTACGGGGAGTACGGTGGGCGTAGTAGGGCATCTCTAGTATGCATGGCGTATGCGATCAGTTCCCAAAACGTATTTTCGTGGTTTGATCCCTATTTAAGCTCCTTAGCATCCCCAAACCCGTTCCATTCTCAGCCTCCACCTCTCCAACACCCTCCCTAGAAACTATAACCCTAGTTTGAGCCTTGTGAGCAAAAAGAAGGTGTTTTAAGTGCTTTGGAGTGTTCTTGGTGCACCTTGGAGAAGAAGGAACTCATTGAAGAAGCGTTGGTTGCATTGGAGCTTGTAGATCCAAACCTTGTTCACCTTGATCTTTCTTTTGGAGGTATAAAGTTTGAATCTTGATGATGAAATTGTTAGATATAGGTAGTTTTGGGTGTTATGAGATTTTGGTCACTTTAAGTGCATAAACTTTAGATCTTGAAATTTTGTGACCTTGTTATGGATAAATTCGGAAACTTTATCCATCTAAGCATCATATTGATTCAGATCTGAAGGTTGGAGACTTGGATTTAATGAATTAAGTTGAAAAAGATGCAATTTTGGTCCCTTTAAGAATTAAAAACTGGATCTTGTTTGTTGGGACCATTCTAATGGATAAAGTTGGAAACTTTATCCATGATGGAGCTATTAGGAACCATAAAAATGTGAACTTGGTCCTTCTATCCCTTCCATGCAAGAGTTGTGATGTCTTAATGGATTAATAAGTTAGGGTTTATCTTTTGGACCTTCCCCAGCCATGGAAAGTCATAAAGGTGGAAACTTTACAACTTAAGACAATATTTTGAGGCTAGATCTGAGTTTGGGTGAAAAGCCCTTAAGGGATTAAGTTCTTAATGAACGACCGGGGTCAAGCTATATGTTGGGCGCATGTTTAGTACGTTGGGCATACTCAACTACCTTGGACTTTGAATTTTGTTGACTTCCGTTAACCGTTGAATTTTTGACCAAGTTCGGCCTTGGGTCAAACTTGAGGATTTTTGGCGATTGATTAAGATTTTATCTGGTTCTGGTGTTAGTGGATTCGCGGGAGAAAGCAGTATAGAAGGGAGCATATCGCAGTCTTTCGAGGTTCATCGATTCAGGTGAGTTTCGCCTCATTGTACCTGTGGGTTGAAGGCTCCAATGTTGGCCCACTAGTTTTGGTTATATTTAGTAGAAGGATGCCATAGGGACAGTATATAGTCATGAAGGAGAGACTGGGGACTCTTAACCTAGGCTCTTTTACCTCTTCCTTGATTAGTTGTTGTTCCGGAGTAGGATCACTTGTCCGGGTGTCTATCTCACCTCTAAGTATATATGCTTATGCATTCCTAGGATTGTTGGTATTTAGTATGTTTCTATGTTGTAGTGACCTGTTAGATTTGTATCCTGGTAGTTGGTATGTTGATATGCGATAGTGATCAGTAGATGTGTATGTCTACCTGTATTTGTTGGTTATCATCTAGTGGAGTGCCTTGGGGACTGTATGTGGTCATGTAGGATAGCCTGAGAACTCTTGATCTAGGATTTCTTGCATGTTCCTCGTTTGGCTGTGGCTCTAGAGTAGGATCATCTGTTCGGGTGGCTATCTCACCTCTGGTTACTTATGGTTACGCATTTCATGGAGGTTAGCTAGTAGCGAGACAATATGTTGTGAGAGGACTAGTATGTGGTAGTGCGATGTATGATTGATGTTTGCCTATATTATGTGGGTACTTGATCCTTGATTGTTTATATGTCGACATATGGTGGTAGTGGGTTGAGGCGGTGCTGCTTTGTGTTGTAGGCCAAGATACCCGGTGCGGGCCGACTGTAAGCCGAAGGCACGGAGGCTCAGGAGGAGCGGTTAGGTTGAGGCGGTAGGCCAACAAACCCTGTGTATTCCAGCCCGATGGCTGAGTGGACCCGATGCTTTCTTGTATATTTATCGTATCAGGTATTTTGGGGGAAGCTTACTAAACTTTATGGTTACTTATTTGTTTTTTGTTTTAGGTATCATCGGTCGTCATGGGAAGGCGAAGGCGTGACTGTACACATTCATCAGCAACAATGAAGATTTCACGCTTTAATATTACTCTGATTTTCAATAAATGTATTTGGAATAAACGGTTTTTTTCAAAATGGATTTATAAATGGGAAGCTTTACTTAAATAAAATGAAAATTTTTGGTTGTGAAGATGAGATGTTACAGCTCCAAAGCAATCTCCCGTTCCCAAGCCCTGGATAACATATCATTAGTGCCGGGCAGGCGGAAAAACTAACAAACTCAAAAATATCTTATATCAATATGTCATGGTACCGAGTCTTCCGCATCTCCTCGTCTGCGGCATACGGGGGTACCAATAGGGCTCTCTCGCTCTGAGCTTGGCGGTGATCTCCGCCACGGTCTCAATCGTTTGTAGCATATCCAGAAACTTCCTCGCTACCTGTTAAACCTCAACAGCTGGTGCAAACTCCGCTCGGTGTCGAGTCACAAAATATGACCAGATCATGGCCTCGGTGGCTTGGGCTCCCAGAGTATAGCCAACATCCTCTCACCAATCCCGAGCTCGCTCCCTCAGATATCCTCCAACAAATCTCACCGTCAACCCCTCGGGGAAGAAGCTCGTCATCTGGGCACACTCAATATCTACTAACCAATGCCTGGCGGCAATAAGGTCCTTTAACCTAAAGATTTCTAGTCCCCCACATCCCCTGAAATCCATAAAGCAGAGAATGCAGGACCCAAATTGGCTAGCGGCCTAATCGCCTACAGATTTGAAGACGATCCTTCATCATCTTGATGATACCTTCCTTGATCGACCCTAACGTCACCGGGGTCGCAGAAAAGATGCCTCTAGTAACCTCTGACGCAATGAACTCGCGTAATCCCTCAACAATTGGTTCGGTGCCCGTGCCCAAGCCAGATCCAGATCCTAAACCCCCTGCTCCATTGTGTGTCACCACCATGTTGAAACATAACCAGATAAACAATCAGTAAACACACGAAGAGGTTCACACTCTCGAGTTTCCTAGATTCATCATGGTCTTCCTGGTCTCGGGTATCAATCATGTGCTTCCAGTAGTACGGGCCCAATACTATCTTCCACACCTATCTATACCCTCCTCAAGGACTACCTCGACTCCTCCAAGTCACTCCTTCCTATCTAATACTCTCCTTATACTATAAGGCGTCTTACACGCCAATACATATTCGAGGAACTTCCTAGGGTTCCTTTCCTCACCACTATTTGCTATCAACTGCAAAATGAACTCCTACTAATACCATCTAACTACCACACTATCTATAGATATAGTCTTTAAAAAAATTGGTTTTACCATATAAAAAGGCTTAGCAGCGCAACTTATTGTCCGTTTGCATTCTCATTCATTGTACGTTGATAACTAATTTTTATTAATCAAAGATCTAAATATTATTTTGTAAAAAAAAAAAAAAAAAAAAAAAAAAAAAAAAAAAAAAACATATAACTATTTCAATTTGATGTGATATTTCTATCTTTGTCACAATTTTGTAAAATAAAAACAATTATTAGTAAGATTTCGATATTTACAATCTTGATATATCCAACATGCACATCAAACATATATCATTTATTTATTCGATGTTTTATTCATACGTTACATAATAACAAATAAAATGTCGTAAACCTATTTTATTTTATTCAAAAGTTACTAAAATTTACAGCCATGTTTTGTAAATAAAATGTCGTAAACCTATTTTATTTTAATCAAAAGTTACTAAAATTTACAGCCATGTTTTGTAGGGGAGAAAGTATAATCGTCCTATTTTTTTTTAATAATGTGAAACAAAGTTAATATATATAAATTAATGCTTAGAATATTAATATTCTTTACATTTTTTAAATTATACTATCTAAGTTATGAATGTAGTAAATTTAAGATGGTGTTAAAATAATTTAAGAATAGAATGGTTAGAAAGTGTGTTTTGTTAATTCAAAATAATATATACTTCATTAAAGTACAAATTCCCTTGTGTTGGAATGCAAATTACGTTATAGTTAATATGTGCAGAGTTCATTTAGATAAAAGTCATGGTATATTTAAGATTATCCTAATAAAAAAATTCCCTTGTGTTGGAATGCAAATTACGTTATAGTTAATATGTGCAGAGTTCATTTAGATAAAAGTCATGGTATATTTAAGATTATCCTAATAAAAGTCATTTAGATAAAAGTCATGGTTCATTTAGATAAAACTAGAAAGGTTACCCCGCTACGCGGGGGCCAGAAGCTTTCAATGTTGTTTCCGAATTGATAAATATGACAGACATAGAAAGTGCAAGGATGAAAAGTCCGGGCTTTGCCCCGGACAAAAAATGTAAAAGTTTTGACTGCAAGGACCAGAAGTGTGAAAATGGCTAAAGAATTAAAGGGGTAGGAATTAGCAACTTTTTAGAAAAGGGATCAAAGTTGTCAAACCGTTAAAGTTTTGTGGCCAAACTTTAAATATTAAAAGCTTGCAAAAAAAGTGTAAAAATATTGATTGCAAGGACCAAAAGTGTCAAAATGGATAAAGAATAATGACCAAAGTTGCCAAAAAGCATCTAAATTTAGTATTCCTAACTTCCAACAATAATACAGGGACCAATTCTGCCAAAAAAATGGAAAGTTGAATGTAACACAAACAAAAGGTAATGAATAAATTAATTAAAGAAGTACAGGGACCGGATATATAAATCAAGAGACCAAACTTGGACAAAATATCTCAAGTTTACTATTCCTTTCTTCCACAACTTTAATATATATATAATAATAAGATAATAATAATAGTTATAACGGTGTGTTAAACAATATGATGAAAATCACAAAAATACATGTAATAGAAATTCATACCAACTACTATTAATGATGATAAATTGGAACTGAAAATAACATAAAGGTAAAAATATTAAAAAGTCCAAAGGGTTGTAACCAACGGTTTCCGATGTTGTCCTTCTTTCTTGAGATTGAGGATTCAAGTCTCGCAATGGATATTGGTGGAATAATTTATGTGTAATTTACTATATTTGTTTGAGAAATTAAATATCATCCTATCTTTTTTTTCCTACGTATCTTCCTACCCATATGAAATGATGACACGTGTCATATTATGATAAAATTAATTATAATTTTGGACATTTGTCATCATTTCAAATGAATAAAAAGATAATTAATAAGAAAAGTAGGAGGATATTTAATTTTTCTTATTTTTTAATAAATAAAATGGGCCACCCCATATCTCTCTCTCTCTCTCTATATATATATATATATATATATATATATATATATATATATATATATATATATATATATATATATATATATATATATATATATATATATATATATACCCGATCAATTCGATCGGGCACTCGCTATCTATTTTCATTGTTCAACTCTTTAACAACATTAAAAACCAAAAGCTCTGCCCACCCTCTATCTATCCAAGGGATGGAAGGGCAGAGTCCTTTGGTGTCCCCACAGTCAATAATTGGGGTCTCGCAATCACTATTTTATCTCATGTCTTTCTTCTTTCATGGTTCGATATTCTGGTGTCTGAGGCGTAGAGGAACCACACCAATTCATCCCGAACTTGGTGCTTAAACTCTACTGCGGTGACGATACTGTAGGGGAGGTCCTGCGGAAAAATAGCTCGACGTCAGGATGATAAAAAACTTCACACCTCCCGTTCTTCATATATATATATATATATATATATATATATATATATATATATATATATATATATATATATATATATATATATATAAATATTCTAATATAATATTACACTGTAACTATTCTAATGTGGTTTTTAGAATGTTAGAATATTCTATTACTCTACTATATTTGTCAGATATGTAAAATATTCTATTATTTTACTAGAATATTTCACAGATATTTCAAAATATCGGTAATTTTATTTATTTATTTTTTATTTTTTTTGGATAAAAAAAATGACAAAAATAATATTTATGAAAAAAATCAAAAATTTTCAATTATTTTGCATTTTAAAAATGTTTTTTTATCTACAAAATGAGTGACTATGATTGCGTCTTCTCGTCTCACAAAATATAGTAGTTTCACATGAACTACCCATATATATATATATATATATATATATATATATATATATATATATATATATATATATATATATATATATTAACTTCTTTTAAGACAAGAAAGTCTTAAATTTAAATAGTACAAAATTTGAAGCATGAATTACAAATGTCTTATGCATAAATCAAATAATCTTTGGACATTAAAACTTAATTACCTTAAATTAAGGAAATAGAATTAATAAATTTCATATCAAATATTCAATCGGTCGATAAGAATGAATTTTGAAAACTCCCCTTTGACTCGGTCCCATTGAAGATATTGTTAGGAACCCGAATATTGTTACAAACCTTCAAATCGCGCCTTTGACCCAACACTTTAATCCTTGATCGAGTAACACTTTAATCCTTCATCGAGTAAATGTTGAACCTAGGGATGAGCAACGGGCCAAACCCGGACCGAACCGGCCCGAAGACCGAAAACCCGAAGACCAAAAATCGTGAATTACCTTACCCGAAAACCGGACCGTTTTTAGGTGTAGCGGGTCCGGGTACTAAACCGGATTTCGGGTTTTGGACCGAATTAGACTTTTGTAGTGTTGTTTACGGTTTCGGTCTAATCTTGTTCTTGATACCAAACTGGGTTTCGTATGCTTGTTGTTTACGGTTTCAGGTTTTGTTTGTCATGTTACTCTCTAGCATACTATTTCAAATTATAAACTTATTACGTAACATCCATCATTCGTATCTTTGTTGTTTGTACAATTCGACTGAAAAAATACATAAAAGAAGATGAATATAACGGTACACTGCGGGACTCTAATTAGAACACGTGCAAATGAGGTGTATGCAAACAAATACAAACGTTATTAAAAAACTACACTATTTTTATAAAAAAACTGCACTATTTTTATGTAAAAAAATCTGCACTTAACATCACTATTTTTATAAAAAAAAAAAATTGCCATATTTTTATAAAACAAAACTACACTATTTTTATAAAAAAAATTGCACTTAACAACATTATTTTTATTAAAAAATACTGCATTATTTTTTTTAGAACTGCACTATTTTTATTAAAAAAATTTGTACTAGGAAATAACTTTTGGTTTTTTAAGAAAAAAAATCAAACCATAATGCAATCAAGAGAAGAAGCCGAAACCAAAAAAAATTGACAATATAATGTGATTCACATGAGAGACCGAATCAATTCAATCGGACAACATTTTTTTTTATTTTGGTAATTTTTGTTTACTTTTTGTCGATAAAAAAAAAGAAAATAACTTTTGGTTTTCCGGTCCGGTCTGCGTTAAATCCTTTAATTCGGGTACGGTCCGGTCCAAACCCGAAACCCTATTATTGATAAAACCCAAACCCGAAAACCGGCCCATTAATATGATAATCCGGTTCGGTCCGGGTCCGGTCCCGGTTTTTTTCCAGTCCGGTCCGGTCCCACGGGTCGTATGCTCATCCCTAGTTGAACCCTAAGAATCACAAGATCTCACGTAAAATACTGTGATTCTGGTTGCCTACCTTATATATGGAGTGAATAGGATAAATGGTACAAACCATTCATCTCCAAACAAACTATCGCGGTATTTTGCCCATTTGCTGTCTAATTTATGTTTTGAATCTATGGTTGCTCACTGCCGTTTCATTTGTTAGGGTTTCAACAATCAGAAGCCACCACAAACTATTTCATTCTCCCTCACACAACAACAGAGAACTTTCTCTGCAACAGACTGGTCGAAAAACAATATTGATACTCATGACTTTGCTTCTATATGGGTGTGTCAAGAAATGATTTTGGTAAATATACCAGTTTCAGCGTTTCAGTTATCACTTATTTCTCTACCCTCCCTTCTCCTTCTATCTCTCTTTATCTCTCTGGTTTAACTATTCGATGATTAGCCCAAATGTAAACTTTGATGTATATGATATCGAAAAATTCTATATTTGCCTCCTGCTGCATGTGTGTTTAATGGATGTATGTATTATATTTTTTTGTTTTGAAGCCACGAATCTTGATGGTAATGGCTATGGAAATGAATGCAATTTTGTTTTTTCTTATTTTCTCATTTTGTGTCCGGAACTCTTTGGATGAAAGAAGAAGCATATTAGGCACTTGATGGAAAACCCCACGCTGAGATATGATGGAAACGACTTTTTTCGGCTGATTAAATCTGAGGTCTTCAAGGAGACGACTCACAAATGGAAACTGATATCCTATTTAGGAACTTCAATTTTATTCTTGCTAGTTAAACCATTGATTTCTTAAGAACAGACTACGATCTATATTTCTCATTCTACTCGTTTTTTCCATATTAAACTCATAGGAAGTTGATGGGGGAGATCTCCATGGAAGAGGTAAGCTAGATTATCACATATT
Source organism: Lactuca virosa (assembly GCF_052849685.1). Lineage (NCBI taxonomy): Eukaryota > Viridiplantae > Streptophyta > Magnoliopsida > Asterales > Asteraceae > Lactuca > Lactuca virosa. The sequence goes on along the minus strand of NC_136429.1, from coordinate 459,243,423 downwards.
TTTTGCTTTATATAAAAATTCTTAATTTATAATTTCTAATCGTAATCGTTGGGGTTTTTTTCCAGGGCCCGCTCATTAATGTCAATTTTTCTTCAACTATAATTTGGATGCGTAAAGAACAGAAAGAACAAAGAATGTGTTAATGTAAAAGTTATTTATTTGCTTGATTGTATCAAAGTTAAAGTATGCTATTAGTTGCAACAATTTCAGGATCAAATGTAAAGTATGCTATTATTTTGCAGCAATTTCAGGAAGGATTGTGCAATTGTCTCCATCCTTCTTATATTGACTTTTGTTGTTTGAGTGATAGATTTATTTCTTGAAAAAAGGTAAAGAGAAGCCATGATATGAATAAATGAGGGTGCAATTCTCACCATTCTTCTTAGATCGTTTATAACGCTAATGGTCTTTGGATATGATGTTTGTTCTTATGTATATGTATAAAAATAACATCCAAATACAAAGCAATTTAACTGCTATAATAGGTTAGTTTCTCAAAGTATATGGTCATATTTTGTAAAAAACAGGAAGCAAAACGCTATTGTAACTACATAGATTGTCAATTTTTATTGCCTTAAAAAGAATCATGATACAAGAAATGAGCTGCTGCCTAAATTACATGCTTTTGGTAATTTAATGTTTTTCAATATACCTTTTCATTCTTCATTTAGATCATGAATGTTTTATTTTTAGTAAGCATGTTAGTATTAAACATCTTTTGCTTTTGTATCATTTAATTTACTAAAAGGTGACAAACTTCTATTGTAATGTTATTTCATTAGATTATATCCACATTTCGTACTCTTAATATGAAACAAAAACAAATGAGATTTGTTTATATTTTCTATTTAGTTAGAATAATAGATCGTGTATTATTTCTAGTTAAAGATATTGTATTAACGTTTTATTTATTTATTAGGTTTTTTTTCAGGTATTTCTTAGAATTTTGGAAACCAAATTATTCCAATGATTACTTTACATATATTTAATGAAGTTTATAATTCTATGGAAAAAGATTTTGATGCAAGTGACATGTATATTTTTGTTTTTTTTTTATTGGCTAAAATGTTAGCATTTTATAATATGCAATTATTCTACATAGAGAAATAGAACATTATATATTTTAGAATATTTAAATATACCATTTATAGATAAATAAATTAAATATCATCAATAGTTATATTCTAAAATACATATAACAAATACATTAAAACATAAATCTGACAAACAAAAGATTATTTTTCAAAATCACACAATCAAAAATTGCAAAACTGAAAATTTACAAAGCATGCTTACTACATGTTCTTTAGAATTTAATATGTTTCTGAACAATAACTTAAACAATCAAAAATTTCAAAATAATGCCCCTATTAGTCTGTCAAATGTATGATAACAAGTGATTAAAATTGTCAAAAAGGTCACCGGTTACATTAAACCGTCAAAACGCTGCAAGGAACTACCTCGCACCTAAAGGAAAATGATCGTCACATTGAAACTAATTGCCGAAACAAACTAATCGTACCTGTCGCTTGGTGCGGGTAAATGGTTACTTTATATATATATATATATATATATATATATATATATATATTCATGCTTGCGTATCAATTGTTTAACGGGTTTGGGCTCTGAAATGGACTCATATTGGTTTTAAACATCGTTAATAAAATAATAAGAAAATAAAAAGTGATTTGGGCCTTCGTCATTTTTATTTTTAATCCAACTTGAGACCCAATTGACGGTGGCTCTCGACTTAAAATTGCTCTTGAGTATAAACTTCATGATTGGTTGATCATAGCCCTTGCCATTTTTTTTTTCGAATGGCATACATAGCCTTTGCCATATTAATATCGATCACATGCACATTCATCAAAACTCTGCTTTGTTGTCTACTTACTTTTGAATGTATTTCATCTCATTTTGCCGCTTTTCCATTACCAAGAGACTTTAGACTTTCTAATGTATCCGTCAAGTCCATGTGAATGTCGTTTGTACTTCATGATTTGAAGACCAACTTCCATCGGTATCCATTGAATAGACGGAATGGAACATCTCTTATCACATAGATTGCACTTATAATTACTAATGAAAATAAAAAAACATTAATTCAGGTGCAAAATCACAAGATGCTATATTTTGATTTTTCCTAAAAAGAAAATTAACTCCCACCAGAACCCCTCGAGTATGCGGAGGGACGTAAAAAACTTATGCATGTCTTGCGTACACAAGATAAAATCCCTCAAATTAATTGATCTACAACCAATAAGGTTCTTGGGTGATACTTATAAGAGCAAGTTAATAAACCATCGCTTCCTTTAATATTTATGGACTTTGTAAAATAAAATCCAACTCCCATTAACCTATTGAATAGGGGATGAGAAACTCACGCAAAACATCTCAAACCCAACCGAAATCCATCGCATACATTAATGTAAAAAATCCTTTTAAGCTAAAAATATGATGTAGATCGTACATGGACAAAAATAATCATTTCAATTCATTTAGTGGTCGAAAAAAAACCACTAAACACTATTGTTGCCGAGCTAGCCTCTGATTATGTTCCAGAAGCTTCTATAGTGCCTCATCACAAGGTTGTTTCACAAGTTGATACAAAGCATGGTCTATCTGTTGCTAGTTGCTACAGTGCGTCATCATGATATTGGCTTACAAGATTCCACTAAGCCTACTTATGGTCTCGATTTTTTTCCAAGGTTGGTATCGGTTTTCAAATGGTTGTTTCGAGTTCACCATCCAAACCACCGGGGTTTGGTTGTCAAATATTTGCCTCTGTGGTTGAATATAGCTCGGCTAAATTGTCTTCAACATCAGTTAGATCTAAAAGAAATTCTGAGTCTATGAACATTAGCATTGATAGTATTAATGGTGGCTCTATGATTGAAAGTATGACAAGGTATATTAAAGTGGGTAAAGTCTTGGGATATGAAATGAATGAGTGTAAAAGAGACATGCAAAAATTATTAAAACGAATGTGTTATCCATAAATGTGGTATTACTTGTATGGAAAATGTCGTTATACCATAAGTAGAGTGGGTCATGTCTAATTCAAATGGTTCATGGTAAATGTGTACACTTCGCAAAACCGGAATGAGAAACCTGATTTATGGAATTTCGTAGTGTCTTTCATGAATCGTGGGGAAGGTGCATATATTATTTTAGTTATTTTAATGTAAGTATGTGGGAGGTTTGGTACCTGACTTTGCAAGTAATCTTCTAAAGATTTTAATAATTTCATTACGGATGTGAGATTAGTTGATATTCCATTAGGAAGTGATGTTCTCATGAGATGTAACGTGTGTGTCTTGAAAATGGCGAAGTTGGATCTTTTCTTGGTTTCAAAAGATGTGATTGAATTATTTCCTTCTATTTACTTGGTGGATAACTAGATATTGAGTTGAAAAGGTCGGATCAACGCCCAATTTTATTGAAAAATACACAAGTGGATTATGGGTTGGTGCCTTTTAAATTATACAATTATTGGTTGGAGTGAAAAGGATTTGATGAGGTAGTCAAGTCATCACCAAAGATTTTATCCATATAAATTCAAAAAATAAGTTACTGTTTTCAACAAGAAGTTGAAAATATTAAAAGCTAAGAAGTTCAATGGATTAATTGAACTTTAAATATTAAAAAATATTTAGAGTTTATCCACAATTGAAAATATTAAGATTTTATATGGATTAAGAAGTTGAAAATATTAAAAATAAGATTTTATCCACAACCCATTGAACTCGAAGAAGTTCAATGGATTAACACATCACTACCACATCAGTATTTCACTTTTTATTCAATTATACTCTTTAAAATCCACACTCCATTAAACCTTACAAAGTTTAATGGATTTCTATATTTGGTTTGAAATTTTAATTGAAAAAGAAAAAGATTAAATCCAATGAACCACTCAATGAACATGCAACTCTCTCATTCAACTCTCATACATGTCATCACTCACACTCCATTAAACTTCTATTCAATCATAGTCATCATCTATTCAACTCTTATTAAACCCCCATTGTGGATGCTCTAAGTTCAACTTGTGACAATCTTCTGAAAGGTGGAAAAAAGAATAATAAGTTGAAAATGTTAAAAACAAAGTTGCTTTAAGTCGATGTTGGCCTTGCTAATGATCTAATTTCGAGTGATCCAAGTGTGCTTTTAAAATTTTTGAGAGAGTTAGAAAGATTTTAATTAGGTGACATAACTCTAAAAGAAAAGATCAAGTGGGCTGTTGAGGTGTACAAAAATTTTGGTCCTCATCATGGCATTCTTAATGTTGGGGATGCCATATAAATGATTTGTGGTATCACGATACATAATGATTGGTGTATGGACTTGTTGATGGTAAATTACTAATATTTTTTTGGCTATGTCAAGGAGGAGGAAGAATTTTTTGGCCTTGCAAAAGTAAAAAGGCTTCATGTGCTAAAGGCTTCTAGTTTATGTTTGTTAAAAGGAATTGGCCGGGACATCTTACAAGGTGAGTTATGATGTTCGTTGAGGAATTTAACACTACTAGTTACGTCATGATTGGATGTAACTCTTCTTTTATTATCACCAATTCATCAAAGATTTTAGACCTATAAGCTTAATCGATATTTAAGACAATATTATAGCTAATTTGTTTACGAATAGATTTGCGAAGTTGGTGGATTATTTGTTTAGGTTGAAGAGTTTGTTTTTATTAAAGGTATACAAGTTTTGGACGACATGTTCATTGTTAATGAAATTTTGGATTGGTTATAAGGAGTTTAAAAAGGAAACTCATGTTTTCAAATTTGATTTTGGAATAACTTATGTTTTAATTTCTTTGGATTTTCTGAATCAATTCTTAATTTTATGAGATTTGGATCAAAATGGATCAAGTGTATTGTGTCTTGTCTTAGGTGGTGTTCGTTGTTTTATAAAAGCTCTTCCTGACCTCTTATGTTTGCGCTGAGCAAACAACGCCTAGAGGTTTGGTCTCACAGTATGTTTGCTTTTAGAAGGCCACATACCTAAAAAGGTATGCACATCCTATTCTTAGTGCAAATATGGACCTATATCTTTGTTGATATTTATCCAGATATAATAGGTATAGTTAAGTGAATATGAATCGGACCAACCTGTCTAGCTCCTGCTCCCAAGCTGCAAGAGTCCAACTCTTTTGCAGTCCAACATCTCCACTCCAACCACCTTGGTCATGAACTTCACCTCCTTCACTCCAATCAACTCATTCCAACTGACTCGATGTTATGATCTTACTTTCCTACATACTCCTTCTTAATGTATGTCAGATGTATCCTTCTTCCCAAGGTAAAAAGTACCCCCATCACTTAAGCTCTTGGTCCAAATCTCATTACCTACTTCCCAAGATAAAAAATAGACAAAACTTCATAAATGGTCCCCGTGGTTTCACAAAATCTGAAGTTTAGTTCCTAAGTTCAAAAACCTCACATATTGTCCCTGTGGTTTTAAAACGATTAACAAAATTTAGCTGACGTCGTCATCTTTTGGCCGTTAATAGAAGGACATTTATGTCATTTCACAAAATAGGGACCCTTTAATATATAAAGGGTCTCACCTCTCTCTCTCTCTCTCTCTCTCTCCCTCTCTCTCTCTCTCTGCCTCACATTTCTCTTTGTTTTCATAGTTGACGAGCCTATCAAGAGCATATTTGTTTTTTGCTCTATTTAGTTGTTTCGATCTAATGGTGGTATAGTTTCTAATATTTGTAGATTAAACTCCGGTCCCTTTTTATAGTCTTTAATCATTTTTCCTGATCTAAATCCCTAAATTCAAATCAAAGTTAATGTTTGATTCTCTTCCGTCAAACAAACCATTTTCATCAAATCTCAATACACCAAAGCATGTAAAATCTTCAAATTCATATGGCCTCAGTTAAATTAATCATAATTAGTGCTCTAATTTGATATTCTTTTATAGAATTTGCATCAAGGATATCCAACTGAAATATGATTCGATTTCTTAACACATGAGACAGAAACATCTCCAAAGCTTATAAACTATTTAAATCAACCTCATATACTATATAGTGACTGCACTGTATGTATTTTCAGCTTGCTTGAAGGTTTTCCATTTCTCTGGACTTTTGAAGAAATATTTCAGATTATTTTCTACACCCGAATCTTAAAGTTTGAAGTTTTGCACGCTATGAAGACACTCTTGTAAGAAAGAACAAGAAAGAAGGTCCAGTTGCTTTCAAGTTATGGGAAAGATGATCTCTTAAAGGTACTTTAAGAGAGAAAGAATCAACCCCTTCAGAACCATTCACCTAGAACATAACGCCCCTCTCCTCTCACGTATGTATCAAATAAAACAATATGCGTCCTTGCAAAGACGACCAAGTCTGATCTTCAAATATGATTCACAACAGGTGTGGTGGGGTGACTTATGTGGTTGGTATTAGTTTGTGCCTATAAACGAACTCAAAATTGTATGTGCCCAAAACGAAATAAAAAATGATTTACCCTAAAATTTGTCCAGAAGCTCGATGAGTTTGTGGAAAAAATCTAGAAACATGAAGTCATTGTGTGTATGTGTTTGTCAAGAACCTAGAAAGTCAATGTGTTTGTTCATGCGTGTCTGTGTGTTAATGAATTTAGAGAAAAAACACTCAAATTTGTATGCCTTCGAAAAAATAATCTATACTACAAATTATCGAGGTGTTTTGCTCTTACCAAGTTCTTCATAATTGCTTTTTAGTGTGTGTATGTATGAGTTATGTATGTGTATTTGAAAGAAATTTGAGTTAGAAGGAAGAAGACGATAAGTAAATGGGCCGGCGAGAGAGAGAGAGAGAGAGAGAGAGAGGTGGGACTCTTTATATATTAAATAATTATATTTTATTTTATTTTTTTTAAATAACAAAAAACTTCATATATGGTCCCTGCTTTGTAAAATAACGGAAATACCCCTCTATTAATGGCTAAAAGATGACGGCGTCAGCTAAAAGGACCATTTGTTAAAAGCTTTGAAACCACAAGGACCATCTGTGAGGTTTTTTGAACATAGAGACTAAAATTCAGATTTCGTGAAACCACAAGGAGCATTTATGGAGTTTTGTCTAAAATATATTTCTCCTATAAATACACCCCTTAATACACATAATAAAGGATCCACTAGTAAGTTCTCATACTCACTTTAAAAAATTAGACTTACATAACAGGTTTCCTCCAACACGGAGAAACCGATTCCATTTTATATCGATCTAACTTGATCGTCGGAGGTCTCTCCCAGGACGCAGTTCCTGGGGGCGGCCCTAACGATCTCTATGACGAGTGTTACATGTCTTGGGACTAGCTAACGACACCCAAGGGTGAGACCTGAGATCCGTGTTCACCAACCTGATGACGAAGAACTTGTGCTCCATCATTTGGAATATGTAACATCCTGTTTCGAATTGTTCCTATTTTGAATTGGTGATCAAAGGGCTGGGTATTACCAGGCAACAGAACCTCGAGGAGTTGGGTTTTGGACCCAGTTGGAGTTAGATAATGTATCTTGGTTGCTCGGGTATTAAGTTGGAGTTTTTGGACCGAAAGGTATGAATTTATTTTGAAGTATTGCAAGGAACTCGACGAGTTGGGAGGCTCCAACTCGTCGAGTAGAAAGCTTTCCAGCCGCGTGGATTGGAGAACTTACTCGACGAGTTGGAGAGTCCCAACTCGATGATTTGATGCTGGAAATGGAAAACCTAATTTTTCGAGCATTGTACCCTATTTAAAGGACTTAACTTCTAGGGTTGGCCTCCTTACCAGCCTCCTTGCCTAGAAGAAACCTGAGATCGTTTTCCCCACTTGTTCATTGAGTTTTGAGAGTTGTAGAGTGATTCTTGAATGAAGTCTTGAAGAGAGGAGTATCAAGCTTGGAGGAGTGATCTTGGATCCAGAAACTCTACATCAAAGGCTACATCTTTGAGGTATAAAGTCATAACCTTGACATGTAGCTTAATAGATCTCATCTCTTGTAGTTTTGGCTTGGTTTTGGGACTTTGACTTGAGTATCCAAAGAAAAGAGGTTTCCAGGGGTTGAGGATGTAGATCTGGCCCCTACATGACCTCTAGAGGATTAAAGTTTCAAACTGTAATAGCCTCCATGTCCCATTCATGAAATATGTCCATTATGAAGCCAAAAATAGACCTTAGAGAGTGTTACAAGCATGCATGGACGTAAAGTTGGAAACTTTACGTGATTAAACCACCTTAGGACCTTAGATCTGTGTTTTGGGACATTGGAGTGAGAGTTTAAGGGCTTAATGGGTCAATACCCTCCTTAAAGGAACTAGGGTTTGGGTTTAAAGCTTATTAGATAATCCTTGGGGGTAAAGTTGGAAACTTTACCCTTCCAGACATCTCTAAGGATAGGAATCCGATGTTGGAACCCTTGGATTCAAGAAAAAGGGCTTAATGCATTAAGTGGGTTGGCATACTGAAGAACTCGACGAGTTCATAGGTGAACTCGATGAGTTGGGTTAGGATTATCCCGATTCTTTTGGAAAACAGAGGGACTCGACGAGTTGGATCGCAATATCGCGATTCTGACTTTGGGGTGGACTTGACGAGTTGATAGGTAACTCGACGAGTTAAGTCAACTCGGAGCATTGACTTCGACTTTGACTTTGACCTTTGACTTTGGACAAGTTAGTCCCAAGGGGTGCTTGGAGTAAACCAAATTATAATGAAGGAGATTATGGGCTTAGGATAAGGTCCGTAAGGGGTTGGGGCCCAATTTGGAAAATTGGGCCATTGATGGATTTATGGACATTATAGTGTTGGGCTTTTGTTTTGGGCTTGGGTCTTAGATTTGAATCATACTGGGCCAGGGGTAGAATGGTCATTTTACCCCATCTATAGATTAAGGGTTATAGCATGGAACCCAATTGCTAATTGGGTAAATTGATTGGTAATGGCAGCTCGGGAAGTCGGCGGGGCAGCAGCTAAGGATTTCATTCGGGAAGCTTCTACATTCGAGGTGAGTCTCCTCACCGTACCAATGGGTCGAAGGCACCAAGGCCGACCCATGTATTTGGTTGTGATGATTATTGTGAGTGTGCTATCGATACATTATGTCTTTATGATAAGACCATGTGGGGGTTCCCATGGCAATTAGTTATATGTAGTATGTCAGTTGTCTTCGTGACTCTTGCATGTAGTGGTTACTTGCGAATGTGCTGTCAATATGTTATGTATTTATTCGAAGACCATGTGGGGGTTCCCATGGCAGTCAGTTAAGACCATGTGGGGGTCCCCATGGCCTATTATGTGATATGTGGTATACTATTTGTTTATGTGATATGTGGTATGCTAGTTGTCTCTGTGATACTTGCATGGAAGACCCCGGGGGTTCCCGAGGCAGATGGATGTCAAACCATTGGGGGGTTCCCTTGGCATTCCAGGCTAAGATCATGTGGGGTTTCCCATGGCACCGATGTAAGACCTTGGAGGGTTTCCATGACATCCTTATATTCCAGGAAGACCATGTGGGGGCTCCCATGGCGATGGGCTAAGACCATGTGGGGGCTTCCCATCGCACCCGGTGTAAGACCTTGGAGGGTTTCCATGGATTCCTTATATGTTTATGTGCATGTCTTATGTGATTGATATGGTTTATGTGATTATGTGGATTATGTGGGGTATGCTATGGGGAACTCACTAAGCTTCGTGCTTACAATTTTTGTTTATGGTTTCAGGTATCATCGGTTTGGAAAGGAAGGGCCCGACTTGATCGTAGCACACATACCCGTGTTTTCCGCAATATGTGATTTCGGATTAACTCTGATAAATGTTTTTAATTAGCAACTTTTTTGGAATGTATGGATTTAATGATATCTATGTTTTGACTATATTAAAAATGGAAATTTTACCCTTGAGTTTTGGGTCATTACAGAATCATTCGTAGGATGCCCAAAAAAATTGTCACTCTCTTGATCGTGCGTCTCAATCTGTTATGATACTTCCACATAAAAAAACCAAAAAGCTTCTGGTACACGTATCTATCCATTATGGTTGCATGTTCTCGTTACGTCCTGCGAAAAAAATGGGGGAAGCAAACACATACCTTCTTATTATTTCGCTTATAATATCATAGTACTAGTAATGCATGGAGTAACAGACCTAATGCATGAAAAATACTTTTACATAAGCGATATAATCTTATGTGGGTCTTAACAGTCAACACTGGACCTATAAAAATTATTATATACAAGTTGCATTAGACATTATACAATGGCTTGGAAATACTAAAACAATGCTTGAATTTAGTAGTTTATAGTCTGACCCTCTAGTAGGCTAGGTACTTAAATCATGCCCATATAAGGAACAATCATACAAAAAGGAAGAAAGCTAATTCTTTTCACTACTTTATATCTATCAGATGATGCAGGGGCGGAACCAGAAACTTTCTCCAGGAGTAGCACACAAAAATATCCCAATAAAATATAAATTGTTATATGAAATTAACCATAAAAACTCATTGGTTATATAAAGAGTAATTGCCAACTTAACTACAAAAATTTCACTATTTAGAAAGAGGCAAGTATAGAGAGAAGGACTAAAAAGAAAAGCCATACCCTGTAAATTTTATGTTTACATCAACGCTTGAAAGGAGTAAATCGATGGCATCGGCTAGTTGTAAGAAAAGCCACACAAAAAATCAACCAACTTGAGATCTGATAGGTTGCATAATAGTCACACGCCATCCACATAGAACGAGAAGTATCACAATCACAATCCGTTTGAAACTTCATTCAATATCAGCAATGAGACTTCCACACACCAACAAACATCCAAAGAAAGCAACACCCAAGAATAGGGGAAACGTTAAAAGAAATAGCATCAAAACATCTCTACACCAAAGAAACCAAGCAGGGGTAAAAAGGTCTAAACTGCATAAACTACAAACTACAACCTTGAATATTAATAAAACCAACAAAAAAAGAGCATAACTATAAAGGACCATCACAGTAGTGAAATCTTCTACAATGCTACTTGAATAAAAGTAAGCAAGTCACTTTAAATGGACAAAAACAAGTTTGACATGTAAAAGTTCCTAAAAAGCCAAAAACCCTTAACTGAAAGCAAATTGCAAACAAAAAAAAAAAGTGAACATTAAGATTTATCAGTCCACTACTTAACTATCAACATCCAAGAAAAACATTAAACCTTAACCTTTAAGAAAATCAACATACCGAAAAATTATTAATAAGCATTATCTCAAACAATTAGGTTCTTAAAACAATCTGTTGTCATCTTTACTACCCAATTTAAGAGAATTTAGATACAAAAAATATTATAATATTATATCATCCAAAGATTTTACGGGTCAAAGAAAATTCCAATCGCTTATCAATCTTCTTCATCATCTTAATCATAATACAAGTTAACCAAACACTTCCCAAATAGAAAACCCAAACGAGAAATTAAAAAGGAGGGAATGGAGTCACCAAACTTACTAGAAGGACAACGATCGTGCAGCCGCATATGAGTAGTGGTTAGGGATGACATAGAGCCTTTTCCTCGCTCACAATATATAAGTATTTGGCGTATGTTTCATTATTTCTCCCCCTTTTTCAGGAACGAAAAATTTGTCTCGCTATTAGTGATATTATTCATATCCTGTGGCCGTATTTAATAGACATACAACATTTTAGGCCCTCAAAATATTGGCCTTGTACAGTAACCTTGATCCAGAGCATTGCAGACTCATGATTATTTAGGCTTTCCGACAAGCTCTTGAGTTGAACAAAATTTATATAAGGAGTAGCACCTTGAGTACTAGAGAGAGATACCATTGATTTGTTTCTCCTGTCTTCTTCTCGGGAATTTTTGAGGGGTAGCACGGGCTACCCCTGCCAACTAAGTGGTTTCGCCCCTGAGATGATGCATTATATCTAGCAACAACAACAATACACTATAGTTGTCCCCATCAGTACACTGTTAGGACTATATATATATATATATATATATATATATGTATATATATATATATATATATATATATATATATATATATATATATATATATATATATATATATATATATATATCGAAGTAACAAAAAAACAGATTAGAAATTTTATAGCAATTGCTTCTTATTTTTGGCTTCACCTCGACACTAGTGCTACACCTAGGATATGATTCATCTCTACTTTCGATTCCTATAGCAACACCTACTTTTAATCCCGGTCCAAGATTCAAATTATCATAAACCCTTTACCCTATATCACTATATCTTACCACCGCCAAGCATCATATGTGAAATTCGGTATGCAATCAGTAGAACAATTAAAAAAACAGAATAATGATGTTAGAAATACTCTTGAAGCCAAATTCACTCCCACAACCATCAGTCGATTATTCATGTCTGAATCAACCTTTGCATCAGCCTCCGACCAAATAAATCTAAATTAAAAAGAATGTCTCAAATCCATTCCTAGCTACCTTGACATTGATTCCATCTCTAGAACCTACAATCTGGCACACTGATCTCCAGCTTTCCATTCTGACGTCTGAGATTCTCCGTCTCAACTGGCTTACTTCTTTAGGTAAAGTCTTCCTTACCTTTTTAGCCTCTTAAAAACATGATTGCAAAATCTAAACCTCGGATCCCTGTAGTCTGTTTTATCTTTCCTGACTGATTTTTGAAGTTATAATCTATACCAGTCAGTTCACCCGACATTTAGGCCTTCAAAATGGCGATTCAACTATTGGAAATAGATGTCCAATATCATAACCAATTGGTGTAACTTTGTGAATAATAGCAAATTCCTTTTTTGTAACAGCCCAAAAACAATATAAAATTTTTCATTTTTAATTAAGGTTTCCAATTATAAGTTTGATACCAAAATCCACTACATAATCATCATCATATAAAATCATCAGAGTGTCAACTATAGTGAAGGCGGAAAAATGGTGGAGAGTGAATGCTGCGCCATCAAGTTGGACCCTTCCCGTTAGAACCGGAAGTACCTGAAATCACAATACAAGCTGTAAGCTAACGCTTAGTGAGTTTTCCCAAAATGTCACATACCAATCATACAAATGGGCCCAGCCCTGGGGTTCATTCAAACCCAAAATCCATGCCCTTCAAACGAGGCCCAAAGCCTTTCTCTTTTAATGGGCTCAAAATCCTTAGTCTAAAAGCAATAATAGGCCATAAGGCCCAAAAGGTCCAACAATGCCACTTAAGGCCCATTCCATGACACACAAGGCCCATAAAAGAAAACTAGGCTCACCAATCCTAATGGGCCAAGGCCCAAAACTAAATAAGGCCCAAGAGTCCCAAAGTCCAAAACACGCCCCATCAACCCAGAGGACGTACGCACAACATACACCATCAGTACGCTTAGCGTACCTGGACTTAAGGCAGTACGTGCAACTTACATCCTAGTATGCCTAACGTATAAGGCTGCTATGTATAATCGACCATTAAGAGCTTAATCCATGCAACCACTTCGTCAAATTCCATATATATATATTGGTCATTTTAAAGGTCCTAGGGCATACAGTTGGCAAATTTATGCCTTTGCATGCTTCATGGGAGCTCAACCTCCCATTTTTTCCATTAAGACTCACTAAAAGAACTTAAACCCATGCATGGTGCCATATCAATCATCAAGATAGCATTTTTATGCTTCTAACATGCCAAAGGGACTTAGATCTAACATTTCTAACCTCTGGAGTTGCTCAAACTCACAAACGAGGATCCATGGACCAAAAATGAACTCAATACTAAACCCTAACTCAAACTAACAAAAGGATTAGCAAGGTATGAGCTTTTTACCTCCAAAAGCTTCTCAAGGTGATGTAGATGTAGGATCTAGAAGCTGAACCACGTCCAAGACTTGTTCACCACCTTCTTCTTCTTGCAAACACACCAAAATGGATACTTTTATCACTTCAAGCTCAAGGATAACTTATAATGGGAAACTTAGGGGTTTTAGGGACGTTTGGAGGCAGGGGAGGCTGTTAATAGTGAGGTCGAAATTTCATAAGAGAGCTTAAATAGGGCTCATGCCCTAAGATTAGGATTTTGTGTAAGGCCATGTACGCCCCACTTACGCCTTAATACGCCCAGCGTACATGATGCATGCCCGCATCCGGAACACCCCAGTACGCTAAGCGTACACATATGTACGCCCAGCATATGGAGGGACCCTTTTGCAAAATAATTTCATCCCAAGGGGAAAAAGGTAACATACCTGAATTTCCAGTGTTACAAATCTCCCCCACTTGAATTAGACTTCATCCCCGAAGTTTGCTGCCGCGAACAATTCTGGGTAGTGCTCTCTCATCTCGCCTTCTGGTTCCCACTTCCACTCAGAGCCCTTTCGGTGCTGCCATTGCACCTTCACTAGACTCACCACCATGTTATGAAGAGTCTTAGTCTTCTTATCCAGAATCGCAATGGGCTAACAAGATGATTCCTTGAATGAGAATGTTAAGAAGCAAGCTTAGAGAATTTGCAAAGCAATCATATATATCAACAAAGTTGGAGGCCTTTAGAAGTTCATGAAATGATGAAATCACACTTTCGATTTTAAACAATCTTAATTGAGGACTGAAAACACAAGAACTTTTCTTCAAGGATGATCTTATTTAGGGTATCCATTATCCAAATCTTCACATAACAAAACACATTGATATGTAGTTTACTTACTAGTGCATTTGTGATTGAAGGGGTTTGGAAGAATCAAACATTGATAGTTTTGTTGAGGATGTGCTTGTGAATGGAAAGACATGGGCTTCAGGAGCAGGTGTTTGCGAGATAAAAGATGTGGTGTTTGTGGGCCAGCTTTAATTGAAAAGTTCAATGAAAAGGGAATTGAAGGAGAAGGTGTTTGTGATTTCTTGGCCACATGTTGGAGGACATAAGTATGTAGGGAACTTGATAATATATAGTTCAGTTGAAGAGGGAAAAGTGTCTGGACATTGGTAAGAGAATCCATAACCATTTATTTCTTCTTATTTTTCTATTTGAAGCAGAGTCTATAACATTTACTTTCCAAAGAATGTATTAAGTCATTTTTCTTATGAATAATTTCTTGTGTTTTTGTTGTATAAGGTATGGTTATGTTACCCCAGATGATGTGGCTGAATTGCTTGACCAACATATCAAGAAGGGTGAGATCATTGAAAGGATTTGGAGGTACCCTTTTCCCCTCTTATGTATTTAGCTTTAATTGGTTTTATATCCCAATTCAAAAGGGAAATTAATATTGTTAGAAGTTTGTGCATAATGTTATAATGGATATGATCCTATGACCTTAATGGATCAATTGATTAATCCTTAAAAACCATTCATCATCAGATATTGATTTCTAGTTGATTATGTTATTAGAAAATAGAAATGAATTGATAGAAAACATTTAAACATCCATAATCATAGCTGAAGCTATAAAGACCTTAACATTTATAAACACATAATAATGGAATAATTTTTTTGGCTATTATTATGCCAAAGATTAGATAATTATTTACAACCGAAAAGACAAACAAATCTCTCATGGAATTGATGATTTTTATGCTTTTGCTGCTACATTTCTTCTCTGGCCTTCACGATCAAGTTGATTGATTTTGACTTTCTGCTCTTGACCTTCATTAACCAACTTTGACTTTCCTTCAATTTAGATTTTCTGCTCTTGACCTTTATTGACCAGATTATTGATTCCACTTCAGGGGTGAAATGGGTGTTCCTCCAGTTGAGACAGCTGACAAGGCAGTTGAAATGGGTGTTCCTCCAGTTGAGAAAGCAATCTGCTTTTCAAAAAAATTAATTATTACATCATTGTACTTTCAAATTATCAAAAGTAAATTGCCCTAATAAGAAATAATCTAAAACTAGAATGCTATAAATATTTTCTGTACATGTAATTGTGATGATTATTGATTCCACTGAAGGGGTGAAATGGGTGTTCCTCCAGTTGAGAAAGCTGATAAGGCAGTTGGAAAGTCGCTTCCAAATGGAAATGATACACAGGTTGTAAGAACCCTAATCCACCCTTATTTTTTAGAACTTAAAATGTTTTTAATCTTTCTTCATATTTTTACTTGATGACTAATGTATACATGTGTATATGTATGTATCCAGCTGTATACAAACGATCAACTGTGAAAGTATTTAAAGCATATGGGTTGACTCAAGCTTCAATAGCCGATTGTATCACTAAAACTTTCTCTGCCATCCGTACTGTGAGTTCTCAACTCATTTCTTTTTAGAATTTTACCCCTCTATGACATAAAGTTTACTAATTTTCATATATCATTAAGACCCAAAAAGGTTAACTTCAATCTCAATCTAAAATTAACATTATTTTTTGGTGCATGTAGGTAAGGTCATTCGGAGGAGAAAAACGTCAAATGTCAATGTTTGGCAACCAGGTTAGAATTAGATATGTGAGCCCCATTTAATGGCTTGAGCTTATTCTCTTGTTGGTGCAAAAGACGTAAATACCCTTGTCTTGATCTTTATTGTAGGTTCTTTCTTATCAAAGCAGTGGCATCCTTCCTATCAACAAGTTTTTGGAGGATGATCAAGCTGCTTGTTAGAATCTTTTTGTTGGGCAACTTTTTACCATTTTCTTAAAATTCGTTAAAGTGTTTCCTTACATGAGAAGAAAATAAGAGTTGTTATGGTTGGTGGGTGGATGCGTGTATAACTATTGTTTTATGAAGTTTTGTTGTGTATTTTAGAAGATGAAATTGAATGTTTTGGTAACTTGTTTGACATTTAGATGAAATTGAATGTTTTGGTATATATTTGTTTTTTTATTATGTGTATTCATGTTGTAAATGCGTATCGTAAATGCACGTCGTAAATGTGTATCGTTACTGGCAGCTGAAGTTTATGACACACAAATGCGTGTCATCTTCATTTATGACAGGGGCTTCCTTGATACACAATGTGTGTCCTAAAGGCGCTTCGTAAGGTTACGACACGCAAATGCGTGTCGTCTTCCTTTATGACAGGGCCTTCCTTGATACACATTGAGTGTCGTAAATTAGCGTCGTAAATGCATGTCGTAAATGAGCGTCGTAAATGTGTGTCGTAAATGAGCGTCGTAGATGCGAGTCATAAATAGACGATGAGCAAAAGCGTGTCGTCTTTCGTTATGACATGGCCTTCCTTGACACGCATTTGCATGTCGTCTGAGCGTTTTACGACACACATTACACATCGTAAAAGGCTGTTTTTCTAGTAGTGACGGACCCCCATATGGTAAGCCTTGGACGAAAACTCTATGGGCTCCCATAGATTTTCGTCCATCCTATACCAATAGGATCCATTAGCCCAAACTATAACTATTACTGGTTTACATAATCAGTCCCTGTTCTTTTAATCAGTCTCTTTTGATCACCAAATTAATTCCAAATTAATTTCTGATCAATACTAATTAAATAGTATGATTTATCAATTAATATATTATTCTTATAATATATTAATAAATAACAATTAACCTCTTTCTCCTTAATTTATCCTATCAGTTGCTATGGTGAAGGCAACCTAAAAGGACCATGCTCATAATCAAATCAAGTACATACCAAAAATAGTTATGGGCTTAGACACCTAATCCAATAGTCTCCCACTTGGATAAGTCTAATAACTATTTTTGCAAGAACGACTTCAGAATCTGATCCACAATCGTAGCTTTCAAAAGCCGTTGTCGAACTCTGATCTTATCAGTAACGCGTCCTTTAGATAAGGGATCAAATATTCCTCCATTCTGTAAGATATCCTATGGACATGAGACATGGATTACAATCATTCTCTCTGTCCAAGTTCTGTTTCCCGATTTCCAATTTATGACGACCGACAAATTGAACAAATCAAACCAGTGCAGGCTTCGCCAAGCGCTTTAGGGTGTCATCACTAAATCATCAAGGGGCCCATAAATATCGCTTTTATCCTATTAAGGGTAAAAGGAACGGATAAACTTCGACTCATATGGTTGTACTATTTACTCATCAAATCACACACAACAATACGTTTTATAACATCAAGTTACTGATGCGTTTACGTATTATCAATGCACAACGGACTCGCAAACAACAACTATATGTCTCCGTTTGAATAATATAAGATATTATCGTCTCATAATCACTCATGATGAAATCCATGAAGTGATTCATATGAGCGTGGGTTTAATCCAATACTCAAATCTTATTTCAGAAGTACTCATGAACAATGCAGCAAACATTTTCTATGTCCAAGCACTTAGACAATCTACATTAGGATTCATGATAGCCTTACCAATCTCATTTTGGGGGTATGCCTTAGAGACTGCCGCCCATATCCTTAATCTAGTCCCCACAAAGAAAGTTGCCAAAACTCCTCATGAGATGTGGACTGGTAAAGTACCCAAACTAGACCACATTAAGATTTGGGGTTGCGAGGCTTTCGTGAGATGCGAGACTCATGATAAGCTCGAACCTCGAAGTGAGAGGTGTATTTTCATCGACTACCCACAGAAATCCTTTGGTTACCTCTTCTACAGACCTAGTGAGAATGTGGTCTTTGTAGCTAGGAGGGCTTTCTTTAGAGAGAGAGAGTTCATAAGCCAAGGAGACAGTGGGATGCAAGTTGACCTTGAAGAAATTCAAGAGTCAAGTGGTGAAGGAACTTCAAACCCTAGCACTCAACTTGAGGAGGAAACTCCTGTTGAGCCAATTGACAAGTCTGTACCTCTGAGGCGTTCCACAAGGGTTAGGAATGCACCTAAGCATTACTATGGATTCCATATTACTGCGGAAGGTGATACACTTATCAGTGATGAGACACTGATAGGTCTGGATGAACCTAACAGTTACGCGGAAGCCATGGCAGGCCCTGAGTCAGCCAAGTGGAAAGAGGCAATGGACATCGAGATACAGTCCATGTATGACAATCAAGTTTGGAACTTGGTTGAGAATGTACCAGGTCGTAAGACTGTAGGGTGCAAATGGATCTTCAAGAAGAAGACCGACATGGATGGTAATGTACACACTTATAAGGCACGACTGGTTGCAAAGGGTTTCTCACAAACTCCGGCAGTTGATTATGATGAGACCTTTTCTCCAGTGGCCAAGATTAAGTCTATTAGGGTTCTGTTAGCCATAGCTGCATTTCATGACTATGAAATATGGCAAATGGATGTTGGCTGAGGATGTTTACATGAGTCAGCCAGAGGGTTTTGTCAATACAGAGTACCTTAATAGAGTGTGTAAGCTTGAGAAATCCATTTATGGGTTAAAGCAAGCACCTCACAGATGGAATCTTTGCTTTGATGAGAAAGTCAAAGAATTTGGCTTTTCTAGGAGTGAAGATGAATCTTGTGTATATGTCAAGGCTAGTGGGAGTATAGTTAGTTTTTTGGTATTGTATGTGGATGACATACTACTCATAGGAAATGACATCCCAACTCTGCAGGAAGTTAAGTCCTGGCTTGGGAAGTGTTTCTCTATGAAGGACCTAGGAGAAGCTGCCTATATTCTAGGGATAAGGATCTTGCGAGACCGGAGTAAAAGACTAATTGGACTTAGTCAGAGTACCTACTTGGATAAGGTGCTGAAGAGATTCGGCATGCAGGACTCCAAGAAAGGAGAGTTACCCATCCAAAGTAACGCCAGATTGAGTAAGACACAAAGCCCTAGTACTGAGGCTGAGATAGCAGAAATGAGTCGAATACCTTATGCTTCGGCTGTAGGATCGATCATGTATGCTATGACGTGTACTCGACCTGATGTAGTCTTTGCTTTGAGCATGGTTAGCAGGTATCAGGGGAACCCTGGCAAGGCACACTGGACTGCGGTAAAGAATATCCTCAAGTACCTATGGAGGACTAAGGACTGGGTCCTTACCCTCGGTGGGAGTGAAGACTTGAGAGTTGTAGGGTATAGTGATGCTAGCTTTCAGACTGATAGGGATAATTTCCGCTCTCAGTCAGGCTGGGTCTTTACCTTAAATGGAGGAGCAATTTCTTGGAAGAGTTCCGAGCAAGAGACAGTGGCTGATTCAACTTGCGAATCAGAGTATATAGCAGCTAGCGAGGCAGCAAAGGAGGCGATATGGCTGAAGAACTTCATTGGAGACCTTGGAGTTGTACCAGCTATTAAAGAGCCTATGGAAATTTTCTGTGATAGTGAAAGTGCAGTTGCCTTAGCCAAGGAACCAAGGGATCACGAGAGATCCAGACATATCGACAGAAAATAACATTTCATCAGACATCGAATAGAAGAAGGACTCCTCGTGGCAAAGAGGGTATCATCGGATGAGAATCCAGCAGATCCCCTCACGAAGGGACTGACTCGGGTTAAGCATCTCCAGCATGCTCAGAGCATAGGGCTGAAGGATGATAGTAGATTTAGTAGTTAGATAACCTTGAAATTTGTAAAGTGTAATTGACATTAGATGATGAATAAAAGGTGTTTTATTTATGAGTAAAGTGTTGCTATCTCTTGTCGATCGTTTACTATATTTCTTTTGCATGTTTTGACTTCCAGAATAATTATGTTTGATATATCATATTATTCGAACCTCCACAGTCGGTCATATGTCAGAAGTAGGTATGAATCAAGAATGTCATGATTGGTTGCAGAGGTCTAAGTTGTTGGACATGGCTACAACACTCATGAGTGCTCATAAGTTCTGAGCATTGGACTCAACCCACGCTCACTGGAATCACTTCATGGAATTTATCTCGAGTGATCGTGAGACGGTAATATCATATAAGTCTTCAAACCTAGATATATTATTTGTTACTTATGAGTTGTTTATGCATTGATTGTACGAAAACGCATTGGTAACTCGATGTTATAAAACGTGCTCTTGTGTATAATTCAATGAGTAGTAGAACAAACATACGAGTCGAAGTTTATCTGTTCCTTCTTGGATTAGAAGCTGATATCTGGGCCCCTCGATGAGTTTGTTTTGACCTATGTACCGGGCCCGGTCAGAACTAAGTTGATGTGTTCAATTAAGTTCTTTGTCAAACAAATCGGAAATCGGGAAAAAAACTGCTGGACAATAAGTAAGACAATGTTCCATGTATTTGTCCGGCTGATATCTAGAACAGAGGATTATATGATCACTTATCTTAAATGGCATATCATCATCTTCTCAGTTCCGAGAGACCTTGAAAGAGCTACGATTGCCGATCGGTTCCTGAAGTATTGCAGTTATAGTTATTAGACTTATCCAAGTGGGAGACTGTTGGATAAGGTGTCTAAGTCCATAACTATTTCTGGTATGTACTTGACCCGACCCGACATGGTCCATTTGGGTTGCATGGCACCATGCAATTGGATAAACTAAAAAGAGAGAAAGAACACTTATGGTTTATTAATATATTACAAGTTCTAATATATTAATAATATTATTTAATTAGTTTGATCAAGAATTAATTTAGAATTAATTAAGTGATCAAAAGATAACTAATTAAATATATGGGTAGATTATGTAAATCTTCCATATCTTATATAGTGGGCTAAGAGGCTCCATGGATTATCAAGTTGGGTTCCACCCATAGGATGCTCCATGGATGCTCCATGGAGTTAACCCATGGATCATGAAATGAAGAGTCATGTTACATTAGGGTTTACCTAATGCAACACACTATATAAACAAAGGTGTTCTCCCCAAAATCGGTGACACTAAGAAACAAGAGGGCTAGAGCCGATTTTTCAAGTGTAAGATTCTCTCAAAGTTTACTCCTTTGCATTTGGTGTTGTGTGAAGCATTTGAGGCATCACACTTGGGGTGCTAGGCTCACAAGGTTTCAAGGATCATAATCAACAACAAGGTAAGTTATTCTATCTTTCATTCAAGTTAAAAATGTTCCCCATGTATGCTAGATAGGAATATAACCTTGGAATTCAACTTTGCATGATTATTAGACAAACATAGATCCAAGGTTATTAGGGTTGCATGTACACTTAGGAAGTGTTAGAATGCTCAAAACCCATCAGTTTCATTAGTATTTCAATCTAAACTTTTAGATTCGAGATGAAGTATGAGTTCCTCTCCCTTAAAAAAAACTTCCTATAGCGAAACAATTCCCAAACTTTGCAACTTTGTAAATTGAAAACTTGTTTCCTATAAATATCATTGCTAGCTTGCAACATTTAACATAACAATTATGCTCCCACTAGCATAATACTTTTTCTTACTGGCATAACAGTTATTCTCCCACTAGCTTTGACATGTATTTAGAAATCAACTTGACTTCTAGAAATCAATACTTATTGACTTTCTTAGTAATGTTCAGATTTCTGATATGAGATGCTTCGGTAAGACTTTATCTAGACTTCTCAATTTCATACACCTTTCATTAGATAGCTCACATGTGTGTCTAAACTCTTCAAGAACTCATGGCAATAAGTCCCGAGTGTTTAAACTATTTGCCATTTCTCACAATTCGAACTATGAAAAGGGATGATGTAATCATAATCGAATTTAAGAACGCAATTAACACAACCGCTAACTCTTTAAAATCTACTGGTGAAAGAGTTTCCTCACAATCATTTTCATGAAGTAGAGAGAAACCTCTTACCACTTAGATTTTATGGTGTATGTGTTCCTATCCATGTGAACTTTTCATTTCTAACCACTATCATAAGACAAGGTTTATGACAAAATTCAAACTCATATGGACTGAACTCGCTTATTCTCAATTTCTTGCCATCCGGCAGCACAAGGGCCTGCCAGTGCATGGGCAGAGGTTTATTAAGGCGGGGGGGGGGGGGGGGGGTGGGGGGCAACAACCCCCTATACTTTCAATTTATACATATTAGACCAAACAATATAAAATTTTGGTGGTGACCCCCTCTGCTCACCGATTTTTATACATATTATATTTTCGCCCCCCTCTTCCCCCCAAATCATATGTTGAAGCTTTGCCAATGTGCCAGTGCTTCCAAGTTGTTGTGCAGCTCACCCATACAGACCAATTAACTCTCACTAATAAAGGTTCTTTGCCTTATGCAATCAAATGAGAACTCATAGACCTCACATGCATAATCAACTTAACTGGAACGGGTACAAAAACAAGAATGCGTCAACACGATAGGTTATAAACCTCAAGTCGTGTGCTAGTGATAACTAAAAGGTTTATTCTCGACTGTCTTCTCAAAACTTTTCAAGATCAACAAGACTCCTACTGACCTATTGACATATAGGATTCTCTTGTCAAGAAACATTTCTTGACAAAACAAATATTCAAGAGTTAGTGACGACATTTATCAAGAACTACACTTCATATAATTGGTCTTAGTTGGTCTTTGTTTTATCTAAAACATCACAACTACCAATTTCCAATGTGCAATAGCTAGAAAACATTTCTACTCCACATTTCATGAAGTGCTATAAACCTACTGAAAACTTGTTACTCAAGGTGCAACTTGAAGTAACTAGAGTATAACTCTAAGACTTGATTTTGGAACGAAGTATGACTCATCCTTTTGATTTTAACCATTTCAACAATTCTCGATGCCTCTTCTTAGCCATACAAATGCACTAAGGTGTCCTTAGAGGATTAATTGTGACATGGTTCCATAATCATTAGGATGATCATAAAACACGATACTTAAGTACTCTTTTCCTTTCAGATTGGAGAAACTTTTATCTTTCTGCCTAATTGATTCTTCTTATTCATTCTGCTTATACTTTGAAACTTTTCAAGGTATTAGAATTACACTTAAACTTGTAAGAATAACCATATTTACTGAACCATTAGTAAATCATGACGTATAGCCTTTATCATTCATTGTGGTGGATCTGACTTGTATACATCAATGGCCACTAGATCCTTTAGTCTTTCACTTGACTCACATACTTATGTGAACAAGGAATTAGTCTTAATTTGCCAAAGATTAAGGTTCTCATTCATCACACAATACAAGTCGCATGATTCCAAGTTTCTATCCAATTGAAACTTGGGTGATGAGAATCCTTCCTCATTTGGTAAATTATGACACTACCATAAATGATATAACTAAGAATCAAATTTATTTTTAACATTGCTAATAATATATATATATATATATATATATATATATATATATATATATATATATATATATATATATATATATATATATATATATATATATATAAACACCAATATTCACTAATGCCATTGCAAGGATAACATAAAATAAGACAAAATCAAATTTTTCTTTATTTATAAAAATGCGGAAAACTTGTCCTTACAATGCAAGTACATATGAAAACTATGTTTCTAAATATTCCTAAGCAATCTATCATAACTCCTACACATCAGCTCAAAAATCTGATCATCGAACCATGCGATCGAAATCCATCTCTTCGCGACCAGACTCAGCTCACTCTTCCTTTCTTTTCTTCGATCATACAATGCATCAAAATGCAATCTTATCACATCATGTATCAACAATCTATAAATAGGAACTTAATAGAGTTAGATAATGGACTTACCTGAAGTAGAGTCATACATTTTGACTTTACCATTCTTGCGATCTTTCAGGTAGATACGGCAGCTTCGCATCTAATGCCCCTTCTCTTGGCAATAGAAACAAACAGAATCTTTTGGTATGGTACACGGGACTATCTCAGACTCAGCCTTTCTCTTTACCATTTGGTCAAACGGTTTGACCTTGGCCAATCCCTTTCCAATGGGAAGAGAAATATTTTCTGGACATCCAATGTTGCCATTGTCAATGGAAATTTGGGAGGTAGATTTTCCAATCAATTTTTTATTACCAGTGCACCAAATCATTTCTGATTCAGCAGCAATTAGCAAATATGTTAGATCTATGAGGGTCATGTCGTGATCCGTCATATAGTAGTCCTTAACAAGCCGACTATATGACTCGGGAAGTGACTGAAGAACCAAGTCAACAACTAGCTTCCTCGGGAAAATGACACCCAACATCCCTAGTCTATCAATATGTAATTTCATCTTCAAGACGTGAGCACATACAAACTTTCCATCTTCGTGTTTACTTTCCAATAGGGCTTGAGTGATCTTGAACTTTTCAAATCGACGAACACGTGGTTCAGGGAGAACAATTGGAGGAGGTGGAGAAAGTGAAGCATGATCTCTAGTTCCTCGATCAAAATGTGGAACATCATCTTCATGAGGAAAGCTTTTTTCAAAATATTCAGGAAGACCATAGTTGTCAGAACTAGACATCTACAAGGGAGAAATTCAAGTTAGTTGATATAATCCTTAATATAACACCCAAATGAAATATTAAGGCTAGGACCCAACACAATAATTCATAATTCGGAAGAGGGATGTCATAATCCAATTGTAAACTATTTGTCGGTAGGTAAATGATGATTTACCAATTCCACCATGAAAACAAAATTTTAAACAAATTAGGTTTTAAATGAAACTCCTAGATCTTTTAAGATTCATTGAACTTTTCAATGGTATGTTTAATCTCGATTATGCCCTTCAAGTTTGTGACTGGGATACCGAGGATCACAAACAAGGTGTGAATAACCATGCAAATTAGCTTGGTACTCTCGAAGTCGTTTATCACCTAATCAATGTGCCGGTTAACCACACACGCTCCACTAGCGACCAATAAGGTGCAATGTGCAATTTCATGGGTTAGCATCAAATTCACATTTTCCTAAGTAACTAAGATTGGGAATTTATAAAAGCAGTTTAGTTACTTTGTATTTCATTATACTTATTAACGAGAATGTCTTATCCTACCCGTTCGACTAACGACCCTCCACTAGTCAAGAGTGCGGTGGGTAAGAGTGGAGACTCAATGATGGTCATTTTACAGGCCGCTTCCTTAAACACCCCTTATAGACTAGCTTCGTGAATAAGGCCTACTAACGGTAAGACTGACTTTTTACTTATACATATATAATACATTAGACTTTTAATTTTATATAGTATAAGGGTGTATTTTACACATTGAAAATACTAAGAGGTTTAATCTTTTAATAAATTAGACCTTTGATGTAATTAAATTTAAACCATATTATTATGGATTTATTAATTCTCTCTTTTAATTAAACATTTAATTAATTTAATAAAATCCATAAGGGGGTAAATCAAACTATTCGAAATACCAAGGTTCTAAATTTAAGATTTCAAAATTAAAACTATTTAATCAAATCTTAAATTATAAAACCATGAGGTGCACTTTTGAAAATTTTCAAAATTCTTGGGTTTAACCATTTAAATTTCCAAAAACTAAAACTTTTAATTTCAAATCTAAACTATAAAACCAAAGGGGTGTAATTTAAAACTTTTGCAAAATTATCAAGTCAAATATTTGAATCAAAATAATCTTATATTATCCATATTTAACCAAATCTACTTATTTTGATAAGGATATCACATACCAATAAGAAAAATCGAATTTAGGCATTAAAACCGAGTTATGGTAATTATCCTAATCAATATCTTGCCAAAAAATTGAAAAATCCGGCACCAAACGAGTCAACTCGTCGAGTCAACTATGGAACTCGTTGATTCCATACATGGACTCATCGAGTTCAGCAGTCAGACAGACAAATTTTCGATTTCTTGATCTTTTGGCAGTCTACTCTTGCACCAATTCAATAGAAAAATGACCTAGGCTCTGATACCACTGATTGGTTTGGAGCATAACATCAATCATATGGTGTACATGCAACCCTAATACTTTGGATATAAGTTTTCTCTATTGAACATGTAAATACAAACTCCAAAGCACTAACCCTAAGACTAGCATACAATTTTCGAAAATCATACATAAACTAGGGTTAGAACATTACCTTAACTTTTTATGTAGTAATAACAAGAACTCCTTGACTCTTGAAAGCTTAGTGCCTTAAATGTTGCACCTCTAATGGAGTCACAAGCACCACTAGCAACAAGGAAGAACAAGAGAGAGATGAGAGGCAGGATTTTCAGCCAGGGTTCTCTTAGAAGTCATAGGGGCGAAGTCCATAGGGTAATGGGCTTTATATAGTTGGGGCCATTAGGGTTTTTAGTTGGAAACCCCAATTTCCTTGCTTAAGCCTTCAGCAATCCATGGACCCCCATATGGTAAGCCTTGGACGAAAACTCTATGGGATCCCATAGATTTTCGTCCATCCTATACCAATAGGATCCATTAGCCCAAAATATAACTATTACTGATTTACATAATCAGTCCCCGTTCTTTTAATCAATCTCTTTTGATCACCAAATTAATTCCAAATTAATTTCTGATCAATACTAATTAAATAGTACGATTTCTCAATTAATATATTATTCTTATAATATATTAATAAATCACAATTAACCTCTTTCTCCTTAATTCATCTTATCAGTTGCTATGGTGAAGGCAACCCAAAAGGACCATGCTCATAATCAAATCAAATACATACCAAAAATAGTTATGGGCTTAGACACCTAATCCAACAACCACTTCGTCAAATTCCAGATCTTGGTCATTTTAAAGGTCCTAGGGCATAAAGTTGGCAACTTTACGCCTTTGCATGCTTCATGGGAGCCCAACATCCGATCTTGTCCGTTAAGACTCACTTTAAGAACTTAAACCCATGCATGGTGCCATATCAACCATCAAGATAGCATTTTTATGCTTCTAACATGCTAAAGGGACTTAGATATAACATTTCTAACCTTTGGAGTTACTCAAACTCACAAAAGAGGATCCATGGACCAAAAATGAACGCATTACTAACCCTAACTCAAACTAGCAAAAGGATTAGCAAGGTATGTGCTTTTTACCTCCAAAAGCTTCTCAAGGTGATGTAGATGCAGGATCTTGAAGCTCAATCACGTCCAAGACACATTCTTCTTCTTGAAAACACACCAAAAAGTGCTACTTTTGTCACTTCAAGCTTAAGGATAACTTCTAATAGAAAATTAGTGTTTTAGGGACGTTTGGAGGCAGGGGGGATGTTAAGAGTGAGGTACAAATGTCATAAGAGAGCTTAAGTAGGTCTTATGACCTAAGATTTAGGTTTTATCTCAGGCCATGTACGCCTTCGTACGCCCAACATACGTGGTGCATGTCCGCATCCAGAACACCCCAGTACGCTAATCGTACGCATATGTATGCCCAACGTACGGAGGGACCCGTTTGCAAAATAATTTCATCCCAAGGGAAAAAAGGTAACATACCTGAATTCCGAGTGTTACATTTTTGGGTTGCCCTCAAGAGAAAAAATAGCTAGAACTAGTTGTAGGAGATTGAGAATATAGTTTGTTAATTTATTATATGATTAATAAATTAATTAGAAACTAGTTAAAATTAATTTAGAGTAAATTGAAATTAATCTAGAAGTCGTGGGGCTGAATGTTAATTGTTCAATAAATGAACAATGGGAGCATCCTGAAAACCCTTATGCTGGACGATTTTGAGGAGGTTCCACAAGCCGTCCAAAATATAGATAAGTAAAGGATTTGAATCTTAATTAAATATGAATAATTAATTGATTCAAATTAGGGTTATTTTGAAAATCCGACAATTATATAGAGGACCTGTATGGTCTTAGAATTTTCAGCCATACCTCCTCATAAGGTTGAGAAACTGATTTCTCACATCTCGCATATTTCTCTCATTTAGTTTCTAGGGTTATTGATTGTTGGGTGTGAACCATTAGAGTCACTCTACTTTGGGTACTAGTCTTTCCAAGAAACAACAAGAGAAACAAGGAGATCAAGCTACAAGAGACAAATCAAATTTGTCTAAGGTTAGTATTCAAATCCCTTTCCTTTTAGCCTTTTAGGCTAGTTTTAAAAGTATGTTGTTAGAATAGTAAAACTTAGATCCTAGGGTGCATGTACACTTAGGATAAATTTTGAATGTTTCCATTCCCATTCTTAGTTATTTTAGGAAAATGTGAATTGTTGTTAATCCATGATTAACACATATTACTTGTTATGAGCCTATTTATGGAGTGTGTATGGTTAAGCAACACATAAATTTGAGACATAAAAGGAAAAGGATACGGACTTGTGGTTATGGATTGTTGATGGAGTTTGTGTGGTTAATCGACACATCAATTTGAGAGTCATGACATAATCAATGGTCACGTGTTCTTGCATGGTTGATTCACCGTCCTATTTGTGAGACCACGATATCCCTGTCACAGATATAGGATGTACAAATTCAAGATTAACATGTCGTTGAATAGATTCATGAATCTCAAAGATCTAGGAGTTTCATAGTGATTGAAATTGGTAAAGTGCATTACCTACCTAAAAAAATTTCAATATGATTATGATATCCCTATTCATAAAAACATTGAAAATATGGATCCTAGCCTTAAAAATAAGTTGGGTAATTATTTAAGGATTATATCAACTAACTTAACTATATCTTTTTATAGACATCGGGTCAAAATGGACTTCCTCTTCTTCTTCCTCCTTCCAAAAACCCGAACTTCTCTCTTGTTTCTATTCTGCATAAAGAGAAACTCATTAACGGGGCTAACTACATCGATTGGATGGGAAATTTAAGGATTACTCTATGGTACGAAAATCGTGAGCACGTGCTCGATGATCCAATTCTTGTAATAGATGGGCACACAACTGATGAAGAAAAATCCATGCATGTAAAATATGTCGATGACTCAAATAAGGTCTCTTGCATCATGATAGTATCCATGTCCTCGGATCTAAAAAAAATTCGAGAACACTTGGGCCTTAGAACTGGTGAAAATGTTTCAAAAAAGAGAAAAACAAGAATGATTCGAAGTCGCCAAAGCTCATATTCAACAGATGAAGAGTTACATTGACAAACTAGAGAACCTTGATGTTGTATTTGACGAAAATCTAAAAGTGGATCTCGTGCTTGGTTCTCTCCCAATTTCATATTATAATTTGATAATGAGTTATCATTTGAATAGTGTGAATAAGGAAATGATGGAGCTCTATAATGTCCTCTATACAGTTAAAGTTCGCATAAATAAAGCTCATGATATGCCAACCAATCAAGTCCCTACAATCCAAAGTGGTGGGAGACACAAAAGGAAGCATTCCAATCCCAAGTGGAAAAGGAAAGTAGTGGCTTCGCATCCCAAAGTGGGAATAAGGCTAAAACGGATAGGACATATCCACGTCAGAGTAATACTTTTACTGTGGTGTGAAGGGGCGTTGGAAATGAAGTTGCCCTAAGTACTTGAAAGATCACATGGATGGCAAAGCTCAAGCAACCAGGTCTAGTTCAGGTACTTATATAAACAAACTTCACAACACTACTACTTCTAGTTCATGGGTTCTTAATACTAGATGTGGTGTTTGTTGGATTAGTGTCTAAGCCTGTAACTATATTTGGTAAGTATTTGACCCGGTTGTGCATGGTCCTTTTGGGTTGCCTTCACCAAAGCAACATGATAGGATGATTTATGAATAAAGAGGTTATTATGATTTATTAATATGTTATATGAATAATATATATTAAAGGAGAAATCATATAGTTAATTTAATATTAGACAAGAATTAATTAAGAATTAATTTTGTGGCTAAAAGAGATTAATTAAATAAAGGGACTGGAACTGTCAATTGTGTGATAGTTGATTTGGGCTGAGAAACTGTTTGGATTTAAAGGGTGGAAGAAAATTAGAGTGGGAGCCCATCTAATTTCGTCCAAGGCCTTTATTCAGGAAGGTTCTTTGGACTGCTTAAGGCCTAAGGTATCGAATTAGGGTTTTGACTGAAACCCTAACAACACATGTATAAATAGACCCTTTAGGCTTCAAAAATCGGCTAACCCTAATTCCAAGAGTACCAGAGCCGACTTCAAGAGCTTCCAACCTCTCTCCAAGATCATCCTCTTTCTTGTGGTGTTTGTAAGCCATTAGAGGAGTGACATTTGTGACTCTAAGCTCCAAGGACAAGAAGATTCAAGCTTTGAAGAAGAGGTAATCATCTAGATCTGTTTGTTATGTCAATTTCAAATTATATACACTAGATCTAGGGTTAGAAAGTCTTGGATGAACTACATGTACAATAGAGAATCCTAGATCCAAGCTTTAGGGTTTGCATGAGCACATAGGATGTTATTTTGTGTAAAACTCATCAGTGGTATCAGAGTCTTGATTGGCTTCTATTTTATTGATGCTTTGTGTTTTCATTCATGCTTTAAAATCGATTTTTTGGCCTCCTGATTGACAGACTCGGTGAGTCCCAAAGTGGGCTCGACGAGTAGGATGAACTCGACGAGTCCACAAGGGGACTTGGCGAGTCGGGATGTCTGTCAGAGGGATTTTTGGGATTTCTTGCTGTTTTGCTGAAGGATAATTACCAAAATCAGTTTTGACTAATAAAATCTGAATTTTATTGTTGATATATGTTTATCCTTACCAAAACAAAAGATAATCACCATTTATTTGAATGATTAATTCCTTATATGATAATATTTGATTATTTAAATTATTTGATGAATTATCTTGTAAATAAAATTGTTTAGGTCAAATTTAGATAATCATTAAATTAAATTTTTAATTTTAAATTATTTGCTATTTGATCCTATATGCTTTGAAAATTTCAAAACTTGCCCTCAAGTTTTGAAATTTAAATTTTTGATTAAAAGTTTAATTTGAAATATTTAAATTTCAAACCGTAGAATTTTACAAGTTTAAAATTCAACCTTATACTTTATAATATATAAGATTAATATATATATATATATATATATATATATATATATATATATATATATATATATATATATATATATATATATATATATATATATATGTACAACTTAAACGCTAGTCTTACCGTTAGTAGGCCGGTGTTTAAGGAAGTGGCCTGTAAAATGACCGCCATTGGGTATCCACTCTTACCCACCGCACCCTTGACTAGTGGAGGGTCGATAGCCGAACGGGTATGATAAGGCAACCCTTTCCTCATTAAAAGTATAATGAAATTATAAAAGTAACTAAATGTTTTTACAAAATTCCCAATCTTAGTTACTTTAGGCAAAAGTGAATTGATGCAATTCCATGAAATTACACTTTGTACCCTTGCTAAGACGTTAGTGGAGCGTGTGTGGTTAACCGACACACTAATTGGGTTCTAAGCAATGGTGTCAAAGGGTGACTCATTGTTTGTCATAGTTCGATGGAGCGTGTGTGGTTAACTGGCACATCAAATACGTGACTGTAACAATGAGGGCACCATGTACATTTGCATGGTTATTCACACACGCTTTGTGATCCTCGGCATCCCAGTCACAAACTTGAGGGGCATATCGAGATTTAAACATGCCATTGAAACGTTCAATGAATCTCAAAAGATCTAGGAGTTTTCAATACAATTAAAACTTAGCTTTAATTTGTTTTTCATGGTGTAAAATTAGTGAATCGTCATTCACTTACCTTCAAATTATTTACTTATTAGATTACGACATCCCTCTTCTAATTTGTAAATAATGTTGTTGGATCCTAGCCCTAATTTCTCATTTGGGTGCTTAATTGGGGATTCGTTTTCTAATCAAACTTTTTTCTTTTTCCTTTTCAGATGTTGAACGTCAACAACAACGCTTCTGGTTCAACTTCCTCTGGCTCGTTCTCACTCATGAGCTTGTGTGGGAGAGTGATATTTGACGGGTCCAATTTCAATGATTGGATCCGCAACATTCGAATGGTCACTCGTTACGAGGACAAAGAGTATGACGTTGATGAGAAGCTAAAGGAAATGAACATCAACACTGCCTCTGCTCAAGAGATCACTACCTTTGAGGCCCATGAGCGTGATGCCATGAAAGTCCATTGCATCATGCTAGCGACTATGACTGTAGAACTCCAGAATTCCTATGGGGACATGTACCCCTATGAAATGCATCAGGATCTACTGGACCGGTACCACCAAAGCGCTAGGCAAGAAATGTACGAGATCATCACTTCGATGATCACTACCAAAATGGGTAAAGGGGAGTCCCTTACTGCTCATCTGCAAAAGATGCAGAGATATGTCGATCGCCTGCTAAGGCTAAATGTTAACTTTGATGAAGAGCTGGCAATTGACATCATCCTTCACTCCTTGCCTCCCTGCTATAGCCAGTTCTGCATGACCTACCACATGAACAAGGAGGAGGTCACCTTGAGCATGCTTCAAGGACTGTTGAGGACTGCTGAGAGCAACCTCAAAGATAAATCTGTTGCGTCATCTCCAACTCCTACTACTGCCCCAGTCCTAGCAATTGGGAATGGGAAGGGTAAGAAGAGGAAGGCTCCCTGAAAGAGCCACCATAAGGGAAAGTCCCAGAATGGATCCTCTTCTATTGGAACCAAGGTTGGTCCTGCTAAACCCAACTCCAACCCCAAAGAGGCAGAGTGCCACTACTACCATGAAATAGGGTATTGGAAACGAAGCTGCCTAAAATATCTGCAAGATATCAAGGATGGGAAGATCAAGCCGTCCTATGTAGGTATTTACACTATTAAATCTAATGATTCATCACATGCTATTTCTTGGGTTCTAGATACAGGATGTGGTTTTCACATTTGTTCTGATTTGCAGGGCCTAAGAAGAAATAGAGATGTGGAGCATGGGAAGATAAATTTGATCATGGGGAACAGAAGATCGTCGCCACCAAGATCGGAGTTTACTCTTTAATGCTCAGTAGTGGATTAGGATTAGATTTAAATAATTGTTGCTATTCACCAGATATGGCAAGAAACATCATTTCATTTCATGGTTTGTATAGACAGGGTTTTAGATATTCATTTTATAATGAAAAGGGTTCTATTAATGCTTATCTTAATGGTGTTTTCTATTTTGAAGCATTACCTTGTAATGGAATATATGAAACTGTGATGGTTGTAGAAAATTTAGGAAATGATGTGTTGTGTATTGATTTTTCCAATGATTTGGATAAAGCATGCTTGTGGCATTGTCGTCTTGGACATGTCAACAAGAAACGCATATCCCAACTCTAAAAGGATGGATTGTTGGAGTCATTCGACCTTGGGGACGATGACGTGTGCGAGTCTTGTTTACTTGGAAAGATGACCAAGTCACCCTTCATTGGAACTTATGCGAGGGGTGAGGGTTTATTGGATCTCATACATACAGATGTATGTAGACCCTTTAGATCCACTACAAGGGATGTGAGCCGCTTCTATGTGACTTTCACCGATGATTATAGCAGATATGGCTACATCTACTTAATCAGGCATAAGTCAGAAACCTTTGAAAAGTTCAAAGAGTTTAAACAAGAAGTGGAGAATCAGTTGGGCAGGAAAATCAAGATGCATCGATCTGATCGAGGTGGAGAGTACCTAAGTCTTTAATTCCACGACTACCTCAAGGAATGTGGAATTGTTTCACAGTTAACGCCACCTAGGACACCACAATTAAATGGTGTGGCTGAGAGGCGTAATAGAACCTTGCTAGACATGGTTCATTCCATGATGAGTCGTGCTTCGCTACCTATCTCATTATGGGGGTATGCCTTAGAGACTGCCGCCCATATCCTTAACGTAGTCCCTACGAAGAACGTTGCCAAAACACCTCATAAGACGTGGACAGGGAAAGCTCCCTCGTTGTCACACATCAAAGTTTGGGGTTGCGAGGCTTTCGTAAGACGAGAGACTCACGACAAGCTCGAACCTCGTAGTGAGCGATGTATTTTCATCGGCTACCCGCATAAGTCCTTTGGATATCTCTTCTATAGACCGAGGGACAATTTTGTATTCGTTGCGAGGAGAGGGGTTTTCCGAGAGCGAGAACTCATAAGCCAAGGGGACAGTGGGAGGCAAATCGATCTTGAAGAGCTTCAAGAGTCGAGCGATGAAGGAACCTCTAACACTGGCGCTCAACCCGAGGAGGAAACTCCGGTTGAACCAATTGACGAGTCCTTACCTCTTAGACGTTCCGAAAGAGTTAGGGTTCAACCCCATTTTTATGGTTTTCATGTTACTACAGAAGGGGATACATTCATTAGTGACTGTACACTAGTGAATCTGGACGAACCTAACAGTTATAAGGAAGCCATGGTAGGCTCGGAGTCTGCAAAATGGAAAGAGGCTATGGACAGCGAGATTCAGTCCATGTATGACAACCAAGTTTGGAATTTGGTTGGCAATGTGCCAGATCGTAAGACGGTCGGGTGCAAATGGATCTTCAAGAAGAAGACCAACATGGATGGGAATGTATACCTGTAAGGCGCGATTGGTTGCGAAGGGTTTCATTCAAACTCCCGGAGTTGATTATGATGAAACCTTCTCACCAGTTGCGAAGATAAAGTCTATCAGGGTGATGCTAGCCATTTATGCATTTCATGACTATGAGATATGGCAGATGGATGTCAAAACCGCTTTCCTTAACGACAAGTTGGCTGAGGATGTTTACATGGCTCAGCCAGAGGGTTTTGTCGATGCAAAGCACCCTAATAGAGAAGTCCATTTATGGACTGAAACTAGCATCTCGCAGATGGAATCTTTGTTTCAATGAGAAAGTCAAAGAGTTTGGTATTCTGCGAAGCGAGGATGAATCATGTGTATATGTCAAAGCGAGTGGGAGTATAGTTAGCTTCCTCGTATTGTATGTCGATGACATACTACTCATAGGAAATGACA
This sequence comes from Lactuca virosa, assembly GCF_052849685.1. Taxonomy (NCBI): domain Eukaryota; kingdom Viridiplantae; phylum Streptophyta; class Magnoliopsida; order Asterales; family Asteraceae; genus Lactuca; species Lactuca virosa. Next base: position 459,207,906 of record NC_136429.1, on the reverse strand, counting down.
TGCCAACCCTGAAGGAAGTTAAATCCTGGCTTGGGAAGTGCTTCGCTATGAAGGACCTCGGAGAGGCTGCCTATATTCTGGGAATAAGGATAGTGAGAAACAGAAGTAAGAGACTAATAGGACTTAGTCAGAATACTTATTTGGACAAGGTACTAAAATGTTTTAGTATGGAGAATTCAAAGAAGGGAGAGTTACCAATCCAAAGTAATGCCAAGTTGAGTAAGACTCAAAGCCCGAGTACCGAAGTCGAGAGAGCAGAAATGAGCCGAGTACCATACGCTTCCGCAGTTGGCTCGATTATGTATGCTATGACTTGTACTCGCCCTGATGTGGCCTTATTTTGAGCATGGTCAGCAGATATCAGGGGAACCCTGGCAAAGCACATTGGACCGCAGTCAAGAATATTCTGAAGTACCTTCGGAGGACCAAGGAATGGTTTCTAGTTCTCGGTGGGAGTGATGACTTAAGGGTGCGAGGGTATAGTGACGCCAGTTTTCAGACCGGCAGGGACAACTACCGTTCACAGTCGGGCTGGGTCTTTACCCTTAATGGAGGAGTAGTGACTTGGAAAAGTTCCAAGCAGGAGACCGTAGCTGATTCAACGTGCGAATCAGAGTATATAGCAGCGAGCAAAGCGTCAAAGGAGGCAATATGGTTGAAGAACTTCATCGGAGACCTTGGAGTTGTGCCAGCCATAAAGGCGCCCATGGAAATTTTCTATGATAATGAAGGAGCAGTTGCCTTAACCAAGGAACCGAGGGATCATGGCAGATCTCGACTATCGACAGAAAATATCACTTTATTCGACATCGGGTGGAAGAAGGACTCCTCGTAGTAAAGAGGGTATCGTCGGAGGATAACCCAGCAGATCCCCTTACGAAGGGACTGAGTAAGGTTAAGCACTTGCAGCATGCTAGGAGCATCGGGCTGAAGGACGATATTAGTTTAGATTAGATAGGTTAGAAACGTGTAATAGATAAATGTAATTGACATTTGATGATTAAATAAAAGGGTATTATTTGTAAGTAAAGTTACTGTCTTATGTTAATTATTTACCTATTGTTTCATTTTGCATGTTTTGACTTCCTGAATAATAAGATTATTCGAATGTTCCACAATCGTTCATATTTTGGGAGTAGGTATGAATGAAGATTGTCATGAATTAGTGTGTAGATTGTCTAAAGTGTATTGGACATGGCAAAGGTTTGTTACAACGTTCATGAGTGCTTATGAGTTCGATTTGAGCATTGGATTAGACCCGTGCTTGCTGGAATCACTTCATGGAATTTATCACGAGTGATCGCAAGACGATAATATCATATGGTCTTAAAACCTAGATATATGGTTTATTGTTTGCTAATTGATAATGCGTAAACGCATTAGTAACTTGATGTTATAAAATGCATTGTTGTGTATGATTTGATTAGTGAATAGTAAATGCATAAAAGTCGAAGTTTATCTGTTCCTTTTATCCTAAGAGGGTAAAAGCGATATCAGGGCCCCTCGATGATTTTGTTTTGACTTATGTGCCAGGCCCGATCATGACTAACTTGTTGTGTTCAATTAAGTTCTATGTCAAAAGAATCAGAGATCGAGAAACAACTGCTGGACAATAAGTATGACTATGTTCCGTGTATTTGTCCGCACGATATCTAGAACGGAGGACTATACGATCCCTTATCTAGAGGATATGTTACTGATAAGATCAGAGTTCGACAACGTCTTTGAGAGCTACGATTGCTAATCGGATTGTGCTTGCATTTACAGTTACTAGACTTATCCAAGTGGGAGACTGTTGGATTAGTGTCTAAGCCCATAACTATATTTGGTAAGTATTTGACCCGGCTGTGCATGGTCCTTTTGGGTTGCCTTCACCAAAGCAACATGATAGGATGATTTATGAATAAAGAGGTTATTATGATTTATTAATATGTTATATGAATAATATATATTAAAGGAGAAATCATATAGTTTAATTAATATTAGACAATAATTAATTAAGAATTAATTATGTGGCTAAAAGAGATTAATTAAATAAAGGGACTAGAACTGTCAATTGTGTGATAGTTGATTTGGGATGATAATCCTTTTGGATTTAAGGGGTGGATGAAAATTAGAGTGGGAGCCCATCTAATTTCGTCCAAGGCCTTTATTCAGGAAGGTTCTTTGGACTGCTTAAGGCCTAAGGTATCCAAGTAGGGTTTTGATTGAAACCCTAACAATACAAGTATAAATAGACCCTTTAGGCTTTAGAAATCGGTTAACCCTACTTCCAAGAGTACCAGAGCCGACTTCAAGAGCTTCCAACCTCTCTCCAAGGTCATCCTCTTGCTTGTGGTGTTTGTAAGCCATTAGAGGAGTGACATTTGTAACTCTAAGCTCCAAGGACAAGAAGATTGAAGCTTTGAAGAAGAGGTAATCATATAGATCTATTTGTTATGTCAATTTCGAATTATATACACTAGATCTAGGGTTAGAAAGTCTTGGATGAATTTCATGTACAATAGAGAATCCTAGATCCAAGCTTTAGGGTTTGTATGAGCACATAGAATGTTATTTTTTGTAAAACCCATCAGTGTGCACATATGCTCAGTATTGTAGGGAGTAAAGGGAAGAAGAAAGCTTAAGCTTGGGGAGATTAATTAGATTATGGGAAACATACGAAGGTCACCTATCACAATGATTGGAGCGTTTGAACTAAAGCTTGCTGGTGGAGTTATGATTAATTTAGTTAATTGTTGTTATTTGTTTGATATGTCTAGAAACATTATTTCTCTCCATGTAATGTATAAGCAAGGTTTTTAGTTTTCATTAGACAATGAAAAATGTGACGTTTTAGTTTATAAAGATGGTTGTTTTGGTTTTTAAAGATTCCCCTTGCAATGGAATATTTGAAAGTGTTATTTGTGTTTCTAATAATGATAATGTTAACATGAATATTGATTCTTTTAATATTATAGATAAATCGTGCTTATGGGATTGTTACTTAGGCCATATAAATAAGAAGCGAATTGCCAAGCTCTAGTCAAATCGGATGATGTATATGAATCTTGTTTTTTAGGAAAGATGATAAAATCACCATTTGTAGGGATTTGTGAAAGATGCGAGGAATTGTTTGATCTTATATACACATATGTGTGTGTCCCCTTTAAATCCTCCACAAGGGACGATAAACACTACTACATTACGTTTATTGATGATTTCAATAGATATTAAACATAAATCGGATACTTTTGAAAAGTTCAAAGACTATCAGAACGAAGTAGACAATCAGTTGGGCAAGAAGATAAACGTTTTTCGATTCGATTGGGGATGAGAATACCTTAGTATTTAGTTCTACGATCATCATAAAAATTATGAAATAGTATCACATATGGCTCCTCCAAGGACACCATAATTGAATGGTTTTTCTAATAGGAGGAATTGTACCTTATTAGATATGGTTCAATCTATGATGAGTCGTACTTCTTTACCAATCACATTTTGGGGTTATGTAATTGAGACAACTGCTTATATCCTACATCTTGTCCCAACTTAGAAGGTTTCAAAGACACCTCATGAAATGTGGAGAGGAAAAGCTCCTTTGCTTAACAAAATTAAGGTTTGGGGTTGTGAGGTTTTGTTTGACGTGAAATCCATGACAAACTAGAATCCAAATCAGAGAGATATCACTTTTTCAGCTATCTAAAAAAGGTTTTTGGATATATTTTTATAGGCCCAATGAAAACATGGTGTTTATAGATTGAAAAGGAGTGTTCCTTGAGAGAGAACTTATATCTCAAGAAGTTATTGGGGGTAAAAGTTACCTTGAGGAATTGCAAGAGTCAACCGACAATAAGACCATAGTTGGCACTAGCTCTAAACAAGAGGTTGAAAAACCTAGTTAACCAAATGACATTTCCTTAACTCTTCACAAATCTAGTAGAGTTTTCCAGCAACCCGAGTTTTATAGTTTCCATATAACCGTAGATGGGGACACGTTAATTTGTGATATAACACTGGTCAATCTGGATGAGTTGGCTAACTACATGTAACACTTGTACCCTGGTATGTACCTTATGGCCCTTTTAGTTTAGGAAATGTGCATTTTAGTCCCTTGAGCCAGTACGCGGGGCGTACCACTTGGTACGCTTATCGTACTGAGTTGATGGTGAGTCGGGACCTCGGTCACGTACGATGGGCATACATGGACTTTAATGAAACCCTAATTAGAGGTTTTGCGCCCTATATAAACATCCTTATTCATTAGGGTTGGCCTCGTGACCAGCCTCTAAAGCCGTAAAACGATAGAAACAAGTCTTAGCGTCCATTGTTGAATGTTTGAGCCCTTGGAGAGAATTTGGTGTTCATTTTGTGCATTTTGAAGGAGTTGGAGAAGTTTGAAGTTGCTTAGCTTGGAGAGAAGGTCTAAGATCTAGAATCACCACCCTTTGTGGAAAGTTTTAGAGGTATCAAGTTCTTTTTGGGATGATTTGTCATGCTTTTGGCCATTGTTGGGTGGAGTTTTGAGTTAAGACGTCCTAAGGACTTATCCTTTCAGATCTAGGTTTATCATGGGACCCTTAACCACAAAAGTGCCAACTTTATGGAGTATAGGGCCTCATGCATGCTTTAAGTCACTTATTAAGTCCTTGTTGAGCTTAAGAGATTCATTTATCCATGCATGGACGTAAAGTTAGAAACTTTTTGTGGTAATCCAGCTGAAGGAAGTCGGATCTACATTCTGGAGTGAAGTCTTAATGGGTTAAGAGCTGAAATTAGAAAGTGGCTAAAACTGGAAGAGTACGATGGGCATACAGACCTATACATGCAGCGTACAAGCCCTTCATCCAGTACGCTTAGCGTACCAGTTCAGTACGCCCCGCGTACTCAGTCAAGTGGCTTTTCGATTTTGGGCTTTGAGTTTGGTCCATGTTTTGGGCTTAGAAGGTTGGGGTTTAGTTTGGCCATCTGAATTTTGGAGTTTTGGGCCTAGAAAATTATCAGGCCTTGGGTTAAGGTTCATGAGAAGGGATTGGGCCCAATTATAAAATTGGGCCATAATTGGGTCGTGGTGGATTATTTGACTTTTAGGCCTTTTAGATTGTGATATTGGGCCTTAGTATTGGATCAATCTAGGTTAGGGGTAAAATGGTCTTTTTACCCCGAGTATGGATTTATGGTTATGGATTGGAACCCAAATGTTAATTGGATTTTATTTGATATTGATAGCTCAGGGACTTATCGGACCAAGCAGCCAAGGATTTTCCGTTTGATTCAGCAGTGTGAGTCAAGTTGCTCACTGGGTTTAGCGGGTCGAAGGCACCAATGCCAACCCATAATTTTACTATGTTAGTATGCTAGCTGTCTGTGTGACTCTTGCATGTGTTTTGTGCTTATATGCTTACCGGGCAGGGCCCGATGACCATTTTGTATGTTATGTGTTCTTTATGGTTATTTCATGTGTATGTGTTTATTTGATATATGTTATATGTATGCTGGGTGGGGCCCGCTCTGTTTATAGAGCGGGGCTCAATGTCAGGCGAGGCCCGATGCCGGACGGGGTCCGACGTTGGGCGGGGCGCGATGAGAGGAGGGGCCCATTATGTGTTATCATGTATGGTATGTGGTATTTTGGGGGATTCACTACGCTTTGTGCTCACGGTTTTGAGTTTATGTTTCGCGGGAAGAGCTCGGGTTGACTGCATCGCACACACCACATGGATTCCGCTTTTGAGATATCAATCTGTTTGTTATGATGTTGAGATACTTATTTTCATTTGAGTTGTATGGATAATGTCTTTGGAATACTGTTTTATTTAAATTAAAAATGAAATTTTTAGATCATATTTTTGGGACGTTACAAGTTGGTATCAGAGCCTTGGTTTGAGGGATTCGGGCACACTCTCGGGTGTGTCTGAACTCAAACTGAGGATTTACTAAAGTTTTTCAAAAAGAAATATATTTTAAAAAAAAGGGTTTTTTTCTAAAATAAGACGGGGTGTGGTGCATGCAATCAATCGAGCTCAAGTATGTTTTCCCAAAATACCCATACATGTTATTTGTTATGCGTTCACCTGTGAATTGGTAAATCGCATGCTTGTTAGGGCTAAGGATCTGCTCGGTTTTTACATAATAGAATGCTAGGAGAGATGCCTTTGTATGCCTATTGTATGAGCTGGTAGACTTGCATGCTAGTACTGATTAGTCAGTGATAGGGTGGGCCGATTAGATGATGTCTGAATCGGGTTACTTGATGCCCGAATGTTGCTTGCTTTGTGCTTATTAGGAGTTCTAACTAGCTTTAGCAAACTAGTAAGAGAATATGCTAATTTACATATTATAAGAACTAAATAATTTGAGAATGCTATTATTTAACTCTATTATGCAGCTCTTGTCTGAGTCCTACCATTGTAGTGTGAGACCTCCCATTCGAAGAATTATCTGGTTTTTGTAATATGTAATTGTATTCATGAGCTAGTTAGAGGAAGTTAGCGGGAGTTCCTTCTGCAGCTGATAGTGGAGTGTGGTGTAGAGTTTGCCTTAGGAAAACCTAGGATGAGATCTAGTGTTGGGAGCCTTATCTAAGATGGATGATTGTATGGATATAGAGTGACTTGGTGGAGTCAAGGCAATCCTTGAGGAAAGTACAGATAGATGTGGAAGGTAGCATGGGCCCGTTCTACTGAATGCAGAGGATTCGTATTCGATTTAGGAGGGTTGCGATGAAACAAAGGAACTTATGGAGTTTGTGAACATTGCGAGATAGACCTGTTGGCAGTTTTGGTGCTGGTGAGGGTTCGTGCTTAGGTTCTGGAGTCGGGCAGCTTAATGACCAGACGAGGGAGTTCATGTCGTCTGAGATTATGTGCAGTATCCTTGATTAGACTCATGTGATATTTGGCACGATCAAGGAGGGTATACTAGAGATTCTGGATGAGCGGTTAAGCACCTTTCACGCTGAGATGGTGGCCTTGGTTGGGATGCATTCTTTGATCTTCAGGGAGTTCCGGGCATGTGGATCTCCGGATTATCACGGGGCAAGGGACCCGATAGCGAGCAAGAGGTGGTTAGCGTATGTTGCTAACGCCTTCCGCACCAATCATCGTACCGAGGGGGACAAGGTCAGACTAGCTTCCTACCTTTTGAAGGATAGGGTATAAGACTGGTGGGAGGAGGTAGGACATGCAGTTGGTGATGATGCGGTTGATGTGATGTTATGGGATGATTTCTCGACCAGGTTCCGAGCTGATTTTGCACCAGTGAGTGAGGTGCAGCAGTTGACATGAGAGTTTCAGGATATCCGCCAGGCTACTGAGACGATGGCTGAAATCACTGTTATGTTCAGGGAGAGGGCGCTTTTGGTTTTGTAGTATGTGGCGGATGAGGAGATGGACAAGGCCCGATATAATGAGATGTTGAGGAGTGACATTCGACGGTTTGTGAGCCGGTCCAGCTGCAAGGCACTGGAGGATATGATAACTCGAGCTAGGGAGAGGGAGATTGACCCGAAGATGGAGAAGAAGATGAAGCCTGAGTATGTTCTGACTGTTGAGGGTGCGGGCAAGAGGCCCAAGGTATCTGATTATATATCGAGAGGCCATCAGGTCCGTAGCCGCTGTGGCAAGTGCGGCAAGATGCACGAGGGGGCGTGCAGGGTGGGTGGTTCTGCCTGCTTCAAGTGCGACCAGAGTGGTCATATTAGCAGGGATTGAACTGCTACCACCACTACCACCCTGATATCTGATATGATTTTCTTTCATTGCAATCAGAGGGGCCACAAGAAGGCCCATTGTCCGAGTTTAGCTGCAGCAGGACTGGTGTCAGCACCCGCTCCTGCAACTCTTCGGATTACTGACGGCTGCCAGGGCCGGGCAGACGCGCTTATGGCGAAGAGCAGGGCTTTCCAGTTGACGGCCGAGGAGGCGCGTGTAACTCCCGATGTGGTGACGGTTATATATCTTCTCCTTATCTATTTATTTATATTTAAATTCCTGCTTATGTTTATATCTTTTATTTTAGGATCGTACCTTGTGAAAGATATTTCTGCTTTTGTATTGTTCGATTCGGGGGCTACCCGATCATTTATATCGCTTGCACTGAGCAAGAGATTTGTTGGAGCTCCAGGGGAGTTGGATTGCCCTCTAGATGTCGAGATTGCTAATGATAGGTATGTTCTGGTTCCCATTCCTCTGCGTGGGAACAAGGTTATCGTGGGCATGGATTGGTTGAGTCGTAATGGAGCAGTGATCGACTGTGAGTAGTAGTTAGTTCGGGTTCGTACCGCAAGTGGGAGAGAGTTGGTGATTCATGGGGAGAGACCGCAGCGTGGGCCGGTTTGGTGTTATGCAGCGAGGGCCAGACGCTATCTTCAGTTGGGTTGCTCCACTTATGTTGCCGATGTTATGGATACCCGGGATAAGGGTAAGGTGACCGTGGATGATGTGCCGATTGTGCGGGATTACCCAGATGTATTACTGGAGGACTTGCCTGGGGTGCCTTCGGAGAGGCAGGTGGAGTTCAAGATTGATTTGGTTCCAGGTGCGACTCCGATAGCCAAAGCACCGTATCGGTTGTCTCCTCCCGAGATGCAGGAGTTGTCTACACAGTTGAAGGAGTTGGTAGTCAAGGGATTTATTCAACCGAGTAGTTCGCCTTGAGGAGCACCGATGTACCTTATGGCCCTTTTATTTTTGGAAATGTGCATTTTAGTCCCTTGAGCCAATACGCGGGGCGTACCACTTAGTACGCTTAGTGTACTGAGTTGATGGTGATTCGGGACCTCGGTCACGTACGTTGGGCGTACATGGACTTTAATGAAACCCTAATTAGGGATTTTGCACCCTATATAAACATCCTTATTCATTAGGGTTGGCCTCATTACCAACCTCTAAAGCCTTAAAACCCTATAAACAAGTCTTAACCTCCATTGTTGATTTTTTGAGCCCTTGGAGATAATTTGGTGTTCTTTTTGTGCATTTTGAAGGAGTTGGAGAAGTTTGAAGTTGCTTAGCTGGAGAGAAGGTCTTGAATCCAGAATCACCACCCTTTTTGCAAAGCTTTAGAGGTATTAAGTTCTCATCTTGACATCTAGTTGTTTAGATATCTTTTTGGGATGATTTGTCATGCTTTTGGCCATTGTTTGGTGGATTGTTAAGTTAAGACGTCCTAAGGACTTATCCATTCAGATCTAGGTTTATCATGGGCTCCATAAGCATAAAGGGGCCAACTTTATGGAATATAGGGACTCATGCATGCTTTAAGTCACTTATTAAGTCCTTGTTGAGCTTAAGAGCTTCATTTGGCCATGCATGGACGTAAAGTTAGCAACTTTACATGGTAATGCAGCTCAAGGAAGTCAAATCTACATTCTGGAGTGAAGTCTTAATGGGTTAAGAGCTGAAATTAGAAGGTGGCTTTTCGATTTTGGGCTTTGAGTTTGGGCCATGTTATTAGCTTAGAAGGTTGGGGTTTAGTTGGGCCATCTGAATTTGGGAGTTTTGGGCCAGGAACATTATTGAGCTTTGGATTAAGCCCCATGAGAAGGGATTGGGACCAATTAGAAAATTGGGCCATAATTGGGCATTGTTGGATTATTTGACTTTTGGGCCTTTTAGATTATGAGATTGTGCCTTAGTCTTGGATCAATGTAGGTTAGGGGTAAAAATGGTCATTTTACCCCAAGTATGAATTTATGGTTATGGATTGGAACTCAAATGTTAATTGGATTTTATTTAATACTGATAGCTTGGGGATTTGTCGGACCAAGAGGCTAGGGATTTTCCGTTTGATTTAGTAGTGCGAGGTTAGTTCCTCACTGGGTTTAGTAGGTCGAAGGCACCAATGTCGGCCCATGATTTTACTATGTTAGTATGCTAGCTGTCTGTGTGACTCTTGCATGTGTTTTGTGCTTATATGCTTACCGGGCAGGGCCCGATGACCATTTTGTATTCTATTTATCTTTGTGATTATTGCATGTGTATGTGTTTATTTGATATATGTAATATGTATGTTGGGTGGGGCCCGATCTGTTTACTGAGCAGGGCTCGATGCCGAGCGGGGCCCGATACCAGGCGGGGCCTGATGCCGGACGGGGTCCGATGCCGGGCAGGGCCCGATGCCGAACGGGGCCCGATGACAGTTGGGCCCCATTATGTGTTATCATGTATGGTATGTGGTATTTTGGGGAATTCACTAAGATTTTTGCTTATGGTTTTCAATTTATGTTTCAGGGGGAAGAGCTCGGGTTGACTGCATCGCACACACCACATGGATTCCGCTTTTAAGATATCACTCTGATTGTTATGATTTTGAGATACTTATTTTCGTTTGAGTTGTATGGATAATGTTTTTGGAATAGTATTTTATTTAAATAAAAATGAAAATTTTGGATCATATTTTTAGGACGTTACACTACAAAGAAGTCACGGTAGGCCCTGAGGTTACGTAATAGATAGAGGCTATGAATAGCGCAATTCAGTACATGATAGATAACCAAGTTTTGAATTTGGTTGATCCAACACCAGGTCTTAAGACAGTACGTTGTTAATGGATCTTCAAGAAGAAGACCGAAATGGATGGGAATGTACACACATTCAAGGCTAAGTTGGTGGAAAAAGGTTACACTCAAACTCAAGGAATTGATTATGAGGAAACATTCTCACCAGTAGCCATGGTAAAATCTATTTAGATACTACTTGCCATAGCCGCTTTTCAAGACTATGAAATATGACAAATGGATGTTAAAACAACTTTACTGAACCAGAAACTTTCTAAGGATGTGTACATGACATAAAATGAAGGGTTTGAACATGCCAAGTACAAGAATAGAATGTGTATGTTTGAGAAGTCCGTTTATGAACTTAAGCAAGGCTCACAAAGTTGGAATTTATGCTTCCATGAGAGATTCAAAGCATATGGCTTTACTATAAGTCTAGATGAGTCATGCGTATATGTCAGAGCTAGTGGCAATGCCATAGTTTTCCTAGTATTATATGTAGATGACATACTACTCACAGGAAACAATGATCCTAAGATGGAAAGTGTAAAATCCTGGCTCGGGGAAGCGTTTAGCTATGAAGGACTTAGGAGAAGTGACATACATACTATCTATAAGGATTTATCGGGATAGATCGAGGAGTTTAATTGGGCTTAGTCAGATTACATATAGGGATAAAGTATTGAAAATATTGAATATGGAAAATTCTAAAGAGAGGCATAGTATGCATGCTAGGAGCATACTCATGAGAGGTGATGTAAAGATTAGCAGTTAGTTGATAAATTGAAACATTTAGAGCAAAGAATGAATTTTCTAATTGTTATTGTTATTTAGTAATGGAGATTTATATATATTCAGGTGTGATACCATTTACAATTAAATTTATATTATGTTTCGTTTTTGCATTTTTAGATCCCCACTCTCAGAGTATTAATTTACTCAAACTCCACAATCGGTCGTACACTTGAGAGTGAGTATTGAGTAAAGATTGTCGTGAAGTGTTAGTAGATTGTCTATAGAGATTAGACATTGCATGGAGATTACGACTAACGTTCAAGAATGCTTAATAGAGATTTAAGTATTGGAGAAACCCATGCTAAGAGATATTACTTCATGGATTCAATCACGAGTACTTTTGAGATGATAATATCTTTTATTCTAAGGTTATCCATAACTGGTGTTCATAACGAATGAGTATATGCATGATTTGGCTCATAGACAAAAGTTGTGTAGTCAAAGTTTATTTGTTCCCTTTTACCAAAAGTAAAAGGCGATATTGTTGGCCCCTCAGTGATTTGATGATGATATTTATGTTCTAGGCCTAGCTCGGACTTAATTGATGTGTTCAATAGTAGTCTAATTTATTTGTTATAAATTGAAAATCAACAAACAAATGATAGACTATTAGGTTGATTCATAATCCATGACCCAGTTCACAATGATATCTTAAAAGAAACAAAGGAATAATTGATCACTTATGTAACACCGTAAATTTTCAAACAAAATTTTCATTTTTAAATATCATAAAAACTCAATATCACATTTTCTGAAAACCACAATGTATCAATTGTCAAAAACACAAATCAACAAAACAACTGATAATATCCCAGAATATCGAATAGGTGTGTACAATCAAGTCGACGCCTTCCCGCGATCCTGAGAAGTACCTGAAACACATAACACACAACACGGTAAGCACAACATGGACCCTCCGGCCATGCGTCTCGGTGAGGACCCTCCGGTCTCACGACTCGATGTGGACCCTCTGGTCATGTGTCTTAGTGAAGACCCTCCGGTCTTTACAGCTCGGGTCGGACCCTCCAATCTTGTATCTCAGTGAAGACCTTCCACTCTCACAACTCAGTTTGGACCCACCGGTCCTACTTAGTAAGGCATAAAATAATATAGCATATATCACAAAGACAAGATGCATAATATCATATAACTCAATATAAGCACATAGGACCCTCCGGTTGATAACTCAAATAGGACCCTCCGGTCACACAGTATTACCACTCAGGTAAGTAAAGTGAGAAGACTCACCTCGTAAGGAAGCAACTAGATCTAGTACCGCATGAAAAGTCTAGACTCCGCCTACATAATATAATTATCTCTAATAAGCAGGTTGTAATAACCATTCCGAGATGTTAAGCTAACTCCTCCACTAAATCTTAAAAAGGGTGAAAAGACCATTTTACCCCTTTATGGTCTCTAAAGTCCACAATATACCAACCCTAAAAATCAACGGAAGTCAACACTCGAGTCAACAGTCTCTGTTGACCCAACTCGCCGAGTGCACCTATGTGGCTCGTCGAGTTCCTCCTGTTCTTAGAAGAATCGGGAAAACTCCAACTTAACTCGTCGAATTGTCTCATCAACTCCTCGAGTTGTAGTGCGTCTAGACTATCGGGGAAAATCCTAGCTGGCTCTTTGAGTTGGCTCATGCACTCGTCGAGTCCCTCTAGATAAATTCTCATTTAGTCGATTCTAAGTAGAAATAATGTCCCAAACTCTAGATCTAGCCTCCCAAAGCTGAAATACCATGTAAAGCTGCAAGCTTTACGTCCATGCATGGCATCTAGGGCTCGAAATGACAAAAATAAGCTCTATATAGGGTTTATTGCATAAAAGCTTGCCACTAGCATGATAAAGCTTGGACCTTTAGGCTCAAGGGACCTCATATTGTCCGGATTCGAAGTCTCAACTCCATGACAAGCTCAAACAACTCAAGTACTCAAATAGGGATGGGAAAAAGGCCCTAAACTCCCTAGAAAAGAGATCTAACCAAATAATGATCAAAGTGGTAAATTTTTACCTTCAAACAGAAGCTAGGGATGAATGAACACCGGATCCAAGAGCTCCCTCTCGTCCCAAGCCTTTTGCTCCTCAATCTTCCTCCAAAAATACACCAAAGTTTGAAGTGTTAGCCTCTCTTTCTCTCACACAAGGATATAGCTCGATTAGGGTTTCTCTCAAAGTGTTAAGATGATAAGGGAGGCGGAAATGAAGGCTTAAGGTCCTTTAAATAGGACACAAACCCTGAAAATTAGGGTTTTCACACTCAGCACCTACTCGTCGAGTTGGGGTCCTCCAACTCGTCGAGTAAACTCTAAAGATCATGCGGCCATTAACTCCTCTACTCGGCGAGTTGCTCTGACATCATGAATGCACGTTACAGCTTATCTAAGGGCTAATTCTTTATAAGATCAGAGTTCGACAATTGTTATGGAAAGCACACGTTGTTGGTTATTCAAAGTCAATCTGACCAATAGTAGTTGATGAATTGTCCAAGTGGGAGTCTGGTGGAAATAGGTGTTCAATATCATTACTAATTGGTGTAACTTTGGGAATAATATCAAATTCCTTTTTAGGTTGCCCTCAACAGCAAGAATCGCTAGAAATAGTTCTAGTGGATCAAGAAAATAGTTTATCAATGTATTATATGATTAATAAATTAATTAAACACTAGTTATATAATTAATTTAGAATTAATTTGGGATTAATTGGTATTAATCTAGAGGTCTAGGGACCTAATGTTAATTTTTGTTCAATAGTTGAATAGTGGGAACATTCTGGAAACCCTTATGGTGGGTGTTTTTCAGGAGGTTCCAGAAACCTTCCAGAAGCCATCCAGTTAATAAATAAGGAAAGGATTTGAATATGGATTAAATATGAATTTATAATTGATTCAAATCAGGGTTATCTTGTAAAACCTACAACTATATATAGGATCTCTAGGGCTTTAGAATTTTTGGTCATAACTCCTCATAAGGTTGAGAAACTGATTTCTTATCTCTCTCACATCTCTCTCTTTTAGTTTCTAGGGTTATTGACTTTTGGGTGTGAACTAGGGATGAGATTTAAAACCGGAAAACCGGGCCGGAATCGGAACCGTTACAACCAGAATATATAGAACCAGTTTCGGTTCTAGGTTTAAAAATTGGCTTTATCTTGGTTCCGGGTAATCCAGGTTTGGGTCCATCAAGTCCCGGTAAACTGGATCTAAGAACCGGATCCGGTGTTAGGAACCGGAACCACTTTTATGGGCTGGAACTGATTTCTGTGAAACGTTTAAAACATGTATATCTCATTTGTTTTAACTCGGATTGACATACAGTTTTTCCCAACTTGTAGTTTAGAGTTTGTACAAGATTTAAGACTATAAAATTGACATTTTTAGTTTTGTATTCATTGATTTATAGTATCCCAAAGTCGAGATATCAAAATTGGAAGTTTTTAGTTTTTCAGCTTTTTTGTATTTTGTGAAAGTTTTAAAACATGTATATCTAATTTGTTTGAAGTCGGATTGACATGTGGTTTTTCCAACTTGTATTTTAGAGTTTGTACATGATTTTAAACTATAATTTTGTCATTTTTGGTTTAATATTCAATGACTTACAGTCCCCCGAAGTCGGGAAAGCAAAGCTAAAAAATTTCACATTTTAAGCTATTTGTTTTTGTACTTTGTATTATGTTAAAACGTTAACACATGCATATCTCATTCGTTTAAAGTCAGATTGACATGCGGTTTTTTCTGGAGTTTAGTTTAGAGTTTGTACATGATCTTAGACTATAATTATGCCAATTTTGGTTTCATATTCAATGACTTACAGTCCCCCAAAGTCGGGATATCAATATGAATTTTTTCAAAGTTCAACCCACTAAGCAGTAAGTAATTGCCAAAAATTCCGGTTTTTCCGGGTTTTTGGGTTCTAAACCCACTTTATCCCACTTTGATATTTCCGGGTTTTCCGGTTCTAGACCCACTTTACCCGATATCGTACCCGGTCCGTTTTGCAGTTCTACAAAATTTCGTTAATCGGTTCTGGCTTTTCCGGGTCCGGGTCCATCCGGTCTCGTTTAGACCCAATTTCATCCCTAGTGTGAACCATTAGAGGCACTCTACGTTGGGTACTAGTCTTTCTAAGAAGCAACAAGAGCGACAAGCAGATCAAGCTACAAGCGGCAAATCGATTTTTTCTGTGGTTAGTATTCAATTCCCTCTCCCTTTAGCTTGTTAGGTTAGTTCGAGAAGTGTGTTGCTATAATAGTAAAACTTAGATCCTAGGGTGTATGTACACTTAGGAAACATTTTGAATGCTTCTTTGTCCTTAATCTAGTGTATAGTTGCATAGAAAACCCAACATCAACAACAAACGACACTCTTGTTATTCAACACTTGGAGTTCGACTCACCAGTGATTATCCTAATTCGACTGACAACCTCTTTGTTTTCTAACCAAACGAAACATAAAAAAAGTGATGCTTGTCATATGTGGATTCCATATTGATCTCTGATTAGGCCTCCAAGTCGGTTTATGATTTTCTGACTCGTTTTTTAACATACGATCTGGTAACTTGTCTACACTCGACATCGATGTCTATGATTGGTAAACCACTATGATCCATCGTTTATCTAACCAATCAGGTCCCCGACTCCTTCTTTCCAAGCCCTACTACTCAAACCTCTTTTCCTCTTCAGTTTGCCATACCAGTTCTCCAACTTTCTCTTCTCTCTTTACAGTTCGTCATACCAGTTCTCCAACTTTCTCTTCTCTCTTTACGGTAGATTACAAAAGAAGATCTACAAAAAAAATTTAAATACCTAATTTACATATTAGGTCCTTCTACATATATAGATTAACTTTACAACCCTTTGTCTTTCCAAGACTAGTTGAAATATATCCATTTTGAGAACAAACACATAAAACTAGCAAGACATATCTAACTACCTAAGTTACAAAATGACCATTCATAATTGAGTACCTACGTTACTATCTCCATACTATACTAGTCAACATTACACCTATTATGATGTATAATTCTAAACATTTACATTTAACTAAATCACAACATTGAAGACATTAGTCTTTGGTTATTTAGAAAAAATATATTCCAATTTTACCCGCAATTGCCATCAAAAATTCATATCGACACTAGAACCCTTATTCTTCCTTCGGAAAAATGCAAAAAGAGAAATCAAAATTAATAAACAATGTGCTAATCAACGTTTCATGTCCCTCGAAAGATATAATATGATCATTTCTTCCACACTACTTTAAAACTATCAATTGTCTGTTTCAAAACTGTGACACTACAGACCCCGATAAGAATCTCACAGTCCAAGGTCCTTGATTCCAGCCCCTACATCGATAACATTCCTTGACCTTTCTATCTTTGATCTAGTCATGAACCTACCATAATTCAGTCTCCACTTCAACCTGTATTTCAGAGCAACATAATTGACTTTGATGCAGAATCGGACTCCATCACTACACCCTTTGTCAATTCGCTTTGGCGATCTGGTCCATAAGCAATGGAATCTCTGGCTGTAATCCGACTTCCGACGTCAAAATATTTAGCATTTTGTAAACTCGACTTCTGAAAACAACAACTTGGCAACGACGCTATGGGAAAATCAGACTCTACTTTGTGATTTCAAAATTTCAAATCGCAGTTGTCCTTTGACTTGGATCCCTAATCAAATATTCTTTTTCTCTTTGATAGTCACTCAAATAAAAAAAAATTTGGGAAACAATCAATAAAAATAATTTCACGATCATGGGAAAATATCTACCTCAACTTTAAATGCATGAAGTTAGCACACAAATACGGGAATGCTTTCATATGAGCAAGACGATCTCCCTATAAAAGTTCCTCTCCCTGCATATAGTCGACCTCCTCAAAGAGATTGTCATCTCACATGATCATTCTATCATCATTTCATTAATCGAAAAAACTAGGAACGTATGTTGAGGCACATGCTAAAATTGGGTATCACCCCAATGCCGATATTGGAATTTCACATTTGAACAAAACTATCATTGGAGACAACTTCGTGACAGGACCAAGTTGCCACCAAATGGAAGTTACAAAAAACTATTAGTTTAATAAATGTGATATTTAAGTACATCGGTCCTTTCTCCCATAGTCATATCTGAGAAATTAAGAGGGTCTAGCAGGACCAATTAATATAAATACTTTAATTAATTAGAAAAATATAGATCAATACACATCGATTGAAGGCAAACGGGCAACAAGCTGCGCCGCTAGCCCTTTCTGGATGGCGAAACCAATTCTTTTGAAAACAACATTTGTGGATCTAGGAGATATGACATTAGAATGCATGACCCGTTGGACCCTGTTGAGGAGCTCCACCGCCTCTGGTGCGAGAAAACCAAATGTATCGAATGCAAAAGGTACAAACACATGTTGATTTTCTATACATGTATTCTCGTGCTTTACCACTTTGCACACAACGGCTTTCAAAGCGGCATGCCCTGCTGTGAAACCCCCGCTCCCCAAACCAACGAGAGGAGAGACCCCAGTAAGATCCACGCACGCATGTTTCCCTTCTATCCATCCAAAGACCAAAATGTCAGTCGGTCTAAGTGTGGACCTTCAATGCTGCGGGTCCGTCAAAAAGTTCACTGGCGCTTCTTTCTTCACAGAAATACCAGCACGCCGACAAGCATCAAAGAGAACATCCTGAGCCACATTATGTCTGTACTTGAAACCAGGGAGCTCTCTACAATGAACCACATGTTTCCCAAAGGTATCCAAACATGTCTTGCGGCAAACTGGACATATCTCGTCAATTGGGAATAGGGGAATCATGAGGCGGTAACGAAGGATAGTTCGGTACTCCACAAGAGACATATGCTGGCCAAGACCATCAATAGGGATAGTTAGCAGAAAATCCTGAGCATGAGGTGCCCGCAAGCACTCAAAGACTACTTTCTGTCTGACAGTCATGTCGAAGTCGACTTCCATATCTTTGGCGATTTTTCTAAAAAAGGGCACACGCCAATGCTTTTTGGGATTTAGGGGGGGGGGCGGTGTCCTTATTAGTGAAACCGCCACAGTCAAATCCCGGAATCGTATCAGTAGGACCAATGGTTCTGTATATATGTATTTACATAATTTATCCATAGATCTAATGTAAGGTATGAATGGGTAAAACATAAATTTTTAGTAAATGGAAAACGAAACACATTGATCCTGACACTACTGTATGTAACGCCCGTGTTTCTAGGCTAGGCATTAATGTTGATGTAACAGTCTAGGTTAACCTTTGTAAACCGTTTTGAAATAATAAAAATGTATTATTTGAGTATTATGTGTTTCATGCTTAATTGTTATGATTTAAATGAATTAAAGAATAAATATGAGTGTTCAAATAAAATATTAGATAAGCCCAATATCTATACTCAAAGAGGTAGTGGTCGTGACAAGGATTTCAGATATATAAAGAATGCCGAAATCCGAGTGATAACAAAGAAGTTATGACCTGTCGAAGTTTCGCAACAGAACCAATACGACAATGCGCGACGTGAATAGTGAATTTACGATAAAGCGATTTTTAGCCTTAGTGATCCAAATGAAAGTCGTAGAATACGTTAAACCGAGAGCATGCATGAAAAGAACGTCTAAATCTGACTTCGTATGAGGAAGTTATGATTTTTCGAAGTTTCAACTTAGCAGTATGCAGCCCAAAGTTCGAATATGAGATCGAGTGATTTCTAGCCGAAACAATCTAAACGAGAATCGAAGATCTCGTTAATAGTAGTTCAACGGTAAAAAGACTGACGAAAACGGACATCAGATGAAGAAGTTATGAATTTCTAACAGAGTTTTCCTGTCCCGGCCTACTAAAAATATAATATTAAAAATAAAGTCAAAATTAGCCGACGGAGTCTAAATGAAAGTTGTAGAGCATAATCTCACCTACGCGTGAATATAAAGAACGTCGAAAACGAAGCTTGTATGCGAAAGATATGAATTTATGAAGTTCGGAACACAAACTTCGAGGTCTGTCATGATTCACGACGTGAACAGGTGATTGACGCCTCCCAGAGCCTGACTGACTGAAGTCGCGATTACGCACCTGATGACGACCGAGTTCACGACGTGAACATTTGTGGTTCACGACGTGAATCTCAGATTTTCACCCTATAAATAAGAACCAAGGGGCAGTCGGTTTTGGTTGCTACTTTACTCATCTTTCACCCCTTTTCTCTCTTCTACTCTACGAGAAATACCCACGAAGTCCCGGTATCGTCCCGACACCCGAAGCAAGTCCCGAAGCCCCGAAGACCCCGAGAAAAAGAGTTTTCGAGCCGAAACTCTGCCCGCGAGAAGCCTGGTTTTTGAGAAAACATCCCAGTTTCATCAAAGAATATTACTTTAAAGAGCCTTAGGGTTGTTCGATCATCGTCTTATCAAGTGAGTGTATATTTATTTTCTTCTAACACATAGATACGAAGTATTCTCTATAAAATACGTACTATGTGTATATACATTATTTGTTTATTTGAGATAAGTGTTGAATGAATGTTTTATACAGGTTTTAAGCTGTATATGTATCTTTATCTACAATTATGTTGGGTGAAACATGGGTAGATAGTGGATGTGTGATTAAATAAAATGATGAGAGACCTCGATGTTGTTGCTGATTCAGTCATCTAGCGGAGTTTAGATGACGACCACGGACTCTTCTAGACAATCCAGTGGAACGCTGGCAGGCTCGCCACCTGTAGGTGTTATTGAACTTGGGTGTTCAATTGTTGTACTCCATCCCCCACATGGTTATCTTATTTGACATAAATTGCTGGGAAACCCCCAAAGCAGTGTTGTCGCACCGATGAAAAAAATCATTAGGGATGAAAAGTAAGGATAACGGGAATGGGTAATCGGGTTATATTTGACTGATGAAATTAATATAATTATTTATTGTGGGTTGAATCCCTATATGCTCACTAGGCTCCCAAGCCTGACCCACTCAGTTTTTCTTTGTATTACAGGTAGTGGCACCAGAGCGTAAGTTGGATGACTTATCAAGATATTTTGGATTATAGGCCAGTAGTTGTAAAGAACTGTTGTAAGGCTTATAATGTGCCGTTTATGCTTTTGGTTAGTATCGGAACATGACATCTCGAGATTTTGTTATATAATGAAAATACATTTCTTTAAAGAAATGCTTTGATAAATTTTTATCATATTTGTTTTGGGAACAAATTCCGCAACTCTTTTAATGAAAAGATTACTCTGACTTTTTTTTAAAAGCACAAATTAAATCGGTCTTTTCTGGCCGTGAAATTGGGGATGTCACACTGTGTAATTTATAATGCCGCATAGAAAACATTAATCACTCTTGATTTAACAATCTTCTAGGCCTAGCAACCTTGGCATGCATTGTAACTTGTCAAAAGGATTGACTTACATAATAATTTGTCACAATTCCACACTGACTTAACTGGCCATTCCCAAGTCTAAAGTAAATGACATGAATCACAACCAGATTAGCTTAACACGCTATTCGTAAGTCTAAAATGAAAGATACGATTTATTAAACATTGATTCTCATTATCGCATTGATATGAAGTCAACTCCATGCAAAGTAAGGTACATTTCTTACTTATATAGTATGTTTCACCGGGCTCCACCGGATTGGCTTGATACTAAGCCAAACCTAGGTAAAGTAAGAGATAAGTCTTACTTATATTTATAGTATGTTTCACCGGACTCCGGATTGGCTTGATACAAAGTCAACTGTAGGCAAAGTAAGAGACACACCTAACTTATATATATAATCTATTTCACTGGACTACGGATTGGCTTGATACGAAATCAACCCCAAGAAAAGTACGATATTCGCCTTACTTATAGTTATAGTCTGTCACCAGACTCTCGATTGGCTTGATACGAAGTCAACCCCAGGAAAAGGAAAAGTAAGAGATACACCTTATATATATATATATACATATATATATATATATATATATATATATATATATATATATATATATATGTATATATATATATATATATATATATATATATATATATATATATATATATATATATAGAGAGAGAGAGAGAGAGAGAGAAAGAGTGAGAGAGAGAGAGAGGGTTCAGTTGAGAAAAAAGGTTGAGAATGGAGGAATCATTCTCAGCCAATCATTTATTTAGCATCAAAGCATAAATGACAAGGTGACAATGTCACACCCCAAAACCGAAACGGCGGAAACGTTCGGGGGTGGAGGACGTCATGTAGAGTATCACAACAATGCAAAGTAGTAAACAAGCAACAACATCATCCATTGCATTAATAATATAATTTAATACAAGTGTGTTCTGTCAAGTTATATAGACACCAAAAATATACATCAAAATAAAAGATGAGTCTTGAACGAGCTCCATCTTCTCAAAACCTGGCACCGGTACCTGTCTACTGGTGACCTGAGAATACAAGTTATTTTGAAAGAGTTTATCAGCTTTAAAGCTGGTGAGATCATAAGTATATTAATGTCTGTGTTTGTATGAAAGTGTTTGTAAGTCTGTAATGTATAAGTTTTGTAAAAGTTTGTAATTGTTTGAACTCTCCTAGAAAACCCTATGTTTCCTACTAAAAGTAGCCTTCTACCAAGGCATCTAGTGTCTGTGTGTGTGTCTCTTGTAAGAGTATGTATTTTCCCAAATCTGACCATCATTAACCAAAAATATAGTTCTACATTATTGTTTATTGTGTGAATATCACAAAGTAAATGTAAAGGGAAAATGATATAGTACTGTAGTGTTGTATTAAGTAACTACTGCTGTACTAACTACTTTAAACCAATTGTTATTCAAAGTACCATGTGATCGGCCTGTATCCTGCTACCGACTCTAGTAAAACGACGATGTAAGACGTCGTAAGAAATGACGTTTGGCACCCGTAGACTTGCAAGTCCCACTGTAGCGAGCATCAAGGTGTAGGATAGTCAATCCAGTATAGATCTATACACAAACGCATACGCTCTCCACTTAAGGAGATTCCGGATATAAAACGGGTCATGACAGGTAGTGCCATGCCCCCGTTAAGTGGCTCACATAACTGTAAGTAATATATATGTATATGTATATGTATATGTATGTGCTAGCTGTATTATGTGTTCTTTCTCTGTCTAGCCTGTATGTTTTGTTTCTCATAACTGTGTATTATGTTTGTTTCTCATCACTATGTATTATGTTTGTTTCTCATCACTATGTATTATTTTTGTTTCTCATCACTATGTATTATGTTTCTTTCTCATCACTATGTATTACTCATGAATGAACTGACTCATTGTATGTTTCATGGTTCTAGTAATAGTATCTTCCTAAACTATACCTATTATAGTTTACTAGTAATGTTGTCTGTGTATATGAACATGTTTGTATCCCTTTGCTGCCCAAAGGCATTGAACTGAATGAAAGAAGTAACCTTTTATATCTATACACATATACATGATATATAACTAGGATTCAAACGACCTTCGGACAAATAACCCTAATACCCTAAGTCCAAAACCAAACAAGGAACAGGAAGTAAGGTGAGCTATCAGTCCTAAGTCCTTTCAATCCTACTTATATAATTATATCCATATAGATGCACAAAATATAAGTTAAAAGAGTTTAATAAAAGTATTTGATATGTAAAAGAGTTTGTAAAACAGTGTGAAGTAAAACAGTTTGATAACACAGTTTGAAAAGTAAGAAATCCACTTGTTTGGTAGTTATTAATCACATGTGATTGATATAATAACTATAATAGTTCAACTTGTATCCCCCTATAAAAGCATTTAAAAACATTTAAAAGGTTAACTAAGGGGTATGAACTCACCTGTAGTGAGTGGTTTGGATGAACGGAATGTATAGGATGCTAGGTGTCAAGTGAAGACTTGTACACACACGATGATCCTAGTTAACATATAATATCACATATATGTATCCAATTACTCTTTAAACAACTAATTAACAAAGTTAAGACATCCTAGGACATGTAAAACACCTTATTTAAGTGCTATAAGTCCTAAGGATTGCATCTAAGTGTTGTAGGACACTGCTATTGAGTTTAGGGTTCAAGGGGACCCTTTATTGGAGTTTACGGTTTTGTGACCATAACGCATTGAGTTTACGGTCGTAAACCCATGAGTTTATGGCCGTAAACTCATGGTACTTTTACCATGTTGAGTTTTGAAGCTTTACAAGTCCTAAGAAGCATTCCTACTTCATGTATAAGCCTTAGGAAGAGATTAGGGCACCATTTCACTCCTAAGAAGCATTCTTACAAGTCCTTGGACCATTTGTGTTTGGGTTTACGGCCGTAAACCCAAATTATTTATGGTCTTTTGATGTTTTCAAGTCCTAAACACATTAAGGAATGGGTCTAGGCTAGTTTCCAAAGCTTTGTAAGGGCTAGGGCACACTTTGGCACCCTTTTAGGGTTTATGGTCCAAGGTGTTCTTGGACCGTAAACACCTTTGATCCTTCGATTCTTGGTGTTTTATAGTTGATTAAGAAGTATAACAAGCCCTATAACACACTAGGGTAAGAGTACTTACAAGTAGAAGCTTGAAAAGGTGCTAAAAGTCCAAGAACACTAGTGTGTGTTCTTGGTGAAACTTGAAGATCTACACTTTTGGAATGATTTCACGTATGGAATCATGTTAGATCACTAGATTAAGTAAGATATCAACTTTTTAGGGCTAGAAACACTTACAATGTTGAAGATCAAGAAGAAAAGTCGATGATACTTGAGAGAGAATTGAGTTTTGGATCCTGAAATTGTGAAAAGTGATAAATAATGACTAAGTGTCATATTTATACCCTCTTTTAGGGTTTACGGCCGTAAACACCTTTGTTTAGGCCGTAAACTCCAAACTCTTGGAGTTTTGGGACATTATTGTTGCACAATAAACCCTAGGGCATCCTCTCTCCTGTTATCCCCTGAAGTACTAATCTTAAATTACTCAAACTTATTCCAAAAAGCTTGAAAATTAGTAGAAACAGTTTTGACTCCTATTGAAGTGAATGGTTGTACATAATAGAAATTTCGGGTTGTCACATCATCCCCCCCGTTAGAAGGAATTTCGTCCCGAAATTAGAATTTAAGCAAATAAGTAGTTACAAATAACTAAGCAAAAAGACGAGGATATTTCAGTTTCAACTGATCCTCTCGTTCCCAAGTGAATTCAGGTCCTCGCTTGGCGTTCCAGCGAACCTTCACGATCGGGATACGGCTTTGTTTCGTTTGCTTGACCTCCCGGTCCATGATCTCTACAGGTTCTTCCATGAAGTTGAGGCTCTCGTTGATCTCGATCTCGTCGAGTGGGATTACAAGAGTCTCGTCGGACAGACACTTTTTCAAGTTCGAGATGTGGAAAGTAGAATGTACGTTACTGAGTTCGCGCGGTAAGTTAAGTTTGTAAGCTACAGGGCCGATTCTTATGAGAATCTCGAAAGGCCCTATGTACCTTGGATTTAGCTTTCCACGCTTTCCGAAGCGTATCAAGCCCTTCCAGGGTGAGACCTTCAATAGAACACGGTCGCCCACCTGGAATTCCAACGGTTTCCTTCGTTTATCAGCGTAGCTTTTCTGTCGGTCTCTAGAGGCTTTCAATCGTTCACGAATCTGAACGATCTTCTCTGTCGTTTCCCGTATGATCTCCGCGCCCGTGAGGGTGCTTTCAGGAACTCGTCCTTTAGCTAACTAGGTATCACCCACCTCAGCCCAGCACAGAGGGCATCTGCACTTTTGGCCATAGAGGGCCTCGAATGGAGCAGCCTTTATGCTCGTGTGATAATTGTTGTTGTAGGAAAATTTTACAAGGGGTAAATGACTATCCCATGCTTTCCCAAAGTCGATCACACAGGCTCGTAACATATCTTCCATGGTTTGGATAGTCCTCTCACTTTGCCCGTCTGTCTGTGGATGGTAGGCTGTACTCATGTCCAGCCCAGTTCCTAGGGAACTTTGTAACGACTGCCAGAACCTCGAAGTGAATCTACTATCTCTGTCTGAGATAATGGATATGAGAACACCATGCAGTCGTACAATCTCCCTAATGTAAGTTCTTGTAAGCTTCTCCATCTTGTCTGTTTCCTTGATAGGCAGGAAGTGTGCGAACTTGGTCAACCTGTCGACGGTGACCCATATGGTATCAAGTCCACCCGTTGCCTTGGGAAACTTGGTTATGAAATCCATAGTGATCCGCTCCCACTTCCATTCTGGTATCTCTGGCTGTTGTAGTAGACCGGAGGGTTTCTGGTATTCGACCTTGACCTTGGCGCAAGTAAGGCATTTACTCACGAAGGTAGCAATCTCTGCTTTCATGTTAGGCCACCAGTATAGCTTTTTATGATCCAGATACATCTTATCTGAACCTGGGTGGACGGAATAACGAGTGTTGTGTGCCTCGTTCATGACCAAGTCTCTGAAACCTCCAAGTTTCGGGGTCTAGATCCGATCCATGAAATAATAAGCTCCGCCACCCTTAACCTCCAAGTTCTTATCCATCCCTCTCAAGGATTCACCCGCCACATTTTCAGGTTTCAAAGCTTCGAGCTGAGCCTCCTTAATTTGTGTGGACAAGTGCGAATGGATAGTCATAGTCAATGATTTGACTCTACGACCAGAATATTCTTTCCGACTTAGGGCGTCAGCTACTACGTTGGCTTTACCCGGATGATAACGAATTTCACATTCGTAATCACTGAGTAGCTCGACCCACCGTCGTTGTCTCATGTTGAGCTCCTTCTGGTCGAATATGTGTTGTAGGCTTTTGTGGTCTATAAAGATAGTGTTTTTTGTACCGTACAGGTAGTGTCTCCAGATCTTCAGAGCAAACACAACTGCTCCTAGCTCAAGATCGTGGGTAGTGTAGTTGACCTCATGTGTCTTTAGCTGTCTCGAGGCATAGGCGATGACCTTACCTCGCTGCATCAGAACACATCCGAGTCCTTGATTTGACGCATCGCAATAGACAACGAAGTCTTCTATCCCTTCGGGGAGGGATAGTATTGGTGCGGTGCACAAGGCTCGCTTGAGCGTTTGAAACGCTCTCTCCTGCTTCTCTTCCCAGTCAAAGGCCACGCCCTTCTGGGTCAGTGTCGTAAGAGGTTTCGCAATGCGGGAGAAGTTCTGAATGAACCTGCGATAGTAGCCAGCGAGGCCTAGAAATTGACGAATTTCTGTAGGCGTCTTCGGTGCTGACCAGCTCTCAATGGCTTTAATTTTGGAAGGGTCCACGTGTATTCCCTCTTTGCTAACCACGTGCCCAAAGAATTCGACTCTTCGGATCCAAAATTCGCATTTCGATAATTTCGCATAAAGCTTCTCCGCACGCAGGGTTTCTAAGACTAGTCGCAGATGTTGACTATGCTCCTCCTTACTATGAGAGTAGATAAGTATGTCATCGATGAAGACGATGACGAACTGCGGGCACGTTTGTTAATCCGAACGGCATCACTACGAATTCGTAGTGCCCATAACGAGTTCGGAAGGCTGTCTTCGGAACATCCTCCCCTAGCACTCGTAGTTGGTGATATCTGGACCTTAAGTCGATTTTTGAAAAGAAGTTCGTCCCTTGAAGTTGATCGAATAAATCGTCAATCCGAGGCAAAGGATAACGATTTTTGATGCTCAGTTTGTTGAGCTCCCTGTAGTCGATGCACATACGAAATGATCTGTATTTCTTCTTGACGAACAAGACTGGAGCTCCCCAGGGTGAGAAGCTTGGTCTTATAACGCCCTTGCTGAGCAGTTCGTTAAGTTGACAGGACAGTTCTTGCATCTCTGCAGGTGCTAGACGATAGGGCGATTTGGCTACGGGGGTAGCCCCTGGAACTAAGTCGATTCTAAACTCGACTTGACGTTGCGGAGGTAATCCTGGGAGTTCTTCTGGAAAGATGTCGGGAAAGTCGCGTACTACTGGAATGTTCTGAATGACTTTCGTTTCTTGGCTCACATCGACCACATGAGCAAGGAATGCGCGACATTCCTTTCGCAAGAATTTCTGAGCTTGAATGCTCGAGATGATACGAAGGTTCGTACCGAGTTTTTCGCCATATACTACTAGAGTTTCGCCAGACGACAGATTAAGGCGCACAACCTTTTCGTAACACATGATGTCGGCACGATAAAGACTCAACCACTCCATGCCGATGATGACGTCGAAACTTTTAATTGAGACCGGCACGAGAAATCCACACTTCAAGAAATTGGCTAGCCCTTCTTTTTCCCACACTGTTGGCCGATTTTGGTGAATAATATGATGCTTATATAGTATGTTACAATTAGGGTTACACCATGTAAACCCTAATTGTCATGACCTTTCATTTCCATGACCCATGGGTAAATAACCTCCATGGAGCATCCATGGAGCAACCTATGGGTTTAACCCAACTTGATTATCCATGGAGTTTTGGCCCACTATATAAGTTATGGATGATTTACACAATCAGCCCATATATTTAATTAGTCTTCTTTTGATCACATAATTAATTCTAAATTAATTCTTGATCAATACTAATTAAACATTATTATTCTTATTATTAATATATTAGCACTTATAATATATTAATAACCATAAGTGTCTTATTTCTCTCATTTAGTCTATCCAAGTGCATGATGCCATGCAACCCAAATGGACCATGCCTGGTCGGGTCAAGTACATACCAAATATAGTTATGGACTTAGACACTAATCCAACAGTCTCCCACTTGGATAAGTCTAAAACTATTATTGTGTATGACTTCAAGAACCAACTGGCAATCGTAGCTCTCAAAAGCCTCCGTCAAACTCTGACCTTGCCGATAATCTCTGACCTTTGTCAATGACTTGTCCATTAGATAAGTGATCATATATTCCTCCATTCTAGATATCATATGGACTGAGACATGGATTATAAATCATTCTCTCTGTCTATCTGTTGTTTCCCGATTTCCGATTCATGATGACTGGCTGATTGAACAAATCAAATCAGTCCTGGCTTGGCCAAGCACTCACATGTGTCATCGCTAAATCATCGAGGGGCCCACAGATACCGCTTTTATCCTGAAGGTAAAAGGAATGGATAAACTTCGACTCATATGGCTTGTTCTACTACTTGTTGAATCATACACAAAGTCACGTTTTATAACATCGAGTTACCAATGCGTTTTCGTGCAATCAATGTACTATCAACTCATAGTAACAACTCATATCTCTAGGTTTGAAGAATATACGATATTATCATCTCATGATCACTCGTGATAAAATCCATGAAGTGATTCAAATGAGCGCGGGTTGAATCCAATACTCAGAAGTTATGAGCACTCATGAGTGTTGTAGCACCACTTTGTCCACCAACTTGGACCTCTACAAGCCAACCCATGACAGTCTTGATTCATATCTACTTCCAACATATGACCGACTGTCGATGGTTTGAATAACTTAGTCATTCAGGAAGAATAACCTAGTTTATTCTGGAAGTCAAAACATGCAAAATGAAACACAAAAATAAATGAATCTAATATGGTATCAAACTATGAATATAAATAAAACACTTTTTCTTTATCACCATACTGATTACTCATTATTCATTGTTTCGGTTTTATCAACTTTATACTTGAATTTAGAAAACACTAGTTGTCCCATGCTCCAAGCATGTACACTATGTTTTTGTAAGAAATAGCTTTGCAATACATCAAGTATGCACTCTATGTTTGTCTATGATCATTACTTTGTGAAATAGACTAATTGAACATAATTTCAATGATTCTAATTTCACACTTCCAAATCCTTATCGAAAAATGTGAGAATTTCAAATTCCTATCATTTATCGAAATCTATTCAGATTTTAAACTTATATGCACTGACCCTCCTGTAATGAATATGTACAAAGTCATAAAGACTTGTCAACAGTCAATATAAGGTATTCCTATGGAGTTCAACTCCATGGAAACTAAGTCTCATATTCAAAGTACATTGCTTTGAACATGCTTCTTGCATTAAGTTTTCTAATCTTACACAGATAACTTCCACGTATGGAGACAACTCCATATTCTCATTTTGACTATCACTTCTGAACAAGAGATGCCTCTTTTCAGAATATATCAATATGGTCCTTCCAAAATTAGCACTATACTTCCAACTATCCCTAAGCAACCAATCTTTGGTAAACCTTTGATTGTCCTCGACAATTGCTTAATCCTTGTAGTCATATCCAATTCTAGACCTTTTCCCTTCTTAATGCCACATACATTTGGAAAATTTTAGAAAGGACAAATATTATAGCACATGCAATCGATCCTGTACCCAAAGCAAATGGGACACGATTCATGATGTCTCACATAAAGACATGATTCTAGACCAGTCTTTTGCTACAATATTTTTATTTGCCATGTTTTCAAAATTTAACTATGAAGAGGGATGTCGTAATCATAATCGAATTTTGAGAACGCAATATATGGAATTTACTTAAGTTGAACCAATCCAACATGAAATTCATATATATATTCTTGACTAAAGATGATTAAGATCTCAATCTAAGCCTTTAGAACTGAAATGAAGTATATCCTCTCCCTTAATTATAGTAAAACAACTTTTTCAACCCTTGCAACCTCACGAATTGAACTTTTGTTTTCTATAATTAACATTGCTAACTTGCAATACTTATCATAATTATCATGCTCCCACTAACATGATGATTATCAGCATAATACTTATGCTCCCACTAGCTTTGACATGTATTCAGAAATTAGTGGACTTCTAGAAATCAATACTTTATTGACTTTCTTACCAAAGTTCAAATTTCTGATACTAGATTGCTTTGATAAGACTTTATCAAAATCATGCACCTTGTTGTAAATAGCTCACTGGAGTGTCTAAACAATTTAAGAACTATGAAAAGGGATGCCGTAATCATAGTCTCAATTGGTTAGACCTTTGCTATTTTTCATAAGTCCATGTTAGTGTACTCTACTAATGACTTTGAGAATGCAAAGATCACTATCTACTTAAAAATCTACTTAGTGAAAGTGTTTCCTCACTATCATTTTCATGAATCGGAGAGAAACCTTATAACACTTAGATTTTTATGGTGTATGAGTTCCTACCCATATGAATTTGTCAAAACCATAATCACAAGACAAGGTTAGTGACAAATCCAAACTTATATGGATTGAACTTGTGAAATCTTAAGTTCTTGCCACCTGGCAGTACAAGGGCCTGCCATAGCTTCCAAGTAGCTGTGCAACCAATTGAGAACTTTCAGAACTCCTATGCAAAGTCAACTTGAATAGGCACAGAAATGTCAACACGATTGGTTATACACCTCAAGTCGTGTGCTAGTGAAGAATTCTAGGTTTTATTCTTGATTAGGTCTTGAAACTTTCAAGAGCTTTAGGGCTCCCACTGTCCTCTTGACATATAAGACTCACTTGCCAAATATACAAGAGATAGTGCGGATTCTTTATCAAGACAAACACTTCACACACTTGGCCTAAGTTGGTCTTTGTTTAACCCAAAACATCACAACTTACCAATTTCAAATGTACAAGAGTAGGACACTTTTACTCTTACATTTGACAAGTGTTTTGAACCTTTCTTTAAGATATGTCATTCAACTTACAGTCTTGGAGTATGACTCTAAGACTTGTTTTGAAACGAAGTATGACTCATCTTCTTGATTTAACCATTTCAATAATTCATGACTCCCCTTCTTAGTCATAAGAATGCACTAAGATGTCCTTAGAAGACCAATTGTGATGTGGTTCTTTAATCATTAAGATGATCACAAAACATTATACTAAGGTACTCTCCCATCTTTTCAGATTTGAGAAACTTTAATCTTTCTGCCTAATTTGATTCTTCTCATTCGTTCTGCCATACATCGAGACTTTTCCAATGCTTCAGAATTATACTTAAACTTATAAGTATAACCATATTTACTAAACTTTAGTAAATCATGACGAATAGTCTTAACGAGCTTTGTGGTGGACATGACCAGTGCACAAGAATGTGTACTTGATCCCTTTAGTCCTTCACTTGATTCACACATCCATGTGAACAAGTCTTAATTTTCCAATGCTTGAAAGTTCTCATTCATCATATTATTCAACTTGCATGATTCCAAGTTTCTATCCAACTGAAGCCTTGGGAATGAGAATCTTTCCTTATTTGGTAAATTATGACACTACCACAAACGAAAGAATCAAGTCCATTTTTTTTTCAAATATTGCTATCAATGGAATGAAGCATTTTTCACAAATGCCACTTGTAAGGATATTTAAAATAAATATAAAATTAAAATCTTTTATTTTATTTCAAAACTTTGCGGAAAAAAACTTATCCTTACAGTGCAAATGCATATGAAAAACTTGTTGTTATCTATTCCTAAGCATTATATCATAACTCCTAAGTAACAGCTCAAAAATTCTGATGCGATCGAAATCCATCTTCGTGATCAGAATCAGCATGTACTTCCTTTAAGTTTCTTCACTTTTCTTTGATTCTTAAAGCATCAACATGTGACCCAGTCAATCATGTAATGAGAATCTCATAACAAAAACTTAACAGAGTTAGATAGTGGACTTTTACCTGAAGAAGAGTCAAACTTCTTGACTTGATCAACCTTTTGATCTTTCAGGTAAATAGGCAGCTTCGCAATCAATGCATCTTCCTTTGGCAAGGTAAACATATGGACTCTTTGGTAATGGGACTATCTCAGACTTAGCCTTTCTCTTTACCATTTGGTCAACCGGGTTGACTATGGCCAATCCCTTTCCATTAGGAAGAGAATGCTTTTTCTGGGTATCCAATGTTACCATTGTCAATGTCCATTGAAGGTTTTAGGAGTTGATCTACTAATCAGATTTGCTCTGCCAGTGCTCCAAATCATTGTTGATTAAGCACCCCAAAGCAAATAGATAAGATCATTAAGGGTCATGTCATAGTCCTTTACATGGTAGTCCATAAGGAACTTACTATGTGACTTACAAAGTGATTGAACATCCAACCTTCTTAAGACTTTGACACCCAACTCTCCCAGCTTGTCAATATGTGACTCCATCTCCAAGATGCGATCACACATAGACCTTGCTTGCCAATAGGGATTGAGTGACCTTTGAACTTGTGGGTTAGGGAGAATAATTGGAGGAGGTGGAGGAAGTAAAGTTCCAAGAGATTTGGGAAGATCATAGATGTCTGAACTTAGACATCTTTTGGGAGATATTCAAGATAGTTGATCTAAAGTCCTTAATATGACACCCAATATGAAATATTAAGGCTAGGACCCAACAAACTATTTTATAACTTAGAAGAAGGATGCCGTAATCCAAGCTATAAAATATTTGAAGGTAGGTGAATGACGATTCACCAATTTCCACCAAGATAAACGAAATGTATTATTAGGTTTTAATTGGATTTGAAACTCCTAGATCTTTTGAGATTCATTGAACTTTTCAATGGCATGTTTCACTCTCGAGTGTGCCCTTCAGGTTTTGTGACTGGGATGCCGAGGATCACAAAAGAAGGTGTGAAGTAACCATACAAATTACTTGGTACCCTTAAGTGTTTACCCCTCAATCGATGTGCCGGTTAACCACACACGCTCCATCGATACTATGATAAACATTAAGTTACCCTTTGCCTACCTTGTTAAGTCCAGGTTAGTGTGCCGGTTAACCACACACGCTCCACTAACGGCTTAAACAAAGTGCAAAATGTAATTTCATGGATTAACACCTTATTCACATTTTCCTAAGTAACTAAGATTGGGAATTTATAAGTGTTTAGTTACTTAGTATTTATCATTAATACTTTTAATGAAGGGAGAGTTATCGTCTTTGTCCTACCCGTTCGGCTAACGACCCTCCACCAGTCAAGGAAGCGGTGGGTGAGAGTGGACACCCATTAAACTGCCATTTTATAGGCAGTAACCTTATACCTCCCTTATAGACCGACTTCGTGAATGAGGCCTACTAATGGTAAGATTGACATTACTCTTATACATATATATAAATATTATTAACTTATAATATTATAAAGTATAAAGGTTGAATTTAACTTTTAAAATTCTAAGGGCTAACTTGGAATTAAAGTATTCATACGTGAAAACTTTTTCAAATTCCAAAACATGAGGGAAAGTTTTGAAACTATTCAAAACTAATTAATTCCATAACTTATGTGTTTAAAGTAGTTTTAATTAAAAGACTCTTCAAGTTCCATAACTTGAGGACAAGTTATGGAAGACTTTAAACAAATAAAAGAATGTAACTTTTCTTTATTTTGTAACTTATGGAATTAATTAAGGTTACATATTTTATTACTTAATGAAGTGACTCTTGAACATCCATAACCTGAGGACAAGTTATGGAGTCATAAAACCATTCAATGAAGACAAGACTCTTCATTTTGTAACCTTTGCCAACTTTAATGAGTTTTAAGAAACTTTAATGTGACTTTTCATGTAACTTGAGACAAGTTACACAAACACATTTTAGAATCCACTTTTAGATTAAAATGGATCAACAACACATAATCAATCAAACTTTTCTATTAATCTAAGCAACTCATATGAACAAGATAATTGGAATCAAACTTTTTCATGTAATTAGCATAACACTTAAACTAATACAAAACATGAATCTATTGACAATTATCTTTGAAATTGGATTAGCCAAAACAGTCGATGATATGCTGTCTGGGACACAAACTCGTCGAGTTCATGCCTTAACACATGAACTCATCGAGTTTATGGCCAGAACTCGTCGAGTTTTTATGTCTGGACAGATTCTCAGCCTTGAAAAATAAGTTGCATCAAGTATAATTGAAAACAGCCCTAGGCTCTGATACCACTGTTGGGTTTTGAGCATTCTAACAGTCCTATGGTGTACATGCAACCCTAAATAGCTTGGATCTATGTTTTCTCTAATATACATGAAAATGCTAATATTCCAAGGTATTACCCTATCTAGCATACAATCATAGATACTTGTGTAATAATATAGATAGAATACATACCTTTTGTAGTGTAGCTTGACTCCATGGGGCTTGAGTGCCTAGTGCCTCAAATGTGACACCTCAAATGGCTCACACAACATCAAATTCTCTTGGAATAACTTAGAGAGAAATCCACACTTCAAGAAATCGGCTAGCGCTTCTTTTTCACACATAGTGGCCGATTTTGGTGAATAATATGATGCTTATATAGTATGTTACAATTAGGGTTACACCATGTAAACCCTAATTGTCATGACCTTTCATTTCCATGACCCATGGGTTAAGTAACCTCCATGGAGCATCCATGGAGTATCCTATGGGTTTAACCCAACTTGATGATCCATGGAGCTTTGACCCACTATATAAGTTGTGGATGATTTACACAATCAACCCATATATTTAATTAGTCTTCTTTTGATCACATAATTAATTCTAAATTAATTCTTGATCAATACTAATTAAATATTATTATTCTTATTATTAATATATTAGAACTTATAATATATTAATAACCATAAGTGTCTTATTTCTCTCATTTAGTCTATCCAAGTGCATGATGCCATGCAACCCAAATGGATTATGCCTGGTCGGGTCAAGTACATACCAAATATAGTTATGACTTAGACACTAATCCAACATATACTGCTAGTGCTCTCCGTCTTTCCATTAGCCATTTCTACTGTGAACGGTTCCTTAAGTGCTCGTGATTTTTGCTTAAGTAAATGAGCAAATTTTTGGTTCACGAAGCTCCTCTCCGCTCCACTATCAAACAGTATGCATGCATAAGAGTTATCGAGGAGAAACGTACCAGTGACCACTGTGGAGTCGGCAACTGCTTCCTCGTGGCCTATGGCCAGAACTCATCCCACTCCACCGGCATTCCCTACCTTCGGGCGGTTCCTTTTATAGTGGCCTACCTCGCCACAACCGTAGCAAGCTTGGCCCACTCCTGTGCCGGGGACTTGGTTGATTGGCCTAGCCGGAGCTTTGTAGAAACGGGCAGTGTGCCCCTTCCTGTTGCAGTTCAATCTTCTTATGTATCTCTCCCTGGAATGGAGGCACCAGCCCCCATATGTATCTTTCAATCTTCTTCCCCTCTGTATGAACCATGTTGGGACAGAGGGCCACCAATTCACAGAACCTGGCGGTGTAGGAGACTATGTTTGAGCCCTTCATGGTTAGGCTCCACAGTTCTTCCTCCAGTTTTTGGATTTCGCCCCTCGGGCAATACTCTTCAACCATTAGCTCTCTCAGGGCTTCCCAGCCCATATCATTTGCCACTATAAGGGATAGTGACTTGACATGGCTATTCCACCATGTTAGGGCTTTTGCCTCAAAGGTGCAAGCAGCAAACTTGACCTTGCTTCCCTCCGGGCATGAGCAGATCTCAAAGACCGACTCTGTCTTTTCGAACCATTGCGAGAGGGCAATGACTCCGCCAGTCCCCTTAAAGGACAATGGCTTGCAGTTTGTGAAGTCCTTGTAGGAGCACTCTCTAGAGCGCACATGGATTTCACCATGAGTAGATAGGACAGAGGTTCCTCCTCCAGTGGAACCAGAAGAATGATATTGTGCCATGGCTGTAGCCACAGCCGCAGCTACAGCAGCATTTAGAGCTGCCGTATCGAATTGAGGAGCAGGTGGTGTTGGTGCAGGAGGACCGCGTCTTGTCGATCGACGTGGAGGCATCTTTCAACTATAAGTTTACAAAGACGAAGATATTGATAAGAATTTAATAGGAAATAGATAAGAATGACTCATGGACTAACTCTCCATAGTCCAACAGCACAAATGAATAACACGATTGATTGTAACCGAAAGCATTTGGATATAATTTCCATGAGATTAGATATCTGTCAAAAATATTGGAATTACAGATGTAATGAGTTCGGGAAAAATGACCTAGAAGTAGGTCTTACATCAACCAAGATGGAAAATTTTGACAGACTACTACCTAATCAAGACCTAACGGGTCTAAGATTTACAAGGATAGGAAATTAGACTAGAGTTTTTACACAAACTAGGTTATATCCAAAAGAGAAGTCGATGAGACTCTATCTGCGACGAGAACTACTAGAGTGAGTTCTTGAATCCGACAGAAGGCGTTCTATGTCTCTCACGCGCCTATCAGATCTTGCTTGCTGAGCTCGAAGTTCCCTGACTTCAGCTTGGGTTTCAGCAAGTTCCCTCTGTAGAACTGCATTGCGGACGTGAGTCCTTTCATGAGCAGACTCTAGTTGGGGAATGCGGACAGTGTTAACGCGAGAGTTAGCGTCAATCTCTATGACTCGGTCGATAGTCGCTCGACCTTGCTCGGTGTTCCGAGCAATCCTGTGGACCATTATGGGTAGGACCCTGTCAGCTGAGCCTCCCTCAGTGAGGTTGTAGAAACTTCTGTCTCCATTGTAGGGAAAAGGTTGACCCTGTTCCTGACTCTATCTGTTCAAGTTTGTGGCCCACAGAGGTGTGGGTCCTTGAAATGCTGGACGAGGGTTCAGGTTTGGGTCTTGAGCAGCTGGGGGTAGGTTGTTGACTTCTGGCTCTGAGTCAGAACCATCAGAAAAGCCTTCAGCTTCGTGATCATCCAAAGGGATTGGGTGATCATCTTCTGGCTCTTCTCCCAGCCATCCTGCATTGCCGTGGTTGGGATAGTACGGGTCTCCGGGAAGATGGAATCCAGCCATTATATCTACGCGAGAAAAGGGATAAGGAAATAATTAATAGACGAACTAACTAGATAATTATAATATGATCTTTATCAGTTACTCCAACATTTGCGTAGTGCATACCAGTCATATGTAACCTAGACATGATAGACCTTCGAATAAGTGACCCTAACTCTAAGCCCACAACCAAACAAGGAACAGGAAGTAGAGCAAAGATCACAGATTCTAAGTCTATGCCATCCTAGTTACCTATAACCTTAATGTATCCACCCTGCAACTATTGACATACTAATAAAGACCTTTTTAGTTCTCAGATAAGTAATTAATAGCAACACAAAATACTCCTATAGTATTTCAAGTTTATGTTCTGTTCTACTGTTCTCGTTGTAGTAGTGTTGGTAAGTTTTTAGACTTGTTGCAACCTCACAACCATACTTAGGCACATACTAATCACTCCTCGGATAACGTAGTTGATCAGGCTACATCTTCCCAAGGTTGACCATATGTCTCTAAGTCTACTTGTGCTGTCCAACAATCGTAATACTTTTGTTCTGTCCTAGTGACACTGATTTTAGTATGAATGCAGGTATGTATACTTAGTTAAATATTTTATTATTTAAAAGTATAAACTCTTTATCAGAGTATTTTAATCCCGCTGTGTTTATAGTTCGTATATCTTTTATGGGTTGATATACTCAATTCACTATAAACAATGCTTCGATACCAATCTGTCACACCCCAAAATCGGAACGGCGGAAACGTTCGGGGGTGGAGGACGTCATGTACAGTATCACAACAATGCAAAGTAGTAAACAAGCAACAACATCATTCATTGCATTAATAATATAATTTAATACAAGTGTGTTCTGTCAAGTTATATAGACACCAAAAATATACATCAAAATAAAAGATGAGTCTTGAACGAGCTCCATCTTCTCAAAACCTGGCACCGGTACCTGTCTACTGGTGACCTGAGAATACAACTTATTTTGAAAGAGTTTATCAGCTTTAAAGCTGGTGAGATCATAAGTATATTAATGTCTGTGTTTGTATGAAAGTGTTTGTAAGTCTGTAATGTATAAGTTTTGTAAAAGTTTGTAATTGTTTGAACTCTCCTAGAAAACCCTATGTTTCCTACTAAAAGTAGCCTTCTACCAAGGCATCTAGTGTCTGTGTGTGTGTCTCTTGTAAGAGTATGTATTTTCCCAAATCTGACTATCATTAACCAAAAATATAGTTCTACATTATTGTTTATTGTGTGAATATCACAAAGTAAATGTAAAGGGAAAATGATATAGTACTGTAGTGTTGTATTAAGTAACTACTGCTGTACTAACTACTTTAAACCAATTGTTATTCAAAGTACCATGTGATCGGCCTGTATCCTGCTACCGACTCTAGTAAAACGACGATGTAAGACGTCGTAAGAAATGACGTTTGGCACCCGTAGACTTGCAAGTCCCACTGTAGCGAGCAGCAAGGTGTAGGATAGTCAATCCAGTATAGATCTATACACAAACTCATACGCTCTCCACTTAAGGAGATCCTGGATACAAAACGGGTCATGACAGGTAGTGCCATGCCCCCGTTAAGTGGCTCACATAACTGTAAGTAATGTATATGTATATGTATATGTATGTGCTAGCTGTATTGTGTGTTCTTTCTCTGTTTAGCATGTATGTTTTGTTTCTCATAACTGTGTATTATGTTTGTTTCTCATCACTATGTATTATGTTTGTTTCTCATCACTATGTATTATGTTTGTTTCTCATCACTATGTATTATGTTTGTTTCTCATCACTATGTATTATGTTTGTTTCTCATCACTATGTATTACTCATGAATGAACTGACTCATTGTATGATTCATTGTTCTAGTAATAGTATCTTCCTAAACTATACCTATTATAGTTTACTAGTAATGTTCTTTGTGTATATGAACATGTTTGTATACCTTTGCTACCCAAAGGCATTGAACTGAATGAAAGAAGTAACCTTTTATATCTATACACATATACATGATATATAACTAGGATTCAAACGACCTTCGGACAAATAACCCGAATACCCTAAGTCCACAACCAAACAAGGAACATGAAGTAAGGTGAGCTATCAGTCCTAAGTCCTTTCAATCCTACTTATATAATTATATCCATATAGATACATAGAATATAAGTTAAAAGAGTTTAATAAAAGTATTTGATATGTAAAAGAGTTTGTAAAACAGTTTGAAGTAAAACAGTTTGATAACATAGTTTGAAAATTAAGAAATCCACTTGTTTGGTAGTTATTAATCACATGTGACTGATATAATAACTATAATAGTTCAACTTGTATCCCCCCCATAAAAGCATTTAAAAACATTTAAAAGGTTAATTAATGGGTATGAACTCACCTGTAGTGAGTGGTTTGGATGAACGGAATGTATAGGATGCTAGGTGTCAAGTGAAGACTTGTAGACACACGATGATCCTAGTTAACATATAATATCACATATATGTATCCAATTAGTCTTTAAACAACTAATTAACAAAGTTAAGACATCCTAGGACATGTAAAACGCCTTATTTAAGTGCTATAAGTCCTAAGGATTGCATCTAAGTGTTGTAGGACATTGCTATTGATTTTAGGGTTCATGGGGACCCTTTATTGGAGTTTACGGTTTTGTGACCATAACTCATTGAGTTTATGGTCGTAAACCCATGAGTTTATGGCCGTAAACTCATGGTACTTTTACCATGTTGAGTTTTGAAGCTTTACAAGTCCTAAGAAGCATTCCTACATCATGTATAAGCCTTAGGAAGAGATTAGGGCACCATTTCACTCCTTTTGGGAGTTTACGGTCCTTGGACCATTTGTCTTTGGGTTTACAACTGTAAACCCAAATGATTTATGGTCTTTTGATGTTTTCCAGTCCTAAACACATTAAGGAAGGGGTCTAGGCTAGTTTCCAAAGCTTTCTAAGGGCTAGGGCACACTTTGGCACCCTTTTTAGGGTTTACGGTCCAAGGTGTTCTTGGACCGTAAACACCTTTGATCCTTCGATTCTTGGTGTTTTCTAGTTGATTAAGAAGTATAACAAGCCCTATAACACACTAGGGTAAGAGTACTTACAAGTAGAAGCTTGAAAAGGTGCTAAAAGTCCAAGAACACTAGTGTGTGTTCTTGGTGAAACTTGAAGATCTACACTTTTGGAATGATTTCACGGATGGAATCATGTTAGATCACTAGATTAAGTAAGATATCAACTTTTTAGGGCTAGAAACACTTACAATGTTGAAGATCAAGAAGAAAAGTCGATGATACTTGAGAGAGAATTGAGTTTTGGATCTTGAAATTGTGAAAAGTGATAAATAATGACTAAGTGTCATATTTATACCCTCGTTTAGGGTTTACGGCCGTAAACACCTTTGTTTAGGCCGTAAACTCCAAACTCTTGGAGTTTTGGGACATTATTGTTGCACAATAAACCCTAGGGCATCCTCTCTCCTGTTATCTCCTGAGGTACTAATCTTAAAATACTCAAACTTATTCCAAAAAGCTTGAAAATTAGCAGAAACAGTTTTGACTACTATTGAAGTGAATGGTTGTACATAATAGAAATTTCGGGTTGTCACAGACAAAGTTGTAAATATGATATAATAACCTTCAATTGGAGATACGTAACTGTGGATAACTAGATAACAGTTCAAATTCATTTCTAATTCATCGTTCGTCATCCAGATTTATTCAATTAAACCCTCGATCAACATCATCTAACATTAATCAATGATCAATCTTCATAAATAACACGTTTATCAACATCATTCAACAGTAGACAGCAAAAGTTCGTTTTTGGTTCTTTCAATCCAATCTTCAATTCTACTTGAATACGAGCATATCTTCAACATATGCGATTAATTATACTCCGAACGTCATTAGATCAACATCATCAATAATCAACAACAAATCCACTTCATATCATTCATTCAACATCGATCATCAAACAAAACTTTGAAATTAATGTTAGAAAAACATCAAATCATTTATTTTTTGAAAAATTTCAAATAATTCTCTATCAGTCTACTATTTTCTTAGTTTTAAATAGTCAAAGTATCATGTTTTTAACATTTTTAAAAAAGCTAATTTGTATGCACTCCAGCTGTTTGATGAAAAATGCATAAACTAAATTAACACGTTACATTCACATATGAATATGTTTTCGCACCTGAATCAGTTTATGCTTATTAAAACACAAAACAAGTGCAAGTTTGTATGTTATTCAAACGTGAATAACATATAAAAATTATATCTATTTCTGAATACACATTGTAATATTCATATGTGAATAGACTGTGTAATATTCACATTTGAATATACCATCTAATATTCATAAGTGAATACAACATCTAATATTCACAAGTGAATATACTACGTAATATTCACAAGTGAATGCATCGTCTAATATTTAAATATGAATATATTGTGTGATATTCACAAGTGAATGTACTATATAATATTCATATGAGAATATATTGTATAATACTCATGAATGAATATACCATGTAATATTCAAATGTGACTATAATGTGTAATCTTCACAAGTCAATATATCATATAATATTCACATGTGAATCTACCATATAATATTCATATGTGAATCTACCGTGTAATATTCACATATGAATATAGCATGTAATATCACATGTGAATATATAATATAAACAACATATATCATATAATATTCGCATATGATTATACCTTCATGTATGAATATATCATGCGATAATTAGAATGTGATAAATCGCTATTATTATGAACTAACAATATATTTTTATTAACATTTTTTTGTGTGTATTCACATGTTTGTCAGGAATGATTATAACTCAATAGATGAATAACATTTCAATCAATGGTTGGTTCATATCTCAATAGTTGACGATTGGTTGGCGTAAATAAGAAGATATCATTGACCAAGACAATATATTTTTATATTCATGTGTAAATGTTATACAATGTAAGATATTATTCATTTTGATCGTGTTAAAGTCAAATGTAAATGATATTCATTAACCAATACAATGTTGTTTGTCGTAGTATAATGTAAAATTTACATGTAAAATAATACTGCAACAATATACAAAAAAAAAAAAATAATAACTATTCACAAACCAATTCTTATAGTGTATTATTTATATTTATATATAAAAGTTATATTCACAAATGAATAAATCAACATGTATAGTTTATTCACATAAATAAAAATAATTGATTATACTGTTGTTTTTAGTAGTGAGATTAAAGTTAGTAACATTATCACTAAATATGTCGTAATGATTTCTAAACTTTATGCATATATGATTAGAATAACATGTCATGATAAAGTCATCACAAGTAGGAATGAAAATTTAGTAACACCATCAAAAAAATTTGTCGCAATGAAGTTTACTCTCGGAATTGGACGAAATTCACATATTTGATGTAAAAGTAGTGTGATTTACAAAACTCACAGCTCCACTGTGTCGTACGTGGTTTTTCGGCGATTCGGGACTGTTTAGGGCCTCAAAATGACGTTTTTCTATTTTTATAATTTTCAGAAAAAAAAAAGTTATCATTTATTCACAAATGAATATAACAGTAATAAAAAGAATATGTTTATATGATTATTTATTAACCATAAAAAGATTAGTTATATGTGAATAAATATACATTCTGATCGAATGCTTTTTTATCTTTAATTTTATATATTTTGTACTTCTTGGTTTTATTAACAGTTTTATTCATTTCTAAATAATATATATATATATATATATATATATATATATATATATATATTCACATTTGATTATTACATATATTCATTTTTTAGTATTACATATATTCACATGTGGATATAATTACTATATGTTATTCATATATGAATTACAAACTTGCTTAAAACCTCAAAACGACGTATTTTCAGTTTTTTGATTTTCCAAAAAAATGTGTTATCATTTATGAATATTACTTGTATTCATTTGTGAATATTACATTTATTAACATGTGAATATAATTTTTATATGTTATTCACATATGAATACATATTTACTCTGTGTTTCTAAAAGACATATATTGATTCTCGTGTAAAGACATATTCACTTGTGAATATTACGTGATATATTTAGTTTATGCATTTCATCGAATAGTTGGCGTGCAAGTAAATTATCTTATATAATTATGGTAAAAAATTAACAATTAAAGCCAATAATTACAACACAATTCAAATCCTATCAAAATCGATCAATAATCAGTAGTTTGAGATAAAAAAACTGTGAAAAAAATGTATGAAAATCGAAGTTTTTCAAACCTGAAAAGTGATTTTTTTTTAAAAAATTCTTCAAATCTATGGTTACGTTGATGAAGTTACGATTGCTATCTGTTGTTTGATATTGGTGAATGTTCGATTGATGAAATTTCGATGATTGGTAATCGCTAAATGATGTGACATCGATAAATATGGATCATGTTTAACAATTTTGTTTGACATCAACGAAACTGGACAAGATTGAATAACGACTTACACTTAATAGTACGAATAAATGTTTTTGATGATGAATCACAACATTTTGATGAATAAACGATGAATTTGGATGAAGAATTGATGTTTTTATGAAGTGTCGATGTTTTTTTATGAATAACAGGTGACGTTGATGACAAACACTTAGTAGAACATATGATGTTGATGAAGAACATATGATCTTGATGAAGAACAAAGGAACGATCCAGATAAATGAATAACTGATGATGTTGATGAAGGACAGATAAACGATCCAGAAGAACAACGTGTTTTAATGACTTAATCTAAATGTATTTTACGTATATAAAAATAATTGTTTGAGGTTGATTCCTCCATTCTCAACCTTTTATTTTTTTCTCAAGTGAACTTACCTCTCTCTCTCTCTCTCTCCATATATATATATATATATATATATATATATATATATATATATATATATATATATATATATATATATATAAGACTCAAGATTGGCTTGCTATGAAGTCAACCCCAGGCAAAGTAAGAGATACACCTTACATATATTTATAGTTCGTTTCACTGGACTCCCGAACTGTATTGATATGAAGTCAACCCCATGCAAAGTAACCGATACACCTT
The DNA here is from genome assembly GCF_052849685.1 of Lactuca virosa. Classification (NCBI taxonomy): domain Eukaryota; kingdom Viridiplantae; phylum Streptophyta; class Magnoliopsida; order Asterales; family Asteraceae; genus Lactuca; species Lactuca virosa. Next base: position 459,163,845 of record NC_136429.1, on the reverse strand, counting down.
ACTTATATTTATAGTCTGTTTCTCCGGACTCTAGCTAGAGTTGATACGAAGTTAACTCCATGCAAAGTAAGGGATACACCTTACTTATATACTTTAGTTCGTTTCATCGGACTTTAAAGTGACTAGATACGTAGTCAATCCATGGAAAACCATGGTTAAAGAAAATATAAACCATGGACAAAGTATATTCTAATTAGGAACCTAATTACATTCACTTGACAAATGCTAATGATAGTTGTTTGCATAGCATCACAAAAACAAACATAAGCGATGCTTAGCATTATGGAGGTCCAGATTGTCAGACCTCGAGGCTGACTTACTTAGACATTCTCTCCTAATGCCAAATCATGTTTAGCATCACAGAGATTCATGTGATCAGACTCTATGATTGATCGAATTCAATATTACTTCCCAATTAAGCCTAAGCCATGCTTAGCATCATGGAGATACATATCATCGGACTCTAAGGTTGATTAAATTGAAGGTTACTTCCTTAATAATCCTAAGCGAAAATCAGCATTATGAACTATAAACCTAACCCAAACTTAGCACATTAAGAGTTCGAATCAGTTGGTTTTAAGATTTTCCTAATTTAAGGTCACCTCCCGGAAAGCCAAAGCCACACATAACAGTTTAGGAATCTAGATCGACCGAACTAGCAAAAGCATAGTACAAAAGTATCCTCTTTATAGGAAAATAGATTAAGTCCAAACCAAGACTAGAATTTTGCTCGAATCTAGCTCCAGAATGAAGGGCTTATTTACATCTATTCATATCTAATTGGTACAATTAAGGGAATATGAATCAAACTGGCCCATCCAGTTCCTGATCCCGATCTCCAAGAGTCCAACACTTCTTCAGTCCAACATCTTTGCTCCATCCACCTCAGTCCTGTACTTTTGCAACTTTTCTCTAGTTAAATCAGTCCAGCCGATTCAATCCTACGGTCTTACCGTCCTACATACTCCTTACTAATGTAAGTCAGATGTATACTCCTTCCCAAGGTAAAAAGTACTATCATCACATCAACTCTTGGTTTAACTCCCATTCCCTCCTTCCAAAGATAAAATATATTTCTCCTATAAATACATCCCTTGACACATAATAGATGATCCAAAAGTAAGTTCTCATAATTACTCTAACATATTGGACTTACATAGCCGGTTTCCTCCAACTTGGAGAAAGAAACTCCATTTTATATCAATCTAAATTGATCATCTGAGGTCGCTCTAGGGACACAATTCCTGGGGGCAGCCCTAACGATCTCTATGATGAGCGTTACATGTATCATATTGGGACTAGCTAACGACACCCAATGGTGAGATCTGAGATACGTGCCCACCACACCGATGACGAAAAACTTATGCTCCATCATTCTTCTAGCATCTTCTTACCTCCTCTTAAAGTTTGTTTGCTGCATGGCTAGAGTTCTAAATTATTTTCTTTGATAAAAGTTTCAAATTTCCAACTCCAAAAACATATACATTGTGGTTAGTTCATATTTAACCCTTTTCATATTTACTTAAAGATCTTGTTTAAATATATATTTGTAACAATGTACTTTCAACTTGATGATAGCATTATAAAATATATGGAATGTTAGAAAAGAAACCAAAGCACCTAATAGTTAGCATAAAGCCCATGCCACTATTTTTTTTCTATTTTCTCTTAATATATTTTCTTAGACCTGCAAATACACATATAACCATTATATTATATATCCTACTTTCAACAAGTAACTCAAATTATTGTTTGATTTTTTGATGAGGTTGTGAGTTGAACACATATCAAGGAATTACAATTGTTAGAGAGTTATTTAAAGCCAGGAAGTTGACAGCTGAAACATAAACATAAGGTCTATGCATTTGACTCTCCCCAAGGAACTCAAATTATTGTTTACATGTACATAATCTAACTATATATCATCACACTTCCATTTATTTCATTTTATGTCATCCTACTTTTATTTCTTCGTGTTAAAGCCCTATACTTTGAAAAATCTACAAAATAACAAAGTTCTAGTATCGAAAAAAAATAAAAAGAGTACAGTTCTAGTATCAACAAAATAATGTGTTGTAATACAAAGAACTAAAGGTAGGTTGCTATAAAACTAAACTAACCTCATGCTGATTTTGCATTGAAGCAAGTGAATCCTTAACTCAATGATCATTTAGGTCAACTTGTGGCAGCTTCAAAACCAACCCCCCAAAATAGATTAATATCTCTCTTCATTTCTGATATTATATTTTTCTATTCACAAAAGAGTAAAAAATAAATAATGATGAAATAAAAAAAGACATACTTAAGCAAGAATAGATGAGACAAATGACTAACCAACCAAGTGCTTCCCCATATCTGTCAGTCTTGACATTGGTATATCTTTTCCACCCTGTTGAACAGACAATTGTAGAGCTGCAAATTAACCACATAACTTTAAAACTCACAATATTTGAACCAAGATTGAAACAATATCAAGAAATTAATATTCATGGTAAGAGTTACTAAGTGCCAAATCTTGATCATCATCAGCTGCCAACTTAAGATCAAGATTTAGGGTAACACCAAAGTCAAAACAAGATACACCACCAGCTATAGTTGTTGCAAATCCAGTTGCACCTTCTTGTAAGGTCACACTTATGATCTGATGAGTCAAATACTACACGTTGACCACCAACGCCACCATCAGCGCCAACGCCAACGTCGGTATGATTAGAGTTAACATGAAGCCAATAATCTTAGTGATCTTTGTATATTAGGAAGTTAAACATTGTATATATAGAATATATATTTTATCCGTAATCTTAGTGATTAGGATCAGACATTTACTTAGATTGGTATACATCCAAAAAATAGTGGGATCTTTGTTATTCTATAATCGTATATAATCAACATTAGGGTGAAACCCTAACGTAGTCTTGGTGACCGTCTTTGCAACCTCGTTCTCTTTGTGCGAATCTTCTTTCTTAGTGAAAGTATCTTTGTGATTATGCGTGTTCTTTGGTTTTTCTGTTTAATCATTTCTTTGTTATTCATTCTTGAGTGTATCTGATTTATACAAACCTTCAATTGGTATCAGGGCAGGCTTACGATATACTCTAGTTATCATGTCTTTTCTTTTATCCCAAGTCGACTGCCTTAAAAAAATCCTTCATTTCGATGAACATAACTTTTCCATGTGGAAATAAAAGGCTATGGTTGTTCTTGCACCATGGACTTTTATATGATTAGCATCGTAAACAAAGGCCCACACGTTCCCATGTTCTAGCCTATGGTTAACAATGTTCATGTTGGTCCCTTGAAACAAAAGCCAACGACTAACTATGATGATGATGACAAAAGACTTATTAGTCTTAATGTTAAAGCAAGGGAAACTATAGTAAATCTCTTCCCTATCATGTATATCATCTGGTTTAGAACTGTAAGTCTTCTCAAGAGATGATGGAAACGATGATTGTGGCTTATGAAGGCACTATGGAAGTTCAAGCTACAACCATCAACAATCTCAACTGGAGATATGAGTATTTTTTTGCTCAGCGAGGTGAGACTCTAACTCAAACCTTTAACAGGTTTAATTGTTTGGTGAATGATATGCGCAGGTTGGGAGTTGGTTTTAAAGTTCTTGGATTCTCTTGGGAAAGGATGGGAACATCACGCTAATGTTCTTAAGAATAATGAAAAGATAAACTTCATGGATCTCAACTTTTTGTTTAGAAATCTATGAAATTACAAAGAAACTAAAGATCTTCGTAAATACATCATGAAGGACTCGAACAATGAAAAGTTTGTAGCCTTGGTCTCCCAAAAAGAAGCAATCGATCTAATCAGCGACGCTGATGACTCTGATCAGGGTGAAGCAAGTACTGATGAAATTAGTGATGAAATAGTTGCTAGTGTTGCACTCTTTATTAAATGCTACGGAGAAAATAGAACAAATGGAGTCCGAAGAGCTCAGTCCAAAGGAGATGGTTCAGAGAGAAGGCTCAACTCATACAAACAAAACTCATGTAACTTTTTTAACTGTGGAAGCCCTGACTATTTTTCCAGGGATTGTAAAGAAAAGAAAGAATCTCAAAGCCTGAAATATTATGAAGTCTTGTACAAGAAGTTTCTATCCCACATGAAGAAGGACAACAACTCTCTGCCAAAAGCCTTTATAGCAAAGCAGGAGGAATCTGAGGAATGGGTTGATGAAGGGGGGACATCTAAAGACGAAGGGTTAAACATTAAAGGACTTATAGCTCTTGTCATTGATGTCCCTAATTGTCGTTCCAGCAGGTGTGACATTGATACTTTTCAAGCTGTCAAAGAATCAAAGATGAAAAGTTGAAATGTCTCCTCTACTCATCTGGATCTAGAGCACACCTGGTTCGTAAACAGTGGATGCTCTAGACAGATGACTAGTCTCAAGTTCCTCTTAACATATTTTATGGAGAAAGATGGTCCTATTGCTACTTTTGGAAATAACAGTGAAGTGTATGTCGGGTTTTGAGCATTCTAACACTTCCTAAGTGTACATGCAACCCTAATAACCTTGGATCTATGTTTGTCTAATTATCATGCAAAGTTGAATTCCAAGGTTATATTCCTATCTAGCATACATGGGGAACAAATTTTAACTTGCATGAAAGATAGAATAACTTACCTTGTTGTTGCTTATGATCCTTGAAACCTTGTGAGCGTAGCACCCCAAGTGTGATGCCTTAAATGCTTCACATAACACCAAATGCTTTTGGAGTAAACTTATGAGAGAATATTACACTTGCAAAATCGGCTCTAGCCATCTTGATTCTTGTGTGCCCGATTTTGGTGGAGAACATGTTGCTTATATAGTGTGTCACATCTAGGGTTACACCATGCAAACCCTAATGTGGCATGACTCTTCATTTCCATGACCCATGGGTTTGTAACTCCCATGGAGCCTCCATGGAGCATTCAATGGGTTTAACCCAACTTGATTATCCATGGAGCCTTTTAGCCCACTATACAAGTTATGGATGATTTACATGATCAACCCATATATTTAATTAGTCATCTTTTGATCACTTAATTAATCCTAGATTAATTCTTGATCAATACTAATTAAATAATACTATTAATATATTAGAACTTATAATATATTAATAAACCACAAGTGTTATTTCTCTCATTTAGTCTATCCAAATGCATGATGCCATGCAACCCAAATGGACCATGCCGGGTCGGGTCAAGTACATACCAGAAATAGTTATGGACTTAGACACCTTATCCAACAGTCTCCCACTTGGATAAGTCTAATAACTATAACTGCAAGTATGACTTCAGGAACTGATCAGCAATCGTAGCTCTTTTCAAGGTTTCTCGGAACTGAGAAGATGATGATACGCTATTTCAGATAAGTGATCATATAATCCTCTGTTCTAGATATCAGTCAGACAAATACATGGAACAGTGTCTTACTTTGTGTCCAGCAGTTTGTTTCCCGATTTCCGATTTGTTTGACATAGAACTCAATTGAACACATCAACTTAGTTCTGACCGGGCCCGGTACATAGGTCAAAACAAAATCATCGAGGGGCCCAGATATCCTCTTCTAATCCAAGAAGGAACAGATAAACTTCGACTCATATGTTTGTTCTACTACTCATTGAATTATACACAAGAGCACGTTTTATAACATCGAGTTACCAATGCGTTTTCGTACAATCAATGCATAACCAACTCATAAGTAACAAATCATATATCTAGGTTTGAAGACTTATATGATATTACCGTCTCACGATGACTCGAGATAAATTCCATGAAGTGATTCCAGTGAGCGTGGGTTGAGTCCAATGCTCAGAACTTATGAGCACTCATGAGTGTTGTAGCCATGTCCAACAACTTAGACCTCTGAAACCAATCATGACAGTCTTGATTCATACCTACTTCCGACATATGACCGACTGTGGAGGTTCGAATAATATGATATACCAAACATAATTATTCTGGAAGTCAAAACATGCAAAAGAAATATAGTAAACGATCGACAAGAGATAGCAACACTTTATTCATAAATAAAACACCTTTTATTCATCATCTAATGTCAATTACACTTTACAAATTTCAAGGTTATCTAACTACTAAATCTAATATCATCCTTCAGCCCTATGCTCCGAGCATGCTGGAGATGCTTAACCCGAGTCAGTCCCTTCGTGAGGGGATCTGCTGGATTCTCATCCGATGATACCCTCTTTGCCACGAGGAGTCCTTCTTCTATTCGATGTCTGATGAAATGGTATTTTCTGTCGATGTGTCTGGATCTCCCATGATCCCTTGGTTCCTTGGCTAAGGCAACTGCACTTTCACTCTCACAGAAAATTTCCATTGGCTCTTTAATAGCTGGTACAACTCCAAGGTCTCCAATGAAGTTCTTCAGCCATATCGCCTCCTTTGCTGCCTCGCTAGCTGCTATATACTCTGATTCGCAAGTTGAATCAGCCACTGTCTCTTGCTTGGAACTCTTCCAAGAAATTGCTCCTCCATTTAAGGTAAAGACCCAGCCTGACTGAGAGCGGAAATTATCCCTATCAGTCTGAAAGCTAGCATCACTATACCCTACAACTCTCAAGTCTTCACTCCCACCGAGGGTAAGGACCCAGTCCTTAGTCCTCCGTAGGTACTTGAGGATATTCTTTACCGCAGTCCAGTGTGCCTTGCCAGGTTCCCCTGATACCTGCTAACCATGCTCAAAGCAAAGGCTACATCAGGTCGAGTACACATCATAGCATACATGATCGATCCTACAGCCGAAGCATAAGGTATTCGACTCATTTCTGCTATCTCAGCCTCAGTACTAGGGCTTTGTGTCTTACTCAATCTGGCATTACTCTGGATGGGTAACTCTCCTTTCTTGGAGTCCTGCATGCCGAATCTCTTCAACACCTTATCCAAGTAAGTACTCTGACTAAGTCCAATTAGTCTTTTACTCCGGTCTCTCAAGATCCTTATCCCTAGAATATAGGCAGCTTCTCCTAGGTCCTTCATAGAGAAACACTTCCCAAGCCAGGACTTAACTTCCTGCAGAGTTGGGATGTCATTTCCTATGAGTAGTATGTCATCCATATACAATACCAAAAAGCTAACTATACTCCCACTAGCCTTGACATATACACAAGATTCATCTTCACTCCTAGAAAAGCCAAATTCCTTGACTTTCTCATCAAAGCAAAGATTCCATCTGCGAGGTGCTTGCTTTAACCCATAAATGGATTTCTCAAGCTTACACACTCTATTAGGGTACTCTGTGTTGACAAAACCCTCTGGCTGACTCATGTAAACATCCTCAGCCAACTTTCCATTAAGGAAAGTGGTTTTGACATCCATTTGCCATATTTCATAGTCATGAAATGCGGCTATGGCTAACAGCACCCTAATAGACTTAATCTTGGCCACTGGAGAAAAGGTCTCATCATAATCAACTCCCGGAGTTTGTGAGAAACCCTTTGCAACCAGTCGTGCCTTATAAGTGTGTACATTACCATCCATGTCGGTCTTCTTCTTGAAGATCCATTTGCACCCTACAGTCTTACGACCTGGTATATTCTCAACCAAGTTCCAAACTTGATTGTTATACATGGACTGTATCTCGCTGTCCATTGCCTCTTTCCACTTGGCTGACTCAGGGCCTGCCATGGCTTCCGCGTAACTGTTAGGTTCATCCAGACCTATCAGTGTCTCATCACTGATAAGTGTATCACCTTCCGCAGTAATATGGAATCCATAGTAATGCTCAGGTGCATTCCTAACCTTTGTGGAACGCCTCAGAGGTACAGACTTGTCAATTGGCTCAACAGAAGTTTCCTCCTCAAGTTGAGTGCTAGGGTTTGAAGTTCCTTCACCACTTGACTCTTGAATTTCTTCAAGGTCAACTTGCCTCCCACTGTCTCCTTGGCTTATGAACTCTCTCCCTCGAAAGAAAGCGCTCCTAGCTACAAAGACCACATTCTCACTAGGTCTGTAGAAGAGGTAACCAAAGGATTTATGTGGGTAGCCGATGAAAATACACCTCTCAGTTTGAGGTTCAAGCTTATCATGAGTCTCGCATCTCACGAAAGCCTCGCAACCCCAAATCTTAATGTGGTCTAGTTTGGGTACTTTACCAGTCCACATCTCATGAGGAGTTTTGGCAACTTTCTTTGTGGGAACTAGATTAAGGATATGGGCGGCAGTCTCTAAGGCATACCCCCAAAATGAGATTGGTAGCGAAGCTCGAATCATCATGGAATGAACCATATCCAACAAGTTTCGATTACGCCTCTCAGCTACACCATTCAACTGCGGTGTCCTGGGAGGTGTCAATTGTGAGACAATCCCACATTCCCTAAGATAGTCGAGGAACTCTGAACTAAGATACTCACCACCTCGATCGGATCGAAGCATCTTAATGTTCTTGCCCAATTGATTCTCGACTTCCTGTTTAAACTCTTTAAACCTCTCAAAAGTCTCTGACTTATGCGTGATTAAGTAGACATATCCATATCTACTGTAATCATCAGTAACAGTCAAATAATAACGATTAGCATCCATTGTGGCATGTTTGAAGGGCCCACACACATCCGTGTATATAAGATCCAACAAACCTTCACCCCTCTCACAAGAACCTGTGAAGGGTGACTTTGTCATTTTTCCAAGTAAGCATGATTCGCAACTATCATCTGACTTTAGGTCAAATGACTCCAATACTCCATCCTTTTGGAGTTGGCCTATGCGTTTCTTGCTTATATGTCCACGACGACAATGCCATAATGATGCTTTATCCAATTTCTTATCATTAACAGAATCAATACACAATACATTATTTCCTAAGTTATCAACCACAGATACAGTTTCATACACACCATCACAAGGTAATGATTTAAAATAAAGAACATTATTAAAGAAAGCATTAATCGAACCAACTTCATTATCAAATGAAAAGGTGAAACCTTGTTTATACAATGCATGAAAGGAAATAATATTTCTTGCCATTTCTGGCGAATAACAACATTTATTCAAATCTAAACTAAACCCACTACTTAGCGATAAAGTATAAACTCCAATCTTGGTGACAGGTAAAGCTTTCCTATTCCCCATGATTAAGTTTATTCTTCCATGCTCCACATTCTCACTTCTTCCTAGTCCCTGCAAATCAGAACATATATGAATACCACAACCGGTATCAAGGACCCAAGAGTTAGAATGGGGTGAGTTATTAGATAAGATAGTGTAAATACCTACATGGTTGGGTTTAACTTTCCCATCCTTCACATCTTGCTGGTACTTTGGGCAGTTTCGCTTCCAATGTGACTTTTCATGGCAATAGAAGCATTCAGCCTCTTTAGGGTCAGAAGAAGGAGTGACAAAACCTTTCTTGGTTCCACTTGAAGAAGAGCCATCAAGGGTCCTAGCCTTGGTACCCTTCAAAGAGCTCTTCCTCTTCTTCCCTCTACCTTTCCCGATTGCCAAAACCGGGGCGGAGTTTGGAGTAGGAGTGTTAACAACCGACTTACCCTTAAGACCTGTTTCTGCGGTCTTGAGGAGTCCCTGAAGTTTGCTGAGTGTGACCTCTTCCTTATTCATGTGATATGTCATGCGGAATTGATCATAGAACGATGGTAAGGAGTGCAAAATGATATCTATTGCAAGCTCCTCAGGGAAGTTCACATTAAGCTTCAGCAACCGATCCACATACCTTTGCATTTTCTGCATGTGGCTCGTGATGGATTCCCCGTCCTTCATCATGGTTGTTATGATAGAGCATATGATTCCATACCTCTGTTGTCGTGCACTTTGATAGTATCTTTCCATCAGATCTTGGTGCATTTTAAAAGGGTAGAAGTCCTCATAGGACTTTTGGAGTTCCGCTGTCATGGTGGCCAACATGATGCATGCCACTTTTGTAGCATCCCTTTCATGTGCCCGGAAGTCAGCGATCTCCTGGGGAGTTGCAGTGGTCTCATCAATCTCCTTAAGCTCCTTGTCAAGGACATATTCTTTGTCCTCGTAGCGGGTAATCATCCTGATGTTTCTGATCCATTCATTAAAGTTGGATCCATCCAAAGTGACTTTCCCACACAAGTTCATAAGGGTAAAGGAGCCATTAGGATTAGAGCCAGAAGCAGCATTGTTTGAAGACATCTGAAAGAAGAGGACAAGATTAGTTTAGATATTAAGAGAGTCCTTAATAAAACACCCAAATGTAATATTAAGGCTAGGATCCAATCACAATATATTATAACTTAGAAGAGGTATGCCGTAATCCAAGCTATAACATATTTGAAAGGTAGGTGAATGACGATTCACCAATTTCCACCATGAAAAACGAAATATAAATATTAGGTTTTTAATAGGTTCTTAGAAATTCCTAGGTTTTTAATTGGTTCTTAGAAATTCCTTAGATTCTTTTGAGATTCAATTAACTTTTCAAAGGCATGTTTCAATCTCGAGTGTGCCCTCCAAGTTTTGTGACTGGGATACCGAGGATCACAAAACGAGGTGTGAAGTAACCATGCAAATCACTTGGTACCCCCAAGGTTTATCACTCAATCGATGTGTCGGTAAACCACACACGCTCCACCGATGCTATGGTAAACCTTAAGTCACCCTTTACCTACCTTGTTAAGTCCAAGTTAGTGTACCGGTTAACCACACACGCTCCACCAACGACTTAAACAAAGTGTAAAGTGTAATTTCATGGATTAGCACCTTATTCACATTTTCCTAAAGTAACTAAGATTGGGAATTTAATAAAAGCATTTAGTTATTTTATAATATTCATCATACTTTTAATGAGAATTTATAAGTCCTTGTCTTACCCGTTCGGCTAACGACCCTCCACCAATCAAGGAAGCGGTGGGTGAGAGTTGACACCCATTAAGTTGCCATTTTATAGGCAACAACCTTATACCCCACTTATAGACCGGCTTCGTGAATGAGGCGTACTAGCGGTAAGACGACTTGATCTTATACACATATATATATTATTAACTTATAATATAAAGTATAAGGGTTGGCATTTAACTTTTAAAATTCTAAGGGTTGGAATTAAAGTTTTAATCAAGACTTTACTTGTTCCAAAACTTGAGGGCAAGTTTTGTAAACTTTCAAAACTTTTCATTTCTTATAACTTATGAGTTAATTGAGTAATAAAATGAACACTCTTCATTTTTATAACTCTTGTGTTCTTTTAATGGCTTTAATAAAAGTGTGACTTTTGATTTTCCATAACTTGAGGACAAGTTATGGACTCCATTAAAACACATTATGATCAAGAATTAAACTACCAAGTAGGTTACAAATAATTCCTATGATCATCTAATCTTCATAAGTTCAAGAACATGAATATGAACATTTCAAGAATCAAAAATTACACTTAAAAAAAACTTGTAATTTTAATAATTGCCATTGTAAATGGATTAGCATAAACATTACACCATCTAAAACAAACTTTAAAACATCAAAACAGTTTAGGGTAATGTTTCTAGTCCATTTCCAGCAACAAATGTGCAAACTTTCATACAAGCAGAAAACAGAAAAAACGATTTTTTTTTCAAGCTGTTTGTACAAAAAAAAAAAAAAAAACAAACCTAGGCTCTGATACCACTGTTGGGTTTTGAGCATTCTAACACTTCCTAAGTGTACATGCAACCCTAATAACCTTGGATCTATGTTTGTCTAATTATCATGCAAAGTTGAATTCCAAGGTTATATTCCTATCTAGCATACATGGGGAACAAATTTTAACTTGCATGAAAGATAGAATAACTTACCTTGTTGTTGCTTATGATCCTTGAAACCTTGTGAGCCTAGCACCCCAAGTGTGATGCCTCAAATGCTTCACACAACACCAAATGCTTTTGGAGTAAACTTATGAGAGAATATTACACTTGCAAAATCGGCTCTAGCCCTCTTGATTCTTGTGTGCCCGATTTTGGTGGAGAACATGTTGCTTATATAGTGTGTCACATCTAGGGTTACACCATGTAAACCCTAATATGGCATGACTCTTCATTTCCATGACCCATGGGTTTGTAACTCCCATGGAGCCTCCATGGAGCATTCAATGGGTTTAACCCAACTTGATTATCCATGGAGCCTTTTAGCCCACTATACAAGTTATGGATGATTTACATGATCAACCCATATATTTAATTAGTCATCTTTTGATCACTTAATTAATCCTAGATTAATTCTTGATCAATACTAATTAAATAATACTATTAATATATTAGAACTTATAATATATTAATAAACCACAAGTGTTATTTCTCTCATTTAGTCTATCCAAATGCATGATGCCATGCAACCCAAATGGACCATGCCGGGTCGGGTCAAGTACATACCAGAAATAGTTATGGACTTAGACACCTTATCCAACAGTGCAGTCAAGGGCGTGGGAACAATTAAGTGCAAATCTTTCACGCTGAAGGATGTGCTCTATGTCACGGGCCTTCAAAAGAATCTCATATCTATCAATGAACTATATAACTCTACATACAAATTTCTTTTTGAATGCAATTAAGGAAAGTTCATCGACTCAAAGAACACAATTATGATCACTACACTCAGGGAAAAAAAACATTTACATGCTTTAATTATATTTGTGTGGGATAACTTTACTTTATGAATTTACATTACTTTTTGCTATCTTAAATTTCTGAATTTCTGAACATACGCTGCTGATTTTTGCTTTATTTGTAACATCCGAAAAATACCAACTAAAAATTTCATTTTTTTTTTAAATTAGGTTAATACATAAAAACATCGTTACAAAACATTCATAATATTAATTTATGTCTGAAAACCGGTAACATCATAGTAAAATATTCAGAGTACATCCCAGAAAATCCATAGTCCGGAAACAAGAGTGTGTGTGATATGCCGCTACCGTGCCAGCTCCTTTCCCCTAGCTGAAGAGATACCTGAAAACAAAACTATAAAACGTAAGCACGAAGCTTAGTGAGTTCCCCCATAATGCCACATACCATGCAATCATATAATGGATAGCTAAGGGATACGGGCCTCGCCCACACCCATAGAGATACGGGCCTCGCCCACACTCTACCTTTTAAGAGATACGGGCCTCGCCCACACTCTGCTATCCATGAAGATACGGGCCTCGCCCACACTCCGATACTAAACCATAACATACAAGTATCACACAGACAACAAGTATAAGCAATTCTATCATACTGGCATATAACACAATCAAACTCAGCTATGAGATACGGGCTCCGCCCACACTCCGATACTGACATATCGTCTATATGGGCCGGCCTTGGTTTCTTAGACCCGTCCCTACTAGAAGGAAACTCACCTCGAGAGTAGCTGCCGAAAACCTGCTCAGACTACGCCTGGCTGCCGCACCGGTAATCCTCCCGGCTATAAATCCGTAAACATGGATTAGGTACTCATAAATACCCCTAAGGTCAAATGACTGGTCAAAGTCAACTCCTTGGTCAAAGTCAACCTTCTGATTGACTGGACTCGCCGAGTCCATATGGCGACTCGGCGAGTCCTTCTATGTCTAGCCCAACTCTGACTCATCGGGTCCCTGTTCCCACTCACTGAGTCAGCCTGACTCGCTAGACGGGGACAACTGACAAACCCGCGACTGGACTCGCCGAGTCCAAGGGGGAGCTCGCCGAGTCCGACGAACAGATCTCACAAATCGCTCCAATCTTCCATCCAACATCAACCTTGGAGGTTTGGAGATTCTGGGACTATAGTTACACGTTAAATTGCTAATTCCACGTGCGACTACGGAGGGTTGGACCTCCTACACTTAAACCCTTCTTATCCTAGTGACTGTTCATATGACTCGCCGAGTTGGAAGAACAACTCGTCAAGTTCAAGGCTATATTCAAGGGACTCGCCGAGTTTGAAGAATGACTCGCCGAGTACCAGACAATCTTCATAGGACTCTCCGAGTTGTTTACCCAACTCGCCGAGTCTAAGGCCAACTTCATGGAACTCGCCGAGTGCACTTTGGCACTCGCCGAGTACCCTTCGACTCTTCACCCATTCTGGCCAAATCTGAGACATGCAATGGTTCCAAACCATAAATCTAAGCTCCTAGGGCATAAACACACGGAGTTTGGGAGGTTTAAGGTCTTGCAATCCACATATAAGGGACAAAAAGGGAATCTATTATACTAAAGATCAAGAAGGAGCTTTGTTACCTGGTTAGGAGCTTCTCCCAGGGTAGATTTCGGATCTACCACACATCCTTGCACCCTCCAACTTCCCCCTTCTTCTCTTAAGCTTCAAACTTCCTTCACCAAGCCAAAATCACTCACAAAGATCAAAATGGGCTAGGGTTTCGCTCTACAGTTCTTCTGGAAGAGAATGGGACGAAATGGGTGTTTTAGAATGGGTAAAATAGGGTGCAATGTCTGAAAATAGAGTTTCATCCAGACAGGTGGACTCGCCGAGTCCATGCATCGACTTGCCGAGTTCACCGCTCAAATCCCGTGTCCACCCTGCTGCTACTCGGCGAGTCGGGACGCAGACTCGCCGAGTTCGTGGCAAAAAAATAAGATAAAAACTTAAATAAAATCATACCATGAACCCGGTGTTACAAATCTCCCCCACTTATTTTAGACTTCGTCCTCGAAGTCTGTCGCTCCCTTTCGGAACAGCTCCGGATAATGCTCCATCATCTCATCCGCGGGCTCTCAAGTCCATTCCGAGCCCTTCCGATGCTGCCATTGCACCTTCACCAGCTCCACCCTTTTGTTCCTCAGTTCCTTCGACTTCCGGTCTAGGATAGCCACAGGCCGCTCGATATAATTCAGGCTGTCATCAACCTGGATGTCGTCCAAGGTACCACTACTGAATCGTCCACCAGGCACTTCCACAGCTGGGAGACGTGGAAAGTGCTGTGGATCTGACTGAGTTCGGCTGGCAGGTCCAGCCGATATGCCACCTTGCCCACTCGGGCTGCAACCCTAAACGGTCCAATATACCTGGGACCCAACTTGCCGCGTTTCCTGAATCGGATGACGCCCTTCCACGGCGACACTTTCAGGAGAACCATATCCCCGACCTGGAACTCCAGGTCTGATCGGCGCTTATCGGCATAACTCTTCTGCCGACTCTGAGCAGTCTGAAGCCTGCTCCGGACCTGCTGAATCTTCTCTGTCGTCTTGAGCACTACTTCGGTGCTCCCCATGACTCTCTGTCCAACCTCGCCCCAACATATCGGGGTCCTGCACTTCCTCCCGTACAACATCTCGAAGGGAGAGCGGTCAATACTCGCGTGATATTTGTTGTTATATGAAAACTCGGCTAAAGGAAGATAGGTATCCCAGCTACCACCGAAGTCTAAAACACACGCCCGCAGCATATCCTCCAGAGTCTGGATGGTCCGCTCGCTCTGGCCATCCGTCTGCGGGTGAAAGGCTGTACTAAAATGCAGACGAGTACCCAGCTCGTCATGAAACTTCTTCTAGAACCTAGAAGTGAACCGCACATCCCTATCCGAAATCACTGAAACTGGCACCCCGTGCCGTGCAACCACCTCTCTGATGTAGATATCGGCTAATTTCTCGGCCGAGATGCTCTCCTGAATCGGGATAAAGTGGGCGCTCTTGGTCAATCGATCGACGATGACCCATATCGAATCCACTCCCCGCGCGGTCCTGGGAAGCTTGGTGATGAAATCCATCGTGATGTCTTCCCATTTCCACAGCGGGATATCCAACGGCTGCATCTTGTCGTGCGGTCTCTGGTGTTCGGCCTTGACCTTCCTGCAGGTCAGACACCGCTCAACGTACCATGCTACATCCCGCTTCATGCAGGGCCACCAATAGTCCGGACGAAGATCCCTATACATCTTCGTTGCCCCTGGATGAATGGAGAATCGAGATTTGTGCGCCTCTTCCATCAGAACCTGGCGCACGCCTCCGAGATATGGAACCCACACCCTGCGGTGTAATGTCAATAATCCTCTGCTGTCATAGTCGAAAGAGGAAACCTGTCCCGCAATCCGCTCACTCTTCCGATGTTCCTCCTTCATAGCCTCCTGCTGAGCCTCCCGGATCCGCTCCGAACGCGGAGTCACCACTGTCATCCGCATGCAAATATCCCTGATCGGCGCCGCCTTGCGGCTAAGCGCATCGGCCACCACGTTGGCCTTCCCCGGGTGATAAAGGATTTCACAATCATAATCCTTTACCACATCAAGCCACCGACGCTGCCTATATTCAGATTTGGCTGGTCCATGAGGTACCTCAAACTCTTGTGGTCCGCGTAAATCATACAGCGAACCCCATAGAGGTAATGACGCCAAATCTTGAGGGGGAACACAACAGCCCCCAACTCCAAATCATGCGTCGGGTATTCGCCTCGTGAGGCTTCAGCTGCCTCGACGCGTAGGCGATGACATGCCTTCTCTGCATCAATACCGCGCCCAAACCTGAGATGGACGCATCGCAGTATACAACAAAATCCTCCATGCCCTCTGGCAAGGCTAAGATTGGCGCCTCGCACAATCTCTGTCTCAGTGTCTCGAATGCTGCCTGCTGCTCAGGCCCCCAACGAAAGACCACAGCCTTCCTCGTTAACCTGGTCAGGGGTAATGCTATCTTGGAGAAATCCTTGATGAATCTCCGATAGTAGCCAGCTAATCCCAGGAAACTCCGAATCTCAGATGGAGATTTCGGAACCTCCCATCTCATCACGGCCTCCACCTTGGCCGGATCCACCGAAATCCCGTTCTGGTTGACAAGGTGCCCAAGAAACTGTACCTCGCGCAACCAGAACTCACACTTGGAGAACTTAGCATACAAGTTCTCCCTTCTCAAGGTCTCCAAAACCTCCCGCAAATGCTCCTCATGCTGCTCTCGCGTCTTGGAGTAAACCAAGATATCATCAATAAATACTATCACCGACCAGTCTAACATCGGTCTACACACGCGGTTCATGAGGTCCATGAACGCGGCAGGAGCATTGGTGAGCCCAAAAGGCATCACCACGAACTCATAGTGGCCATAACGTGTCTGAAATGCCGTCTTCTGCACATCCTCCTCTCTGACCCTCACCTGGTGATACCCTGAACGCAAATCTATCTTGGAGAACCAAGATGCTCCCTGAAGCTGGTCAAAGAGGTCGTCAATCCTCGGGAGTGGGTAGCGGTTCTTCACCGTTACCTTATTCAGCTCCCTATAATCGATACACATCCGATGCGACCCGTCCTTCTTCTTCACAAACAGAATCGGGGCTCCCCAGGGTGAACTGCTCGGTCTAATGAAACCCTTGTCTAACAGCTCCTGAAGCTGTGTAGACAACTCCTGCATCTCAGGAGGAGCCAACCGATACGGTGCCTTGGCTATCGGAGCCGCACCAGGGACTAGGTCGATCCTGAACTCCACCTGTCGCTCTGGAGGTATCCCAGGCAGCTCCTCGGGGAATGCATCCGCGAACTCTCGTACTACGGGCACATCGCCCACCGTCGCCTTACCCGCCTCCCGGGTGTCCATGACATATGCGACATATCCTGCGCAACCCTGCTGAAGGTAACGCCTTGCCCTCGCTGCCGAACAGAAGGCTGGCCCTCGCTGTGATCTCTCACCCTGAATTACTAACTCTCCCCCACTTGGGGCTCTGACTCGTACTAACTGTTGCGTGCAATCTATCACTGCCCCATTGGGACTCAGCCAATCCATACCAATAATGACCTTGTTTCCCTGCAATGGAATGGGAACTAGGTCAACCAAATACCGCTCTTCGAACAACCTTAATACACAATCTCGGAAGACCTCTGATGCTCGCACCGACCGGTCGTCCGCAATCTCGACCTCCAAAGGGCAATCCAACATGCCCGAGGACTCAGGAAACTTCTTGCTAAGTGCAAGAGAAACAAAGGATCGGGTAGCCCCCGAATCAAACAACACCTGGACTGGAATACCGTTCACATGGAACGATCCTAAACGTATATACACAGAGCACATATAAATATCATAAATCTCATATAAATAGGTCAGAGGGAAAGAATCATACCCGTCACCACATCGGGTGCAGCGCGTGCCTCCTCGGCTGTCAGCTGAAATGCCCAGCTCCTCACCACCGGAGCCTCTGCCTTGCCCTTCCGGTCATCTGTAATCCGCAGGGTCGCTGGAGCTGGCGCCTGTACTGGCGCTGCTGCTGTCAACTGGGGGCAGTTGGCCCTCTTGTGGCCCCTCTGGTTGCAGTGGAAACACAGCAACTCAGATGTCTGAATAACCGGAGTAGGGGCAGTACAATCCCTGCTGAAGTGTCCCGTCTTGCCGCACCTGTAGCAGCCTGTCGATCCTAATCTACACGCTCCCTCGTGCGACCTGTCGCACTTCCTGCAGCGGCCCGGTCCTAAATGGCCTTTCGGCCTACCATCTGATCCCTTGGGCTTCTTTCCCGAGGCCCCTATCGTCTGTCCCTCCTCTGCCTTTTCTTCCGGATGTGCTCCAGATCTATCTCCCTCTCCCTCGCCCTAGCAATCATAGAATCCAGGGTAGGGCAAGCTAAAAAACTGACATGCTCCCGAATGTCGGCTCGCAGCATGTCATGGTAACGGGTCCTCCTCATATCCTCATCACCTGCATACTGGGGCACCAGTAACGCCCTCTCCCGGAACTTGGCAATGATCTCCGCCACTGTCTCTGTCGTCTGCCTCATATCCAAGAACTCCCGTGCCAACTGCTGGAGCTCCACCACAGGCGCGAACTCCGCCCTGAATCGTGTCACAAAGTCCGGCCATGTCATAGCCTCAATGGCCGCGGCTCCCAAAGAGTCACAAACCGACTCCCACCAATCTCTAGCTCTGTTATGTAGACACCCTGCTGCAAATCGTACCTTCGACCCCTCGGGGCAGAAGCTGATCACCTGTGCAGACTCAAGGTCTGCAATCCATCGTCTGGCAGCAATGGGGTGCTTCGCCCCATGGAAATCCGATGCACCACTGCCCCTGAAGTCCATAAAGGACAGTGTGCGTGGTCCTGACTGGCTAGCCGCCATATCACTCCTGAACGCCCTGAGACGATCCTCCATCAACTCTACAGTACCCTCCTTGATCGACCCGAAGATGATGGGAGTCGACTCAAGGATGCCCCTGATAATCTCTGACGCAATGAACTCGCGTAGACCCTCATCAACTGGTTCGGACCCTGAACCCGAACCCGATCCTGATCCTGAGCCTCCCGCTCCCTGTCGTGTGGTCACTATACTGCAAAACATAGCATAACCACCATCATACTATATTCCACTAACGAGGCTCACATTCATATCACAAGTCCCCGGTCTCGTCTCGGCCCTTTGTGAATCGAGTACGGATCCTCTGCTTTCAGTAGTACGGGCCCATACTACCGTCCACGTCTATCTGTACTTTCCTCAAGAATTGCCTCAACTCAACCAAGTCCTTTCTACTAATACTGCGATTCTTGCGCTACTCTCGCCCTAGGCTTGCCCTAAGTAATCGCCATCCCACTCTCTGCCATCAGCTGCACAAGAAGTCCCTGCTTTCTTTCCCTAACTAGCTCGCGAATACGATTACATATTACTCAGACTAGATAATTCTTCGAATAAGAGGTCCTACCCTACAACGGTTGGACTCAAACAAGAGCTGCGAAATAGGGTTAGACCCAACCTTCTGAAATTATTTAATCCTTGCAATATGTAACTTAGCATATTCGTTCACTAGTTAGTGAAAGACGACTAGAACTCCTAATAGCACAAAGCAAGCAGCATTCGGGCATTGAGTACACATAATCAAGTATATACTACTCTGGCTATCATACTGACTGATCTGTACTAGCATGCAATTCTCAAAAAGCCGAAACACATAAAGCAGGCACATAAGGCATCATTCCTAGATCCTTAGTCCTATTCTAGCATGTTGTTCTACTGAAACTGAAATTGATAATCATAACGTAAACTTGTATGGGTACTTTGGGGAAAACTTACTTGAGCTCGGCCGGTCACGCACATCACACACCTTTTTCTTTTTAGAAACCCCTTTTACTTAGTCTTTAAAAAATCATTTCTTTATAAAAATCTTTTAATCCCTCGATTTGAGTCTAGATACCCCCGAAGGTGTGTCTGAATCCCTCAAACCAGGGCTCTGATACCAACTTGTAACATCCGAAAAATACCAACTAAAAATTTCATTTTTTTTTAAATTAGGTTAATACATAAAAACATCGTTACAAAACATTCATAATATTAATTTATGTCTGAAAACCGGTAACATCATAGTAAAATATTCAGAGTACATCCCAGAAAATCCATAGTGCGGAAACAAGAGTGTGTGTGATATGCCGCTACCGTGCCAGCTCCTTTCCCCTAGCTGAAGAGATACCTGAAAACAAAACTATAAAATGTAAGCACGAAGCTTAGTGAGTTCCCCCATAATGCCACATACCATGCAATCATATAATGGATAGCTAAGGGATACGGGCCTCGCCCACACCCATAGAGATACGGGCCTCGCCCACACTCTACCTTCTGAGAGATACGGGCCTCGCCCACACTCTGCTATCCATGGAGATACGGGCCTCGCCCACACTCCGCTACTAAACCATAACATACAAGTATCACACAGACAACAAGTATAAGCAATTCTATCATACTGGCATATAACACAATCAAACTCAGCTATGAGATACGGGCTCCGCCCACACTCCGATACTGACATATCGTCTATACGGGCCGGCCTTGGTGCCTTAGACCCGTCTCTACTGGAAGGAAACTCACCTCGAGAGTAGCTGGCGAAAACCTGCTCAGACTACGCCTGGCTGCCGCACCGGTAATCCCCCCAGCTATAAATCCGTAAACATGGACTAGGTACTCATAAATACCCCTAAGGTCAAATGACTGGTCAAAGTCAACTCCTTGGTCAAAGTCAACCTTCTGATTGACTGGACTCGCCGAGTCCATATGGCGACTCGCCGAGTCCTTCTATGTCTAGCCCGACTCTGACTCATCGGGTCCCTGTTCCCACTCACTGAGTCAGCCTGACTCGCTAGACGGGGACAACTGACAAACCCGCGACTGGACTCGCCGAGTCCAAGGGGGAGCTCGCCGAGTCCGACGAACAGATCTCACAAATCGCTCCAATCTTCTATCCAACATCAACCTTGGAGGTTTGGAGATTCTGGGACTATAGCTACACGTTAAATTGCTAATTCCACGTGCGACTACGGAGGGTTGGACCTCCTACACTTAAACCCTTCTTATCCTAGTGACTGTTCATATGACTCGCCGAGTTGGAAGAACAACTCGTCGAGTTCAAGGCTATATTCAAGGGACTCGCCGAGTTTGAAGAACGACTCGCCGAGTACCAGACAATCTTCATAGGACTCGCCGAGTTGTTTACCCAACTCGCCGAGTCTAAGGCCAACTTCATGGAACTCGCCGAGTGCACTTTGGCACTCGCCGAGTACCCTTCGACTCTTCACCCATTCTGGCCAAATCTGAGACATGCAATGGTTCCAAACCATAAATCTAAGCTCCTAGGGCATAAACACACGGAGTTTGGGATGTTTAAGGTCTTGCAATCCACATATAAGGGACAAAAAGGGAATCTATTATACTAAAGATCAAGAAGGAGCTTTCTTACCTGGTTAGGAGCTTCTCCCAGGGTAGATTTCGGATCTACCACACATCCTTGCACCCTCCAACTTCCTCCTTCTTCTCTTAAGCTTCAAACTTCCTTCACCAAGCCAAAATCACTCACAAAGATCAAAATGGGCTAGGGTTTCGCTCTACAGTTCTTCTAGAAGAGAATGGGACGAAATGGGTGTTTTAGAATGGGTAAAATAGGGTGCAATGTCTGAAAATAGAGTTTCATCCAGACAGGTGGACTCGCCGAGTCCATGCATCGACTCGCCGAGTTCACCGCTCAAATCCCGTGTCCACCCTACTGCTACTCGGCGAGTCGGGACGCAGACTCGCCGAGTTCGTGGCAAAAAAATAAGATAAAAACTTAAATAAAATCATACCATGAACCCGGTGTTACATTATTATAAAACCTTTTTTGTGCTTCAACAGTTCTTTCTAACTTTCTTTCTACCAAAGGAGTATACATTGTATATTGCACAACTAACATTGCCTATGTGTGATCTTCTCTTCCACTCTGTGTCTCATGATCTTTTGCCATCATCTCGACAATGATCTTAAGTGATTTTTTCCTTTGGAAAGGATCATTGTGCCATTCCTTTGGTGCAACATATCCTGAGTAGAGTTGGTTAAAGCTGGATCCGCGTCTTTCCTTTAACATCAACTGCTCTCTCCCTGACACTAATGATCATGGTTATTAACATGAAGCATCCTGCCAATGATTCCAGATAGGAGATAACTGTGTTTGAACTTTTTTTGGACACAGATCTCTTCTTTCTCTGACAGTCTATCTCAGTTGCAATTGGATGAAGTGAAGCTAGGTAACATGACACGTCTAATTTCCATAGACTCTCTCACTGCTACACCAATCCCATCTGAGATCCAAAGACCACTTCAGCAACATGACGCTCCTCATCTCTTCTATCACGGATCATAATGTATGGAACCTTTGAGTTTTGTCTTGGTGACTCTCATAACTCGAAGGTTACAAATATGGATCCCATTAACTCATTGGTTACAAAGAATGGTTCTTGTTCTTGGTGAACATGAAGGAATCTATCTACAATACATTAACAAGTAAAGGCATCGTCTCTCCTTATTTGTGTGAATTGTGTTTTATGTTGATACATTTGTTCTTGCCTATGTATTCTTTTATAGATAATATTGGAGAGCTTATATCTCAGAAAACAGAAACTCATTTACGGCATTTGAATTCAAAAGATCTGCTAAATAGGGTCTTTACTTCATTTTTGAAAAAGTTGCACAAATTTTGCTCATAGAAAACTACCTTGGTTGACTAAGTCCTTTGTTTTATTCACTTATTACTATTGTATTTTTCATTATTTTATTATATTGTACCATATTAAAGAAATTGATGGTGAATTTTAAATTCTAGATAGAAAATTAACTTCATGATATAGAAGATGAACCACTTCTTGTTGATAAGTTTACACGGTTTATGATTCACGTTGATTTCACCTCAACGTGATTGAAATATTTCATTCTCTCCTTGACACTTCTTTATAAAACTTAACAAATCACTGTGATATACCGCACACTGATAAATGTTTGAAACTTTGTGCCGATGGTTAGTCTATATATATTAGGCTATCACGCACACCAATCCTTTATTGCCCTTAAATTATTCTTAAAAGTCTAATGATTCATCGTAACATACCATATGCTGATGAGAGATTGAAAAATCTATGCTGATGGTTGGACTATGTACTGTAGCTTATCACACGCACCAATCCATTCTCACCTTACATTATTCTTTAGAATTTTATGATTCAGCGTATGAAACCATACGCTGATGAAAATTCAAAAACTCTTTGCCGATGGGTATATCACGTCCCGTGATGTATTACACGCACCTAACCAGTCTCTCCTAACAAATCTTATATTAAAGATGTTAATGATTCACTGTATTAGCCATACAGTGATAAAACTTCGACACTCTAAGTCGATGTGTACATTCAGTAGTGGAATGTATTGCACACATCATCTCACTATTTCCATTTATTCTTCTAATAAAAGAAGATGATGATTCTACATATGAAACCATAAGCTGATGAGACTTTGCAACACTATGTCAGTGAATGATAGTTCAAACCCATGCTCTAAGGAGACATCACAATCTCATTATATTGTCAGCTACAACTCTGATATGTTGATAGTATAATTCTAATATGTTGACCGCTTCCACTGATATTTCATGTTGCTAACGCTTTGTCTCACTGATACACTTATCTCAACGGTAACTTTTGGATGACGATTAAAGATTTGCAACAATATCTTGAAATACAAGATTTTTACGGCGCCACTCTCCAATCATGATTATGTAAAAGGAAAGAAAAATGAAGGATAAATTAGGAGAACTCTCTCTCCTAAGTCACTTTTACAATGTATTCAAGCAGTGGAATTTCTCTATCAAAAAAGTTCTCTCAATCATCATCTTCCTCAAGTTTTCATCATGTCGAAGGTTCTCTGTGTCTTTGCTCCTAATAATCCAATTTTCCTTCAAGCAAACCACATTGCATTCTATGATGTTATCCCAAATCAGTACAAGAACTCAGGGATTAAAGACTTCGTCAACTACGTCAAAAGCTTCCCTATTCTTTATGTGTTCTGTGACTTCCCATAGTCATTATACCCTAAGAAAGTATATGAGTTCTACTATTCTTGCTTTGTCGACTCTAATGCTCAAACCATTATCGGAACCATTGGAGACGGTCATTCTAGAGTTGTTATCAACGTTGCATCTTTTTGAACTGCTCTTCTTCTTCCCTAATTGGAAAACTATTCTGAAACCCCGTCTGAAGAAATATGTAAGTCTATTCGTTCAAGATTGGGGTATAGCTTCTCTCCTCAGGGTACTACTCGTGACCTAAGGAAATACACCCTCCGTTAATGCTATTATGCAGGGTGGAAGTACTTATAAAGAGTAATTGGAAAATGTTTTAAACATAAGACAGGAAGCTTAGATCACTTAAACTTATTTAAGCTACAAATCTTATACGCCATGTCTTGCAACAAAAGACTAGATTTTGCTCAACTCTTCTTCAATTAATTGGTTGAGTGTGTCACTGGGAACAAGAAGCCAACATATGTTCCTTATCCTCACTGGATTACACAAATTCTAGCTCATACTGGAGAAGGTTAAAATGTCAATCATGTAGTCTCTATATCAATTCCAATTCTTTCGTCAAAGATTATAAATGCTGGTCCATCTAATGGAGATATGCATCTTACCCAGAGTATGGAAAATTGGGTTGCAAATATGAGACATCCGTCAAATTTTGGTTAACAGAAGTCAACAAGGGTCAGTAAAAGTCAATTGTGCGTATATTAGGTCAAAAAGGCGAAATGTGATTTTTGTAACACCCCTAAGGTATTACTGAATATTATAATGCTATGTACGCTATTTTTAATCCATTATCGAATAAACGCTTTTCTTGCGAAGAATAAACTACGATAATGTAGTAGTTCGATAAAATACATAAATATTACCGGGAATTGGGTAATGTTCATAACATGAGGTTTACGTGTTCACAAATCCATAAACACAATTCAAACACCATATGACCTAGTATTTAGTTAATATCCTGGTGGTTTTTCCGGAAAAAGGTCATACATCAAGAAAACGAAAGTTGTCATGTTTTAATACTCATATTTTATATAACGAGCTGGGAAAATCAATTAAATCATAAGGTTTTAATATTATTGTTAATAATATTAAATCACAATATTTTTATTAGTTATTAAACCTTACCTATTTCTTTTATTACATTATACCTTTATAAAAATACTAACCTTTTATAAAAATGGCTAGTTTATATAAAAACTATAAGAGACAAAATGTGTCTCCTCTTTCCCCATCTCCTAACACCCAACATACTTATGATCCTACTATATTATAAAATTTCTAGAAACCATGCCATGAATATAATATTTCAAACTCCATGCTTGATTAAAATAATTAAAGGATCTTACTTTGATTAAAATAATGGAGAGGGGTTACCTCTTCCATTCCCCATGAACACCCCCACCTCTCTCCTCTCCCTCTATATATACGATGGCCAAGAATGGCCTTCTCCCACCCTCTCTCCCTCCTCAAACTCTCACACACTCTCTCTAGTTATTCCAAGAACATCCAATTTGATTTCCAAGATTTTTGCAAGTCTTTTGGTGAGTCTTTCTTCCTAATTTTCGAGATTTCCACCATCCATCATCATCTTTTGGTTATTTTTACTCATGATCTTGATTCAAAAACTCTAGACAATACTTGGAAGTTCAAGAAGGTGTTGTCTTCCCAAAGCTTGATTCTCACCTCATCATTCTCACTATTTCTTGCCATCTACTAGGGAAAGCACAAAAGATGAGTTCATACCCCTCATTTTCATCTTTATCTAAGTTTTAGGGGGGGAATACAAGTAAACTTGTATAATTGTACAAGTTGTTATACCTGCTTTATTTTCATGTTGTGTAAAAATGTTATCTACATGAAGTAATATTATTACCTAGTATTATGAACATTTATGTGTGGTATGTTGTTTCAAATACAAATCTATGAAAAATGAGTATAAACATGCTATACATTCTTAAGAAAAAGTCCTATTAAAAAAGAACAAAACTATAAAAACTATGATTTTTATGAACATAATATGACTTTTCTAGAAAAAATGGTTATAACCAAGTTATTACACCATTTTTGTGGGATATAAATCAAAATATGTTATTTTAGACATATGTTATGAAACTAGTTATAAATACCAAGGATTTGGTTTTACAAAAACAAAACCTAAAAATCTATCATGTTATGTAAAAATTTGGGTTTTCTAACAAAAATGGACATAATCAGGTTACGGTACTATTTTAGTGAGATTTTATCTAAAATATGTTGTTTTAAGCACATAAGGTTAACTTGACTTAAACGTCACAAAAAGCTAAAAAAAAATTACAATGTTTATAATTCAATATTTACTGTTTGTTGACGTAAAGAAAGTCAAAAACTAGAAAACTGACTTTATTATACTAAAAGTTCATATACTTGTGTTAGATGTATAATATATGTTATTTGTAAACATCTAAAGATGTTAACCTATATATATATATATATATATATATATATATATATATATATATATATATATATGTATATAGGTACAACAAAAATTTATAATAAACTATAATAGGTGAAGTTTATGGGTCATTCACACTATTATAACATTTTGGAACAAGACGAATAATTATATAAAAGTATATAATTATTATACACTATATTGAAACTATGGTAAAGTGATATTTGCATATACAAGGGTTTTCCTTACACAAAATGTAAACTTGTTGAAACAATTATGTGAGACAAAGTCTTCACCGTACCTACCAGAGTACACACTAAAGTCCGGAATTATAACCAGAATCTCGGTATGAGAGTGTCATACTTGTGTATAGATCTATACGGGACTGACAATCCTGCACCTAAGCTGCTAGCTACACCTAGACCGGCAGGTCTGGGCTGACAAATGTCTAACATTCCGACGTCTGAAGAATGTCGCGGCAGGCCAACTTCGATTTTAGCATGGTTGTAATAACTCACATGGGAAATCAACGATACATTTAGTTTACGGGGTAACATACGTTCAAATGGTTTTAAATAAGAATAAAACTATGTAATACTATTTTAAGTATATAAATATTTACACATTTTTGGTCTTGGGGTTTTAAGACTACAACTCATTTAAAGAAAATATTGGATTTTCATGGAACAAATACTATCATTTTTTACAAGTAAAGAATTACAAATTTTTATCCATACAAAACTCTTATGAACTCGCCAACTTAATTGTTGACACTTTTCAAAACTACTTGTATTCTCAGGAAATCGTTGAACAGGTAGTCACAAGGATTTTGAGGATGGGATGTTACAGCATCGTACTATTCATTTTTTTCATCATAATGTAATTGGTTTTGAAACATACAATACTTGGAAACAATATAACATTCTCAATTATATTTATGATGATTGTGTTTGCTTTGATCACTATTATACATTATGTTGTGATACTATTCATGAATTCATCCACCCCTATACGTTTCTGCCATCCTGGTTTGGGGTGTGACAAAATCCCCATATTATTCAACCTCTGACTCTAAAAAATAGGATTATAAGGGAATCAATGAAGATGACGCTGATAATGCCAATGATGAAGAAGATGAATTAGACGTTGATATGGGAGAAGCCTCTGTTCAGGGAATTACTAATTCTCCTTCAAGATTTAACCAACATATTCACTTCTCCTTCTACACAAGATATACTCCAGCACGGATCATCTCCACCTAAAGTGGAAACTATTGATCCATTGATCCAAGATGTGAATTCTCCAAGATCATTGTCTCCTTCTCCTTAACATGCAACAGTTCCTCCAATGCCAATTCCTATACAGACTTCTGCTACTTTTCAAGGGGATTCTAGTTCCAACTTTCAAACGACTGTGTTCTCCCAGCTCTCCCTATTGGTCAAGATGACTCAGTCTCTTGGAAAAAGACTGACCAAGGTTGAAAGTACTGTACCTGAAATGAAACAATCAATGGACTTGGTCAATAATGATGATGATGTGTTGATTAAAGACACTCCTCCTGCCTCTGCAGATGATGATCAACCTCCTCCACCACCACCCAGGAACAATCAACCCCCTTCATCATTTGACAATAATCAACCTTCTTCACCTCCAACAAATCATGCTCCTAGCACTCACTCTCCACCTCATGAAACTCCTCCCGAAATTGATGATGCCAAAAGGGGGAGAATAATCAAGAACTGGTAATGATGACTACAACTTTATCACAGGCTGAGCAGTTTGAATCAAGAAGGGAGGATAATCTAGGACAAAAAAAATTTAGTCTGAAACAATTAATGATGAACATACCATTCCGGACGCTGATGATTAATCTGACACTCGTGAGTATGAAGGATTTCTTGACTTGTATTTTATTGCACAAACTTTCATCCCTCAAAGTGTTATTTACTCTGATGCATATTCTGAGGGGGAGATTCCTCAAGGAACGAACATCGACATTGAGTCTGATAATGATCAGCTCAATCCTAGAAAAAAAAAGGCTTCCTTCTCAGGGGGAGCAAATAATGTTGAAGCTGGAACTTCCTCAGCCGCTGGTGGTTATTCCACACCTACTCCCAATAAATGCAAGTTAAATGTTGATTTGAAAGATTTAGCTGAAGATTGGCAAATGACTGTTGAGGAGGTCAGAGAAATTATGTTGGAACATAATTCTTTGGAACTATCAAACATGATGCGATCAATGGCTCAAGATTTGGGAATGTTCTAGGTCGAAGATATTGATGCGGCCAAAAGAAACAAATATCTGAGCTGAATGATCGAATCAACCGGAAGAAATTTGGGAATGTTCTAGGTCGAAGATATCAACCTGATCCCATCATCAAAGTCAGATGCACCAAACCCAAGAATGAATCACTCATGATTCATATGGTCAGGAAGAAAGCTGAGTATGAATACACTGAAGTTATATTCGCTCGTGAGCTGGTTAAATATGGATACAACGAGTGGCTAAAGATTCAAGATATAATTTCTAAACACAAAGGTGTTCATGCTTCGGAAGTAAAATTGGGAATTCAAAACATAATGAACAAAGTCAAGAAGCCGAACTTAGTGCCTTCTGCTGCTCCATCTCATCCATCTAATTCAGAAAGAACTACAAAAACAAGAATATCTAAACATACTAAGTTCCTTCTTTTATATATAACTCCCTACATCAACAACAAGTTGCCAGTGGATGTTGATCCAGTTCAGCACATGTTTATTTGGGAACCAGAACATGGTATCTTCTACTTTGACAGTCAAAACCAAATATGTTTTCAACATACTGAAAATCTTCCTGATGCTCCCACAGAGAATCTATTCAATCTTCCTATGGAGGGTATACAACAAAAAGAACTAGAACAACGATATCCTGTGCTAATCACTTTGGAACTCAGTAAATAACTGGTTGATCTTCATATTGATGAATATAAGTGGTTGAAGCCTGAGATCTTAACAGAAGCTGAAAAATTCTCAAATCAAGACTATGATGATTCCCTTGAAAATTAGTTTTGACATCATCAGATAGGGGAATGATGCAAATGTGAAAGTCGATTTGAATGAAAAAGGTGTTGGATGCGAAAGGGGAGTCGGATACGAAAAGGGTTGCAATAAGGAATGTGGTGACAACTGGATACGATTGGTTGCGAACGATTGCAAACCATCAGAGTATCTAGTATTTAGATGCGAACGAGGTTGCGAACAATTTTGGAACCAGTCGCAAGGCATCATAGCCAATCGTAGTTTTCATTTTCAGGGGAAGAAAATGTTGAAGAAATTGTTTGGATATCATCAGATAGGGGAGATTGTAAGGTCATGCCTTATGATTTGATGAGTAAAACACTACACAGTGACCACCAGCGCCAACATCAGTGCCATAGCTTGCAGCAGTATGATCAGCGTCAACATGAAGCCAATAATCTTTGTGATCTTTGTATATATTACGAAGTTATATGTTGTATATATATATATATATATATATATATATATATATATATATATATATATATATATATATATATATCAAACCTTTACTTAGATATGTATACATCCCTAAAATAGTGGGATCTTTGTTATTCTATAGTCGTATATAATCAACATTAGGGTGAAACCCTAAGGTAGTCTTCGTGACTGTCTTTGTGACCTCGTTCTCTTTGTGAGAACCTTCTTTCTTAGTAAAGGGATCTTTGTGATTATACAGGTTCTTGACTTTTTCTGTTTAATCTTTTCCTTGGTTGTTTGTTCTTTGTTATTCATACTTGAGTGTATCCGCTCAATACTAACTTTCACTTCTCCATTACCAGTAAATATAGGAGTACTAACAATAAAAAATTCATCAGCCTAAAAAAATAAAAAATGTAATAATGAATGAAAAGAAAATATAATATAATAAAAAATTTAAAGGAACATCAAAAAGAGCATTTGATCCAGCGGGGACATTACAATGTGACTACTGTCATTATCGTTTACAGCCGCAACAAAAGCTTAAATCTTTTTTTTACTTTAATTCATCTTCTTCACCAAAGTTCACAACATTGAGAGCTACATTGTTCTAGTAACACCCCATTTTCACAGTCCAATAGAGATAGATATATACAACGTCCGAATCCAGCTATGTGCGTCCTAAAATACGAATTAGAGATAGATTACTATTTAGCATAAGTAATCTAAACGAAAGTCGTATCAATCGTAAAAAAGGAGAGCGTGAATGTAGAGAATGTCCAAATATGACTTTGTATGAGGAACTTGTGAGATTTGAGTATCTCGTAGATACAATTTCTTCGATATAAAGACAGTCGAGAATGGATGTCATATAAAAGAGATAAGAAATTTAAACGGAGTTTAGCTGTCTAACCCGTCTAAAAAATGAATAATGAATAACATGATAATTAGCCAACGGAGTCTAAATAAAAGTTGTAGATCTCGTCAATAGATACACCTGGATATAAAGAACGTCAAAAATGGAGCTCGTATGAAGAAGTTATGGAATTTACAAAATCTATGTTTTATGTGGCATGCGAGGAGCGCGCCGAGGGCACGTCGCGCACTTCAAGAATGTGAATACGCGGACCACAAAGAACTTGACACGTGGCATAAATGGTTGGGGAGACGTCACCTTAAGTACATGGTGCACATCTTGAAACGTGCGACGTGTACCCCGAAAATCGCTTATAAAAGGGCAGCAGCCCCTCATTCATTCCACACATGTTCCCTTCTTTCCTCTGGCGAAGACCAACTCTCTAGTTTGATATTTCCTTATGATTTAGGGTATTCGACTAGGCTCTGAAGTAATTAAGAGCCGGGCAAGTAGAAGTTCTCGAGTGGGAGGTTCTGCCAATACAATTTCTGACTTTTTGCTTGAAAATTTATGTAAGTTAAGTTGCATTTATCTTAATTCAAGTGGAACTTATATTTATTTTCATAGTCATTGAAATGAATGTATAATTAAGATTTATTAGTAATTCCAGTTATAATTCTAATTGATCTACTTACAAGAGAGGTGTCTAGAATGGGCACGTTGGCTTGGTTGTTGGATTTCAGAAAGGATATACGCCAAAATGATCCTGCCTCCTAGCTGTCCAACCTGGTTGATCCTTATTTGATAGAACTCTAAGTACTCATTGGGCTTAGTGAAAGATCTAGCTTTCAATACCAGATTGCAATATGAATTAATAAGTTATAGTATCATAGGTTAATACTCGTTAGAAGTGTTACCCGCCAGTTGGATCGCCAGTAGGATCACCCAGATAGCTGTTAATCGTCTAAGTAATTGTCCAGGTGAGTTATCTCTATATGCGTAATTGTTGTGATATTAGACTTAGTTAGGTGATGATGGTGGAACGGTTAAAGAGGTCGGGAGCCTATAGGCCCACGTGTTAACGAAATGACGTGAAGGCCGAAAGTACATATAGAACCGTGTTAAATAAATGGCATGTAAGCTATAACTACGCATAGAACTGAGTTAACGAAATGGAATGTAGGCCATAAATACACATAGACTCATGTTAACGAAATTGCGTGTAGGTGGTAAGTATACATATTATTGACAAATAGTGAGTCATTGGCTGTATGCATGTATATGTATTATGGTATATGGTATTTTTGGGAAATCACTAAGCTTCGTGCTTACACAGTTGAATATAAATGTTTTCCAGGTACTTCATCGATTCGTGAGAAGGTCAAGGTTTGGTTGTACACTTGTGCATTCACAACATGTTTCCGCATAATGTAATTATACTATGTTATATTTTAATAAATAAAAATGAAAAATTTGGGTTGAAAATCGGGACGTTACAAGTTGGTATCAGAGCCCTGGTTTAGTGATTTGGATGAAGACACACGTGATTCGAGACTCAAACTAAGGATCTGAATAATTAAAAAATCTTTTCATGAAAAGAATAAAACAAAAATGAAAGAATGTGATGCATACAGTCAGCTAGAGCTAAAAAAGGAAAATGATTCCTAAAATATCCATATTTGTTATGATTGTTTATATGTGAAATATTAGAAATGCATACTAGTATATAGGCTAGGGATCTTTTTAGGAATTTCTAAGTAGAATTGTATCATAAGTATGATTTCTTATAGCTGAGAGATTTGCTTGTTAATGGTTTCTTAGAGCCTATATTAATATTAATTAATTATTTGAAAAATATGTTAGGTTGCATGCTCCCAAAATTAAATAGTTTTAGATTGCTTGATTTGGCGCTATTGCGCAGCTCTCGTATGAGTCTAACTGTCATAGTGTCAGATCTTTCAGTTGACAGACTGTTCGATTTTAGAGGTATGTAACCATATCCGTCCGATAATTAGTTAATATTGGTAGAATTTCTTCCTCAACTAATAATAGATTAGTAGAAAGGAATATTAGAAAGAGAGTCTAGGAAGTTTAATATATGCTTGGTAGGGCATATATTCGTAAGGTAGGGCATCGGTAAAGATGCAATGTCCTAGTAAAATCTAGGAAGACCTGTTATACGTGCTCATGGGACACACACACACACACACATATATATATATATATATATATATATATATATATACATATATACATATATATATATATATATATATATATATATATATATATATATATGTTTAGCGATCATCATATGTATTATTGGAAGTGACTTGGAAACTACGAGACAATTTTAGGACAAGTATGAGTAGGTGTGAAAGGTAGTAGAGGCTTATACTACCTAAAGCACAACACTCGCACTCAGATCGGGAAGAGTCACAAAGTTGTTAAGGCACTAGTAGTAGGATAGATAGTGTGGTTAACACTATAAAATTGGTCTGCATCATTTCCATTATTACATGTGGTATGGTGTTGTCTAGGAGAGTGGCTATAAGTTTGGTCCCAAGTAGCCATATAAGATCGAGTCTGATTTACATAAGTAACTTAGGTTCTGAGAACCTTTTCCGAAATAGTGCCGACTTTAGTCGTGAGATTTAAGAAGGAAGTAATCAAGATAATTGACATAAGAGTTGCGGCCTTCGTTGGGGCGAAGCAACTAGCATATAGAGTTGTTATCTGTTGTGGTGTAGTTGTATGTCGACCCCTATAATCCAAGTAGAGAAAGATGGAGTGAATTCAAAAATCATTATTGTCGCTAGTATTTCGACTACGTTAGTAATACCCCTTATATCAATTAGTTATATGTGTTCATTACTGCATTCCTATACAATATTGTGCTTTTCACGACCTTTTCACGTTTTGGTCGTTCCATGCAAGAAGACCCCTTGGGGTAGGCATAAATAGTAGTACATCAAAGAGAATGTAGAAGGTCATTGAATATGAGAAACATGAGTTTCTTCAAAGTCAAAATGATCTACAAAATCATGTAGGGAAAGCCAGCTTAGATGGGTTGAACCCAAGTAGGGGAGAACCAACCCTTAAGGAGAAAGTTTGAAAAGTAGTTCGACTTTCAATTTTGATGTCAAGGTCCAAGAGAGTAGTAGCATGAGTAAGTGGAGGTTGTTAGTTTCATTTTCATTGAGCGGATAACAAAAGAAGGAAGTCTTATGTTAGATTACCCATAGACTATGAGTTTCTTGCTTCTCGAGGAAAGGTTGTTTGTTCCCCCCAATATGTCTGACATGATTTAGGAATAAGCCAAACTCTCAGGTACGGCTCAGATAGCCAAGAGAACCAGTCAATACTCTAATATTGGTGACAAAATAATTATAAGGCTTGCTTATCTTCCAACATGTTTCTGCCGAGCTGGCCGATTACTCGTCCGAGTACTCCCTACTCGGCCCTTTACCATGCCGAGTTACACATACATGTGTAAAAATCAGCCAACTCGGTGAATAATATGTATAATATACTTAATCATTTATTATTTAATATACACACATGTGATTATTACTACATATATCTTAAATTTTCAGTAATTATTCACGAAGTGAAACCATTGTATGTTTTTCAGTTTTTGTGTATTCACATATATCTAATTTTTGTTATATATTTCTACATAAATTATCGAATCTGAGAACTCCTCGAGTACTCGCTACTCGGTAGTCAGCCGAACAGGTACCGAGTAGCGAGTTCTACAACCATGGTTCCAGTGTTTTCAAGCTAGTAAACCCGTTTTAGTAGTTATAGTCAAAATTTTGGACGTTAGAACACCTGTACTAGGTTAGAATACCGTTTGTAATCTAGATTTTTGTGTGTTGTAAGGATATGCCATAAGCCTTTTAGAGGCTTCTTCTGGAAAGTGGATTCTATTAGGATATCATAGTTAAATTTCCTTAATTAATCGCCTTATATCGAGTCGACAATGTTCCTTATCAAAGGAAGAAATTGTCAATTTACATCTAAATGTGATCGTTCATCGTAGATTACAAATTCTGGAAGTCCAAACCCATGAATTCCTGGTTTTAGAAGACTTCGCGAGTAGTTCGGGAGTACATCTAAGGTATAAAATGAAGTTCTACAAGAAATATCGATGCAGCAACATCGGCTAGATCATAAGTTGATATTGATAACTCAGATAAGATGACATCTAGGTGCGCTAGGAGTAGGAGCTCGAGGAAGAAATCACTATAAGTTGGGGAGAGTTGTAACACCCCATTTTCTCATTCCAATAGACTTCAATATAAACCGTTGTTTACAAAATTGAAAGTAGATATATATATTACTTTTTAGCCAAATTAATCATCATAAACACGTAGGAAACGTCAATACTATTTTCGTACATATATAGAACGCCCGAATCCGACTTCGTATGAAGAAGTTATGCTTCTTCGAAGTTTCGCGATAAAATCGACACGACTATACGTGTCGTAAAATATTAATCAGAGATAGATTACTATTTAGCCTAAGTAATCTAAACGGAAGTAATAGTAATCATACAACCGAGAGCATGCATGTAGAGAACGTCCAAATCTGACTTCGTATGAGGAAGTTACGATTTTTAGAAGTTTCAGCGCAACAGTGTGCGACATATAAATTGAAATAGAAATCGGTTGATTTTTAGCCGAAACAATCTAAAAGAGAGTTGAAGATCTCGTAGATAAAATTTCGTCGATATAAAAACAGTCGAGAACGAATGTCGTATAAAAGAGATGTCAAATTAAAACGGGGTTTAGCAATCAAAGCCTTGTAAAATAATAAATAATAAATAATTTGAGAATTAGCTGACGGATTCTAAAAGAAATTTGTGGATCTAGTTAATAGCTACGCGTGGATATAAAGAATGTCAAAAACAGAGCTCGTATGAAGAAGTTACGGAATTTACCAAATTTGTGTTTTGTGTAGCACGCGAGGAGCGCGCCTGGCGCTTGTAGACGGTGGCTATGCGGACCACACAGAGCTTGATACGAGTCAAGAAATGGTTGGGGAGACGTTTCCTTAATCGCGACTCGCACCCCCAAAACCACGCGCACATGGAAAAGCGCGACTCGTACCCCCAAAATCGCCTATAAAAGAGCAGCAACCCCTCATTCATTCCACACATTTTCCCTTCTTTTGTCTGGAGGGAACTTGCTCTCTAGTTCAATATTTCCTTAGGATTTAGTGTATTCGGATAGGATCTGAATTATTTAAGATTCGGGCAAGTAGAAGGTCTCGAGTCGGAGTTCTGCCAATAGAATTTTAGACTTTTTGCTAGAATAAGTTAAGATGTACTTATCTTAATTCAATTCTAACTTATATTTATATTTATAGTCGTTGTTATGAATGTATAAATGAGATTTATCAGTAATTCAATGTAACACCCGTGTTCCAGATAGGTTAAGCCTTTTGTCATCAAAGACTAAAGATGGAGTTTTGAAGCAAAATCTGTGCCACGACGTGGTGTAAGGAAGCCCATCACGTGGCCATGTCGGAAAGAAACACACGTTTTATGGAGCCACCACGGCGTGGCAGCTATTCAAGCCCAAACCCACTTTTTTTAGGGTTTCTCCCATATTTAAGCATCTTAACCCCCATTCTAGGTCACCGTCTTCAACCTCCATCCCTTCATTTCAAAACCCTAGCCTCTCTTCCATGGAAATGAGCTTTGTGGCTTGATCTTGAGGTTAATGTCTTCTTTTGATGAAAATTAAAGAAGAAACAAGTTCATCTCGGTGCAGGGAAGCAAGGAACAAGCTTGGATCCAACATCTTCGCGACATTTATGAGTTACTGGAGGTATAAACTTCATAACTTGACTTTTGTGTTTCTTGTTTGATGTTTCAGCCCAGTTTTGGATGTTTTGGTCCCATTTCAGGATGCTCTTGGATTTTTAGGAACTCCAGAGCTTGATATGGTTCTCTCATGGTCATGAACTTCTGAGTTAGTGAGAAAAAGGTCTTAGCTTGAGTGTTCTTAATCCCATGTTTGAGTTTTGGTCATATTAAGTGCTTATTGGACTTAGGGCTCATGATTTTACCTTTGGATGAGGTCCTAATGGATAAAGTTGGAAACTTTATCCATTAAGTCATTGAGAAGGAGTAGATCTGAAGTTTTCAATTTAGATCTATAAGAATTAAGTGCTTAGTGAAGAAATGGCACTTCAGACAGTTTCCCATGGCGTGGCAAAGGTGGCCACGGCGTGGCGGAGTTTGAAACCTCAACTATTTTTTCCTGGCCTGGCCACGACGCGGCCAAAGAAGGCCACGCCATGACAATAGTCTGTGGTTGAATGTTTGACGTTGATCGTTGACCGTTGACTTTTTGACCAGTTTGACTTTTGGTCAAACTTAGGTATAATTGAGCATTTGACTAAGGATTGATTTTCGGTTTAGCTTAAGGAAGCTTGGATTGGCTGTTCTATTGTCGAGGTGGTAGTTGAGCTTCTGATGAGTAGTTCAGGTGAGTCTCTTCACTGTACTCATGGGTCAAAGACATCAAAACCGACCCAGTGGATTATGTTTGTAGGATGATGGTTGTCTTTGTGATACTTGCAAAGAAAGACGATGGGAGTAGCCCATGACACTTGTATGTTAGACCGGGATTTGGCCCTCGGCAATGCTAGGAAACCATGGGGGTAGCCCATGGCACTTGTATGTAATATCGGTATTTAGCCCTCGACATTGCAAGGAATGACCATGGGGGTAGCCCATGGAACTTGTATGTAAGGCCGATATTTGGCTCTCGGCATTGCAAGGAAATACCTGGAGACTTAGACGTTTGGTATGTGGTATTTTGGGTAACTCACTAATCTTTGTGCTTATGGTTTTGTTGTTTAAACATTTTCAGGTACTTCCAGTTTTAAACTGAAGAGGCCGACTTGATTGCACTGCATCCCCTGAAGATTTATTCCGCAATGATTATTTATGATTTTACTCTGATGTTTTGATAATACTTTTACTCTAATCGTCTTTTGAGATAATTTATGAGTGGTTTTGACTTATTTAAAGTGAAATATTTACTTGGTATTTTTGGGATGTTACAAGTTAGTATCAAAGCCTTGGTTTGAGGGATTCAAGCACACTCTCAGGTGCGTCAGAACTCAAACTGAGGAAATGGTAATCTTTTCAAAGGAAAAAGAAATTGAATTTCTAAAAAGATTTTACTAAGTAACAAGTGGTGCGATTTTTGAAATCAGCCGAGCTCAAGTAAGTGGCTACCAAATTACCCATACTTATGTATTATGATCAATATGCTCGATATGTGAATTGCATGCTAGAGTAGGGCTAGGGATACCTATCATATGATAGAATTACCTTATTTGTGTGATACCTTATAGCCTTGGAGGATGGATGCTATGTGGTACATGGAATTGATAATGACTTAGTTAATTTCTAAGTGTATGTTTTCAAAGTTGTATATGACTAGGATCATATAGCCTTAGAATGATTGATTTGGCCTCATTTCTTGTTCCTTTTCTGGTTGTGGACTTAGGGTAGAATCATCATTTGATAGTCTATGTGATCTCATTTGTGTATAACTTGCATGCATAAGGCAACCTACGATGTTACTTAAAGTTCCTTGCATGGTAGTAGAGAGCGGGTTGAGATGTACTTTGATTGCTTATGGCTAGGAGAGTTACTAGAAGAATGATGCTTGCTTTGTGCTTTGTGGGACTCTTATTGATGTGGGTTAACTATTAAGTGAATACATTCATTCACATGCTGAAAAGGTTAACTAATCTCAGAGTGATGGATTTAGATCTATTGTGCAGTTGTTGTTTGAGTCTAACCGTTGTAGGGTTGAGTCTTTTACTTGATGGATTATCTAAACTTTGTTTCATGTGATTGTATTCATGAAGTAATTGGATGAAATTAGCAGAGGTTCTTCAGCAGCTGATGGTAGGGAGAGATTAAGATCCTAGGAGAGCCTCAGAAGTGTTGTATTTTGGGAGCTATGTTATTTAACAGATTTTGGTAGTATCATCATGAGAAGGTAAATTAGAGGATCTGGAATGATTCTTGAGGAAAGTACGGATAGGTGTGGAAGGTAGTATTGGCCCCGCACTACTAGAGGCACAGGATCCGTACTCGAATCAAGGAAAATTTTGGGGATTCTAAGGAGCTGATTGTTGGTAGATTGTATGGTTTGGCACCATGATTCAATACAAAGTGTTTCCGTCTTATTATGTTTATCAGTTATGGTTGTTCAAGCTGTGGATAAGGTTGGTGATTGTTTGGGCCTTAGTGACATTGTCAGATTGGGATTGAATGGTTCAAACCTAGGTGAGTTAGTTGATTTAGAGGTCTCGAGGGCCTTGCTCGAGGTAGTGCTAGTTGAGTCATAGGACTCAAGAAGTAAGTGATTATGATGATCGACTCGAGGATTTCAGTAAGAGGCTGATTGACTAGCAGACGGATTGGGATGTCACTATCTTCAATGGGAGTTATGTTTGTCTAGCTTTCCGTATTCGGAGGAAAGAGAGAGCAGACATGATATTTTTAGAGTTGGGATGTAGATTCAGCATAGGGCTAGATGGTTGCGGTTTTTTAGCAGCAAGTATGGCAGTGTGAGAATGCACACGAGGATTCTTGTGGTATGGTTTCCATTAGGTTAGATCAGAGGTATGTTTCCTTTGAAGTTGGTTAGATTCGGTGCTATTTGATTGTTTCAGGTGATCAAGGAAGTTGAATTGAGAGTGACAACTTTTGTTGTCTCTAATGTATCCTGAATATGAGGATGTTTCCCCGTGTATTTATGAATGATCCTCGCGATGAATTGATGGTTGGGGATTTATAGGTGGGGAGTGTAGTAGTTTTCTGGATAGGAATTTGGACTTATGAACAGACTGCCAAAATTATTCTTTGTGCATCTGAATGGGATTCTTGATGTTAGAGGCGGTTATGATTGGGAGGATTTTGAGGTCTCCATCTAAGATTCAAAATCTCTTTGAGTTGCTTGGTCTTTATCTAGAAGATCATCTTTCATTGTGTTATACATTCCAAGGTTTAGGAATGTTATGTATTTGGTTGAGCCAATTTGGGTTTTGGTCGGTTTGCAATGTCAATTTGTGGTAGTTCGAACCCTAAGTAGGGGAGAACTGGTTAATCTGCTTGAAAGATCATCGATCCGTTCGGAGAGTTGGTTTCAGAATAATGGGTCACAAGAACATATGGTTTGGGTATGCGAGACTTTCGTTCAAGATTTGGTCAATTCGGGGGTGCAGAGTAAGTTGCCATCAGATGTATGTGCTCAGGAATGCATGAGTTCTCTTTGCAACAGGAAGTTGTTGGTCAGGGAGCTCGTTGTAGCCAATGGTTCCATTTGGTAATACTGATGTATAGATCCAGAGGCATTTGGTTCGCTCAATTTTAGAATCGGTTGTTGAGGGATTTATCAGCTCGTTGTATAGATTGATATCTATAGTCTAGTTTGGGCAGTTGTTGATCGGTAAATCAACTTCACAGTTTGGTATGTTTAGTTCCACATGGTTTTTGTTCAGCAGTGAATTGGATCATGGATTAGTCGTCAATGCATTCTCGATCGTTGGTCATTTCGTTTATTGTCAATAGTCGAGGTTCTTCGAAAGTTTCGAGTTTATCAGTTGAAGTTCAATGGATACATCAATCTATCATCAAAATCTGTACATTGTACATTTTGATTTCTGGGTTTGGGTACCCTCAATTGTTGGTTATGGAATTATTGTTCATAGCGGGCTCGGGTTTGACAGATGTCCTTGGTTATTGGATGTTCGGATGTTGGGGTAGGGTTGTTTAGTTTTTCAGGTGTGGCTTCGGATCTACGTAGAATTAAATTTTGGCATGTCGCGACGGAAGGGTTGGTATTTTGGATTAATCCGACAAGAGTTTGACAAAAAAAATTAGATTTGGAAGTTTTATCGAGCTATTTGCGTAGTGGAGGGATCTGTTTGGTTTCAGTCAAGGTATGGGATCATAGTCTTCGGCCTTTCATGAGGATGTTTCTATTAGTGGTTGAGGTTCGGCATTTTGATTAGATCTACTGGTACCACACTCGATGGGTAAGGGTTGTGAGGAAGAAGGAGTGTAGTGGATCTGGGGTTGGTTAGGTGTTTTCCCTTAGGGATATATATAGGTTAAATAAGATAGCATGAGAAAACTTGTCTCGAGTTATTAGCAGGTTCTTAATTGGTTTGTAGCCCTTAAATTGGAACAAGAGTGCAATCGCCTATCTCATTCTTTGGTTGTGTGCGACCATTTTTTCTCCTAGAATTTGCATTGGTTAATGCATGTACTGTGAAAGGAATTGCGCATGATAAAAGGGCATGACCCATATTCGTGTTCGGTTAACATTGATAGGGAAGTTGATCGGGTCCCTGCAAGTCGGTGGATTGATGGTTGGGTATCTTTAGGCCCCCGTGGTTCTGGTCGTGAGTCTCTAGGACAGTGATGGAATAACGGCAAGATCATCATCATAC
Source organism: Lactuca virosa (assembly GCF_052849685.1). Classification (NCBI taxonomy): domain Eukaryota; kingdom Viridiplantae; phylum Streptophyta; class Magnoliopsida; order Asterales; family Asteraceae; genus Lactuca; species Lactuca virosa. The sequence continues at coordinate 459,122,352 of NC_136429.1, read as the reverse complement.
TGTGAGCCTTTCATTTTAGTTCTTACAAGGTTTCATGATGTATCGTGAACCAGTGGTGGTACGCTTCATATAGGCGGGACCCGGTGTCGTTTGAATGAGACTCTTAGGTCTCGGAGCGTTATTCCTATTGGCATGCTTGGGTTTTAGTGCATTGTTGGGAGTCAGGAGACTCAGTGACCAGCTGGTTTGGATCTTAAGGATAGTAGAAGTGTGTTTTGGTAGGTGTATTAGTTATGCATCAAAAGTTACTTGTTTAATGTTTGCGATTTGGGACCCTCATGTTCTCGAGGATGGCTTCTTAGGGGTATGGTTACGAATGTTGGGTATTGGTTCTGAAATCTTGAGTCATGAAGTTCGTTTTAAATGTCTTGAGTGATATGTCAGGTGAATGTACACACGAGCTAATAAGGGATTTGGATGAACCAACATTATGCTCGTGGGAGCAGTGGGTTGGTGATGACTTGTCAGGAAGTCAAACATATATTTAAGGTTTTTGATCACAACATCCGAATTTGAGATTTGTGGAAATTAACGATCGGGATGTTGTAAGTATTCTTTCAGCATGAATTGGTGGTGTTCCTGGTCAGGGAACGATAGGTAGTTATGACGAATGGATGATCATCAGTCTCAGGGTATGGTTTCTGAAGTTTAAACTGATGAGTTCCCAGTTTTGGGAAGTATATCGATGGAGTTGGTTTGTGGTTGTAGTTCTGAGAGTTTCTGATTTGAGCAGTTTTCACTGGAAGTTGCGTCTTACAGGTTAGTTGTGAGGAATGTCTTTGTCAAGTCGCATATTTCTTGTTGAGGATAGAATCAACACCGGTAGACGAAGGTAGTCGTGTGCTTATGATGTCATCTAGAGTTTTGCAAATCATGGTGTTCCCAAACTTTTGGGTCTCACATAGGTTTGGGATGTGCAAGCGGATTTGGAATCCATAAGTTCTTAGTTACTGTTCGAGATGTGAGACTACGATGACTTGTATAGGAGGAATGGGAATTGGAAGAACCCACAAGGGGCTCACAGGATGTTTAAGAGTAAGTTGTTAATGCGAATTTAAAGGAAGAAATCTAATTTAAGTGGGGGAGAGTTGTAACACCCACGTTCCAGATTGGTTTAGCCTTTTTGTCGTCAAGGACTAGAGATGGAGTTTTGAAGAAAACTTTATGCCACAACGTGGTGTAAGGATGCCCCCGACGTGGCCATGTCCAAAAGGAACGCGCGTTTAATGGAGCCACCATGGCATGGCGTAAGGCCACCATGGCGTGGTAGCTATTCAGGCCCAAGCCCACGTAATTTTTTAGGGATTCTCCCATATTTAAGCATCTTAACCACCATTCTAGGTCATCTTCTTCAGCCTCCATCCCTTCATTTCGAAACCCTAGCCTCTCTTCCATGGAAATGAGCTTGGTGGCTTGATCTTGAGGATAATGTCTTCTTTTGGTGAAACTTAAAGAAGAAAGAAGTTCATCTTGGTGCAAGGAAACAAGGAACAATCTTGGATCCAACATCTTCTCCACATTTCTGAGTTATTGGAGGTATAAACTTCAAATCTTGACCTTTGTGTTTCTTGTTTGATGTTTGAGCCCATTTTTGGATGTTTTGGTGCCATTCTTGGATGCTCTTGGAGTTTGAGGAATTCCAGAGCTTGATATGGTTCTATCATGGTCATGAACTTCTTAGTTAGTGAGAAAAAGGTTTTAGCTTGAGTGTTCTTAATCCTATGTTTGAGTTTTAGTCATATTAAGTGCTTATTGGACTTAGGGCTCATGATTTTACGTTTGGATGAGGTCCTAATGAATAAAGTTGGAAACTGTATCCATTAAGTCATTGAGATGGAGTAAATCTAAAGTTTTGGATTTAGATATGTAAGGATTAAGTGCTTAGTGAAGAAATGGAACTTCAGACAGTTTCCTACGGCGTGGCGGAGTTTGAAACCTTGACTATTTTGTCATGGCATGACCACGACGTAGCAATAGTCTTTATGTTGACTGTTCGACTTTGACTGTTGACCGTTAAATTTTTGACCAATTTGGCTTTTGGTCAAACTTGAGTAGAATTGAGCATTTGACTAAGCATTGATTTTCGATTTGGCTTAAGGAGGCTTGGGTTGGTTGTTCTGTTGCTGAGGTGGCAGGTGATCTTCTGATGAGTAGTTCAGGTGAGTCTCTTCACTATACTCGTGGGTCGAAGGCACCAATGTCAAACTACTGGATTATGTTTGTAGGATGATGGTTATCTTTGTGATACTTTCAAGGAAAGACCATAGAGGTAGCCCATGACACTTATATGTAAGACTGGTATTTGCCCCTCACCAATGTAAGGAAAGGCCATGGGGGTAGCCCATGGCACTTGTATGTAAGACCAGGATTTGGCCCTAGGCATTGCAAGGAAGGACCATGGGTTAGCCCATGACACTTGTATGTAAGTCCAAGATTTTGTTGGGTTTTGAGCACTACAACATCCTATGGTGCACATACAACCCTAATTTCTTTGGATCTATGTTTTCTCTAATTATACATGCAATATTGTTTCCAAAGCATGAAGCCTACAACTAGCATACAATTGACATAAACAACATAGAACTGAGTTATAGAATTACCTCTTTGTTGTAGCTTGTAGTTTTGGCCTTTAAGAACTTAGCACCTCAAATGTGATGCCTCAAATGGTTCACAAACACCATGAACAAATGGAGGACTTTTGAGATAGAATATGGAGCACTAAAATTCGGCTATGCTTCTCCAAGAATACATGTTCTTTCACTTTAGGCCAAAGGGGTGTCATATATATAGTGTAGGAATCGAAGAGTCATGGGAAAACCCTAATCCATACACTTGGGTTACGATCCATATTTCATGTAGGCTAACTCTTCATGTATACTTACATAAACTTAGCCCATCGTGGATCAATAGCCCAAACAATATATATATATATATATATATATATATATATATATATATATATATATATATATATATATATATATATATATATATATATATATATATATATATATATATCACTTATTTACATAATTAGTCCCCGTTAATTTAATTACTCTCTTTTGATCACTAAAGTAATTCCAAATTAATTCTTGATCAATACTAATTAAATAACATGATTTCATATTAATATATTAGAACTTATAATATATTAATAAATCATAAATAACCTCTTCTCAAAAGTCCATCCTATCAAATTGCTCTGGTGAAGGCAACCGAAATGGACCATGCTACTCTCGGGTCAAGTACATACCAATTATAGTTATGGGCTTAGACACTCAATCCAACAGTCTCCCACTTGGATAAGTCTAATAACTATTATTGCAAGTACGACTCCACAACCCGACTAGCAATTGTAGCTCTTAAATTCCGCTGTCAAACTTTGACCTAGTCAATGACACGTCCATTAGATAAGGGATCATATATTCCTCCGTTCTACAAGATATCATATGGACTAAGACATGGATTATAATCATTCTCTCTATCCATCTGTTGTTTCCCGATTTCTGATTTATGACAACTGACTAACTAAACAAATCAAATCAGTTCAGGCTTGGCCAAGCACTTAGGGTGTCATCATTAAATCATCGAGGGGCTCACAGATATCGCTTTTATCCCTCTAAGGGTAAAAGGAACGGATATGTTGGGTCTAAAGTTATGGTTTATACTTTACTTTTCTAGGAAAATGTATTTTTAGGTCTAGGATCGTAAACAACTTGGTGTTTACGGTCGTATACGTGTTTACGGTTGTGTTTACGGCCGTGAACAGGTTTACGGCCATCAACCCATTCAAGACCCATGTCTACTATATATAGGGTGAGGAGTGGTAAATGAACAAGGGGAGTGTGAAGCATAGAAGTGGAAGATCATATTGTAGAGAGAGAAAGTTAGAAAGAAGAGTGGAGCTTTAGTGTATGTTAGTGTGTGTGACTCTTGTATCTGGATCTTAATTCATATCAATTCATACAAGATTCATCATCTTCTTCTTCTCCTTCTCTTCTATTTTGATCTGGCATCATCCGTTTGATTGGGATTCCGCACCACCAAACGGATCTGATTGATACACAAGCAGATTGGGGACTTACAAGTGGTATCAGAGCTTGGTTGTATCAATCAATTTTGTCAGATCTGGAGCTTATTTGATCTTATTTTTGAAGAATTTTTGCGTTTTTGGATAGATCTCTGAAAATTAGGGGGTTGTTTGTTCTTCGCATTCATAAAAAGGGGTTTTTGATCGAGTTTTGGACCTAAAAAGTCGAAAAAACGTTGTTTTTGGTCGTAACCAGCGAGGGGGTGGCGGCGTGTACGGCCAGCAGCTAGGGTTTCCGAGGAGTTTACGGACGGAGACGGAGTTTACGGTCCGAGGTCTCGCGAGTTTACGGTCTGAAGACACGTATTCGGTCCAAAGTTCACGGCCTGCATCGCACATGTACGGCCGGATTTTGCGGCCTCGGAGTTCACGGCCTTCGTAGTTTACGGCCTGCTCGTTTGCGGTCCTCGTCCTCGCATCGCAACCTCGGCCAGCAGGAATCCTCGCAGCGTGCTTTTATTAAAAAAGGAAGGATTTTAGGGCTGCAAGGAATCGAACTCGAGACCACTAACTCTTCAAACACGCGCCTTACCAATTGAGCTACAAAGCAACACGTTAAACATCTCACTCGTTTAAACCATATAGCTTCAGATCAGCAAATATTCAAAAAGGAAAATGGGGTTGCCAGGTTTCGAACCTGGGTCCCCTGATTCATAATTGCATCGCCTTAATCATCTGATCTAACTTGCTGGATGGTTTTTCTCTTCCAGATTTAATTCAAAAGGCTTCCTCTTTCGAACCAAATTTCGCATTTTTGTCACTTTTAACCCCAAAATCAATTTCCTTTATTTTTAAATTACTTTTTCAACCCAAAAATTTTAGTTTTTAATTTTTGACTTTTTACTTAAAATTTTGACTTTGACTTTCAAGTTTGACCTTTGACTTTAAACTTTGACTTTTTCATTTAACTTTCAAATTTAGCTTTTCGGTTTGACTTTTAAGTTTGACTTTTTAAGTTTGACTTTTTAAGTTTGACTTTTTAAGTTTGACTTTTGAGTTTGACTTTTTAAGTTTGATTTTTAAGTTTGACTTTTTAAATTTGACTTTTAAGGTTGACTTTTGACTTTTTAGTCAAAGGGCATTTTTGGTAAACAATTAGTTCTTCAAGCGTTCCGGTCAATGAAGTTTTATGTACTCCATCTTGTGAAGCAACGATTAAATTTCTTCATGAACATAATGATTTGCTAAAAAGGGAAGTCGAGGACCTAAAATACGAATGATATCAACTCAGGAAAGGACAGAAACCCCTGAAGGCTGAATTAGAAGCAAAAACCAAAGACTTTAGAAAAATTCAGGAAGAGTATAGCAATAAGAGTGTGTGTTATAGATATGTTACTGAACAACTTGCTGAGGTAACTGCTGAGCTTGACACATTGAAAAACAAATTTGAAAATGCAGATTTTACTTTTAGAAAATTTGATGTGTCAAGTGAAGTGGTTGCATCCATGATAGAACATAATTTGCAATTCAAAGAGAATCAGCAAAAAGGTTTAGGATATGACAAAGTGCCTCCTCCTTATAATCATAATTATCAGTATAACCCTTTGACAAAAGAGGAAATGGACAGAGAGGCACGTCTCAAATATGGCAACCAGCTGGATTTGTGTCACGAGGTATTCAGATTGAAAATAATAATGTTTCTACTTCCCATTCAGATCAATCTTTAAGTCAGTCCAAACATGAAGTTGAAGGAAGTGTGTCTGATAATAAAATTGTGTCAAAGTCTGATGACTTAAATTTTTTCGATATATTTGATGATATCTTTGATAATTCTGCCATGGTCGTGCCAGAAAGTATTGAGCTGAACGATTCTAATGCTTCTACTTCTTGTGCAGGTAAAGTAATGGAAGATGAGAACAAGGAGAAAACTGTTGAACAATCCAATGACTCCTTGAACTCTGAATTTGTTGCTTCTAATTCTGTTACTCCTAACAAGCCTGCTGTTGAGAAATACAGGCCACCAACACAAGTTAAACAGATTGCTTGGTGTAATTGTGCTTGTAGGAACAACAAGAGATAAGGCATGGATACACCACCAGGGGCAGGAAGAAACAATTTCCCAGTGAAGAAAAAGACATGTTTTCACTGTGGAACACCTGGACACATTGCCAGAAACTGTCTAAATCGCGCATATGTTCCCTACTACGCACAAGGCTGGCGAAATGCGCCAATTGGGAGATTATCAAAAGGAAATCACTCAAGGTCACGTTCAGATTATGGTGACTGGAACGCGCAGAAGGGCAAAAATCAAGCTCCAAGGGCCAAGAATCTGACTCCTAAGAACAAGAAGGGATCGCCGGCCAAGAAGTCCAATCCAAGAGATGCTCCTGTGAAGCCAAGACCATTTAGGTCAAAGTCATCTCGAAGATCGGCTTCAAGTTCAAAATCAAGTACTGAGCCACCCATCGGATCGAAAAAGAAATGGGTTAAACCCGACTACAGATGGGTACCAAAGGTTCAATCTCCCAAATCATCTAATGCGTCTAACATTTCTTCATCTTCTGTTTGTGATAAACAGAATATGTCATGGGAGAGGGTACCTTGCAAAGATGACAAAGTTCAACCCAGTTTCAAAATGGATTGGGTTCCAAAGACCAACTAATCCCGCTGTGTGTCGGAGCAACTATGGAGGCATATCATCAGACTTCGGTTTGTTGGTAGTGGCTGTTCCAGGCACATGATAGGAGGCATCTCTCAACTGTACAACACTCAGAACATTGTTTGAGAGTATGTGTCCTTTGCGGGAAAGGAAGAAAGGAAGGGATCACTCATGGGGTTTGTGCTTAACGACGTGAAGAATTTTTGGATTTGTTTTGAGATTATGTGTGTTGTTCTCAGACCTTCTGGATGCAAATTCAATTGGTGACTTGCGGTTTGATTTTTCTTCTCGATACTCCTAAGTTTATCTTACACTGTTTCATTTCAAAGACATTTTTCTTTAATTTCCTTATATGTATTTCTTTAGTATATTGTTTTGGGAAGTGATATGAAGTATAGTGCTAAAGGGCAATTTATGAAGCGTGTAATGCATGCCGAATTGTCTAGACTCTGTATTCAATGTGCTGGTAGGCACAAAGGATTCAAAAGGACCAGACTCAGTTTGAAAATTGAAAGGACTTCACTAATATGAACTTAGATAGTTTCATTTGGACTGACCATGCGACACTCGGGTAGATTGAGCAGTGAGATAAACACGGGAACCCACGAGATACACTAAATTAATACGCATCTAGAACTGTGGCTTAACTCTTCCTTGATGTACAGACTTATGTCCTTAATTTTGGTTCTGATAGGGCGACTGGGGGGTTCTGATAAAGTAGGTCTATAGGAAATTATTTTCTTGCTTTCTATCTGTCAGTCATATGTTGTCTCCTCTGCGTGATTGGAAAAGAACCGGCCTGGAATGCAACATATGCAACTCTATCTCTATGCATTTCCATATCTATGAAATTCTTGCTATCTGTTAGCCATATGTTGTTCCCTCTGCGTGATCGGAAGATCCGACCTGGGACACAGCATATGCACTCTACTATCTCTCTAAACCCCTATCTATGTTAGTCATATGTTGTTCCCTCTGTGTGATTGGAAGACATCCGACCTCGGATACAACATATGCACTTCCATATCTGACTTCTTTCTTAATGATTGAATACTCACCTAAAGTAAGGAGTTCTTTGGAAGTTTTTGATTACCGGGGTATATCGGGAAGTGGGAAACATGTTCTAGTACATCTAAAATTGAACCATTTAATAGGTTGTCTGTAGATCTTGCTGCTTAATTTAAGTGAACAACAATATCCTTGGTCGTCGTCAGCTAAATGTCCATTTAGGAATATATATATAACAATGACTTGTCAGTTATAATCTGTCCAAATTGTCAACATCTTTTGTGTTTAAGTGGACCACAATACCGGTGATTAACCAGATCTAGACATGCAGGCGTGTGCTGATAAACGATATTGGATTGCCTGATAACTTTGATCCCAAATTTTTTTTGTTTTTGTTAAATTTGTTCATAGTTTTACTCTATGCACAAATTTAGGGGGAGAATTAAAAAATTCAAAAATCAAACAAAAATCAAAAATTAAAAATCCAAAAATAGTGTTATTTCTGTTTTATTTTTTTGTTCAGAAAATCAAAAATCCAAAAATATTTTTGTTTCTGTTTTTATTTTTTTTCCAGAAAATATGAAAAATCCAAAAAATATTGTATGCTAAGTTTTCTTTTAGTTTTTTTTTGTCTTGAAAAGTGAATTCAGATGTAGATGAGACTCATGGAGACTGAATCGAAAATTTCCAAGCCAAGGCTTCATCCGTGATCATCGAAGAATTCTCATTCGAAGGAGCAAGAAATGAAGACTATTCTTTGAACATTCAATCTTTCAACCCCAGAAGCAAGGTGAAGTTGCAATTGAAGATTATGTGACGGGTTGCATTGAAGCGTCCTCAATTAGTCTGATGCTATCTTTATACCTGCTGAAGTGATCCAGAAGATTAGTTTTCTCTATTATTCTCTCTGAAGATTCTCAAGCTGAAAGCGCTATCTTTCAAGAATCTTATCAAGAAGCCTCCTCACCCAACGTGCGTTCAATGCCAAATTCTGAAGAAAAGCCTAAGTGCTCAAGATGAATTCATTTATTGAAGATTCATCAAGTTCATCTTGATGCTGGGAAGAAAATTGAAGATTAATGCTGAAGCCAAGCTCCTAATGAAGATTGAAAAGAAAAGCCAGCTACTTTTTAGGGTGAGTTTGTTGGGTCAGTTAGAAAAGAAATCTATAAACCAAGGGGGAGATTGTTGGGTCTAAAACTATGGTTTATACTTTACTTTTCTAGGAAAATGTATTTTTACGTCTAGGACCATAAACAGGTTGGTGTTTACGGCCGTATACGTGTTTACGATTGTGCTTACGGCCGTGAACAGGTTTACGGTCGTAAACCCATTCATGGCCCATGTCTACTATATATAGGGTGAGGAGTGGTAAATGAACAAGAGGAGTGTGAGGCATAGAAGTGGAAGAGCATATTATAGAGAGAGAAAGTTAGAGAGAAGAGTGGAACTTTAGTGTGTGTTAGTGTGTGTGAATATTGTATTTGGATCTTAATTCATATCAATTCATACAAGATTCATCATCTTCTTCTTCTCCTTCTCTTCAATTTTGATCTGGCATCATCCGTTTGATTGGGATTCCGCACCATCAAACGGATCTGATTGATACACAAGCAGATTAGGAACTTACAGGATAAACTTCGACTCATATGCTTGCTCTGTTTACTCATCAAATCAAACACAATGATACGTTTTATAACACCAAGTTACTAGTGCGTTTACATATCATCAATGTGCAACCGACTTGTAAACTGCAACTATATGTCTCCGTTTCAAGAATATAAGATATTATCGTCTCACTAATCACTCGTGATAAAATCCATGAAGTGATTTAGATGAGCTTGGATTAATCTTATGCTAGGAGTACTCATGAACACTGCAGCAAACTTGTTCTATGTCGAAAACACCTAGACAATCTACATTCAGATTCATGACAGTCTTGCCTCAATACCTACTTCCAAAGTATGATCGACTGTGGATAGTTTGAATAATCTTATTATTCTGGAAATCAAAACATGCAAAGTGAAAAACAAGAATAATCGAATCCAATATGGTCTCGGAACTTATGAATATAAATAAAACACCTTTTATTTAATCACCATATTGATTACACATTATACATTGTATAATGTTTCGATTAATCAACTTAATACTTGAATTAAAACAATAGTTATGCCATGCTCCAAGCATGCACACTACGTTTGCCTATGGTCCTCTCTTTGTGAAATAGATCAATGTACAACATTTCAATGATGCTCATTTCATAATTCCAAATCCTTGTCGTAAATGTATGAATACCAAATTCTTTCCATTTACTATAATCTGTTAGATTCGAAACTCCAATGCAATAATCCTTTTGTAGTTTCAATGCACAAAGGTCATATAGACTATGCCAATGATATTACAAAGTATTCCCTTTGGACATTGGTTACTGGACCAATTCCATGGAAGCGAAGTCTCGTATTCAAAGTACATTCCTTTAAACATCCTTCTTGCAATAAGGTTTCTAATCTTACAAAGATTTTATGATCAACTTCCACTTATGGAACATTTCCATAATCCCATTTTGACTATCACTTCTGAACAAGAGTTACCTCTTCTCAGAGTATGTCAATATGGTCCTTCTAAAATTTACACTTTACTTCCAACTGTCTATGAGCAACCAATATTTGGTAAACCTCAAATTGTCCTCGACAATTGCTTAACCATTTTAGTCATATCTCGTTCTAGTCCCTTCTCCCTCTTAATGCCCAAGGCATGTGGAAAATTAGAACAGATTAATATTATAGCTTATGTAATCGATCCTATATCCAAAGCATATTAAATACGATTCATAATGTCTCACATAAAGACATGATACTTTGCCAGTCTTTCGCTATAATATTTCCACATATAGAATTTCCTTATGTTGAATCATTTCAACATAACATTCATATATGTCCATGACTAAATTCGATTAAAATCTCAATCTAATATTTTAGATTCGAAATGAAGTATGAATTCCTCTCCCTCGCAACTTTGCGAATTGAAACTTTTGTTTTCTATAACTAACATTGCTAACTCGCAACACTTACCATAATAATTATTATCTTACTAGCATAACACTTATGCTCCCACTAGCTTTGACATGTACCCAGAAATTAGCTGGACTTCTAGAAATCAATACTTGTTGACTTTCTTACCAAAGTTCAGATTTCTGATACATGATGCTTCGATAAGACTTTATCTACGCTCCTCAAACTTATACACCTTTCCTTAGATAGCTCACATGTGTGTCTAAACAGTTTTAGAAGTTACAGCAATAAGTCTCAAATGTTTAGACCATTTGCCGTTTCTCACAATTCGAACTATGAAGAGGGATGCCGTAATCATAATCAAATTTGAGAATGAATATATCACAATTGCTAACTATTTAAAATCTAATTAGTGAAAGCGTTTCCTCACAATCATTTTCATGAAGCGGAGAGAAACCTTATGACACTTAGACTTTATGGTGTATGTGTTCCTATCCATGTGAATCTGTCATTCCCAATCATTATCATAAGACAAGGTCTATGACAAATTCAAACTCATATGGACTGAACTTGTTCAATCTTAATTTCTTGCCACTTGGCAGCACGAGGGCCTACCATTGCTTCCAAGTTGCTATGCAAACAATTGAGCACTCATAGAACTCACATGCATAGTCAACTTTAACTGGAATGGGCATAGAAACAAGAATATGTCAACACGATAGGTTACAAACCTCAAGTCGTGTGCTAGTGATTAACAATAGGTTTACTCTTGATTAGTTCTTGAAGGTATTCAAGATCCTTAAGACTCCCACTGACCTCTTGACATATAAGATTCACTTTGTCAAGGAACATTACTTGACAAACAAATATTCAACAGTTAGTGCGGTTTCTTATCAAGACAAACACTTCACACAATTGGTCTTAGTTGTTCTTTGTCTTATCCAAAACATTACAACTTTCCAATTTTAAATGTACAAGAGTAAGAAACATTTTACTCTACATTTTATGAGTGTTATAAACCTTTCTTAAGACCATGTCACTCAAGTTACAATCTTGGAGTATGACTCTAAGACCTGATTTTGGGACGAAGTATGATTTGTCTTCTTGATTTAACCATTTCAACAATTCACGATTCCTCTTCGTAGCCATACAAATGCACTAAGATGTCCTTAGAGGATCATCTGTGATATGGTTTCATAATCACTAAGATAATCATAAAACACGATACTCAAGTACTCTCCCTTCTTCTCAGATTGGAGAAACTTTTATCTTTCTATCTAATTTGATTCTTCTTATTCGTTCTGTCATACATTCAAACTTTTCCAATGATTCAGAATTACACTTAATCTTGTAAGCATAACCATATTTACTAAACTTTAGTAAATCATAACGAATAGTCTTATCGTTCTTTGTGGTGGACCTGATCAGCGCACAACCAAGTGATGATAATCTTTCCTTATTTGGTAAATCTTAACACTACCACAAACGAAAGAATCAAATCCATTTTCCAATATTGCTATCAATGGAAACATATAAACAACAATTTTCACAAAAGACATTGCAAGGAAACTTAAAATAATATAAATTTCAAAAAATTTTCCTTTATTTATAAAATGCGGAAAAACTTTTCCATACAATGCAATTATAAATGAAAACTATGTTGTTATCTATTCCTAAGAAATCGATCATAACTCTTAAGCAGCAGCTCAAAATTTTGATCACCGAACCATGCGATCAAAATCCATCTCTTCGCGATCAGAATCAGCTTACTCTTCCTTTAAGCTTCCTTTCTTTTCTTCGATCCTACAAAACATCAAAATGTAATTACATTACATAATGTATTAAGAATCTCCAAATAGGAACTTAATAGAGTTAGATAGTGGACTTACCTGAAGCAGAGTCATACATATTGACTTTACCATCCTTGTGGTCCTTCAGATAGGTACGACAGCTTTGCAACCAATGCCCCTTCTCTTGGCAATAGAAACAAACAGACTCTTTCGGAATGGCACATGGGACAATCTCAGACTTAGCCCTTCTCTTTACCATTTGGTCAACCGGGTTGACTATGGCCGATCCCTTTCCATTGGGAAGAGAAGACTTTTCTAGACTTCCAATGTTTCCAACGTCAATTTCCATGGAAGTTTGGGAGGTAGATCTTCCAATCAAATTTGCTTCACCAGTACGCCAAATCATTTCTGATTCAGCAGTAATTAGAAAATAGGTAAGATCAATAAGGGTCACGTCGCGGTCTGTCATATAGTAGTCTTTAACAAACTGACTATACGACTCGGGAAGTGACTGAAGAACCAAGTCAACAGCCAACTTCCTCGACACAACGACTCCTAACATTCCCAGCCTGTCAATGTATGACTTCATCTCCAAGACATGTGCGCACACAGACCTTCCATCTTGGTGTTTTCTAGCCAATAGGGCTTGAGTGACCTTGAACTTTTCAAGTCTTTGAACTTGTGGGTCAGGGAGAATTATTGGAGGAGGTGGAGGAAGAGAAGTTCCACTACAGAAAAAAGAAGGGATTAATCTTTCACCTCAATCGTCTTGTGGAATATCATCTTTATAAAGAAAGGATTCGGGAAGACCAGAGTAGTCTGAACTAGACATCTACAAGGGAGAAATTCAAGTTTAGTTGATTTAAGTCCTTAATATAACACCCAAATGAAATATTAAGGCTAGGACCCAACATCATATTTTACAATTCGGAAGAGGGATGCCATAATCCAATCGCAAAGTATTTGAAGGTAGGTAAATGACGATTTACCAATTTCCGCCATGAAAAACGAAATTGTTTATTAAGTTTTATATGAATTGAAACTCGTAGATTCTTTTGAGATTCATTGAACTTTTCAATGGCATGTTTAATCTCGATTGTGCCCTTCATGTTTGTGACTGGGATACCGAGGATCGCAAACAAGGTGTGAATAACCATGAAAATTAGCTTGGTACTCTCGATGTCATTTATCACCTAATCAGTGTGCCGGTTAACCACACACACTCCATTGATCTATGACAAACACCGATCTACCCTTTGCCACCCTTGTTAGTCCAAATTAGTGTGTCGGTTAACCACACACGCTCCACTAACGACTTGGCAAGGTGAAAAGTGCAATTTCATGGGTTAGCACCAAACTCACATTTTTCCTAAGTAACTAAGATTGGGAATTTATAAGTGTTTAGTTACTTGATATTTTCATTATACTTTTAATGCGAATTAATGTCCTATCCTACCCGTTCGGCTAACGAACCTCCACCAGTCAAGGAAACGGTGGATGAGAGTGGACACCCATTAAACCACTATTTTATAGGCAGTAACCTTATACTCCCCTTATAGATCAGCTTCGTGAATGAGGCCTACTAACGGTAAGACTGACTTGTCTTATACATATATATAATTATTAAACTTATAACTTTATATAGTATAAGGGTGTATTTTATACATATATATATAATTATAAAACTTTTCTTTTAATTAAACTCTTTAATTAATTTAATAAAGTCCATGAGCTGTAATTGAACTACTTAAAGCAACTAGGTTATTAAAAATTCAAAATTAAAGCTATTTAATTAATTTTTAAGTTATGAACCCATGAGTTACAACATTTAATTACAAGAGTTTCTTAAGTTGAGACTTTTCATATACTAAAACTTGAGTCAAGTTTTGTGACTCTTTAAAACCTTTTGGTTTTCCATAACTTATAAGTTAATGTGGTTGTTATGGAAAAAAATTTCATGTTCCATAACTTAAGGACAAGTTATGGAGGACTTTAAAAAAACAATTAAGATCAATTTTACCAAGCAAAATTATCATATAATTTTTCATGATCTAAATTAACTCATATAGCAAGGCAATTCATATCAAATAATACAAATAATTATCTTATTATCTTAAAATTTGACAATTGTCCTTTAGTTGGATGAGTATCATCATTACCAAATCAGAAAATACAATTTTGATGATTACAAAACAGTTTAAGGTAATGATCCTAGTCCAATTCTGGCCAAAAACTTGAAATTCTGCTACAAGAAGCACCAACTCGTCGAGTGCATGATCATGACTCATCGAGTTGCCCTTTTACTGAGTGGACTCGTCGAGTCAGCCAGTGGACTCCGCGAGTTCATCAGTCAGAGGCCAGAAAATCGATTTTTTCAACTTTGAAAAATAGCAAGCATCAAATATAACAGAAAACAATCTTACGCTTTGATACCACTGTTGGGTTTTGAGCACTATAACATCCTATGGTGCACATACAACCCTAATTGCTTTGGATCTATGTTTCTCTAATTATACATGCAATATTGTTTCCAAAGCATGAAGCCTACAACTAGCATACAATTGACATAAACAACATAGAATTGAGTTATAGAATTACCTCTTTGTTGTAGCTTGTAGTTTTGTCCATTAAGAACTTAGCACCTCAAATGTGATGCCTCAAATGGTTCACAAACACCATGAACAAATGGAGGACTTTTGAGAGAGAATATGGAGCACTAAAATTCGGCTATGCTTCTCCAAGAATACATGTTCTTTCACTTTAGGCCAAAGGGGTGTCATATATATAGTGTAGGAATGGAAGAGTCATGGGTAAACCCTAATCCATACACTTGGGTTACGATCCATATTTCATGTGGGCTAACTCTTCATGTATACTTACATAAACTTAGCCCATCATGGATCAATAGCCCAACCAATATATATATCACTAATTTACATAATCAGTCCCCGTTAATTTAATTAGTCTCTTTTGATCACTAAATTACTTCCAAATTAATTTTTGATCAATACTAATTAAATAACATGATTTCATATTAATATATTAGAACTTATAATATATTAATATATCATAAATAACCTCTTCTCGAAAGTTCATCCTATCAAATTGCTCTGGTGAAGGCAACCCAAATGGACCATGCTACTCTCGGGTCAAGTACATACCAATTATAGTTATGGGCTTAGACACCTAATCCAACAGATTTATCCCTCGACATTGCAAGGAAAGACCATGGGGGTAGCCTATGGCACTTGTATGTTTGGTATGCGGTATATTGGGGAACTCACTAAGCTTTGTGCTTATGGTTTTGTGGTTTAAACATTTTCAGGTACTTCCAATTTTAAAAAGAAGAGTCTGGCTTGATCACACTAAATCCCCAGAAGATGTATTCCGCAGTGATTATTTATGATTTTACTCCGATGTTTTGAGAATACTTTTACTCTAATAGTCTGTTGAGATAATGTATGAATGGTTTTGACTTACTTAAAGTTAAAATTTTACTCGGTATTTTTTGGATTTTACATTGAAGTTATATTGTTGATTGATCTACTTATAAGAGAGGTGTCTAGAATGGGCACGTTGGCTTGGTTATTGGATTTTAGAAAAGCTATACGTTGAAATGATTCTGTCTCCCAACTGTCTCGCTTGGCTGATCCTTATTTGATAGAACTCTTAGTATTCATTAGGATTAGTGAAAGTTTTGGCTTTCTATACCAGATTGTCATAGAAATTAACAAGTTATAGTAGTTTAGTTTAATACTCGTTAGAAGCATTACCCGCCTGTAGGATCACCTAGATAGCTTTCAATCGTTTGAGTAATTGTCCAGGTGAGTTACCTCAGTATACCATGTATTACAGTGTATATCCATGTATGTTAGGATAGAGAACTAGTAGAGTAGAGTTGGTAGTAAATCTCTATGAGCTTAAGTGTGAACTGGTAGGGTAGAAAGTATAAATATGCATGCACTATTAGAGTCTAAAGTGCAGTCTCTATGTATGTAATTTTTGAAAGTCTCGAATGTAGCAACAAGCAGAAGACTGTTCTCATGGTTAGACAATTAAAGATATGAGTATAAAGCTGGTGGAAGTTACTGCTTGATACTATGCCCATGAGATAAGCTAGTAAGATGTCTAGGCAATACTTTCTTGTGCAACTGAAAATGCAGTACTTCTCTAAACAAGACCTTCTAGAGATCAACAACAAATTCCAGAATCTGAAGAAAGGTAAGATGAGTGTCAACGAGTATGTTGCAGCTTTTATAGAGAAGATGAAGCTAGTTCCTTACCTAGTTCCTACTAAACTTGCCAAGGTCAACAAGTTTGCTAGTGGACTACCGACAGATAAGAGAAACTAGCAAGGCCAAGGTCCAACGGTGAAACTAGCAACTACTCTAAAAACAGCCATCTGGGTGGCTAAGAATGTAGAGACGCAGATAAGAGAAAATGGTCTAGAAAAAGATAAGGCAGGAGAAAAGGGGAATCTTGACAGATCCTCAAGATCCGATAATAAAGGAAGATTCATCAAGTCCAACGTGGACGACTAAATGTATGGTGGTAGTAGTGGAGCCAAGTGGTGTGAGAAGTGCAAAAAGAAACACTTTGGGAGATGCGACAGAGGATTGACTTGTTATAAGTGTGGGAGGATCGGTCACTATTCCAAGGATTGTACGTTTAGTGATAAGGTATGCTACAGATGTGGAGACAAGGGGCATATGTCAAAAGATTTCTTAAAGAAAACTGAACCGGCAAGGCCAAATGCGCCGCCGAAGACAAAGGCAAGGGCATTCTAGATGATCCTTGATGAAGTATGCGACAATGCAAGGGATCGGTAGTAAGGTTCCATATGTACCTGAAGATCGAAAGTAGCCATATAGATAGTATCATGTGGTGTAGCCTAATATAAGAGGCATAGTGTCGGGTGAACTTGGATATCTAAGTAGTCGTTTCAAGAAATAATATAAACATTAGTAACGTTATCTGATATATTAAGTGCCTATATGATTTTTCTTGTGTGCTGACTTGGAGAATTGAGAGGAAATACTTGGGACGAGTATGAGTAGGTGTGAAAGGTAGTAGAGGCCTATACTACCGGAAGCACAAGACTCACACTTGGATCAAGGAAAGTCACAAGGTTACTACGATGATTGTTATTCCAACCCTAGTGTTCATATCAAATCGATTCCAGCTAAGATAAGTCTGTTACGTGGTTCTGAGAACCAAGTTCGATGTAGCATCCGACTTAAGCTAGAAGATTGAAGAAAAAGATAATCAAAGCGATCAATAGAAGTATTGCGATCGCCGTTAAAGTAAGAAGCTTGTAGCTAGAAGTTCTATGTGCTAGAAAGTAATTATATCACATTATAACATGAAGGAAAGTATCTTCCATTTTGTAATCTGACTTAAAAAGACTTGAGTCTAACCGTTTCATCATACGATGAGAGGTCATTAGAATATGACCCATCGATCTGTTACGGTAATCGAAGTAAATACCTTATCTTAATTTAAGTCTATTTAAGAAGGATCCCAATAAGGATCGAGTTTGTAACTCAAAGGTTACGATTGAAAATGCAACATATGATAAAGAGTGGGTGCAAGATTGAGCACCGCATGCAGTCAAGAAATCATAGAGTTAGATACTCGTTTGAAAGGGCATAAGAGTTACGATTATTACCTAGGATGAAAAGATAACATGCGGAGTCGTTATACAAGCCCTTTTTGTTGATGATTCCAGGATGTAATCATCCTAAGGGGAGATAATTGTAACACCCGCACATTCGGGCTAGTCAATTAACATATAATAAGCGTTAAAAACTACTTTCTGATAGAAGATTATTTAGGATAAATAATCTTAACCAAAGTTATTGTATATGTCACAAGGATTCCGTACATATAAGGAACGTTGAAATCTGACTTATAATGAAGAAGTTATGACATGTTGAAGTTTCGCGATTAAACTCCCAAGACTTTGTGTATCATACAAATTAAATTTATGATAAATTACTTTTTAGCCAATGTGGTCTAAACTAAATTCGTAGTAGTCGTCAATCCAATAGCATGCATATAAAGAACATCTAAATATGACTACGCTAGAGGAAGTTATGATTTTTCTAAGATTCACATACCGGTATACAGCTCAGAAATCAAATTTTAGATCGGTCGATTTTTAGCTGAAACAATCTAAATGGGAATTGAAGATCTCATTAATAGGAGTTAAACGATAAAAAGACAGTAAAAAACGAACGTCGAATGACAAAGTTATGATTTTTCTAAGATTCAGCATAGCGGTATACAGCTCAGAAATCGAATTTTAGATCAGTCAATTTTTAGCCAAAACAATCTAAACGAGAATTGAAGATCTCGTTAATAGGAGTTCAACGATAAAAAGACAGTCGAAAACGGACGTCGGATGACAAAGTTATGAATTTTTTAACGGACTTTAACAGTCTAAGCCTGTTAAAATATAACTTTAAAAATAAATTCAAAATTAGCTGACGGAGTCTAAACGAAAGTTGTTGATCTTGTCGATAGCTACGCGTGGATATAAGGAACGTCAATAACGGAGTTCGTAAAAAGAAGTTATAATTTATAATAGTATATGTACGTATTAAAATAAAGTATAAATTATATATATATATATATATATATATATATATATATATCATTATAAAGGTATCGGCGATGCGCTCGTTATAAGACTAATATTAAATACTTTCGACATTAGTTTAGTACAAATATCATTAAACCTATTTAAAATAGTATTATAAATGGGCGTTTGGTTTTTTAAGTAACTATAAAGGGTGGTTTTTGAAAATTCAACGGTGGTTTTTGAAAATTCAATTATATTAAATATGAGGCTCTAGGATCTCATATTTCTTGCACCATTTTCTTGATTCAAGCGTCTTTCTCTTCTTATCCTCGAACATTTCGGTCCCTCATGATTTGACTTCTCTTTCTGTAGTTTTAGTATATTAAAATTAGCATTGAAGCGCTACAAGAATCTATTTAGAAGAAAGATTCAGTGACAAAGTTCTAACCACTGAGTTCTATGTTTTCGCTAGAAAGCATGTAAGTTGAGCTACACCTATTATGCTTTAAGTGTAACTTATGTTTAAATTCATTATCGTTATTATGAACCTATAAACAAGATGTATCAGTGATTCAAATTCGTTATACTGATTGATCTACTTACGGGGATGATGATAAGGCTAGATTTAGTGAGGTGTTTAAAATGGGCTTTCCTAACAATATACTTTGTATACCAAATGGACCCTACCTCTGATATGATCTTACCTGGTTGTCCCTTATCAACTATAAATCAGTATACTTTGAATTAATGATGAATCTAGACTAATAATTAGTCGCAATAAATATTAGGCTAAGACTCGGTGATAATAATACTAGGTTACGTCGAAGAAAAAGATAGTTGATAGAAACGAAACGTTGTCCGAGTTTCGAGTCATCACTTTAATAAGTGAGTGCATAGTTGCTTTCATCTTACACATAGATAAGAGTTATTTAAGATAAATTATATGCTATATGTGCCTATTATTTTTGTTCCTGATATCTATGCTAACGATTTATACATGTTTTGCTTGATTTAAACTATATATGTATTTTATAGCTATAAATATATTTGGTAAAGATGGGTAGATGAAAGATAAAAATAAGTTTATATGATTTATACCGTATATGTATTTTTATAAATATCATATAGTGGGTAACAAAGGGTAATGAAAGATGCCATTGTATGATGAAAGATAGGATTCCATAGTATAACAAAAGAAGTAAGCAATGATAGAATGGCACGACTTTGGAATTGTTATTTTACAAACGATATAGTCACTTAGCAAAGTATAGGTGACACTAACTACCGAACTAATTGATGATAGTCCCGTAGAACACTAGCAGCTATGGACTTAGTGCATATTAGATAAACACTAGCAGCTATGGATTTAGTGCCTATTAGATATATATTGGCAGCTATGGACTGAATGCCTATTAGATAAACACTGACAGCGATGGAATTCGTGTCTAAAACCGGAAGCGATAAACTTCGTGCCTAAATACTAGAAACGATGGACTTCATGCTTATTCCATAGAACAAATCCTTAGGAATAAAATAGAAAGAAAACTACTAACATGTATTACGGAGAAATCCCTGTAACATTAATGTCAGCAATGATGATTAAGATGACCCTTACGATAAATCCTTAGGGAAGAATAAATAGTAAAACGGGGATGGGAAATTAGGTTACTTTTTTGATGATTAAACATATTAATTATATTATTGTGGGTTGAAAACCCTATGTACTCACCAGGTTTCCCAACCTAACCCACTCAATTTATTTGTATCACAGGTATCGATGTGAAGATACATTACACTAAGAGATTAAAGGAGACGTAAATCATTACTATAAATTAATGTAAGGTCTATCTATGCTTATGTTTTGTATCAGTTATGACATCCCAAGTTTTGAAAAGATATCAATACCGAACGTTTCTTTGGAAATGTTTAATGTTAATATTATCTCATATAGAAATAATATTTTGAGACCAATTCCGCAATCAAAAGAAATACACGGTTTTAAAATAATCATAAATAAAAGTTTTAAAATGGCCATAAATTTAGGGATGTCATAGTTCGATTTTTTAGGATTACACCCCCAGCTGGAACATCGGAAGATGTTAGAGCTGTAGTGTCCCGATGATTCTATGAGGATCCTACTTTACAAAAATTTAGGATCTTGGGTTGCAAGATCGATGGTGCTACTTCATAAGGTTTACGGATCTCTGGTACTATTCTTTCCATCTCCTTGAGCAATGTCTTGTTGTCCTTATA
The DNA here is from genome assembly GCF_052849685.1 of Lactuca virosa. Classification (NCBI taxonomy): domain Eukaryota; kingdom Viridiplantae; phylum Streptophyta; class Magnoliopsida; order Asterales; family Asteraceae; genus Lactuca; species Lactuca virosa. Next base: position 459,101,015 of record NC_136429.1, on the reverse strand, counting down.
TTATTGACTCACTTGTTGCGTCAATATCTTCATCAGGCAGAAGAGCTCATTGTTGGAAATCAAAACGGTAGGATCCTAGAATCCCTCGTATCTTAGACTTCCATGGCTAGTGATCGGAGAGTTGATCTTCTTATCGGTATCAGAAGTTTTCTTCTGATTAGGAGGTCCGCTTGGAGGTGTTAGGAGACTCTTAGAAGAAATGAGAGGACTAGAGGAAGAAGATAAAGTTGGTTGTGTAGACATGATTTTTTGAGAATTATGAACACCACGGCCCCATGGTAGGCGCCAATTTGTTTTGGTCAAAAAAAGATCAAGGTAATATCAACCAAATTGTATGAGAGGTTGTGATGTTGCAATAAATGTAAATGTGAAAATGAAGTGAAAGTGACACGAGTGATCTTACAAGGATAGCCCTTGATCCTTGCTAGGATATCCGATATAAAACCTTGGGAGGTGATAATGATCACATGTCCTGTTTAATCTTATTAATCGAAATGTAAATTACAAAAATGTGCTTGAGAACACGAATACAAGTGATTCCCTCACTCTAGGTCTCTCTTGTATGATTTATACATGTTTATTTATATCCTATATTGACTAACTAGATTTCCGATATCCTCGGGATCCTGTTGAAAAACCTCTTGCACGTTGCCTTTACTTGGTAACTCCGGATTTTAAGCTTGAGTGAAGCGATTGTTTAGTGTACACGTATATTGTGTTTACTATTTCTACACATGTGAATAAAAAATAAGAAATATATATTCGTTATTCTCGTTAGGAAATAATATTGGTAATATAGAGGATCTAGACTCCACTATAAGATTTGAGATCCTGGACATGTTTCAGGATCTTGACCTTTAATATATATATATATATATATATATATATATATATATATATATATATATATATATATATATATATATATATATATATATATATATATATATATATATATATATATATATATATATATATTTGTTCATACGTGGATGGACAAGTATTGTGTGGATGTAGGAACCAATCAAATTTTAGAAAAGTTAAATCATTTAAAAAATAATATAAGGGTATAATACTAATCTTATTATTAATTAATTATAGTATATGTAATGGGATATTAGTTGTATTCCAGGTAAAAAGCAAGAAGTAAAGATAAATTCTGATCAATGAGCATGTCGATGAAAACTAATCTTAGCCGCAAATCGATGTCATCGCCGTTGCTTACCTACCGATCACCAACTAATCACGATCATCTACCTCACCCTACCATCTTTAACCTTCATTGCAATCGTCCAACACCAAAACAACTAAAAACATTCCATTGTTCGATTGATCTCTTTATCACAATGAGCATAGATGTTTACCATATTTTACTCCTAAATCAAACACAGTCATTTAATTCTCCTCAAATCAAATGATGAAAATGGATTTGGAATTATTGAGAGAGCGAATTATACTTTGTAGAATTTAAAGAAGATAGAAGAGATGCAACAAGAAACTCGTTGAGTCGAAATTGTTACTACTAATACTCCCAAGTGTCTGCAATCGTTACTCTTCATAATCGTAAGTTTCAAAGAACGTTTTCTCTTTTCCTAAGTAAGTTTCCCTTTATCATGTAATTTATTCATAAACATATTGTTTAACACTTTTGATTATTGAATATAGTGCAAAACTTGGGAAAATGTATAAAATTGATTTCTCACTTGTTTCATTCGGATATTTTAAGTTTATTTTTGAGTATTATGTGTTTAAACTAGGGAAATTTTGGTCGTATTTGCTAAATTTAGTAATGAAACTCTGGCATTTTATAAGGATTCTCTACGTACTTATTTTGTTGTTTGGTCTGTTTTATTCAACATTGAGTTTTTATCGCAATTAAACCATGACATTTGATTGATGACATATTAAGATGGGTATGTGTAGAGTGTACTACATGCGTTAAATGAAATGCTTCTTAGAGATTTGGTTTCTTTTACTTCGCTTGCTATCGGGTATGTACATTAAGAATTAAAGTGTGTTTATGAGATGTATAAGATGTTTCATGTATACCACTTTTGAAGGGGATGAATGTCTGGTCTTCACCTAACCTGTATATAACAACACCACTCTATTTTAGGTTAGTTTGTTTTATCCCTTATACAAGATTCTCAATATAGTTTATATTTCAAAATAATAAGTAACTAAATTGCAAATTAAAAACCTATTGTGTATTTTTTACTTTGACAGCACGTTTTTGATGTGCAAAAGATTTATAATATATAATTGAAATCATTCCATTTAATAATGGTGCCAAAACCTTGATGACTTAAAAATAGAAATATAGTTTTAAATTTATAAATCCTAACAAACCAAAGTGACTATCAACACCATGCAGTAGACTTGATCAACAATAGTATAACTTAGGTAAGTAAAGGTGTCGAACACATAAGGAACAGAAGTGTACTAATAAATCAGTATCTTTTTATTAATCAATCTCAAAAGAAAGCATATAAAGGTGAATTAAATAGTATCACTAGCATAAACATATAAATAATCAGACAAACATAACAACCAATGCTAACTACATAGATAACATAATCTGAAGGTACTCATACTTGTATTTAATCCATCCTAGTTGAATTAATTTATATTGTGCAATTAATTAATATCCTTTAAAAATATATTGGTAAGTTATCCACTTATTCCTAAATTTATTAGATCGGATGGTAAAGTCACTAACCGTATGATTCTAAGTTGTCTGCCAGCTAGGATAGATCCCTAGATGCAGTCTATTCATTCATATTATGAATTACTCAATTGGTATGATCGTCTGAAGGACAGTGGCATCTTATCAAATTGTCCAAGTTATCAGATCAATCATGAATATTAACTTAAATTTATTATGTTTAACCTAGGGATGACTCCACTAGTCAGATCTATCTATGCCTCAAATGGTCAAGTTCTATTCTCCCAATTGTTAACTAAACATTTGATTCAAGATACATAATCTAAACCAAATCATAAATCATGCACTCAATTACATAATCATAACAAAACTAAATATCAGTACGCATAGATCTTCAATTAACCAAACATAATAAAATTGAATAACTCTTAATACCAAATATCAATTAATCAAACAAACCAGGTTTTCAAAATAACAAATAATCATAAAGGGATTAATCCCAAATATTGAAAAGAGCATATAGGACATCAAAAAGTTAACTAATTACGGACAGAAAGGTAAACATACTGATAACCTAATGATTTCTTCTCTTGATATTCATATTCATGCTTCTCTATCAGCTAGTCGGTTGATACTGCCTTTAGACCCTCAAAACGGCTGCTTCTGGTCTTGACCTTCTATATTCTTCTTATTTTATTATCTTACTTTTCTCTAGACGAATTTGGGGTTCTATATGTAGTTTTTCATATCCGACTTATTTCGCGATGCTACGAGAAATAATAATTTTGGAAAATATCTTCAGAATCCATTCCACGTTTAATTCCTGCTTTATTGGTCTGACTTCAAGGCTGATTTTGGACAAGATACAAGTGGATTTAGGAAAAAGGCCCTCATACATAAGTTGTATAAATTTTCTCTATTTTCCATAAAATATTTAATCTCTTTAATTGGAGTTACGACTTGAACTATATGCCCGATATACTACAAATGGGTCTATCAGGCCTACAAAAAGGCCCTCATACATAAGTTGTATAAATTTTCATTTTAGCTCATCTTTGCTTTTATTTCATCAACATGGATTTTGTACCTAAAAATATAAATATAAATGAATTAAGCACCTTTTGTCCTATTTTAATTATAAAAATGCCCAAAAATGTCCCTTAAAATATGTGTAGTTTAGGACATATCAGTTTTCTTTTAATTTTTTGACATCAACTATACCATAATTATACTTTCTTCATTTTGTGCATTATTTGGTGAATCTCTTGAAGCTATATCAGTTACTAACACCATTATACCAAAATAAATCTCAAACCGAAATCCACCTAGATATCCAAGAAGATCTAATCACATCTGGCGGAGCACTAGAAGTTGAGGAACTTAACTAATCATATGTTTTCGAACATTTCTTATATTTATGGATAAAATCATTTAAGAAAACTACTTTGAATTATAAAAACAAATCGACTTTTTTTTAATCTTTCTATGTGTTGGAGAAGGTAAAGTAAGGCAACAGGGAGAATACGAGTCCCTCCACTGTGTCTTGAATATGGATTTGATACATGGGAATTTGATACATGTATGAATCATATTCTGGAAGGTGGTAGTGTTGGATTAAGGTGTCTAAGGTCTTAACTAAATTGGTATAATATTTATGAATAAAAATAAAGTCCTTTTTGGGTTACTCTAATAACCAGAGATAACTAGAATTGATATTAGAAGAGAGATAAAAAGGATTTAATAATATATTATAAGACTGATATATTAAATAGAAATAGTTAATAATTAATTATGAATTAATTACAAATAGCTAGAAATTGATTAATTATTAATCAAAATTAAGCTGGATTTAGTTCAGTATTAATTGGAATTAACTAAAAGTACAACGGTTGAATTGTAATTGTTTAGTAGTTGAAAAAAAGAAACAATTCTAGAACCATCTAAGCATGGACAGTTTTGGGGAGGGAGTAAACTTTTGCCTAATAAAAAATTGAGTCTTTTTTAGTCAAACTCGAGAAAAGAATACACCTAAATTCAATTTGAGAATTCGAATGAGATTACTAATAAATCTCTTAAAGGATATGTGGTTTGATAAAAAAAATATATCTCACCCATTTTCTACTCTTTCTCGATAAAAAAAAGTTCATTTTAGATCTATAATATTTTAACATTTACAATTCGTTATGTATGGACGATGAGATTTCATTGATATAGAACTAATTCCAATAGACTTATAAGAGGGTCCTATTGATTTCCATCCAGTAGGAATTGAACCTACGAATTCGCTAATTATGAGTTGGGCGCTTTAACCATTCAGCCATGGATGCGGAAAAGAATAATTGAAAGCCTCTAATTTTTTCCTGCTAAACCAACATATTTTCCCAAAGAACCCGTATCTTTGTTTTTCTATCAATCTCCAATTCTAATTCCTCCCCAATCTGATATTATGGTGCTTGTATAGACGAAAATTTCATTATCGTTCAATTTTGACTGGTAATATACCGGAAATTAGCAATATTTGATTGATCACAATTCAATATTCTAGGGTTTCTAGAAGCCTCCTGGTAGCTTATAAGGAAATGATTGAACTGGGGATTAAATCAAATATTTAATTGTTCAGATCTGAATTTATCTACATGTTACCAAAACTATAAATACGAACCTCGGGCATCAAAATTATGTGTCTTATAATACCTAGAAGCCGGAATCCGGTTTTCACTTCTTTCTTTCTCTTTCTCTTCCCCTCTCTCTCTCTCTCTCTCTCTCTCTCTCTCTAGTGTTCAAGAGTTTTGGGTGTGAATCATTAGAGACACTCACACTATTAGATGCTAGTTTTCCATGGATCATATGAAAAACTGAAAAGTTAGTATATTTTAATATACTAAAAGCTATGATTCTAATCCTTGTCATTTCCGATCATAGTATGTTAAATGTTATTTCATAAAGTATGTTGCTATAAGAGTGAAAATGTCATAGAGTTCTAGGTTATATGTGCCCATAAGAGTGTAAGTTTATGCTGTAACCTAGAAAACTAATCAGTGGTATCAGAGCCTAGGATTTTGGTGATCTCCTAGATTTTAATTTTGGGATTTACTTGCCTTTATCGAATTGTAGAATAACTATCACTTATTGATTGTTATTTTAAATGATAAAAATATAAGAGTAAATTACTGAAATCGTCCCTATGGTTTAGTCAAAATTGCACATTTGGTCCTAACTTTTATTTTGCACTCGGATCATCCCTGTGGGTTGATTTTGTTGCGTTTTTGGTCCCTCCCACACATAAAAAGACTAAATCACCCTTATATTTTCTTTATTAGTTTTTTAATTACATTATTAACTAATTAGAAAATTTAATTAAATAATTTATGAGACAAGTGGGACCCACTCTCACTCTCACCACTACAAACACTACCACCACCTGCCATCGGAAATCACCACTACCACCACCAGTCATCGAAAATTACCATTACCATCAACCGTCATCCGAGACCACCACTACCACCAACAGTCACCACCATCCACCACTGGAAACCTGAAATCATATTCGGAAATCCCCTCAGGCAAACCACAAATGAAATCCTCCACCACACAAACTTGAGAATCTAAAATAATCCACCACAACACCCACAAGCAGATCTAGAAAGGGTAGAAATAATAAAAAAAAGATCCGGATACAGAAAAGCGACTGTTCGTTTGTCTCATCCTCCAGCGACAACTGATGGTGTTTGATGGTTGCAATGATGTTTGTTTCCGGTGAGAGAGACGAAGTAGAGAGAAGTAACAGAAAAGAGAGATGACGAAAAAGAGACTAATAGGAAAAGTATTTCAGGTGAAGACAACCCCAAGAGAGATGGAAAGAAGAGAGATCTGGATCAAGTTCTTGTTTTAGGACAACAATCATGCAGGATAGAAAGATTGGGCAGATCTAGATCTTGAGGTTGAATCACCACCACTCCGCCAGTTATGGATCTTGAGGTTGAATCGCCACCATAGCTCCTCTGCCAGTTCTGGATCTTGAGGTTGCATCATCACGGTGGTCCAGTGGGTTTTCTGTAAAGAAAACGGATTTTCCGGTGGCCGACTGAGAAAGAGATCGATCAGATCTTAAGCTTGAATCGCCAACACCACTCTTCATCCAATTCTGGATATTGAGGTTGAATCATAACGGTGGTCCGATGGGTATTCTATGAAGAAAACAAGTTCTCCAGTGAGAAGGGGAGAAGGGGTGGTGTCCGACTATGTGGTTAAGGAAATGATAAGGGTGGAGGTGAAGGTCACGGAGGAAGAGTTAAGAAATGTGGTGGGCCACTTATTTCTTATTTTATTTGCTAAATGTAAAATATTTATATAAATAATTAAAAACAATATAAATAATTTCTCAAATAAATAGATAAGGGTAATATAGTCTTTTTATGTCCGTGAGGGACGAAAAACGCAAGAAAATCAAACAACGGGGATGATCCGAGTGCAAAATAAAAGTTAGGGACCAAACGTGTAATTTTGACCAAACCATAGGGACGATTTTAGTAATTTACTCAAAATATAAACATTAAGACTAGATAATTATGAAAATCCTAATTTGAAAAAGAAAGTTATAAAAGGTAATTATCCAATTATAAGTTAATTAAGATAATATTATCCTTAAAAGATTTAATACAAATTAAATAACTGTTATAATATTATATATATATATATATATATATATATATATATATATATATATATATATATATATAAGAGTTATAATACTATATGTAAAATACTTAGTTACACAAACAACAATAGGACTCATTCACGAAGCCACACTATAAGATGAGTATAATGCAGTACAACTTTTAAAATGATAGTTGAATGGGTGTCCTTTTCACATACTGCTTCTTTGTGTGGTGGAGGGTCGTTAGCCGAAAGGGTTTGATAGGACACTAATCACATTAAAACTATAATGTAAAAGTACTAGATCATTCTCCAAAATCCCACTCTCGTTACTTTAGGAAAATATGAAATTGTATGCTAACCCATGAAAATGAACATTGTTTCTTTGTGATTCGTTAGTAGGGTGTTTGTGGTTAACCGCCACACTAATTTGGGACTGCAAAGTTGAAATGATGGTACAAACTCAAAATTTATGATTTTTGATGCAGTATGTATGGTTAACCAACACATAAATGTGAGATCATAAATGACATCGAGGGTGTCGTGCGGGTTTGTATGGTTATTCACATATTGTTTGTGATCCTCAACATCCTAATCAAAAATGGAAGAGCATAATCTGAGATTAATGCACCATTGATTGTTCAATGAATCTCAAAAGATCTAGGAGTTTCATTTTGATTGTAATTGGTAAAGTGCTTTACCTACCTAAAATATATTTGTGATGTAATTACGACATCCCTCTTCATATTAGGAATCATATTAATGGATCCTAGCCTTAATTTAAAATTAGGTTAATAATTAAGGATTGAATCGACTTATTTAAACTTTCTCTCTTAGGTTAGATGGAAATCCTCTCCCACGTGCTCGCGTACTTTCAAAATTCTAGCTTCTATCTGTTCTCCCTCGTGAATAGCTAGTTTGTTATGGAATCTTCCTTGAAAGGAAAGATTTCCTCGATGTGTATGTCCTTCAAATCAATAATGCGTCAATTTTAAAAATTTGTTATTTCCATAAACATATAAAATTTACAAGTAAGGTCTCTTGCATCTCTATGTCCTTGATGATCCAAAATGATTTTGTGAACATGTGAACATAGGAAATGGATTTGCAATTGATTTAAATGTTTCACTACAAGGCAAGACAAGAGTGATTTGAAAATCCTCATAAGATCCAAATTGCATTTAAACTAAAGGAGAAAGTTCTTATGTGCTCAATGAGAGCTACATAGACGAATTAGAGAATCTCAATGTTGTCCTTGAAAAGAGTATTGTTATAGATCTTATGCTTGGATCTCTCACTATTTTCTTTGATAATTTCAACAAATCTATAGATCTTATGATCGCATTCGGATGGCGTTGCAGGATCTATATGAAAGAAGGAAGCTATGCATCGAGAGCTAAACCTAATCATTGAAATGGATGAATGTTGCATGTCTCAATGATTAAGGATTTCGAGCTTGTACATAGTAATGGAGCTAGGATAAACTAGTTATTTTTTATTACTTTTCAGAGATGTTTAGAAACTAAAACTTCGTTTTATGGGTTCTATAAACATGAATATCAATTTTCGTTTGATAACTGATATTCTGGTTTATAAAGATGCTTGTTTTATGTTTAAAACATGTTCTTGAAATTATCATTCATGAAATTGTTGTTTGTGTTTCTAATAATAGTAAGGTTAACTTTAATATTGATTCCTCTAATATCTTAGATATGACCGCACTTGTGGCATAATCATCATGGCCATAAAAGTAAGAATCGCATCACCAAGCTCCAATTGGACCTGACTTGGAATTATTCAACTTTGGGTTGGATGTTGTATGCGAATCTTGTTCATTGGCAAGAAGACTAAATCAACACTCACATGGATATATGAAAGATGTGAATGGTTGTTGGATCTTGTGCATACCAACATGTGTAGACCCATTAGATCCACCACAAGGGACAACATATACTACTATGACATGTTTTCTAATAACCTCAGTAGATATGATTGTGTTTATATAATTAAGCATAAGTCTGACACTATGAATGGCACAAGAGTATTAGAACAATGTAGGAAATAAAATGGACACGAAGATAAAAGGGGTTCCAATCCGAAGGGAAAGCAAAATGACTTAGTATCGAGTTCTACGATCATCATAGAGATTATGGAATGGTATCCATAATTAGCTTCTCCAAGGGAACCATAATGTAATGGTGTTGCTAGAAAGAGAATCAAATGGTGTATGGTTCGATTTATGATAATTCGTGCTTCACTAATAATTATGTTTTGGGGAATATAAATGTTGAATCATAAAAGCGACCCTCTTAAACTTGGTCTACCGCAGCCTTCCAAGATCCGCATTTGTCTCTATTCAGCAACCCCATCCGAAGTCATCATCATCCACAGTTCACTATCTAACTTTCTTAGTTTAACTCTTTATCTACTTTTGATAGAATGCTCTCTTTTGTCCAGTATGCCTTGCATGGCTACGCTTAGATAGTTGAACTAATGTAATATTTGAGTCTCTATATATAGAGCTCAATCTTTCTTATTCAATACATCTGATAACACTACGCATCTTGAATCTCATACCTTGTGTTATTACTCTCATCTTCTTCTTACTCTCAAAGTTCACTTGAATATAACTGGATATTATCTCTCTTCGGAGCAAGTCATTCTTGACTTAATCACTAAGTTTGATCTCACTTATTAACTTGGTCTGATTGCATTCCTTGTTAAGAATCAACTTAAGTGTATACTTGATATAATACTTGTTGTCTTTTATATTTCCTTATCTTTCCGCAACTAATCATCTAACTATCTAACTCTAACTTATATTATTGTTGAGCATTATGATCCTTTGAGATTAACTTTAATTTCCGCAATATAAACTTGTTCTAACGTTTGTTCAAGTGTGTTTCCCAAGTTTTTCACTCAACAATTGGTATCAGAGCCATAGTGGTTGCTTTTTGAAGCAAAACTCTGATTTTCAAAAGGCCTTCTATACAACTGGAGCTCATTTCTTAAAAAAAACAACAAAAAAAAAATTTTCAAAAAAAAACAAGGAAATATGGCACAAGCATTATCCCTCAACGTTTCCAACAGTGTTGGTGGTTCTAATCGAGCCCCAATATTGGTGGCAAATGAATATCATCACTGGTCTCAGAGAATGGAAAGATATTTAAGGGGACTTGGTAGAGATGTATGGCGATCCGTAAAAGAAGGACCCATGTCCCTATTCTTACACCAGTTCAAACCGACAGCGCCACAGCCAGACTAGGAGGAGGTCAACCAGTTATGAATCGTCCTACCAAAGATGATCTCAATAAAATGGAAAATTATGTTGTTGCTTTTTATGAAATCTCTTGTGGAGTTGCTCCTGACAACTTCGACATTATCATTAACTGCAAATCAGCAAAAGAGATCTGGGAAGTTCTCAAGAACTTGTATGAGGGCTTAGAACAAGCTCAAGATAAGAAGCTCACAACGGCACTCAATGAGTTCAACAATTTCAAAGCTCATACTGGCGAAAGTTTGGAAGACTCCTTCAAAAGGTTCAATCTGATAGTCACTAAGTTATCTAATGCTGGCACCATCCGCAGCAACCATGAAACAAATCTCCAATTCCTCAATGGTTTGGGAAGACATTGGACTACTGCTAAGATGATAGTTCAAGGAGATAGAAAGATTCATTCTTTGTCTCTCTACAAGCTCTACGGGGAACTGCAAGCACAAGAATCCACCGTACTTAAAGATTGTGCTGACTTCGGAGGTCCACTTGCTCTCGTAGCACAATCTCCTCACTCTCAATCATACTCCACCGCATATGACAACCCTCCGCAGTCATATGAAGCAGACTCAGAGTATGAAGATGAAGAAGAATTTCAGAAGGCTATTGCTCTTGTTAGCCAACAGTTCAACCGGCTACCACCTCCTTCCTTTCGTAAGAATCAGCAGTTCAACAAACCTCTATTCAACCGCAACTTCAACCCGTAGAATAACCACTCTCGATATCCCAAAAGTTCTCACCCACCACCGCAACCTCAGCCTACTCAACCCAAAGAGGCACTGAAGCCCATCAATCCAACTGACTCTGGTACCTCTTCAGAAGATAAAAGTGATGTTGTAATCTGTCACAAGTGCAACAAGGAAAATCATTTTGCAAAAGATTGCAAGGCTAACATAGTGAAAGACAGAGCATTCTACCTGATAATGGCTCAAGAATTGGAAGAAAAAGAAAAGGAAAGGGCATACGTAGCCCATGTAAAAAGGGACCATCAAGTTTGGTCATCCGGAGATGAAGACGAAGACATCAGCAACATCAAAGGAAAAGGCAAGATCTACATGCTGGCAACTGCGGATGGCGATGGGTCTACAAAGCTGGAAAAGAACTACTGCTACATGGCAAAGGATGGAACACTAAGCATCGTCGAACATGCCTTGTGCAAGGAGGAACAAAAAGAAGAATGGTTAATCGACAGTGCCTGCTCCTTGCACATGACCGGAAGGTTAGAATACCTTCGGGATTTCAGGCCAATTTCCAACGGTAGAAATATCACATTCGGCAATAATGCGAATAGGATAATCCGAGGTTATGGTGTTCTTACTACGGGAAACTTCTCTATTCAAAAGGTTGCTTATGTAGAAAGCCTTAAACACAATCTCATCAGTGTAGGCTAACTATGTAAAGCAGGCCACAGGGTTGAATTTGACAGTGAGTATTGCTATGTAATGATAAGCGATAGGAACTCTTGCCTGATCAAATCTAGATCCAAAGGTACTATGTATCCTCTGGATGTCTCTCTGATCATAGGCAAACCGTATCTATGCTTCCTCTCCAAAGCAGTATCCGAAGTCAGCTGGCTATGGCACCGCAAGCTAGCTCATCTCAACTTCAGATACATCAACAATCTGGTCACCGGAGAACTCGTCTGAGATCTTCCAATCCTCAAGTTCAGCAATGATACTCTCTGTCCTACATGTGAATGTGGAAAGCAATCCAAAGCAAGTCACCCAATGGTGATTGATTCTTCAATTTCTGAACCACTGGAACTTCTGCACATCGATCTATGCGGTCCATCTACCATAGCCACTCTTCATCACAAGAAATACATACTAGTTATAGTAGATGACTTCACACGCTTCACATGGGTTTTCTTTCTTAGACTCAAGTTAGAAACACCGTAGGCACTTATCAATTTTATCAAGGAGATAGATCTTGAAATCAAGTTACCAGTACGCCGCATCCGAAGTGATAATGGAAACGAGTTTACCAACCATCTCTTAAACAGTTTCTTGGTTTCAAAGGGCATCACTCACAATTTCTCAGCTCCCTACACACCGCAGTAGAATGGAGTAGTAGAGCGAAGGAACCGAACTTTGGTAGAAGCAGCCAGATCTATGCTCAACTTCGCACACCTTCCTCTCTACTTCTGGGCTGAACCAGTGGCCACAGCATGCTTTGTGCAGAACCGAAGCATTGTGTGCAAGCGTCTCAGTAAAACTCCTTATGAGGTCCTTAACAACCGCAAGCCAATTGTCTGATTCTTCCATATCTTTGGGTGTAGATGTTTTGTAATCAACAACAGAGATCATCTTAATAAGCTCGCACCGAAGTCTGATGAAGACATATTCCTTGGCTATTCAACAAACAAAGTTGCTTATAGGGTTCTCATTAGACGCACAAGGCTAATAGTTGAAAGCTTCGATGTCAAATTCGATGACTATCACGTCCGCAACACCGATCCATCAACCGAAACCACAACAATCCTAGAAAGTGATATTCCTGCCTCTTCGGGTCCACTAAACCTAGTTGAAGTAAACTATGACGATCTCTTCGACGCTGTAGAAACAGCCAAGCTATCTGAAGTTATTGTGTCCCCGGAAGCTCAACAGCAGCATGTTGACGTATCTGGTCCATCTCTATCCGATGTAGTATCACTCAATACTTCCACCTCGCCGGTTGAGGGGGAAAACTCCACTCCGGATCAAGTGACAACCATCGAGGTTCCAGTACTTGATGTAGCTCCAGTTCCTATCCACAGAGAATCCTTACCATCAAATGTCTCGTCTGACTCAGATGATGAAGATATAGAGAACATTGACACAAGAACAGACTCGAGAATTATCACACTCCCATCCGCAATCCAGGGGGAACCTTCTCAGGTTCAAGGGGAACTCCCGTCTGCATTCCAGGGGGAACCCTCACCATCTGCCCAAGAAAACTCCAATCCCACCTTTCCAATTCAAGATAATTCAGCAGGTTGTTCACAAGTCCAGGGGGAAATGATGTCTCTAACCGCAGAGTCTTCCGATATTGAAGACATTCCTTCTACCGCAGTTGCTGATCATCTGCAACCCCGTCTACACGTATGGACGAAGGACCACCCACCAGGTCAAATCATCGGCAACCCATCCACAGGTATCCATACTCGATCTTCTAAGGATTTATCTGATCACTATCACTACGCATCGTTTATGCCCTCGGTCGAGCCCCGAACGATCAAAGAAGCATTACTAGAACCAGACTGGATATCCGCAATGCAAGAAGAATGTGACAACCGTCAATTTTTGGTCAAGTCAAAGTCAACTAAAGTCAACAAGTCAAACCGGTCAACTTATCTAACACTTGTATATTAGGGTTTCCGTTATGCTTCTTATTGTACAACTCGCAAATCTTAATACAAAGTATCACTTAGAGTTTTCACGTGTTCGGAAATTCTAAACCCTAATCAGGGCAAGTGATGAAACTACTCGATAAAACATTATTCCTTAACCCTCGGGGGCATATAACAATCATAACGAGACTTAACGGGATGTACAAACCTTGCGTTACGAAGTCAAACACTCAAAAAGGTCGCAAACGAGATCTCTCCCAAATCTCTCTCTGTATGAGAAATCTCTCCAAGCGTGTGAAATCTCTCCCAAATCTCTCTCTGTATGAGAAATCTCTCCAAGTGTGTGAAATCTCTCCCAAATCTCTCTCTGTATGAGAAATCTCTCCAAGTATGTGAAATCTCTCTCAACTTTTTATAATCACCTGGGGCATCCTGACCCTCGAATTAGACGAAAACAGCTCGAAAACGGAAGTCTACGCGAAAAACAGCCTTAAGGAGCCGAAACCTCTTAAGGAGCTGAACCCTCTTAAGGAGCCGAACCCTCTTAAGGAACCGAAACTCTTAGGAACCGAACTTGTCAGAAGCGAACTACACCCTCTCGGACCGAAGCTCAGCAGACCGAACCGAGACCTCGGACCTTCGGTCCCTCCCCCTCGCACCTTCGGTCCCCTCCTCTTCCTCTCGGTTCCTTCCTTCCTTTCTCTCGGTTCTCACTCTCTTAGAGCCAAACCTCGCAGGTTCGGTCCATATTGCCGGTTTTTGACCCAAACTTCGTTTTAAGCTCGTTTTTCGTGATTTTAACGCGTGATTTTCACCCAAACTCGTATTTTAACATAATAAACCCCAAATATCCATATTTTAATTATATTTTGGGGAAAATCCTTGCCTAAGAATAAAATCTAGTATGTAAGATTTATGGGTGGAGTGTTGACTTACCCTTTGGGCAAAGACACAAGCTACCTCCCATACCCACTCCAAGACCATCCCCAGTTACTATTCCACCATACCTGGTCATTTCATTGTCCTTTTTCCCCACTCTTTCCAGCCAAGTACCTTTCCACAAGGATAGAAAAACCCTTATCTCTCCTCCCACTTTATTCACTCTTTCTCAAGGAGAACAAACACATCTCTTTCACTTTCTCTCTCTAAAATTCGAGATTCAAAGGCTGGTCTTGAGTTTTCCTCCACATTTGGTAAGTATCTTCCTCCTACACTTAGATATTCTACTATCCTTCATCCAAATCATGGATTGCTTACACAAATATCGTCATAATTAATTGTTAGATCTTCAAATCTTCAAGCATCTCCCAAGTGTTGTTGAGTTGAACACTTATTTTCTTCCTCATCCATCTACTGAAATCACTCAAGGTGAGTTCATACCCCTACATTTTCATGTTTTCTTCAAGTTTTAGGGGGGGGGGGAATACAAGTTAAAACACCAAAAACTTAACTAAACTCAAACAACAACTTTCATCAGAAAAGTTGACTCTTATTCACGGCCTGTTTTGACTATCTTAAACTTAATATCTTTCAAAACTACTTAATATGAAAATAGTTCAGGTTCATAACTATAAAATGACTACTTGCACATCTACATACGATTTTTCTATGATTTATGGTGATTTTTACAAAACTGTCTATCATTTCAGAAACGAAGTCGGACCAGTCTGTGAATATGAACATTTTAACACAAGTTAAAGACTTCTAAAAATCATCATAAAAATTATGAATAAACTAGACACATTTTGTGAACTCTCAGAATTTACGGATTCAGTTTTCAACTTCGTATGATTTTTCTATGATTTTTCTAAAACAGTGTAGAAAGGTCAAAATCTAGATAACAGCTTATAACTTTCATCACACTTTGTAACATGTTGAGCAAAGTGTAAATCTTTGAGGATTTCTTATTTTACATGTTTTTCTTGTTGTAGTATAATTATATGACAGAAAATACTCACTGAATTGTAAGAATCCTCCATCATTACCAATAGTACAAAACAAGGCAGGATAAACATAGTTATATTTTTGCTATACATTCGACTTACATAGAAAATGGTTCTTATACACCACAAACAAATATGCTAAACTATAATAGGTATAGTTAGGTTGCATATACATTAAAAACATTGTGATAAACTATAATAGGTATAGTTTATGTTTCATTTACATTACGAACTCATTACAAAAGATTTTCATAAAAAAAAGGGGTACATTACAAGGTACCGGGTTTATACAAAAAGGGGTACATTACAAAGTACCGGGTTTCATATAAAAGGGGTACATTACAAAGTACCGGGTTTCATATAAAAGGGGTACATTACAAAGTACCGGGTTTATACAAAAAGGGGTACATTACAAAGTACCGGGTTTCATATAAAAGGGGTACATTACAAAGTACCAGGTTTATACAAAAAGGGGTACATTAGCAAGTACCGGGTTTTCATATAAACGGGGTACGAATACAAAGTATCGGGTTTACACAAAAATGGTTTTATGGTATTAAAACTACATATCATTTAGAATAGTTAGTTTTCAGCTATAATTGCTAAGTATACATGTTAGATTTATATAACATTGAATTGAAATCGACTTAGAATTGGTGGGCCCGCCTTATCTCCTGTTCCTTGTTTGGTTGTGGACCTAGGGCAGACCCATTATATTCAACGGTTTATTTAACTTAAATTTTATATAACTTTTATACGCTGGGTGATTATAGAAGGAATCTATGGGTCCTTCTAGGGTACATTATCGCATAACATAGGAGCATTCATTTCACACTTAATAAAGAAAATATTGGATTTTTTGAAAACATACTATGTCGCTTTTACAAGGAAAACGGTTTCTTTCTCAAACAAAACTCTTATGAACTCACCAACTTATTTGTTGACACTTTTCAAAACTTCTTGTATTCTCAGGAAATCAGTGAAACAGGAAACCAACAGCATTTTGAGGATGGGACGTTAAATCGTCAAACAGTTCATTTTGTCATCATAATGTAATTGATTTTGAAACATGTAAACATATACTATGGTGTAACCTTTTCAATTATATTTATGATGGTTGTATTTACTTTGAGCACTATTATACTCGTTGTTGTGATACTATACATGAAGTCCTCCACCCCCGGACGTTTCCGCCATCCTTGGTTTGGGGTGTGACAGATTGGTATCAGAGCATTGTTTATAGTGAACTAAGTATATCGAACCACATAAGATATACAAACTATAAATGCATTGGGACTAAAGTCTCTGATTAAACATTTTCGAAAGACTATACTTTTAGAAATAAATATGTCTGTGTTAAAAGTATACATGCATGCATACATACTAAGGACAGCATCATACTTGAACAAAACAAAAGTGGTGATTGTTGAATGGCACAAGTAGGCTTGGGGATGTATAGTCAGGTCTGGGAATGACATAGCCTGATCAACTATGTCTATCCCAGAAGTGATTAGCATATGCCCGGGAATGGTTGTGTTGTTGCAACAAGTCTAAAAACTTACCAACTCTATCTACAAACAAACATTGAAAAACATAAGTCAAACATTAAAATACTATAGGAGTATTTGGTGATATTATAACCAACTTATGTGAAAACTAAAGACCCCTATTAGTAGGTCTATAATGATTGAGTGCATGCACCAAGGTTATACATAATTAAAGATATTATAGACTCAGAATCTATGACTATTGCTCTACTTCTTGTTCCTTGTTTGGTTGTGGACTTAGAGTAGAGTCAGTTATTCGAAGGTCTATTCTATCTCAGATTATGTATAACTGGTATGCACTATGTGATTATAGACGTGACTAATAAGGATCACCCCCTATAAGTATTTATAGGATTAGACGTCTATTAATTATCTCTTCTACCCCTATTCTCGCACGAGCAACGTGATGGGTAAATCTTAACGCCCGTATAAAACCTACTTCTACCCACTACCATAACTCCGTCTTAGGAACGTTAGCAGAAACACCGAGAATAGTTCAGTAAGGTGCGAAATTTATACGTGTGTATATAAATGGTAAGGATATAACTAGAGTATATCAATAAAAATTGGCATGCATTTTATTTCATTGGGAGTTTACCACATATTTCATAACCTGGTATTACAAACAATTTGCTTATGGTAACTCTAAGATTACTTAATGTATACCTCAAGATTATGTGTAATTAAGAGACGATCGGCTTAGAAATGGTGAGTCCGCCTTAGGTCCTGTTCCTTGTTTGGTTGTGGACTTAGGGAAGACTCATTAAGTTCAACGGCCTATTAAACTTGAATTACACACAATTGGTATACATCGGGTGATCTTAGGGGTGGATCAGGCATGGAACAAATCACGAGGTTACATTCGAGTCATTTCTACTAAATTCATAAGTTTATTTATATAAACCTCTGCTATGAATTGTTTGCCACATTCGAAAAATCGGGAAATACTATACTTGAAAACTAATAACCTAGTTTTACGACGCCCGACTAATAACCATTACTAAAAGACTTATACTCATTTCGTCTTTGAAATTCTATAACAGAAAGATGCTGCCTCGTAGGTCTGTTAGACGCACTAGCGGAACGCAAACAAATCCACCACCGCCGCCTCCCCAATATGATCATGTTATGTTCCAAGTTGCGGTCATGGCCGCGGTGGCAGCTGCTATGTCCCAAATCAGCACTGATGGTACAGGGCGGACAGGGAGCGGTACTAATAACTCCACTCAAGGAGATAGCCAAGGGCGTTCTAGAGAATGCTCCTTTAAGGACTTCACCAATGCCATACCCGATTCATTCAATGGCAACGGGGGAGTCATCGATTTGATGCAATGGTTCGAGAAGACTGAATCTGTGTTCGAGATCTATGCGTGCCCCGAAGCAAACAAAGTCAAATTCGCAGCTCGCACTTTCGCCGACCGGGCCCTTAATTGGTGGAACGGCCACGTTAAGTCACTGACGCTTACAGTGGCTAACTCGATGAGTTGGGAGGACTTGAAGGTAAAGATGCTGAAAGAGTATTGCCCAAGGGGCGAGGTGCAAAAGCTAGAGCAAGAACTGTGGAACCTCAAAATGACAGACTCTGACCTTGCAACCTATACCGTCCGATTCTGTGATCTAGCACTCCTTTGTCTCGCTATGGTCACCCCGGAAGACAAAAGGTTGGAGCGATACCTCTAGGGATTGTCCCCCCAAATTCAAGATAACGTGTTGGCCTCAAGACCAACTACCTTTGACAGTGCCAAGGAATTGGCACAACAACTCATAGACCATCGTGCCAGCCATGACACTGCAACAACCACCCCTGATCAAGCAAGAGGAGGAAACAACAAAAGGAAGTTCTGGGACAACAAGAAGGACCAACCAGCCCAGGACTTCACTAAAAAGCAACAGATCGTTCCTGTTCATGCTGCCACAACCCTCGCCACGCCAGCACCCATAAAACAATACACTGGAACCCTTCTGAAATGCAACAAGTGTAACTTCCATCACACTGGGGCTTGCCGAGAGATGCATTGCAAAAATTGCAACAGAAAGGGGCACACTGTCCGTTTCTATAAGGCACCAGCACGACCCATCAACCAGGTCCCTGGCACTGGAGTAAGCCCAGCCTGTTACAAGTGCGGCGAAACAGGACACTTTAAAAGGGACTGCCCAAGAGCACGAAATGTCAGTGATGGTGGAAGGGTGCCTACGATCACTGCAGGAGAAACCACCCCGAAACCGCTCGTAAATATCAGTACGTGTTTCTAACATCGACGTTTAAATTTTAAATTTTTTTTACTAAATCTAGCATCGATTAAAGTATATCAAGTATAAATCTCGAGAACACGGCAAAACCCAAATAAGTCTTATCATCTATATAAAAACGCAGGGTTTTTACTAGTGAATCTATGATGGCTAGTGTAAACATTATGGTTATATATCATTAAGATTCTATGGACTTAGAATGTGTGATTCCGCCTCATTTCCTGTTCCTTGTTTGGTTGTGGGCTTAAGGCGGGGTCACCCATCCGAATGCCTTTTCAATCTTAATGATATACGACTAGTTTAAACCAAGCGATTATAAAAGATCTGGTAGGACTTATAATGCAAATTTCGTCACAAATTGTTGAAACATTCGTAATGCTGGAACTCGCTAACTACATTATAAAATATTCGGAGTAGTTATATCAAGAATAAAGCGAGGAGCATAAAGGCACACATAGAATACACCATCATTCCAAAACAATATTTCCTTTTAAATCGACTCAGTTCAAGTTACAATAAGAAATTCGAAGGTCGTCATTTAACAACAGGCGGGTTGGTCCCCACCATAATCAATTTCTTGTACTACGAAAAGTTCCCCCATCTTTCCTCCAAATTCTTGAAGTCCCAGTCGAAACACTAATTTCGGGACGAAATTCTTTCTAACGGAGGGATGATGTGACAACCGTCAATTTTTGGTCAAGTCAAAGTCAACTAAAGTCAACAAGTCAAACCGGTCAACTTATCTAACCCTTGTATATCAGGGTTTCCGTTATGCTTCTTATTGTACAACTCGCAAATCTTAATACAAAGTATCACTTAGAGTTTTCACGTGTTCGGAAATTCTAAACCCTAATCAGGGCAAGCGATGAAACTACTCGATAAAACATTATTCCTTAACCCTCGGGGGTATATAACAATCATAACGAGACTTAACGGGATGTAAAAACCTTGCGTTACGAAGCCAAACACTCAAAAAGGTCGCAAACGAGATCTCTCCCAAATCTCTCTCTGTATGAGAAATCTCTCCAAGCGTGTGAAATCTCTCCCAAATCTCTCTCTGTATGAGAAATCTCTCCAAGTGTGTGAAATCTCTCCCAAATCTCTCTCTGTATGAGAAATCTCTCCAAGCGTGTGAAATCTCTCCCAAATCTCTCTCTGTATGAGAAATCTCTCCAAGGGTGGGAAATCTCTCCCAAATCTCTCTATGTATGAGAAATCTCTCCAAGCGTGTGAAAGCTCTCCCAAAACTCTCTCTGTATGAGAAATCTCTCCAAGTGTGTGAAATCTCTCCCAAATCTCTCTCTGTATGAGAAATCTCTCCAAGTATGTGAAATCTCTCCCAAATCTCTCTCAACTTTTTATAATCACTCGGGCATCCCGACCCTCGAATTAGACGAAAACAGCTCGAAAACGGAAGTCTACGCGAAAAACAGCCTTAAGGAGCTGAAACCTCTTAAGGAGCCGAACCCTCTAAAGGAGCCGAAACCTCTTAAGGAGTCGAACCCTCTTAAGGAGCCGAAACTCTTAGGAACCGAACTTGTCAGAAGCGAAGATGTCAGAAGCGAACTACACCCTCTCGAACCGAAGCTCAGAAGACCGAACCGAGACATCGGACCTTCGGTCCCTCCCCCTCGCACCTTCGGTCCCCTCCTCTTCCTCTCGGTTCCTTCCTTCTCTTCTCTCGGTTCTCACTCTCTTAGAGCCGAACCTCGCAGGTTCGGTCCATATTGCTGGGTTTTGACCCAAACTTCGTTTTAAGCTCGTTTTTCGTGATTTTAACGCGGGATTTTCACCCAAACTCGTATTTTAACATAATAAACCCCAAATATCCATATTTTAATTATATTTTGGGAAAAATCCTTGCCTAAGAATAAAATCTAGTATGTAAGATTTATGGGTGGAGTGTTGACTTACCCTTTGGGCAAAGACACAAGCTACCTCCCATACCCACTCCAAGACCATCCCCAATTACTATTCCACCATACCTGGTCATTTCATTGTCCTTTTTCCCCACTCTTTCCAGCCAAGTACCTTGCCACAAGGATAGAAAAACCTTTATCTCTCCTCCCATTTTATTCACTCTTTCTCAAGGAGAACAAACACATCTCTTTCACTTTCTCTCTCTAAAATTCGAGATTCAAAGGCTGGTCTTGAGTTTTTCCTCCACATTTGGTAAGTATCTTCCTCCTACACTTAGATATTCTACTATCCTTCATCCAAATCATGGATTGCTTACACAAATATCGTCATAATTAATTGTTAGATCTTCAAATCTTCAAGCATCTCCCAAGTGTTCTTGAGTTGAACACTTCTTTTCTTCCTCATCCATCTACTGAAATCACTCAAGGTGAGTTCATACCCCTACATTTTCATGTTTTCTTCAAGTTTTAGGGGGGGAATACAAGTTAAAACACCAAAAACTTAACTAAACTCAAACAACAGCTTTCATCAGAAAAGTTGAGTCTTATTCACGGCCTGTTTTGACTATCTTAAACTTAATATCTTTCAAAACTACTTAATAAGAAAATAGTTCATGTTCATAACTTTAAAATGACTACTTGCACATCTACATACGATTTTTCTATGATTTATGGTGATTTTTACAAAACTGCCTATCATTTCAGAAACGAAGTCGGACCAGTCTGTGAATATGAACATTTTAACACAAGTTAAAGACTTCTAAAAATCATAATAAAAATTATGAATAAACTAGACATATTTTGTGAACTCTCAGAATTTACGGATTCAGTTTTCAACTTCGTATGATTTTTCTATGATTTTTCTAAAACAATGTAGAAAGGTTAAAATCTAGATAACAGCTTATAACTTTCATCACACTTTGTAACATGTTGAGCAAAGTGTAAATCTTTGAGGATTTCATATTTTACATGTGTTTCTTGTTGTGGTATAATTATATGACAGAAAATACTCACTGAATTGTAAGAATCCTCCATCATTACCAATAGTACAAAACAAGGCAGGATAAACATAGTTATATTTTTGCTATACATTCGACTTACATAGAAAATGGTTCTTATACACCACAAACAAATATGCTAAACTATAATAGGTATAGTTAGGTTGCATATACATTAAAAACATTGTGATAAACTATAATAGGTATAGTTTATGTTTCATTTACATTACGAATTCAATACAAAAGATTTTCATAAAAAAAGGGGTACATTACAAGGTACCGGGTTTATACAAAGTACCGGGTTTCATATAAAAGGGGTATATTACAAAGTACCGGGTTTCATATAAAAGGGGTACATTACAAAGTACCGGGTTTATACAAAAAGGGGTACATTACAAAGTACCGGGTTTCATATAAAAGGGGTACATTACAAAGTACCAGGTTTATACAAAAAGGGGTACATTACAAAGTACCGGGTTTTCATATAAACGGGGTACGAATACAAAGTACCGGGTTTACAAAAAAATGGTTTTATGGTATTAAAACTACATATCATTTAGAATTGTTAGTTTTCAGCTATAATTGCTAAGTATACATGTTAGAGTTATATAAAATTGAATTGAAATCGACTTAGAATTGGTGGGCACGCCTTATCTCCTGTTTCTTGTTTGGTTGTGGACCTAGGGCAGACCCATTATATTCAACGGTTTATTTAACTTAAATTTTATATAACTTTTATACGCTGGGTGATTATAGAAGGAATCTATGGGTCCTTCTAGGGTACATTATCGCATAACATAGGAGCATTCATTTCACACTTAATAAAGAAAATATTGGATTTTCTGAAAACATACTCTGTCGCTTTTACAAGGAAAACGGTTTCTTTCTCAAACAAAACTCTTATGAACTCACCAACTTAGTTGTTGACACTTTTCAAAACTACTTGTATTCTCAGGAAATCAGTGAAACAGGAAACCAACATCATTTTGAGGATGGGACGTTAAATCGTCAAACAGTTCATTTTGTCATCATAATCTAATTGATTTTGAAACATGTAAACATATACTATGGTGTAACCTTTTCAATTATATTTATGATGGTTGTATTTACTTTGAGCACTATTATACTCGTTGTTGTGATACTATACATGAAGTCCTCCACCCCCGGACGTTTCCGCCATCCTTGGTTTGGGGGTGTGACAAAGAACTAGAAGAATGCAAAAGAAACAAAGTTTGGCAGCTCGTTCCAAAGCCACATGGTCACACTATTGTTGGTACTAGATGGGTGTACAAGAACAAGTTGGATGAATCCGGTGCGGTCGTCAAAAACAAGGCAAGGCTAGTTGCCAAGGGATATAGTCAACTTGAAGGTATTGACTATGATGAAACGTATGCTCCGGTGGCACGAATGGAAGCCATCCGAATCTTCTTAGCATACGCAGCTCACAAGAACATAAAAGTACATCAAATGGATGTGAAAAGTGCTTTTCTCAACGGTGAATTAAAAGAGGAGGTTTATCTTCAGCAACCTCCGGGTTTCGAAAGTCTTGAATTCCAGACTACTGCTACAAGCTTGAAAAAGTAGTCTACGGTCTAAAGCAAGCCCCAAGAGCGTGGTACGAGACTCTCTCTGAATTTCTTGTCTCATACGGATACAAAAGAGGAGTGATTGACCCCACCTTATTTAGAAATGAAAATGGTAATCACCTTATGCTTGTTCAAATATATGTGGATGATATCATCTTCGGATCAACTGATCAGGGGATGGTGGATGAATTTGCTAAGCTCATGACCAACAAGTTCCAAATGAGCATGAATAGAGAGATTAACTTCTTTCTAGGACGTCAAGTGAAACAAGTCCCTCAAGGGATATTCATCCATCAGGAGAAATACACCACTGAACTACTAAATAAATACTCAATGGACAACTGTTCTTCGGCCAAGGTCCCCATCGCCTTCGGATATAAGATATCTGCTGATCCTTCCGGCGAATCAGTGGATCACAAGACTTATAGAGGTATAATTGGCTCATTGATGTACCTCACCGCAAGCCGACTAGACATTGTCTTTGCAACAGGTGTATGCGCAAGGTACCAGGCTGATCCAAAAATGTCACACATGACCGCAGCCAAGCAGATTCTAAGATACTTAAAGGGCAGCAAGACTCTTGGCTTATGGTACCCCGCAGGAAATGACTTCAGCCTAAAAGAATTCACCGATGCGGATCATGCCGGATGTAGAATAGATCGAAAAAGCACCTTCGATGGATGTCAATTTCTGGGTGGAAGACTCGTCAGCTGGTCATCAAGAAAACAAAGTTGTGTATCACTGTCTACCGCAGAAGTTGAATATGTGGCCGCAGCCAGCTGTTGTTCACAAGTTTTGTAGATGAAAACACAACTTATGGACTACGGATACAGAATGTTGCGGATACCAATTTATTGTGACTCTGAGAGTGCTATAGCGATTTCCCACAATCCTATTCAACTCTCTAAGACAAAGCATATTGAACTACGGTATCACTTCATCAAAGACCACATCCTGAAAGGTAACATTGAACTAATTTTTGTCCATACTCATGAAGAGATTGCTGATGTATTTACAAAGGCACTTGACTCCACAAAACTCAACAGTTTCTTACAAATGTTAGGAATGATGAATCCGGACCCACAATTCTTTTTGAATTAATAGGTACCGCAGACCATCCTAGGTCTCTGTTGCGGTCCTAATTGAATTTATTTATGATAGATAGTTCTTGTATATCCTATGCACCATAGTATATTCTATGTACCGCAGTGTATCTCAGGTACCGCAACTATATATCATATCTATCCTTCAATGGTCCTTATTGTTAGTTGTTACTAATTTTGTTCAAGTGCTCTCCTCAGTTCTCCTACTGCAGTCATCTATCCATCCATCCACAATGATAAACGATTCATCCGCAATGAAGTCTCAATCCGCAATCACATTGATTAATTTCTCAACTGCTTCATAAATTCTTGAAACGTGGTGTGCTATTTAATGATCCTTCATTAAATAAGAAAAACATTCAAAAAAAAACATTCTTTGTGTAGCATATCACTGTCTCAGTTCTACTTTTCAAATAAACCTTGTGTCATACCTATTTTGGGTATAATGACAGAAAGAACAATTTTCCATAAAAAATTCTTTTAAGAAATCTTTTTCATTAAACTGTCTCTTCCTATTACCCCCCAAAACGTCAAATCCGTTACATCTCCCTCCTTTATACAACGGATTAACCCCTCACCACACGTTCTTCAGACGTGAGGTTATAGGGACTGACATTTCATTAAATGCAACCTCTTTTGGAAAATTTCAAAAAATAAAATAAACCTTTTAATTAACTCATCTGCGGCTGAGATTGCTTCTCCTAATCTAAATAAACAACCCAAACGTTTTTATTTTATCCGATTCCTCTTAGGGTAAAATCAATAAAGTTTCAAATACGCCACTATAAAACCCTCTTTTTCTTCCCCAAGAAAGCTTTACGCTTTCTGAAAAACTCTCAAGACGAACTTCTTCTCCTTCATCTTCTTGCACCCTGTTTTCTTGCAAGTTCTTCAAACTTTTTACAAAAATGGTGAAATCAGGTATCTCAAAGAAACATTCCAAGGCATCTGCCTCTGCTCACCCAACTGGTTCAGACTCTGCTTCAAGGAACCAAACGCCAACGATTGCTTCAGGCAATTTTAGGGCAGTGTTCAATGAGCATTCTTCTTACAATGCTCCGATCAAGTTGATGATCAAGTTCCTGTCAAATCATCCATTGTTTGGTCCTTTTGACACCTTCACAGATGTGGTACCGCTATCAACACTCTTCAAATGTGCCTTCTCTGCATATCGCCCTCTCAACAACCTTCAAGAGGTGCATCTGAATCTAGTGAATGATTCTTTGGTTATTCTGACCAAAGAGAAATTTCTCAACGCCATCAATCTGTTTGTTCATCCTTCAACAAAGTTATTCACCCTAAGCATGGTCGACATTCTAGCTGCACTTTACCAGATGGGTTACCAAAAGAAGCTGAAAGGCATAGGCGAATTCAAGAAGAATCAGGTGCATGCGGTATGGCAGTTCGTTTGCCATTTCGTGATCCGCAGTTTGTCCGGAAGAACCGGAGGCACTGATAACATGGGCCTCAAGCTGTTAGAGTTAGTATGGAGTATTTTCACTGGCCACGATGTCAACTACGGTCAGATCCTGTGGGATGACTTCTTGCAGTACATCCCCAAGGAAAGTCCAAAAGAAAATCCTACCGAGCTCACCTTTGCAAGATTCTGGTCTCTATGCATCTCAGATCTTCATGCTGATGCAGGACTGAGCATGGGCAACGATGTCAACCTCTTCATCACCAGAGATCTAAAAAGGTACAACCCTTCTAAAGATCAATCTATTTTTGGACCCATTAGACGGCTACCAGTCCACATATTGTCTACACTTGGACTTCAAACCATTGAGGTCACAGATCACATAGAGGCTACGGAAGGTATTGACCCATACCTTCCTACCCCGCCTCTACTTAGACAAGCCTCATCTGCACCCATCAATCCTGGTAGTACCGCAGCTCCATCTTCCACCACTCTATCCAACTTATCTTTATCAAAAAGGCGCAAGAAGTTAGCCTCAGCCAACCAAGGCCCCCGCAACATCACCAAGAAACATGGAACCCCAAAGAAGAAAGATACTCCCAAGAACACTGAACCATCCAACAAAGGAAACTCAAACAAACTATGCCTTCAGATGACGAATCAAATGACAATCAATCTCATTCTCCCTCCATAGAACTTATGAGTGATTCTGATGATGACGCACAACCCATTGCTATCCTCAAGAAAAGAAAAACCAAATCCACTGACCAAATGCGTGACCGGACTGATGCCGCAGCCTCTCAAAAGGCTCCGATAGTTCTTGGGGTGGCCGCAGACCCATTGAATTCTACTCAGACACAGAAAGTGTGTCTGTTTCAACTGATCGTGGAGACTCACCCCCAGCTCACTCCCAAGGGGATGGAACTGGTTCTCGCCCTAAGGTCTCCATGGCTTCCCGTCTACATTTCTTTTCACCTGGGGAGTTGAACTCCATCCTCTTGTCAGTAACCCACACACTTCAAACATCTTCCCAACTGCAGGGCTATTCTTCCGCCCTTGCCAGAACTGAGCCGAGGCCAGACTTGACCACGGGTCAAGGAAACCAAGGAAGCTCAGGAAATCCTACTTTGCTTACATCTTTTCCAGGTGGTTTAGGCACGGTGAGCACAATTATGCAAGGATCCGTGGACCCGAGAGACACCTCGGTGCGTTTTCAAGGAATTGACGGAATTGATCTTAATGATTCATGGAGTACATACAAAGCCAACCAATGAAGCTGAAGCAAAGAAATATGCCCTTTATGTAGGGCATTTCAAGCGAGAAAGGATCGACAGACCAAGCAGCTTCAACAAAAACATCAAGAGATTCAATCAGTGGCAAAGTATTGGGCAGACACCATTAACAACGCCAACACCGTAACCACCATTCTGAAAGTACAGGAGTGGATGTCCACAATGGCTGAGACGATCCGCAACGCTCAGACCACTCTTGGTGGTGCAGGTTCATCAAAACTCCCTCCAACTCCAACTGTTAGAAATTCTCAAGATGATGGAATCGCCATCGAAGTCAGCTCCGCACCTACATTCGGGTTCGATGACTTTGATCTCAATGAGGTAATTCAGCCTACCCCTTCTGATGAAGACTTAATGATTTTTGATGAGGAAGAAGCTTCGAGTGGCTCTCAACACTCAACCTCCAAGCCTAAAGAGAAAAAGAAGAAAAGGAAGATTGTTGTGTCCAGAAAAGAATTTCTGAGTCTACAAGCCAAAGTAGATCAGATTCTTGCTGCAGTTAAGCCCACTCAACCACAACCTGAAGACTTACCAGGACCGCAGTCCCTTATTGAAAGGATCGAACGACTTGAAACTCGTGAACGACTAGCTGCTGAGCGAATTTCTCTGAAAGTTGAAATGGGAATTCGATCTCTGGATACAAGTCGTAAGGCTGACCATCAGCAGTTTATGACTACTGCGGAGCGCCTCATCTCTGAGGTATCTGCAATCAAGGCAGATCTTCAAACAACCATTGCGGATCAGTCAACTCATTCGAAGAAGCTGATAGATGAAACTCATACTGCCTATGAGTCCACCATCTCGCTCCTACAATCTACCATCAACAGCCTTCGACGCTCTCTATCTTCCAACTTTCATGGTCCTGAGATTCTTTAACTTACCAAGGAGATTCATCGACTACTCTTCAACCCCGCCATTCCAAACAATCAGCAACTGGCTGAGGCACTCAAAGCTCAATTCCAGGATGTGTGTGCTAAAGTCGATGGTCTTAAGCAATGGCTTGAGGAATCCCCGACTATGCATTCCTCAAGAGGGGGAAGTGATGAAGACCATCATTCAGACAATATCTCTCACCATAGGAGCCCCCCTGTCATAAATGAAAAAGTTCCTTCACCGCAACCATCTCCTCACAAGAATCCAAGCCATCAGACGCCACCGCAACATCAGTCTCCACCGCAACAGGAAATCATTCAAGAATCTAATCCTTCTCCTGAGCGACCGGAGACTCCTCCCCACTTCAAGAACTTAGCATCCAACATGTCAGCCGAACATTCCAATGATTCTCCCGCAACGAATCAAAAGAAAGCCGACTGGAAAGCAGCCAAATTTGCTGAGCTTATCTGGAGAGAAAACAGATTCGACATCACCATGGATGAATCCTTAGTCAATTCTTGGGTCAACCCCTACCGAAGATTGTTGGATGATGACTATAAACCCTATCTTACTTTTGCTGAACCCCCACCTGACGGTTACTGGTATGTCCCAATCTCCCCAAATGCAAAATACTTCACTGTGTTTGAGCAGTTTGACCGCAGCTTACCTGATCACAAGAGACTGCCCATGGAATTCGAAAGACTCAATATATTCCATGCTAAACATGCTTCTTCAATAGAGAAAATCTGGTCTAATGATAGACCATCTGCAGTCAAGAACTTTAAGCCCCGGAAATTCATGAAAGCTGACTTTATCCAGTATACTCTTACGAGAAGGAATCAGGACTACGTCCACACCCAAGCTGACTTCCCATGCATGAATCCAGAAGAAGTCTTCCGGATAGCAAAGGTGTTCCAAAACAAATCTGAAAAGTATCCAAAGATGAAGATGGCATTTGAGAGGACAAGCACATTTCTAAGGGAAACTATATGTGACTTCGCAAAGATTGATGCATACATTCACCCTGTCCTTGCCAAAAAGTACGATTTACCACCACTTGACCCTGCACCGATGCTTACTGAAGGTTATCAAGAAAGATCTCTGGGTGCAACAAACTTCCCAGATCTTGGAGTCATTTTTAAACGAAAGGTCAATGAAACCAAATATTTCATTCCTATGACTGCCATGAATCGTCTCATAAGGAAGCAACTTGAAGTTTGTCGAACCACAGTTCAAAAGTCAAAACACACAATTGCCGAAGTCAAGTTCGAAATTTTAAGGAGAATCACCTGGTTGGAGAATGTCAGAAAGTTTTGGTGGATTCTCATCAAGTTCCTAAAACTCGATAACTGAAGAAAAGTTGAAGAGGTCACTTAGGGGGAAATTGTTGAATCATAAAAGTGACCCTCTTAAACTTGGTCTACCGCAGCCTTCCAAGATCCGCACTCGTCTCTGTTCAGCAACCCCATCCGAAGTCATCATCATCCGCAGTTCACTATCTAACTTTCTTAGTTTAACTCTTTATCTACTTTTGATAGAATGCTCTCTTTTGTCTTGTATGCCTTGCATGGCTACGCTTAGATAGTTGAACTAATGTAATATTTGAGTCTCTATATATAGAGCTCAATCTTTCTTATTCAATACATCTGATAACATTACGCATCTTGAATCTCATACCTTGTGTTATTACTCTCATCTTCTTCTTACTCTCAAAGTTCACTTGAATATAACTGGATATTATCTCTCTTCGGAGCAAGTCATTCTTGACTTAATCACTAAGTTTGATCTCACTTATTAACTTGGTCTGATTGCATTCCTTGTTAAGAATCAACTTAAGTATATACTTGATATAATACTTGTTGTCTTTTATATTTCCTTATCTTTCCGCAACTAATCATCTAACTATCTAACTCTAACTTATATTATTGTTGAGCTTTATGATCCTTTGAGATTAACTTTAATTTCCGCAATATAAACTTGTTCTAACGTTTGTTCAAGTGTGTCTCTCAAGTTTTTCTCTCAACAATAAACTTAAAATAATAGAGCATGTTTTAAACCTTGTAACCAACTAAGTAGGTTTGCAGACACCTCATGAAATGTGGAGTTGGAAAGTTCCCTCACATTTAGTTTAGATATTGAGAGGTCTTTAATTAGACAAGAAACCAAGGTCCAAATTAAATCGAGATCAAAAAAGTATCACAATGTCCGGTATTCTTTAATGCTTTTGATATTTGTTTTAAGGACCCATAAGAATGTGGTGATTATAGCTCAAAAAAATGTTCCTTGAGAGAGAGAACATATACATATCAAGAAATCAGTGGGAGTTATATTGACCTTGAAGAAATTCGAGATATGACCGACAATGAATATAGTTGGCACTAGCTCACAACTTGAGTTTGAAATATTAGTTGAGTCAAATGACATTGCCTTATCTCTTCGCATATCTGGTAGAGTTAGAGCGGCTCCCAAGTTTTATGAGTTTCATCTAACTGTGGAAGGAGATATGTTGATTAGTGATAAAACATTAATCAATTTAGATAAGCTTAAAATCTGCTAGGAAGAAGTGGTGGGCCCTATGTCTACAATTAGAAGAGTCTAAGATAGTGAAATTCAGTCCATGAAGGATAACCAAGTTTAAAATCGGTTTATCTAAAGCCTAGTTTATGACAGTGGTTTGCAGTTAGATCTTATGAAGAATAACGTGGATAGGAATGTAAACACATTCAAAGCTAGTATGGTACAAAGGGTTTCATTCAAATTCAAGAAATTGATTATGCGAAAACATTGTCACCAGTAGCTGAGAAAAAGGTCTATTTGGTTATTTATTACTATTGTTGCCTTCTTTGATTATAAGATATGGTATAAAGGGTTTTTCTCAAATTCAAGAAATTGATTATGAGGAAATATTTTCACCAGTAGCTGAGAAAAATGTCTATTTGGTTATTTGTTACCATTATTGCCTTCTTTGATTATAAGATATGGTAAAGTGGATGTTTAAACAAAATTCCTTAATACGAAACTTTCGAAGGATGTATGAAAAATTATGAAAGTATTTAAACATACAAGTATCCAAATAAAAGTGTGTAAGCTTGAGAAGTCTATTCATAGATTTAGACAAGCATCGTGTAGAAGGAATATGTGCTTCCATGAGAAAGTCAAAGAGTTTTGGTTTCTAGAAGTCCATATGGGTTATGAGTACATGTAAAAGCTAGTGGGAGTGTCGTTTTCTTCCTGGTATTTCATGTTGATGATAATACTGCTCATAGGAAACATGGTCCCTAAGTTTCAAGGTGCAAAAGCTCAGGAATTGTTTTGTTATATTGAAAGATTGAAATGTTTAATATGATTTAGTCAAAGCATAATATATTGAAAGGTTTCAACCTGGAAAATTCCAAGGGGATTGTGCATATGCTTCATAGCAAGGAGTTGAGTGGATCTCAAACGTCCATTATACTAGTGATGAAAATGATAGGATGAGTCGAGTCATATACGCTTCAGATATAGGATCGATCATGTATGTTATCACTTGTGCTTATTCTGATATCTTAGATGTTTTGAACATCGTGAGATTGTGTCCGAAATTTCCTCGACTGAATCGCTAGACTATTGTCAGGGACATTCTGAGATATTGGAAGATACCAAGGAATGGTTGCATGTTCCCAATAGAGTACATGATTAAGAAGATTTATAGTGACATGAATTTTAGAGATGACTCTAATTCATAGTCTAAATGGACATTCATTTTAAATTGTAGGGTGATAACATGAAAGGTTTCATGTAAGAGATGATGGTAGACCCAACATTTTAAGTCAGATTACATTAGTGCAAGTGAAGTATCCAATAAGAATACCTATAATAGAAGACTTCATAGTTGACTATGGAGTTATTTTTAGTAACAAATTACCATTAAAGATATTCTATGAAAGTGCAATTGTGTTGACTAATGATTCTTGAGATTACAGAAGGCCAATGCATAGAAGGAGGAAAATCCACTACATCGATGAAAGGGGTTGAGGATGGAGATCTATTTGTGAAGTGAATGTCCTTTCAATGATTCATCAACAATAGTGATGACCAAAGGAAAACATGATACACATGGTAAGAGCATTGGCATGAGAAATGTTTACAAGTTTAGTTGTTAAGTCGATTACCCTGAAACATTTATACAATCAATAAATCTGTAACTGTTATGGTGATTAAATAATAGGAAATTATTTATGTTCAAAGAGTATGATGTCATAGAACAGTTATTTTATTATTATGTTTCATTTTGTGTATTGTTTCTTGGATATTAATTTATTCGAAATATCACAGTCGGTTATAATTCGGGTAGTAGCTATAGATTTAAGACTATCATGGAATATTTCTAGATTGTCCATGGTGATTGGAAATTGCATAGGGATTGCTGCAATAGTCATGAGTACTTGGAAAATAGGGATTTTAAGTATTGGATAAACTCACGCTTATAGATTACTTCATAGATTCAATCACGATTAATTTTAAGACGGTAATATCTTTTACTCTTAAAACAGAGATATATAAATCATAGTTTGAAAGTCTTTTGTGCATTGGTTTCACTTTAACGCATCCGTAATTGGATGTTATAAAATATAATTCTATGTACGCCATGTGAGTAAAGGGTACGATTATATAGTCAAAGTTTATTCATTCATTTTGCCTTAACAAAAAGTCAATATCTTTGGGCCCCTTGATGATTTGTTGTCGACATCTGAAGTGCTTGGCCGAGTCCGAACTAAATTGGTGTGGTCAATTATTATTTTGAATTCAGTCGTCGTAAATCGAAAATCGAGAAACATAATCCTGGACTATGAGATTGATTTGTATATTGTCTCGTGTCCATAACATATCGTATAGAACGAAGGAGTAGTTGATCATTTATCTTAAGGCCAACGTTTGATTTTATTATAGTTCTGCAGTGGCTTTGGAAAACACTTTTTACTGGTTGTTCAAAATATATGCTTGCAATTGTAGTTGACGACTTATCTAATTGGGAGATTGTTGAATTAATGTGTCTAAGGTCTTAATTAAATTAGTATAATCTTGGTGAATAAAAATAAAATCCATTTTGGGTTGCCATAATAACAGGAAATAGCTAGTAATTACTATAGGTGAGATATTAAATGATTTATTAATATATTATGTGATTAATATATTAATTAGAAATAATAATAATTAATTTTAATATTTAATTGTTATATCTATATTAATTTTGCAAGTTACCTAAACTATAAATAAGAACTTTGGACATCAAAATTTTGTTGTTTCTCATACCTAAAAAGTATAATCCGATTTTCACTTCTTTCTCTTATATTTAATATTTGGGCTTATTCTAAATCTTTTGATAATATCTTTATCATGGTATCTAGTTAATTTATAATTATTTTATATATTTAACAATTCATGTATGAAGCAGGGTTCATTTTCTTTATGCTAAATAAATAATAAATCACTATGTTGGTATTTAAATCATTTTAGTGATAAAAATGATATGAGATTGGAATTGAATTACTACGAAAACACATAAATAAAATATTGTTGGAGTTGCTCTAATAATCGACAGTCTTTATCCATTCTTTATCTATGTGTCTTGACATATATTTCATATTTAGAACCCACTTATAGCTTTTATATATGTCTCGTGTTATATCATCTAATATTTTATATTTTCTTATTTAAGCATCTAAAATGTTACAACTTTTAATAATTAAATATAATTTACAAAATAAATTTGTCTTTTTGTAACCTTTCCTGACTTTGACAAAAAGTACAACATGGAATAGCAAGACGTACAAGTTGTTTACATGGTTTCCTGGACCCCAAGTCTTCCATAGCAAGGGATCTAGCTAAACTACGCGGTTTAGCGGAGGTTAAACATCTTTTTTCTTCTTTTTTTTCTTTGTGGCCAATAATAGAAAAAGAAAAAAGAAAAAAGCAAAAGCAAAAAAGATGGGGTGGCGTACGAGGGTGGTACTTGGACAGTAGGATGAGTGCATAGTGCAGATGGTTTATGGTAGCGGGAATCCTGGTGGGTGGGTGGATTGTTTTCTTTTCTGTTGTGAACAAAAGAAATAAACAAAATATGTCATGATAAAAGTATTGATTAACAAATGCTCAAATGAAGTCATTGTAGATGGTAATTGTTGGGTAATTTAGTTTCATATGGTTATTGTTATCTAATTGGAATTTATGTGAGTTTCAATGTTTCATACAACGAAGTTGATCTCAAACACAATACACTATGGATAAAATCATCATTTTATAAATTTAACCAAAAAGTTACACCATCGATCAAATTTCAAATTTGCATGTTTTGAACCACATGGGCGAAAACCTCAAAAACCACAGAACACAATGACCAAATTTATAATTTTCCAAAAAGTTTCTTTATTTATATCATTTTATAGTTTACTATATTACTGTCCCGTCAATGAAACTTATTAGGATGTTATTATTATTTTTTTGACATATAATAACATATTAAAATGGGTATAAACTTTTTGTTAAATTATACTGTTTTGAATGAAAATTAGTAAACACGGCACGGTTACAATGCTTTTGGGGTAATATGGGAAAATCACCACAAATATGAGAGAAATTAGACAACCTCTCAAATTAGATTTCGAAAGTGTACAACAACCAAAAGAAACAACACTAGTAGAGAAAATTTAAAAATGTTGTGCTAACAGTGTGAACGTTGTCAAAGTTAGGAAAATATGGTGACAAAATTCTAAAGAAGGTTTTTGTGTATTTATGTCAAAATGTAAAGTTTTAATTTCAATGACGAAAAATATCAAAGTCACTAAAAATTTGCTACAAAAACCTAAAAACACAAAAACTTACTATTGCTAAGCTCCTTGAGATTATATATATATATATATATATATATATATATATATATATATATATATATGGGAAAAGGGAATATACATTACAGCCCCACCTAAGCTTAGGTACTAAACCTCTTGAAAATACATTGTTTTATTATATAAAGATTACGGTTAATGGATTCACGGTTAATACTTCAAGATGTAAATTCAAGATCGACACAATAGGGTTTAGGGTTTAGGGTTTAGGTTTAGGGTTTAGGGTTTATGTTTAGGGTTTAGGGTTTAGGGTTTAGGGTTAGGGTTTAGGGTTTAGGATTTAAGGTTTAGGGTTTAGGGTTTAGATTTAGGGTTTAGGGTTTAGGTTTAGGGTTTAGGGTTTAAATTTAGGGTTTAGGGTTTAGGTTTAGGGTTTAGTAATGTTCACTTGGGTAAAGTAATAAACGATAATTGAGGAAAGAAAACAGAGATGGTAAAACGATAATGAAAGAAAGAAATGTTATGGAGGATGATATATTTACCAAGTGAAACCAAACCGGGCATATTTAGCATGTTAAAACGACATATTTTAGAGGTTTAGTACCTAAGCTTAGGTGGTGCTGTAATGTATATTCCCTATCCCATATATATACATATATATATATATATATATATATATATATATATATATATATATATATATATATATATATATATATATATATATATATATATATATATATATATATATATATATATATATATATATACACTAAAACCATTAATTTTGACTAAACATTCTATTGTGACCATTTCCCCTTGATAATATTATATTAGGCAAATGTTGTTAAAACATAAAAACTTATCAAATTTGGGTTTTTTTAATAAAATATAATGTTCAACCACAAAATGAATAAAATATAGTGGTTTTTATGTATTTTGTCCATAAATATAAAATAAAAACAAAATTATCAAAACTAATAAATTGCATCTAGAGGTGGAAAAAACTGACAAAACATTTTAACTTAATACGAACTCGACATAAATAAACTTGTTTGGTTAAGAGATTTCAATTCATTTAATTAAAAAGATTGCACGACATGACACAAAAATTAAATGAATAAGATTATGGTTAATATTTCAACCTGAAAATAATATGTTAATTTATATGCAAGTTTATTTAGGCTTTAGATAAATTAGGAAAATCCAAACTAAATGTCGTATAAAAGAAAAAAAAAATTGGGTTCAACAATTTGGTATATATGAAAATACTTACCCGTCTAAGGAAGACTTAGAGATCATCACATAGACTTTTAGATAAAATTACTTTCCCACTCATAGTGATAAGAAAATGAGTTTTTAAAAAATTGTTTGGATTAGTTTTTATGATAGGAAAAAATCAATAAATCAATAAGTTGTATTTAAAAAAAATATATTTGTCATAGCTTTAAGGTATTATTTGGGATTATTGACTTTTACAATTTAAAAAGTCCTAAAGAGTTAAAGTTACAAATATGACTTTTAAAATCTTATTTTTAAAGAGTTAATAAGAAAATGTTTTAAAAGTCATTTTATTTTTGTCAAACTCTTTTTTTTTTTTTTACTTTTTAACTTTTAAAAAGTCAATAAGTTAATTAATTGTTATAAGATGAAATTTCAATCGCCCTCTTAATTTTCAATCTTTAATTTTTTTTTTCATTTTTTTTCTTTCATTCTCACTCGACAATCTTGCACAACCATTATCTCCTTCTTACCTATCAAACTCCTACTCTTTATATTAAAACTTACTCTGGATTTTGCTCTTCATCTCATCTAATTTTTAATATTTTAACACAACATGAATACGTCGTGTTTGTCCGGTCTAAGAGCATCTCCAATGAGAGCTTATTTTATGACTTAATACTATTTGTTTTAAACTATTTATGACTTATTATCATTGAAGCTACAAGCTTAATTGCTTTTTTCTATTGAACACTCAATATACATTGAGTGGTCAATATACTTTCATCTTTAATATATTTAACCCCATTATCTTCTAATCATATTTCTTTTTACACCTTAATTGTATTTTAGTTTTAAAAATATTTGTAATTTATTTAGAATTTAATTATTTCTATCAAATATTTAATGACATTTTATCTATGAAAGATAAATTTATAAATGCTATATAATATTTTTAATCCTTTTATAACTATGTCGTAATTTTTTTCGTTACGTTTATAAAATGAAAAGTCGGTATACTTTTATTTCTGTTGTTTATTTGTAGCATTCAACATCTATAAAATATAATATGTGCTTAAAATGACTAATTAAATGGAGTGGATTTTAAGGAACATTTTAAATATATAAGGATAGATTATATAAAATCAAAGAAAAAAGCTACAGGTTATTTAATTATGGGTTAAAGTTAATGGAATGATGAAGCATCAACAATTTTTAGTGATAAGTTTACCATTGTAGATGCTCTAACTATTAGAGCATTTTCAGTGGAAAAGCTATGTTATAACTTAAAGTTATTGACAACTCATCACTTAATTAATTTTGAGCTCTAATTAAATGACATCTCTAATGGCTAACCTATATAATAGCGTTTTTTACAAGTTTAACTAATTGATCCCCGTCTATATAAAATGTTTCATCAAGCTCCTTCATTTAATTAGTTGTATTTTAATACATCATATATATGATTTCTAATAAACTTTAATATGGTTTGTAATATAAAAACATTTGTAACATTTAGTATAAATAAATATATATTAAAGAAACAAAATTCATTTAAACTAAACCAAAGTTAAGGGGGTAAAATAAAATATTATTAAAGAATGAGGGTTTAGATGGACAACCTTTTATAGTATATTGACCACTCAATTTATATTAAGTGGTCAATAAAAAAAGCAAAAAAGTTATCACCTCCGATGGTGTTTAAGACTATTGGGTAATGGCAACGCCCCTACCCCGTTATTCCGACTTGGCACCCAAAAAACATTGTGTTGAGTTGAAAAACTCTTAGATCGATTAGATCTTCAACAGATTAAACAATAAAATCAAAAGAACACAGAGAACACAATATGGAATCAAATAATGCTGAATGATTCAAACGTAGTCACGCCTCAGCAGAGCTTGACCAAGAACTTTCACTGTAGAGGCGAACTAGGGTTTTGTAGTACAAATCAAAACAATAATAATCAAAGCACTATCTTCTAAGGCTGCATGCATGCACCTTAAATACAAAACCCTAAACAGTTGGACAGGCCCAAACTGGATAGCAAAACCGGGCTAAGGACCGAGCCCATGACGCAACACTATTTAACCAAACAATCTCCCCCTTTGCGTCGAATGAGGCGAGAGATTATTTCTGTTGAGTAGCTTTCATTGTCTTCACAACTTTGAACAGCCGAGGAATTATAGCAAGAAGTGTCTGCCGAACTGAATATACCATCGTAGCATGTCAGTAAACAACTTCTTGTCAGCTGCAGAATTCTGATTGCACTTGTGGATAATCTCCAAAATATGTTCCAAGCAAGCAGTTGAGAATAGGTGCTTATCACAAAGAGCAAAAAGACATTTGTGATTTTCACCCCGACAAACATCATTGTATGAAATTGGGGTCGATTTTGCCCTTGACCATAACATTCACATTGCCAGTCCTTCCAGATGGTTTGATCGTTGGTCGCTTGTGAATGGCAGATGCGATTTCTTGATCCATTTTCGCTACTTCATGAATGTAGCAAACAAGCATTCGCTTGATATGATCTATAATCGGCTGATACTCCTGAGGATTGGACAGCAGAATGTTGTTGAGGAGAATCCAGTCATGAGGGTTGAGGTTCGGTAGATCAGCCAAGGAAAAATTATGAACCAAGCCTTCAGAGCCTCGGGTCACTTTAAATTTGACGTTGACAAATTGCCCGGCTGAATAAGGCTTCAGTACCTTGACAGTAGTAATCTTCTGTAAGCTCCATGTCAAGTACTGTGGTTGAGCGAATTCCAGATAAAACTCCAACAGATCCCGATCTACCTTCGGGTCCGGAGAGGGAATGACAACAGTGGAGTTGAAGCAATGAAAGATAAATGCCTTTCGAGTGATTGGCATATCAAATTGAGCGTCCTTCGAGTTTTCAAGGCCGAATGACATTACAGGTTCAAGCCAATGAGTACTCGGTTCATCTATGGCTTCTCTCTGGAGCGAATCAATGGTCCATTCTGGAAAAATGGACTTCTTTTTATCCAAGAGCTCCTTTTCTTTTAGCTTCTTCTCCAACTCAACCGATTCCTTTTCAATCTTTTCTGCAAGCTCCTTATCAGTGGGTTTTGATTTCTGAAAGGGCTTAGAGGGATTTTTCACCCAAGGTATCTTCAAAATCATCATCATCATCATCATCTTCACCAATTTTCTTCTTTTTCTTTTCACTTTTGCTGACCGAAGCTACATTAACCTTCGGTGCAGCTGTTGATTTGGGTTCGGGAGGAGGTTGAGTATTGACCTTTTCCTTTTCCTTTTCTCCCCCTTGTTTCGGCTGGACAGAAGACACCGAAACACCCTCTATCCGACTGAGGATATCCAACGCAGGTCTGAGTTTCTCAGCTAAATGGCGTCTAATGGATATTGTCAAAATAGAGTCGTGGGCGTCAAGAAGATGTAACAGAATGGAATGAACGTCACCCACGGAGCTTCTAATCACTTCTCTTTCAGACTTTAAATCATTAAGCTCAGTGGTTGCAGAACGAAGCTTAAGATTTTGAATTTTGAGCTGAGAAGTTCGTTTGTCAAGCTCATCCATAATTCGATTTTCAACAGCCAGTTCAGCTTCCAGCTGAGTCAGACGCTTCTTAACATTATGATGAAGATTTTCATTGGCAGCTTCAATGGCCTGTCGAGCGGCTTCAAGATTAGTCCGTTCGGTTTCAAGAGAACGCTGGAGATTTTCAACCGAAGCATTTACCGTCTGAGCGTTCTTTTGAGCAACAGCCTGCAATGAATCGAGGAATAACTGAGCTTCAGAAATTAGTTTTTCGACTTTTGCGGTCGCATCTTTGCATTCTATTATTGAGGCCTCAACAGCAAGCGAGGCCTTCTGACATTGGGAAGTGGAAGCATCAATGGCCTTTGCTGCGGCGGAGAGAGATGCATCATGCTCTTTGACAACAGAAGAAAATAATGCTTTTAGAGCAGCTTCAGAGTAAGCACCAGTTGACGTGGAAGAAATAAGTTGATCGAGTTTGTCAGTAACCGTCTTTAGATGGCGCTTGGTAACAGGGGCATCGTCATCATCATCACTCTAAACATGGTAGGGACTGAAGTAAGTGGAATCAAACTCCAAGTCCTCACCTCCAAGAACAATGTTGGTTTCGGTAGATGGGGTAGGTGATGGTCGTTCGGTAGTTACCGGAGGTTCGGTAGTGACAGGGGGTTCGGTAGTGACCGAGGGTTCGGGTGCTGAAGAACGAGCCCCCGTATCAGATACGTTGGTTCGAACTCCAATAGTGGTGGTAGTAGTAGACTCAGTGAAGATGGGTGCAGGAATGGGAATAGTAGAGGATGGTTGAGATGTAATGATAGGAAAAATCGGGGGGATGGAGACAGGAACAGAAACAGGGGGAGGAGAAGGATCTTGGGACCGAAAAGGTACCTCGGGTGTAGGCGAGCGTGGTGGTGTATCACCACGAACCGAACCTTCATCCTCTGAGCGTTCGCCGTCAGATTCAGTGGGAGGAATTGGTGATTGATTAGGAGGCACGTACTCTGAATCAGAATCACTTGAAGATTGGAGTATTAGCCGGCGGGCAGGTTTCTTGCCTTTCTTAGCCTTAGGCTGAGCTGGCGCTGCTTTCTCCGACTTTCGCTTCCTAGGGGTTTGAGCTTTTGAGACTTGGCCCCCCTTATCTCCCTTTTTGACTTCTGGATTTTTGCCTCTTTTGGCAGGTTCGTCTGCGTCTTCGATTGATTTGACCATGTCAGCAGTGAGTTCCCTTGCACCAGAGGAGGGAAGCTTCTTGTATTCCTGAATGATCTTGCTTGAAGGAGTCACAAAGGCAGACATCGACTCAGGAATGGACCCAACAAAAGCAAATTTTGAAGGATGAGTAACAATAATGTTGGTGGTGTGAAATGTAGCAATGGAAGAAAGCATGGAGTCTGCCATGATAGGAACATGAAAACGATCCATTATCCACTGAGTGATAACAGTCCAGAATCAAGCATAAGAGATTTCAGTGTGGCGAGAAGAGGATGATAAGCTCTGAATCAGTTGAAGCCACAAAACCATTCCATAATCTAGATTTAGACTGTGGTACACACCATAAAAGAGACTCATGAAGGACTTACTCGCACCGTCAGAACCAGTACTACGTTCAGAAAGCCCTTTGAAGAGTAGAGTAAAAAGGTCATTCCATTGAGGAGGAAGGCAGGACTTTTTGAACCTTGTCACAGTGGTTAGGGTTTCAGTGTAACCCATGTTATAGAACATCGAGAAGAGTTGACCTGTGGTGATAGAATCAGGATTAACGATGGAGTCTTCATATGCAAGCCCTAGAAGAGTGCATAAACGATTCTTGGAGATTGAGGCTTTTTGGTTAAGAATATCGAAGAAAATTTTTTCTGCCCCTTTGTCATATGTTGTAGAAGAATAAATTTGAGAGAGACAGGACATCAGAACAACTTCGACTGTGGTTAGGGCTTTGGCGAGTGGGGAATATTTCAGGCATTCCACCACTTGATACATGTATGTATCGTAGAGTAAAGGGGAAAGATCGATCAGCAGGTTCTGATTAGGTTTGATTGCAAGAAGAGTGGAACGAGCAGTAGTTTCTTGAACTGAGGATGATTCTGCCATTGATGAAGCTTGTTGAGGAAGAAGATGAACAGTGAGAAATTGATCGCCTGTTTTTGCTCTAGTGAATAGAAGTGTGATAAGGAACAATCGCACTGAAATTAGCCCTTATATACGATCTTGGAGAGAGAAAAATCGTATGTGATGATTGCTGAAATCTTGGAAACAACTGCTGAAAAGGCGTGATTTTGACAGCTTGCAACCCCGATAAAGTAGATATGACGCATGCTGACCAATTCAAATTCTGGCGCCTTCAAATCTTATCCATAATTCAAATCGTCAAGCGTTTAAACTTCCTGCTGAGTCATCAGATGAGTCTTCAATGCGATTACCATTATAATTCAAAGACGTTACACCAAACCGACGCTTTTAATTTTGAAACCATCTGCATTAATTTGTTAAGAACTGAACAAGACCTCTTTAAGAATATAGAATGTGTGTGCATAAGGGTGTAAATGAGAAAGAAATAAAGCAAAGTCTTTGTGGGAAATTGTGATGTCTATTAAGACATAAAGCTATTGATCCCGGGCATGAATCTCTTCCTTCAAAGTCAAGAGAGACTTCAAAGTGCTTGTGTGGCTTCCCGTTGAATAACGATCAAGTACTTGCTAAGAAGCATTGAAAGGCATCTTTTTAATTAAAGCACTAAAGGGTGGCTTTCGCTTCAATTC
Source organism: Lactuca virosa (assembly GCF_052849685.1). Lineage (NCBI taxonomy): Eukaryota > Viridiplantae > Streptophyta > Magnoliopsida > Asterales > Asteraceae > Lactuca > Lactuca virosa. Next base: position 459,057,839 of record NC_136429.1, on the reverse strand, counting down.
ATGATTTCGATACTTGATATAAGACCGAAACATAACGAAGTACTTGTGAGGCCAATGTAGCCGATTGAACAAGTAGATAGTAAACATATTCAGTGACTTGTTGAAAAGTTTTGGACATGAAATCTCATAAAAAAAATAAAAACTGGATCCTTTGGGAAGAAAGAGTCTTGGTGAGAAACAATTTCATAAGGATCTCGCAAAAAGAAAGTTGGAGATTTCAAAAGAAAACATATAATAGGTAGAACGTTGAAGAGATCACCGTCAATTCATTATGGGAGTTGGATTTTGGGTTTCACTTAATTCGTGGTGAACGAAACTAAGATCATCAACACAGAAAGAGTGTAACCATAAACCTCAGTGGTTATTGTTGAGAGCCTCAAGGGTTACAAAATGTGAAGCGAACATGGATGGAGAAAAATAAGGTGGGTAAGAGAACCGAATGTGCCTCTGTTACAAAAGATTGACAAAACAGAAAACTCTTGACTCAATGAGAGAAGAGTAAGGCAGCTCATGATTAGAGTAAATTTGACAGCCTGATTGGTGAGACAAGATTTGTATGAATCAAGTCATTAGGGCTTTACTCAAAATCGTTCGAGGCTTTGGTCAACATACAACAGCATGCTTCTAGGGACACTTAGCTAGTACATAGTTGTAGATTGATACATGCCCCAGCTGCACTAGCGAGAGATATGCTTGTACATAGAGAAACGAAAGAGAATATTTTTGGATTTTATAAAATATACTGAAAAAGAATTAAAAACAGAAAGAAAATATTTTTGAATTTTATAAAACATAGAAGAAATGCATAAAGGAAGTTGCTGGAAAAGAGTATACATACTATACAACCGAAACCATAAGATAGAAATTAGAGGCGAAACGAGCCCGGTGAAACCGAACCCGAAATGGACCGAGCGTTCGGGGTATTTCGGTTCCTAGAAATGGACCAAACCCAAAATGGACCGAACCCGAAATGGACCGAACGTTCACTCTATTTCGCTTCTAACTTTTATTGAAACGTTGGAGATTTTGGTACGGATTCAGCTTCCATCATTCCTAAGCCCTGCAGTATTTTATTAAAACTTGCTTCAGGCAAGGCCTTAGTGAAGATGTTAGCCAGCTGATCAGTGGTTCTTACAAAATGAATTTCAACGTTACCATCTTCCACATGATCTTTGATAAAATGATACCTCAGTGCTATGTGTTTCGTCTTTGAGTGTTGCACTGGGTTGTGACAAATCCTAATTGCGCTTTCAGAATCACAATATAGAGGGATTTTCTTCATATTCAGGCCGAAGTCACAAAGTTGACTTTGTATCCAGATGACCTGAGATGTGCATGATGCTGCGGCAATGTATTCTGCTTCGGCAGTGGAGAGAGATATACATGTTTGTTTCTTCGATTACCAGCTTACGAGTTTGCCATCCAGAAATTGACATCCTCCAGTGGTACTCTTCCGGTCGAGTCCACATCCTCCAAGATCAGCATCTGAAAATGCTTGAACAAAGAACCCTGATTTGGCTGGGTACCACAACCCGAGAGACGTAGTCCGTTTTAGATACCGAAAGATGTTATTTACTGCCAATAGATGAGGTTCGCGTGGATTTGCTTGAAACCTGGCACAATAACAAACAGAGAACATTATATCTGGCCGACTAGCAGTTAGATACATTAGAGACCCAATCATCTGACGATAAAGAGTCCTGTCAGCGGCCGGTTTGTCCAGGGAAGGCGTCAGCTTTGTGCCGAACGCCATATGAACTTTCACTTTCGAATATCCCAACATTCCAAACTTGGCAAGCAATGTCTTCGTGTAAGCCTCTTGATTAATGAAAATGCCTTCGGGTCCCTGTCTTATATTCAGACCAAGGAAAAAGTTAATAGGACCCATTGAGCTCATTTCAAATTTAGTTTCCATCAGCTTCCGGAATTCAGCAGTTAAGCTTGGATTTGTGGAGCCGAAGATGATGTCATCAACGTAAATTTGAACGATCATTAGGTGGTTGCCCTCTTTCTTACAAAAGAAGGTTGGGTCAACCGAACCTTGTTTAAATTTGGACATTTTCAAAAATCTTGTTAGAGTTTCATACCAGGCCCGTGGAGCTTGCTTGAGACCATAGACCGCCTTGTCCAGAATGTAGCAGTGATCTGGATAGTTTTCGTTCACAAAGCCCGGAGTTTGCTCTACATACACAGTTTCTTCCAGTTCTCCATTTAAGAAGGCACACTTTACATCCATTTGAAAGACTTCAAAGTTTTTGTATGCAGCATAGGCGAGAAAAATGCGAACCGATTCTAGCCTTGCCACTGGAGCGAAGGTCTCTTCATAATCTATCCCTTCTTCTTGACCATAGCCTTTCACAACCAACCTCGCCTTGTTTCGTATCACATTCCCTTCCTTGTCCATCTTATTTCTGAACACCCATTTTAATCCAACCACAGAAGCATCCTTTGGTGTTGGAATCAGTCTCCACACTTTATTTCGTTCGAATTCATGAAGTTCGTCCTGCATTGCCTGTACCCAATCAGAATGATCAAGTGCAGTCTTGACTGTCTTCGGTTCGACTTTTGAGACGAAAGAATTGAACATACAAAATTCTACTTTTGAAAAGAGTAATGTTCGTTTCTCCTTTAATTGAGATCGTGTAAGAACTTTTTCTGTGGAATCACCAATGACTTGTGATTGGGGATGATCTTTGGTCCATTTGATGAGTGGAGGATAATTAGGATCAAACGAAGGATCCAGTTCAGCGTTCACTTCTACTTCAAACTCCGACTGAGTGTCATCATCGTTAATGTTCACATTCTCCCCCTCGAACGATGATACATCCTATGTTGCAAGATTAGAATCTTTCACTTCGAAAGATGAGACTTCCTCAGTTTCAGGATCAGAATGTTCCATTTGGACTTGACTATCGGTTGCTGAGTTCTCCCCCTCGAATTTTGTATCTTGGTTGGGAAGATCAGACAAACACTCCCCCTGGGCTTGAGAGAAATCTTTTTGAGGTTCTCGCGTGTCTGGCCTGTTGGATTCCCCAGGTTGTTCTTCTTCCATATTCGTTGCAGCATCGTCGATTATCTTCTTCAAGTTGTCTACCTTGTTGTCTGCCGCTTTGGATTCAGAGAGAATAGCTTTTTTGGGCTCATCAAACAGCAGCATGTATTGTTCAAATGGGTTCGAAACGGGTATTGTAACTTGACCAGAAGTTGGAAATATATCCTCCACAGAACCTTCGGTGGTTTTGAGCCTCTTGACGTAGTTATCGTCGAAGGTAACATAATAGGTCTCCTCGATTTTCTTTGATCGTTTTTTGAGAACCCTATATGCTTTGGAGGTTAAGGAATAACCTAGAAAGATTCCCTCATCTGCTTTTACATCAAACTTATTTCGGTGCTCCTTTGAATTAAAGATGAAGCACCTTGAACCGAACACATGAAAGAACTTGACATTTGGCTTTCGGTTGTTTAAGATCTCATAAGGAGTGATCGAAAAACGTTTGTTGAGATAAGATCTATTCTGTGTAAAGCATGCAGCCGCGATGGCATCAGCCCAGAAATACAGAGGTAGTGAAGCGAAGCTCAACATTGTTCGGGCTGCTTCACTCAGAGATCGGTTTCGCCTTTCGACAATGCGGTTCTGTTGTGGAGTATATGGGGCCGAGAAGTTGTGAGTTGTCCCTTTCTCTGCAAGAAACTCTTCGAATTCTTTGTTCTTAAACTCCAACTCATTGTCACTTCTTATGTTACGAACAACCTTTCTCAGCTGGACTTCGACCTGTTTGATGAAGAGCTTTAGTTTAGGAGTAGCCTCTGATTTCTGTTTTAAGAAGAATACCCATGTAAATCGTGAGAAGTCATCTACAATGACAAGTATATACTTGTTTCCACCAACACTTTCGATTGAAGATGGACCACACAAATCAATATGAAGCAATTCAAGCGGTTCAATTATTTTTGTGTTGACCCAAGAAGGATGACTCTGTCGACTTTGCTTCCCCATTTCACATGCAGCACACAGGTGTTCTTTATCGAATTTCAGAACAGGAGACCCCGAACATGATCCCCAAGCACCAATTTGTTGATGTCTTTAAAATTCAGATGGGAGAGTCTATGGTGCCAAAGCCAGCTTTCGTTTGATTGAGCCTTTGACAGCAAGCAGATAGCTGGTTTTCCCCGTATGGGATTGAGATTCAAAGGGTACATCTCTCCTTTTTGCTTTGATTTCAGCAAAACATTGTTTGACTTCTTTTCAGTAATCTCTGATCCCTCGTCATCGAATGACACTTTTAGCCCAGTAGCAACCACCAGTTGAGAAACGCTAATTAGGTTGTGTTGCAAACCCTCAACATACGCCACTTTTCTTATCGAGAACTCGCCGTTGGTAATCATACCATAACCTTTGATCGTGCCATAAGAGTTGTTACTATACTTGACACTTCCACCATTTGTAAGGGATCGAAACTCCCTCAGTTCTTCCCTTCTTCCTGTCATATGACGTGAGCAGCCACTGTCTATGTACCATTCATCGTCAAACTGCTCGTCACGTATAACCTGCAAAGTTTAAGCAGATTTAGGAACCCAAAGTTTCTTGGGTCCTCGTGAGTCTTTTACAGAGTAGGGAATTGTAAGCGAAACATCAACTAAAAAGGTTCTTTTTATTAGCATTGTTTCATCTTTTCTTTTTAGGGTGAAAACTCTACTTTTATTTTTAGGTGGAGTTGCCGAATATGTGTAATTTATGTTAGCATACTTTCGATCAACATTAGGCTTAGTTGACGAATCCTTTGAATTTGCTGGACAAAGCTTTTCTTTTCCTTTTTGATCATTCTGTGAGAGGAGGTTAGAGCTAGGAAAATGAGATTTGGAAACTGAGTTAGCCTTTTGGATATCGCTCGATTGTGATTAAGAGTGAAAATTGCTTTCCTTTCGTTTCTGCTCACTGCTCATTCTGGAACCGAAACCACCCTTTCGGTTTTTCTCATCTCGAGAACCGAAGCCTTGTGTTCGGTTGACATCCTTTGGTGGACCGAATCTCTGTTTTCGGTTTGTTTGATGTTGAGGACCGAAACTCTGCTTTCGGTTGGTTTGATATTGAGGACCGAAACTCCGATTTCGGTTAGTTTGATGTTGAGGACCGAAACTCTGCTTTTGGTTGTTTTCGCCATGAGTGTGAGTGCTAGGATTTTCTTTTCCTACCTCCTTTTGCTTAGAAGGTTTTTCATAGCGAATGTAGTTGGGAATTTGAGACTGCCAGAACTGCTTCCTTTCAGTAAGGTTTTTCTTGTACCTTACATTCCTTTGATGCTTTCTTTCTTTTACCTGTTTTGGATTCAGGTGAATGTTAGCCTTTTTCTCAGATTTTTGAACATTAGCATTGTTCTTTGGTGAATAGGGTTTGCTGGAGACAACCACTTGTTCATCTGAAGGCATTTTGGTACCACTTGTGCTGGGCTCATCAAAACGAGTAGGATCATTAAGTGGTTCAGCTACATATCTTCCTTTCACTCTCCACGAAGTTTTCTGTGACAGACCTATTGTTTCATCAGCGTTATCAATGGGTGCCGACCAGAAAAATTCATCACAGCTTTCAGCATTATCTTCTGCTACTATTGCCGTCAGTTCGGCTGTTTGTTGCAGAGTGACTCCATTAACTTTGTAAACCTGATTTGGAGTAGTTTGGACCTTTTGATACACTACGGCCTTTTCTTTAAGGACTTTGGTCTTGTCATTGGATAAACGAGCAAACTCAACCGGATTTTCAGAAATAAGATTTTTGTTAGTTTCAGGTTCGCTTTTGACAAATTCTGAACAATCAACCACGTCATCCACATAAATGTCACTCATATCATCATCCTCATCGAATTTAGAAATATTTTCAACAACAATGTTATTTTCTGAACTCAACTTAGCATTCAACAAGTCAAATTTCTGTACGGTTTCAGTTTGGATTTTCAATTTGTCATTTTCATCCAACAAATTTTTGAGCATGTCCTTATGGTCTTTGGACTTTATAAAGGACTCTATTTTGTCAAGACCAATTCTGTAGGCAGGGGAAATATCCTCAGAAGAAACAACGTTTTCACAGTTATATGCGTCGGCATCGATTTCATCCTCCTTAAACTCAAGGAAGGGTAAAATCATACGATGTATCTTCTTGCCTATTTCAAAATCAAGATGCAATTGAGTAATATTGGAATATAACCTCTTAGCAATTAAACAAAACACATTTCGTTGTTTTAAAAGCTTCAAATTATCTCTTTGCAAATAAATTGTTTCATCCCTAGACCTAATCAACTCCTTCTCCTTTTGCTCAATCCACATTCGCCTCTCCTCACTCTTTGATGACACCCTGCTGATTTGATCAGTTAGGTTAGAGTTTGTGACGCGAGTTTGAGTTAAACTTCCATTTAAACTAGAAAAATTAGATTTTAATCCATTGAGTTCATTTTCGTAGTTAGTGATTGGAATTTTCAGAAAGATAAGAATAGATTGTACCTTCTGGATCAACTCGTCGCAATCGTTGATCTGCTGACTGACAGGCTTTGCTGCGAAACAGCGGTCTTCTCTCTCCTTCTCTCCATCATTTCCTCCATCAGTGGTATACCCTCGCATGTGTGACACACCAGACGTCACCATCAAACACCTTCCTGCAATGTCCTCTTCCTTTACCAAAAGAGCCTTGCCATGAGTCGGCTTCCTCACTTCCTCGTCCTCTAAATCAGTCGACCAAATTTCAACGCCTCCAAATTCATCATCGACTACATTTCCCTGCACAATAAGAGCATTCATGGTGTTGTTAGATCCTGCTTTCTTCTTCCTGATTTCCTCCAAATGCCTTGTGAGGTTCGCTTCCTCGTCCTCATCTTCGTTCTTCTCAGACATCTTTCTTAGTATGCAGTCTTTAGCGAAGTGATTTTTACCTCGACAGTAGTGACAAGTAAAACCCGAGTCACCTCCAAGTTTCTGTTCCTTCTTTGATTCTTCCGACTGGGAAACACTTTTCGGTTCCTCCTTTGCTTTCTCAGCGCTGTAACTGCCTTGCCAGTTTTAGTTTTTGTTTGTTGGAAATCTTCTCTTGATGAACTTTTTGGGATTTGACACCATCAGAGAATACTCTTCGCTTGTTAGATCATATTCAGAGAGATCTAAATCTTCCTCTTCCTGAGCAGCATTCTTACCTTTGGAAATTAGAGCCAACGAACCCATGCCAGAAACCACATTAGATTCTTTCGTAAAGGCGTTCTCATGTGACTTAAGTATCCCCACCAATTTTGCAAGAGAATAACTTTTGAACTGTTCATGTGCCTTCACTGTTGACACCACAGCCATCCATTCTGATCTAAGGCCATTCATGAATGTTACCTTTTGTTCTATGACCTTCCTCTCAATCCCATGCTTAATCATCTTGCTTAAGAGATGATTGAAGCGATCGAAGGATTGAACGGGCTTCTCTTCAGGCTTTTGCTTAACATCTCCAAATTCTGAGAGCAGTAGTGTTTGGATAGAGTGCTCAAGATCTTCATCCGTAGAGTACAATTCCTTCAACCTGACCAATATTTTCTTTGTTGTCGTGCATGAGCTTACCAGCCGAAATGTGTCTGACTGTAATGCAAACCTTGTCATCCTTAAAGCTTTGATGTTGCACTGAAACTTTTCCTTCTCGTCTTGAGGAATATCTTTCAGGTCACCGATAAGTTGATTATATTCCTTTTGAGTTTTAACAACTCTTGAAGTACTTGCATGAACGAATGGACCAACAATGATCGCCTCCCAGATTAAGTATCCATTATGTTCTGAGCCAATCACGTAGTCTTCGAAGTGATTCGCCCAGACCTCATAATCTTGAGTGTATAAAATAGGAATCCTTGTCGTCGATCCGATGCTGTTTGAGATGTTGATCGGATTTGACTGGGAATCGTCCATGGATGTGTTGATGCTTGTTTAAACCTGCTTAAGATCAGACTTGTAAATAACGTTAGGGTAAGATCAAATATTTAAAGAGCCACGTCAATAGCAGATGACGGCTCTATTAATATCAATCTAAGCAGAAAACCCTAAGATCTTCTTCAATAGAAGAGATGTGTATGAATTACACTGTCTCCTGCTCTGATACCAATTGTTGAGTTGAAAAACTCTTAGATCGATTAGATCTTCAACAGCTTAAACAATAAAATCAAAAGAACACAGAGAACACAATATGGAATCAAATAATGCTGAATGATTCAAACGTAGTCACGCCTCAGCAGAGCTCGACCAAGAACTTCCACTGTAGAGGCGAACTAGGGTTTTGTAGTACAAATCAAAACAATAATAATCAAAGCACTATCTTCTAAGGCTGCATGCATGCACCTTAAATACAAAACCCTAAACAAAACAATCACAGTTGGACAGGCCCAAACTAGATAGCAAAACCGGGCTAAGGACCGAGCCCATGACGCAACACTATTAAACCTAACACATTGTTGTAACGGCTTGTACACAGCCCCCCTTGGCGTTTTTCGGCGTTACAACATTGTCCGTTATTGTGGCAACGAAAGGAAACAGTGGTATTTGGCTTGCATTTTCTTCAAAACGGTCATATTTTAGAGCGTTGTTAAATGGTCAGAAACTTTAAAAAAAAAATCCATTTTAACTCTACTATAAATACACATATTACTATTAATTTTTACCTACATAATACATCTATTTTTCTCAATTTTCCATCTTTCTCAATTTCGCTTTCTTTTCTTTCTTTCTATTTCACATAAACTAATAATTAAAAACAAAAAAACAGATCTGTTTGATCCGTTCCATCCATTTAATGATGATAACGACGAAGACGATATCTTTGTGGCTATGATGTACCTGTATTATACGAACGTCTACTACAACTCAATCCAGCTCCACTGCTCACACGATGTGCGATGTTAACTAGAGATCGTAAAGAAGGGCATATGCGTCTAGTTAATGATTATTTTGCGGATAATTGTGTCCACTAACCTAGCGATTTCAAAAGAAGGTTTCATTTTCGAAAAATGTGTTTGAACAAATAGCCAACACCTTGGAAGGGTTAATTTTTAGCAGATCTCTTGCCTCTAATATTGATTATTTCTCCAGAAAATCAGATCCAACTTCCTTAAAGTCGATGTGTAAAGGGACATTTATAGTTTCCTAAATCGTATCTCACATCGTGAGAATTAAGGTCTCACGTTGTGAGATCAATATAAATCTGTGTCTGACAAGGAACTGTTTCTTCGCGTTGTTATCTTCTAGAAATTCCCTCCCCACGACGTGATATCATAAGGGTTACGTCGTGAGCTTCGATGTTGTGTATATCGTTGAGATGTTTCTACTCGCCACACCATGGGACTTGTATTTTCATTGTTTTTCTTCCATCTAAGCTCCGTTAAGCCCCTAGTTTCTGCTCCAGTCCTTCCAGCTTTTGTCGTTTTTGGTCCTTTTCCTTCAAGAATGTCTTATTTGGCTGCAAAATGTAATTTAACTCAATAACTACCAAATATCTTTGCAATTAGCCAAATATTAGCTTAAAATGTATTTAAATAATGCCAAAATATATGTATAAATATAACAATATCAAAATACCCCACACTTGCCTTTTGCTTGCCCTCAAGCAAAACTTATTTTTTTAATACATCACATAGAACCATGCCCACCAATATCACACAAAACAATCCAAAATGAACCCACTAATTACGCCTTACCTCAATGCATGTATTTGTGTCTAAATCCTAATTACCTCCCAGCCCTAAATACTTATGATCCTCGTAAATGCTTCTCACTTATCTTGAACAACATTCATTTTATGCATCCCTCCGAATCCATCACCATAAAACTTTCTTAACCTTAAGGTATTTTTAGTTAAGCTCACAGTCATACAGTTGTTAAAGTAACTAGAAAGAAAAATTACAATAATATAATAATTGGGCAATTTTTCCTTATTCTTGAGTCTTCAACATGCGTCTTCGATTTTTGGATTTCTTGAACTTTTCTTCATATTTCTTGATCTTTATAACTTTGTAGACTTGATAGTGTCATATTGATGCATATTTCTAGGCATTATTTTAATATATTTTAAGTTATAATTTGGTTGATTTTAAAGATATTTGGTAATTATTGAATTGAATTACATTTTGCAGCCAAAATGACATTCTTGAGGAAAAAGGACCAAAGCCGACAAAAGTTGGAACCTGGAAGGACTGGAGTTGAGCATGGAGCTTAAAAGAGAAGAAATGTGAGTCAAATAGAGTCTCACGACGTGAGCCATTACTTCTCACGACGTAATAATGAAGATTCAAGAAGATAACTACACGGAATGGACTTTCCTTGCTGAACACGAAATGTATCGAGATCACGACGTGAGACCTTAATGCTTACGACGTCAGACACGATATTTGGAAACTATAAATACTCCTTCACCTATCGACTTTTAGGATGTTGGATCTGATTTTTCTGGAGAGATAATCGATTTGAGAGGCTAAAGATCTGTGAAAAATAACCCTTTGGAAGAGAGAACACTTAGAGACTGAAGATTTGAAGATTACACATCACATTCGGTTTGCATTAGATTAAAAATGTCAAATTCTTATATTTTTGTGTGCTTAGTTTCTGCTATGAATAGTTAGTATAAATGAACCCTAATACTATGCGTTAGTTTCTATGCTTATATTTAGATTTTGTGAAGTTGGTTAATGCATGTGTTTGATTATCATTACCTAGCATGTTAAAGTTTCCATCTTTGTTGCTTTGATTCAAGTTAAGTGTAGTTTAATGACCAATTAAATCACATGAACTTGTTTACCTAGTTGTTTATGATCATTAAATTGCTAGAGCTAGGATTCATCACATCTTAGATTGAGTAATTAAAGTAACAACTTTAGCTATGTTGGAGAACATAATTTGATCATAACTGCGTTTAATTAATTGTCTTGATCATAGATAATTATCTGGATACATCTTACATATCCCAATTATCATTAATAATCAATTTTGTGTTTGCTTGTGTATAATAATCAATTATGTGTTTGCTTGTGTATGATCATTACATAGTACTTCATAAATTGGTGAAAATATTAGGAGATTGGATCAAAACTGCTAAGGACATCTAAATTGGTTACCAACTGAATAAATCCATACTTAGAAACTACACATAGGAAAAAGGGGGGATTCAAAACTAAACGGAAGTGTCTTCTTAATATTGGTTACAATCATTTCTAGTTGAGAATTTAGTTTTAAGTGAATCTGAACTTGAAAAATCAGATAAAAACACCTTTAATTTTTGTTTTTAGATTAATCTTTAGTAGTTATTTTATTAGCTAAATCTGTTCCTTGTGTTCGACACCCGATTTACCTAAACTATTCTATAAATTTGACTAGATACACTGCCTAAGTGTAATTAGTTAGTTAAGTAGGTTAGGATTATAAATTTAAAACTAGGTAGTATATAAATTGCACATCAAGTTTTTGGCGCCGTTGTCGGGGAACGACTATTTCAGTTGTTAATTTAATTGTTTTAGGTTAATCGATCCTTATTTTGGGGTAAAAACCGCAAGGAGTTAATTTTCTGTAAAATTTTTATTTTTCTGTTTGTTTAGTTCTATCGACTTAAGGAGCACGAGGACGCTTACGAGCATATAGAGAGGTGGTGGAAATTTCTAACTATTTTCGTGCACCAAACGTGAGTAAAGATGTGGTGATGCTTCAACTTTTACTGGTCACATTGAAGGGTGAAGCTAAGGAATGGTTAAAATCACTTCCATTTGGAGAAATCACGACATGGGTTGATTTTAAGACTGAGTTCATAAACCAGTTTTCCCCTACTTCGAAAGTGGCGAAACTTAAAAGAAATATACAAAATTTTCAAGAATTAGAAGAGGAGTCAATATACGAAGCTTGGGAACGTTACAATAGATTGTTATGACATTTCCCTCAATATGAATTCAATGTGCAACAAGAAATCTCGATATTTTATGATGGAGTCAATGTGTGCACTCGCCAACTTCTAGACTCTTAAGGGCCCATGACAAAGAAGGGTCAGTCAACAAATAAAGCTTTGATTGGCGAATTCGCTAAGTATTTAAGAGAGTATCACAACCCAAAGGGGGATTTCACAAGAGGAAAAACAAGTAAGGATGAAGGTCAAGATGCTATCAGTTTAGTAATTGCAAAGCTCGACGCAATGGAAGAAAAGATCACAAAAACGGGTGGATCAATTCAAGATAGATGCGGAGCTTGTGGAGGACCCCATTCTAAAAGAGATTGTGAATTGGAGTGCAAGAGAGATCGAGATACAAAAGAAATTCAACAACTAAAGCATGATTTCTACCAATTAGAACAAGTCTAATTTGAGAAAATATCTACTCTCGAGTCAATGCTATTTAGATTTATTTAAGCTAGCGAAAAACAACATGACGCTACAAATGTAACGCTTAGAGAACAACAAGAATCTATTTGAGCATCCACAGACAAGTCGGGGAATTAACAAGGCTTTTGCAAGAAAAGCTATTAGATACACCTTCAAGAAAAACCGAGCCAATCACAATCTCTCAAGTCATGGTTGTTTATACAAAAGAAGAGGAGGAATTGGAGCCTATGGGGGTCATTGATTCAATAGATCAACAGTCCAAACAGTCACCCGAAGGAAAAGTAAAAGAAGAAAAGATTCATGATTATGTCTTGTCGCCATGACATGGAGGCAATATTGCCATGTCGTGGGCGATAAAAGAAAACTACGGTTTTTCATTCGTCGAGCCGTATCAACCACCTCTTCCTTACCCATCTGGTGCGAAAGAAAAGCTTGTGAAGCAAGGAAATGCAAGGTTCATGGAGCATAAAGAACCAGAAGAGCAATTGGAAAATGAAGTGAATTATTCGAAACCTCCAATGTCAACGCCAATGATTTTTGAGGTGTTTGCTTTTACAAGACCTCCAGATCATGTATCGAAGACAGTTGAAGAAAAAGAAGAAGAGAGTGATGAGCCTAATTTTGACAAGAAAAACCTAGAAAGAGACAAGACAAAAGCTAAGGACACAGGAATGAAGAAAGAACCCAAGCGGAAACATAATGAAGATGTCAACCCGAAAACGATAGAAAGCTCGAAAAAGGCATTCAAAAGACGAGTTGCCTACAAACGAGCAAGGTTCAAGATTATCGAGAATAGGGAGGTTACACTTCCACCTGACGCAAAGTAGAGTGGGAAGGAGTCCAACTCACGACTCCTAAAAAAGAAGCGCTTCTCGGGAGGTAGAACGATTTTTAAGAGTTTGCATTTTCTTTTACTTTTGATTTGTTTTTTATTTTTTTTTCATTTTTAGCTTTAATATAGTTTAACCGAATGATGATGTGTTTCTCTAGTCTTTGATATTATTTTGTAGTGTTGAATGAAAGTGAACCAGTGAAGGAGCTTAATTGATGTAGAAACCGTATGATTTTTCTTTTAAGATTACGATTGAAGCCCATGTTTTTGAATAAGTGTGGGGTTCCCACTTGATGAAGAGATGAGTTTTGAAGAATTTCTATAGAAAGAAAACATCGGGAATGGTCCTAATCCATTAATAATAAACGATACATTGAATATACTCTGAGAAGACACCATGATGTGGGACCACTAGACCACGTCATGGCATTTGTTATTTTTCCCGACTAAATTTCATCAGGTCTATCACCACGACATGGCATCATTATACCACGCTGTGGCGGTCTTATTTTGCTCGATCATTACGACTTCAAACTCGACACCACGGCGTGGCGTTGCATTCCTACGTCGTGGAATAGGTTCAACACACTTTTGAAGAATGGTTCTTTGATTTACTTCGATCCAACACATTTGCATTCACGAGAAAAGAGTTCATAAGTACTATTTCCAGACATTATATGAGAAGTCCAAGCTTTACCACACAAGTTTCAGAATTCGATCTCGCCACTACTACCCAAGGGGAGTCTATTCCAATTCTTCTTCCTTTTTTAATTTATGTGCTTTTATTGTTTTAGCATGCAATGGGGACATTGCATCATTTAAGTTTGGCGTAGGGGTTGAATTTAGGAATACAAGCATTCTGATTAACATTTTAAAAATTGACTAGGATTTTAAAAAAATTATTAGAAAGATTTGAAATAATAATCTAAAACTGAATCTAGGTAAAAAAAATTTATGTTGAGATCTAGGTTTCTAGTGTTGTGTGGGACGATCTTATGTGGGTTTCAATGTTTATTTTAGCCAATATATGTTCTAGTGTATTTGTGGCTTCCCTATCCTAGTGAAATCATGGAACAAAAACAGAACCTTGCTTAGTTTGAGGGACACAATATGTTTAGCATCGTGTACCAGAAATGTATCCATGAGAGCTTATGTAGTCATTGGACTTAGACTAATAACTCTAACCAATAAGGGTTGAAGTTAAGTTCTTTGCTTAAGTATATGTTTTTTAGGATTTTTTAGTTTTGAGTGAAAAAAAAAATAGAAAAAGAAAAAAAAAAGTTGCAAAAGTTTGGGGGAATAAGAGCCTATAAAGTTATGAAGATCAAGAAATATCATGAAGAAAAACTCCAAATTATCGAAGACTCAAGAATAAGGCAAAATTTGTCAAGTTATTTGTAATTTTTGTTTCTAGATTATTTTTTCCATATGTATGCTTGGGAGCTTAACCAAAAATTACCTTGAGGTTAAGAAAGTTTTCTGAGGATATATTCGGAGGGATGCATAAAATGAGTGTTGTCCAAAAGAAGTGGGGAAGTTGTGAGAACAAATAATTAATGCGCAGGGACAAGGTTTGAAAACTTAAACCTTGAATTAATCTTTAAGATCAACGTCTGCTCTTAATGAAAGTTCAAGTCAAATCTGGTAATACCAGTTAGGACTTGAAGACGATATTCAACAGAGTATTCAAGATAATAAATGAATAAAACATAGAGTATAATCAATGCAAAGATATTTGAGGAACAATAAGAATGTTGTGAAAGAACTTTGACTTGAAGGAAAAGTGAAAATGACGTGAAGAGAATAATTGCTATTCTTAGTGTAAAACTTGAATTGTTCACTTGCTCATTAATGGTGAAAACGTTCACTCCTTATATAATGGAGGAGGAACATGGTACAAACTGAGAAACATTCCTAGGATTGGATAATACTCAATGTTTGACAAAATGATATCAAAAAGATACATAAAGAAATGTCATGTGAACTGTTACATCACAAATAAGACAAAATACATTGGATGCTAGATCAGACTGCTAATCTCGGAATTACCCTTCATCTCGGAATGATCTTCATCTCGGAACTTCTACTCATCTCAGACTCAACTGACATTGGAACTTGAGTGATTGCTAGAGGTTCACTTTTCATGTTTCAACAATCTCCCCCTAAGTTAATTTAGCAATCATGTCAGCTTAGATGGATTCTTCGTTGATAAACACATAAGCTCTGTATAGCCAGTTCCAGACTTCCAGGTACCATTGGAGTTGATTGATGAATTTGCTCTTCACATGCTCTGAAGCATCTGCCTTGGCTGCATTGGTGATAAACTTTTGAAGAATCCTGATGGGGACTAGATTCTTGTCTAGGACTCGGAAGAAATCCTTCTTGTTGGTCTTCTTTTGCATGTAGACATATCCCAGCACTGGTTCATCAGTTGGCCCTTCTGTCAGAATCTCTACTTCAGGAAGCTTGTAGTCGATATTGGCCAAGAACTTTTCAGTTTCGAATAGATGTGCAAGCTTGAAGTCACATCTAAAGAACTCAGCAACGTAGTCTTTTAGATAATTCATTGCAACACAATAGGCAGCGATGCTCATCTGGTCATTTTGGAGAGTTCGGAAGTGAGCAACAATCGTCTAAATGTCGTTTGGATTGATGGAGGGGACGTCTGCGTCCGTGATGGTGATCTACTTTGATTTGTTCCGAAAGATGTAGTACCTGTGCAGCAAGCAGATCAATTCGAATTTGCTCAAGACTTTCCTTCCGAACCCAGAGATTCTTGTAATTATCTTCCAAGACCACACTTCTTTTTAAGGTTGTGCATTCTTGGAGTAGAATGTCTTTAGCCTTTCTCTTTCTATCCTGACAATCATTTGAGGATCATCATCTAGGTGGAGTGGAGCAAACGTGATGTAATATCTTCCATAGGTAGAAATTGGAAGATCGAGTTGGTATGTATCTTGCTTTGGTAGATCATAATACATAAATGGCACAATATCCAGATCATGAATTATCCTTTCACGAAAAAGTGGGGATACGCCCAATATTGGATTCGGATTGTCTTTGAGAGCTTGGATCCGAATGCTCTCTTCAAGGGCTTGATCTATTTGGTCTTGTGACCATCCTTCGGACTTCTTGTATGTCTGATCACGACTGTTGGGTTCCGAGATGCGTTTCTTCCCTTTGACTTGTTGTTTGTTCAAGTCATCAATGACTTGTTCAATGTTTGCATTAATTGTGAACTCTGGTGGAGGAGGAATCAGAGGCTCTTCCAGGATGTTTTCATGCTTCCGAAGAGGAGAACCTTCATCGATTGGAACTATTCTTGGAGAGGGGATAGGAGGCGACATAGACTGGGTAGCTCGAAATGTTTCAATTGTGAGATTTGTCTTTTCCCTTGCCAATTCACGACTTCTTTTAAGAACATCTGGCAAGGATGATGGCCAGGTACCTGCATACCATATCCTTCTTTCATCCTTTGAGAGAGTTTTCACCGGAAATTTTCTTGGAGCTTCAATTCCCACCACTGCATTGCTGATATATTCGACTTCTTTATCATCATCATTATCAGAAGGAATACTTGTGGACAAAATTTGAAGTTTGTCTTCATCTTATTCATCTTGGAGACTGAACTCCGAGGCAGGCTTCCAGGAAATGGTATGGCCCCTTTTGCTTCCTTCTCCCCCTCTTGGATCGGATGGCGAAGCTTCCGAGGCAAGTCTAGTAGCTTCTTTGACTTCAGAGATGTCACACCCCCAAACCAGGATGGCGGAAACGTCTGGGGGCGGATGGAGTGACTTCATGTACAGTATCATAACAATTGAATATTAATGAAACATAGCAACACAAACATTCATACATTTAGATTTCAAGTATTACATTGTTTAAAAACACAATTGTTCAAAAGTCGAATACAAACAACTGAAAAGTAGGAAAAACATGAAATGACGACGCCGACCCTCAAAAAGGGTTGAGTACCTACCTGCTAGATCCCTAAGAATACAAGTCGTTTTGAAAAGCGTCAACTAAAAAGTTGGTGAGTTTCATAAGCATTTTTGTATAAAATAGCTTTACATTTTTTTAGAAAAATTCTTTTAGTACTTTCAGAAAATCCGATATTTTCTAAAAAAAAGTGTTTGTGAGGCTCGTTCTAAAACCGTGAATATATGCATGCGTGTCCTTTGTTTTCTTTTGTTATACTTGTAAAGAGTGTGTTCCCAGAAAATCCAGTATTTTCATTAATATGAATTGAAATTGAAAGTAATTCCTTGGTATCTTTTCCTTGTAAAGTAATAATATATAGTTCCAGAAAATGCAGTATTTTCCTTAAAGATGAACTAAGACCACGATGGAAGTGAGTATCATACATAAAATAGTTTATAGTTTCATTTCTTTCAATAAAACCAATGAAGTATAGGCTTCCCGTAAACCAAAATCATTTCGTTAATACCTACGTGAGTCGTTACAACCATCCTAATGCGACTAAAGCTCCTGTCTTGACGTTCTTCAGGCGTCGGTTTCTAATAAGATATTTGTCACCCTAGACTGGCCCGTCTAGCTGTAGCGAACAGATCAGGTGTAGGGTGTCAACCCCGTATAGATCTATATAAAATTACCCCGCTCTCCTTCCAGGAGACTCTGGTTATAACTACAGGACTTCCGGTGTACGCTAGGTAGGTACGGCGAAGGAAAGTCTCACAAGAGCATTAACAGATTTACGTGAACTATGACTCCTTTTACTTGTAAAACAAGGTAATTATACCTTTAAATAATTATACGTATCTACGAAAGGTGTGGTTTGTGACTTCCAAACTATACCAACTATAGTTTATCTTGTTGGTTTGAAACTATTTATGTAATCTTTTATATCAATATAAAGGTGTATTCTAGCATGAAACTATAAACTCAAAACACAATATTTTGGTGTTAAAACCTATTATTTTAGCAAGTGACTATAATGTACCATTTCTACTAGTAAAGTTATCTTTTGGTATAAGTTCTCAAAAGCCATGTAGTTTTACAAATCATAACTTTCCTTATGGTTTTATGACATAAATTATGTTTGTTTTAACAATATGTAAATCACAAATGTTTGTACCAAAAACTAGTATAAACCATAACTTATATAAATAAGATTTTATCTTCAACATGAAGGTGAAAAACATTAAGATAATTATTCCCCCCCCCCCCTAAGATATAGAAAAACTTGAAAATATGGGGGTATGAACTCACCTTGGTTTGCTTTGGTGGATGATTTGAAGTGATGAAGTGAAGATTTTGAGCCTAAAACACTTGGAGTGTTTGATGATACTCTTGAAGACTATGATACCCTAAACTTGGCAGCACATAATATTATGTGTAAATAAAAAGAAATTAACAAGATAAGGTGTACAATCACTAGCCAAGTTTGAATTACTTACGGGGGTTGATGGAAATGCCTTGAAGAAATTAGTATCCTAAGAACTTGAAGCTTGAACTCTCAGAGAGAAAATTTGGGATTTCTCAATAAGTTAAAGTGGGAATTGTGATATAGGGAAAGGGTTTTCGTCTAATATAAAAGAAGGAAAGATGACTTGATGTTTTCTTAGATTACAGGAGGATAAAACCTTGTTATTTGATAGTTAATACGTGTTTTACTGTGTTTGCCTTGGAAAGGGGTGAAATGTCACACCTTAAAGTCAAATATGCTTGCTTTTTCTCTATTCTAATCGATGAACACATTAAAATATCCAAGCATGGTCGTAAACACATGTGTTTACAACCCTAGGATGGGTTTCCTTTTGGGTTTACGGCTAAGGTGTGGTCCACCATGGGGGTTTACGATCCTAAAGCCTTTTCTATTAGTGTTTTCGGATGGAAAGTTGAGAAATGAATTGGTTCACGGCTGAACATATATATATATATATATATATATATATATATATATATATATATATATATATAGGGTAGTGTTTACAGTTCATGAATGGGCTTGCACAAATGGGTTTTCGGTTCTAAGGTGGGCTAGCTAAGTGTTTTCGGCCCATTAAAGGGTGTTTTCGGATCAAGGCCTACGAAAACACCAAATTGGAATACTTCCAAACCGTAAACCCTATTTCCGTTTAATTACTTTGGGCAAAAACACATATATGAGGTTTATTTATGGTTTAAACCCTTAGTCATTCAACTTATGTTCATTTATATCACCCTAATTTAGCTTAGGTTTTAATCCATACTTCTTTGTTAGCTTTATTCACAAGCCCTAAGGCTATAGATGATACAATGCAACAAGGATTGCAATGTAGTATCACTTGTGTTTGGTTAGGGTTTAGGCTTCACTAGGTCTAAAATTTCGAGTTGTGACAAGAGAGCCTATCAAAGATCTTTTGAAAGCTCATGTCGATCTGCTTCGATAGGGCAACATAAATGTCTGCGGTATGTGCTTGGATTTCAAGTGATCGAACAGGGAGGCAAGGATGGACAACATATTATCGAACTTGTTGTTTGGAACATCAACTATATTCCAACAGGCTCGGAGGAGTTTGAGGAGAACTTGCTGCATGATGAGATTCATTTCGTCCTTCTTTTTAATTTCCTTCTCCAGCCTCTGAATCTGCATCTCATGCTTGCCATGAGTTTGCTTGATCAGTTCATTAGTGGCACTGATCATGTCGTCATGGATTTTCAGCATGGTCGAGGTGATATCAATGTGGTGATCAAGGCTGGAGTTATACTATTGTTCCACCTCTTACAAGGTATGCTTGAACCTTAAAGAAATAAGATGGTCTAGTTGCTCTGCCCTTTCAGCATCTGAGGGCCAAACTTTCTTTACTTTGGGCAAGGGCTAAAGGATGGCATCAAGCTTGGTGTCAAGGCTGGAGACTTTGGCATCGATTTTTCACTCAAGCTTTGCAACTGACTTGTCTAGGCACTCCATCTTTGAAATTATAGAATAAATGTTGTCACGGAGTTCCAACAGGGCAAATGGATCAGCATAGTTTTCGGCTGATGATCCAAGTTCCGAGGTGGAACCCTCAGACTTAGCTTTATCACCTTCTTTGTTGACATGATGTTCTGAAGGAGTAGTATTGTTTTCTATTGTTTTCTTTAGAGGGTTTGATTCGGTTTCACCTCTTAGTGTGTTATGGACTTGGTTATCAATGTGGATTTCTTCATCAATAGGCTCCTCCGAAGAGGATGATGAAAGTCCGAAATCGTAGATGGGTCTTGATGATGATGGTTTCTGCAGAGCATGAAATGATGAGAAGACTGGAGGAGCAGCAAAGGATGCACTGTCATCATCGAACATGAATTTCGAGGAGTGTTCTTCATTAGGATCAGCATGAAAGGCATCATGGTGAGGAGACTTTGGAGGATCGTCTGAGATGATGGTGTCTTGGTGAGTTTCTCCTGATGCAAACTCTTGGTCAGTGACTTTGTCGGAGGGAGCAACAAATGGAAGATTACTCTGAATTGCTCAATTTCTCATAGAGATGAGAGTTTCTTCAACTTGGGAACGAGTGAGCTCTGGATGCCTTATGTGAGCCCTGTTAACAAAGTCTAACCAATCTGGATCATTAGTACCTGGTCGTCCTTTACCTGAGCCAGATATCAGACCAGTTGTGGCTCTTGAAGTTGGAGGGACAACCCCAGCTTTAGAAGGATTGGGATCCGAGACGGGGATCTCAGATCATGCTTGTGTAGAAAGAGGAGGGATATCTGAGATGACTTGTGATTGTGTTCCAGGGGGTGCAAGGAACTATTTTCAACATCGGCATCACCTTGTTGGGAAGGTGAGGGTGGATTATGAGGAGACTCCCCGTGAGTGTGTTCTAGTGGTATTGAAGCTCCGAATGGTACTTTGGAAGAGTGGTCTGGGGGGGGGGGGGGGGGGTGAGTGGATGACCATAGTCGGAATGTCCTTGATAGATTCCTTTTGAGAGGAAACATCGACTTTGGATCTCTTTTGGTTTTTGGCTTGATGGGAGAATTCTTTCACTTAGCTACCTTCATTTTCTTTCCACCAGCTGAGACTAGTTTGACCACATCCGATGTGGGTTCAACAGAGACTGGGATGGACTGTGTTGGGTCATACACATTCGAGTTCTCTAAATGATATTTCAAATAAACGAACTCAAATGGTAAAGTGTCTAACATATGTTGTGGTAGTCTACGTGTGGGTCCGAAAGATGCTTGGTTCGGAAGTTTGTAAGTTTTTATAGCTTTAAAGGATAAGAATACCTCATTTGGTTCTTTGGCGATTGGAATAGGATCTTGTCTTTCTCGATACAGTTGTTGAAGTGTCACATCCCAGAACCTCGGACTTGAGATATCTTGAGGCTTCCTCTTTATTGAAAATTTCTGAAAGTCTTGCCACAAGACCTCGTTCAGATCCATACCGTTGGATCTCCCAGAGTAGATGATGTACACTACATGGAGCCAGTCCTTGCTCATCGTATCAGTGCATCCATGCTTGCCGGAGAGACCTTGAAGAATGAGTTGCATAAGGATCGTCCAAAGGCCAAGGACTGCAGATTTCTTGAATTTATTGGCCTTGAACTCTTCTGAATACCCAATGTCGTTGAAGAACGTCTGAAACTCTTCATACGTTGGTTCTTGCACGATTAAACCCTTGGGGTTTTCTGGTATCCCAATTTCTTTGAGAAAAGTTTGATTTGACACAGGCACAATATGATCACATATGATCTTGGTTTCGAGCACATCATTTTCGATTTTGATCCTTTCAAAGGCAGTGTGAAGGATCCTGAGAGGAATCTGGGGATTTTGGGTTTTTGTGAGTGGAATGGCGATAGGATGACGAGAGATGAACTTGATCATAACTCTGATGGATTCGTCATAGTCCATGGGGTCAAGTGAGAAGAATTGTGTGCTTTCACGAAGGAAGGGCTCTGTTGAAGAAGACGAGGCAAAGCCTTTAGAAGACTTCTCCTTTGGAGCAGTTTTTGCAAGTTCATGAGCAGTTTGGGAGGACGCCATTGTGCAGGTTTAGGAGCTTGAAGAACAAGTTTGCAGAGAATATTTTGGTGAAGAATATGAGAGCGTAAAAAAGAAACTGATGGGTTTTGAAATCCTTTTATAGGTTGGAGAATTGGTCGAGTTGAGAAAAAGGTGTAATGATGATACCATATTTGCAAATGGATCGCATTAAACGTGTTGCCAAAATTGGCATGTGTTTGACCTGCAATGAGGAAAGGTGCGATGGCAATACGTACGAAATGGAAAACTGTCATTTCAGTTGAAAGCATGTGCACTTTATCGAGACGTGTGCAAAAAGCATGATAATTTAGGGTTAAAGAATAATCATAAAAAAATAACTATTTGAGTCATTAAAGAAAAACGTTTCGAAAAAAAATTAATGAAAAACCTTTTGAACTTCTTTTGAAACACTGGATCTCGGAATAGGGAAGTTCCGAGATGGATTGTCATAAGATACTTCCAAGGAGAAATGAAAACACCTGTACATGATATAGAGTTCGAGATTACACAGACTCAAACTGAATATCAGAGGTAAAAGGTAAGAAGATCTTAGAGGACATGTTTTAAACAGACTTTGAGATTCCGAGACGAGAAGAGTCAGAGCTCAAACAGAGGTAAGAGATGAAGGCTTATTACCATTTTAGACTTGAATTACGAGGTGAACATCATAACATCGTTTTGAGATAAATTCCGAGATAGGATCAAAGCAAAATCCCAATGTGACTATAATTGTTATATGAACTTCAAAAGATGGAGTGAGTTGTACAACTTAAACTAGAAGAAGAGGTTAGACAAAAAGACGCGTAAAATGATCCTATATCCCGGGAGGAAATGATTCCGAGATGAAAAAGATTTTGACTTCAGAATTAATTTACTTTCCAATGTCTCCATTAGAGAGTACAAGCCTCTTGGAAGAATTGAGGATCAGGCAACATCATACCCATTTTGTTCAGAAAACATTAAATTTGGTTTCGTCTAATGCTTTAGTAAAGACATCAGCAATTTCATCGTCAGATGGAACAAAAATAAGTTCAATGTTTCCTTTTATAATATGATCTTTAATGAAATGGTACCGAATATCAATGTGCTTCGTCATGGAGTGCTGAATTGGATTGTTGGAAATCACAGTGGCACTTTGAGAGTCACAGTAGATTGGAATCTGTTGAAATCGATAACCATAGTCTAGAAGATGTGATTTCATCCAAAGAACTTGAAAAGTGCAACTAGCAGCAACAATGTATTCCGCTTCGGCTGTTGAAAGAGAAATGCAATTCTGTTTCTTAGATGACCAGCTAACCAATCTTCCACCCAAAAATTGACAGCCACCAGAGGTGCTTTTTCTGTCCAATTGAAGACCACCATAGTTTGAATCAGAGTAAGCTTGTAGGAGGAAAATCTCATTTGCTGGATACCAGATTCCTAGACTTTTTGTACCTTTGAGGTATCAGAATATTTGCTTAACTGCCAAAACATGAGACATCTTTGGACTGACCTGAAGTCTGGCACACAGACATGTAGAGAACATGATGTCAGTACGACTGTCTATTAGGCAGAGTAGCGATACAATCATTCCTATATACTTCTTTTCATCAACAACAACACTTGCTGGGTCCGAGAAGATATTGTGTCAAAAACCCATAGGAACCTTTGAAGAGGCACAGGTGTCCATTGAGTATTTCTTGAGAAGCTCAGAAATGTATTTTTCTTGGTGAATAAAGATTCATCTGTTGGTTTGCTTTACTTGGAGACCGAGGAAGAAACTTAGTTCATGATTCATGCTCATTTGGAATCGACTAACCATAAGCTTGGCAAAATCAGCAACCATTGATGAATCTGTGGATCCAAAAATGATACCGTCAACGTAGATTTGGACTAGCATGAAATGTTTTCCATTTGATATTCGAAAAAGGTTAGGGTCAAGAATTCCTATTTGAAAACTAGAACGCTTGAGAAAGTCGCAGAGAGTTTCGTACCATGCTCGAGGTTCTTGCTTGAGGCTATAAACAGCTTTTCGGAGTTTGTAGCAATAGTTCAGAAAAGAAGGATTTACAAAACCGGGAGGCTGTTGGAGATACACTTTAGTATCCAGTTCAACATTTAGAAAAGCACTTTTAACGTCCATTTGCGAAACTTTGAAGTCTTTATGAGCTGCATAAGCAAGAAAGATTCCGATGGCTTGAAGACAGGCAACAGGAGCAAAGGTCTCGTCGTAATCAAGTCCTTCAATCTGAGTAAATCTTTTGGCCACCAATCTTGCTTTGTTTCAAATGATTACTCCAGCGTTGAGATTTCCCATAAATTGGTTGGGAGGATGATCCTTTGTCCAAATATGTAATCTCGGAAGCCCTTGTGCAACTAATGATCCGATATCAATAATGGGGTTATGTTTCTCCCCCTGAACAATTTGAATTTGAGGATGATGCCCCCCCTGAACTTCTGAACCAGAGATATTTGTTTCATCTTCATTTAGAAAGTCGAAGAAGTCAACATCGCCATCTGTTGTTGGTCGGAATAGGATCAAATTCAGCAAATTGATATGCTGCATCTTGGAATCCTTCAACATTTGCTTCAAGAGAGGGAAGACCATTCTCCCCCTCAACCTGAGAAGGTTGAATCGGTTCGGAATCAAATGTAGGAAAAGTAGGGGTCGGACAAGAAACATTTTGGGAAATTTGAGTTGTAGTTGAGGATGGTCTTGATCGAGATTCCGAATCAAGAGCTATTTCTGATGGTCCGAATAGGGTTTCAAAGTCAACTTCATGAATGATTTGAGCATCCGGACATCCTGGCGATGGAGCATCGGACTCCATGATGTGGGTTGTGACATGAGTTGGGCCAGTATTCCGAACATAGTTGTCATCAAAGGCGACATCAAAACTTTCTTCAAGGACATGAGTCCGACGATTTAGAACTCGGTAAGCTTTTGATTTTGCTGAGTATCCAAGGAAGATTGCTTCATCGGCTTTAGGCTGAAATTTCATGAGCTGGTCACGATTGTTTTTGATAAAGCACCGGCAGCCAAAAACATGGAGAAATGAGATACTCGGCTTACGACCATTCATTGCTTCATACGGTGTCATGTTGAGGCGTCGATTGATGATGCTTCGATTCTGAGTGAAGCAGGCGGTGGACATGGCTTCAGCCCAAAGATAAAGTGGAAGATTTGAAAAGTTGAGCATCGATCGAGCAGCTTCAATGAGAGTTCTGTTTCTTCTTTCAACCACACTGTTTTGTTGAGGAGTTTAGGGAGCTGAGAAATTATGGTCAATGACTTTGTCGAAGAAGAATTTCTCAATGGAGACATTAATAAATTCCGAGTCATTATCAGTTCGGATCCGTCTTACCGGTAGTTTGACGAGAACTTCAATTACTTTGATGAAGTTGATAAGTTTCGAGGTTGTCTCAGATTTCAGCATGAGGAAGAAAACCCAAGTGAACCTCGTAAAATCATCCACAATCACAAGAATGTACTTTTTGTGATGTAGACTTTCTACAGTGGAAGGTCCATAAAGATCAATATGAAGGAGTTCTAATGGTTTTGAAATTGATTTTTCAATGATAACAGGATGACCTTTCTTGGATTGCTTCCCACATTCACACACAACACACAAATGATTATTTTCAAACTTGAGAAGTGGCAGACCTCTGACCATTCCACCGGAAACAAGATCATTCATATATCTGAAGTTTAAGTGAGCAAGCCTCTGATGCCATAACCAACTGACGTCAGGAACGGATTTTGAGAGTAAACAGAGTTGAGGTTTGCCAATGATTATGTTGATGTCTAGAGGATACATATTCTTGTTGCGATTCGATTTGATGAGACATCTTTCCGGTCTTTTGTCATAACATAGCTATGTTTCCTGTAGAACTCAACTCGTCGGTTGGAGTCAGTGAGTTAAGCCACACTTATCAAACTGTGCTTCAGGTCAGCTACATATGCCACATTTGAGACAGAGAAATTGCCATTGGTGAGGATGCCATAACCTCTGATCTGAAAGTTGGAGTTGTTGCCATACGTCACATAGCCAACATTTGGTGAGAGTTTGAGATCACGCAGAAAAACGTTTATGCCTCGTCATGTGCAAGGACAAGCGCTATCAATATACCATATTGTATCTTGTTCCGAAGCACATAGCGCCTGCAAAAATTAGTGAATTTTGGAGTTTTTAGGCTCCGAGTTAGATTTTGGGACATGGGCACGGGCTTTGGAATTATGTTGTGACTTAGGAGTAACAGATGTCTCGAAGGTTTTATTCTGATATCCTTTTGGAAAGAAGCAGAAAGCCATGGTCTTCTCATTGATCCAAAAATCATATTCAAGAACAGGTTGTTTGGAAACAACTTTTCTTGGACCAACAATTTTTAAAGCTGTAGGAATCACAGTGTCATTTGAAGTTGCAGTTTCCTTTTTGACATTTTTAACATTCCACTCAAATTTTTTGGTTTGAATCTTTTGAAAATTTGTGACTAACAGTGTTTTTGGCAACTCGTTCTTTGTTTGGCACTTTCGAAGGCACATTTGGTTTTGAAAGTTGTTGTTTGAAAATAGTACCAGCAGATTTAGCAATGAACATTGTAGAAACTATCCGAGAAGAGTTAGTATTCATGGGATGAGTATCAACCAACTTTTTCAAAACGGGACTAACGAACTTGTTTTGAGCTACTGAACTAGGAGTGTTAGAAATAAATCCGAGATGATGAACGCGAAATATCAAGAATGATCAAGAATCAATCACCATAATATGCAAGTAATCTGTCAAAGTTTTTGTGTATTTTGATTATGATATGAACGTACAAAGAAAACCCTAATTAGGAAAAAAGTTTTAATTAAAAGCTAACCTAATGATTATTTATAGGGAACATAAAATATTTACCAAAAATATAAAATGAATGTCTTAGAAGAGCTCGATGAAGAACTTATATTGTAAATGCACCGTAGGGAATCACAAAACGATTAACCCTAACAAGGCTTCCCTAAATAACCAAACATGCCAAATCAGTTTCAATATCTCAAATACTCAACAATCTCCCCCTAGATGATGAAACTGATGAAGATCACGATTTTCGATCTTCTTGACATGTCTCCCCCTAAATTGTGAGACTCATGAGCATATGGGGTCTTCAAAGCGAGAGAAACAAATATCGTCTTTCAAATACGAACTCCCCCTTGAATCTGCTTTCTCATAAGGAGCGAATTTGCCAATTTCCAAATAAGATGCGAGTCCAGAATTCCGATTCCAGTTTCATGAACAGCTCTGATTTTTGCTTCTAAATGATTTCAGTTTCGCTTTTGTTGGGATTTTTCGCATCCACGAAAATAGGTAACAATACCCAAAATTTTGATTTCATGCTTCCGATTTCAGTAGCCACATCCAATTTCTGATCGATTTCTCATTTTGATTTCCAGATCCAATTCCGATTTTCATTTTGATTTCTGAAAGTCCGCTTGAGAATCTGTGAAATTCCGATTGCGAATCTTTAGCCCCTCCGATGATCAACTACAAAAACAGTGTTTAAGGCTAGAACTCCGATAATCAATATTTAACTCCGAACGACTCCGAACTCTGAATCGATTGCAACCTCCGAACGCATAAACTCCGATCCCGAAAGTGTTGTAGTTGCGAATCTGATTCCTTCCGAGCATAGAACCCCGAACGCCTCCGAACGCTCGGAGCGATTCGGAGTCGAACGTCAAATTCCGATTTTGAAGATGAACTCCGATTCCGAGTCTAGATTTTGGTTGCGATGTTTGATTGCGAATGAAGACTATGAACGAACTCCGATAAATTTCCTTGAGAAATACCGATGCCAATATTGTCTGCAAATGATTTTTGAACGTGATCTATAATTCCAAAATGTAGCCTTTAAGTTTCAAGGAAATGGCATATGTCACCCAAAGTGCCGAAACTAATTGATTTTGCTCATAATTCCGAAAGTAACCCTTAAAGTTTTAATGAATTCGCAATTTTTACCCAAATTCCGAAAGTAACAACATTTTGGGAATAATTTCCGAATCTGACCCTGTGTTTGCAGTACACTGACTCTTTGCACCCCTTTTGCTGAAATGTGTCAGATAGCAGCCTTCTTTTTGTAGAATATGTCATTTTTCACCCCTTTTTCCAACTTTTTCAGCTTTTGTCATTTCCAACCATTAAAAATCAATAAAAATTGATTTCTTCAACAAAATTTCTCTTTTTTTACTCAAATTTCGTCAGCTTTCACCAGATTTTGTACCCTTTTTCATTTTTCATTTTTTTTTTGAAAAATGACAAAGCTTTTTTGAAACTTTTGGTACACATTTAAGATTCAAGATTGAAGTTGGTTTCTTGCACACCCATTTATTTGAAGAAAATCGGTCATCTTTTGAAAATAATATCCGCTTTTTAGTTGGAAATCAAAAATTTCCAAAAACTTCATTAGACCAACCAAATATTCTTTTCTCTTTTCTACAACTTCTAACATCTTTATCTGAAGAAAAATGAGAAGTGAAGTTTCTTTGAACATGTTTGACTTCAATTTTCTGCACTTTTTCACAAACTTGAGGGACTTGTACCTTTGGCATCCAAACCTTCTTCATTTTCTTCTTCTTATTCTTTCTTTCTTTTCAAGATTATGAGGCTTCAAAGATGATTTTCGGATGTGGACATGTTTATTAGATTTTAGAATCTGAACATCACAAGCCTTTGGAACACAAACTTTTGGAGTTTGGTAAATCTGAACATCTTCAATTCTTGGCTTTCTGTGAGGAATCATTCCTTCAAAAATATCATCGAAACAAGAAAAATCATTTGTTTGGGTTCCAATAGAACAAAATTTCTTCACTTTCACGATTTCAGAAGAATTTCTTTGAGATTCATCTTCAGAAATACTAAATTCGGAATGTAACACTTCTGAAAAACTTGAACTACTAGACTCCCCATCAACAAGAACATTTGGAGTCATCTTTTCTTCAGAAACATTATGAACTTCACCAAGAACACGAAGACCATCCTTTTGATTTTGAAAAACATCTTCTTTTCTTTTTCTTACTTTCTCCAATTGTTCTTCTTTTTCTTGTTCCAAATGAGTTATTATAATACAAAATTGTTCCAACACAAGATCATTTTCATCCAAAAAATTTATAATTCGTTTTTCTATATTTTTCAAATATGCATCTTTATTAATTTTTCCATCTACTAAGAGATTATACAAATCAAAGACACTTTGATAATTTTTTTATTGGACCATAAATAAGATACCAACGATCTATATTTGAAAGTCTAAATTCCGGATATGTAACTTTCAGTCCTAGTTCTTTAATTGAAGATAACAACTTTGAAACTGAAGAGTTCATCATATCTCCAACCAGAAATAAAACTCAAAGAGAGAGAAAATGGATATGAGATGGTTTTTAGAGAGATAAAAAAAGATCTGAACAGAAAGATGATAATAAACACAAAATTCTTCTTCAATTTCTCTTTCAAAACACGAATCAAGAACAAATCAGATGATAGAATGAGTAGAAGATAACAGATTTGAACAAGGTTTTGCAATAATACGATATATTTTACTTTTTCTTTTCAGAAAACTTACAAAACTTGAAGAACAAGGTGAGATTCATGATAAAATATCGCCATAAACAAGATCGATTCTTGAATAATCGCTAAGATCTACAAGAACCCGCTATGATACCACTTGTTAGAAACAAATCCGAGATGACGAACGCGGAATATCAAGAACAATCAATAATCAATCACCATAATATGAAAGTAATCTGTCAAAGGTTTTGTGTATTTTGATTATGATATGAACGTACAAAGACAACCCTAATCACGAAAAAGCTTTTATCAAAAGCTAACCTAATGATTATTTATAGGGAACATAAAATATTTACCAAAAATATAAAACCAATGCCTTAGAAGAGCTCGATGAAGAACTTCTACTATAAAGCCACCGTAGGGAATCAGAAAACGATTAACCCTAACAAGCCTTCCCTAAATAACCAAACATGCCAAATCAGTTTCAATATCTCAAATACTCAACAAGGAGGATTAGAAGGCCTCTTAAGAATCTTAACAGGAGCAAAGGTGTTGTGGTTCCTAGTGGATGGGCTCATAGTCCAATATATTTTCTTCTTAGAATTCTCAATGAATCTGGAGTCATGCCTTGACCTAATTTCCTTTTTAAGGGAATTTTTGGCTTCTCTCTTAGGATCGAGGATATCTTTCCTATTTAACGCTGGTTTCTTCATGGAGTCGGATGATAACTTGGAAGATTGGCCTGCATATGGTTGTTAAACTCAGGCTTGATTGGCACTAAGGTTGTTTTTGAAATCACTTGAGAATTAGAAACACAAGAGCCAGATGAATAATCTACTAAGATTTCTTCTTCTACGTCAATATCGAAAGATGCCCAGACAAAATTCGATTTATCCGAGTCAGGTCCAGTTGTCTTCGGAATTATTTCCTCAACAAAACAATTGTTAGGAGGACTGTGGTTCGGAACTTATACTACTGTATGGGTGATGCTGGGAAGGATTCCGAGGTCTGATTCAAGTCCAGGGGTATCAGAGGTGGAAGAGGCGTGGAATCAGGACACTAGACAACTATGGGTTGAAACTCGGGAATCAGAGAAGAATATCGGTCCAAGGTCTCAGGAAGGGGTGACAATGGTGAGACAGGGGTATCCGAATATGTGTGGTTCGGAACATTTCCCATAAAAGTTAGATCTTGTAACTCCTTCAAAGGACGAGCAATTGGTTTCGGAAACTCGCTTCCGAGACCAAGTGCTTTGGACCAAGGATGACGAAAATTATAAGTCATCCGTTCAGTGGCTTCAAGAATGTCTATGACATGATGTAAGGCATCAGTTTTGGCATTCAGACGTTTGTTATCAGTAATTTAAACATTCCTTTCAAAATAAGTGATTTCACATTTGTCTTTAAGAATGATACATTCATCTTGTGACCTTACAAGTTCACTCTCTAACGACTCTATTTTAAGCTTCCTATCCTCGAAACGTAACTTAAAACGACTCCATTCACTTTCCATCTTCTCAGTTGCGTCTATGGCATACTCATAGGCTTTATAGATGATGTTCATATATGGTTGGATCTGGGTTAGATATGGTTAAAAAAGAGATAAATCAAAGTTATTATCACTAATCATAGATTTTACATGTTGAACGATGCTTCGACCTGGTGGATCATTTGTTGCCATGTAGCATAAATTGGGTTCAACATCTTCATCATCTCCTTCTGATCCAGATGACCAGTAGCCTTCATCGCATTCGATTGTCTGTCTAGCCATAAGACACATGTTTCTTCCAGAACTCATATCATCTTCATCTCCAGATGACCAATATCCTTCCACATCTCTTGACTCAATGATGACAAATCCTCTTTCAATTGCAGCCATTTCTCGGGCTCGGCAAGCATAGTAAGCAGAGTCCTCGATCTTTGGTTTCTGTGTGACTTCAGCCATACAATCCTTGGCAAAATGATTTCCATGACCACACTTGTGACACACGACCTTTGGCTTGTTTGACTTCGGAATCTCACGAGATTCCGAGGAGTGACTTGGTGTCGAGATGTTAGACTTGTATCCAGGTGGATTTTCTGATGGTTTGGGAAATGGTTGGGGATTATTTTTATGAGGAGCTTGGAAACAATTTTGGTATGGTTTGTGAGTGGGGTTCCATGGTCGCTTGCATTTCATGGATAGTAAGGAAAACTCTTGTTGAAAGAGAAGTTCGGAGTCCATCGCTTCAGGATTGAGGTCTCCACCAAACTGATAGTTAGAATTAGCAAGAACATGTAAAGTTGGTGGAGAGGTTTGAATAGGTGGTACAACAGTTTTGAAAGGGTCTGAAACATAAGGGTTCGAGACTTAAGGATCAAAAAAACTAACACGAGCTAGAGGACCTCCTGAGAGTTCTGTCAATTTTTGAGCAACATTTGACTCATGTACCTGAAGCTCATCAAATAGTTGGTAAATCTTCAGCTTCTTCAGTGATCCATTAATCTGAAGACACGATTTCACATTTCCCCATCCTTTACCAAGACTATTGATGAACTTGAGATTGTATTCAAGCGTAGTTCGGACAATCCCATGAGCTGTCATGTTGTTGGCGACGATTCAGTATCTGTTGGAAGCCGAGGCAACTGATTCACCTGGAGTTGTGGTGAAAGTATCGAACTTGTTCACGACCGAAGTCAACCGCTTATCCTTCATGTTTTCTGATCCCTCAAACAGGTCTTGGAGAGTGTCTCAAACCTCTTTAGCATATTTGCACAACTTACTGTGCTCAAAGAGAGAAAGAGGAACACCAAACACCATCTCGGAAAATGCAACTTGGTATGCATGCAGTTTCTCTATGTCGGCAGCAGTAAGAGGTGCCTGACGCTGTTCATCTTAGCCCAAGAGAGTTGCAGCAACATCTCTTATGATTTGTCTGACCAAAACATGTGGAACTTCTTTTACGGATCTCCATATTTCTTCACCTTTTTCCTTACCAAGTAAGAACCTTTCCATTGTGACTCTCCAGTGATCATACTCTTCAACAACTAGCAGTGGGGCACGAGAAGGACAACCCACACTATTTGCTATTTGCATTGAATACATTTTTTGAGAATTAGGAGCAGCCATTGAAGTTAAGATATTAGAGCAGAAGTGGTATATAGAAGAACTTTTATCCTTAACACAGAAATGACTGAAATACCAAGGTAATTTCAAATCAACTATAATCTGTTCTTATGGATTCAAAGTACAACTACTCAAGCTCGGATACCAATTGTGAGAACAAATAATAAATACGCAAGGATAAGGTTTGAAAACTCAAACCTTGAGTTAATCTTTAAGATCAACATCTGCTCTTAATCAAAGTTCCCGTCGAATATGGTAATACTAGTTAGGACTTGAAGAAGATATTCAAAAAAGTATTCAAGATAATAAATGAAGAAAACTTATAGTGTAATCAATGAAAAGATATTTGAGGAACAATAAGAATGTTGTGAAAGAACTTTGACTTGAAGGAAAAATGAAAATGACGTGAAGAGAATATTTGCTATTCCTTAGTGTAAAACTTGAATTGTTCACTTGCTCATTAATGGTGAAAATGTTCACTCCCTATATAGTGGAGGAGGAACATGGTACAAACTGAGAAACACTTCTAGGACTGGATAACACTTAGTGTTTGACAAACTAATATTTAAAAGACACATAAAGAAATGTCCTGTAAAGTGTTACATCAAAAAATACGACAAAATACATTGAATGCTAGATCAGACTGCTAATCTCGGAATTGCCCTTCATCTCAGAATGATCTTCATCTCAGAACATCTACTCATCTCGTACTCAACTGACATCGGAAGTTGAGTAATTGCTAGAGGTTCACTTTTCATGTTTCAACAGAAGTGTTTATGAAGATTGTGAGTATCTAGTATTGTGGAGGTTTTTAGGAAAATTTAGACACAAATACATGCGTTGCGGTCTTGATGTAATGGAGAAGCTCAAAATGGACTATCTTGTGTGATGTTGGTAGCTAGGGTTTTGATATGATAATAAGAAAATGAGTTTTTCTTTAGGGGAAAGCAAAAGGCAAGTGTGGGGTATTTTGATAGTGTCATATTTATACATATTTTTAGGAATTATTGTAATACATTTTAAGTTATAATTTGGTTAATTGCAAAGATATTTGGGACTTATTGAGTTGAATTACATTTTGCAGCCAAATATGACATTCTTGAGGAAAATGGACCAAAATAGACAAAAGTTGGAACCTGGAAGACTGGAGCTGAGCGTGGAGCTTAAAAGAGAAGAAAATTGAGTCAAATAGAGTCTCATGACGTGAGCTATTACTGCTCACGACGTGTGAATGAAGATTCGAGAAGATAACTATGCGGAATGCAGTTTCCTTGCCGAACACGAATTGTACTAAGCTCACGACGTGAGGCGCGATATTTGGAAGCTTTAAATACTCCTTCACCTATCGACTTTTAAGAGGTTGGATCTGGTTTTCTGGAGTGATAATCGATTTTAGAGGTCACAGGTCTACGAAAAATAACCCTTTGGAAGAAAGAACACTTGGAGATTCAAGATTTGAAGATTACACATCATATTCAGTTTGCATTAGATTAACAATGTCGAATTCTTATGTTTTTGTGTGCTTATTTTTTCTTCTATGAATAGTTGATCATTAGACTTTCGTTTAGTATAGATGAACCCTAATACTATGTGTTAGTTTCTATGCGTATATTTGGATTTTATGAAGCTCGTTAATGGGTGTGTTTGATTATCAGTACCTAATATGTTAAAGTTTGCATCGTTGTTGCTCTGATTCAAGTTAAGTGTAGTTTAATGACCAATTGAATCACATGAACTTGTTTACCTAGTAGTTTATGATCATTTAATTGCTAGAGCTAGGATTAGTCACATCTTAAATTAAGTAATTAAGGTAACAACTTTAGCTGTGTTGGAGAACATAAATTGATCATAATTGTATTTAGTTAATTATCTTGATCATAGATAATTATCTAGATACATCTTACATAGCCCAATTATCATTAATAATCAATTTTGTGTTTGCTTGTGTATGAACCTGAACATTCCAACCGATGCCCTTTGCATAAAGATTTCCTCAATCCATAACTTATTGAAACGAGGATCTTGCACATATACACTAACGATTCTCAACGCGAGTCTCAACCAAAATCCAACTTGATACATAACCCATAATCGGAGATCTAAGGACTTGAACAATCCATTTCACTTGAAATCTTCTGATTCACGACAACCATTCAGTAAATCGGGATATAAGAATGCCCAAACCACCGCTGAGACTTCCATCCTTACACCTGGTCTAGCCACCAGGTTCTCTAAAATTCTAACTGATAAGGCTACCCTAGCCTATACACTACACTATGTCGCTCCCTAGCCACATAATCAACCTACTAGATTCATAATCCAATCCCTTGACCCAACCAGTCTCTAACACGTCACACCTGCATAGCCATAAACACACGGGCCTCGCCCATGGGTCCTACCCCATCAAGAGCTACACAGGCCTAACCTCAACTCGCCTCCGACCTCAATGGTCCTTTTCTCACGCCACAAAGAATCTCCCCCTGACCCATCTGTCCACCTTGCTCTACGCACGAGCTAACCCTTCTCTAAATTCACGACCATCCCAACAATGGTCTACCACAATGTGATGAATTCTACGATCCCATTGCACACTAAAAACACTTCTAACTCGCCATGGTTACCACCCATGGTCTTACCACGCCTATGTCATTTCAACCCCAATCAGCTTGAGCCGAAATCACATCCAACTGAATTCCAATCAGGTGTTCGGGTCATGCTTCGAACTCTAAAGCCTTCATCATACAAGAATAGACAAGCCTGTTATACCTTTCAAAGAAGACGCCGACCAGTTATTGGAAGTTTCCTGATCTCCCAACTTACACAACTTCTATCCAGACGGCCACTTGGGTCGTCTCTCCTCCTGACTGGGATGTGAAACTTACCCTAGTTCCATACCCGATTCAGCTCCCGTAATTCTGAATGATTCTCCCCCACTTGGATTTGTCGAAGCTCTCCCATCCCCCATTAATGAACTCGCAACCCATCTTATCTTCATATAACACGAGCCGACTATGACCTGCGCTTACTAAAACTAGTGTTCCATTATTATCCAATCACGATGATCGCCCAACTCTTGAAATCCAGATGGATACTCCCTGAAATCTTAGCAAGCCCAATAACCCCAATCGATTCCCATGATACAACACCAAACCCTAAAGTCCTTTATGTTGGTGACTAAAGATCATAACCCTTGCTCTGAACTGGCGAATCTTCACCCCAACTTCCCGTTCTCAAAATAATCTCTGAATTCTAACCATCTACAATCCTTGCGAAAATAAAATTCCCCCGTCACTTTCAATGACCAAACAACTTATACGACTTCCACCACCATCTTCTGGCTACCGCTCCTTCCCTAGAAATATTAGTGATTGAACCCAAATGTTCTTACATGGACAACCATCGATCATACAAGAACAAATGCTAACATGACTGAACTCTGACTTCATTGGAGAAATAACCAGCTAATCAGACCATAAACCTTCCATACGATACCCCTGAATTGACCCCACCAACGAATCGGAACAACAACCCAACAAACTGAAACCCTCTCAGCAAGATACGACTCACTAATGACTCTTGGCATGCAAAAAGGCGTAGAACAATTCTTGATGATATAACCCAGACAATAATAGAGAACCAAACCATAGATAATGCTTACCCAAACCAATACAAAAATTCCAAAGCAATATAAATCCTGATAATAATCAAGAAGGAAGCAAAAGATAGCATACCCGCAATAGCACCTGATGGGACCCTAGTGTCCCCTGACTAACACTGCAATACTCGGCTCCCCACAGTTGGGTTTCCTACTTAACCCTCATGACCATCAGAGATCTTCAAAGTAACCAGAGAAGGTGCACTCACTGCTCCACCCCTCAACATCGAACAGTCAGCCTTCTTATGGCCCACTTGGTTGCAGTGAAAACATAATGGGCTTGCCCACTGAGGACAGTCCCGACTGACATGGCCAACCCTTCCACACTTGCAGCAGCCCATGCCCCTAGAATGACAAACCCCATCGTGTTGCTTCCTGCACGTGTTGCACTGACACCGACCCTGCTGGCCCCTCAGTTGTTGATCTGAAGTCGTAGGTCTCTTCGCAAGACCCTCAACTACCTACACATGCTCTGGCCCCCTCTTCCCCATGAGCTCCAAATCAATCTCCTACTCCTGAGTTACCCCGACCATCCCATCATCCGTATGAACAACCAAGGTCCAACTCCCGATGTGACAACCGGCAAACTTTTGGTCAAGTCAAAGTCAAGTCAAGGTCAACAGGTCAACTGGTCAACTCAACTAGTGCTAATATGTTAGGGATTACTTTATGTTTACTAATGTATGACTCTAAATCTTAATGAAAAGTAACACTGGAAAGTTTCAAATGTTCAAAATTCTAAACCCTAATCAGATTGAGGGAAGTAACAACTCTATAAAACATTATTACGTGCCCTTCGGGGGTGTATAACACTCAAAATAGAATGTAACTACGTCTAAGGACCTTGCACTACGAAGAAAAACATTAATAAAGGACCCCGGCAAGGTCTCTCTCAATCTCTCCCACTGTATCTCTCTCTCGCAAATCTCTCCAAGTATGTGAAACCTCTCCCAAATCTCTCAAAGTATGTGAAATCTCTCCAAGTATGTGAAATCTCTCCCAAATCTCTCCAAGTATGTGAAATATCTCCCAAATCTCTCCAAGTATGTGAAATCTCTCCCAAATCTCTCCAAGTATGTGAAATCTCTCCCAAATCTCTCTAAGAATGTGAAATCTCTCCCAAATCTCTCTATGTACCTTCCTCAGTCGAAAACAGCTCAAAACCTAACGAGAAAACCCAAAAGGACCTTCTTGGTTCGGAACCCTCTTGGTCCGGAACCCTCTTGGTCCGAAACCTTCTTAGTCCAGAACCTTCTTAGGCCGGAACCCCTCTCTACTTCGGAACTTCTGATGGATTCTGGAATGCTCTAGTTGCTTCGGACAATCTCGCAAGCCCGGAAGGTTGACTCCGGAATAAGCCTCTCATCCGGAAGAACAAGACCCGCTTCAGAAATTCAACTCGGCTTCGGAACCCTCCGGTCCGGACTGCTGGTTTCATTCCGGATCTTGCATGTTCCTTCGGAATCCGAGAAAAACACTCTGGAATTTGATAAATGACTCCGGATCTTTGATAATGGCTCCGGAACTTAGGAATTGACTTCGGACCCTCACAGGAACAAGACTCCACTCCGGATTTTTGTCCGTTTCGGACTTTTTCTTCATTTTAAGGCATTTTAACGTCTGGAATTCCTCCAAACTCGTAATTTTCATATCTTAAACCCCTTAAACCCCCATTTTATGCCAAAATTGATTATTTTAAACATATTTATATAAAATAATATCCAAGATTTTAAAGGGATTCTAAGTAGATAAAGAGGTTGACTTTATGATGTGATGCAAATCCGTCATTTCCCATGCAAATCTCAGTAAAACATGTATTAACCAAAGAGAACTAAGCCTTGTACACCAGTCCTCCAAGCAAATGTCAAGTCACCCCTTATCCTTCCCATTTAGATACATAAGTTACTCTCCCATTTCCCTACTTCTAATATTCACATTCAGAAGGCTCCTAAGAATACTCTCAACTCCTTCAAGCTCCAAGTTTCATCCCTTCAAAGAAAATTCCCAGATTTTTGTAAGTGTTCATCTTCTTTAACTAGTGATTCTCCACCTTAATCTTAAGATTTTATTATATTTACACATAAAATTTTCTTAGGATTTTCTAAAGTTCAAAGAAACTTCCAAGTGTTGGAACTTGGAAACTCCTTACATCTCTTCAAATCACCCAGCAAACTAAACCAAGGTGAGCTTCATACCCCATCTTTTTCTAAGTTTTATTGTTTTTGGGGGAGAGTACAAGTCAACTCCTGTTCTAAATTCTTGAATAATTGCATGTGTATGTATGTTAAATGGGTGTATTAAAATATTATTATTTCAAGATGACTTTTCATGCACGTGAGATTTCACAAACCTCATGAAGTTGGGAGTATATTTTAATCACCACATAAAGGATATTCTATTTACAAAAGGAGCCTCCCAAATTTTTGAGTATGTCCAGCATATCCCCCTTTTATCCATGGCTTCTTGTCTAGAAGTAAAAGTTGTTGAAATATATCTTGATATGTTGACACTGTGGCTATAATTCTTTTGAAAAATTGGAACTTTATGTCATATTAGTGACTTTTTACAAACTATTAGTGATTATTTATAAATATTTGAGATAAATAATTTCACCAAGAAAATTTACAAATAGAGCCTTTATGACAGAAAAATTTGCATGTCATAAAGCTGCTGTCATAACTTCACACAAGTCCTAGTTTACACAAATCATAACTTGACACCTTCCGACAAATGGGGTCTCACTTAGTAAATATTAAAGGGAAGAGCCATTTTTCCGACTTCTCTAATATTAGGTCGATTGATAAATATGCAAAGCAGATTATTTTCAACAAACTAAACGTAACGAAACGAAACGAAATATCTAGTCAACGAGTA